>NC_138963.1:179082500-180481666 GCF_055761805.1 Camellia sinensis | reverse complement strand
AGTTGTTATATATCTGTTGAGAATGTGGATATAGCTTATATGCTTATCTGTGAATGTGGGATATAGTTTTTATACATATCTGTTGAGATAATGATATATCTAATATGCTTATCTGTTGAAAAAGGGAAAATGAAAAGTAACTTGGACTCATAAGTCGTATGACATAAAATGTGATTTATGTGGATGTATCAGTGTTGGCCATCTATCAATTGCTAATCTTTTAGTCATTGTTCATGGTTGGTTTAGTGTATTTCTACTGGGTTGTGGCTCACCCTATATGGGAATATCATTTTCAGGTACAGGTAGCATGCCACCTCCAAGGTCATAGCTTGGGAGGCTAGAGGCGGGCAGATTTTTGTTGTTTAAGTTCCTTTTTGATGTATTACATGTATATTCAAGCCGAGGCTTAATGTGTAGATGAGTTAGCACTCTTTTGTTGTAACCAAGTGTAACCTTGGAAAGCTGTAAGCCCGTAGGGAATTTTGCTTTTGTTGTTAACATGTAATCCTTTTGTAATGAAACTCTGATGAATAGAAGAATGTGGATATTTCGTATGTCAATGAATGTTTTATTTGATGGGTTTAATGTTATTTTTTTTGAGGGCGTTACAGCATCATTGCCTCGTTGTGTTCTCGGAAGCCGAACTATAAAATCCATGGTAACACGCTCCCATTTCCACTCGGCTATTGGTAAGGCTTGTAACAAACCCGTTGGTCTTTGGTGTTTGGCCTTCACTTGTTGACAAGTAAGGCACTTCGATACAAATAAAGCAACATCCCATTTTATACCCCTCCACCAAAACTGACGGCTAAGATCATGATACATTTTAGTGCCTCCCGGGTGTACCGCAAGGCGTGAGTGATGGAACTCCCAAAGTACTTCCTCTCTACAGGATTCTGGTACAAACAAACGGTCTAGGTAACGTACACTCAGATCCGAGTGAACATTCAAAACCTTTCTCTTCCTTTCCATTCGAAATCTTAACACGGATTGATTCCACATCATGGTCTCCTCATTGTGCCTTTATGACCTTACTAACCAAGGTAGGTTGAGCATTCAAAGTAAATAAGGTAGCACTCTCTCCGGACTCGCCCAAGTGCAAATCAAACTTGCCAATAACATCTAGCATATCCCATTCCCGAATGGCCACACTTGCCAAACTACTCACAGATTTTCGACTCATAGCATCGGCCACCACATTGGCCTTTCCTAGATGATAGTGTAACCCAAAATCATAGTCCTCCATAAATTCCATCCACCTCCGTCGTCGTAAATTCAAGTCTTTTTGAGAAAACAAATACTTTAGACTCTTCCGATCGGAGAAGACTTCAAACTTCTCATCGTACAAGTAATGCCTCCAAATTTTCAAAGCAAAAATCACCGCTGCTAATTCTAGATCATGGGTGGGGTAATTTTTCTCATGAGTTTTCAATTATCGTGAACCGTAGGCAACAACTTTTCCCTCTTGCATCAAGACACAACCAAGTCCATCCCCAGATGCATCATAATAGACAGTGTAATTCAAACCCCTTTCCAAAATTATCAAAACCGGTGCGGTAGTCAATCTAGTCTTAAGCTCTTTGAATGACTTTTCACAAGCCTCACTCCACACAAATTTAATACCCTTTCTAGTCAACCTCGTCAAAACTGCAGCTAGTCTAGAGAAGTCTCTTACAAAACGTCGATAATACCCCGCCAATCCCAAGAAACTTTGGATTTCAAAAACATTCTTGGGTTGTTCCCAATCTAGTACGGCATCCATCTTTGAGGAGTCCACAGTCACTCGCTCTCTAGACACTACATGCCCCAAAAACTTCACCTCTGTTAACCAAAACTCGCATTTTTCAAATTTGGCATACAATTGGTGCGCACTAAGTAAACCCAGCACTACCCGCAAGTGAGTCTCGTGTTCCTCTTCAGAGGTTGAATAAATCAAGATGTCATCCACAAAGACGACCACAAAACGGTCCAAGAATTCCCGAAAAATTCTGTTCATCAAATCCATAAAGGAAGCCAGTGCATTGGTCAACCCAAAAGGCATTACAAGGCTGTCTTCTGAATGACCTCCTCCCGGACTCTCAACTGATGGTACGCCGACCTCAAATCTATTTTTGAGAAGCAATGCGACCTACTAAGTTAGTCAAACAAATCATCTATTCTGGGTAGAGGATACTTGTTCTTAACTATAACTCTATTCAACTTGCGGTAATCAATACACAACGGCAATGACACATCCTTCGTGTTCGCAAAGAGAGTCGGCACTTCCCAAGGCGATGTACTAGGGCGAATGAAGCCCTTGTCTAAAAGTTCTTGGAGTTGAATCTTCAACTCATGCAGTTCGGCGGATGCAAATCTATATGGTGACATGGAAATCGGTGTCGTGCCAGGCACTAATTCAATGGAGAACTCGATCTCCCGGTGAGGTGGTAAACTAGTAAGATCTTTTGGAAAGACATCTGGGTATTCACAAACTACCCTTGGTAACTCAACATGAGCCCAGCCACTTTCACTATCCAAGAGAGTTACAAGAAGGCCACTAAGCTTGCTCCTACTACGAGGGTCAACAACTGGCGACAAGGCTCTATCAACTCGGTTTGCCAGAAAATAGAGACGATCACCACCCAAAGTGCACACTGTAACTCTCTGACGGTAACAATCAATCACAGCTTGATAAGAACACAACCAGTCCTTGCCTAAAATGACATCAAAACTCGACATATCTAGCAACACAAAAGCAAACGGAAGTCGACGCCCGACAACTTCTATTTCACAATCACGACAACCCCGTTCTAAATCAACTGTACCCCCAACATGGTGACTCTACTCTGAGTGGAGGCACTAACCGTGCTACCTCTAACCCCAATGCAGAACCAAATACAGTAGATATAAATGAATGAGATGCACCCGTGTCTATCAATACATTAGCCAAAGAATTACACACAACAAAAATACCTCTCACAACTGAGGATTTTGGCAACTGCTCTGGCACGGTAACAACATACACACGTCCCTGTGGCCCCTGATTGACTTGCTCCACTCTCAGAGCATAGGCCTGTTCTACTGACTGAGCTGAAGTGGCTCCCTGATTAACTCGCAAAGCTTGGACTGATTGAGCCTACTGGTGGCTCTGAATCTGCCTCGACCCTAATGCGCCAGATGTGCCTCCCAACTATGGGCAAGTTCTCTTCATATGCCCCAGCTGACCGCACTGATAATAATTAAACCCTTGACCTTTATTCTGAGACTGAGACTGACTTTGAGATCGGTTAGCTGGTCGTACTATTAACTGTCCTCCTTCCTTCTATGGGCATGAGAAGGCTTTGTAACCCGATTGGCCACACTTGAAACACGAGAAGCTACTCAATGCACTTTTTCTCAGACCCACACTAGGCAAAGAAAATGTGGATCTAGACTGCTGTGGTTGGGACTGGGATGGATAGGTGTTTCTGCTCTTCTTGTTCTGCCTATAGTCTTATTGAGACTCTTGGCCCCTAGACCTCGAACTCCGAAGCCTCTCCTCCTCGGCTTGTATGGAAATTTATACGTGTGTCACCGTCTCCACAAGACGGTCATATTCCTGAATCATATTTCCGACAAGGTTGAACATAATTTTTGTTTTCAATTTCTTTTCAAATTCAATGCAACGACGCTCTTCCGTTGCCACCAACTCTGGTGCAAATCTGGACAAACTAGAGAAGACCGCCTCAAACTCGGCCACGGGCATGTCAAGTTGTTTGAGGTCTTTAAACTCTTGCCTCAATATCTCTCTAGCAGTGGGAGGTATGTACTTATCTTGGAAAGCAACCGTAAAGGCTTCCCATGTTAGCTCCACTCTACCCTTGGCATATTTCCACCATTGACCAGCGTAACTTGACTCACACAAGAGAAATAATTTAGCACATTAACTCATATGTGCTCGTAACTTGACTCACACGTTCGACTACAACAATTCTATATATTTCTCTACCATATACACAATTCAATTTCACTCCACATAAGCACTTAGTCATGTAAATACATACGAACTATTCTTTTACGATGAAATCTGTCCCACGAAAAATCAAGAATTCTTAGTAGAACGAGTATTGATCAAGTACCCTTCTAATGAGAACTCAAGGAATTTAACAGGTGCAAACAACATCCCAAAAGTCCAATCCAATACCCATTTAGTCACATAAGCATATTACCACATAGTCACAAAATGCATAACACTTCCCAAACATGCTAAATGAACCCATTGTGGTTAAACAACCACTTCCCATGAGCTCCAAGTATTCAAACCCGGTAGCTCTGATACCAAGTTGTAACGCCCCAAATTTCTAGCCCAAAAGATAATACAACAATCATGGCTCTTTCAAGGAAAACCGAATATAAATCTCCAAACTTACATTACATGATACAATAGTTCTTCATGCAACAATACATTAATCCAACAACAAGTAAATAAACAAATAAATACCCCCAAGGGTTTACAAGTTTCTAAGGCTTGAGTTTGGTCACACAAAATAGTTATTCAAACTCACACATATACAGCCCTTGGCTTACACACAGAGTCACAGCAAAATGAGAGTCTCACACTCTCAATACACATTTCCTCGCCTTTAGTTAGGCGGCATCACCATATCTTTTCCTGTACAAAAATCCCGTAGGGTGAGCATAAAGCCTAGTAGGAAATCCTTAACAAAGTATATACATTTTATACAAGTCTCAAGAGATGAAATGCACATGCCATGCTATGCCCCTTTTTGAAGATAAATCACATTTTCATCTTTTGAAAACCATCATGCTCAATCATGTCATGCAATTTCAATTGTTCAAAACTTAACAATTTATTTCAAGGGTGGTAAATACGACTCTGGTAATCCCTAGGTCAGTGTCTTCAAGTAGACTATACAAGTACTACCAAATTGTCATTTTTACCGATATTAACTGGAAGGCTCGACACCTATCCGCGCGGGTTTTCGGTCTTTCACCTCGGACTCTCAGGCCAACTTATTGAATATTATCTACACCACCTATCAAGACTTACCAACGTATTTACCCCAAAACCATTTCATGAAAACTTGTTTCTCAACATTCTTTTCTCAACGCAAGTTTTCAAATCAACTTTCAAAGTTTATTGTAATCAAATGAATTGTTATGCTAATAACACAAGATGAATATAAATACTTTTATTCCAATTCATCATCCAAGGAATAACACAATTCCCTCTTCTCAAGTCTCCTCAACAATTAGTTATTTAAAGACTATTTCAACGTTTTGAACAATAATTTCCAAAATGAACAACAATTCTCATTTTTCCTGAAATTCATCAGTTATATAAATATAAATAAGAAATTTTCCAAACATCCATTTATTTTGACACACAAAATAAATACAACAATATCATTCATGGATTTTCAGTCTCTTTTAAAAAATTCCCAAATTCTAGGTTTTCTCACCAAAACTATACAACTCAAATCCTTTGAAAGAAAACTTTCCAAAATCATATTTTCTTCAATCAACGAAGATCAAAACCCATAAGATCATTTTAAAAGAACAAGAGACAAACCTACTTTCAAAATCGCTCAACTTCTTGAATCAACAATCAATTTTCAAAGCTGTCGAAAGATGATTTTGAAAATCATATAGATCTTGCAAAATATATATATATATATAACTTTAAGAAAATCCCTACCTCAAGTTTTGAAGAAGAAATGAGATGAAACCCCCAAAATCAATGGTGTCAAAACTCGATCTTCACCGCACACAGCGAAACCCTCGAGAAGTAAACAACTTTGATGAAAAACTTATGGCAGAACTCTAATGGATCTTGAGATATCAAGGTTTTGATCCAATTTGGCGTAGGTAAATGTAGAGAGAAGGGAGAGGAAACAGTTTTTAGGGAGAGAGAGATATGAAAAAGTGATATGAAATATCATATTCACGAACTGATATAACATGGTTCGCTCGAGCGTGGAAAGCCCCACTCGAGCGTCAAATACACTTTCCCAGTCCTTTTGCAGATAGGTCAAACTTCTGAAACCAAACATTTTCCTCTCAAGCGCATAAACGGCCGCTCGAGCGAACAAACAACTTCTAATGCATTTTACATTTTTACTTCAGGGGCGCTGCCCCTCAACTCCTTCGGGGTACTGCCCTAGGACCCGCCAAGGGGCGTTGCCCCTTGGATCCCCGCGAGCTGACCGGGCAGCTCGATCCCTACTAGGGCGCTGCCCTTAGACCCGCTAAGGGGCGCTGCCCACTGGACCCCCGCGAGCTGATCGGGCAGCTCGATTCCCAACATAGTTAGCAAAGTGGTAAAACTGGGATCGCTACAACAATACATAAGAACTAACAATTAATTTAGATAATGAGTAAACAATGACAACTAATATAAGTTAAGAAATAATTAATGTAAAAAAATGAGTAACTGATAAATTTAATTCAAATAATTAATCGACCGGCGAATGCGATACAAAAATTAGCTTCTTTTGATAAAGGCTTCTTCTTGCACAATTGCAATTGGCACTTAGGGATGAGATTTCAAAATTAATTTAGAGAGTTGAGAGAGATTGAGAGTTTGAGAGAGAGAATTGTTTGTAAGAAATAAAATAGGAGAGGGAGATATTTATAGGAGTTTGGAAGGAGAGGGGACAATTTGTAAACAAAGTCAATTTTTTTTGCCGTTGGAAGTTAATAGTCATTTGATTGTTTGAATATTAATTTTTTTTTTGAATTTGACCGTTGGTGTGATTAAGAGCTATTTCGGGGGGTGCCTAATCGGGCCTGGCCCACCCCAGGCTACTGGTGGGCTTTGGGCCGCCAATGGGCCATGAACCATTTTAACACCCTTAGCAGCAACTTCTGGCTCTGTCACAACCACCGCCGTAAATATTAAACATTTGCAGGGAATTTCAAATAGTAACTTTCATAAATTATTTTTATTTAGGATAAATTACACACTTTTGGTCACATTCATATTTCAACATTTAAAGTATTTTTTTTGTTCTACTTTGACCCTTCATCTTTCAAGTTTTTTTTTTTTAATTTACTCCTAAAGCTAACTTCTATTTAAAATTAGATAGAAAATGCCACAATAACTGTCACATGATATAAAAAATATATTATTATATTAGAGTTTAAGTTTGTGTTAGAGGTGTGGGTCATATATAATAAAATATTTTTATACTATGTATCATTTTTCTGTCTAATTTTTAATAGAAATTAACTTTAGGAGTAAAGTAGAAAAAAAAAATAAAACTTGAAACATGAAGGGCCATAGTGAGAAAAAATAAATTTTAAGGGCCAAAGTGAGAAAGTGACTAAATATAAAGGGAGCAAAGTGTAATTTACCCTTTTATTTATTAATGTGATATTTATTATATCATTATTATTAATTGATTTTAAATATTTGAATTTTATCACTGGTAAAAAGATACTACAGTGATTTGTTTTAATTTTTAACATATGATTAACTAAATATATTTGTGAGAAGTTTAAATCATTATATAAATTTTTTTTTATTCTTATTTTTTATCCTTGTACTTTTTTTTAAAATTTTTAATTTTTTTTTCTATTCTCACATACTGATATCAATCGCCTCCCATGATCACTACTAGTGTCAGAAAGTCGCCAATTTGCCGATGTTGAAAAAGTCATTAGTGGCAACCATGAACAAACAAGTGGACAAATAAAAAAGTAAAAAAATTATTGTTCTTTTAATAGACAAAAAAGAATAAAATTTTTGACAATTATCTCAAAAATTTTAAATTTAGACTTATAGGCCTAGTGCCTTGAAATGAAAACAAAAGTTGTAATGAACATTAAAAAGTTAGAAACTTGTACATACATAGAACATGTTTGTCTGGAGGGATTAAATTATGGGATAAGATTTATATTTAGGTCTCGTTCAGCAAGTGGTTTTTTTAGTCAAAAAATCACTAAAAAATCAAAAAGCCAACAACTTATACCAAAAAGTCAAAAATTCCCTTTTCTCTTGACTTTTTTGCATATCTTTTTGTAAAAAATCAGAAAGTCATTCCAAACATACTAGTTTTTTGTGCATCATATTTTAGCCAAAAAGTCAAAAACTAAAAAAGTTGTTTCCAAACGAGGCCTCAGGGCTGGTTTGACATGTTAAAAAAAAGACAAAAAAGTCAAAAAGTTATTAAAAAAGTAAAAAAGTTATCACTATTCACAAATTAAAAATATAAAAAAAATTAATTTACACAAAAAAAAGTACAATTCAACTTTACACATGTGATGGTACTAAAGTGACCGGAAAAATTACACAGGTGCACTATGATGGTGCAAATTACAAATTAGATATATATATATATATATATATTCATTAAGTTGGTGGGTACTGTTGGGCCTGTGGGGGCCCACCACGGGTTCCATTTCGATAATCCAAACCATTCAATGTGTAGAACTCGTCGAGTACTATATGCTTGTAAAAAATCACGTTGATCGGATAAGGATAGCATTGTGATCAAATCAGATTTTTGTCAACCGCTTATTTTTCACCATCATTTTTTTTATACAAAACTGTTTTGATCAGATAGCTATCGATATCCAATCAACATGATTTTTTACAGGCATATAATAGTCGATGAGTTCTACACATTGAATGGTTCCGATTATCAAAACGGGAGCTGTGGTGGGCCCCCACGGGCCGAATAGCACCGTCCAGTCTGATATTGGACTGTAGGCAATCTGCTCCTATACTTGTTTCTTGCCCACCGTCAGGCTTCCTGAACAATCTAAGTCAGTAGGCAATTCATTATAGTAGGGGTAAAATGGTAATGTTGTTATTTTATACAATATTTTAATACACATTTTTTCATAAAAAGTCAAAAAGTTATCTCAAATAATCATATTTTTTTCCTCTACTTTTTAGTCCAAAAAGTCAAAAAGTGCAATTATTTAAGACATCCCAAATAACCCCCAAGTACAAACTCCCAAAATAGAATAAAAAAAGCATTATATGCACCCATAAATTATAGAAGAAATATGATTTTGTACTCTAAATTTTCACGTACTTTTCAATTTGACCCCAGGCTTCGTATAATATCAATTTATCCCCTAAACTTTTGGAATTTTGATCAATTTGGCCCCTACCGTCACATTTCGTCTACAATCAAATGCGACTTGTTGACGTGACACCAAATTTCATTTTACCTCCAAACTATACCTTTAAAATCAATTAGCCACCCCAAATATTAAAAAGAATATTGACATTTAATTAATAATTTTTTTTTCTCAAAAATGAAATTTTTTAATTTTACATAAAAAATTTTGTTGAGTATTCTTTAGACAATAATTGAATTTTAAATTTTTTTCTCACTCAATTTTGAAATTACTGTTAGTTGATCAACTCTATTAAAATTAATTTAGAGAACAAACTAGTTACAATTACATGTGCGAACACACATCGAGTAACCAAGAAATTTTTGGCTCAATAAGTTTGTTCATGATCAACTCGAGATAATTTAAGACCTAGGAAACACATGTATTGTAACCCCCCATATTTCTATTACTCGGATAACACTACCAAACCCATCATTAGGTTACAATTTACGAGATGATGTACATATATTCTAAACATTGACCATGATAAATAAATAAGGGTTCTCTCATACGAAGTACATAATGTATGCAACATGCGATAATTAAATAAATTGCCCGTAGGCTTACATCATTACATAAAATAGAAAGGATTCAACCCTTTTACAACAATGGCATTCCACCAATAGATAAGAGGCCCAGTGGCCAACAGATAAAGAAGATCATTGATCTTGAACCACTTCTTATCATTCACCTAAAAAAGGATTAGTAATGCGGGATGAATATAAAGTCCAGTAGGGATCCCAACATGATCCTAAACAATAACAATGTACAGATAGCTATGATCATGAACGCTTTACGTTATAACATATACATAAAGTGCCTATTTATAGTTGAAGATATACATATACAAGTATTTTTCTCAAAAATCATTCATTTTGCTCAATTTTAGAACTTACACTCATTGCAAACACATTTCCAAATAGATACATTCGAAATGAACACAAGGATAATACATATGAAATACTACCTACACAACCATATGAGACAACCGACCTCCTTCATAAAATAACCCTTACCATGCAACATACACATAAATAGAACCGAGATGATAACGAGAAATCCAACAACGCTCTACCTGCCTCAAGCACGGTAAGCCAACAATACACCATTCCAATACTCAAACCAATTTACCAGTCACCAGTTGAAAGGTAATGGTACCTCTGCCAATTTACCAAACACCTGCTGCAAGGTAATGGTACCTTTGCCAAGTTCTCTAGGCGCTAGTTGAAAGGTACTGGTACCTCTTTCTTAGCGTAACCAATTCTCCAGGCACTAGCTGGAAGGTAATGGTACTCCTTATTCTCTACCCAAGCACATATCCGACCACCATGAAATTCAACAAGCATAAATAACCCGAGTGTACTACATACACATAATCTATTAATATCACAATGTCATCGTCCACTGATGACCATGGACAAAACCTTTAAACACATGTGTTTAATACTGTAAAACCATGATCCAATCCTCACAAGACCTTAAGTCCAACAATAGTAACAATGATTAAAGTGTTCACAATTCAACCCCAAGTTCAGTTCTAAATTTACAAAACGCTATGGTTTCTTTCTCTTTTCAAAAATCAATTCTCTTATTTTCCAAGTTAGTATACTCCACTCTTTATACAAAATCCATTTTCTTTATCTTACAAAAATAAACATACATAAGGTATCGAAACCATAACCCAACCCAACTTAACATAATTAATCCAAAATCGAATACCATAGTTAACCCTCCACTTTAACAATTAACACACTTACACATGCCACAACAATTAAAACATGACCATTATTCATTCTACCCCCCGCTTTTTTTTTCATTAAGCTAATAAATTTTAAATTAGGGATTTTTCCCTTCTTCAATATAAACATGTAAAACTGCTCTCCAATCGACCAAAACAATTATCCATTAACAATTTGAAACTCCAGATTATCAAACCCTAGGCATCTCTTACATGCTTTTCGAAAATTCATAATACATATGCTTTTTATGCAATAAAATTTACCACATATCTATCTATAAGTGAAGTATTGAAAAGGAGCAAAGAAATCCCTACCTCTTGAAGCAAAGAGAAAAAAGCCAAAAATTTTACGGTGATGAAAACATGATCCACTCAGATTAAAATGAAGCTCTTGCGACCTTCTACATTTTGATCTAAAGAACTATGGGTCAAAGATGAGTAGAAGTAGATGAAAACCAAGTATGAATAGCTTGGAAGCTCAAAAATAATGGAAGGAGAGAGAATGAGGAGAGAAAATTAATCCAGATGTGACCAAAAATGACTTTTATAGATGCTAAATTTGGACAGACTGCTCGAGCGGTGAAACTATCGCTCGAGCGAAGAATGCAAACTCTCAGAAGTTCAGACCGAACAAGGCAACCACTTGAGCGACCAAACTTGCACTCGAGTGAAATCAACAACTCTCAAAATCACAGACTTGCAAAACTATTGGAAGACTTACGAGACCGCTCGAGCAACCAATCCATTGCTCGAGCGATCAAGAAAGATTAGATAATGCTACATGTACGGGTATGAGTACTAGTACTGCTACGGGTACGATAAAGGTATGTCGATATAGTAAAATCTACAAAAAGTAGGGTATGGGTATGGCTTGATTTGTTTGGGAAAAAATATTTATTTTCAATTTGGAGTAAACAAAAATTAATTAAATAGTTTAATTTGTTAAGATCCAACATACAATTGATAGTTAATGCCAAAAGCACAGGTATACGATAAACCAAAATTAAATGTCATTATATTAAATAACTTACAAATCATAACTTATATAGCGATCCTGATTTAGACCCGACCCATTTATTACTTTTGAATCTGGGAAACCATGTACGTGATGATCGTTCCCTTGTCCTCATGTTTGGCTTTGGCTTCAGGGGTCGGCACCATCCTTGTTGGTGTCGACACTGCCTTCTTTTCTTTGCCTTGTTCTGCTCCAAGGGTTGACACCAGCCTTGGAGGTGTTGACACCAACTTGCTTATAGCAATCCCGGGTTTACCCTTGTTATACCGTGATCCGGACATGTGTCCGTGGATGTTGGTAGTTGATTATTATCTTGTTTACATCCTTTTTACTACGTATTTGAGTTATAGGATGTGTTGGGCGGATTTGTTTCACGTTGGTTGAGTTTAGAAACCAAAACTAGTTGCCCAGATTTTTGGCCTGTCCGCTCGAGCGGAGGTGTTGGCGCTCGAGCGGGGAATATACCCATTCAGTATTTTTCCTGTGCAGCGTTGTACGCTCGAGCGTCGTATTGGCCGCTCGAGCGGGGTTGTCTGAGTGACGCTCGAGCGTAGAGTTGGAAGCTCGAGCGGAGGCCTGGTTCTGTATAAATGCTGGGAGAGTGCATTCGGCGCTCGAGCGGAAGTTTGGATGCTCGAGCGGGAGTCTGTGAGTGACGCTCGAGCGGGGTGTTTTACGCTCGAGCGGGAGACTGGGTTTAAGTCCCGAAATTTGTGACTTTTCAAATCACTTTTTACTTTCTCTTCTCTCTCCTACTTTTCCAAAATCACCATTGTTGAGCCTCTCACTCTAGACCCTACCTTCTCTCTAGGTTTTGATCTAGTAGGAGTGATTTGCTCACCTTTGGCCTTTACAAAAAGTTGTTGATCGTCGAGGGCTTCATTTTAATCTGAAAATCTCGGGTTTTGGAGCACGTTGGGTTTTGTCGTCTTCTCCTTTGGGGCTCCGGATTTGAGGTAGGGATATCCTACTCCTCTCTATGGATTTTGTCTTTAAATTTTGGTATTTTGAGATGTTGGGGTTGGTTTGGTAATTTTGTGAAAGTTTGGGGCTTTTGTGTAATTTTACAAAAGTTGGGGTTTGGTTCATAATAAACCTAGATGCATGTTTGGCATAGAAAAATGGAATGAATGTTAAATCATTGATGAAAATGGGACCTAAGGGTTGAAATGTTAATTATGGGAATGGACCTAATTACATTGTTTAATTAATTGGGATAATTAATTGAGAAGAAAGAGGAAATGAAATGTTGATTGAATATCCATTGTGCATTTATTTTCTGTGTAGAAATAACTGCTTTGGGCTATCGGTGGAGGATAGTCGTGATTGTTGTAGACAATGCATGATGATTAGGCAAACTGAAACTAATCAATGAAATGTGTCATGGAACTTGACGGTTGATAGAATACATTAACTGTATGTATTGGGTGATTGTATATAGAACCATTGTGTTTGTATACGTTATGTGTAGAGGAGGAGATAGGGGATGTACTCCGCGGTTTAGGGGAAGATAGGGGATGTATCTCTAAACCGGATAGTGTTGGGAGAAGATAGGGGATGAACTCCGTAGATACAGCTCATATGCTTGTCTAGAGAAGTGAAGATAGAGCTCATATGCTTATCTTTGTGAAGTGTGGATATAGCTTATATGCTTATCTGTGGATATTGTTGTTATACATATCTGTTGTAGAATGTGGATATAGCTTATTTACTTATCTGAGAATGTGGATATTGTTGTTATATGTATCTGTTGAGAATGTGGGAAGTGCTTATATGCCTACCCGTTGAAAAAGGGAAAATGAAAAGTGACTTGGACTTATTAGTCGGTTGACATAAATATGTGATTTATGTGATTGTATCAGTGTTGGCCATCTATCAATTGCTAATATTTTAGTCATTGTTCATGGTTGGTTTAGTGTATTTCTACTGGGCTGTGGCTCACCCTATATGGGAATATCATTTTCAGGTGCATGAAGCATGCCACCTCCAAGGACATAGCTTGGGAGGCTTGAGGCGGACATAATGTTGTCGTTTTAATTTTTGATGTATTACATGTAAATACAAGCCAAGGGCTTAATGTGTATGAGTTAGTACTCTTTTGTTGTAACCAAGTGTTAACTTGGAAAGCTGTAAGCCCGTAGGGCATTTTGCTTTTGTTGTTAACATGTAATACTTTTGTAATGAAACACTGATGAATAGAAGAATGTGGTTATTTCATATGTTAATGAATGTCTTATTTGATGGGTTTATTGTTATTATTTTGAGGGCGTTACAACTTTGTATCAGAGCGTACCAGGTTCGAATACTTTGGGTACGTGGGAAGTGATTAGGATCACAATGGGTTTGTCTCGCTTGATAGAGACCTAGATGTAGTATCATATGCTATGTGCTTACTTGATAACATGTTTATGTGACTATGTGGGTATGGGATTTAATTTCTAGGATGTTGATTGGATCCTTGGGCTTCTGGGAGTCTTGTTGGAAAAGCACCTGATCAATGCTGTTTCTAACCGGAACTCTGGTAACGCCTCGGGACTATCATTATCCGGAAACGAAATTCGTAAGTGCTTATGTGTTTATGTGCTTACGTGGAGTGAATTACAGTTGTCCATGCATTAGGACGTGAGTGTTTAGTTTCGGCACATTTGTGAATGTGCTAATGTTCTGTGTTACCTTTATTAGGATGTCAGGACGAGGAAGAGATGCTAGGCGTGGTAGACCTGCGAGGCAGGAAGCACCGTTACCGGGGGAGATTCCGGCAGTACAGGAGGGAGTTGGTCAGGCCAATGTGGCCGAGCCAGCGGGTCAGCAGGCTATGGGTGCCTTGGCCAGAGAGATAGCAGGAGCTTTGGGTATTCTTAGAGCTGGGAATCAGGCCGCTGAGGCAGGGCCTTCTTTCCTGAAGAGGGAGATCTTCCGGTCTAATCCGGATGAGTTTATCGGGGATCCGAAGGAGCCACTGAAGGTTGATGAGTGGCTAGAGCAAATGAGTAAGACGTTCGAGATGCTTGGCATCGAGGACGGAGCACTGAAAGTGACCTTGGCATCCTTCCAACTGAAGGGAGATGCGGGTCAGTGGTGGAAGTACGAGAAGGCTCGTGTTGGTGGTACTTGGGAGGCGTTTGTGAATGCTTTTCAGGAGAGGTTTTTGTCTGCAGCAGCTAGGGAGAAGCTGAGGGATCAATTTAGCCGGCTTAATCAGCAGGGCTTGTCAGTGGCCGAGTTTTGAGGCTACTTTTACCAGTCTGTCCAGGTTTGCACCTGAACTGGTGGCGTCTGAGGAACGCCGTTGCTATGAGTTTGAGCGGAAGTTGAGGCGGGGCCTCAAGTTGAGGGTTGGTGGGTCTTACATCCGAGAGTATAGACACCTAGTGGATGCTGCAGCTCATATGGAGCTCATGATGCAGGAGGAGGATGAGGGGCAGAGAGGCTCTAAGAGGAGTCAAGATGGTCAGGATGATGGCAAGAGGCAGAGGGGTTCTCATCCTCAGCAGTCGCAGGGTGGTGTTGCTAGATCGACCTTCCCAGTGCCGAGTGCAGGCTCGGGGAGAGGTGGTCAGGGGGATTTCACCTGTTACAAGTGTGGCCAGTTGGGTCACAAGGTTTCTGTTTGCCCGCAGAAGGGTGGGGGTCAGAGAGCTGCTTCTTCTTCAGCTAGACCGCAGAGTCAGAGTTCGGGCAGGGGGCAGCCCTTGTCTTGTTATCAGTGTGGACAGCCTGGGCACCTGAAGAGGTTTTGCCCGCAGTTGAGTGCCACTTCGGGAGCGTCTGGTTCTAGGCAGACGCAGGGTTTTCAGCCAGCTCAGTCTGTGCAAGCCTCGAGGGCCAATCCGGGAGCTTCGTCATCCCAGTCTGTGCAGCAGTCTTTTGCTCCGAGAGGTGAGCAGGTAGACCAGGGGCCTACGGGGCGCGTGTATGCTGTTACCGCGCAGGATTTAGTACCAGCTCCATCAGTAGTGAGAGGTACTTTTCTGTTTTGCAACTCGGTTGCTAGTGTGTTGATAGACACGGGTGCATCTCATTCTTTTGTATCTGCTGCATTTGCATCTGTTTTGGAATTGGAGTTAGCACAGTTAGCAGCTCCTATTTGTGTGGTATCGTCTTTGGGCGGTGAGTTGATCCTGAAACAGGGTGTTAGAGGATGTGATATAGAGGTCGCCGACTATAGGCTTCCTTTTCCGTTTGTTGTCATGCCCATGAAGGGTTTTGATGTTATTTTGGGTATGGACTGGCTATCGTCATACCGGGCTGTTATTGATTGCTACCGCCAGAGGGTTACATTATGTACCTTGAGCGGGGAGTGGTTCCATTTCTTGGGAGACCGGGTTGGTAGTGTTTTGCCACCGGGGTATGATTCGCGAGGGCGAAGTGAGCTTAGTAGTCTACTTGCCAGCTTTGAGAGTGGTGAGAGTGGTGAGACCCAGGTTGTGTTACCGAGGGTGGTTTGTGAGTATTCGGATGTCTTTCCCGAAGATCTTGTTAGTTTGCCACCTCACCGAGAGATAGAGTTCTCTATTGATTTAGTGCCGGGCACGGCGCCGATTTCTATGGCACCTTACCGTTTTGCTCCAGCAGAGTTGGTTGAGTTGAAAGTTCAGCTCCAGGAATTGCTAGATAAGGGTTTTGTTCGCCCTAGTGTTTCGCCGTGGGGAGCACCGGCCCTCTTTGTTAAAAAGAAAGATGGTTCCTTGAGATTGTGTATTGACTACCGGAAGTTGAATCGGGCTACGGTTAAGAATAAGTACCCTATGCCCCGTATAGATGACCTGTTTGACCAGTTGAAGTGTTCCCGTTGTTTCTCTAAAATAGACCTGAGATCGGGTTACCACCAGTTGAGGGTCAGGGAAGAGGATATTCCGAAGACGGCATTCCGTACGCGGTATGGCCATTATGAGTTTCTGGTGATGCCATTTGGGCTTACCAATGCACCGGCGGTCTTTATGGACTTGATGAACCGGATTTTCCGGGAGTTCTTAGACCGATTTGTGGTCGTCTTCGTGGACGACATCCTTATCTATTCGCCTTCTGAGGAGGAGCACGAGGCACACTTGAGAGTGGTGCTTGAGTTACTTAGAGCACATAGGCTGTATGCCAAGTTTGGGAAGTGTGAGTTCTGGCTGAGGGAAGTCAAATTCTTAGGCCACGTGGTATCCGGGGAAGGGGTGTCCGTTGATACATCCAAGGTTGAGGCAGTGCAAGATTGGGCACAGCCTAAGAGTGTGTTTGAGATCCGCAGTTTTCTAGGATTAGTTGGGTATTACCGTCGATTTGTGAAAGATTTCTCCAGGTTAGCATCACCGTTGACTAGACTGACTCGGAAGGGAGTCAAGTTTGTGTGGAGTGAGACTTGTGAAAAGTCGTTCCAAGAGCTGAAAGTTAGATTGACCACCACTCCGGTGTTGATTATTCCGGAGAGAGGGTTGGGTTATGCAGTTTATTGTGATGCCTCACGAGAGGGTTTGGGTTGTGTGTTGATGCAAGAAGGGAAAGTGGTAGCTTATGGCTCACGTCAGTTGAAAATACACGAGAAGAATTACCCCACACATGACCTAGAGTTAGCGGCTGTGATCTTTGCCTTGAAAATCTGGAGGCACTACCTTTATGGTGAGAGGTTCGAGGTGTTCTCGGACCACAAGAGTTTGAAGTATCTGTTTACACAGAGAGACTTGAATTTGAGGCAGAGGAGATGGATGGAGTTCATCGAGGACTATGATTTTGAGTTGCATTATCATCCGGGAAAGGCCAATGTTGTGGCCGATGCCCTTAGTAGGAAATCCATTAGTGATGTAGCTTGTATAGCCATCCGGGAATGGGAGATGTTGGGGGCACTTGGTGAGTTTGATTTGCTACTGGGCGAATCTGTTGAGGCTGCGGCCTTGTTTTCTGTTGTTGCGCAGCCTACACTTGTGACTAGAGTGTTAGAGGCACAGAGAGGTGACCTTGAGGTAGGATCCCTTCGAGAGAAGATCTCCAGTGGGACAGTTGAGAAGGGTTTGACGGTGTATCCCGACCTGAGTGTGAGATACCGGGACCGTTTGTTTGTACCGGAGTCTTGCCGAGAGGAAGTACTCCGAGAGTTTCATCATTCGCGCCTTGCGGTGCATCCGGGAGGTACTAAGATG
Source organism: Camellia sinensis (assembly GCF_055761805.1). Classification (NCBI taxonomy): domain Eukaryota; kingdom Viridiplantae; phylum Streptophyta; class Magnoliopsida; order Ericales; family Theaceae; genus Camellia; species Camellia sinensis. The sequence goes on along the minus strand of NC_138963.1, from coordinate 180,463,680 downwards.
TATCAGGATTTGGGTCGCCAGTTTTGGTGGCGGGGTATGAAGAGAGATGTGGCTGTTTTCGTATCGAATTGCCTTACTTGCCAGCAAGTGAAGGCCGAGCATCAAAGGCCAGCGGGTATGTTGCAACCCTTGCCTATTGCCGAGTGGAAGTGGGAGCATATCACTATGGACTTCGTTGTAGGTCTTCCGAGGACTCAGCGGGGTAGTGATGCTATTTGGGTGGTTGTAGACCGGTTGACTAAGTCGGCGCACTTTATTCCTATGCGCGTGAGAGCTTCGGTAGATCATCTTGCCGATTTGTATATTCGGGACGTAGTGAGATTGCACGGGGTCCCAGTGACGATTGTCTCAGATAGAGATCCTCGTTTTACTGCTAGGTTGTGGCAGAGTTTGCAGAGTGCCTTGGGCACTAAGTTGACCTTTAGTACGGCTTATCATCCTCAGACTGACGGGCAGTCCGAGCGTACTATTCAGATCCTCGAGGATATGCTTCGGGGTTGTGTCCTTGACTTCAGTGGGACGTGGGAGAGGCACTTGCCATTGGTAGAGTTTGCCTACAATAACAGTTTTCAGTCTAGCATCGGTATGGCACCGTTCGAGGCCTTGTATGGCCGACCGTGTAGGTCTCCAGTTTGTTGGGCCGAGGTGGGTGATGCACCTTTGTTGGGTCCGGAGTTGGTTAGGGAGACGACGGAGAAAGTTGAGCTTATCCGTAGGAGGCTTGTTACAGCCCAGAGTCGACAAAAGAGTTATGCTGACCGTAGGAGGAGGCCTTTAGCATTTGAGGTAGGTGATCATGTCTTTCTGAAGATATCACCTAGGCGAGGTCTGATGAGGTTTGGGAAGAGTGGGAAGTTATCCCCTCGGTTTATTGGTCCTTTTGAGATCCTTGAGAGGATTGGTGAGGTTGCTTATCGGTTAGCCTTACCGCCGCAGCTGTCCGGAGTACATGATGTGTTTCATGTGAGTATGCTTCGGAAGTATGAGCCAGATCCATCACATGTGTTGGATTGGACCGATTTAGAGGTAGATGAGGATGCCTCGTATGAGGAGAGACCGGTTCGGGTCTTGGATAGGCGGGATCAGGTCCTGCGTGGGAAGACCATTCCTTTAGTGAAAGTCTTGTGGAAACATCACGGAGTGGAGGAAGGCACTTGGGAAAGTGAGTTGGAAGTCCGAGAGAAATATCCGGACTTGTTGGTTGATATGTGATCTTGTATTTAAATTTTGCGTTTTGTTGAACTTAAGAGCTTTTATATATGTCTTAAGTTGTGAAACATTGAGAATATTTGGTTTATTGGAAGTATGTTTTGGAACTTGCCTCATATGGAAGTTGAATGTGACACTATATGTGTTGAATATATTGTTGAAATTGGAAAGATGATGCATAATGTTGATGCATGTTGAAAGTACATATGTTGTTTACATATTGTGATATACCTCTTGTTAAATGGAGGGGGTGACCGGTAATGGGTCGGACTGTTGAATGTTAAAGTGTAACATTGTTTAAAATGAAGAAAAACTTGTTTTTGAAAACTTGTTCTTAATTTCGGGGACGAAATTCTTTAAGGGGGGGAGGTTATAGCGATCCCGGGTTTACCCTTGTTATACCGTGATCCGGACATGTGTCCGTGGATGTTGGTAGTTGATTATTATCTTGTTTACATCCTTTTTACTACGTATTTGAGTTATAGGATGTGTTGGGCGGATTTGTTTCAGGTTGGTTGAGTTTAGAAACCAAAACTAGTTGCCCAGATTTTTGGCCTGTCCGCTCGAGCGGAGGTGTTGGCGCTCGAGCGGGGAATATACCCATTCAGTATTTTTCCTGTGCAGCGTTGTACGCTCGAGCGTGGTATTGGCCGCTCGAGCGGGGTTGTCTGAGTGACGCTCGAGCGTAGAGTTGGAAGCTCGAGCGGAGGCCTGGTTCTGTATAAATGCTGGGAGAGTGCATTCGGCGCTCGAGCGGAAGTTTGATTGCTCGAGCGGGAGTCTGTGAGTGACGCTCGAGCGGGGTGTTTTACGCTCGAGCGGGAGACTGGGATTAAGTCCCGAAATTTGTGACTTTTCAAATCACTTTTTACTTTCTCTTCTCTCTCCTACTTTTCCAAAATCACCATTGTTGAGCCTCTCACTCTAGACCCTACCTTCTCTCTAGGTTTTGATCTAGTAGGAGTGATTTGCTCACCTTTGGCCTTTACAAAAAAGTTGTTGATCGTCGAGGGCTTCATTTTAATCTGAAAATCTCGGGTTTTGGAGCACGTTGGGTTTTGTCGTCTTCTCCTTTGGGGCTCCGGATTTGAGGTAGGGATATCCTACTCATCTCTATGGATTTTGTCTTTAAATTTTGGTATTTTGAGATGTTGGGGTTGGTTTGGTAATTTTGTGAAAGTTTGGGGCTTTTGTGTAATTTTACAAAAGTTGGGGTTTGGTTCATAATAAACCTAGATGCATGTTTGGCATAGAAAAATGGAATGAATGTTAAATCATTGATGAAAATGGGACCTAAGGGTTGAAATGTTAATTATGGGAATGGACCTAATTACATTGTTTAATTAATTGGGATAATTAATTGAGAAGAAAGAGGAAATGAAATGTTGATTGAATATCCATTGTGCATTTATTTTCTGTTTAGAAATAACTGCTTTGGGCTATCGGTGGAGGATAGTCGTGATTGTTGTAGACAATGCATGATGATTAGGCAAACTGAAACTAATCAATGAAATGTGTCATGGAACTTGACGGTTGATAGAATACATTAACTGTATGTATTGGGTGATTGTATATAGAACCATTGTGTTTGTATACGTTATGTGTAGAGGAGGAGATAGGGGATGTACTCCGCGGTTTAGGGGAAGATAGGGGATGTACTTCTAAACCGGATAGTGTTGGGAGAAGATAGGGGATGAACTCCGTAGATACAGCTCATATGCTTGTCTAGAGAAGTGAAGATAGAGCTCATATGCTTATCTTTGTGAAGTGTGGATATAGCTTATATGCTTATCTGTGGATATTGTTGTTATACATATCTGTTGTAGAATGTGGATATAGCTTATTTGCTTATCTGAGAATGTGGATATTGTTGTTATATGTATCTGTTGAGAATGTGGGAAGTGCTTATATGCCTACCCGTTGAAAAAGGGAAAATGAAAAGTGACTTGGACTAATTAGTCGGTTGACATAAATATGTGATTTATGTGATTGTATCAGTGTTGGCCATCTATCAATTGCTAATATTTTAGTCATTGTTCATGGTTGGTTTAGTGTATTTCTACTGGGCTGTGGCTCACCCTATATGGGAATATCATTTTCAGGTGCAGGAAGCGTGCCACCTCCAAGGACATAGCTTGGGAGGCTTGAGGCGGACATAATGTTGTCGTTTTACTTTTTGATGTATTACATGTAAATACAAGCCAAGGGCTTAATGTGTATGAGTTAGTACTCTTTTGTTGTAACCAAGTGTTAACTTGGAAAGCTGTAAGCCCGTAGGGCATTTTGCTTATGTTGTTAACATGTAATACTTTTGTAATGAAACACTGATGAATAGAAGAATGTGGTTATTTCATATGTTAATGAATGTCTTATTTGATGGGTTTATTGTTATTATTTTGAGGGCGTTACATTGCTGTTGCATTTCTAGATCGCTACTGAAATTTGGGGTCGACACCAGTCCTTGGTGGTGTCAACACTTGCCTCTTCTTGTTGGCCTCAAGGGTCGACCTTTGTTTATTACAGAATCTGGGGCTTAGTTGCTGAAATTTAGTGTCGACACCTTGAGTCCAAGGGTTGACACCTTGCCTCCTGCCAATCACAAGTGTCTTAGCTTTTCTTTTTGAGGGTTGACACAACTGTTGCAAGGGTCGACCCCTGTGACTCTTTTTCCAGATTTTGTTTGGCTTGGGCCTTACTTTTTAGGGATTTTTGACTTGTTCTTTTCATTTAACCTTGGAGCTACTATTCTATTAATACTTAGTCACTATAAATAAACCCAAAGTCTCTTTCTCTCATCAGTTATTTCTCTTTTTCTCTCTCTCACCCGTAACTCTCTCACTCTTTCTCTCAAAACTCACTTTTTCCCACTTATATTCTTAGATCTACTCACCTAGAGGTGTCTTCACACCTTGATCCTTTGAGATAACTTGTAGATCGTGTGAAGAGCTTTCTTTTGATCCGAGTAGCTTGTGATTTCATTGACGTGGAGTTTCTCCGAGTTCTTCTCTTCCATCTTCTAAGCTTGAGATAGGGATTCTTTGCACCTCCTCATGGGTTTTAACTTAGCTATATGTTTTATGAAACCATCTTGTGAAAGAAATGAACTTTTGAATAAATCTTGGGTTTTGGTTCTCAGTTAAAAGGAGGGGTTTTCAAATGGTTTCATGGAAATGATTGTGGGGTTGGGAATGAGGTGTGGAGATAACAAAATGGTTGGTTTTTGAAATTTTGAAGTGATCTTGGAAAAAGGGGTTTTGCCTTAAATGTTGATTCCTTTTATAAATAATGATATTCATGTTGGAAACATAGAATTTAATTATTATTGATTAGATTGTGGTGTTAGGTATGTATTACCACTAACATCAAGAAATTTGGAAGTTTATTTTTATGGAAATTATTTTATCTGTTTAGAGATATCTATTTTGGGCTAACGGTGGAAGATAGCTATGATTGTTGTAGAAATTGCATGAGGACTCTGAGAATGAAAACTATTTCTCATCTATTGCAACAAGTATTGTCATACATTTACACATTTGTAATAATTACATTGTTTTGAGATAATGGTGAATACTTGGTGAATCTGGGTAGGGGGTTTGATTACAATGATAAATTGGCCTATGTGTGCTTGGTGAAAGACCAAAAACCCGTGCGGATAGGTGTCGAGCCTTCCAGTTAATATCGGTAAAAATGACAAAAGAGTAGTGCTTGTATATCCTGCTAGCAGACACGTACCTAGAGATTCATTGAGTTGTATTCACAAACTGGTTTTCTATAAAAAGGAAAGTGTTTCATGAATGGTAATATAAACTTGGCATGGCATAATTTGAAAGAGATATAAAATGTTTTGTCATGAGCATTGCACGTGCATTTTACCCTTGTAGCTTTGTTAAGATTCATATGTTGTATTGGATTATTTCTACTGGGCTTTGGCTCACCCTATGTAGGAAAAACATTTCAGGTGCAGATGATATGCCTCCGCCAAGGCAATAGCTTGGGAGGACATGGAGCAAGAGCTTCATTTTGTTTAATTGTGTATTTGTTTTGTACAAGCCAAGGGCTTTTATAAGTATTGGGATCTAAATCCATTTTGTTGTAACCAAGTACTAACTTCGAAAGTTGTAAACCTTTAGGGCATTCTCTTATTTGTTTATCTTTCATTTTGTTCCTCATCATGTAACACATGCTATAGATTCAGGGTTAGACTTATGAATGTATAGTTTCATTTGTTGCTCCTTTGTATAAGAAATTGAAATTTTATGGAAGTGCTTATCTCTTCTTATGACGCCTTTTAATCAATATTGTGGATGGGTTGTATTTAATTCGGGGTGTTACAACTAATTTTTAAATCATGCTAAGCATTAAAAAAAAAAAAAAAGTCTAGTAAAAAGAATTTTATCTTTATAGTAGAAAAAATTATTATTTTGACTAAGGTATGGCACAACTTGGGTATATATTAGGTATGTTTGCGTACACCAAATATTAAGAAGAAAAAAAATTGAGTACGTGTTTTGTGTACCTAGTATGTATGCAGAAATACCATACATCGGTAAGTACTCGGTACGAGTATGACATGTTTGTTAAAGTACCTGGTACGAGTATGACATGTTTGTTAAAGTACCTATGCTTCATAGTCTCAAAATAAGTCTAACTAAGATTTTTTATTTTTATTTTTTATTTTTTGCAAAGTATATATTATTTAAAATTTAATTTTTTCATAATTAAGAAAAAAATATTTATTAAATATTTAAATGTAATTTTTTTATATTTGGGGGGTTAATTGATTTTTAAGGTACAGTTTAGGGGTTAAAATGAAGTACCGTTTGATTGTAGACGGAATGTGATGACATGGGCCAAATTGATCAAAATATCAAAAGTTGAGGGGACAAATTGATATTATACGAAGTCTGAGGGTCAAATTAAAAAACGCCTGGTAGTTTAAGGGGACAAAATGATATTTCTTCTAAATTATATAAAGACATGTATCAAATGAAACTTACAAGAGCTACATGGCTAAATAGTAACACTACGAACTCACCCTAATCAATCCAGAAATTACTTAGAATTTTCTTTTTGCGGTTTAGATTTATTCTACACATGAACTTTACATAAATCTCACATTACACAATTAATCTCTACCACACAATTGATCACCCAAAAAATTCTGCGTGGATTATTCTGACACCACAATTTTCTCATGGTTAAAAATAGATCTGACCATCAACCCGTCCACCATTTCATAGGTTTGGATGTGATTATATTGAATGCAGGTTTTAAATGGATAATTTATTTGAACTCGTCATTTTAACGGGTTACACTGAGTTGTAATGGTTTCAATCGGGTCTACTTGTAAAAGTGTTAATTGGGCAAATACAAGATAAAAATATTGGAAGATGCTCCTCTCTGGTTGGGTATATTAATTGGAGGGTGTTGTTGGGCCTTCGTAAACCCATCACGGAATTTGCATGGACGATCTGAATTGTTCAATATGTAGGGCTCGTCGAGTACTTTATCTCTGTTAAAAATCACATTGATAAGATATTAATAGACACTTGATCAGATCACATATAACAGTTTCGATTTAGACCTGACCCATTTCTAGCTTTTGAATATAAGAATCCATGTCCTTAATTGTTGTTCATCTCTTTTCATATTGTTACTAGTTGAGTTTGGGTATTTAGGAGTTGTGATTGTGTTTGAAACAGGTTGAGAGGTTAGTTTTTCAAAGAGTTGTTATCCAGATTTTTGCTTCTTCGCTCGAGCTGTCTTTCTTGCGCTCGAGCTGACTTTTACAGTCTGCAAAACTACTAAAAGTGTGGTTTCTTCGCTCGAGCGGTCTTTCTTGCGCTCGAGCTGACTTTTACAGTCTGCAAAACTACTAGAAGTGTGGTATCTTCGCTCGAGTAGTGCTTCTTGTGCTGGAGCGATCTTTTGTTGGCCTGAACTTTTAGGAAGGGGTCATTGTGCGGTCGAGCGATTCGCTTCAACGTTGTCACTTATTGTGTTTGATGCTCGAGCGGTGTTTTGGTCACTCGAGCGGTCTGTGCATATATCAATCCGAGAAAAGGCCATTTTGAGTCACTTTTTCATCTCTCTCTCTAAACATTTCAAAACCCTAACATCCATACACTCTCTCTCTAGTTCTTACTTTCTAGCTCTAAATACTCTCAATCCATTGGTTTCCTCACCCTAGCCCTTTGGAGAAAAAGGTAGAGCACGTAGAGGGCTTCATTTCAATCGGAGGAGTTGTTGTTTTCGACTTTGCCAAGCTTCTACCTCAGCTTCCTCTTGTTTTCTACTTTGATTTAAGAATTTCTTCAACCTTTAATATGGTTCTTAGTTTAGTTATGTTCTCTTTGAAAAGGAGTTAGTGATTTGGGTTTTTTTTTTTTTTTTGGTTGTTGAACCTAGGGTTTGGTTTTGGAAATTAAAAGAGGAGTTTTTCAAATAAATGCTTGAGAATGTTGTGGAAGGGTGGATGTTGTTGGGTTGTGTTGAAATTTTGAAAACTTGCTCTTTAAATGAGATTTTAAAGAACAAATGAGATTTTGTTGGAAAAATCATTCTTATTGGTTGATGGAAGTAAAGGAAAAGATGTTTGGATTTGTAATGATATGGAAAATGTATTTGTTGATGATGAGAGTGGAGTCAGATATTTGTTATTGCTCCCATTTTAGAATTTATGAGATTTTATCTATAGTTGGAAAAATTATCTTGTGATAACTTTATTCTACGTTATGTTAATTAGTCATATTTATGTTTGTGATTATGTGCTTAATTTAATTTTGAGTGTTTATTGCATAATTATATGAGTTTTTGAAGTTATATCTGTTCACCATAGGAAAACCTATGCAACTATGTGATGACCGGTTCGTAGTCTGCCTTATTCTCTTGAGTTATGTTGGATTTGCCTTCGTTAAAATGTCGGGTTTCATGTGTGGTTCGGCCAACAGTTGGATTCGTTGTTCTTGAGAGTTTCTTCTCAAATGTTTGGATGTATTTGTTTCAATTCCAAGTTTACACTCGTTTTAGAGGGTGTGAGGTCAACTTCGGAGTGTCGGGTGAGAAGCCAAAGTTTTTCTAGGCTGGAGGGCCAGGGCCACACGTGCGGGAAGCAGGGGAGGGGGGTGTATGCACACTGCATAAAAGGCAAGTGCGGAAGTGGTGGTGCAGGGGAGACCGCACTTGCGAGGGTGAGAGCCGCACGTGCGAGGAGGCCACTCTGCATGTACGGGAGAGGGCGCCGCACGTGCGGCCAGGCGCGTTTTCTGTCTTGTTTTTCATGCATTTCAGCTACGTATTGAGTTTTTGCTCATTTTTCTCTTCATTTCTGATATATCTCTCTCTACAATGTTTCTCTTTTTTTCTCTCATCTCTCTCTACCCAAACCCTCAAAACTTTGTATTTTTCCTTTGATCTCAAGAATCCATTGAGATTTTGGTGCTAGTCCCTTATACCAAAATGATGAGCATATCGAGGGCTTTGTCTTGACCGGTGGAGATCAAATTCCAACGAAGTTGATTTTTGGGCTTTTCTCCTTTTCTCTTTAAGGGAGGGATCTCTTTGATCCTTTTTCAATACCTCTTTTATAGATAGACATGTGGTATGTTTTTATTGCATAAAAACCATGTTATGGATTTTTTTTAAAAATCATGATAGAGGATTTAAGATTTGGTAGTTAGGATTGAAATTTTGTGAACATGGTTGTTATTTGGGTTAAATTGGAGAGTGGTTAACATGTTTATGTGTAGAGAGAAATAAAGCCCTAATTTTGATATATTGCCTAATAGATAAAAAGGGTTGAAATTGTGAAATTATGATGTTATGAATTAAGGAATTTGATTAATGATTTGGTAATTAAATTGAGATTGATTTGGGCCTTGTAATTTTTTTTTACATTTACTTGTGTTGGGTTGTTCATAGTTGAATGTAACAAATTGGTGGCTTGTATATTGCAAAAAGGGAGTAAATCGTGACATTAAGACTTATGGGTTATGCCCTTGTTGAGTTGAGATAAAATAGGTTGTGGCCTTGCTATTCATGAATTAAATTTTGAAGAATAAAATGAATGGATTGGGAAGGAAGGGGAAAATGTTTACTTTGAAAATAAGAGAATTGATTTTTTTGAAATAGAAGAATGAAATAATAACTCTATATGAATTGTAGAAAGTAACTTGAGATTGAATTATAAACATTTTGTCGTTGTTGTTGGATTTAAAACCTCATGGGTGTCAAATCATTGTAAAACATGTGTTGAATTCATATATTTAGAGGTTTTGTCCTTGGTCATCGGTGGAGGATGACATTGTTGTGTTAAATAATTGTGGGTGTGCATTACACATGAGTTGGATTAAGCTCTATTAAATAGTTTATGTGCATGTATTACACTTGTGTTGGTTGTACCACGTCATGGTGTGATGGTTGAGAAAAATGTGTACTGTGCTGAGAATGAGAGGTACCATTACCTTCCAGCTAGCGCCTGGAGAATTGGTTGCACTGAGAATGAGAGGTACCATTCCCTTCTAGCTAGCGTATGGAGAATTGGCAGAGGTACCATTCCCTTCCAGCTGGTGTCTGGTAAATTGGCGTTTCATTGTGGAAAGATGCATCATTGGCTTACTGTGCTTCTGGCAAGTAGAGCTGAGATTATTTATCATTGTTGTCTCATTTGATTATGTGTGTCATGTATTATGATGATTATGATTCAGTGAGGTTATGATGTCCTATATGTTGAGTAGATGTGTTTATGTATATTTGGAGGTGTTAGAGAGTGGGTGAGGGATTTCCCTACCATAAATTAGTTATTAAAAGTATCTCTTTTAACTTGAGCTTAAAGTTTGAGAATGCGATGAATGTGTGGAGAAAGGCTTTGGTTATGTATTGGGTCATAAATAATGTGAAGAAATCGGATTTGGTGAGCGTGTTTTCAAAATAAAGCGGGTGTTATGTGGTATTTTGTTACAAATGGAAAATATGGTCATCGTGTAATAATTGTTAAAATGGAAATGGGCAGTATAAGCGAACCTTGGTATTGTTGAATAAACTGAATGATTTTGAAAAAATGACATATGTACGTATACTTTGGTTACAAATGTCACATTATTTATATGGTATGAGATTAGCATTCATGATCATAGCTATTTGTAAGTTGGTATTGTTGAGGATCATGTTGAGATCCCTACTGGACTATATATTCATCCCACGTTGCTAATCTTTTTCAGGTGAATATAGAGAAGTACTTCAAGGTCACGGATCTTCGTTATTTGTGGCCATGGGGCCTTTTATTTGTAGGCGGAATGCCATTGATGTAAAAAGGATTAAACCCTTCCTTCTGGATTAAATGATGTAAGCCTGCGGGCAAATTATTAATTATCTATTCATGTTGCATTCATTTTATGTTCGAATAAGAGAATTCTTATTTAGATATTCCTTGTAAATATAATTAGCTTCTGTATGCCATCTCTGAAATTGAATTTATAATAATGGCCTTGGTAATAGAAATCCGAGTAATAAAAAGTGAGGCGTGACAAACTAAATGCTATAATTTGAGAATTGAAGGTCGTAGAGGCGACATAAATTGAAATTGTTAGTACCATTGTGATTAGCATGATTTTTAGAGCCTATGGTGAAATTTGGTTAAAAATTGATTCGTATCAAAATAATTAGATTAAATTAAGTGTGGTTCATTAACCTTAAGTCAGCTTGATTAGTTTAAGATAATCACCTAGTATATATATGTTCTAAGTGCACTTAAGCTCATATTGTGAACTCAAAATCAGCTAAGAGAGAGTATAGAGAGAGAGAGAGAGAGAGAGAGAGAGAGAGACCACACAATTGAAGATTTGAGCTCACAACTTGAAGATTTGAAGTGTTAGGCTTAAAGACTAGTCCAATTGAGAAGATTGAAGTTCCTAGGTAAGCAATTAAACTCTAAATTATGAGTTTAAGTTCATAAAAATGTGAATTCAAAGTATATATGAAGTTAAATACATAAATTAAGCTAAGTTTAGTAAAATTGAGATCATTAGATGCATGTATGTAAGAATTGGCCATAATTTTGCATATTTGAATGTAAAGCATGTTGATCATGTTATATTGAAAGCTGTTTGACACATGCATGTAAGAATTTTCAGGTATTGAAGGTTAATTTCAAGCCTTGAAGCTTGTCTATGCAAGATACAAAACATAGGTTATGTATATATAAAGTTTACAGTTTGAAATTTGTTAAATTCATGGAATTTTGAACTAAGGGCCAAAGACAACTTCAAATATATATAATTGGGAATGTTCTTGCATATTTGAGCGAATCATGCACAAATTGGACCTTTGAAAATGTGTTTTGAGCTTCAAACACAGTTTTGGAAATTCCAGAATTCAACATGTCCGCTCGAGCGAAGAAAGTCTCGCTTGAGCGTAAAAATCAAGCTCCTAGAAGTTTTACAAAGGACTGCATGGTAGCTCGAGCGGCAAACCTTGCACTTGAGCGAACCCTGTTTTGCAAGACTCATTGCTTGAGCGACAGAAATCTCGCTCGAGCATAAAAATCATGCAACCAGTATTTTTGCAGAGTTTTACAAACAGCTCGAGCGACCAAAGCTGCACTCAAGCGGAGTGCCCTATTTCAGAAACTTTTGAAAAGCTGTTTTATGTTCCCTTTTCCGTTCTCTTTCATTTCTAAGCACTCTTAGGCATGCATTGAGCATTGTAAATGAACTAAAGGAATAAGTAAGAGACTTAAAAGAAATAAACAAGTTAAGAATAGATTGAATTGCTTGTGGCCCAATGTGTTATGAAATGTGTAGGGTCAAGCGCAAGGGCAAATCCATCGACGGAACACTATGAGTAATATCTTAGTAAAGATATTTTCAAGTATGTTATTTTCCAAGTGGTACTTCTGTATAATTTTTATGGATTTGTTGATTTGAATTATGAATGAGTATTCTATATGCCTAATTTTGTATAAGGCTCTGTGAAGAACATGATCTAGACCCAAGGCTGTTTGATATGTATGACTTGGGCCTGAGGCCATTTGATACGTTTGATATGTCTAACTTGGGCCTAAGGCCATTTGCCATTTGATATATTTGAATATGAATGTAATGGGCCAAAGGCTGTTTGAATGAAAAAGGTGATCATGATCATGAATATGAAATGTGCATAGATATGAATATGCAAATAATGGGCTCGAGGCCATTTGATACGTTTGAAGCGTTTAAATTAGGCCTGAGGTCGTTTTGATATACGTTTGAAGCGTTTGAATTGGGCTTGAGACCATTTGATGAGTCTGACAAAGTTATGCAATGGGCCTGAGGCCGTCTGATATGTTTGATAAGGATCTAAAATGGGCCCAAGGCCGTTTGACATGTACAATAAAAACACAGAATGAGCCTAACGCAGTTTGTATATGAAATTTACAGATTCGATGTACTTAAAATGAATCTCATTCATATAACCCTTTTACTTTGGTATTATTCACTGGGCGTTAGCTCACTCTTATTTATATGTATGTAGGCGAGCAAAAGGATGTTCAACCCCAGCCTTAGTGGAGTATGAGAAAGGAACCCGAGCTTTGTGGAGTTAGCCTAGGTGCCTTACGCAAGAGGCTTTGTTTTGATCTTTGTCTCTTCTTTTCACTTATGTTGGTCGGGATAGACCAATTATGTGTATAAACTTTCTTTTGGTATGGCTGACTATATGTTTGGACTACACATTTAAATGATTCGGGATGTTCAAATGTTATCTATTGGTATGTGGTGTGAGTTATTATCAAGTACATGTCGCCTTTTTCCGTGCCCTACCTTTCGGAAAGGTTTGAAAGAAAGGCCTCACGGTTCGGACTCCCGTGGTTCTGAATCTAATCTCACAAGTGCATTGTGAAACTAATAAACACCAAAGAGTCCAAATCCAGAAAATCTTTTTGGAAAATTGATTTTAAATCAAATAATGCCAAAGTTGGACTGCTTTGCCAGATACAAAGTTGCCACCTAAATATTTTATTTTTGGAAAAATTTAGGAAACCCTGACTCGTGCCGAAGTCCACGTGTCCGTCATCACCAAAGTTGCCTTAGCTCGGGAACTTAGGTATGATAGGGGAAGGTCATGAATTGAGCACCCCCACTCGCCCGATCAAAGATCGGCCTCTACTAATCATGATATGAATTTTTATAAACAGTATGTGTTCTTGTTGATTATTAAACGAGTTTTACTATGTGATGCACACAAGCAAGTATAGACTAATTTTCTTAATTTGGAACAATTCAACTCATGTTTGTTTGTGAAAATGGTTTGAATTTGCCACCTCAAGTGGGCTTAAAATTTGTGGATTTGCCACAAAACATAGTGGGCTTAAAACGTGATTTGCCACTCAACAAAGTGGGCTGAAAACGCACATTCATTGAATCATTCCAATTCAAACAACAAGCTTTCATCCACAGGCATTCAAGATGTTTAGCATTTAAGCACATAGCCTCATGGCAAGCATGCTAATCATGGCAACATTCACATTCATGCAAGTATGCTAAAGCGTAAAAACTCACCTAGTACTCCAAGCTAGGAAGATATGAGTTAGAAAATAATGCATGATCCCAACTATACAAGATGCCTAATGCAAAGCATGCAATGTGCAATTAATAGGCTCGGCTACTAATATGGCATATGAATCAATTTGATAACATGCGATTAAACACGTATTCAAATACGTATTGAAATGACAATGCAGTTTGAATGATGCGCCGAGCCTTGGTGCATGCAAGACAAGATGAATGGATACAAGCATGCGATATGCTGATTAAAACATATCCCTAATCTAATCATCAAAAGTGATTAAGTAAAAGGGAGAAAGACGTGGGGTTGGAAAACATACACATACGCACGCACGCACACTTATTACAACATTACACCCTCGCGAAGGAGGGTCCAAATGAATAAGCTAACCAACTAGCTACGCTAATTAAGCTAACTAATTATTACAAAACGAAATCAAATAACTAGTTAAACTAGCTAATTATTTACAACACTTAATTAGCTACAACTAATTAATTACAACATGTATAGCTAGATATTTAAGCGATAAGTAAACTTGGAATGCAAGGGAGGCTTATGTGCGTGCTCGGGTTTCACCCAAAAATGGATTGTCTTGTTGTTGCATGTCTCTGTTTGCACATTTGAACACCAAAGAAGCTACCCACTTCCAGAACACCTCTGCTCCACCTTACCAAAACACTGTGCAAATTTCATTAGGGGCCGACAGGGGGGCGATCGGCTACCAATGGTGGCTGGTCGGCTACCAATGGTGGCCGTTCAGCTACCATTGGTGACCGGTCGGCCACTGATGGTTTGAGCTTCCTTTCTACAACAGAGAGCAAAACAGAGCATTTCTCTAGGGTTGTTTGCACACTTGGCCTCTCTTTTTCATGGGAAATCAAAGGAGGGACAAGCTTTGGTTCACAAACCATCAATCAAGCAAATTCCTTGCATGATGGCTTGTGAAACCAATTGTGCTAGATCAATGAATACAAAGACAAGACCAAAAGGACCATCACCCTATCATGTATGATCAAGGGCAATAGAGACCAAGGAAAGTGGCACATTTCATTACTTTTGAGTATGAAATATCCCATCTTCCTTGTGTTCAAATTAACGTCTGATTTGAACACATGCAATGCAACACAAAGAGATGCTTATCTTGTCTCTTTTACCTTCCAATTTTGTTTACACATTTTAATTACCAAATCATCCTTTAATTCATTAGGTCCATTGGTGAGTGTCCTCTAATAGAAAGAGGGCTCAAACCACAAGTTTCTTTGGGCATGAAAGAGGCATTACACTGTTGGTAATGAACCCCCTAAGGGATTAAACCATTAGGTGTAGCACCTCTATTTCACACTTAGACAAACAAGTGGTTTGAAACCACTTTCAAAGCAAATCAAAAGTGAAGAATTAAGGGGGATTGTAGAGGTGATTAAGTGCTAGAAATGAATGATAAAAGCACTAAAACATGCAACCCACTCACACCAATGAGAGTTAAAGCCTTAAAACACTAAGCTAGTGAAGGAATTAACACTACAACTATGCAAAACAAAACTCAAACAAACTAACCAGCCTAACACAGAACTAAAACAGGTTATTTCATAAGCTAAAACATGCTGGACTTAAGCTAAGTTAAGCTAGAAAAACATGTTACCATGTGAAGCTAACTAAGCATGCAAACAAGGCACAAGGAGGGGAGGCTAACCCCTCCAATTTTAGACTTCAAAATAAGTTTTTTGCCACTGAAAAACTTCTGAAATTCTGTGGTTAAAAGGCCTGAAAAAGTTGATTTGAAAGTGATGAATAAAGGCACAAAGCTTTACAAGCTAACAAAAAAGAAGGGTGAACCACCCCCTAACTTAAAAAGGGCTCAAACCAGCACTTTTAGGCCACAAAAACACAGTTTTTCTCAGCTCAAAACCTGCCCCAAAATAGTAAGATAAGATGAGAAAACAAGCTTGCAAAATAAAGTAAACAAGACAAGTATACTACCTCTTGAAGCAACGAGGAATTCTAGGCACAAGAACAAGCTAAAATCACATTCAAGGGCTCCAAGATGACCCCAAAAAATCTCAGCTCAAAGGTAAAAGTGTTTGATTTAGGATGTGTATGCAAAAGTGTAGAGAAAACAAGTACTTAGACACAAAATTGTAAGAGAGAGAGAGATTTTTTATCTGAATTTTCTAACACTAAAAAATGGGGGAGGAACCCCCATATATATAGGAAAACACCCCTTTAGCTTAGAAACATCCCACCATACACGTGCAGGCAGATGCAACTCAATGTGCTAACAGCTGGCACAACTGTCAACAGATATCTTGAAAAATCTGGAAAAAGAGACTGGTGGCTGTCGGCCACCAATGGTAGCCGACCGGCCACACCAGTGGCCGACATGCACAAGCCATGGCCGATAGGTCACCACAAGGTTCCAGGCACCAAGTTTGATCCAAAACAAGGCGCAGAAAGGACAAGGTCCAAAGGCTCAAAGACTGGGCGTTCTGCCGAGGACTTCGGGCGCTCAAAACAAACACAAACAAACATAATCATCATATACACAAGTGATGACGTCCAGTCTTGAGGGCGGTCAAAAAATGGGTGTCTACAGTTGCCCCTCTTTGACAGAACTCGGAAGTCATGAAGTGACGGGAGTGAATGTCAAAGCCCAGAGATGACCCATTTTTGACAAGGCCGAAGACTTGGACAGACAAACAAGCAAGACAAAAGCGGTTGGGTCTGCAGGGTGCCTACGTATCCCTTTGCATCAAACCAGCATAGTTCTAGGGCAAGATGCAAGTGATATGCATGATGTAGGAACATAACTTATGATCATGCAATGAGGTTGTAATGAAGCATTTAAATGCAAACGCTATGCAAGGAGAATGCCATATTCAAACCGAAACAAGGTATATCAACCTCAAACACAAAAGTTAGTAAACACGCCACACATGGAAATTATGAACCAAACCACATTTCATGTAGAAAGGATATAAGAAAATTATGCAAGCTTAACTACGCAACATGTAGGAAAGACAAAGAGCAACAAAATCATTGGGCGTGCCTGAGATGTCAAACAAGATCCTAACGCGTTGCATGCAGAAGAAAACGAAGATGGCGTGAACACCGGGACGCACCCGTATGTTTTTAACCGAAGGATGGTATGAACACCAGGACGCACTCAAATGTTTTTAACCAAAGGGCGGTGATCGAAGGAGGGTATGAACATCAGGATGCATACAAATGTTTTTAACCAAAGGACGAGTAACCGAAGGGTGGTATGAACACGAGGACGCACACAAATGTTTTTAACCGAAGGGCGATGACTGAGGGATGGTATGAACACTAGGACGCATGCAAATGTTTTTAACCGAAGAGCGATAATCGAGGGATGGTATGAACATCGGGACGCAAGCAAATGTTTTAACCGAAGGGCGGTGACTGAAGGATAGTATGAACATCAGGATGACACAAATATTTTTAACCGATGGGTGGTGATCAAGGGATGATATGAACATCAGGATGCACACATATGTTTTTAACTGAAGGGCAGGTAACTAGAGGGTGGTATGAACATTAGGACGCGCACAAATGTTTTTAACCGAAGGGCGATGACCGAGGGATGGTATGAACATCAAGACACACGAAAATGTTTTTAACCGAAGGGCGGTGACCGAGGGATGGTATGAACATCAGGACGCATGCAAATGTTTTTAACCAAAGGGCGGTGACTGAGGGATGGTATGAACATGAGGACGCACACAAATGTTTTTAACCGAAGGATGGGTAACCGGAGGGTGGCATGAACATCAGGACGAACACAAATGTTTTTAACCAAAGGGTGATAATCCTAACGCGCCTTACGCGCAAGGAGAATGAGTAAAAGGATGTGATTCGAAGGACACAGATGATTTTACCTGAAACTCCTCTGAATGGACTGTACATACAATATCGTTTGTTTGCGCTGGCTCCGCTGAATGAACTGTACATACAATATCGTGCCTGTGTACAAAAGCATGCTATGTAACAACAGTGCATTTTCTTGCATGAAAGAATGTTCTATGCAACAATAGAAAAGTGCATATTCTATGCATGTGTAACGAATAAGAAACGCATATTCTAGGCAAGACAACAACTGAGGTTATGCGAACCAAACAACTTGAGAGCACATTCTATGCATGATTGGTAATGGGAGCACATTCTATGCATGGTTCAAAGGCAAATGCATATATTCCATGCATGATTCAAGAGCGAAAGCAATAAGCATGTTCTATGCATAATACAAAAGCGGAAGCACATTCTGTGCAGCTAGAATAAAAACATGTTCTATGTTAAGTACAAAATGCATACTCCATGCACGATTAACAGCATGTTCCTTGCTAAATAACAAAATGCATGTTCTACGCAAAGGATTGAAATATGTATTCTGTGCAATAGCATATATAAAATGCACATTCCACATGTGCAGTGAGGGAATGCATATATTTTAACAAAACAAGTTCAATAGCAAGTTTTTGATTCACCTCTCGGAAGAGTTGCAACATGCAAAAAGGATACACCTCGTTCAACTAGTGAAGAAGAACAACCACCGAGAACATAATTTCGAGCTTTCGCAGAGAGAATTTGAACTCAATAATGACCTTCCCTTGCACTTCTCGCGAAATAGGGACAACCACAGTATGAAGACACAAAACAGAAGCACTAGGCACTGGACGGCCAATAGGGAGGGATGTCAGCCACCTTTCGGCCACCCCTAAGCATTGTTGGCTACCAATCAGGCTTGTTAGCCATCAGTGGTGGCCGACTGGCCACCGATGGCAGATTGGGCCATTTTGGTATTTTCACCTAAAGATCTTTAAATATAGGTCATGGACCTCATTTCCACACACCTTCATGCTCGGAATTCCACCCTCTCTCCCTCTAGACCTTCATTCTCTCTAGATCCAAGCTTTATGCGCGCTTTCCAACGCCTTACACATATTTTCTTCGCTAAACCCTCTTAGTTTACTCCATTTTGAATCGATTGAAATCTAATTTCAGTACTTTTTCTTAGAGTTTCATCACTTGAGACTTATTCCTTACGAGTTTCTCTTCAGTTCAGTGCCTTTTCCTGGGCTTTGACTTTTTCTTCCTTTTTTCTCTCAACTAGGGTTTGACTTTTTCAAAGTTTACCCTATTTCCTCCATTTCTTCACTTTTCACTGACTCTTCACCTATAGTCTAGATGGCAGACGACATACCACATGATGGAGCTCCTCCCGAGGCGGAGTTTGATTCTGAGGTGGATCCGGAGCCATTACCACTAGGAGTGAGGCCTTTTGATCCAGCTAGGTATCATCCTCAGACGCATATTCTACCTGGTGGAGGCGTTAGGCACTTCACTGACTTTGTTACTGATGTGCCAGAGGATCTCCTACTGAGGGAGCCAGATTCTCATCTTTCAGCTGCTGCCGTTGAGGTGCAAACTTTGTTCACTTGCATATCTGATGTTCTTCACTTGCATTTCTTGTGCTGTCTCTCATCTGATTGTACTACTTTCATCACTGCCATCGCATCTATTTTGCACTTCCTTTTTAATTAACTATATTTACACTGGTTCACCTGTCCTCTGCCACAGGGTAACTCTCGCATATACAAGGGCTATGGGGCCATGATGGCCAGAGATTGATATGACGAGGTCCCCATAGGAGTGCGCAACATTGTTGACGAGGCCGACTTCGGTCTATTCTGCTCTGGATTGACACGAGTTATAGTGAGCCGTCCACTTCTTAGAGCGCTAGTGGAGAGATGGTGGGACACCACCAACTCTTTCCACCTCTCCATTACTGGAGAGATGACGATGACTCCTTACAACTTTGCCATGATCACAGGCCTAGGCATAGGGAGTGATCAAATTCCTCTTGATCCTGGCATGGGGGAGTGGGAGGCTGCCTGGATTGAGCTACTGGGGGCGCGCCCACCTTTGTTCTGGATATCTATGGTCAGATACAGTTGGTTCGAGGAGCGGTTTCGGGGAACTGAGCCAGAGACAGGAGAGGAGATAGAGCAGTACACTTGGGGTTTTCTGATGTTCCTCCTCGGTACCATCCTATTTTCAAACAGGGCAAACATCGTAGGGTTGTATTTACTGAGCATACTGGTGGTTCCTCCCCGAGTGAGCTTCTATGATTGGGGCAGAGCTGGCCTCGCCACTTTATATAGCTATATGAGCTCGACCTTCCGCGGGATTAGATACCTGATCGGAGGCTACTGGCGAGCATGGGAGGTACACATCTTAGTTTCCTCTTTATACTTTGCATTTTCTGTTCAACATTTCTTGATTTACATCTGTTCAACGCATGTACTTTCTGGTTTGCACTTTCTATATCTATTCGAACACTGTATGCTTTCTGCTTTGCATTTGCTATATCTGTTCAAACACTATTTGCTGATCACATATCACTAAACTTTCTCCATAACTATGGGCGTATGCATTCTTCTCGACTCTAGCCCCAGAGCCTGCAGTGGAGGTTCTGATGACGATCCCCTATTCACGGGTGTACGATTCTCAGCTTCGCCGCAGGACTCACGAGCCCTTCACTTTCTTTAGACGCTACTTTGACACTGTAGCTGCCCATGAGGTCACCTAAAACACGGTTATCATTTTTGCTTTACATCTGTTCTGATTCACATATTAGTATCTCACGATGGCTCTCATCTTTCATTTGCAGATCACATGGAAGCCATGGGCTAGGATACCGACGAGGATCCGAGGTTGGTAAATTGTGGCCTTGGGCATCTCGCGTTGTCGTATTCTACTTGAGGGTCCGGTTTACTGTGCGTGGTACTTAGGTGAGAGAGTCATAAGTCAGTCTCTGGATCTGCCGGCTCCGTTCATACCGATGACACCACCAGAGTGTATGAGTTCAACAGACAGCTTATCTGTTGACAGAGTTATCCAGTTCATGGTAGGCTTGGACGTAGAGTACTTCCGAGTTGAGAGCGATTATGCGGTTTTCATTCAGACACACCTTATACCATCCCTGACCGGTGTTCGTGGAGGTGAGGGGGCAAGAGCTCCTACTGTGAGGGTGGGACCTAAAGCGACCAGGGCAGCCAGAGCCCGTGGGAGAGGGACTCCTCAGATGGGGTAAAGGACTGGCTGGCTGAAGCTACCTACTGCACTCACCTATTGGCGGTATACTGGAGAGGCCTATCAAATTCCGATTGAGCCTGTCGCAGCGGGGCATAGATATACCAGAGCTCAGGATGCACCTCCAGTATGTACTACATTTTTAGTTTTCTCATCTCTTTCTGATATTTGTTCCTTCTGGACATTGATCATTCCCAATGCATTTGCAGGCACCTCCAGGATACACCGAGGATCTGCTGGAGCTATTAGCCTCATTTGAGGGCATGATATTGAGAAGGGAGGCACTGCTCGGCTTCCACGGTATTCAAGTAATTTCTTCAATTTTCTTACATTCCAGTCATCAAATTTCCACTGACACACTGAAACTGACATTTCAACTGAAACTTCCCTATATTGTACTGATACACTGCATCTAAAACACTGCACTTCCATACTGTATTCATACACTGTACTTCCATACTTCATTCATATACTTATTCTGTCCCATACTTGCATCTAATACGCATACCGTGATTGACATATGACAACTGCCTTTTCAGGTTCCACCCTTACTGACAGGACCGGCAGTTACTGCGGCACTAGTAACGTGGTGCCTCCTCCGGCAGAAAGGGAGAGAGAGACAGGCTTCAACACACAGCCAAGGCAGAGCTAGGGGCACCTGAGCTGAGAGTGGCCCTTCAGAGCCCATTCTGAGCGATGATGAGGCAGAGACTAGCGAGGCTGGGGAGGTAGCGAGTCAGCATACTGAGTCATTCGAGAGTAGAGACGATGACGCTGGCTCAAGTTCTGAGAGTAGGAGTGCTGACGCTGAGGAGGGCTCCGAGGCGGAGAGCGGAGATGACGCTGGTGCAGACTCTGATCTAGATTAAAACAGTGGCGCCTATGGAGATAGTACCTCAGAGTCCTCTCCTCCGAAGAAGAGAACGAAGAGGGCTTTTCAAGCCTGAGGGGACCAGCGCTGATTTTCTATAGTTTTTGCTTAGCTCCTTTTTGTTAGTAGTGCTTAGCACATTGTACAGCTTCAGACGATTTTTATTTTCTTTAAAAACTTGTACTGCACTTTTGTAAAAACAACTATGATCGAAATGAAAACCAATGTATTTTTTAAAAAGTGTTATATTTTGCATCATGAGCACCGTATTGCATGAAAATGAGATTGAAGTTGACATTGAAAACCAAATACTTATATTGTCACAAGAGTCTGAATCAGGTAACGAACCGACCAACAACTAAAATAATCAAAGCAATATAACTTGATAATCAAAATAACAATTTTGATAAGCAAAACTAGACAACTCGATAATCAACTTGAATACAACTCGATAAACAACTTGAATACAACTCAATAAACAAAGCAAAATAACAGACCTCAAAACATGCTAAGGCTTGAAAAGACTCAAAATAAGACTCCAAAACATACAAAGAACAGAACAAGGCTCATGCTACCAGCACTTTCCAGCATAAGGAGGACATCATGCTAGAGTGGGAGGGTGTCCGCCATGAATAGAGGCTGTCGGCCATCAGTGGTGGCTGGTCGGCCACCAAAGTGGTATGTCGGCCATCACCAATGGCCGGTCGGCCACCAATGCAAGGAGCCTCCAGAATGTTGACACATGGCTTCCACTCACTGCCTTATCTTCTACAAAAGGTTCAAACTTTGTATTTTCTTCATTTCAGCTACAAATTCTTCACAAATGAATCCATTCTTTGCCGAAAAACTCTCGAATTGGATTGCAACTTTAGATGGCTTGGAAAAGCTGAATTTTCGGGGTTTCGGCATAAATGCATATTCCCTCTGAGTCGTTCTCCACTTTCTTTTTCGTTCCTACATACTGCAGCTAGATGTTGGAATCCGATTACACATGTTTTTAGCTTTGGGGGACAAGAGTTGTGCTCGACAATCAAAGAATTTCAAATGCTAATGGAGTCCTGGTGCGATGGGGAAATTTTGCCTTAGCCCCGTTTTGGTCACATCCAAGCTTTGGGAAGGATGTGTGGGCTCACTTTACACAATGCCCGATCCTTGGTTCACAATGGAGAGCTGGACATCCCCAGTTTGATTCATCAATTTTTTGATGCCGGTAACCGAAGTGATCTTCTCTGGTGGGATTTTCGACAACACGCCCTTTGTTTATGCATGCTAGCACATTTTCTCCTTGCCCCTAGTTTCAGAGGGTCTAGCATTCGGCTAGTTGAAGTGGCGCAAGGTTTGAAAGAGGGCAAGAGTTGCATTGGCTTGGTACTAGCCGAGACTTTAATGGGCTTAAACGCCTTTCATTGGCGAGAGACAAACAAATTCGCAGGGAGTCCACTACTTCTGTAGGTAATATTTCCCACCCTTTCTAATATGTGTTTCTAATATCACTTGC
This sequence comes from Camellia sinensis, assembly GCF_055761805.1. Taxonomy (NCBI): domain Eukaryota; kingdom Viridiplantae; phylum Streptophyta; class Magnoliopsida; order Ericales; family Theaceae; genus Camellia; species Camellia sinensis. The sequence goes on along the minus strand of NC_138963.1, from coordinate 180,440,452 downwards.
CACTCATGCTCTGTTTTTCTCTCAAAGCCTTTTTCTCACTTTTTTCTGTTAACATACATCTCTCTATTCTTTAATCTCTCTTTTCTTTCATCCCTCCCCAGATATGGCTCATGGACAAGCTGAAGGTAGTGGAATCTTGCCCTGCATATTCAGCGCGGGGATATTTCTTTCGCTAACGACTAGTGGATTTTAGAAATGAAGGATGGTGGTGCCATTGAATGTGTAACAGGTCTGCTGTTGGCATTGCTTGGTGTTACCCCTGGTTTGATCTGCTCGAGATGAGCTATAGCATGGCTCAGCAACCTAGCTTCAACTAATTGGCCTGACACACTATGTATTCTACTTTCTGTTCCGATTCAGACGTCAGTTCAGACACGACCAGACTTGCCAAGAAGAAGGGGTAGAGTACTCGGCTTCATTTCTAATCTGAGGTTCTCAATTGGCTCGATATCCCACTACTTGGAGAACGAGAGAGTTTCTGGCTCCCGGCCCTAGTTTTAACTATGCACTTTTCTGGAAAGTGCCTGACTTGGCTTGAAGATGAGACACAATCTGGGCCCACTTTAGCATCAAGAGCTTCGACAAGCACAAGCGGGGGACGCAGGGACACTTGACTCATCTATGCCCCAAGTTTATTACTTTGATCTTACCTTTCAAGTTTTCTTTTGAATGTAATAAAAGCATCTTTGACTTGCATCGAGTGTTGGAGAACTTTGTATTGAAATCAATGAAATTGAAGTTGTGGGCACTGAAAATTTTTCTTTTGGTCCAAAAATGGTCTAAGTTGTAAAAAGATTAATTTGAACAAAATCAACTTTTATTAAAACTTTTCAAAACTATTTTCGATGAGGAACACAACTTGACACGCATGGAATCTATCCTCGAGATGTACAAACCCCAAATCCAAAAATGAAAAATTGCCCCTTGACTGAATAGCACTGCTCAGCACTGTAGTCAGCTCTCCTCTCAGAGTAAGGATCACAACCAAACTTTCAAGTAATAAAAAGACAAGGATGCCTTGATCAAACACATGGACACAGTTGATTTGGAAGTGTTTACAGTCGAATTTTGAGATGAAATTCCCTACGTATCCCAAAGATGGGAATCAGGCCTTACGTAGTTCGGTTCGGGTTGACTTGGGTATTAACGCTCTCCTTTTGCATTCTAAGTTTTGCCAAGGTCACCCTTTAGGGTTTTCAACCTTGCGAGCTCAGTTTTTCTTTTTTCTAATTTTTTGTGCTCTAATTTTTGCCTAGGTCACCCTTCTGGGTTTTCGGCCTAGCGAGCCTTTCAGGGGTAATATTTCTTTAACTTGTCCATGTTGATCGGTTAGGAAAATTCTAGGCCATCCAGGTTCATAAGAACAACAGCTCTACCCGACCAAATAGCCTTGATAATGTAAGGACCAGTCCAATTGGGTTTGAACTTGCCCCTAGGGTCATGGATGGGAGCTCGGTTATCTTTTAGCACCAAATCCCCTTCCTTAAGATTCCAAGACTTAACTTTCTTGTTAAAACCCTAGCAATCCTGCATTGATACCCTTGAACATGGTACAGTGCTTTCAACCTCCTCTCATCAAACAACATTAGTTCCTCAAACTTGCTTTGCTGCCAGTCCGCTTCTGCTATCTGGCACTCAGCCATAACCCGGAGCGACGGAACCTCTATTTCAATTGGCAGAACGACTTCCATCCCATAAACCAGAGAGTACGGAGTTACCCCAGTAGATGTCCAAATTGAAGTTCTGTAGCCTCAGAGGGCAAATGGCAATTTGTCTGGCCAGTCCCTGTAGGTCTCAACCATTTTCTACAAAATGTGCTTGATGTTCTTGTTGGCGGCCTCAACAGCTCCGTGGTTTGCGACCGATATGTAGATGACTTATGAAAATTCACATTGTATTTCTCCAACAAATCGATCATTTTTTTCTTGAAATGGGAGCCATTATCTAAAATGATCTCATTCGAGACTCCATAACGGCAAATGATGTTTTTTCGGATGAACTTAGCCACATGCGCTGCTTTTAACACTTCATAAGACTGAGCTTCCACCCACTTCGTGAAATAATCAATTGTCACCAGAATGTACTCATGCCCTTTTGACCCTTTCGATGTAACTGCCTCGATGACATCAATTCCCCAGACTGAGAAAGGACATGGTAAAGTCATGTTATACAGCTTCGACGGCGGGATATTCATGCGATTTGCATAGATTTGGCATTTGTGGCATCGCTGAACAAAACCAATACAATCTTCTTCCATGGTAGACCAGTAGTAACCTTGCCTGAGAATCTTTCGTTCTAACATTACTCCGCTCATGTGTGCTCCACACTCTCCCCCATGGATGGCCTCCATTAGGCGCTTCAACTTTTCTACGTCAACACACAGCTTGTGCATTCCCGGATGACCCCTCTTATACAATTTACCCCCGCAGATGATAAATTGAACGGCCATCCGCTGTATTGCCCTCTTATTTTTGGCATTTGCCCCTAATGGATAATCTTCCTTTTCCAAGAAGTTCCAGATATCACAGTACCAGGGGTTTTGATCTTGCACTTCATCTATTGCGGCGATGGTCTCGTAGGCCGGCGTATATCTTTGTTCAATGATGATCGGACGCATCCAGACTGCAAAAGGGATATCTATCATAGAAAATAGAGTTAATAAGGTGTCAGCAAACCTGTTGTTCTCTCTTAGTAAATGTGTGAAGGTCAATTTCTCAAACCTAGGTATCAGAATGTCTAAGGTCTGGTGATAGATCTTCATCTTTTCTTCTTTGACCTTCTAGTCTCCTTTTGCTTGAGACACAACTAGATTCGAGTCCCTAATACCGTCCAACTTTTTTGCCCCTAGTTCCAAGGCGGCTTCCAAACCAACAATACACGCCTCGTATTCTGCTTCGTTGTTAGATACCTTGAACTGGAGTTTGAAGGCTAAAGGTATATGGGAATTGTCGAGTGCTATCAGCAACACCCCTATCCCATAACCGTACTAGTTAGATGCTCCATCAAAGTACATTGTCCAAATCTCTTCCTCGACCTGTAGAATAGCTTCATCTAGGAATAAGTATTCTACTGCTTCATCCCCTTCTACTGGGTGATCTTCTAGGAACTCTGCTACCACTCACCTTTTGACAGTCTTGCGAGTAACATATTTCAAGTCAAATTCGGAGAGAAGAAGCAACCAACAGGCTAGCCTGCCCATAAGCGCTGGTTTCTTGAAGAGATATTTCATGGGATCTAATCTCAAAATCAGAATTATAGAGTGAGCTAACAGGTGGTGCCTCAACTTCCTGGTAGCCCATACCAAGGCTAAACAAGCCTTCTCGAGCAAAGTGTAACGGGTCTCATAGTCTAGCATTTTCTTACTCAGGTAATAGATGGCTTTCTCCACTCTATCTTCAGATTCCTGAGCAAGCATGCATCCCATTGTTGTGTCCGTTATTGACAGATACAAAATCAAGGGCTTCCCCGGCTCTGGCGGTAACAACACTGGCAGGTTCTGAAGGTACTACTTGATCTGCTCAAAAGGAAACTGACATCGGTCATCCCAATGGAATTTTTTACCTTTCTTCAAGAGACCAAATAGTGGTTCACAAGTTAAGGTTAATTTTGAAATAAACCGTCTTATGGATTGCACTTACCCAGAAAGCCTCACACCTCATTTTCAGTCCTTGGCGGTGGTATTTCTAGGATGACCTTGATTTTGGAAGGATCTACCTCGATACCCCTTTGTGTGATCAAGAAACCCAGCATTTTCCCTATTGTTATGCCAAAAGTGCATTGCTATTATGCCAAAACCCGATATTCTCTGATCCGTTGATAGAATTTCTTCAAGGTGGTGTAGTGGCCCTCTCTTTCCTTTGACTTGACAATCATGTCGTCCACGTACACCTCGACCTCTTTGTGGATCATATCATGTGGAATTGTGGTTGCAGCCTGTTGATAGGTAGCCCCAGCATTCTTCAACCCAAACGGCATCACCCTGTAGCAGTAGGTTCCCTACAGCGTAGTGAAGGCAGTTTTCTCTCTGTCTTCAGGTGCCATCAGAATCTGGTTATACCTGAAAAATCCATCCATGAAGGAGAGCAACGCATGGCCTGTGGTGAAGTCCACCAATTCATCGATGTGCGGTAGAGGAAAGTCGTCATTCGGACTAGCTCTATTCAAATCTCTGAAATCCACACACACCCGAATTCTACCATCTTTTTTTGGCACCAGAACAATGTTGGCCAACCAAGTCAGATACTCAGATACCAGCAAAAACCCTACGTCTATCCGCTTGGTGACCTCTTTCTTAGTCTTCAAAGCCCAATCCGGGCGTATTCTCTGTAGCTTCTGTTTGATGGGTCTGGCCTCGAGGTCAAGAGGGATTCGATGCTGTACAATCTCAAGATCAATTCTAGGCATGTCTTTGTAGGACCACGCAAAAACATCTTTGAAATCTTTTAATAAAGCGACTAAGCACTCGCACTCCTCCGAAGACAATATGGACCCGATCTAGACCAAGCGTGGATCCTTCTCAGTACCCACATTAATTGAAATGATTTCATCAACAAGGGGTTTTACAAACCTCTCCTCCTCTCGATTAATCAAATGTTTGAAAACTAGAGGAATTCCTTCCTCGTCGTTTTTATCAAAATTTTGAAAGTCATGATCAATGCAATATACAAGTGGCACAGAGAAATACTCAAAATCTGCAGTGGCATTCACATTCAGAAGATCCAGCTCATCCAGTTCCTCAGTTACAACCGACTCAAAAGAAAAGAAAAAAAATGACCTGGACAAAACCCTGGCATCCTGGTTGTCAACCCCAGGAATACCGGACCCAGACTCAGAAGAAATGATATCTGATTTCGACTCCACAAACTCTATGGAATCAGATTCTAGTTCACTACCTAACTCAGAGCTACTAGACATGAAGCCCTCCTCCAGCTACCAAGTGAGGGACGGTGTGTCAGATGCATCCAAAATACCACTGGAAGGGTTCACACCTGGTTGGTCTCCGATCATGGAAACGGTTAGGTCATCCCCTAAGCTCTCTAAGTTGATTTGAGGATCCAAAAGGAGACATGCCAGGGCTGCTCTTACCTCAAGTTCACTGTTGTTGGAATCACCTTTTGTGCTCTTTGCAGCCTTAGCAGTTTGTTCATTCTATTCATCTGTGTCACTCTCTTGTAGCTGCAAGTCGAAGAAAATCTCAAAGTCAGGAATTCGCTGGCCTTCGGAGTTGAACCATGGTTCGGGGAAACCACAGAATGGGAAGTCTTCACCCTCTTGAACAAAATAGCCATTCAGAGTTTCCCGGATAGGTCGGTGTACAAGTTCATTGTGCTTCCCGCTTTGCTTTGCTCTAGCCCTTCTGGCCATTTCTTTCCCTTTCCTTACCTAGTCCTCTTTGGTGGGCGTATAGCCAAGACCAAAGGCATGAGGGTTATATGGTATGTTGGCCAATGCAGCGACGCCTTTCTAGCCACTTCTGCCTAATCCCATTTTGAGCATGTGTTGCAGCTTATTCATGAGATATATAGATTGGGCACTGACATATATGCTCTCATTAACAGCCAAGATAGTCTGTACTACCCGGGCCTCAGCCAAGGTAAACCCTGAAATGAACACATCCTCTTTGCCATGCACAATCTCCAGTACAGGTGTAGTGACCTCTAGCGGAGGATGTATAGATGAATTCCAGAAGACTATTGCCACCCTTTTCCCATGGGGGTACTTCAACATTTGGTGGAGAGTGGAAGAGACAACTCTTACTTGATGCAGCCAGGGTCGCCCAAGTAGTAGCTTAAAGGTGGATGGAACATCCAGGACGTGGAACTCAATATCCTGTTGAGCCGGGCCAACCTGTACTCTAATCTGCACTGTCTCCATCACCTCTCTGCTTTTGTTGTCGTATGTCCGGATCACCTGGGCTGTAGGCACAAAATCGGCCGATTTCAGGCCAATAGCATAAGCCATACGGCATGGACAAATGTTGATTGCTGACCCGGTGTCAACTAACACGACTGGTACCCACTTTTCTCGGTACTCTACGGATATGTATAGAGGCTTATTGTGTGCAGAGCCTTCTGGTGGTAGCTCTTTATCCGAAAAGGTCAAAGTTGGCGCAGTGCCCCTCGGGAAGACTAATCCCACCAATTGTTCCGGGGTAGCCTCAATGGACAAGTTGGCTTTATCCATCGCCGACAGTACAGCCTATTTATGCACTTGCAAAAGCCATAAGCAACCCCCAGATAGATATGTTAGCTTGAATCTTCTTCAACTATTTTAGCACAACCACTTCCTCTGACTGCTTTTCCTTCTGTTTCTCTACCTCTTTGTCTTTCCCAGATGCTTCGGGTTGGTGTAGATGCGGTGGTTTGAAATATCGGCCACTTCTTGTCATGTGGTCGACTTCCTCCATATACCAGGTATTGTTAGGAAGGCCTTCACCCTAATTCTCATCAGTGTGGGCAAGATGCAGATCATCATCTTCCCACCACATACCTCTGGTGACCGACAAGCAATTGTCCAGTTCCGGTCTTAGTGTTCCCTTAGCAGAAACATTCCCTATGGGGCGTTGAGCTATTCTAGCTTTCTGAGCACTTTCATTCATTTTCTGCCCAAACTGCTCCAACACAGCTTCTTGTTCAGAATATGCAGTGCAAATAATGCCCAGTTCTTAAGCCAATTGTTCTTTACCAGCGTTTTCTGATAGTTTACCTTTCCTATCGGCCGTTTCAACCATTGCAACGGTTCTTGCTTTCTATTCTCCAAGCTTCGATTCAGTTCCCTCATCTATATCAGGTTCATCACTTAACCATCCAGAATTGTCTGTTGACCCATTCAGATCAAACCAGTTAATATGCACGTCTGCTTGACCTTGCTCATCAAAGAACTACAAATTGTCCATATCTTCTGCCAGGTCAGCTAGATCATCTAATCCCTGACATGGTCCATCTTCTCGGACTACACTGACCTCTATCCCAATCGGAAACACCACTTATGGCTTAGCTTGATTGAATGGCATAACATAGCAGCTCAGGTTGTACACCCCATCAAATAAGTCCTTAAAGCCCTCGGGCAACGGACTGGTTTTCTCCACCAAGGCTGACCTCCTTTCATCTTCCACTGTCACCACCATGGGTTCGGGTTGGAGTGAGGATGCGCTCATCATGCACAAGTCTATGCTCTCAGGGATGAACAACGTCGACTTAGGTAGGTGGGAAGGGGTGATATATATACCAGGGTCATAAGGGATGGCCAGCGTGTGGATGAGGTTTATTTGCCGAGGTGGAGGGGCTTAGTTATGTGGTGGGAGAGGATTTGTAGTGAAGTTGGGTTTTTCAAGAGGTGCTATCACCTTATTGTCGATGAGATCTTGAATCTCATGACGCAATCTGTAGCACTGATCAGTATCACGGCCGTGTTGTTGGTGAAAAGCACAGTATTTGGTCGGGTTGTGTTTCGGAGGGAGAGGGTTGGGCAGTGGGCGTTGTTCTAACGACTTAAGATGTCCCTTTTTGATTAGGGCCCTCAGGGCTGTTGATAGGGACATATAGAGCAGTGTAAAGACTCTCTGGCCTTGGGCCTGATGGCTTGAGGTTTGTGAAGTCGTGTTGGATGTATCGACAAAAGGGGTGGCAGTTTTGGGTGTGGTGGTGACCATGCTCACATCCGAAGGCCGTGTAAAGGTATCACCAGTCGTGGCTGCATTGGAGCTGCGTGTAAAGGACCTTTTAGGCTGTTCCTTTTCATAGTCTATCAGACCTTTCTTCATTGCATCCTCAATTGGGACCCCTATTTCATGGAGCTCAGCAAATGTAAATAAAGGCAAGACTATCATCTTCTATAATAGTCTTCCTTGCAAGTTACGGACCACCATTCTGATTTGGTCCTTTTCATACGGCCGGATAGTCATCATAGAGGCCTTAGCCCTCCACTGGGTCATAAAATTCGAGAAACCCTCTTTCGGCTCCTGACAGGTAGCTTCGAGATCATGAGTAGTGACCTTGATCTGGGTATTGTAGCAGTACTGTGCTATGAAGGCCTCGACCATTTCCTCCCAGTTTCTCTTCACAGAGTCTTCAAGTTTGGCATACTAGATGGCCACCATACCCAACAGGGTTTGGCCAAAAAGGGACAACTTCTGTAGTCTGGAGAGACCCATTTGTCGTAAGATGTCAGAGAATAACTGTAGATGGACCATAGGATCCCCGGAGCCGTCAAACCGGTCTATGTGCGGCATCTTGAATTTATCCGACAGAGTTATTGCCGAGTCAGTGTATCCATCCTCAATATCAGGGATTGAATTCATGCCCTGTGCCCGTTTGAAGAGCTTTTCTAGCTTGTTGACCTTCAGTGCAGTGGGGTCAACCTCGAATTCAAATGGAGCCTCCATTTGGTAAACCGGTGCCTTGGAGGTCTGAGGTGGGATGAGATCTGCCTGAATGCCCACATTTTCCTAGACATTAATTGTGACCTCGGGTGCCGTAATTCCCATTGGGGATGCATGGGATACAGTGGCTACTGCCGGTTGTGGCTGCAGTTGCTAAAGCCTTTCTATTACTTCTGCTTGGCGTGCTACAACCTTGGCTTGGCGGGCTGTAGTCTCAACCTGTCGGGCAGCATCTAGCTGCATAGTCTCAATGGTATGCTAAAGCTAATGAAGCATATCTTCCATGCTGATTGGAGGACTTTAAGCTACCGGAACTGACGAATACTCTCTGTCTGGAGTAGAAGTAGAAGATTGGGCCTGACTGGGCATAGGCGAGGTAAAAGGTGACTGCTGGATTGGTGAATTATGCCTGATCCTCTTCCGTCTGGTAACCAGCAGGAGTGAAACAAACACTGGCTATCCCCTGACTAGATCCCCCGATCTGCAAATCCTTCTAACTCGGGGTCCAAAGTGCTTGGGGGGTAACAAAATCATCAGAAGTAATGGTGAAAGACTGCCTTGCAAAAAGAAAATAAAACAAAAAGAAACAATAATCAGAAACCGCACAGCAAGTCGGCTCAGACACAAACAACACGCAGTTGCAATCATAAGTTGGAGAACTATACTCAACACTGATTTCTGCCTCAAAACTAATACCCAGACTTGCAACTGATACATACATTCCTGCAGAGTCTCACTCTAAAAGCACATATCAAGTATGTAAAAGCCAAAACACCCCTATGATGGGGTAGGGTTACCCTGTCCTAATTTCATCAAGAGCTAGGGATTCACTAAGCAAAACAAGTGGTTTCATACAATTCCTGCATTCGGGTAAGCAACCTGCCCTAATTTGGAACAGTCTCTATGGCTTCCGATATGCAACTAGGTCGATTGGTCAAAAAGGATACCTCAGCAAGACTGCCTAATATACCTCTCACACCTAACATCGAGAAGTGAAAGGAGGATCAAATGGTACAGTAGTAGTCTAGATCCAAGGGTTGTGTTCCCATTGTGGCAGAGCCCGCAACCGGTCAGCCTTTTGGCAAGCTTTTCCAAGCGTGCCTCTGGCAAACTGTTTAGGAATAGCAGATGGCAAACATTGTGACTTAGGCGCGCCAATGAAAATGCAAATGCAAAGAACACATAAGTGTAAATAAAATCACATATCATGAGTTCGAGTCAAAGTTCTCTAAATCTCTTGCGGAGTCGCCAAAAACTGTGGACTCGCCTTTTTCTGCGCCCTGCCTTTCGGAAAGGTTTGAAAGAAAGGTCTCACAATTCAGACTCCTGTGGTTCTGCATCAAATCTCACAAGTGCAATGTGTAACTGATAAACACCAAAGAGTCCAAATTCAGAAAATCTTTTTGGATAATCAATTTTAAATCAAATAATACTAAAATTGGACTACTTTTTCAGATACAGAGTCGCCACCTAAATATTTTATTTTTGGAAAAATTTAGGAAACCCTGACTCTTGCTGAAGGCCACGTGTCCGTCATCACCAAAGTTGCCTTGGTTCGGGAACTTAGGTACGATAGGGGAAGGTCATAAATTGAGCACCTCCACTCGCCCGATCAAAGATCGGCCTCTACTAATCATGATATGATTTTTTATAAACATCATTCTTGTTGATTATTAAACTAGTTTTACTATGTGATGTGCACAAGCAAGTATAGACTAGTTTGCTTAATTTGGAACAATTCAACTCATGTTTGTTTGTGAAAATGGTTTGAATTTGCCACCTCAAGTGGACTTAAAGTTTGCGGGTTTGCCACAAAACATAGTGGCCTTAAAACATGATTTGCCACTCAACAAAGTGGGCTTAAAACACTCATTCATTGAATCGTTCCAATTCAAACAATAAGCCTTCATTCACAGGCATTTAAGCAGTTTAGCATTTAAGCACATAGCCTGATGGCAAGCATGCTAATCATGGAAAAATACACATTCATGCAAGTATGCTAAAGCGTAAAAACTCACCTAGTACTCCAAGCTAGGAAGATATGAGTTAGAAAATAATACATGATCCTAACTATACAAGATGCCTAATGCAACGCATGCAATATGCAATTAATAGGCTCGGCTACTAATTTGGCATATGAATCGATTTGATAACAAGCGATTAAACACGTACTCAAATATGTATTGAAAAAACAATGCAATTTGAATGATGTGCCAAGCCTCGGTGCATGCAAGACAAGATGAATGGATACAATAATGCGATATGTTGATTAAAACATGTCCCTAATCCAATCATCATAAGTGATTAAGTAAAATGTAGAAAGACGTGGGGTTGGAAAACATACACACACGTACGCACACTTATTACAACATTACGTCCTCGCGAAGAAGGGTCCGAATGAATAAGCTAACCAACTAGCTACGCTAATTAAGCTAACTAATTATTACAAAACGAAACTTATTAACTATTCTAGTTAACTAATTATTATAGAACGAAATCAAATAACTTGTTAAACTAGCTAATTATTTACAACACTTAATTAGCTACAACTAATTCATTACAACATGTATCTAAGCTAGATATTTAAGTGATAAGTAACTTGGAATGCAAGGAAGGCTCATGTGCGTGCTCGGTTTTCACCCGAAAAGGGATTGTATTGTTGCTGCATGTCTCTGTTTGCACATTTGAACACCAAAAAAGCTGCCTATTTCCAGAACACGTCTGCTCCATCTTACCAAAACACTGTGCAAATTTCATTGGTGGTCGACAGGGGGCCGGTCGGCTACCAATGGTGGCCGGTTACCTACCATTGGTGGCCGGTCACCTACCATTGGTGGCCGGTCGGCCACTGGTGACGGTTGTTGGCCACTGATGGTTTAAGCTTCCTTGCTACAACAGAGAGCAAAACAGAGCATTTCTCTAGGGTTGTTTGTACACTTGGCCTCTCCTTTTCATGGGGAAATCAAAGGAGGGACAAGCTTTGGTTCACAAACCATCAATCAAGCAAATTCATTGCATGATGGCTTGTGAAACCAATTGTGCAAGAACAATGAATGCAAAGACAAGACCAAAAGGACCATCACCCTATCATGTATGATCAAGGGCAATGGAGACCAAGGAAAGTGGCACATTTCATCACTTTTGAGTATGAAATGTCCCATATTCCTTGTGTTCAAATTAACATCTGATTTGAACACATGAAATGCAACACAAAGAGATGCTTATCTTGCCTCTTTTACTTTCCAATTTTGTTTACACATTTTAATTACCAAATCATCCTTTAATTCATTAGGTCCATTGGCGAGTGTGCTCTAATAGAAAGAGGGCTCAAACCACAAGTTTCTTTGGGCATGAAAGAGGCATTACACTATTGGTAATGAACCCCCTAAGGGATTAAACCATTAGGTGTAGCACCTCCATTTCACACTTAGGCAAACAAATGGTTTGAAACCACTTTTAAAGAAAATCAAAAGTGAAGAATTAAGGGGGATTGCAGAGGTGATTAAGTGCTGGAAATGAATGATAAAAGCACTAAAACATGCAACCCACTCACACCAATGAGAGTTAAAGCCTTAAAACACTAAGCTAGTGAAGGAATTAACACTACAACTATGCAAAACAAACCTCAAACAAACTAACCAGCCCAAAAGAGAGCTAAAACAGGTTATTTCAGAAGCTAAAACATGCTGGACTTGAGCTAAGTTAAGCTAGAAAAACATGTTAACATGTGAAGCTAACAAAGCATGCAAACAAGACACAAGGAGGGAATGCTAACCCCTCCAAATTTGGACTTCAAAATAAGTTTTTTTTCCATTGAAAAACTTCTAAAATTTAGTGGTTAAAAGGCCTAAAAAAGTTGATTTGAAAGTGATGAATAAAGGCACAAAGCTTTACAAGCTAACAAAAAAGAAGGGTGAACCACCCCCTAACTTAAAAAGGGCTCAAACTAGCACTTTTAGGCCACAAAAATAGAGTTTTTCTTAGCTCAAAACCAGCCCCAAAACAGTAAGAAAAGATGGGAAAACAAGCTTGCAAAATAAAGTAAACAAGACAAGTATACTACCTCTTGAAGCAAAGGGGAATTCTAGGCACATGAACAAGCTAAAATCACCTTCAAGGGCTCCAAGATGACCCCAAATAACCTTAGCTCAAAGGTAAAAGTGTTTGATTTAGGATGTGTATGCAAAACTGTAGAGAAAACAAGCACTTAGGCACAAATTTGTCACAGAGAGAGAGAGAGAGATTTTTTATCTGAATTTTCTAACCCTCAAAAATGGGAGAGGAACCCCCTATATATAGGAAAACACCCCTTGAGCTTAGAAACATCCCACCATACACGTGTAAGCAGATGCAACTCAATGTGCTAACAGCTGGCACAGCTATCAACAAATGTTTGGAAACAAAGACTGGTGGCCGACCGGCAACACTAGTGGCCGACATGCACAAGCCATGGCTAACAGCCTCTGGTGGTGGCCGACAGGTCACCACAAGGTTCCAGGCACCAAGTTTGATCCAAAACAAGGCACAGAAAGGACAAGGTCCAAAGGCTCAAAGACAGGGTGCTCCGCCGAGGACTTCGGCTGCTCAAAACAAACACAAACAAACATAATCATCATATACACAAGTGATGATGTCCCAGTCTTGAGGACGGTCAAAAATGGGGTGTCTACATATGCCATGTAAGCACAGCTCATTGGATAAAATTTTTAAGTCTACTTCTGCATTGGCCCTTTATTGCTATTAAGATACGTATAATACTGTTTGAGGCTGTGTCGGGTGCACCTATGGTCTCAAACAAGATCCTAACGCGTTGCACGCGGAAGAAAACAAGGATGGCGTGAACACCGGGACACACCCAAGCGTGTTAAACCAAAAGGAGCGGTGTAAACACCGGGGCACACCCGAATGCTTTTAACCAAAAGGAGTGGTGTAAACATCGGGACACACCCGAATGCTTTTAACCAAAAAGAGTGGTGCAAATACTGGCACACACTCGAATGCTTTTAACCAAAAGGAATGGTGTAAACATCAGGACAAACCCGAATGCTTTTAACCAAAAGGAGTGGTGTAAACATTAGGACACACCCGAATGCTTTTAACCAAAAGGAGTGGTGTAAACATCGGGACACACTCGAATGCTTTTAACCAAAAGGAATGGTGTAAACATTGGTATACACCCGAATGCTTTTAACCAAAAGGAGTGGTATAAACATCAGGACACACCCGAATGCTTTTAACCGGAACAGCGGCCGAAGGATACGAGTGATTTTACCTGGAACTCCTCTAAATGAACCGTACATACAATATCGTGCCTGCATAAGAAACAAACTTAATAGGTACAAAATAGTAAGAATGCCAGTTCTACGCAAGACAAATAACCAAGACACAATGTTAGAGGCATGTTTTATGCACAACATGTGAGAAACAAAACAGGAGTATATTCTATGCAACGAGAACCGGAGCATGTTCTATGCCACATTGGAATGCATATTCAATGCAACAGTACAAAATGCATGTTCTATGCATGATCAATAGCACAAAATGCATATTCTATGCAAGATTAACAACATGTTCTATGCGTGAAAAGTTGAAAGCATGTTCTATGTAACAGAATGCACATTCGTTGCAACAGTATATGTGAAATGGACGTTCCATGCAACGACAAAGAGATGCACATTCTATGCAATGACAAAAGCATATTTGATAAAACCAACTCATTCGTAACTTTCGATTTACCTCTCGGAAGAGTTGCAATATGTTTTAAAAGGATACACCTCGCTCGTGTTGACTAGCACTGAACATCATGCACCGAAGACACGGCTTGGGGCTTCCGTAGAGGCAATTCGAACTTAAAAGTGAACTTTCCTTGCACTCCTTGAGAAATAAAGACATAAAACAGCATCAAGACTCAAAAAAGGAGCACTGGGCACTGGATGGCCACCAGGGGAGGGTGTCAGCCACCTGTAGGCCACCCCCATGCATTGTCAGCCACCACTGGTGGCCGGTCGGCCATCGATGGCAGATTGGGGCCATTTTGGTCTTTTCTCCATGGGTCTTTAAGTAAACACACCCAAACTTCATTTCCACACTTCCCCATTGCCGAAAATCCATCATCTCCCTCTCTAGACACTTTTTCCCTCTAGATCCGTGCTTTATATGTGTTTTCCAACGCCCTACGGACGTTTGATTCGCTAAATCCTCTTTGTATACTCCATTTTGAACGGATTGAAATTAGATTTCGATCCTTTTCTTGGAGTTTCCACATTTAAGGCTTGTTTCCCTCGAGTTCTTCTTGGGTTCTATGCCTTTTCCAGAGCTTTGACTTTTTTTTCCCTTTTCTCTCTCCTAGGGTGGACTTTTGTTGACTCTTGGCATTTTCTACCCATTTTCTTCATTTTCGGCCACTTTTCTTATCTTCTTCCCAGATGGCAGACGGCATTCCACATGACGGAGCTTCTTCAAGGATGGAAGCGGATGTCGAGCCTATACTACTACCACCTAGGGTTCGATCTTTTGACCTGGAGACATATCATCCTGAGATACATGCACTACCACCCGACAGTATTCGTCATTTCAGAGAGTTCGCGCGAGGGGTGCCAAAGGACCCCTTGCTACGAGTGTCGTAGTCCCATTTATCCTACGGCGCCACCAAGGTATACACTATATTCTTACATTTTCCTCAATGTACCTTGCATTTCTTGCATAAATCACACTCTTGCACTGTATTTCTTACACTGTCTTTCATCTGCATGTCTCAAACACATTCTTGCACTGTATTTCTTACGTTGCCTTTCATCTGCCCATTCTAATTACACGAGGACTCACACTCTACCAGAGGATACGGAGCCACATCCGCGAGGGAGTGGTACATGGAGCTCCCCGCCGGCGTCTACCAGATTATTGACGAGGCTAGCTTCAACTTGTTCTGCATGGGGCTATCGCGCCTCATAGCGAGTAGACCCTTACTTGGCACATTAGTTGAGAGGTGGTGGGATACCACCAACTCTTTCCACTTCTCTACTGCGTGGGAGATGACGATGACTCCTTATGACTTCTCTATGCTCACTGGCATAGAGGTAGAGGGTCGTCCGATCTCTTATGATACAGACAAGGGTGAATGGGAGACTGCGTGGATCTACCTGCTAGGGGCACGCCCGCCTCTCTTCCGATCGGGGATGGTGCGATACACTTGGTTTTCAGAACATTTCAGAGGGACAAAGCCAGAGACCCTAGAGGAGATTGAGTAGTACACCCGAGGCTTCTTGATGTTCTTTTTCGGCACCACTTTGTTCGCAGATAGAGCGAACATTGTTGGGTTATATCTCTTGAGTGCCTTGGTGGACTTGTCTCAGGTCCGGCTTTACAATTGGGGCAGCGCTGGCCTTGCTACCTTGTATGGCTACATGAGCTCGACATCTCGCAGGAGCGGGAACAGAGTCGGCAGCTATTGGAGAGCCTGGGAGGTATGCTTTACTTTTCTTCTTTGCATTTCCTGTCGTGCTTTCTGCTCTACACTTTCTGTACACTATAAACACACAATCTGCTCTCTGCTTTTCACTTGTACTTTTTGTATGTTGTACTGCACATTATGTTTACTGCATTCTCTGTATTCTACGTACATATTCTACTTTCTGCATTGCCTATGTTTATATGTTGTACACACATTGTTACCTTTTGCTTCTTGCAGCTGTGGGTATATGCATACTTCCTGACCCTTGCCCCAGAGTCGGAGGTGGAGATGCCTTCTATTGTACCACACTCTCATCGATACGACGGCAAGTGCTTGAGAAGGACTCGGGAGTGTAGACGCGCCCGCGTGGGACCCCGCTACAGTTCGGACTCGATTTTGTTGTCACGATTCTTAATCTTGAACCAAAGAGTCCAAATCTGGCAAATCGTTTTGAGAAAACAGTTTTTAGGAAAGAAGTGCCAAACATGGACTGCTTTGCCAGATACAGAGTCACCACCTAAATATTTTTTTTATGGGGAAATTTAGGAAACCCTGACTCGGTGCCGAAGGCCACATGTCCGTCATCACCGGAGTTGTCTCGGCTCGGGAGCTTGGGTACGATCGGGGAAGGTCAGCTATGAGCACCCCCTTTCGCCCGGTCCGAAGACCGGCTTCTACTAACCATGATATCCGATTTTGAAAACGTTATGTGTTCTTATTCCATTTATTAGCCTAGAATTACTATGTTATGCGCGCAGCAAACAAGTATAGACTAGATTGCCTAATTTGGAAATAAGCATTGCATATCCGTTTGTTTTAGAAAACACTTTGGTATTTGCTACTCGCAAGTAGGCTAAAATACGGATTTCAATGAGTTTCTCCAACTCAAACAATCCAACCTTCACCCACAGGCATTCAAATAGTTTATCTCATATAAGCACTTAGCCACATGGTAAGCATACTATCATGGCAACATTCACACGCATGCGATATGCTAAAGCATAAATACTTACATTGTACTCCATGCCAAAACAACAAACTAGTTAGCAAACATGCGTGTCCTAGTCCATGTCAAGTTTGACTAATGCAACACATGCAAGATGCAATTAGAGTAGGCTCGGCTAACCTAAATATGGCATATGAAATGCAACCAATTGATTCACGTATTCAATTTGGAATTTGAAATACAAATGCAGTTAGCATGATGTACCGAGCCTAATGCATGCAATACAAATGCATGAATGCACGCATGCATAGCATAAGGTATGCTAATTTCAAAAATGCCCTAATCTACCATCATAAGCAGGTAAATAAAAGGGAAGAAAGAAGTGGGGATTGGAAGACATACACACACTCACCCACACTTATTACAGATTTTCCCTCGCTCGGAGGATACAAATAAATATTACAGTCCAAATAATAAGAAAATAAAATTATTACAGAATTTCTAATTTGCTTAATAGGAAGAATGCAAAAAGAAAGGAAAGGGATGGCCGCAGCCTCTGCCTCGGGATGCGTGAATGATGCATGCTCGAAACCCGGCTCGCCTGGAAAACCCGTACCACATCACTGCCACCTCTGTTTATACTGCCCTGCTTCTCTGAAAATTTCCAAAGCCCTAGGACAGGTTCCTTGCATGCTGCAGAGTACCACCGGCTAGGGGGAATTCCCACCGGCAGTGCACAATTTCCACCGGCCGTTTTTGGATCTATCGGTTGTAAACAGATTGCCGGCCGGCGCAGAATTATGCCGGTCGGCAAAAACCTCCTGTAGAAGACAGTTTTGACAGCAAACAGAGGACAGACAATATGGCATGGGATTTCAGGCACATGTAAGCATGGTCATGCTTCCTATCATGCTTTGAATTCAGGGGAGCATGGCCCTCGATCCTCGAGCCATCAATGGTGCATGATAGCCCAAGGGATCAAGTTTGCGACTTGATGTAAAGATGCATGCAACAAACAAATGAGGACCAAAGCCTTATCATGTCGAAGTCAAAGGCCCCGGCGACCGAAAGTTAAGGCGCGTTACATCACTTATGGTATGAACGCCCCTTAACCTTCAACACTTAGTTTGACACCCCAAACCAAGTAGTGCAATGCATGTTATGCAAACATGGCTCAAAATGCAACAATGAGATGGAAATGCAAAGCATGCCAAATGTTATGCAACTAGTATGGCAAGTATGCAATGCTAGGCATGCGAAATGCAATGCGAATACGAACAATTTAAGCAATGGGACCAAAATATTACAACACTTAATGAAGCAATCATGCAATGGTCATAAGACAAGCTTGCAAGGGGGCCTCAAACCATAAAGGGGTAGACCTTAATCCACCCCAAAACAGCGGCCAAAAGTGCCTAAAAGGGTGGACAAAAACCTATGCCAACAAGCAATCCAATGGTCCTAAGGCTAAGGCACGAAAAGGGCCACTTCACTTCCAACAACAAGACCAATCATGACATGATTTAGATAAGTAAAAACAGAATTTTTACAGGCAAAATAGGACTCCAAACCCTCCTAATATGGCAGCTAAAGTGGCTCCAAAGAGGTGTGCACCAAGGCTCATATCTAGGCATAAAAGGGCACACCCTCAAGGCATGGAAGAGGTCACAAATGCAAGCATACAAGCATGATTTATGGACTGAAATGGGGTCCTAAATGATGCCAAATCATGAGGATGATCATAGTTATGCATGCTAGAGGTCAAAATGCTCAAAGCTTACAAGCCAAAACATAAAGAGACAACATCAAACTATGCAAACATGGTTGAAATGAAGGGCTAACAGACCTTAAACATGGTAAGACAATGCCAAAACCTTCATGAAACTAAGCCTACACATGCAAGAATCATGGCCTAAACACAAGGTGCCTTTCTAGGTCAAAAGGAGCAATGCAAAGCAAGTACTTTAAGCATGCAAAGAGGTATAAATCCGACCAAAAATAGATATTACATATGACCTAAAAACACCTAAAAGTTCTGAAATAAGGCAAAAATCAAGCAAGCATGCATGTTACCTTTTAAGCCAAAATGCAAGGAAATAAGACAATGAAGGGAGAGGGGTGTCCCTCCCCTATGCAAGACTTCAAACCAGCTTCCTTATCACTGAAAATCAACTGGTTTTTAGTGGTGAAAAGACCAACACACTCAAGCAAACAAGGCCTCACAAGGGAAGCACAAAAGGGGCCAAATAAGGCCTAATAAGGTGAGTTTTCACTCAAACCACAAAACAACCTTAATGAAAGTTCTAAAGCATGAAAATGTAAGCTTTTTTTTATGTTATGCACAAGAGCTAAATCAGCAAGAAAGATAGGTAAAAAACTATTGCAAGTTTGAGGAATCTAAAGTAAAGTGCTCACCCTTGAAGATCCTTTGAAGAACAAATGGTCCAGCCCTCTTCTTTTGATCAAAATCAGTCCAAAAACTCAAGAATCAACCCCCCAAGTCCCTCAATCTCGGAGCTAGGTGTAATAGTGTGTGTATTAGTGCAAAAGTAAGGTAAAAGCACACTTTTAGGCCAAGAAACACACACAAAGGAGGAGAGAGAGGGAGATATAGAGATAGGGTGTATCTATCTATGGAAACTCTGGTTTTTGCCTTCAAAGTTTCTCACCTAGAGCCAAGAGGAGGCTTGTCCTCTTATAGAACTCCCTCTCGCAAAGCTTATACAACAAGCTTGCTTAGAGGGAGATCCCTCCATACACGTGTATGGAGGGAGGCAGAGTTGGTGCCAGCTATCACAGCTGGCACAAAATATCTACATAAAGTAGATGAACAGTGCTCGGCTGCCCAAAAATGTCATTTTGACAAAAAAGAGTGCCGACTGGCAACAAAATGTGCCGACCGGCAGAAAGATTGCCGATGGAAGCAAAAACCAGCCGGTGGCCCCTAGCCATTGCCAGTGGTGTGTGGGGATGTCTCACAAGGCATTCCCTCCCCTTCCAAGGCAAAACACAAGTGTTTGGTGTGAAACCAGACACTAAACAATCAAGTTCGGAGATCCTGAGGCAAGGCGCGTAGCTGAGACCTCCGGGAACTCCAAACGAACACAAACATGGATAATCACCGAGTGTTCAAACGGTGATGTCCAAGTCTTGAGGACGGTCAAAAATGGGGTGTCTACAGGGAGACTTTTTTATTCTTCCACCTATACTTCGACACTGTGACCGTGGCAGAGGTAAGTCCAAACTCACAGTTATTGCTACTTTATTTCAGCTCAGATTCATATTGCATATCTAATGGCAACTAACAACCTGTGTATTCTCTGTTTGCAGATCTCTTGGCAGCCTTGATGCCTGAAGGAGTCAGGGACCAGTTTACCGGTGCTTGAGGGGCTTCTCACTTTCGACTTGTGCTCGAGGGCCCGGTATGCCGAGCCTGGTTCTTAGGGCAGCGCTTCATACGCCAGACCTCGGGTTTGCCGCAACAGGTAGTTCCGATGGCGCCTCCGCCATCTATGCGAGCTACAGAGAGCCTCTTCTCCCAGCAGGTGATTGACTTTACTCAGGGTGTGGACGCCGACTACTTTCTCGGAGAGGCAAATTATGCAACATTTATCCAGATGCATCTCATGCCTCCCTTGACGGGTACTTGTGCTCATGCAGGGAGAGCAGCAAATGTCCCTTCGACGAGGGGTAAGGCCAGAGGGATCGCCCCCGCTAGATAGGGCTTCGGTTTGTAA
Source organism: Camellia sinensis (assembly GCF_055761805.1). Classification (NCBI taxonomy): domain Eukaryota; kingdom Viridiplantae; phylum Streptophyta; class Magnoliopsida; order Ericales; family Theaceae; genus Camellia; species Camellia sinensis. The sequence goes on along the minus strand of NC_138963.1, from coordinate 180,419,939 downwards.
AAACCCCGACTCAAGATTAGCAATAATCTATGATTTAATAAGCCTAATAAGTTATTAAGATCATATTGTGAATTAATTGCATATGTGGTGCATTATTTACGTTTTATCTTTTCATTGTAGGAGTATCTGTTTGAAATTTCTGTTACATTTTGTGAATCGAAGGCCTTATCGGCAACCGATCACGAAATTGACTTGGTATATGTGTTATGTAGAATTTATAGAATTTTATGGTAAGTTTAATTGAAATTCAATTTGGAACGATTAAATTAGAATAATTAATGTCAATGTCATTAACCTAAGTCAATCTTAATTCAGCCACTTTAATTAAGCCTATATAAGGCTACTTTGACTCCCTTATTTTACTTTACACCCTCATTCCCTACTCCTTGAGCTCATAAACGTGAGAGGAAGAGAGAACTAGAGAGTGTGAGTTGATCTCAAGAAGCAAAAATGGAGGAATTGCTAGGAAATTAAAGAGGAATTGGAGAATTGAGTTAGGATTCACCAAAAGTTCAAAGAATTGAAGACTTTAGGTAAGAAACCAAGCCTTTAGTCTTGAAGTTGAGTTGATTCACCGATGAATTTAAGTGAATTGAGCTAGGAGATGTAAGAACCAAGCTTAAGAAGTAGGAAGGAAGACCAATTGAAACATGCATGTACATTTCATTACATTTGGAGCATGTTTACTAGGAATTCTCTCATGCATGTCACAAATCGAGCTTAGTTGTAGAAATTCATCATGTTTTACACCCTCTCATTTCATTTGATCATGATTTAGAAACTTGAAGCTCAGTCATTTCATGCATGTCATGTTTTTGGAGAATTCATGAAGTTAAGTTGAATTTGTGAACAATTGGCATGCTTTTGGGCCTTGATTGCATGAAATGATCTTTGAAGAATAATGTTTTGTGAATATCTAAATATTTTTCAGAATTTTGGCCCAAGAGGATGAGTTTTGAAGTGTTTAGTTTTAGTTTGAAGCTTGGAGATCAAATCTGCAAATTCCATAATTTGAATCTACGCTCGAGCGTAGGATTTCACGCTCGAGTGAAGCACTTTGAATGCATACACTTCCGCTTGAGCGACATGATACCCGCTCGAGCGTGAAATGCATATATCCAGAAGTTCACATGTTTTGTAGTACACTCGAGCGACAGAAGTCACTCTCGAGCGAAAGCCTCCGTCGAGCGTGAAAAGTAAGTAACCAGTACTTTTTTAGAGTTTACAGTCCGCTCGAGCTAAGGAAGTCACGCTCGATCGAACCCTCACCTTTTGCATGTCCACTCGAGCGAGGAGAGCCACGCTAGAGCTTGGACCCTGTTTTCGACAAGTTTGGGAAAATATTTTCTAATGTAATTTTTGCATCCTCATTCCATCCTAGGCATTCCTAGGCCATGGTTAAGACACCATAATAAGAATAAGGGTAGAAACACACTAAGAACAAGTGAAATAAGTTATATACAATTCAAACGTGTGTTTCAATAGATGTGCCTGTCATATTCTGTAGGTCACGCGTCACGAGTTGAGTGAATTACCTACTCTACTCATCTACTTGGAGCCGTCTGTTAACTATGAGTAATAACTTAGTAAAGTTATGTTCAACTTTATTTATTTCCTATATGATGAATTAAGATCTGTTTTCTGAAATGATATGTTTTGTACAATGAATGATTGTCCAATTTCTGACAATGTATTCGTGGCATCCTTAGCATCATGTGATATCTGTTAGTTGTTACCCGATATCGAAGGTTCCATTATAGAACTTAATATGTCTGTAGTCTGTTACCCGTACTGAAGGCTCTATCATGGGGCTCAGCATATCTATTCTCTGTTACCCGGATCTGGAAGTTCCTTTATGGAACTGGTTATTCATAACCACCATATATTTTGTTAGCGCTAATGGATGTACCACGTATGATTAAGCATGAACTCTGATTTCTGTATATGATCTAAGCAAGAATACAAATATGAATCTGGTATAAATCTGAATTATGATTTCTGAATCTGTATGGACATCATTCATTAAAACACTTTACTCCGTTATTATTCACTGGGCTCCAGCTCACTATTTATATTATGTATGTAGGTGAGCAGGCACATGACCAGGCCCAAAGTTGATAGCCTATGTTTCAGTTTTTGTCAGCCAACCTTTGTGCCTCTCGAGGAGGTTTCGGATGGAAACAAGTTTAGTGGCTATTTTTGTGATGTACCAGACTTTTCCCCTTTTAAGTCCGGACAAGATTTCTGTTTATATGTTCATGGAGTGATGTGTAAATACTATATCTTTTGACTTCGCTTGCAAGTTTTTAAAAGTTTTAAATTATTGTCTATCTATCCCATGTATGTCTTCACAGCTCATTGGACCGCGTATATTTTGTATATTTGCTTTCGTAGCCCCTAACTATATGATATTCTGTTAAGAGACCTTTGGTAATCCAAGGATTACTGGCCGGTTACGATGTTAAACCCATAGGGGCGGGTTTGGGTCGTGACAGAGTGGTATCAGAGCACGTGTTCTACCGCACACATAGGTCCATATGAGCTTAGGATGTCCTAGTAAGAAGTAGGGGCATTCAATCTGCATGTGTGAGTGTATGGTAATCCAAATGGATATGAAAACTGAATGTAAATCTAAGTAAATGAATTGAAAGAAATGAATGAGATTATTCCTATGTTTATTATTATTTGGTGTCTCTATAGCAACATGGAGAATGCAAGGGGAAATGATATAAGTGAATCTTCAGAGGCTCGCATGAGTCGAATGGAACAGATGCTTGCAGCATTGACTGAAGCTATGATGTTCTCTGCGGGTACAAGCCGAATCAGATAATAATGATATTATCAACCTTACACAAAAATTCATGAAGATTAAATTGCCAACATTCTTTGGTGGTATTGAAACGTTGAAAGCAGAGACATGGTTGCTTGAGATGAAAAAACTGTTTGAGGTATTTCCCTGTACCGAGATTCAGAAGGTTTTATTGGCCACCTATACTCTTAAAGATGAAGCTCGAAGATGGTGGTTATTGATTCGGAATACCAATGGAAATATGACGTGGGCTCGATTTAATGAGATCTTTTATGAAAAATATTTTCCTCAATGTTTTCGGGACTGAAAAGTGTCTGAATTCCAAGAACTTAAGCAAGGCAGAATGTCTGTAGCCAAGTACGAGGCAAAGTTCACTGAATTAGCTAGATTTGCTCCTCATATAGTGGACACAAACTACAAGAAAGCCTGCAAATTTGAGGGAGGATTGGACTTAGACATATTTGATCGAGTTAGTGTACTAAAGTTGCCAACATATATGCATGTTCTTGACAAATCCTTAATGGCGGAAGCCACCCTAGCCGCTAAAAGACAAAGTAAAGCCTAAGCAACAACAACAACTGATTGGAGAGGAAAAAGGTCTGGGTATGGTTTCAGAAAAGGCCGTTCTCATGTAAGTAAAAAGCAGAATACGGGGTCTACAAGCAGCTCAAGTCAGAGCAGTACGTCTATTTCGGTTTGTCCTGATTATGGAAGAAGGCATAGGGGTGTATGCTACCGAGCATCCTGTGCTTGTTTTCGATGTGGCAAGACAAAGATTGCCCACTTGGGTCTGAGAATGCCAGCCATCCTATGGTGATTTCAGTTGGGTCCGCTTCTACAATCAAAACAAATGCAAAGGCTAATACTGGGAAAGAACCTCTAAGACAAGATTGAGTGTTTGTCTTAGTGCCTGGTGGCATACAGAACACCGAAACTGTGGTGTCAGGTATACTCCCTTTATGTTCTCAAAATGCATGTGTTCTGATAGATTCTGGTTTTACACATTCCTTCGTATCGCATGCTTTCTCACGAAAATTAACTAGACCACTAGAACTTATGACATATGTATTATCTGTATCTACACCGTCTGGGGGTTCTATGATATGTGCTTATGTTTATCCAGCATGTGATATTATGATTGGTGACACGACATTGTATGTTGACTTGTTGCCCTTGAACATTAATAAGTTTGATTGTATTATGGGTATAGACTGATTGAGTAAATACTGTGCTACTATTGACTATGCAAGTAAATCTGTTATGTTTAGACCACCGGGTATGCCTGAATTTATTTTTACTGGAAATGGGGTAGTTCTTCCCCCATACCTGATTTCGACCATGAAAGCTGTGAAATTGCTTAGGAATGGATGTAGGGGCTACTTGTGTTGTATACTCACTGCATCATCTGATAGTGCTAATGTGGAAACTATTCCTGTTGCTCGTGAATTTCCTGATGTGTTTCCGAATGACTTGCCTGGGGACTTAGTTGATAGAGAGATTGAATTCACCATTGAAGTAATCCCAAGAACACAACCTATTTCCAAGACCCCCTATAGAATGTCAACCTTAGAATTGAAAGAATTAAAAACTCGACTTCAGGAACTGCTAAACAAGTAATTCATCTGTCCGAGCACTTCACCTTCGGGTGCTCCAGTCCTATTTGTCAAAAAGAAAGATGGATCTTTAAGGTTATGCATAGACTATGGGGAATTGAACAAAGTAACTATGAAGAACAAATACCCTTTGCCCTGAATAGATGACTTGTTTGATCAACATCAGGGAGCCCAAGTGTTTTCCAAGATTGACCTCAGATCTGGGTATCACCAGTTAAAAGTTAAGGTAGAAGACATAGAAAAAACTGTATTCAGAACTAGATATGGACATTATGAGTTTTTAGTAATGCCGTTTGGGGTGCCTAATGCACCTGCTGCCTTTATGGACCTTATGAACAGGGTGTTTAAATCATTTCTGAATGAATTTGTTGTTGTATTTATTGATGATATTTTGATTTACTCCAAAAGCAGGGAAGATCATGAGAATCACTTGAGAACTGTGTTACAGATTCTAAGAGAAAAGAAGCTATATGCGAAATTATCCAAATGTGAATTCTAGCTTGACAGTGTTACATTTTTGGGACATGTAATCAACAAGGATGATATCTCTGTTGACCCACAAAAAATTGAAGCTATTGTGGACTGGCCTAAACCGACAAATGTGACAGAAGTTAGAAGTTTTCTGGGACTTGCAGGCTACAACAGAAGATTCGTGAAAGACTTTGCAAAATTTACCACGCCATTGACCCAGTTAACTCAGAAAAATGTATCATTTGATTGGAATGAACAGCGAGAGTCAGCCTTTCATGAGTTGAAGACCAAACTAGTAACTGCACCGATTTTGACTTTACCCAATGGTACTAATGGGTTTCAGATTTACAGTGATGCTTCCTGCAAAGGTTTGGGGTGTGTGTTAATGCAAAATGGGAAAGTAATTGCTTATGTCTCTCAGTAACTCCGTCCACATGAAAAGAATTACCCAACTCATGACCTTGAATTTGCAACTGTCATTTTTGCTTTAAAATTTTGGCGAAATTATCTTTATGGTGTCACTTGCGAAGTATATATTGACCACAAAAGCCTCAAATATTTCTTCACTAAAAAATAATTAAACATGAGATAGATGAAATAGTTGGAATTGATCAAGGACTATGATTTGCAAATTTTGTATCATCCAGGAAAAGCTAATATGACGCCTTGAGCCGAAAGTCGATTGGAAATTTGTCATGTTTTCTTTCCAGTCAAAAAGAATTGCTAGATGACCTAGAAAAGAATGAGATTGAAATTGTTTTGCGAGAGCAAGTTGGGATTTTAGCTACCATTTCCGCTCAACTTGCAATCATTGAAGAAATCAAACAGAAGCAACTTGAAGATGAGTGCTTGAAAAAGATTGTGGAAGAATTTGACTTAAAGTCGAGGCCGAGGTTTGTGTTTGAGAATAATGTGTTGAAATTTCAGAATAGGCTCTGTGTACTAGATTCCTTTGATTTAAGAAAGCATATTATGACCGAAGCTCACAGCACCAAATTTGCCATGCATCCGGGGAACACAAAGATATATCATGATTTGAGACAGAATTTTTGGTGGCCTGGAATGAAAAAGTGCATTGCAAATTTTGTGGCGAGATGTTTACATTGCCAACAAGTTAAAGCCGAACATCAATGACCCGCTGGTTTGTTACAGCCACTTCCAATACCGAAATGGAAATGGAAGCACATTACCATGAACTTCATTGTGGGATTGCCTCGCTCTACTCGAGGTATGGATTCTATCTGGGTTATAGTTGATCATTTGACTAATTCTGCCCATTTTCTGCCTGTCAAAACTATTTATAATGCGGATAAATTAGCTAACATGTATGTGAATGAAATTGTGAGATTGCATGGTGTACCAGTATCTATTGTATCTGACAGAGATTCGAAGTTCACATCAATGGCAAAGTTTACAACAGGCTTTGGGGACAGAACTGAGGTTGAGTAGTGCTTATCACCCACAGACAGATGGTCAAACTGAACGGACCAATCAAACTTTGGAAGATATACTTAGAATGTGTGTATAAGATTTCTAAGGAAATTGGGAGACCTATTTTCCATTGGCTGAGTTTGTGTACAACAACAGCTACCATTCAAGCATTGGAATGGCTCCTTATGAAACTCTGTGTGGAGGAAAATGCCGATCTCCGATATGTTGGGCTGAGGTAAGTGATAGACCTTTGTTGGGACCGGAACTTGTACAAGAAACAACTGAAAATGTGAAATTAATACAACAAAGGTTAAGAACTGCACAAAGCCGTCAAAAGAGCTATATAGATGTTCGAAGAAGAGACAAAGAATATGAAGTTAGGGACCATGTATTTATAAAAGTGACCCCTATGAAAGGACAAACTCGGTTTGGTGTTAAGGGCAAGCTGGCACCAAGGTATGTTGGGCCATATGAGATTCTTGAGAAGGTCAACCCAGTAACATATCGGGTAGCCTTACCTTCGGTAATGGAGCATATGCACAACATTTTTCATGTTTCAATGGTTCGAGATTACTTACGAGACCCGCTCCATGTTATAGAGTCGACCCATGTACTTCTAAAGGATGATTATACCTATGAGGAAAGGACAATACAGATTGTGAACCGCCGAATCAAAAGATTGAGAAATAAGGAAATTCTGTTACTGAAGGTTGATTGGCAGAATCATGGAGGAACTTATGCAACTTGGGAGACGGAGGAAGATATGATGAAAAGATATCCTGAATTATTCCTTTTGGACCCGGTATTCCTCCAAAATGAAAGTCATTCGAGTTTGGAGGACCAAACTCTTTTCAGGGGGGAAGACTGTAACAACCCCGACACAAGATTAACGATAATTCATGATTTAATATGCCTAATAAGTTATTAAGATCAGATTGTGAATTAATTGCATATGTGGTGCATTATTTATGTTTTATCTGTTCATTGTAGGAGTTTCTGTTTGAAGTTTCTGTTACATTTTGTGAATCGAAGGCCTTATCGGCATCCGATCACGAAATTGACTTAGTATATGTGTTATGTAGAATTTATAGAATTTTATGGTAGGTTTAATTGAAATTCAATTTGGAACGATTAAATTAGAATAATTAATGTCAATGTCATTAACCTAAGTCAATCTTAATTTAGCCACTTTAATTAAGCCTGTATAAGGCTACTTTGACTCCCTTATTTTACTTTACACCCTCATCCCCTACTCCTTGAGCTCATAAACGTGAGAGGAAGAGAGAACTAGAGAGTGTGAGTTGATCTCAAGAAGCAAAAATGGAGGAATTGCTAGGAAATTAAAGATGAATTGGAGAATTGAGTTAGGATTCACCAAGAGTTCAAAGAATTGAAGACTTTAGGTAAGAAACCAAGCCTTTAGTCTTGAAGTTGAGTTGATTCACCGATGAATTTAAGTGAATTGAGCTAGGAGATGTAAGAACCAAGCTTAAGAAGTAGGAAGGAAGACCAATTGAAACATGCATGTACATTTCATTACATTTGGAGCACATTTACTAGGAATTCTCTCATGCATGTCACAAATCGAGCTTAGTTGTAGAAATTCATCATGTTTTACACCCTCTCATTTCATTTGATCATGATTTAGAAACTTGAAGCTCAGTCATTTCATTCATGTCATGTTTTTGGAGAATTCATGAAGTTAAGTTGAATTTATGAACAATTGGCATGCTTTTGGGCCTTGATTTCATGAAATGATCTTTAAAGAATAATGTTTTGTGAATATCTAAATGTTTTTCAGAATTTTGGCCCAAGAGGATGAGTTTTGAAGTGTTTAATTTGAGTTTGAAGCTTGCAGATCAAATCTGGAAATTCCAGAATTTGAATCTACGCTCGAGCGTAGGAGTTCACGCTCGAGCGAAGCACTCTGAATTCGTGCATTTCTGGTTGAGCGACATGATACCTGCTCGAGCGTGAAATGCATGTATCCAGAAGTTTACATGTTTTGCAGTACGCTCGAGTGACAGAAGTCACGCTCGAGCGAAGGCCTGAGTCTCACGCTCGAGCGGAGATCGAGCGTCCGCCGAGCATGAAAAATAAGTAACCAATACTTTTTCAGAGTTTATAGTCTGCTCGAGCTAAGGAAGTCACGCTTGAGCGAACCCTCACCTTTTGCATGTCCGCTCGAGCGAGGTAAGCCACGCTCAAGCGTGGACCCTGTTTTCGACAAGTTTTGAAAAATATTTTCTAATGTAATTTTTGCATCCTCATTCCATCCTAGGCATTCCTAGGCCATGGTTAAGACACCAGAATAAGAATAATGGTAGAAACACACTAAGAACAAGTGAAATAAGTTATGTACAATTCGAACGTATGTTTCAATATATGTATCTGTCATATTCTGTAGGTCACGCGCCATGAGTTAAGTGAATTACCTACTCTACTCGTCTACTCGAAGCCGCCTATTAACTGTGAGTAATAACTTAGTAAAGTTATGTTCAACTTTATTTGTTTCCTGTATGATGAATTAAGATCTGTTTTCTAAAATGATATGTTCTGTACAATGAATGATTGTCCAATTTCTGACAATGTATTCGTGGCATCCTTAGCATCATGTGATATCTGTTAACTATTACCCGGTATCAGAGGTTCCATTATGGAACTTAATATGTCTGCACTCTGTTACCCGTACTGGAGGCTTCATCATGGGGCTCACCATATCTATTCTCCGTTACCCGGATTCAGAGGTTCCTTTATGGAACTGGTTATTCATAACCAACATATGTTCTACATCTGTTCTGTATCTGTTCTGTTAGCGCTAATGGATGTACCACGTATGATTAAGCATGAATTCTAATTTCTGTGTATGATCTGAACAAGAATATGAATCTGGTATGAACCTGAATTATGATTTCGGAATCTGTATGGACATCAATCATTAAAACCCTTTACTCCGTTATTATTCACTGGGCTCAGCTCACTATGTATATTATGTATGTAGGTGAGCAAGCACGTGACCAGGCCCAAAGTTGATGGCCTATGTTTCAATTTTTGTCAGCCAACCTTTGTGCCTCCCGAGGAGGTTCCAGATGGAAACAAGTTTAGTGGTTGTTTTTGTGATGTACCAGACTTTGCTCCTTTTAAGTGCGGACAAGATTTCTGTTTATATGTTCATGGAGTGATGTGTAAATACTATATCTTTTGGCTTCTCTTGCAAGTTTTTAAAAGGTTTAACTTATTGTCTATCTGTCCCATGTATGTCTTCACAGCTTATTGGACCTTGTATATTTTGTATATTTGCTTCCGTAGCCCCTAACTATGTGATATTCTGTTAAGAGGCCTTTTATAATCCAAGGATTACTGGCTGGTTATGATGCTAAACCCATAGGGGAGGGTTTGGGTCGTGACATGGTTGGCCAGAGCTTCCGACTGAGTTGACATGCAGGCGGTACACTGGAGAGGCTTACCAGATTCCGATTGAGCCTCCAGCGGCTGGTCATAGTTATGTCAGAGCTCCTGACTCACCTCCGGTATGTATCTTAGTTTTTTCATTTTTTCCATTCTCTCTCAAATATTCATTCCCTCCAGACACTGATCATTCCCAAATGCATTTGCAGCACCTCCAGGATACACGAGGATCTACTGGAGCTATTAGCCTCTTTCGAGGGCATGATCTTGAAGAGGGAGGCACTGCTCGGCTTCCACGGCATTTAGGTAATTTCTTCAGTTTTCTTACATTTCAGTCATCACATTTCCACCGACACACTGAAATTGACATTTCAACTGAAACTTTTCACACGCTGCACCGATACACTGCATCTGAATTCAAACATTGTACCTGATTTCTACATATAGACATTTTGCACACCATACTTGCATCTGATACACATACTATGGCTGACATATACCAACTGCCTTTTCAGGTCCCACCTATATCGACAGCACTAGCGACAGCAGCACCAGGACCATCAGTACCCCCTCCAGCAACAGGGAGAGAGAGACAGGCTCCAATGCGCAAACGAGGCCGAGCTAGGAGCGCCCGAGCTGAGAGTGGCCCTTCAGAGCCTATTCTGAGTGAGGATGATATTGAGACCAGCGAGGCTGAGGAGGCAGTGAGTCAGCATGCTGAGTCGTCTGAGAGCAAAGACGATGACGCTGGCTCGGATTCTGCTAGTGGAGATACTACTGAGTCAAGCTCTAAGGCAGTGAGCGGTGATGACTCTAGTTCAGAGGGGGGTACAGATAGCGGCGCTGATCGGGGACAGCTTTGAGTCCATGCCCAAGAAGAGGACGAAGAGGGCCTCTCGAGGCTGAGATAGCTGGCACTGATTCATGTGTTTTTGCTTTATATCTTGTTGTTAGTAGTTTTAGCACATTGTACAGTTTTTAGACAGGTTTTATTTTTTTACTTTAAAAACTTGTACTGCACTTTTGTAAAAAGTAAACATGATCGGAATGAAAACAGCCCCCCATTTTTAAAATAATAAAAAAAAGTGTTTGTATTTTGCATTCTGAGCATCGCATAGCATGGAAATGAGATTGAACTTGATTGATGGAAATTGCATATTGTATTAGCATAACCTTCTTGATCAGGTAATGAACCGACTAACACTTAACAAAGAAAATAAAACAACTCGATGAACAACTAACAATAACAACTCGATAAACAAAACAGTACAAACACAACTTGATAAACAACACAACAACTCGATAAACTAAACAATACAAATACAACTCGATAAACCAAACAAGATGGATACAGCTCAATGAACATGCTCAAGCCCAAAGGGACTCAAAATAGGACCTTGGAATGTGCAAAAAGCAGAACAAAACACAGATTCTCTGCACTTTCAACACACAGGTGGACCACAGGACAGACAAGAAGGTTACTGGCTATGAACAGAGGCTGGCGGCCAATAGTGGTGTCTGTCAACCACCAGTGGTGGCCGGTCGGCTACAAAAGTGGCATGTCAGCCATCACCACTGGCCGGTCAGCCATCAATGTGAGAGACCTCCAGATTGTTGCCACCTGTCTTCCACTTAGTGCCTTATCCTCTACAAAAGCTGGGACTTCGTAGTTTCTTCATTCCACCTCTGTTTTTCCCACAAATGGAGCCATTCTTTACCCAAAAACTCTCAAATTTGATTGCAACTTTAGATGGCACCAAAAAAGTGCATTTCTGGGGTTTCGAGATAAATACACTATTCCTGCTAAGTCGTTCTCCACTGTGTTTTCCGTTCTTTTATGCCGCGGATAGATGTTGGAACCCGATTACGCACGTTTTTAGCTTCATAGGACAAGAGCTATGCCCGACAATTGAAGAATTTTAAGTGTTGATAGAATCCCGTCGTGACAAGGAAATCTTGCCTCAGTCCCATTTTGGTCTTGCCCAACCTTTGGGAAGGATGTGCGGACTCACCATGCACGAGGCTCGATCTCTGGCCCACAACAGAGAACTAGACATTCCCAGTCTAATTCGTCAATTTTCCGACGCCGATGATCACGGCGACCGTCTTTGGCATGGTTTTTGGCAACATGCCTTTTGTTTGTGCATGTGAGCTCATTTTCTCCTTGCCCCTAATTTCGGCGGGTCTAGCATTCAGCTAGTTGAAGTGGCACACGGCTTGAAAGAGGCCAAGAGTTGTATTGGCTTGGTACTGGCCAAGACTTTGATGGGCTTAGACGCCTTTCATCGGTGAGAGACAAATAGATTTGCAAGAAGCCCACTAGTTCTTCAAGTAATGTTTTCCACCCTTTCTCATATGTGTTTCTCACATCACTCAGCACTCATGCTCTGCTTTTCCCTCAAAGCCCCTTTCTCACTTTTTCTCTCAACATATACCTCTCTATTCTTTAATCTCTCTTTTCTTTCATCCCTCCCCAGATATGGCTCATGGACAAGCTGAAGGTAGTGGACTCTTGCTCTGCATATTCAGCAAGAGGCTATTTCTTTCGCCAACAGCTAGTTAACTTCCCGAACGAAGGGTGGTGGTGCCATTGGATGTGCAACAGGTCTGCTACTGACATTGCTTGGTGTTGTTCCTAGTTTGATCTGCCCGTGATGAGCTACATAATGGCTCGGCAACCCAGCATTCAGCTGATTAGCTTGACACATTGTGTGTTCTACATTCCATACCGGTTCAAGCGTTAATTCGAACACGACTGAACTTGCCCAGAAGACGGGGTAGAGTACTCGATTTCATTCTTCATCTGAGGTTCACAATTGGCTCAATACCTTGCTGCTTGGAGGATAAGAGAGCTTCTGGCTCCTACTTCCAATTTCAATTGCGCCTTATCTGGCGAATGCGTAGCTTGGCTCGAAGATAAGGCATAAGCTGGGCCTACTTTAGCATCTAAAGCTTCTACAAGCATAGGGAGGGGAAGCAGGAACACCTGACTCATCTATGCCCAAAGTTTATTACTTTGATCTAACTTTTCAAGTTTTCTTTTTGAATGTAATAAAAGCAACTTTGATTTGTATCGAGAGTTGGAGACCTTTGTATTAAAATCAATGAAATTAAAGTTGTGAGCACTGAAAATTTTCCTTTTGGTCAAAAAATGGTCTAAGTTGTAAAAAGATTAATTTGAACAAAATCAACTTTTATCAAAACTTTTTAAAACAATTTTTGATAAGGATCACAACTTGACACACATGGAATCTATCCTCGAGATGTACAACCCCGAATCCAGAAATGGAAAATTGCCCCCTGACTGAATTGCACTGACCAGCACTGTAGTCAGGGTAAGGATCACAACCGATCTTCCAAATAACGAACAAACAAGGATGCCTTGATCAAACACACAGACACAGTTGATTTGGAGGTGTTTACAGCCGGACTTCATAATGAAGTTGCCTACGTATCTCGAAGATGGGAATCAGGCCTTACGTAGTTCAGTTTGGGTTCACTCAAGTATTAACGCTCTCCTTTTGCGCTCTAACTTTTTCCAAGGCCGCCCTTTTTGGGTTTTCAACCTTGCGAGCTCAGTTTTTCTTCTTTTCAATTTTTTTGTGCTCTAACTTTTGCCTAAGTCGCCCTTCTGGGTTTTCGGCTCCACCTGTCCAAATAGTCTTGATAATGTAAGGACCAGTCTAATTGGGTCTGAACTTGCCCCTAGGGTCATGGACGAGAGCTCGGTTGTCTTTCAGCACCATATCCCCTTCTTTAAGGTTCCAAGACTTAACTTTCTTGTTAAAAGCCCTGGAAATCCTACGTTGATATCCTTGAACATGGTACAGTGCTTTCAGCCTCCTCTCATCGAACAACATCAGTTCTTCGAACCTACTCTGCTACCAGTCCGCTTTTGCTATCTGGCACTCAACCATAACCTGCAGCGACAGAACCTCTATTTTGATTAGCAGAACAACCTTCATCCCATAAACTAGAGAGTACGGAGTTGCCCCAATAGATGTCCGAATTGAATTTCTGTAGCCCCAGAGAGCAAATGGCAATTTGTCTGGTCAGTCCCTGTAAGTCTCAACCATTTTCTGCAAAATGTCCTTGATGTTCTTGTTAGCGGCCTCAACAGCTCCGTTGGTTTGCAACCGGTATATGGATGACTTATGAAAAGCCACGTTGTATTTCTCTAACAAGTCGATCACTTCTCTTTTGAAATGGGAACCATTATCCAAAATGATCTCATTCGGGACTCCATAATGACAAATGATGTTGTTGTGGATGAACTTAGCCACATGCACGGCTTTCAACACTGCGTAAGACTGAGCTTCTACCCACTTCGTGAAATAATCAACTGCTACTAGAATGTACTCGTGTCCATTTGGCCCTTTTAGTATAACTGCCCCAATGACGTCAATTCCCCAGACTGAGAAAGGCCATGGTGAAGTCATGTTGTACAGTTTCGATGGCGGGATATTCATGCGATTTGCATGAATTTGGCATTTGTGGCATCGCCGAACAAAACCAATACAATCCTCCTCCATGGTAGACCAATAGTAACCTTGACTGAGAATCTTCCGGGCTAGCATTACTCCGCTCATGTGCACTCCACACTCTCCCCCATGGATAGCCTCCATTAAGCCCTTCAACTCTTTTGCATCAACACACAGTTTGTACATTCCCAGATGACCTCTTTTGTACAACTTACCCCCGCAGATGATAAATTAAACGGCCATTCGCCGTATTGCCCTCTTATCTCTGGCGTTTGCCTCTGGTGGATAAACCTCCTTTTCCAAGAAGTTTCAGATATCATAATACCAGGGGTTTTAATCTTGCACTTCATTTATTGTGGCGATCAACTCGTAGGCCGACGTGTACCTCTGTTCAATAATGATCAGATGCATCTGGACTCCGAACGGGATGTCTATCATGGAAGATAGAGTTAATAAGGCACCAGTGAACCTGTTGTTCTCTCTTCGTAGATGCGTAAAGGTCTGCCTCTCAAACCTAGGAATCAGAACATCCAAGGTCTGGTGATAGATTTTTATTTTTTCTTCTTTGACCTTCCAGTCTCCTTTTGCTTGAGACACAACTAGGTTCGAGTCCCCAATGATGTCCAACCTTTTTGCCCCTAGTTCCAGGGCGGCTTCCAATCTAGTGATACATGCTTCGTATTCTACCTCGTTGTTGGATACTTTGAACAGGAGTTTGAAAGCTAAGGGTATATGGGAATTGTCGGGTGCTACCAACAACTCCCCTATCCCATAACCGTACTGGTTAGATACTCTGTCAAAGTACATTGTCCAGGTTTCTTTCTCAACTTACAGAATAGCATTATCTAGGAACAGGTATTCTACCACTTTATCCCCTTCCATTGGGTGATCTTCCAGGAACTCAACTACCGCTCTCCCCTTGACAAACTTGTGAGTAACATATTTCAAATCAAATTCGGAGAGAAGAAGAAACCAACGGGCTAGCCTACCCGTAAGTGCTCGTTTCTCAAAGAGATATTTAATGGGATCTAATCTCGAAACCAGAATTACGAAGTGAGCTAACGGGTAGTGCCTCAACTTCCTGGTAGCCCATACTAAGGCTAAGCAAGCCTTCTCTAGCGGGGTGTAGCAAGTCTCATAATCCAGCATTTTCTTGCTCAAGTAGTAGATGGCTTTCTCCACCTTATCCTCAGATTTCTAAGCAAGCATGCATCCCATCGTTGTGTCTGTTATTGACAGATACAGAATCAAGGGCTTCTCTAGCTCTGGCGACGACAACATAGGTAGATGTTGAAGGTGCTGCTTGATCTGCTCGAAAGCGAGTTAACATCGGTCATCCCATTGGAACTTCTTTCATTTCTTCAGGAGACCAAATAGTGGTTCACAAGTCAAGGTTAATTTTGAAATAAATCATCTTATGAATTGCACTTTACCCAGAAAGCCTCGCACATCCTTTTTAGTCCTTGGTGGTGGCATTTCTAGGATGGCCTTGATTTTGGAAGGATCTACCTCGATGCCCCTCTGTGTAGTCAAGAATCCCAGCATTTTCCCTACTATCAAGCCAAATGTACACTTTTGTTCAGCCTCAACCGATATTCTCAGATCCGTTGGAAGAATTTCTTCAAGGCAGTGTAGTGGCCCTTTTCTTTCCTTGGACTTGACAATCATGTCGTCCACATACACCTCGACCTCTTTGTGGATCATATCATGTAGAATCATGGTTGTAGCCCGTTGATAGGTAGCCACATCATTCTTCAACCCAAACGGCATCACCCTGTAGTAGTAGGTTCCCCACAGTGTAGTGAAGGCAGCCTTCTTTCTATCCTTGGGTGCCATCAAAATCTGATTAAACCCGAAAAATGCATCCATGAAGGAGAGCAACGCATGGCCTATGGTGAAGTCAACCAATTCATCGATGTGCGGTAGAGGAAAGTCCTTCTTCGGACTAGCTTTGTTCAGATCTTTGAAATCCACACATACCTGAATTCTACCATCTTTCTTTGGCACTGGAACAATGTTGGCCAACAAAGTCGGATATTCATATACTAGCAAAAACCCTGCGTCTATCTGCTTGGTGACCTCCTTCTTAATCTTCAAAGCCCAATCCAGGCGTATTCTCCGTAACTTCTGTTTGATGGGTCGGGCCTCGGGGTCAAGAGGGCAATCTCAGGATCGATTCCAGGTATGTCTTCGTAGGACCACGTGAAAACATTTTTGAAATCTTTTAATAAAACGACTAAGCCCTCGCGCTCCTCCGAAGACAATGTGGACCTGATCTGGACCTGATGTGGATCCTTCTCAGTACCCACATTAATTGGAATGATTTCATCAACAAGGGGTTTTACAAACCTCTCTTCCTCTCGATCAATCAAATGTTTCAAAACCAGAGGAATTCGTTCTTCATCGTTTTCATCAAAATTTTAAAAATCATGATCAATGCAATAAACAAGAGGCACGAAAAGGTACTCAGAATCTGCCGCAACATTCTCATTCAAAAGATCCAGTTCATCCAATTCCTCGATTACAACCGACTCAAAAGAAAAGGAAAAAGACGACTTGGACGCAAACTCGGCATCCGGGTTATCAACCCCAGGAATACCAGACTCTAACTTAGAGGGACTGGAATTTGATTCCAACTCCACGGACTCTGTAGAATCAGATTTTGGCTCATTACCCGACTCAGAACTACTAGACAGAAAACCCTTCTCCAGTTGCCAAGTGAGGGACGGTGCGTTAAATGCATCCAGAATACCACCGGAAGGGTCCACACTTGATTGGTCTCCGATCATGGAAACGGTTAGGTCATCCCCCAAGCTCTCCGAGTTGATCTGAGGATCCGAAAGGAGGCATGCCAGTGCTACTCCTATTTCAAGTTCGCTGTTGTTGGACTCACTTTCTATGTTCTGTTCAGCATCAACAGTTAATTCAGTCTGTTCCTCTGTGGCTTCACCCTCTTGCAGTTGTGAGTCGAAGAAAATCTCGAAGCTAGGTAGATGCCGCTTCTCGGAGTTCAACCATGGCTTAGGAAAGCCGCAAAATGGGAAGTCTTCCCCCTCTCGGACAAAGCGGTCGTTCAGAGTTCCCTGAATTGGCCTATGCACATGCTCATAGTGCTTCCCACTTTGCTTTGCTCTGGTTCTTCCGGCTATTTCTTTCCCTTTCCTCACCTAGTCTTCTTTGGTGGGGGTATAGCCACGACCAAAGGCATGTGGGTTATGTGGTACGTCAGCCAATGCAGCGACGTCTTTACGGCCACTTCCGAGCATGTGCTGGAACTTATTCATGAAGTACACAGATTGGGCACTGACATAGAAGCCCTCATTGACAGCCAGGATATTTTGCACTACCCGGGCCTCAGCCAAGGTAAACCCCGAAATGAAAACATCCTCTTCGCCATGCACAATCTCCAATACAAGTGTAGTGACCTCCGACGGAGGATGTATAGAAGAATTCGCAAAGACTATGGCCACCCCTTTCCCATAGGGGTACTTCAACATTTGGTGAACGGTGGAAGAGACAACTCTTACTTGGTGTAGCCAGGGTAGCCCAAACAATAAGTTGAACGTGGCTGGAATATCCAGGATGTGAAACTCAATATCCTGTTGCGTGGGTCCAACTTGCACTCTGATCTGCACTATTCCCATCACTTCTCTACTTGTATTGTCATATGCCCGGATCACCTGGGCCGTAGGCACAAAATCGGCCGGTTTCAAGCCAATAGCATAAGGCATGCGGCTTGGACAGACATTAATTGCTGACCCGGTGTCGACTAGTACAACCGGCACATACTTTTTCCGGCACTCTACGGATATGTATAGAGGCTTGTTGTGTGCAGAGCCTTCCGGTGGCAGTTCCTTGACGGAAAAGGTTAAAGTTGGCGCAACGCCTCCCGGGAAGACTAATCCCACCAGTTGTTCCGGGGTGGTGTCGATAGACAATTTGGCTTTATCCATTGCCGACAATACAGCATGGTTGTGTACTCGCGAAGCCATAAGTAACCCCCAGATAGATATGTCTGCTTGAATCTTCTTCAACTGCTTCAGCATAGCCTCTTCCTCTAACAGTTTTTCTTTCTGGTTCTCTACCTCTTTGTCCTTCTCGGATGCCTCGGGTTGGTCCAAATACGAGGGTTTGAAATATCGGCCACTTCTTGTCATGTGGTCGACTTCTTCCACATACCAAGTATCGTCGGGAAGGCCTTTACCCCAATACTCATCGGTATGGACAAGATGCAGATCATCATCTTCCCACTATACTCCTCCGGCAACCAACAAGCAATTGTCCGGTTTTGTTGTAATTGCTCTTACATCACAGTCATCCTCCATAGGGTGTTTGGTTTTTCCAGCTTTCTGACTATTCTTATCTCTTTCCTATTTAAACCGCTTCAGTGCGGCTTCTTGTTCTGTATCAGCAATACTAATAATGCCCGATTCCTGAGCTAAATTCTTTATACCGGTGCTCTCTGGCAATTTCCCCATGTCCTCGGCCCTTCCGACCTTCATAGTAGTTCCTGCTTCTAGCTCTTCCAGCTTTGGCTGAAGTCCCTCATTTATATCAGGCTTATCACTGAGCCACCCAGAGTTGTCTGTCGACCCGTTCAGATTGAACCAGTTAATGTGCACATCCCCTTGATCATGTTCATCAAAGAACTGCCAATTGTCTATGTCCTCCTCCAGGTATGCTAGGTCATCCAATCTCTGGCTTGGTCCATCTTCTCAGACTACATTGACCTCCATCCCCATCGGTAGTACCACTTCCGGCTTTGCTTGATTGATTGGCACAACATAGCAGCTCGGGTTGTACATCCCATCAGATAAATCCTCAAAGCCCTCAGGCAGCGGACTCGTATTCTCCGCCAAAGCTGATCTCCCCCCAATCTTCCACTATTACCACCATGGGTTCAATTTGGATTGTTGATGTGTTCATCATGCACAAGTCTGTGCTCTCAAGGATGAACAACGTAGGCTTAGGTAAGTGGGAGGGGGTGATGTATATACTGGGGTCCCAAGGGACGATGAATGTATAGATGAGGTTTATTTACCGGGGTGGAGGGGGTTGGTTATGCGGTGGGAGAGGATTTGTAGTGACGTTGGGCTTTTCGGGAGGTGGTATCACCTTATTGTCAATGAGATCTTGAATCTCATGATGTAATCTAAAGCACTGATCAGTATCATGACCATGCTGTTGGTGGAAAGCACGATATTTGGCCTGGTTGTGTTTAGGAGGGAGAGGATCGGGCAATCGGCATTGTTCTAATGGCTTCAAATGCCCTTTTCTGATCAGGATCTTCAAGGCTACAGATAAGGACATATATAGTGGTGTGAAGACCCTCTAGCCTCGGACCTGGTGGCTGGAGGTTTGAGAGGTTGTATTGGATATGCCGACAAAGGGATTGGTAGTCTTGGGTGTAGTGGTGACCATGATCACATCTGAAGGCCTTGCAGCTGCACTACCGCTAGTAGTCACATTGGAACTGCATATGAAAGCCCTCTTGGGCTGCTCCTTCTCACTGTCTATCATTCCCAGCTTCATTATATCCTCAATTTGCACCCATATTTCATGGAACTCAGCAAAAGTAGACAAAGGTAAAACTATCATCTTCTGTAATAATCTTCCTTGCAAGTTACAAACCACCATTCTGATCTGGTCCTTTTCAGATGGCCGGATAGTCATCATAAGAGGCCTTGGCCCTCTACCGGGTCACAAAATCCGAGAAGCCCTCATTTGACTCCTAGCGAGTTACTTCGAGATCACAAGTAGTGACTGTAGACACCCCATTTTTGACCGTCCTCAAGACTTGGACGTCACCGTTTGAACACTCGGTGATTATCCATGTTTGTGTTCGTTTGGAGTTCCCGGAGGCCTCGGCTCACGTGCCTTGCCTCAGGATCTCCGAACTCGACCGTTTAGTGTCTGGTTTTGCACCAAACACTTGTGTTTTGCCTTGGAAGGGTAGGGTAGGGCTTGTGGACCATCCCCACCCATCACCGGCAGTGGCTAGAGGCCACCGGCTGGTCTTTTTCTGCCACCGGCAATATATATTGCCGGCCGGCACTGTTTGTTGCCGGTCAGCACTTTTTAGTGCCGGCCGGCACTCCTTTTGGCCAAGATGGTATTTTTGGCCGGCCGATTACTGTGCAATTGCTTTTTGAGATATTTTTAGGCAGCTGTATTGCAGTGACTTTCCCTCCATACACGTATGGAGGGATGGCCCTCTAGTTTGGCTTAACTTATAAGTTTTACAAGTTTGGTTGTATATAGAGAGAGGCTCTCTCTTGTTGAAAGAGGTTAGAGGCTTTAGACATTTTAGAGAGGGAAAAACACAGAGAGAAGCTCTGGTTCTAGGGTTTGAGTTAGATACATTTTCTATCTCTCTTTCCCTCTCATTTGTGCACTAGGTGTTTTGTGTCTTACTATTGCACACAAACACCTAGTGTTTCACCTTCCTTTGGCTCTTGAGGTTCTAAAGGACTGGTGTAGACGCGCCCGCGTGGGGGGCCTCGCGCTACAGTTCGGACTCGCGATTTTTGTTACGGTTCTTAATCCGAACCAAAGAGTCCAAATCTGGCAAATCGTTTTGAGAAAAACAGATTTTTTTTTGAAAAGGTAGTGCCAAACATGGACTGCTTTGCCAGATACAGAGTCGCCACCTAAATATTTTAAAATGGGAGAATTTAGGAAACCCTGACTCGGTGCCGAAGGCCACATGTCCGTCATCACCGGAGTTCGTCTCGGCTCGGGAGCTTGGGTACGATCGGGGAAGGTCAGCTATGAGCATCCCCTTTCGCCCGGTCCGAAGACCGGCCTCTACTAACCGTGATATCCATTTTTGAAAACTTTACGTGTTCTTATTCCGATTATCAGCCTAGAATTACTATGTTATGCGCACAGCAAACAAGTATAGACCAAATCGCCCAAATTGGAACAAAACATTTCATGTTTGTTTAAAAATGGTTTGCTACTCGCAAGTAGGCTAAAATGCAGATTTTGCCACCCTCAAGTGGGCTTTTGGAAAAGATGGTTTTGCCACTATCTAGTGGGCTTAAAATTTACAGTTTTAACGCATTA
The DNA here is from genome assembly GCF_055761805.1 of Camellia sinensis. Classification (NCBI taxonomy): domain Eukaryota; kingdom Viridiplantae; phylum Streptophyta; class Magnoliopsida; order Ericales; family Theaceae; genus Camellia; species Camellia sinensis. Next base: position 180,398,658 of record NC_138963.1, on the reverse strand, counting down.
TCCCAATTTAAGCAATTTGACCTCCACCCACAGGCATTCAAGCAGTTTATCTCATGTAAGCACTTAGCCGCATGGCAGGCATACTATTATGGCAACATTCACACGCATGCTGGATGCTAAAGCAAAAATACTTACATTGTACTCCGTGCCAAAACAGTAAACTAGTTAGCAAACATGCATGTCCTAGTTCATGTTATTTTGCCTAATGCAACACATACAAGGTGCAATTTTAGTTAGGCTCGGTTAACCTAGATATGGCATACGATATGCAACCAACTAATTCATGTATTCAATTTTGGAATTTGAAAATACGAATGCGTTTAGCATGATGTACCGAGCCCGGTGCATGTTAACAGATGCATGAATGCACGCATGCATATCATAAGGTATGCTAATTTCAAAATGCCCTAATCTACCATCATAAGCTGGTAAATAAAGGGGAAGAAAGAAATGGGGATTGGAAGACATACACACACTCACCCACACTTATTACATGTTTACCCTCACTCAGAGGGCTCGAATGAATATTACAGTCCCAAAATAATGAACAAATAAAATTATTACAAAAATTCCTAATTAATTAAAAAGAGGAAGCAAAAGAATAAAGAGGGTGGCCACAGCCTCTGCCTCGGGGCGCGCAGATGATGCATGCTCGAATCCGTCCTGCCCGGAAAACCCGTGCTACACTCTTGTCGCCTCTGTTTGTACTGTCTTGTCTTTCTGAAAATTACCAAAGTGCTGGAGCAAGTTCCTTGCATTCTGCAGAGCACCACCGGCCAGACAGAGTTTCCGCCGGCACTTCACAATTCCCGTCGGCACTTTACTAGATTCATCGGCACTCCAGATAGTGCCGGTCGGCACTAAATTCTGCCGGTCGGCAGAAACTTCCTGCAGCAGACAATTTGACAGCAAAACAGAGAACAGACAGTGCATGGCATGGGGTTCTTGGACACATGTAAGCATGGTCCTACTTCTTATCATATTTCGAACTCAAAGAAGCATGACCTTCGACCTTTGAGCCATCCAAGGTGCATGATGACTCAATGGATCAAATTTGCTATTTGATATGAAAATGCATGCAACAAATAACGTGAAAACCGGGGCCTTATCAAATTGGAGTCAAAGGTCCCGATGACCGGGGATCAAGGCACATTACGTCACTTGAAGTATGAATGGTCCTTGACTCCCGCACTTGGTTTGACACCCCAAACCAAGTAAATGCAATGCATGCAATGCTCACAAGCCTCAAATGTGTCATACCACCAAGATGTAAAACACAACAAGCAATATGAAACTATCATGACAAAATGTATGATACCAAGCACACAAGATACAAACATGATGCAAACATGAAGCAAATTGACCATGGAATTGATGTGCTACAAAGCTTAATGGAACAAACATGCAAAAAACATGGATCAAGCATGCAAGAGGGCTTGAAGTGGCGAAGGGGCAGGCCCTTACCCTTCTCAAAACAGTGACCAAAAGTGCTTAAAATGATAGGCAATCAACTCATGTTAACAAGCAAATTCATGGTCCCAAAGTTAAGACACAAAAGGAGGCAACTCACCCCCATTATCATGACCACTCATGGCATGATCAAAACAAGCAAAAAAAAAAACAGAATTTATGCATGCAAGATAGGACCCCAAGAAGCTCCTAATATGGCAACTAAGATATCCCCCATGAAGCAAATATACTAAGGCTCTTTCTTAGGCATAAGAGGACACATCTTCAAGGCATGAAAGAGGCCATGCATGCACACATACAAGCATGATTCTTGGACTAAAATATGACCCTAGATGATGCCAAATCAAGAGGGTAATCACAACCATGCATGCTAGAGGCCAAAATGCTCAAAGCTTCCAAGCCAAAATACAAAGCAACTCTAACAAGCATGCCAAACATGACCAAGTTGATAACCAACAGATGTTAATCATGGAAAAACAATGCTAAATGCTTCATAGAACCAAGCCAACACACACGAGAATCATGGCCTAATCATGAAATACAATTCCAAGCAAAATAGAGCAATACAAAGCAAGTATTACAAGCATGCAAGGAGGCACAAGTTTGACCAAAAACAGAGATTAAATATGACCTAAGATGCCTAAAAAAGTGCTGGAATGAAGCCAAGAAACATCAAGCACACATGCTACCCTCTTGAGCCCAAAAAGCAAAGAAACAAAACCATAAGGGGAGAGGGGTGTCCCTCCCCTATGCAAGACTTCAAACCAACTTTTTTGACACTAAAATACACTGATTTTTAGTGATGAAAAGATCAAAATGCTGAAGTAAACAAAACCTTATCAAAAAGGCACCAAAATAGGCCAAACAAGGCCTAAGAGGGTGAGTTTGCAATCTAACCACAAAGTGACCTTAATGAAAGTGTTAGAGCAGGAAAATATGAGTCTTTTTTATGTTATACACAAGAGCCAAAACAATAAACAAAATAGGTAGAAAACCAAAGCAAGTTTGGGGAATAAAAGGGAAGATGCTCACCCTTGAAGAACCCTTGAAGAACAAATGGCCTAACCTCCTTCTTTGGATCAAAACCAGTCCAAAACTCAAGAAACAACTCCCCCAAGTCCCTCAATCTCGGACTAAGGTGTAATAGTGTGTGTAATGGTGCAAAAGTAAGGTAAAACACACCTTTTGGGCCAAGAAACACACACAAGAAGGGGGAGGGAGAGAGGTATAGATATAATATGTATCTATATCTTCAAAGGCTGGTTTTTGCTTCTGTTTTTCTAACCTAGAACCAAGAGGAAAGCCTCCCTCTTATAAGGATCCCTCTTGCAAAGCTTATTCAACAAGCTTGGCTAGAGGGAAATCCCTCCATACACGTGTATGGAGGGGAAAGGAGTTGGTGCCAGCTATCACAGCTGGCACAAAATATCTCCAAAAAGTGGAGGAACAGTGGTCGGCTGCCCAAAAAAGCTATTCCGGCAAAAAACAGTGCCGACCGGCAACATATTATGCCGACCGACAATACAGTGTGCCGACCGGCAAACAAAATTGCCGATGGAAGAAAAAGACCAGCCGGTGGCTTCCAGCCACTGCCGGTGGTGTATGGGGATGTCTCACAAGGCATTCCCTGCCCCTCTAAGGCAAAACAAAAGTGTTTGGTGCAAAACCAGACACTAAACAGCCGAGTTCGGGGATCCTGAGGCAAGGCGCGCGAGCCGAGACCTCCGGGAACTCCAAACGAACACAATCATGGATGATCACCGAGTGTTCAAACGGTGACGTCCAAATCTTGAGGACGGTCAAAAATGGGGTGTCTACAGTTGCCCCTCTTTGACAGAACTCGAAAGTCATAACAATGACGGGAGTGAATGTCAAAGCCCAGAGACGACCCATTTTTGACAAGGCCGAAGACTCAGACAAACATACAAGACAAATAAGATATGCGCCCGAAGGCAGGGGCGAAATGCAAGACAATGCAGAGAGCCGAGCATAACTTATGATCATGCTAAGAAAGCTGTAACGAAGCATACATGCGACAGTTTTAAGCTAGCATACCAAATTACACTACAATGCAGAAAGGATGTAAGAGAATTATGGAATTCTCAATACGTCTCACTCGGAGATAAAATACCTGTGCGGCTCGTCTAGTTGCACCAGCTTCAAATGAACCGTACATACAATATCGTGCCTGCAAAGAAAACAAACTTAACAGGTACAATATGGTTAGCGACATGCATGACAATGCAAGAATAGTGGTGTACTCGAAATGCGTGACAGCGCGAAGTAAATAGAGAGCATGACAATGCATATTGAAATACAACTAGGCAAGCGGAGCAAGCGGTCTACGCAGGCGACGAAATTGATCACAAGCACGCGGTCTACGCAGGCGATGAAACTAAACAAGCGGTCTACGTAATTAACACATGCGGTCGATGCTGGTGACGGAGTTAAACATGCGGTCTACGCAAGTAATGGAATTAAACATGCGATCTACGCAATCAAAACATACGGTCTACGCAGGTAATGGAATTAAACATGCGATCTACGCAATCAAAACATGCGGTCTACGCAGGTAATGGAATTAAACATGCGATCTACGCAATCAAAACATGCGGTCTACGCAGGTAATGGGATTAAACATGCGATCTACGCAATCAAAACATGCGGTCTACGCAGGTAATGGGATTAAACATGCGATCTACGCAATCAAAACATGCGGTCTACGCAGGTAATGGGATTAAACATGCGATCTACGCAATCAAAACATGCGGTCTACGCAGGTAATGGAATTAAACATGCGATCTACGCAATCAAAACATGCGGTCTACGCAGGTAATGGGATTAAACATGCGATCTACGCAATCAAAACATGCGGTCTACGCAGGTAATGGAATTAAACATGCGATCTACGCAATCAAAACATGCGGTCTACGCAGGTAATGGGATTAAACATGCGATCTACGCAATCAAAACATGCGGTCTACGCAGGTAATGGAATTAAACATGCGACTACGCAATCAAAACATGCGGTCTACGCAGGTAATGGGATTAAACATGCGATCTACGCAATCAAAACATGCGGTCTACGCAGGTAATGGGATTAAACATGCGATCTACGCAATCAAAACATGCGGTCTACGCAGGTAATGGAATTAAACATGCGATCTACGCAATCAAAACATGCGGTCTACGCAGGTAATGGGATTAAACATGCGATCTACGCAATCAAAACATGCGGTCTACGCAGGTAATGGGATTAAACATGCGATCTACGCAATCAAAACATGCGGTCTACGCAGGTAATGGGATTAAACATGCGATCTACGCAATCAAAACATGCGGTCTACGCAGGTAATGGAATTAAACATGCGACTACGCAATCAAAACATGCGGTCTACGCAGGTAATGGGATTAAACATGCGATCTACGCAATCAAAACATGCGGTCTACGCAGGTAATGGGGTTAAACATGCGATCTACGTAATCAAAACATGCGGTCTACGCAGGTAATGGGATTAAACATGCGATCTACGCAATCAAAACATGCGGTCTACGCAGGTAATGGGATTAAACATGCGATCTACGCAATCAAAACATGCGGTCTACGCAGGTAATGGGATTAAACATGCGATCTACGCAATCAAAACATGCGGTCTACGCAGGTAATGGGATTAAACATGCGATCTACGCAATCAAAACATGCGGTCTACGCAGGTAATGGGATTAAACATGCGATCTACGCAATCAAAACATGCGGTCTACGCAGGTAATGGAACGTACTATTACACAGCATAATCAAAACAATTTGCGGGGCTCACAAAGCATGAAAAGGATACGGGGCGGGACATTCTTTGCGCGCATCGAGCGTTGCTTGCAGAAGTTGTGGCCTGAGGTCAACTCAAAGGTTCACGTTTCAAAGGTGCGATTTCCCGTAATGTGAGGGCGTCCGACAACGCGGCTGACCCGAACAAAGACACGGAAGGTGCGTTAACCACAAGGGGAGTTTCATCGGTATTAATTCTGATACTTGGCTACCCTGCCATTCTACGTTTTATTTACCTTTTTACTAGTAGTTTAAGCACATTGCACTGCCTCAGGCAGGTTTATTTTCTTTCTCAAAATTCACGCACTTTACAAAGCATGTGATGGAAATGAAACGAATCATTTTGTTCAAAAGATGTTGCAATTGTGGATCTTCTGTGCATCGCATCGCAGGGTTTCACACCACAATGTGAACGAAATTGAACCCATTTTGGAAATTTGCCATCGTAATAATCAGGTAGTGAACCGACTTACAACTCGATAAGCAAAACAAGGACATGACACAGCCAAACAAGTGTGAATACAACTCGATAAACAAGTCAAGAGCTCAAAGAGAGCGAAATACAACTCGATAAGCAAATGTTCAAAACTCGACAAGCAGACAGGCGTGGCTCCGCAAGAGTCGATCACCGGGGAGGGGTTGGAGGTGGTTAAGTTCCCCAATTCTTAGCATAAACGGCTCAGAAAACCAGAAGGAAGTCCACCGGCATAGTGTAGGGACCACCGGCTGCAAGGAGTGGGTACCGGCCGTATATTTGTTTTGTCGGCAAACTGGAATGGCCGGTCGGCATATTTTGATGCCGGTCGGCACTAAACGAGGGGAACCAGCAGAATGTTGACACCTGTCTCCCCACTCAACCTTATCTCCTACAAAGGATCTCAGCTTCGTAGTTTTCCTCATTTTCACACTGATTTGCTCCAATGGAAGAGTTTCTTGCTCAAAATCTCACAGCTTGGATTGCTAGCTTGGATGGCTCGGAAAAGGTGAATTTCCGAGGTTTCGGCATAAATGCACTATTCACTCTGGGTCGTACCCCGTTGCATCTCCCGTTTCTTCACGCCGCGGCAAGATTTTGGAATCCGGTGACACATGTCTTTAGCTTTGCCGGGCAAGAGATGTGTCCTACCTTTGAAGATTTCCGAGCTCTAATGGAGTCCGAGCGCGACGAGGAGCTCCTGCCCCAACTAAATTTTGGTCATGCCCAATCCTTAGGGCGCATGTGCGGACTCAGCATGCGCGATGCTCGGTCTCTGATGGGCGACGGGATATTAGATATTCCGAGTTTGGCCAATCGATTTTCTGATGCTAGTGATCGCAGTAACCATTACTGGCAAGGCTTCCGGCGACATGCGCTCTGCTTGTGCATGCTGTCTCATTTCCTGTTCATTTCGGGCTCTGGAGGGGCTAGTGTCCGGCTGATTGAGGTTGCCCAAGGCTTGAGAGAGGGCAAGAGCTGTATTGCCATGGTTCTGGCCGAGACACTAATGGGCTTAGACGCCTTTTACCGTCATGAGACGTCTAGATTGGCGGGGAGTCCACTACTACTACAGGTAATGTTTTCCACCCAATCTCGCATTTCTGTTTTGCTCACATCACTCGGCCCTCGAGCTCAGTCTTTTCTCACAAAACCCCATTCTCACTCTTCTCTCCTCGTACATCTCTCTATTCTTTAATCTCTCATTTTTCGATCCCTCCCCAGGTATGGCTGATGGATAAACTGCAGGTTGTGGACTCCTGCCCCGCATATTCAGCTCGCGGCTACTTCTTCCGGCATCATCTAGTCAATGCCTTGGATGAGGAATGGTGGTTCGCTTGGATGTGCCACTTGCCCGCAGACCGTATTGCTTGGCGGTGTCCTTGGTTGAACCTTCCGGCAATGAGTTACAACATGCCTCGACAGACTGGGATTCAACTGGTTGGTCTCACTCATTGTGTATTCTATTTCCCATTTCGGATTCGACGCCAATTTGGCCATGATCAGACCTGCCCGCCAGAGGGGATAGAGTATCCTGCTGCATTTCCAACCCGAGGCGTGCAGCTTGCTTGGCAGGCCACTGCGTGGAGGATGAGAGAACTCCTGGCTCCCGCTCCTACTTTCAGTTGCACTTTATCTGACGAGTGCATAGATTGGCTTAGTGAAGAAGCACAGATCGGGCCCAGCTTGGCATCAGAGGCTTCGACCAGCTCTGGGAGGGGGCGCAGGAACACCTGACTTGACCATGCCCTAGATTTATTGCTTTATTAATATTTTCAAGTTTTCTTTCATGAATGTAATAAAAGGCAATTTCAATTGTTTGTAAGAGCAGGAAGACTCTGTTTTGAAATCAATGAAATTGAAAGTTCTGGTACTAAGAATTTTCCACTTTGGTCCGAAAATAGTCGAAGTTGTAAAAAGATTATTTGAACGAAGTCAGCTTATATTAAAACTTTTCAAAGATATTTTCGACATGGATCAGAACTGGACACGCCTGAGATCTGTCACTGAGATGTACAAACCCCAGATTCCTGCAACTGGAAAGTTGCCCCTAGTCTGAAGAACGCCGCAGCGCTGCATAGCAACGGAAAGTTGCCTCTAGTCTGAGTGGCACTGCACCGGAGATTCCAACGAATGCTGATGGACTAAGATGGCTGAGATGATCAAATGGACAAAGTTGATCGGGGAAGTGTCATGGCTGAACTTCAGGATGAAGCTGCCTACGTATCCCAAACATGGGAATCAAGCCTTACGTAGTTCCGGCTTAGGTTCGCTCGAGTATTTTCACTCTCCTTTTGCGCTCTAACTTTTGCCAGGGCCGCCCTTTGCGGGTTTTCAGCCTTGCGAGCTCAGTTTTTATATTTTCTAATTTTTTTTGTGCTCTAACTTTTACCTAGGTCGCCCTTTCGGGTTTTCAGCCTAGCGAGCCTCTCAAGGGTAGTATTTCTTCAACTTGTCCATATTGACCGGTTGAGAGAATTCTAAGCCATCTAAGTCCATTAGAACCACAGCTCCGCCTGACCAGATGGTTTTGATGATGTAGGGACCAGTCCAATTGGGTCTGAACTTGCCCCTCGGGTCGTGGATGGGAGCTCGGTTGTCTTTGAGTACCAAATCCCCTTCCTTTAGATTTCTGGACTTAACCTTCTTGTTAAAAGCCCGAGCAATCCTGCGCTGATAACTCTGAACGTGGTACAGTGCTTTCAGTCTCCTTTCATCAAAGAGCATTAGTTCCTCGAACCTACTTTGCTGCCAATCTGCCTCAGCTATCTGACACTCGGCCAATACCCGTAAAGACGGAACTTCAATTTCAATAGGTAGAACAGCCTCCATTCCATAAACTAACGAATACGGAGTTGCTCCGGTAAAAGTTCTAATCGAAGTTCTGTAGCCCCACAGAGCAAACGGCAACTTATCTGGCCAATCTCGATAGGTCTCTACCATTTTCCGCAGTATATGCTTGATGTTCTTGTTGGCGGCCTCAACTGCCCCATTGGTTTGCGGCCGATACGTAGATGACTTATGAAAAGCCACGTTATACTTTTCCAACAAGTCGACCACTTCTTTCTTAAAGTGGGATCCATTGTCCGAGATGATCTCATTTGGTACCCCGTAGCGACAAATGATGTTGTTTCTGATGAACTTTGTGACGTGCGACGCCTTCAACACCGCGTATGATTGGGCCTCGACCCACTTTGTGAAATAATCTATCGCTACGAGGATATACTCATGTCCGTTCGATCCCTTCGGGGTAACAGCTCCGATTACATCGATACCCCACACGGAAAACGGCCACGGGGAAGTCATATTGTACAATTTGGATGGTGGGATGTTCATACGGTTTGCATGGATCTGGCATTTGTGGCATCGCCGAACAAAGCCGATACAATCCTCTTCCATGGTCGACCAATATTAGCCCTGTCTAAGGATTTTTCTGGCCAACATTACTCCATTCATGTGTGCACCGCATTCTCCTCCATGGATGGCCTCCATTAGGCGCTTCGACTCTTCAGCTTCTACACAGAGCTTATGCATTCCCAGATAACCTCTTTTGTACACTTTACCTCCGCAGATGATGAACTGAATAGCCATTCTTCTAATGGCCCTTTTATCCTTGGTGCTTGCCCCTATCGGATACGTCTCCTTTTCCAAGAAGTTCCAAATATCGTAATACCAGGGGTTGCCGTCTTGGGCTTCATCTATGGCGGAAATTGACTCGTATGCTGGCGCAAACTTCTGATCAATGATGACTGGACGCATCCGGACTCCCGACGGGATGTCTATCATGGAAGATAGAGTTGCTAACGAATCTGCAAACCTGTTGTTCTCTCTTACGAGGTGGGTGAAGTTTAGTTTCTCGAACCGAGGAATTAACAAATCCAAGGTTTGGTGGTAAATTATCATCCTTTCCTCCTTGACCTTCCAGTCTCCTTTCGCTTGAGACACAACAAGATTCGAGTCCCCAATGACGTCCAACCGTCTTACCCCTAGCTCTAGGGCTGCTTCCAGACCAGCAATACATGCCTCATACTCTGCCTCATTATTCGAGACTCTGAACTGGAGCTTGAATGCTAAAGGGATACGGGAATCGTCAGGCGCTATCAGCAACACCCCTATCCCATACCCATACTGGTTTGACGCTCCGTCAAAATACATCGTCCAAGTTTCATCCTCGATATGCAGAATGGCTTCATCTGGGAATAGGTACTCAACCGCTTCATCCCCCTCAACCGGATGGTCGGCAAGGAACTCCGCTACCGCTCTCCCTTTCACCGACTTGCGTGTTACATACTTCAAGTCAAATTCAGAAAGCAATAGCAACCAACGAGCTAGCCTACCTGTAAGTGCTGGTTTCTCGAAAAGATATTTGATGGGATCCAAACGTGAAACCAACATTACAGAGTGAGCTAACAGGTAGTGCCGCAGCTTCCGGGTAGCCCATACCAAGGCCAAACAAGCCTTCTCCAGTGGTGTATAGCGGGTCTCGTAATCCAGCATCTTCTTGCTCAGATAATAGATAGCCCTTTCCACTTTGTCTTCCGACTCCTGTGCGAGCATGCAGCCCATGGTGGTCTCAGTTACCGAAAGATACAATATCAACGGTCTCCCCGGTTCTGGCGGTGACAACACAGGCGGGTTCTGTAGATACTCTTTGATCTGCTCAAAAGCTGCTTGACATCGGCCGTCCCATTGGAATCTCTTTCCTTTCTTCAGGAGACCAAAAAGTGGTTCACAAGTCAAGGTTAATTTAGAGATAAACCGTCTTATGAATTGCACTTTACCTAGAAAGCCTCGCACCTCCTTTTCAGTCCTTGGTGGTGGCATTTCTAAGATGGCCTTGATTTTGGAAGGGTCGACCTCGATGCCCCTTTGCGTTATCAGAAACCCTAGCATCTTTCCTACTGTAACACCAAAAGTACACTTTTGGGGATTTAGCCGCAGCCGAAATTCTCTGATCCTTTGAAAAAACTTTTGTAAGGCGGTATAGTGGCCCTCTCTTTCTTTGGACTTGACAATCATGTCGTCCACATATACCTCGACCTCTTTATGGATCATATCATGCAATATCGTAGTTGCTGCCCGCTGATAGGTAGCTCCTGCGTTTTTCAGCCCAAATGGCATCACTCGATAACAATATGTACCCCACGGGGTAGTGAATGCAGTCTTCTCCCGGTCCTCGGGCGCCATTACTATCTGATTATAGCCTGAGAAACCATCCATAAACGAAAGCAAGGCATGTCCTGCCGTGAAATCTACCAGTTCATCGATGTGTGGCAAGGGAAAGTCGTCCTTCGGACTGGCCCTGTTCAAATCTCTGAAGTCTACACAGACCCGAATTCTGCCGTCTTTCTTCGGTACCGGAACAATGTTGGCTAGCCAAGTCGGATACTCAGACACCAACAAGAAGCCTGCGTCAATCTGCTTGGTGACCTCTTCCTTGATCTTAATGGCCCAATCGGGGCGGATCCTCCTGAGCTTCTGTTTGACAGGTCGGGCCTCGGGATCAAGAGGGATCCGGTGCTGTACAATCTCAGGATCGATTCCAGGCATGTCTTCGTAGGACCACGCGAAAACATCTTTGAAATCTTTTAACAAAGCGACTAAGCGCTCGCGTTCCTCAGAAGACAACGTGGACCCGATCTGGACCAGCCGCGGGTCCTTCTCAGTACCAACATTCACAGTAGTGATTTCATCCATTAAAGGTTTAACAAATCTTTCCTGCTCTTGATCAATTAACCGTTGCAAAACCGGAGGAATTTCTTCCTCGTCGTTTTCATCAAAATTTTGAAAATCCTGATTTAAGCAATAAATCAAAGGCACAGAAAAATACTCCGAAACCACACCTACGTCGTTCTCATTAAATACTTCCGAGCCGTCGGATTCTTCCGTTACAACAGACTCAAAAGAAAATGAAAAAGACGATCTAGACAGGACTGTGGTATCCGGGTTATCACCCCCGGGAATACCGGACTCAGACTCAGTTGAGCTGGAATCTGATTCCGACGTACAAGATTCGGTAGAATCAGATTCCGGCTCACTACCTGACCCGGTGCTGCTTGATAGAAAGCCTTCTTCATATTGCCAGATGAGAGAAGGTGCGATGGATGCATCCAAAATAGCTGATGGTAGGCCCGCAGCCGCTTCATTCCCAATCACACATACCGAGGAGCTATCCCCCAAGCACCTTTGTTCGATCGGAGGATCTGAAAGCAGACACACCAGCGCTGCCCCCATTTCATTTTCAGCGTCCTCGGACCGTACCTCCTTACTTTGCTCGGCCTCAGCCGATAGATCTGCCTGCCCTTCGGCGATGTCATCCTCAGGTAACTGTAAATCAAAGAAAATTTCAAATCCCGGTACGCGCTTTATCTCCGCATTGAGCCACGGCTCCGGGAAGCCACAGAACGGAAAGTCCTCCCCCTCCCGGACGAAACGTCCGTTCAGGGTCCCCCGAATGGGCTGGTGCATCAAGTCAAAGGGCTTCCCCATCTGTTTCGCCCTGGCCCTTCCGGCCATTTCCTTTCCTTTCCTTACCCAATCCTCTTTGGTGGGTAGGTAGCCCAAACCAAAGGTATGGGGGTTATGTGGCACCTCTGTCGATGCTGCGGCACCTTTCCTACCGCTCTTGCCTAATCCCATCCCGGGGATGTGCTGGAGTTTGTTCATGAGATAAACTGCTTGGGCGCTGACATACACCCCTTCGTTAGCTGCCATGATGTTCTGTACAACCCGAGCCTCAGCCAAGGTAAAACCTGATATGAACACATCTTCTATACCATGCTCAATTTCTAAAACAGGCGTAGACACCTCTGGTGGTGGATGAATTGATGAATTTCCAAAGACAATGGCTACTCCCTTCCCATAGGGGTATTTCACCACTTGATGTAAGGTAGAGGAGACCGCCTTTACCTGATGCAGCCACGGCCGTCCCAAAAGCAAGTTGAACGTTGCAGGAACCTCCAAGACATGGAAATCTATCTCATGCGGTCCGGGCCCAACCTTTGTTTGAATCTTAACTGTCCCCATTACCTCCCGGCTTGTGTTATCATATGCCCGAATTACCTGGGCCGTTGGTATAAAATCCGCGACTTTCAAACCAATCGCATAAGCTGTCCTTGCCGGGCAGACATTGATGGCGGATCCCGTGTCGACAAGTACCACAAGTATCCATTTATCTCTGCACTCGACAGAGATGTAGAGCGGCTTGTTATGGTTCGCACCCTCGGGTGGCAGCTCTTTGTCAGAAAAATTCAATGCTGGGGAATTCCCTCCTGAAAAGACTAATCCCACCAGCTGCTCGGGCGTGGTGTCTATGGACAGCTTGGCCTTGTCCATGGCTGTAAGGACAGCTTGTCTATGTACTCGAGAAGCCATAAGCAGTCCCCAGATGGAGATGTCTGCTTGTATCTTTTTCAATTGTCTCAATACGGCCTCATCTTCGAGTGCTTCTCCTTTTGTTTCTCTACTTCATTATCTTTCCCAGACGCCTCTGGTTGATCTAGGTGTGGAGGCTTGAAATACCGTCCACTCCTAGTCATGTGATCGACTTCGCCGATATACCAGGTATCATCTGGTTGGTTACCTTTCCAATCCTCGTCCGTGTGGGCAAGACATAGATCGTCGTCTTCCCACCACATACCATCTGCGACTGACAAGCATCTGTCTGGTTCTGGCACAACTGTTTCGATACTCACAGTACCTTTTATCCCTATGTTCACAGCATCCTCCATTTCCGTACTTACGGCGGTTTCGACCCCTACGTGGCCTTTTGCTTTTCTAATCCTCTCAGAATCCTCGAATCTTTCTTGTTCTGACTTTGTCAATGCAGTAGATTGCTCACTGATCCCTGTACTTAAAATGCTCCATTCCCGAGCGAAACTCTCGACGCCGGCGCTCTCCGGCGATGCATTCTGCTCTTCGACACTCCCGGCCGTTGTTGACATTCCTGCCCCTGCCGGGCCTTGTTCTGATTGGAACTCCCCTATTACATCCGGCTGATCGTCTAACCACCCCGTGGCCTCTGCTGATTCTTCATTATCATACCAGTTGATGGCTGAGTCTTGGTCATCATGAAATTGGGACTTGACAACATCCTTTTCCACGGCTGTCAAATCATCCATTTCCTGTCCTGAATTGTCCCCTCGGATTACACACAGCTCTCCCCCGACTGGAAATTCGACATTTGGTCTATTCTGGCTCACGGGTGAAATGTAGTCATTCGGATTGTAAGCGTTCCCAACATCATTCTCAGGCTCCACGAACCCTGGTTTGACAACCCCTTTCCTGTTCTCGATGGTCACCACCACTGGCTTGGGTTGGGTTATGGAGATGTCCGTCATGCACAAATCGGTGCAATCGGGGAGGAAAACTTTAGGTTTAGGTAGGTAGGAGGGTGTGATGTAGATACTGGGATCGTAGGATGCGACCCCAGTGTGGATGAAGTTGACTCTTTTGGGTGGTGGAACTTGGTTATGTGCGGGGAGAGGATTTGTGGTAACATTAGGTTTCTCAGGGGGAAGAATCACCCCATTATCAATGAGATCTTGAATCTCATGACGTAAACGAAAGCATAGGTCAGTGTCATGACCATGCTGCTGATGGAACGCACAATATTTGGCTGGGTTGTGGGTGGCGGGTAGTCTTTCTGGCAAGGGCCGCGGCTCTAGGGGCTTCAGATGCCCTTTCCTGATCAAAACCCCCAGAGCTTTGGATAGGGGCATATAAAGTGGAGCAAAGGTTCTGGTGTTTCTGGGAGGGTATTTGGCTGTTTGCGAATTGCTTCCGGACGCGCCGGAGAATGGTGTGGCTGCTGTATTTCTCGGGGAAGGGTTAGTGGTGACCATACTTACTTCGGAGGTCCTGGCAGTCGCAGCGCCACTCGGGCCTGTATTAGTACTACGATTGAAATTTCTGCGGGGTTGGTCCCGATCATTATCAATCCAACCTTGTCTCAAGGCGTCCTCGATCTGCACCCCCATTTCATGTAAATCAGCAAAGGTGGGAAAGGGGACTACAATCATCTTTTGCATTAGCTTCGGCTGAAGATTGCGCACAATCATCCGAATCTGGTCTTTGTCTGTGGGTCTCAAGGTCATCATTGAAGCTTTAGCCCGCCATCTAGTTACAAACTCTGAGAAGCTTTCCTTGGGTTCTTGCCTTGTTGTCTCGAGATCCCGGGTCGTGACCTCGATTTGTGTGTTATACGAGTACTGCAGGATAAAGGCCTCAGCCATCTCGTCCCAGTTTCTCTTGACGTCGTCCCCCAACTTGGCATACCATGCGGACGCCACACCCGACAAGGTCCGGCCGAATAAAGATAGTTTCTGCAATCTGGTGAGGCCCATTGGCCTTAAGACATCTGAGAATAGTCGCAGGTGTACCATGGGATCCTCAGACCCGTCAAAACGATCGATTTGGGGCATCTTAAATCGATCTGGCAGCGTCACGGCTGTGTCGATGTACCCATCTCCAATGTCCGGAATGGACTTCGCACCTTGAGATTTCTTGAACAGCTTTTCAAGCTTGTGCATTTTTAAAGTCATGGGGTCTATCTCAGACTCAAAGGGAGAATCCGATACGTTAATGGGAGTGGTTGCCTTGGATTGTTGAGGCGGAATCGGGGGTGGAGCCGGCCCCGTTGGGATGTCTGTATCTTCTTGGACATTCCGGACGTTTGGTGTTTCTTCGGGTATTGGAACCCTTAATGGAGGAGGGATTTGCTGCGAAGGTGATGCCCCGGTTTGCTGTTGCAACCTCCCAATTAAATCCGCTTGCTCACTCATCACTGTAGCCTGTTGCCTGGCAAATTCTGCCTGTCGGGCAGCATCTTGCTGCATCATTTTCATGCTTTCCTGAAGTTGGCGCACCATCTCCTCTAAGTTAGCCATATTGTTCTGCTCTGGTTGAATTGCTGGTATGCGTTCCCTCTCTGTGGGTGAAACGGGATCCTGATCCCTACTGTACACAGGTGGGGTAGACGAAGCCCTTTGTACCGATTGCTGAACCGATATCCTCTGCCTAGTTGCTTTCCGTTTAGTAACCGGGGGTAGAGAATGGTACACTGGTTGTCCTTCTATCAGATCCTCAGATCGATGGAGCCGGCGACCTCTGATCCAGAGTGCTTGGGGAATGTCTACTGGGTTAGACGCAATGATGCTAAACTACCTAGCAAAAAGATAAATAAAGCAATAAATAAACCAACAACCGGACAGCACAACAGCATAAAATAAACAAATAATATACAGTTGGATTTTCAAAACGCATAGTCGATAAGCCGAGCACACGGTTCCCCGATACCGACCACTGTTCTCAAAATCTCTATTCCCAATACTGAACCCTGATACCCTCAGATAACTGATTCTCTTAAAGCGGATACTGATGCCCTCAGGCCAGATGCCCAGACTTACAAACTGGTGTGTTCATTTCCCTGCAGAAATACATTCTAACAGCACATAGCAAGTAAAGGGAGCCAAAACACCCCTATGTTGGGGTAGGGTTTCCCTGTCCTATTTTGTCAGGAGCTAGGGTTTTACTACGCACACAGCGGTTTCAAACAACCTAACATCGGGTAAGCAACCTGTCCTAGTTTGGAATGGTCACTACGGATTCCGAATATGCACTAGGTCGAATGGTCAAAAAGGGTGCCCCGGTAAAACCGGGGTTTGTGTTCCCATACTGTCAGAGCCCATAGCCGGTCAGCCTTATGGACATGCCTTGACAAGACAAGCCTCCGGCAAACCGTTCAGGAATGGCAGATGGCAAACACTGTGTTCCTAGGCGCACCAATGCACATGCAATGCAAAGAAGCACATAACTGAAATCAAAATAGGATATCATGAGTTCGAGTCAAGCTCTCAAATTCCCCAGCAGAGTCGCCAGAAACTGTAGACGCGCCCGCGTGGGGGGCCTCGCGCTACAGTTCGGACTCGCGATTTTTGTTACGGTTCTTAATCCGAACCAAAGAGTCCAAATCTGGCAAATCGTTTTGAGAAAAACAGATTTTTTTTGAAAAGGTAGTGCCAAACATGGACTGCTTTGCCAGATACAGAGTCGCCACCTAAATATTTTAAAATGGGAGAATTTAGGAAACCCTGACTCGGTGCCGAAGGCCACGTGTCCTTCATCACCGGAGTTCGTCTCGGCTCGGGAGCTTGGGTACGATCGGGGAAGGTCAGCTATGAGCACCCCCTTTCGCCCGGTCCGAAGACCGGCCTCTACTAACCGTGATATCCGTTTTTGAAAACTTTACGTGTTCTTATTCCGATTATCAGCCTAGAATTACTATGTTATGCGCACAGCAAACAAGTATAGACCAAATCGCCCAAATTGGAACAAAACATTTCATGTTTGTTTAAAAATGGTTTGCTACTCGCAAGTAGGCTAAAATGCAGATTTTGCCACCCTCAAGTGGGCTTTTGGAAAAGATGGTTTTGCCACTATCTAGTGGGCTTAAAATTTACAGTTTTAACGCATTATCCCAATTTAAGCAATTTGACCTCCACCCACAGGCATTCAAGCAGTTTATCTCATGTAAGCACTTAGCCGCATGACAGGCATACTATTATGGCAACATTCACACGCATGCTGGATGCTAAAGCAAAAATACTTACATTGTACTCCGTGCCAAAACAGTAAACTAGTTAGCAAACATGCATGTCCTAGTTCATGTTATTTTGCCTAATGCAACACATACAAGGTGCAATTTTAGTTAGGCTCGGTTAACCTAGATATGGCATACGATATGCAACCAACTAATTCATGTATTCAATTTTGGAATTTGAAAATACGAATGCGTTTAGCATGATGTACCGAGCCCGGTGCATGTTAACAGATGCATGAATGCACGCATGCATATCATAAGGTATGCTAATTTCAAAATGCCCTAATCTACCATCATAAGCTGGTAAATAAAAGGGAAGAAAGAAATGGGGATTGGAAGACATACACACACTCACCCACACTTATTACATGTTTACCCTCACTCAGAGGGCTCGAATGAATATTACAGTCCCAAAATAATGAACAAATAAAATTATTACAAAAATTCCTAATTAATTAAAAAGAGGAAGCAAAAGAATAAAGAGGGTGGCCACAGCCTCTGCCTCGGGGCGCGCAGATGATGCATGCTCGAATCCGTCCTGCCCGGAAAACCCGTGCTACACTCTTGTCGCCTCTGTTTGTACTGTCTTGTCTTTCTGAAAATTACCAAAGTGCTGGAGCAAGTTCCTTGCATTCTGCAGAGCACCACCGGCCAGACAGAGTTTCCGCCGGCACTTCACAATTCCCGTCGGCACTTTACCAGATTCATCGGCACTCCAGATAGTGCCGGTCGGCACTAAATTCTGCCGGTCGGCAGAAACTTCCTGCAGCAGACAATTTGACAGCAAAACAGAGAACAGACAGTGCATGGCATGGGGTTCTTGGACACATGTAAGCATGGTCCTACTTCTTATCATATTTCGAACTCAAAGAAGCATGACCTTCGACCTTTGAGCCATCCAAGGTGCATGATGACTCAATGGATCAAATTTGCTATTTGATATGAAAATGCATGCAACAAATAACGTGAAAACCGGGGCCTTATCAAATTGGAGTCAAAGGTCCCGATGACCGGGGATGAAGGCACATTACGTCACTTGAAGTATGAATGGTCCTTGACTCCCGCACTTGGTTTGACACCCCAAACCAAGTAAATGCAATGCATGCAATGCTCACAAGCCTCAAATGTGTCATACCACCAAGATGTAAAACACAACAAGCAATATGCAACTATCATGACAAAATGTATGATACCAAGCACACAAGATACAAACATGATGCAAACATGAAGCAAATTGACCATGGAATTGATGTGCTACAAAGCTTAATGGAACAAACATGCAACAAACATGGATCAAGCATGCAAGAGGGCTTGAAGTGGCGAAGGGGCAGGCCCTTACCCTTCTCAAAACAGTGACCAAAAGTGCTTAAAATGATAGGCAATCAACTCATGTTAACAAGCAAATTCATGGTCCCAAAGTTAAGACACAAAAGGAGGCAACTCACCCCCATTATCATGACCACTCATGGCATGATCAAAACAAGCAAAAAAAAAAAAACAGAATTTATGCATGCAAGATAGGACCCCAAGAAGCTCCTAATATGGCAACTAAGATATCCCCCATGAAGCAAATATACTAAGGCTCATTCTTAGGCATAAGAGGACACATCTTCAAGGCATGAAAGAGGCCATGCATGCACACATACAAGCATGATTCTTGGACTAAAATATGACCCTAGATGATGCCAAATCAAGAGGGTAATCACAACCATGCATGCTAGAGGCCAAAATGCTCAAAGCTTCCAAGCCAAAATACAAAGCAACTCTAACAAGCATGCCAAACATGACCAAGTTGATAACCAACAGATGTTAATCATGGAAAAACAATGCTAAATGCTTCATAGAACCAAGCCAACACACACGAGAATCATGGCCTAATCATGAAATACAATTCCAAGCAAAATAGAGCAATACAAAGCAAGTATTACAAGCATGCAAGGAGGCACAAGTTTGACCAAAAACAGAGATTAAATATGACCTAAGATGCCTAAAAAAGTGCTGGAATGAAGCCAAGAAACATCAAGCACACATGCTACCCTCTTGAGCCCAAAAAGCAAAGAAACAAAACCATAAGGGGAGAGGGGTGTCCCTCCCCTATGCAAGACTTCAAACCAACTTTTTTGACACTAAAATACACTGATTTTTAGTGATGAAAAGATCAAAATGCTGAAGTAAACAAAACCTTATCAAAAAGGCACCAAAATAGGCCAAACAAGGCCTAAGAGGGTGAGTTTGCAATCTAACCACAAAGTGACCTTAATGAAAGTGTTAGAGCAGGAAAATATGAGTCTTTTTTATGTTATACACAAGAGCCAAAACAATAAACAAAATAGGTAGAAAACCAAAGCAAGTTTGGGGAATAAAAGGGAAGATGCTCACCCTTGAAGAACCCTTGAAGAACAAATGGCCTAACCTCCTTCTTTGGATCAAAACCAGTCCAAAACTCAAGAAACAACTCCCCCAAGTCCCTCAATCTCGGACTAAGGTGTAATAGTGTGTGTAATGGTGCAAAAGTAAGGTAAAACACACCTTTTGGGCCAAGAAACACACACAAGAAGGGGGAGGGAGAGAGGTATAGATATAATATGTATCTATATCTTCAAAGGCTGGTTTTTGCTTCTGTTTTTCTAACCTAGAACCAAGAGGAAAGCCTCCCTCTTATAAGGATCCCTCTTGCAAAGCTTATTCAACAAGCTTGGCTAGAGGGAAATCCCTCCATACACGTGTATGGAGGGGAAAGGAGTTGGTGCCAGCTATCACAGCTGGCACAAAATATCTCCAAAAAGTGGAGGAACAGTGGTCGGCTGCCCAAAAAAGCTATTCCGGCAAAAAACAGTGCCGACCGGCAACATATTATGCCGACCGACAATACAGTGTGCCGACCGGCAAACAAAATTGCCGATGGAAGAAAAAGACCAGCCGGTGGCCTCCAGCCACTGCCGGTGGTGTATGGGGATGTCTCACAAGGCATTCCCTGCCCCTCTAAGGAAAAACAAAAGTGTTTGGTGCAAAACCAGACACTAAACAGCCGAGTTCGGGGATCCTGAGGCAAGGCGCGCGAGCCGAGACCTCCGGGAACTCCAAACGAACACAATCATGGATGATCACCGAGTGTTCAAACGGTGACGTCCAAATCTTGAGGACGGTCAAAAATGGGGTGTCTACAACTGGTTTTGAAGTTTTGGTGTAGGATCCAAGCTAAAGGAGGCCATTGGAGCACCATTTGTGAAGAAGGCTTCAAGGGTGAGAATCTAGCCCCATTTTCCCCCATTTTTGCATTAATTTTATACCTATCTTAGAGCTGTTTTTGTGCTTATTGTATAACATAAAAAAGTTCTGTTTTTAGGCCCTCTTTATTGTTTATTAAGAGTGTTTTGTTGTTTGAGGGTAGTTGACCACCCTTAGGCCTTGAAAGGCCTCATTTTGAGCCATTTTGTGTTAGCTCCGGGATTTTGGTGTTGAGATCTCTTCACCACTGAAATCTTGAGGGATTTCAGTGGTGAGGATGATGCTTTGAAGTCCTAAGAAGGAGAGGGCCACCCCCTCTCCTTGTTGTCCTTGAAAAGGGCATATTTTGGCCTCTTGAGAGAGCATTATGCTTGAGTGTGTGTTGAGCATGTTTGGTCTGTTTTTCATGCTTATATATCCATAATATAACATGATTTTAAGTTGGTTTTGGTACTCCATGCATGCTTAGCATAGTTGCCTTGTAATGCCATGTTTATGCCTTAATGTGCCTTAGGTTGTTAGCCTTTGTTGGAGCATGTTTTAGGCTTAGTCTTGTGAAGATTATGTGCATATTTTGCCATGTTTTAGGTCTGTCCTAGGTTGCTTGGGTCGAATTTGGCATGCATCATATAGCTCCTTTGTATTTGGGCTTGTTGGCCTTGAGCATATGCATGTATAGCATGACACCTTTGCATTGTTTTGGTGATTTGGGGCCACCCTACATGCTATTTCAGTCCCATTTTCATGCTTGTTTGATTGCCTTGCATGCCTCTTTAATGCTTTGGAAGCTTGTGTAGCAATGCTCTATGCTTTGGTGTTTATGCATGCCTTTGTTTTTGGGTCATTTAGATGCCATCTAAGTGGTCGTTAGGCCTTGTATTGATGCCCCAAAACTCTGTTTTTGGTTGATAAGCTCATACCATGTTTGGTCTTGTAAGTGTATTTCAATGCTCCTTGGATTTGCTTTGAACACTTAGACTATTTGTTGCATGTTTAGCTTGACTTATTGCTTGGTTTGGTACCATGTATTAGCATAATTTTCAGAGCTTATGTTGCATGCTTTTAGTCCATGAATGTCTCTTTCAAGTGTGCTTGAATGTTGCTTGCTTTGTGCCTAAGTGTTGGGCCTTAACATGTGTATGTGTGCATGTGTGCTTAGCATCCATTTTGGGCATTAATGGCTACTGTTTTAGGCCTATTTGGAGCTGCCTAATTCATGCATAAGTCCATCTTTCCGTCTATTTGCATTGCCATATATATGCTTGTATGCTTGCATAAGCTTGCCCCCATGCCATGTTGCATCCTTAGCTTGTATGCTTAGGTTGCATTGCATTTTGCATGCATTCCTTGTCCCTTGATTTGGTGATAGGGATTAGGACTTTGGTTTGATTTGGTTTGCATGCATTTGAAATCAAAGTTGCATACTTGGTACTTTGGGCCATCATGCATGGAAATGCGTGATTGGTGGTCCGAGAATCGAGGCACATGCCCCTTTGAGTCATTATCATGGTAAGGGACATGATTGGTGCATATATGCCTTGAATTGTGCTGTCATGCTTTGCTTTGCCCTCTGTTGCTGTGAGTTGCAGGTTCTGCAGGAACACTCTGCCGACCGGCAGTGTAATGTGCCGACCGGCAATCTTTTCTCTGCCGACAACTTCAGTTTGTGCCGATGGCCACATACCACTGCCGGTGGTAATTCCACTCAGCCGATGGTACTCCCCAGTGTCCAGGGATGTAATCCTGAGGTTTTGACAACCTCCAAAGGAGTGAAGGAAGGAAAACAGAGGCAGCTTATGCATGGCGGCGCGTTTCCCGAGACGATTTTCCTGTTTTAATTAATTTATTTAATTTGTTAATTAAATTAATTAATTTGTAATATTAATTAGCTTGCGTAGTTAATTAATTTGTAATATTTATTTGGTCCCTCCGAGCGAGGGCAAATATGTAATAAGTGTGCGTGAGTGTGTGTATGTCTTCCAACCTCACGTCTTTCTTCCCTTTTACTTACCTGCTTTGATGGTTAGTATTAGGGCACGTTTAATTTAGCATACCTTATGATATGCATGTGTGCATCCATACATTTGTATTACATACATTAGGCTCGGTACATCATGCTAACCGCATTTGTACTTCAAATTCTAAACTGAATATGTGATAGTTGCGCATTTCTCACATGCCATGTTTAGGATAGCCGAGCCTATTCTAGCAACACTTTGTATGCGATGCATTAAGCACTTAACATGGACTTGGATCATGCATGTTTGCTAACGAGTTCTTTGTTTTGGCACGGAGTACGATGTAAGTATTTCCGCTTTAGCATATTGCATGAGTGTGAATGTTGCCATGTCAGCATGCTTAACATGTGGCTAGATGCTTATGTGTTATAAACTGCTTGGATGCCTGTGGGTGAAGGTTGGATTGTTTGAGTTGGAAGAACTCATTGAAATCCGTGTTTTAGCCTACTTGCGAGTAGCAAATCCAAAGCATTTTCCAAAACAAACGGATATGCAATGCTTGTTTCCAAATTAGGCAATCTAGTCTATACTTGTTTACTACGCGCATAACATAGTAATTCTAGGCTAATAATTGGAATAAGAACACATAAAGTTTTCAAATACGGATATCACGGTTAGTAGAGGCCGGTCTTCGGACCGGGCGAAAGGGGGTGCTCATAGCTAACCTTCCCCGATCGTACCCAAGCTCCCGAGCCGAGACAACTCCGGTGATGACGGACATGTGGCCTTCGGCACCGAGTCAGGGTTTCCTAAATTCTCCCACAAAAAATATTTAGGTGACGACTCTGTATCTGGCAAAGCAGTCCATGTTTGGCACTACTTTTTCAAAAATCTATTTCTCAAAACGATTTGCCAGATTTGGACTCTTTGGTTCAGATTAAGAGCCGTGACACAAATCGAGTCCGAACTGTAGCGTGAGGCCCACGCGGGCGCTGTTACAGTGACCTCGATCTGAGTATTGTAGAAGTACTGCACTATGAAGGCCTCGGCCATTTCCTCCTAGTTTCTCCTCGCAGAGTCTTCAAGCTTGGCCTACCAGATGGCCGCTATACCCATAGGTCCTAGGATGTCAGAGAATAGTCGTAGATGGGCCATAGGATCCCCAGAACCGTCAAACCGGTCTATATACGGCATCTTGAATCTAGCTGGCAATGTCACTGACGAATCAGTATAGCCATCCTCGAAATCAGGGATCAAATTCACACCCTGTGCCCATTTAAAGAGCTTTTCTAGCTTGCTCACTTTCAGTGCAGTAGGGTCGACCTCGAATTCAAACGGCGCCTCTGTCAGGTAAACCGGTGCCTTGGAGGTCTGAGGTGGGATGGAATCTGCCTAAATGACCGCATTTTCCTGGACATTAATTGTGACCCCAAGTGCAGGAATTCCCGCTGGAGGTGGATGGGATGTTGAGGCCACTGCCGGTTGTGGCTGCTGTTGCTGAAGTCTTTCTATTACCTCTGCTTGGCAGGTTACAACCTCGACTTGGCGGGCTGTGGTTCCAGCTTGCTGGGCAACATCTAGTTACATGTTCTCAATAGTCTGCTGGAGTTGGCGAAGCATATCTTCCATGTTGACTGGAGGATTTTGAACTACCGGAACTGGTAAATATCCTCTGTCTAGAGTAGAAGTAGATGATTAGGCCTGACTGGGCACAGGTGAGGTAAAAGGTAACTGCTGAATTGGCAAATTCTGCCGAATCCTCCTTCGTCTAGTAATCGGTGGGAGTGAAACAAACACTAGCTGTCACCTAACTAGATCCCCAGATCTGCAAATCCTTTTAACTCGAGTTCAGTGTGCTTGGGGGTAACAGAATCATCTGAAGCAATGGTGAAAGACTACCTTGCAAAAAAAAATAAAGCAAAAAGAAACAAAAATAAAAAATCGTACAACACCTCGGCTCAGACAGAAACAACACGCAGTCGCAATCATAAGCTAGAGAACTGTACTCAAACACTGATTTATGCCCCAAAACAGATACCCAGACTTGCAATTGATGCATACATTCCTGCAGAGTTTCACTCCAAAAGTACATATCAAGCAAGCGAGAGCCAAAACACCTCCATGACGAGCTAGGGTTACTCTGTCCTAATTTCGTCAGGAGCTAGGGATCCACTACGTAAAACAAGCGGTTCTAAATAACTCCTGCATTCGAGTGAGCTACCTGTCCTAGTTTAGAATAGCCTCTATGGTTTCCAATATGCAACTAGGTCGATTGGTCAAAAAGGGTACCTTAGCAAGACTACCTAATATACCTCTCACACCTAACACCGAGAAGTGAAAGGAGAATCAAACGGTACAGCGGTAGTCCAGATCCAAGGGTTGTGTTCCCATCGTGGCAGAGTCCGCAACCGGTCAGCCTTTTGACAAGCTTTTCCAAGCAAGCCTCCAGCAAACCACTCAAGAATAGCAGATGGCAAGCACTGTGACTTAGGCGCACCGATGCAAATGCAAAGAAACACATAAGTGTAGATAAAATAACATATCTTGAGTACAAGTCAAGTTCTCTAAATCCCCAGCAGAGTCGCCAGAAACTGTGGCCTTGCCTTGTTCTCGCACCCCGCCTTTCAGAAAGTTTTGAAAAGAAAGGCCTCACAGTTCGGACTCCCGCGGTTCTGAATCTAGTCTCACAAGTGAAATGTGAAACTGATAAACACCAAAGACTCCAAATCCGGCAAACCTTTTGAAAAATTGATTTTAAATCAAATAATGCCAAAATTGGACTGCTTTTCCAGATACAGAGTCGTCACCTAAATATTTTATTTTGGAGAAATTTAGGAAACCCTGACTCGTGCCGAAGGCGACGTGTCCGTCATCACCAAAGTTGCCTCGACTCGGGAACTTGGGTACGAGGAGGGAAGGTCATGAAATGAGCACCCCTGCTTGCCCGATCAAAGATCGGCCTCTACTAATAATGATATGCATTTT
Organism: Camellia sinensis; assembly: GCF_055761805.1. Classification (NCBI taxonomy): domain Eukaryota; kingdom Viridiplantae; phylum Streptophyta; class Magnoliopsida; order Ericales; family Theaceae; genus Camellia; species Camellia sinensis. Next base: position 180,373,120 of record NC_138963.1, on the reverse strand, counting down.
TATAAACATTATGTGTTCTTATTCTGGTTATTAAACTAGCTTTACTATGCGACGCACACACGCAAGTATAGACTAGTTTGCAAGACTTGGAACAATTCAATTCATGTTTGTTTGGAAAAATGGTTTGAATTTGCCACCCTCAAGTGGGCTTAAAAGATGCAGATTTGCACCAAACATAGTGGGCTTAAAACATGATTTGCCACTCAACAAAGTGGGCTTAAAACACACATTCGTTGAATTGTTCCAATTCAAACAACAAGCGTTCATCCACAGGCATTCATGCAGTTTAGCAAGTAAGCACATAGCCTCATGGTGAGCATGTGAAACATGGCAACATTCACATTCATGCAAGTATGCTAAAGCATAAAAACTTACCGAGTACTCCAAGCCAAAACAAAAACTAGTTAGAAAGATGCATGATCCTAACTGTACAAGATGTCTAATGCAATGCATGCAATATGAAATTAATAGGCTCGGTTACTAATATGGCATATGAATCGATTTGAACAACATGCGATTAAACATGTATTCAAAGAAGGTATTGAAATTGTGATGCAGTTTGAATGATGCGTCGAGCCTTAGTGCATGCAAGACAAATGAATGGATGAAAGCATACGATATGATAATTTAAACATGTCCCTAATCTAACTATCAAAAGTGATTAAATAAAAGAGAGAAAGACGTGGGGTTGGAAGACATACACACACGCACGCACACTTATTACAACATTATGCCCTCGCGAAGGAGGGTTTGAATGAATAAGCTAACCAACTAGCTATGTTAATTAAGCTAATTAATTATTACAAATTGAAACTAATTAACTATTCTCGTTAACTAATTATTACAAACCACAAGTTTCTTTGGGCATGAAAGAGGTATTACACTATTGGTAATGAACCCCCTAAGGGATTAAACCATTAGGTGTAGCACCTCCATTTGACACTTAGGCAAACAAGGGGTTTAAAACCACTTTCAAAGCGAACAAAAGATTTAAGAATTGAGGGAGATTGCAAAGATTAAAGTGCTGAAATTAAGTACAAAACAACACTAAAACATGCTATCAACTCAAAACAATGGTGATTAAAGCCCTAAAACACTAAACTAGTGAAGGAAATTACACTACAACCATGCCATACGGGGCTTAAATGAATTAACCAGCCAAAAATAGAGGCAAAACAACCCTAAATATAGTCCAAAACATGCTGGACTTAAGCCACAAAAGCTAAAACAATAAGCTAATACATGAGGCTAACTAAGTATGAGAGCAAGACACAAGGAGGGAAGGCTAACCCCTCCAATTTTGAACTTCAAAATGAGTTTTTTACCACTGAAAAACCTCTAAAATACAGTGGTTAAAAGGCCCAAAAAATTTGGTTTTAAAGTGATGAATAATAGCACAAAAGCTTAACAAACAAAGGAGCATGAGGGTGGACCATCCCCTAACTCAAAATGACCTCAAACCAACACTTTTAAACCATAAAAACAGAGCTTTTGACAGTTCAAAATCAGCCAAAAAATAGTTGAAATAGATGGCAAAACAAAGATACAAAACAAGTATAAACAAGGTAAGTGCTATACCTCTGAAGCAAAACACAAATTAGGCACAAATTCAAGCTCAAACCTCCTTCTAGACCTCAAACAAGACTCCAAGGAACCTCAGCTCAAATGGTCAAGTTTGATTAAGGGTTGGTATACAAAAGTATAGAGAAACTAGGCAACCAAGCACAAAATATCAAGCTAGAGAGAGAGAGATATTTTTTTGGTCTAAAATTGCTAACCCTCAAAAATGGGAGAGGAACCCCCCTATATATAGAAAAACAAGTCTTGAGCTTAGGAACATCCTACCATACACGTGTATGTAGATGCAGCTCAATGTGCAAAGCTGGCACAGCTGTCAACAAATATTTGGAAAAAGAGACTAGTGGCCGTCGGCCACCACTGGTAGCCGACAAGCATAAGCCAAGGCCGACAGCCTATGAGGCTGGCCGATAGGTCACCCACTCTTCCAAACATGAAACAACAAGCTTTTGGTCCAAAATAGTGCACAAAATAGATAAGGTTTCAAGGCTCAAAGGCAAGGTGCTCCATCGAGGACTTCGAGCACTCAAAACGAACACAAACAAGCACAATCATCGAGTACACAAGTGATGACGTCCGAGTCTTAAGGACGGTCAAAAATAGGGTGTCTACAATATGATTATTACAGGCGGAATAAAAATACAATGAAGAATTACCTGATGTGACTAAAAGAGTAGGAGAGGGAAAAGTACCGGATTTGGCAAGCACCTGTTGGATAATGGACTTAAAATCATCCATAGAAAATGATGGAGCAATAGGATCAGTGGAGTGGTGAGTACAAGAACTTTTCGATACAGTAGTAGCAGCAACAGGACAAGAACCATGAGTAGATTTGGACTAATGCCCAAAACGTGAAGACCCTCTCCTGGATGAAGAAGTAGAGGGAGCTTGAGGACAATTGCTTTGGAGATGATCAGGAGCAGTCTGATGGCAAGTCAAGCATTCGTGAACTTAGCACTGAAGTAAAGAATGATTGGCAAGTAGGCCATAGTTGCGACAATAAATGCATAAGCTAAGAGGCTGTGAAGATGAAGAACCTTGTGATGACGTAGCAAGAACAGAATCCAAGTTTTGAGTTTTGAGCATCCCAAAAAGAGTTTCTTCTGACAAGAGTTCGGTAATGGCTTGGTCCAAAGTCGGTGTGGGTAGACGATGGAGCAATGAAGTACGCATGGGTTCAAAGGTGCTATGAAGAGCCATAAGAAACTACAATAGCCGCTAATGATTACTATGAATAATAAATAACTGTGCATCCTCTGAATATGCCCAAGTAGGTTTAGAAAGAGCTAACTGGTCCCAAACAGATGACATCTGGGATAAAAAATCATTGATGGACTGACCAGGCTCTTGGCGCATGTGATAAAGTGTTTGTAGAAGTTGATATTGGTGAGTATGTCTAGTAGTCTGATAACATTCCTTCAAGAAATCCCAAATTGCCTTAGTAGGAGAGACAACGGAATCATCATCCTGAAAGCATCCAAACTGAAGGTTAATGGAACAGAAGTAGCCCGAAACCATGTGATAATCTAGTAGTTATTTCCTTCCCATTCATCAAGATGCTTATCAAAAGCAAATGCAGTCTCTTTTTCGTCCTGGACGGCTTTAGAAAGAGCACCAGTGATAGTACACCAAAGTCGTTTCTCTTTGATAAATCCAGAGAGAGCTTGGGCCCAGAGAACATAATTGGACTCATCAAGTGTAACGGAGATGAAATGGATGTTGTCAAAACGATCCATGATGCTCAAATAAGGGAAAAAAAAAAAGAGACGAAATGGATGTTGTCAAAACGATCCATGATGCTAATTTTGTAGCTTTGTAGAGGCTAATTTTCCCAAAACAGAACACACCGATAGATTTAGGAGGCCGAAAACAGTTGGGATATAGTCTGAACGGACCAAAAACACGACCAGAAAGGCAGTGAATCGGCTAGTCAAAGTGGTTTGACTAATCTGGTCAACTAGATCGAGGGCTAATGTCATAGCAAGAGGGATGACGTCAGCATATTGTAGACGCACTCTGGATAACTCCCGAGAAAATCTCGTTTTGTTCTCTAGCTACTACAGTTCGGACTCAATGTCATGGTTCTGAATCTAATCTCACAATGTGCGATGTGAGACCGATAAATCACCAAAGAGTCCAAATCCGGCAAATCATTTTGGAAAACTAATTTTTATAAAGAAGTGCCAAACAAGGACTGCTTTTCCAGATACAGAGTCGCCACCTAAATATTTTATTTTAGGGGAATTTAGGAAAACTTGACTCGTGCCTAAGGCCACATCTCCGTCATCACCAAAGTTTCCTCGGCTCGGGAACTTGGGTACGATTGGGGAAGGTCATCTATGAGCACCCCCGCTTGCCCGATCAAAGATCGGCCTATACTAAGCTTGATATCTTATTTTTGAAAACACATGTGCTCTTATTCCGGTTAATTAGCTAATCTTACTATGTGATGCACACAACAAACAAGTATAGACTAGATTGCCTAATTTGGAACAAAGCATCGCATATTCGTTTGAAAACGGTTTGAAGTTTGCTACTCGCAAGTAGGCTAAAAATACGGATTCCAATGAATTGTTCCAATTCAAGTAATCCAACCTTCACCCACAGGCATTCAGGCAGTTATATCACATAAGCAATTAGCCTCATGGCAACATTAACACACATGCAATATGCTAAAGCGTAAACACTTACAGTGTACTCCGAGTCAAAACAAAGAACTAGTTAGAAATCATGCATGATCCTAGTTCATGTTAAGATGGCTAATGCAACACATGCGAAAATGCAACTAAAATAGGCTCGGCTATTCTAGGATGGCATATGAAACGCAACTTGATAACATGCTGTTTGAACACGTATTCAAGTAAATGTATTGAAAATACATTGCAGTTAGTATGATGCGCCGAGCCCGGTGCATGCAATACAGATGAATGGATGCACGCATGCAAGCATAAGGTATGCTAAATGAAATATGCCCTAAAACTAACCATCGTAAGCGGTTAAGTAAAAGGGAGAAAGAAATGGAGGTTGGAAGACATACATCACACACACGCACGCTTATTACAACAATGCGCCCTCTCAACGGAGGGACCGAATCTAAGCTAATTAAACTAATTATTACACAACAAATTAATTAACTAATCCTAGTCAACTAATTATTACAAAACGAATTGAATAGCTAATGCATTAACTATTAAGGGGTACAAACCAAAGCAAAAGCTAGCTATCTAAGCATGGCAGCTAAGGAAAACAGTAAATCGGGAGGTTCTTGGAGGGAGAAGACTGGATGCATGCCCGGTCGCCTCGTTCGGAAATCCAATGCGATGCCCCGATTTGCCTCTGTTTTCATTTGTTCTCAGAAACTTGCACCAAGCTCCAGAAAGATGAAACTCCACCTTAGGAATCCTGCGGGAGGGTGGCCGACCACTTTTGGTCTCTAGAAACACCTGTTGACCACTTTTGGTTGTTGAAAAACCAGAAAAGTGGTCAGCCAGCTAGTTTTTCTGGCTGGCCGGCCAGTTGTTGCTGCTGAATCCTAGTTTTCTACAATAGAGAGCAAGAATGGGCATGGCAATGTATTTGCAAGATATGTGTGCACAACCACCCTCCCTATCATGTCATGAACTCAAGGGGGGTGTGGTTCTCGACCCTCGGGCCACCAATCGTGCATTCCCATGCATGATGGCCGAGAGGCGAAGTTGCACAATTCAATATGAAAATGAATGCACAAGTAAACACATAAAGCCTAAAACTCTATCATGTATGAGCAAGAGCGTCGGTGACCAGGAATTAAGGCACGTTTTATCACTTGAAGTATGAAATGCCCCTCGTTTTCCGTGTTTGGACTAACACCTATTCCAAACACAATGCAAGCAAGCATGGCATACACAATGCGACTCGATCATGCAAGTATGCAATATGACTTAAGCGTGCAAACATGCAATGCAATATGAACAACCCAACAAGGCTAATGGCATGCACAATGCTAATGCATGCAACAACTAGCATACACAATGTAATGATATAATCTAGGCATACACAATCCAAAGCATAACATAGCATGCTCAATGCGGTGTTACCTAAGCATACACAATGCAAAGTATAAGGCATACATAATGTGATGAACATGGCATACACAATGCGATGTAATATAAGCACTCAATGCTCAAAGGCATGCAAACAATGCTAACACATGCATACACAATGCAATGCTACAAAGGGCAACTTAGCAATGTTATGGACACGCATACTCAATGCAAAGGAACAGCTTGACATACACAATGCTATGAACTACATGGCATACACAATGCACAATGTAAGATGGCATACTTAATGCAATGAACATGGTACATACAATGCTAAATCAATCATGGAAGCAACATGGCATACTCAATGCTATGGACTACATAGCGTACACAATGCACAATGGACTTAAACCAAAATGGATAGGCCTCAGCCATGCCCAAATCAGTGGCCATAATGCTAAAATGAAGGCACCAAAAGCATATACAAACATTCATGCCTATTGGTTCACCAATTGAGGCACTAAGAAACAACTCTCAAGAGCACTTAAAGAGTGAAAAGCATGGAAGTGCAACAACACTAAGTGCACTGAAATGAGGTAAGAAATGATGCCAAATCATTCAAACAACACAAGTATGGCATGCTAAGGTCCTTAAAGCATGAAGCTATCAAAGAGGACTACAAAGGAGACACGCAATACATGACACAAATGCATGAACTAAGTATGGACAGAGCTCAAGGAGGTCAAAATATGGACCAAAACATGCTGAGATGAGGGCTCAAAGGCCTAGGCATGCGAGCATGCAAGCATACAAGCTAAGCTAGAAGTAAGGCAATAATGCACAATACTTAAAAGCATTCAAAGCATGAATGAAGTGAGAACATGGAAATGCTAAAAGCTCTAAAATGTCATGTTAGATGATGGCAAATCATGTACATAACACAAATGAAGCATGATATAGTGCTCACAGCTTGAGGCAAGCAAGAGCATTTGTACTATAGGTATACAAAACATGAAGTATGTGACCAAGGCAACCCAAAAAAGTCCTAGTACATGTTAAAATGAGTCTAAAACATATATGGAAGTAGGCCAAAATGTGCCAGCATGAAGGGCATAAGGCATGATACATGCAAGGCAAATAAGGTGGATTACACTAAACCTATTAGGACCAAGCATGGTATGACTTAAACAACAAAAATCAAAGTTATATCATGGCATAACAACCCCAAATAACCACTGAAATGATGGCTCGCAAGCTATGGCATGAAGGCATACGCAATGGTTCATGTTAAGGCATAAAGGTGCCAACCCTCCAACACATTGAATAAGTAACAAATGTGAATGCATGGCCATGAAACATGGACTGAAATCACATAACAAGTGATACCAAATCACTGAAATAGGCCAAGTAATGCATGCTAGAGGATTCAAAACACAAAGCTAACAAGCTAGATTGAACCAAGGCTATACAAAACAAGTCATGCATGACCAAAACAACTAAAATCAGACCTTAAACATGGTAAAACATGAACAAAATCTTCTTTAAGCTAAGCCAAAAGCATGCTAAAATGGCATGTTACAACATGATGCATGTTAGGCTATTTCATGGCATTACACTACAAGTGTATCGAGCATGCAAGGGCTAACCAAACCAAACCAAAATAGAGTCATGACATGGAAAAACATCACCAAAAACATACTGAAATGGAAAGAAAACAAACTAGAATGACATGCTACTTCATGAGGCATACAAAGCTAGTTTGTGTGATTTACACTACAAGTGTATTAACCATGCATGGGGTGACCAAAGCAAGCAAAAATAGTGGTATGCCTCAGCAAAATAACCACAAATACATGCTAAGAACAAGCCAAAAAAGCTTAACAAAGATGCTCAAACATGAGGCATATGAAGCAAGTAAATAAAATACAAGGAGAGAGGATGACCCTCTCCTATTTAGGACACCAAGACCACCTTTCCACCACTGGAAATCCTCTGGATTTTAGTGGTAGAAAGGTCATGCAAAGGGTTCAACAAGAGCCTAAAGGGTTCAACAAGAGCCTAAAGGGATGGCTCAAAACAAAGTCTAACAAGGCCTAAGATGGGGTAAAACACCCCAAACGAAAAAGTGACCTAAAAAAACTATTTTAAGCACTTAAAAACAAAACTTTTTTCAGTTATAAGTTAAGCTCAAAACAGCATGCAAGATAGGCTAAAAGCTTAAGCAAGAAAGGGGTATTTAAAGGTCAAAGATTCACCCTTGAAGACCTTCTTTACTACTGCAACTCCAACAGCCTCTTTGAGCTTAAATCAGTCCAAGAACACCAAAAACAACTCCTTAGCACCTTAGCTACCCAAGGATGGTGTTTGAGTGTGTGTTTGTGTACAAAAGTGAGACAAATCTACACTTTAAGGCACAAAACAAGAGAGAAATGAAGATGTATAGATATGGATTATATGTATGGCTCAAGGAGGTTTTTTTGACCCTAGAGGAGGGAGGAGGGGCCTCCCTCTTATAGAAACTAAAAGGCAAAGCTTCTTGGAGAAGCTAAGCTTCAAACAAATCCCTCCATACACGCGTATGGAGGATAGCCCAAATGTCCTCCAGCTGTGCTAGCTGGAGAAAAATATCTCCAAAAAGGTGTCAAAAAGCAGCCGACCACCTGAAGTGGTCGGCCTGCTACTTAAAGTGGTCGGCCGACCACTTTAAGTGATCTCTAAGAGCAAAAACTGGTAGGCCATGGTGGGAGAAGGCCCAGGGCATGAAAGAAAACTAGTGGTGTAGTGGCCGACCAGAAAATGTGGCCCAAAGACCAAGCAAGCCAGTTATCCGACCAAAAAACTGGCTGGCAGAAGGAAAAGGGGTCTCCAAGGAGAAAAAATGGTCTCCCACCCCTATACCACCTTCCAAACAAGGAAAACAAGGTTTGTACCAAAAACAAACCAAAGCGGATGCAAGACAAGAGATCAGGACGCAAAGCACGCGGCCGAAAGCCCCGAAAACTAGCTGACAAGCACCAAAAGTGGTATGCGACCACAAAAATGGTCTCCCGGACCACAGTGTTCCTCTAGCCAGAGGCAACAAGGTATGGTTCACAAACCATGCCAAACAGAGAATGTTAAGCGGTCCCGAGACAAGGCACGCGGCCAAAGGCTCCAAAAATTGAAAACTAGTCTCCAAACGGGAAAAGTGGCCTACGACCACAAAAAGATGGTCTACAAGACCTCTCCCTCCCTCCGGGAAGAGAAAACAAGATTTGGTCCACAAACCGAGCCAAAGCACAAAGAGTTCAGAGGCCCGAAGGCAAGGCTCCCAGCCAAAACTCTGAAACCTCTAAACGAGCACAACATGCACCATCACCGAACACTCAATCGATGACGTCTGAGTCTTAAGGTCGGTCAAAAATGGGGTGTCTACACATACGCAGCTCACATTAGCAGATGAGGCTGCGGCGCATGATAGCATGAGACAAGTACAAGAGGTACGTATGGCACGTAAGAAAATGGCACAACATATAGCCAATCTTCTGGCGGTGCGTGGGGCTTTGGATGAAGATGATTGTAGTGGCGTTGGCTTCGTCTTGAAGAGATGAAGAATCTGGTATAGTCCAATCGTCGAAACAGGAAAGGACTAGATACACAGAAACCAACGTGAGAAGGAAGCAATCTGCCAGACATTAAATAAAAAAAGAAAAAAAAGACCTGATGAAAAAGAAGAGAAGGCTAGGAGAAAACCCTAGCCTCTGATATCATGTTATGAGAGTAGAAATAGAAGAAAAAAGAGAACTCTTGTATTCAATTAATTAATGAATAAATACACACTCCGTTATATGGGAGAGAAGATAATTATATCCAGAGAATATACTATATAATAGATATATACAAATAATATGTTAATATAGTATATTAACAACGGAAATGGGAAGAAAAAATTGTAGCACTTATTCATGGTTTTGTTAGCTACACAATTGAGACTGTATTTGGATCATGAATTTGGGTAGGAATTTCAAAAAGAAAAGAAAAAAAATAAGTGAAATTTGAATGAAATATAACTACATTTCACTAACATTTTCTCTTTCTCTTTCCCCTTCCAAATCTATATCAAAATTCATGATTAAAACGCAGCCTAAAGGTTTTGGTGACAGGAAAAAGAGGAGGTGGCGGCTGATCTGGGTGGTTGGTTGGATTGCCTGGTGTCTTTACTCGTGTCTCGCTCAAGTTTTTGTCTATGTCTACACCAAATTAAAATATATATTGCTTGAACCCTAAAATGATTTTGGACTGTTGAGTTTGCTCAAATTACACCCTAATTAGAGCCAGATTTCAAGAGTATTACCATCTAATAGAAATAGGGAGGGTGCCAACTTGAGCAACTAGAGTTTAACTCTTAAAATTTAAGAGGTTAGGGACTCTAATCAATCTAAATTCTATTGTTTAAATATATAATTACATATAATAAACATAAAATATGAATATAAAATACCAATTATTTTTATACAGTTAGATTTAATCATATTTCAATGTAATTAATTCTAACATTTGGTGTGTATAACTCAAATTAATTTTTTTATATGGTCCCTATTTGCAATTTTTTTTTTTCTTCTTTCCAAAAAGTGTATTGTATTGGTTTAGGACAACTCAAGTTAAATTTTTTTATGTTAATTGAAATAAATTCTTCTATACTTCAAGCTGAATTTCGGCAGACCCCCGAGCTGAATTTTTTTTATGTCATTTCCGTTAAGTTGCAGCACTAAGACAAAATTTGCAGAAACAGTAAAAAAATGAGTGAGATCACACACTTATCTAACCAATAACCCAACTACAACAATGAAAAAAAATTGAGAGGAAATTTCAGTCCCCAAATTATCACTCACAAATTAATTCAACTTCTATTCTTTTATTATACTAATTTTACATTTAAATTATTCGATTTTGGATCAATTTTTGTAGTATAGATTTTTACCAACCTAGTTTTCAACTTACTACTAATCGATCAGTCATATGGAAATTTATTAAGGGGATAAACTAGTTACAATTGCTATAAAGGAGACCGAGAATAAATTAGAAAATTTGGATTCAATTAGTTTCCCTAGAATCGGCTCAAGATAAGTACATAAACTATAACTCAATAGTGCCCAAAAAAAAAAAAAAAAGTGCCTAAAGTAATTTATTTCTTGATTTCCACACAAGCTCTTTTTCTTCTATTTTTCAGTATAATATTAGGTCATTTCAACATTCATGTAGATAGGTTCTTTCCAAGAACTACCCTGAAGCTAAAGATCAAAGATAAGAGGAATCGTTTTGGGGAAATAATAGTACAGTGGTAATAGTAAAAAAAAAATTACAAAATCATAGAAAAATATAACATTTTAGTTATTAAAGTGTATAACTTTCTCATTGATTTGTAAATTTTTTTTTTGACTGATACACTGCACTGTTATTTCCCCATTAGTTTTTCTTCACTAATTAAGACACAAAACCTCAACGTGTAATGGACTCAAGTCGACCATCATTTTACCTTAGAGAAATTACATATATGGGACCCAATTACAAAGACTTCTAAGTTCAAAGTCTATATAGGATAAACAATATAGGTACTGATAATGCAATATGGCAATGGAGGATGGGTCGGACTGATCCATGTGTTCTACGGGTATGCTGGCCTTCATCTCCCTAGTGCGTGCCTGCAAAAAGTCCGGTAGGGAGGCACCATAACTGGAGTGATTTCTCCCCATAGACACTCTGATGATCAAGTTAGATTGGAAGTGATAGAGAGAATAGTTAGAGAGAGAGAGAGACAGTATTACTTGTTGTCTTTTACGTTCTTCACAAGCTTCCTTATACTTTTACCAATCATTTCCTTGTCCATTCGAACTGTCTTATTGGCCAAAAGTGTATGGTCTACTCGCCGTCGGCCATGGCAGTTTCACCATACTAGGGGACGAGAGGTCTTGTTGCATTTAATGACATCCTCATTTAATGCTTGATGCCTGGGCTTAATAACACTGTAGGATCTTTATCTGCCACGTGGCTAAATCCCTGCCTAACAGGTATCTAAGTGTCACAGGGTCTGGACCAACATGGGTGCTTCGGTGGGCCTGCTGTTGAGTTTTACTTACTAGATTATAACTAAATGACCATTTGGCCCGCCTAAGGCATTTGTGGGTTGGGTTGTCCTAGGTCATGTGGGCCATGCCTATCAGTAGTCTCCCACGCCTAAGCGCAGCTTTAGTCCAGCAAAGCGAATAAGAAAGGTGATGGAAGTCCCCAAAGACGCCAAAGGTAGGACTGAGCGAGAAAGAGAGTGGGCAGGTGAGGAGGGGCGAGGGTGGATAGTTGCCTTGGTGACTGACCGTCGAGAGAGCCAAGTGCAAAGCTGGGCAACCGTCAAGGTGGCCGATCGTCAAGATGGCTTACCGTTGAGGTTGTCGACAGTTAAGTTGACCTACCGTCAAAGTGGCCGACCGTAGGTGACCTACCATCAAGGTGGTTGACCATTGAGGTGGTCAACTGTTGAGTTGACCGACCGTCAAGGTGGCTGACTGTTGAGGTAACTGACCGAGAAGGTGGCCAATCATTGAGGTGGTCGACTATTAAGGTAACCGACCGTGAAGGTGGCCGACCGTTAAGGTGGTCGCCCATTGAGGTGATCGACGATCAAGGTGGCCGACCGTTGAGGTGACCGACTGCAGAGGCAGTCGACCATTGAGGTGAATGACTACCAAGGTAGCCAACCATTGAGGTGCTCAATCGTAGAGGTGACCAATTGTCAAGGTGGCTGACCGTAAAGGCAGTCGACCGTTGAGGTGACCGACCGTGGAGGTGGTTGACCATGGGATCTAGGAGGTTGACTTGATGGCTTTGATGGTACATGGGGTTCAAGGTGCATAGGTGCGTGTGATGATGTGATGGGGGACAAATGAGACAGAAGAGAGAAAGTTAGTGGTGGGGAGTGATCGTGGCCGTAAACGTGGCGCAGTTTAGGCCGTTGATGAGGAGCTTGAACTGTTTGTGGGAGGTAAAAAGGCTATTTGTTTCGTTCCACTTTCGTTACCTATCTTTTTGTTCCCTCCACATTTTTGGCGAAATTGTTTTTGAAGTGGAAAATTTTAACCGCAATCCCTGGAGCACAGGCAAACCTTGGGTGTTCGGACTTATGCGGTTTTCGTACCTTATTGCTAAAAACTAGCATATTCCAGACTTCTCCTCATTCATAGATACGAATTCCTCTTTGTTTCATATCTTGAATTTCCTCGTCCTAGCCATCGAAGCGATTTATAGGAACATAAGGGATATGGCACAAAAGAGAGTCCCTACCATGACACCTGATTCCCTAGGGGATGACAACGGAGTGGCCCTCACAAAGAAGTATAGAGTGGAAAGGTTGGTTGAGAAGAGGGTGGAGACACCACCATAGTCCATTCCTGCGATGATGATATCAGCCGCCCAACCGTTGAATTAAATTGTCCTTGACCATTGGCATACCAAGGCGGGTAAATTGACGTTAACGCCCGAGCATCTGGAAGAGTTGCGTACCAAATACCAGATCTTGGCAAGCCTGGAGCTGAGGCTGCCAATAACAACAGAGAGGGTTTCAGACATACGATTAGGGGAGTTTGCTTTATATGACGAGGCACTCTATAGAGGGTTAAGATTGCCACTCCTACAGCTCGTCACCAACGTGCTAAATCGACTGGAGGTGGTGCCAGGCCAACTAATGTCGAATGCGTAGAAGATTTTGTTTGCATGTACAATCTCTTGGCTGCGGGCAACTGACGAAGAGGTGATGACAGTGGACAATTTTTTCTCTTACTATAAAGCCTTAAGCCAATAGGAAACATGGGTGACTCTATAGGCAGTAGTGGGTAGAGGGTTGGTGGCAGGGCTTCCCTCATCTGTTAAGGGGTGGTGCATAAAATAGTTTTTCATATCAGTAGATCGTGGGAGGGGGTGCGGACAATGTAGCAAATTCCCACCAAATCCTTGGAACTGAAATTGGACACTACAGCTGAGAGAATGGTGAAGCAGGTGAAGGAGTAAAGAGAGAAAGAGGGCTCAGATGGGACAACCTCATAAACCTTTGGCCTTGTTTGCTCTAAAGTTGGGGCCAGAGCCTGTTAAGGGGGATCCTATCCCTAAAGAGGTGGAGGTGACGAGAAAGGCCCAAGAAGTAGAAAATAGGTGAATCTTGGCGGTAGCAGAAAAATATAAGGAGAAGGAGTTGGCCCCAGCTCCTAAGTTGATCACGAAGAGGTCTGCTTGCCCACAGCCTCAAGCCCTGGCAGAGGGGGATTGAGGACTTTTGCGCATTTGAAGGCTCCATTCGACCCATTAAAGGTGAGAAACAGAGTGGAGGTGGAGCAAGCGTGAGAAAAGAAGAAAAGGGGTGCGTCTAAGGGTAGAGGAGAAGAGCCCATTCTAAAAAAAAAAAAAGAAGGGATGGCAAAGGGAGCAAGGTGGAAGAGAGGCCCTTGGGGACAGTGGTTGATGTAGCAATGACCGAAGCTAACCCTCTTTTGGTGGAGCAAAGTTGGCTAAGTGAGCCAAGACAACAAGAGTTAAGCCAAGGGAGAGACCGTCCTTAGCCAGAGGAGAGCAATGCTAGTAAGGTGGAGAAGATCGTGGAGGATGGGAAAGAGACAGCCAAGCGCCCAACTGAAATAGAGGCAAGCACAACGAAGAGGCTTGTAGGCATGGAGGGCAAGAGTACCACTGCTTGGCATTTGAGTGCCATAGAGGAGGTGCCCTTGAGTGACCTTATTGAATCCATAAATTTTCTAGGCGACGTGAAGGCCGCTTACGAGCAGATGCTTGGGGTAGTGGATGATGCTGTGATCAGAGATGCATCTAGGTTTAGTGAGGGTGAACTCATGAAGGCCCTGGGCTCAGCGCAGATAGAGGCCTTGACACTGGCTACAGTGCTTTTGAACAAGGGGGTTGGGGCGAGGGTGGAGTTGACGGAGGTGAAGGCACAAGCCGAGCAAGCAAATGTTGAAGCAAAATGGGTAGTATTAAACACCTAAGGTGCGGCCGGGAGAACCCTTGCTTGTATAGGATGCCTTCGATGATAATATAATTGGCCGACTGAGCTTTGACCTTGTCTGCTTATTTTTTATCTCCTGGTAGTATCCCTTGCTCAAGGAATTGGATGATGCCCTGTGCCTATGGTATGTGCTCGTTTTAAAGTAGGTGAATCTCTCGTGGATCTGATGAGATTGTTGGGTGTGTTAGCTAGTTTATTCTGACTCTGCGACTGAGGTCTAACTTGTCTGCCAAGGCTAATTGGGCCATTTCGTCTACATAGGAATTCTCTGACAGTGGGATGTGTTTGATGTGGAAACTGTTGAAGAGGCGTCTGAGGGGTAGGGCAACATCCCTATATGATTTCATTTTTGCCTCTTTTACGTCGAAGTTCCCGTTTATTTATTCGACAACCAGTTGTGAATCACTAAACACTTGAATGCGATCCACCCCAATGTCTTTGGCCAGCCTGGGACCTGCTATCAGAGCTTCGTACTTTGCCTCATTATTATTGGCTGTGAATTGGAAATGGAGGGCACACTTGAAATCTTCCCCTTCTGGGGTGGTAAGGATTAGCCTAGCCCCGCTCCCCTCTATTTTGGATGAGCCATCAATGTTTAGAGTCCAGGAATAAGGGTCAATTTCGTTAGGAGTTATGTTGATCAGAAGGGGAGGCTTAGGAGGGTCGACATTGGTGAACTCTAGAATGAAGTCTGTGACGGCTTGCCCTTTGATTGCTATACAGGGTCGGTAGGAGATTTCATACTGGCTAAGTTTGACAGACCACTACATAAGTTTTCCAGAAGATTCCTATTGCTGTATGACTTTCTTCAAGGGTTGTTTTGTAAGAACTGTTATGGAGTGGGCTTGAAAGTATGGTCGGAAGTGCCTGGAGGCGATGACTAGGGCGAGTGCTAATTTCTCCAATAGAGGATATTTATGTTCTGCCCCCCTAAGCATGCGACTAATGTAGTAAACCGGGCGTTGGACTGGGTCTTCTTCCCTGATTAGGGTTGCATTGACCGCAATACAGGAAACAGTCAAATAGAGGAATAGGGTTTCCCCTGGGAGTGCTTGAGAGAGAAGGAGGAGTTGGCCATACACTGTTTCAGTTGCTAGAATGCCTCTTCACATTCGGCATTCCAAACAAAAGCCTTCGTAAACACCTTGAAGAATGGAAGGCACTTGTTGGTTGCTCTTGAAATGAAATGGTTAAGGGCGGCTACTCTGCCAGTGAGCCATTGAACCTCCTTTACTGTTATGGGAGACAGCATTTCTGTTAAGGCTTTGATTTTCTCTGGATTGGCTTTAATTCCCCGGTGGCTGACCATGAAACCCAAGAATTTGCTAGATTCAACACCAAAGGCACATTTTTTCGGGTTCAGTTTCATTTAGTATCTACGCAGGGTCTGGAAGGTCTCGTGTAGATTTGATAGGTGATCTGAAGCTAGCCTACTTTTAACGAGCATATCATCGGCGTAGACCTCAACATTCTAGCTAATTTGGTCTTTGAACATGACATTGACCAATCACTGGTAGGTGGCCCCCACGTTTGCATCATTCGGTAATAGTAAGTTCCCTTGTCTGTAATGAAGGATATATGTTACTAGTCGGCTACATGCATTAGGATCTGATTATAGCCTAAAAAGACGTCCTTGAAGTTAAGCATTTGATGGCCTGCCGTCGCATCGACTAAAAGATCTATCTTGGGTAACATGTAGCTATCCTTGGGACAAGCGCAGTTGAGGTCGGAATAATCTATGCAGAATTGCCATTTGCCTTTGTTCTTGCAAACCAAAACCACTTTGGATAACCACTTCGGATAGTCCATAATTTTAATAAATTTGGCCATCAACAATTTATCCACTTTGACAGCGATGAGGTTGTTGCGCTTTGGATAAAAAATTCACTGCTTTTGGTGGATCGGTCGGAATTGGGGCTCGACATTGAGGTGGTGAGTGATAATAAAAGGGTCGATGCCAAGCATGTATGCATAGGTCCAAGCGAAGACATCCTTGTGTTCAGTGGGGAGAGCTATAAGGTCAGCTTTGGCTTGAAGGCTTAGTTGGCTGCCGATCTTAGCCGTCTTCATTGGGTTTGAGAATGAAATGGGTACTTCAACTAACTCCTCCACTGGTTCCCCCCAAATCAGCTCCTCTTCATCTCTAGCATCGAGGCGCTCAATGACCATAGCCTTCCTCATCTTGACCTCCTTTAATAAGGCTACGTAACATTCTCTGGCTATCATCTGTTCGCCTTTCACAATGCCGACCCTTTGATTAGTTGAAAATTTCATGGCCAAATGGTATGTGGATGTCACAGTTTGAAGGGCATTGAGAGTTGTGTGTCCAAGTATAATATTGTAGGCAGAAGGATAGTCTCAAACGAAGAAAGTGAGGAGTTTGGTAGACTACCGTGGATATTCGTCGATGGTGATTGGGAGATCAGTAGAGCCAGTGGAGGTCACCTGATTGCCAGTGAATCCGACCAGAGGGGTTTGTAAGGGTGAAAACTTTTCTTCCCCGACCTTGAGTTATCTAAATGCATTAAGAAAGATAATATCTGATGAACTGCCATTGTCGACAAGTACTTGTCTGACTTTGTAGTTTGATAGAAGAGTAGAAATGACTAGAGGGTCATTATGGGGGTAGCGGAATTCGGTGTAGTCTGCACCTGTGAAGGTGATTAGCTCCAACCATTGTTTGGGTTGTTTGTGGAGCCGGTCTGCTATCGCTACATCCTTATCTGAGCCCTGTCTCATCTTCTTGCGCTCGGCTCGCTGTGCCGACCAAGTTAATCCATCGTATGCAAGTCTGCCTGCAATGACTTTGATCTCTCCCAATGGAGGTGCAGGCCCTCATTGGGCTTGAGGTTGTGGTTGGGCTCTGTCATCATTCCGTCTAGGTTGTTCAGGTTGCTTGGGAAGAATGCGTCTGTCATTCTGTCTTAGAGGGTCGTCCCTGCCTCTTTGGTGGGGATAGGCTATGGTGAATCGGTTAAGTCACCCCTGTCGGATTAGGTCCTCAACCTGGTCCTTAAGATTGACGCACTCTTTGGTGTTATGGCCATGATCATGATGAAAACAACAATACTTGGATTGGTCCCGTCGAACGGAAGGAGATCTTGATGGTTGGGGCCATTTTAGGTTGTAGTCATGTTGAATTCGGTTTAGGACTTGTTCTATGGGTGAGTTGAGAGGGGTGTACCATTCGAACCGACCAGGTAGGTGGGTAGGAGCCAGTCGATCAAAGCGTGGCGGTCAGTCAGTATATTGAAGAGGTCGGTGAGTCTATTGTGAATGCCTGGGCTCAGGCTTTTTTTACTTTTCTTTGGATTGTAAGGGCTTAGATGTAGAATCTTGGTGAGCCGCCAAAGAGTCCTCGGCGTTCATGTATTTTTGGGCTTTGGCGAGGAGGACAGCCATGGTGGTTAGAGGATTTTTAGAGAGGGAGAAGAGGAAATCCGACGGGTGCAAACCAACCATAAAGATTGTTAGAATGACCTTGTCATCATTCTCTTCCACCTTTAGGGCCTCTGTATTGAAGCAGGTGACAAAGCTGCCCAGCGATTCCCCTTCTGTCTGTCAAATATTTAACAACTGAGTCGTCGGATGCCACTGCCATTAAGCACCAATGAAATGGCTTAAGAAAGATTCACTGAGCTGGTGAAAAGAAATGACAGAGTCTGGTTAGAGTTGGCTAAACTAGAGCCGCGCTGACTCCTTTAGCGTGATGGGGTAAGCGCAATACATGATCTTGTCTGGGAAGGCATTGAGGATCATGAGTGTCCTATACACTTCCACATGGTCAACCGGATCGGTTATACCTTTGAAGGTGTCAATCGACGGCATGTTCAACTTAGGGGGTAGAGGTTTGTCCTTGATGGAAGTGGTAAAGGGGGAGTTGACAATGGGAGAAGGTCAGTTCTGCATGTTTTGCGCGACCCCTTGGAGCTAGAGCTTCATGGCCCATAGTTCTTCGTCCCAAATGGGAGCGTTGTCTCCTAGAGCATGAAGTGGAGATTGAACACTACTAGCTTCTCCCTCATGGATAGCAGCGTGGTATTGTAGGGGGTAATGAAGCTGCGAGCCTAGATGAGGGGCGTGCAGACCTTCAAGATTTGTCGGTTGAGCTTGTGGGGCGAAGGGCTAGAACGACCTTGGGACACATGTGGTTGGATGGGATGCTAGCAGACTTGTTCTAGGTTTAGGGGAATTTCTTGTGGTGAGAGGGAGGAGGGGAGGGAAAGGTAAGTCACGCTAGAGTAAAGCATTAATCAGGGCTTGGTTTTCTTCGGCTAGGCGGTTAATGCTGTTAGTGAGTTCGACGAAATACGGAGGTGGGTTGCTTGGATTGGAGGACTCAGCTTGGGGGTTACCAGCATTGTGTTGTGAAGCCATGGATCTCGTCGTAATAATCCATTCTAACGTAGAAGATGGGTCATGGTGGAACTTCCTCCAGTGACAATGAACACAACTATCAACCAAGGGTTGATAATCCAATATGGTCAATGGACAATGGGTCGGACTAATCCACACGTTCCACAGGTCTACTCGCCTTTGTCTCCTTAGTGTGTGTGACTGCAAAAGGTTTGGTGGGGAGGCACCAAGACTGGCTTAGTTTCTTCCCGTAGACACTCTGATGATCAAGTTAGATTGGAAGTGATAGAGAGAGTAGTTAGAGAGAGAGAGAGAGAGAGTATTACTTGTTGTCTTTTATGTTCTTCACAAGCCTCCTTACACCTTTTACCAATCATTTCCTTGTCAATTTGAACTGTCTTATTGGTCGAAAGTCTATGGTCTACTTGTTGTTGGCCATGGCAATTTCACCATGCCAGGGGACGAGAGGTCTTGTTGCATTTAACGCCATGACATCCTTATTTAATGCTTAATGCCTGGGCTCAATAACACTGCAGGATCTTTGTTTGCCACATGGCTAACTCCCTGCCTAACAGGTGTCTGAGTGTCACAGGGCCTGGATTTTAACTAAATGACTGTTTGGGCCTGCTGTTGAGTTTCACCTACTAGATTATAACTAAATGACCGTTTGGGCAGCCCAAGAAAGTTGTGGGTTGGGCTGTCCTGGGTCATGTGGGCCATGCCCATCAGGTACCATTGGAAAATTTGTATATAAATTAGAGCTGTGAAACACCCATTAGTTATCCACCAAAGGGGGGAAAAAAAAAACAATGGGACCTTTAGAGAAATTGTTCTACATTTTTTTCCTTAGTCTTGTTTGTTACACCCTATTCTTTAACCATCTGCTTCTGTAGAAGCAACTAATGCTCTCCTCACATGGAAAACAAGCCTGCAAAGTACAAACGATTCCCTGCTAACTTCATGGGTGCTTCCACCCCATGATAGTGGCTCAACAAATGCCAGTCCCTGCAATTTGTTTGGAGTTTCTTGCAACCTTGATGGAAGCGTCATTAAATTGAACCTCACAAGTTCAAGTGTAAATGGTACGCTCGACAACTTTTGATTTTCATTGTTTCCCAATCTTCCATTTATCGAACTCAACATCAATAAATTCTTTGGTGTCATCCCAACTCTAATTGGTTCCCTCTCCAAACTCATCTGTCTTGATTTGTCCACCAACCAATTCTCAGGAATCATCCCACCAGAAATCGGCCTGCTAACAAATCTTGAAACTCTCCACTTATTCGATAATCAGTTGAATGGCTCAATTCCTCAAGAGATAGGCCAGTTAAAGTCTCTAATTGGGCTTGGTTTGTATATCAACAGTTTTTCGGTCCCATTTCTATTTCTTTAACCAATTTGAGAAACTTGACTCATCTATATCTCTATGGAAATGATCTTTTTGGTTCCATTCCTCCCGAAATGGGAAACCTAGTCAATCTTGTTAAGCTCTACATGGATGGCAACAATCTCACAGGTACTATTCCTTCCACATTGGGAAACTTGAATAACCTAACTATGTTGCACTTGTTCAACCATTCCCTATTCGGTTCCATTCACCAAGATAGGATAGTTGAAATCACTACAGGGCCTAACCTTTCAGGCCAACAATCTTACTGGCTCAATCCCAACATCGTTAGGTGATTTGAGCTCTCTAGCCCAACTATACCTCTGGAATAATTAACTCTTTGGTCCAATTCCTAAGCAATTAGGGAACTTGAAGTCCCTCATTTATCTGGAATTGAGTTCGAATCAACTTAGTGGTCCCATTCCAGTTCTTTAGGTGATTTGACCAATTTAGAAATTCTAAACCTCCTTTCCAACCAACTATCCAACCGCATTTCATAGGAATTTGGTAATTTGAAAAAATAGGTTGAGCTAGTAATGGATGAAAATCAATTTTCTGGGAATCTCCCAGAGCTTTGCCATGGTAGTAAACTTCAATAGTTTAGAGTGCACCACAATCAGCTTACTGGTATAATCCCTAAAAGTCTAAGAAACTGCTTAAGCTTAGCAACAGCCCGCTTTGAGGGAAACCAACTCATTAGAAATATATTTGAAGATTTTGGCACTAATCCAAACCTGGTCTACCTAGATCTGAGTAACAATAATTTTTATGGCACATTCTTAGAAAATTGGGGAATATTCCTAAATTTGACACTCCTAAAAATAGCAAGAAATAACATCACTGGTAGCATTCCACCAGGGTTTGGAAAATCAACACGGCTAGAATGACATGATTTATCTTCAAATCGTTTAGTTGGAGAGATCCCAAAGGAATTTGGAAAGTTGACTTCTTTGGAGTGGCTGATTTTGGCTGATAATTAGCTTTTGGGTTAGATACCTCAAGAACTCATATCACTAACTAAGTTGTCGAAACTTGTTCTATCCACAAACAAATTTAGTGGGCCAATACTAGGTATTTTGGAGAACTATTGAAATTTGTTTTACTTGAACCTGAGCAACAACATGTTCAACCAGAAAATTCCATTAAAGATTGGTAAGTTATTTCAACTAACCGAGATGGATCTGAGTAATAACATTCTCATAGGGGAAATACCATTGGAAATCACAAATTGGTAGAGCTTGGAGTAGTTGAACCTCTCCCACAATAAACTCTCTAGTTTCATTCCAAAGAGTTTTGAAGATATGCGTGGCTTGGCGTATATTGATATATCATACAATCAGTTGCAAAGTCATATTCCCCTGAGCAACGCCTTCATAAATGCATCAATGGAAGCACTGCAAGGGAACAAGGGTCTGTGTGGAAATGTCAAAGGCTTGCAGCCCTGCGAAATTCTTTCTACAATGCACAAACACACTCTAGAAAATGGGACACTTGTTCTTATAATCGTGCTCTCTCTTGGTGAAGCACTCTTACTTTTAGGTGCATTCATCAGACTTCTCATCATTTTCAATTCAAGAAAGAGAAAGTCACGAGTTAAAAAGGGTGACACCCAAACCTCAATTGAAGATCTGTTATCAATACTAATACTCGATGGAAGAGCGATGTACAATGACAATGTAAAAGCTACCGAGCTTTTCGATGCCACATATTGCATTGGAAAATGACGATACGGAACTGTCTCCAAAGCGAAGTTACCATCAGCTAATATAGTAACTGTGAAGAAACTTCATCCGTTATCTGAGAGGGCCGATAGGAAAGATTTCTTAAACGGGGTAAGGGCATTGACAGAAATTAAGCATCGAAACATAGTGAATCTTTTTGGGTTTTGTTCGTATGCTCGATACTCTTTTCTAGTTTATGAGTACATCGAAAGAGATAGTTTGGTTGTAATTTTCAACAAAGATGAAGAAGCTAAAGAATTGGATTGTCCAAAGAGGGTGAATATTATTAAGGGTGTGGCAAGCGCTTTGTCATACATGCACCATGATTGCACACCGTCCATTGTTCACCTAGACATTTCCAGCAACAATGTTTTGATTGATGAAGAGTATGGGGGTCATATTTTGGACTTTGGCACTGCCAAGCTTTTGAAGCTAGATTCCTCTAACTAGATTGCAAGCACATACGGATATGTTGCACCAGGTAAACATAGTTTTATTCTCTACTAAATTGACATAGAATCTGAAGTGTAACAAAACAAGTGCATGATCATGTCTCTCTTTTTTTGCAGAGCTTGCATACACAATGAAGGTAACTGAAAAGTGTGATGTTTATAGCTTTGGTGTGTTGGCACTGGAAGTGATCAAAGGAAAGCATCTGGGAGACTTCATCACCTCCTTGTTGACCCCAACTATTGAGAACATACAACTAAAGGATGTATTGGACCAACGCCTTTTACCTCCCTTCCTTGAAGTTGAGGAGGTAGTGATGCGTAGTGTAAAATTGGCAATTGCATTTTTGCATGTCAATCCACAATCTAGGCCAACCATGCACATTGTTTCTCAATTGGTATCCACCCAAAAAATTCCGAAGAGCCTCACCTATGTGCACAAAATTACTGCTCATAAAAATGTATAGAATTGATCACTTTCTATTCTGCATATTTTTCCGTGCACTAATTTTGTGCGCTTAACAAAACTCAAGCCTCATAGACTTGTGCACTAGCAGTGCAAAGCTATTTTGTTTAGTAAGGATATGTTAGATATTAGATAAAAACCCAATCGTCTCTATTACCAAATACAATATACTTTTTATATAGGGGGTTTTATTGTAAAAATAAATATTGAAGAGTGAAAATCAATAAAATGAGAGATGTAGCCTTGGGGCTTTTTGTGCCATGTCACTACAAGAATTAACACTTTTGGCAACAAAAAAATTGGTCGTTAAAAGTCTATTTTTGGTAGGCAAAAGTTATCCGCGACCAATTTTTTTGGTCGCTACTTTGGTCGCCAATTGAGGGTCGGCAAAAGTAATTTGCGACCAAAATTTTGGTTGGTCGGCAAAAGTTAGATTTGCTGACTAAATTTTTGGTCGCTAAATATTTAATTTCCGCGACTAATTCATTTTGTCGCGAAAACACTTTGGTCGCGAAAAGTGATATTTTCCCGGCCAAATATCTTAGTCGCCAATTGACACATTTCGCGACCAAAAAGTTTGGTCTCCAATTGACACATTTTGCGACCAAAAAGTTTGGTCGCCATTTGTTACTTTTCGCGACCAAAAGTTTTGGTCGGCAAAAGTGAGTTTCCACGACCAAGAGTTGTTTTGGTCGGCAATAGATGTTTTTTTTGCGACCAAAACTCTTGGTCGGCAATTGTCATTTTTTGCAAAAAAAAATTATTTTGGATGCCGCGACTAATGAATTTGTCGCCAAAGCAGGAAAACAATACACCTGTAATTCCTAATAATTCATTCAATCCATAATAAACTTATAATTTTAAAGCATCATTCAAATTAACTGAATCATTAACATTCGACACAATACATAATTCATTAACATTCGACACAATACAACTATTCTAAGTTTTCATTCACAAGTCACATCCGTCTAGCATAACAATTTAAAACATAACTATTTGTTATCCATGCGCAGCTATCAACAAATAAAACTATAAGAATTCACAATGCTGATATATATTTGTTCCTGATATATATTTGAGCATCATCATCTGAATTTAGCCCAGCATACAAGAGACGAAGTATCCAGAGTCTGAGTGTCTTAAACTTCACAGTGCTGCTCAAAAAAAAAGTTTCAAATAATGGTATACACTGCAACCAAAGTCGGAAAATACTATAAGAATTCAGAATTGATCGATGTTACACGCAGAAAGGACACGAATTATATAGCTATTTCTTAGTTAATTGAATATGACTCTTGTCAATGAATAATAGAAATGAATGAATTGCACATAAACCTTATAAGGCCAACTGCTAAGCTAAATGACAATAGCATAAACTGATTCCTTGCAGTCAGAAAGCAAATACCTTCACATTCACCCTCAGATAGCGCAACAAAAAGTTACTTATGGTTAAATAATGATCATGTGAAGAGTCCAGTAATATGAAAGAAGCCTCTGCAACAAACATAGCAATGATAGAAGGAATCTCCTGCCAAGGATCTTCTATACCATTTTGCAAATACGTCAACAAAAGCCGAAGTCGCACTAAACCCTCCCTCTTTTGACACCTCTGTAATAAATAGTTAGAAATCGTTATGAACAAAGAACTTACAGATACTAAAGGAAAATTAATAACAAAACAGAGGAATATTAAAGACCTTCACAGATAATTTGACGTATAAAAGAAAATTATTCATCTCTCTCTCTCTCAATGTGGGAAAGAAAGAAAGGCAGACCACATATGTTTACAACAATTAAGCTGAAATTTAAAATAAAATAAATTAAAAAAAAGGTTCCTCCAACACTACAAAATACTGGATGACAGCAGCTGGAAATGTAAATGACAAATACATTAACGTTAAGTCATTAAATGGAAACTTTTGTTTTAAAAGGTATGTATAGGAACTTATTTACTGATCGAACAAAAACAGGGGGGGGGGGAAAGAAGAAGCCATATTTGTGCATGTATATCCCTTCCTGTCGCCACGCCCGATCCACTTGAATCCACCCTTACTGCCCTCCCAAACCCACCTTAGTCCCCCACCCCCACCCCCACCCCTTCCCCTTAAAATACCCATCACCATTGCCACATTCTCTAATTCATTTTTCACAACCAACGTGGCGATGTGTATTTTAATGATTCATGTCAGGTGGTTGATTCGTGCCGAGAAGGGATCGGCACACTAAATATATGCACTAAACTTTTTTGCACTCACTCTGGTTCATATTATTCTCCTCCAATATGGCACTTATATATATGTGTGTGTGTGTGGATTTCCAACTCTCTGGACAAATTTTGTGTGCTTGCATGTGATGAAAGCCAAGGTGTTAAAGCTAGCAGAAAGAAGGGGACAGGGTGGTGGGAGAAGGGATGGGCAAAAATGCCTTTTTATCTATGATTTTGACTTAACAATAATTAAATTCTCATACATAGTTTTGTAGAATACTTCCCATTTTATGTACTCTCTCTCTCTCTCTTCCATTTTATGTACATAGAATATTTTCCTATACAAATTCTCTAAGTAACACATATGTATCTATGTAATTATGTATTGGCCAAAAAAAAAAAAAGATATATACAATTCTTTATTTTTTAGGCTAATATAAAAAAAATAAATAAATTAGAACTTCAAATTATCACTTGTACATTTATATAAAATGGGCCAGGCCTTGGACAGGCTGAGCTATTTATTGCCCAAACTCAGCTGAATTCACTTTTGGGCCTAACTTTGTCCAAACTCAGACCGTTCCCAATTTAATATTGGCCTGGAATTGTATGGGTTGAACAGGCAGGCCTCAAGCTTAGCTGGCCCTATTGATTGATCTACTTATATGTATATGTAAGCATGCTTTTGCGTAGAGCAAACTAGAGAAAACAGATCACCAACATAGAGTTGAGTTTTGGGGTGTAGTCAGATGTTTCCTACAAACTCCAAAACTTTGACCCTCCTAAAAGCAAGTGCTTCCACAATCGCACACTGAACGTTAATGCAGCCTCATTCCAGCTTGAATTGTTAACATTACACACACAATAGGAAGAACAAATAACAACCCAAATTTATGAAAAATTTTGCAGTACTCACGGCATATTCCATAAACATCAATTTTGATGAAAGACAGAAGTACCTCTAATGCAGTCTTGAATCTTTCAAGAGCCTCATAACCCAATTTCCTCATCTCATCATGTGGTGAAGATATGCTAACGAATGCAATTGCGAGCAACCCTAAACTAGCAAACTCCATAGGCTCAATGTAACCCATTGACAGACTATGAATTGAGAAGCGCAATATGAAAACAGGATCATATATTAGTATTTTCTCAACATTTGCATAAGGTGTCTGCGTAGAATAAAATCAACAAATTAATCAGAATTGCAACTGGGCCATGGACAAGTTCATAATAACAATAATAACAACAATAATAATGACAATAACAAATTATATAAACAAATAGTTGAAAACTGCAGCATGCCATAAGAGGAGTTTTTGGGTGAATATGCCATAAGAGGAGTTCAGCTTCACTGTAGTCAGACAAATACCTCAGAATTATCATGCCGATACTTGGACAAGAATAAAGTTCCCTCACTCACAGTTCTATCATAAGAAAAATGTAGCATAGTAGTTGCACACACTTTGGGGTCAACAGGGAGGTTTTCCCTAAATTGACTTCTTCGGCGTTCTTCAACTGCTTCAACATCATTCATATTAACAGATGACAGATCCTGCTCCTGTTCTCGTTCTTTTCTTACTTTTATAGCAGTAGTTCTCCAAAGGTAATCCATCTCAGCAATGCTTCCAGAATTTGATTCATTAGCAGACTCAATTTCAAACATGAGATCATATATTTCCAAGTCAACTTCACTGAGTGTTGCACCATAAGAAGACAGAAGCAAGAAAACCAATTCTCTAGAATTCACACTGATGTATTTTTTGAAATCAAAACCACACTGCTGAGACGTGAAATGAAACAGTGCCCTAAGTAACTTAACAACTTCCAACCGTTTCATGTTCAGTTCAGATGTATTTTGTGGACTCATTTCCATATTAAGTGCACTTTGATAAGTAGATGGAACAACAAGTAATCTCAGAATGCTGGACATAGGCTTAACGATCACACCAAAATGAGAACCACCAGATGATTTGGAAACATAATGTATGGTAGGTGCAAACTGAGAGTGAGCAAGCAGCAGCTGAAGCACTAAACTGTTTGAGTTCCCATCAGATAGCAAAGTAAGAACACTTCGTAGCATCTTCAGTGTTGCAGGGTCCTCAAACCTATGAAGAAGAGACAATCTCACCAATTGTTCAATGAATGGAAGAGAATTCAATTTGATAAGACAATTATGCATCTCTCTAGTTAACTCCAGAATATTTCTTAGAATGAAGGCCTCCAAAAACATGAACAAGAAATAGTTTGTGCCAATGACTTTTCCAGAGTCCTCAGACTTTGAGGGGCATTTCTTGACAATCAACTGCCAAGTCCACACCAATATGTGCCAAGTCCACACCAATATGTTCATAAACCGAAATCTGACGAGTCCTCTTTATTAGATCTCACTTCTGAATGAATCTCCTTCATATTCCCATCTTCCCCCGGCAGAGACTGAATCTGATTATCCTTTTGAAATAAAAGCATCCTACAAAAGTATATCTTTGCAACAACTCTATTTACAAGGTTTAAAGACTGGTTAAGTGAATAAGCATCAATCTCACTAACATCACAATCTAGGATAGTGTCAAGTGCACCAGAATGTGGACAAATAGAATCAAATAACTTCAACTGCTCTTTCAATTTCACAGCATCTCTGTTCAAGGAAAAGTAGTACCGAAGCATAAGAATTACCTTTCCCAAGAGACTGTCAAAGACAAGATTAAGAAGTTCCTCCATAGATGGAGACAAGAACTCAGTACATTCTAGCTTAAATATGTCCCCAGAAACATAGCTCTTCCAGTCTGAGAAACAGCTCAAGAGAATCTTGCTATAGAAAGAAGATTATTTCCAACACATATCTGAAACTGCTCCCCATATTTCATGGAAGATGACTGTAAGTACAACCAGGCAGTAGGCAGAAGCATCATAAAGTCATCATCTGAACGAGTATTGTTAGATGTTCTTTTAATCACATTGCCCTTGCGAAGCAAATATTTATTCATCATATCTGAAAACAAGTTTCCAAAGACTAAATAATTAAAGGGGCTCACTTCAGTAAGATGAAACAATATGTTAGCTCTAGTCATGTTAGTATTGTGGATGCAGCAAGAAAGTACTTTTATCGGAGTGTTTACTATCACCCTCGATATATCCATACTTAGAGGAATGTGCTGGTTTTGCATTACTTTATGTATGTTTGCGACATTAACAGTTTTCAACAAACATATATCTGCAGCATCTAGCTCAAAACACATGGCATTTTCAATAACTTCAGAATAAATATTCTCAAACAGAAGAACATCAAACAATACCAGTTGGATCTAAATAGGACTGTGGAATGGTTATCTGTGTTACATGACTCTTCTATAACCAGTTGGATGACTCTTCTATAACCAGTTGGATGACAGTTTACATGACTTTTCAACAAACACAATCTTCTGGAAAGTCCATATAACCAGTTGTTTGCAATGATTATCTGTGTTACATGACTCTTCTATAACCAGTTGGATCTTATAGGACTGTGTAATCTGAACCCGAATCTAATACTACGTGATCCAATTTTCAAGCACAACTTTGTATTGAATGGGCAATTTTATGTTTGTTGCCTTAATAACAATTTTATGTGGTTCAAATGAACAAAAATCAATCATATTAAATTAAAATAGATTGTCAGAAAAACAAACTAGGGAATTCGACATTCATATTGCAATAATAAAAAAAATATATTCTAGTCCAAAAAACAAATTTATTCTATCTCCAACTATGCTCATTACTCACAATCAAAGGATTTCAAGTTGAAAAGAACAATTAAAATTAAAAACAACCTACCTCGCAATAAAAACTTGTTGCTTTATTGTAGCAAAGAACTCTCTAAGTCCACCATTGTAGAAGTAAAGGGGAGGAAAGGGCAATCCTGCAAATATTTTCAGCTGTAACAGATGCCATTGAAGGTAAATAAAGTGCTAGTGAAAAAAAATCATATAGCATAGACTAAGGATTCATCTGATGATCTATGTGCCATAGATGCTTCAACCACATACAGGCAATTAGCATTATGAGAAACCATCTGACATTAGTACAAGTGCAAAGGATAACACAATCAACAACGGTAGATCATACTAAAACAAATATGATGCAAACATTATAACCATAGCTTTACAAAAATGACAAAAACCTGAAGCAAGGTCAATTGACAAGATCATGAAAGAAAAATACAAAAAAGGATAGAACTCAATTCCCCTAAAGCTACTGACATAAAGAAATGACATGAGATATTCTAAACATCACTAGAGGTCCCATTCATCAAGAGGCAGCATTGGAGCTTAACTAAACCCAGCTTAAAAACAAACATGGAGCTCTCTTGAGACAGTTCAGTGAAAGTTTGCTCTGTTTCCAGTTTTAGTAAAGCATCTTGAGGTGGAGATTTAGCCTTTGGTCTACAGAATATGAGTACATTTGAGTGGTAGACTATTAAAAGGAACAATCAACCAAAAGAAATTGAGTCCAGCATGAAGACAAATTATATATTTAAAAAGCACGGTCAACCCTTTAATAATTACCTAATAAGTTCATAAACTTCAATAATTCATAAGTTTTAAATTTGGTATTGTGGTGGACGATTAATAAATCAATTTCTAAGAGAATAATTTGTGTTGATAGACTGTTAGTGAAGCAAAAAGACAAAAGTTTGATTTTCAAGATAATTTTTACACATTTCTAAACACTTTTACATATTTCTATACTCTTTTACCAATTTCAATACACTTTTTACACATCTACCAACATTAATGACAACCCTATGGGCAGTCGTTAGCATTTTCCATTAATTATTTGTATAAAAAAAATGTAGACCACTATAAAGATGTATATGAAGATTCTTACTGTGTTTTCCAACAGGACACCTGGCAATTGAACCATTTCTACATCTCAAAGTATATTGAGACTGTATCGATCCTCTAATGTTATTAATATGAGTGTAGCCATCTCACACCACAAAGAATTAGTTTCCTAGATTGAAGTCCATTTTCCTGACTTAACATTCTATTCTTAAAGAGAGCCAAAGTTTTACTTTTAAAATTCTACGATCAAATTCACAGGTGACTACTTATGTTACAGTTTCACTTCCATCTCCTAATACATACATACATACATCTAATACCATTAACTTATGTTGTGTAACGAGACTCTCCTTCCATTACTTTTACAATTCTTAAATTAAATGTTCTTTTATCAAGTATCCTAGTAAGAAAAGAAATCTATTTGACTAATTTTCACTCCACTTTCAAATGCAATTAATTATTAAATGTTTATCCCTCTTCTTAAAAGTATATGTTTGTAAAGAAAGAAGTATATCATTGCAAATCCTAAAAGCAATAGATTCATCATTGCTCTCTTCAAATCCATAACCCACATGCACTGCCTCACATCCCCTATTACCTCTCCCTATGTGGCAATTAAGATCAAGGGCTATAAAAAAAATCCCTCTTTGCTAGGTATCGTATGTACTAATCAATTCAAATCCTCCCAAAATTATCGTTCCATAGATTCATCTAATCCTATTTGGGGAACATAACTGCATAGGCATTAATTATATTTAGTGTCTCTTCTCCTAACACTAATTTCACTCATATTCTCTCCTTTTCTTTTTAACCAAACATTTCTTCTTTTAGATTTTTTACTTTTTATCTACAATTGTCTACACTCCATTTCCGCAATTCTCTTTTCCAATATTTTTTCATTTTTCCTAAATTTTTTCACCACCCATTTAGTTTCTCATAAACAAATAAAAGCAATTCCCCATCTAATCATGGCATCTACTAATTCCATCCATTTACATATATTCCGCACTTGTCAATGTATCATACTCTTTTGAACTAGTACTTTAGTTGCACTTGTCCATTGAAGTGAATGAAAACGTGCTCACCATACCCAGGCACCAGTGTATAATTTTGATATAATATAACAGTGACCATGTAATCAACAGAGAGAGAGAGAGAGAGAGAGAGAGAGAGAGAATGTCAAAAAGGGGTTAAGAATTACCCGCAACCAAATTAGCTAATCCAACAGTGTTTAAAGCCAAACACCCGGGAATAGGGATAAGACTTAATTTTTGACAAACGCACAAGCATATTATTAGTTTTTGGCCATTGTCGGGTATCAATTATGTAGTCCTATAACCCCAAACAAACACTAGCAAACAAACTTGCAGACCCGAAAAACCCAATTGGCAATGCGGTCAGTTTAAATTTGTATACCCAAAAAGACTCGAAATTTTCAACCCTAGTCACTAGATCCCCATAACCAATTCCAGTCACCACTACGAGGATATAAACATACAAACATATATACATACATATATATACACATAATCAAAGTGATAAGAAAGGAGGAGGAGAGTATACCAGTGCAGATCCAATCGCCGATACGGGGGAGCCATTTAGAATCGGCGGGGGTTTTGGTGTCGACGAGAAGGGGGCCTGCTTACATCTGTTGCAGAAGGACCTGAAGGCATAGTTGCGGTACCTGCATCCACCGCACTCTCAATCCCCTTCTCTCCCTTCTCCTCCCATCTTCTCTGTAACTCTCTCTCTCTCTCTCTCTTAACTCAGGACTCAGGGCCACAGGATTTTGGCCTCTGCCTCCCCTTCCTCCGCGACTACCTGACCCAGATCGACCTCCAATAGGTGTATAAACCTTCGAATCAGCCATACCACCACCAACTCCATACGATTAAGCTGTTAGGGTACAAGCTGTTAGAGTATACCAGAGAAGATTTAGGGTAGAAGCTGTTAGGGTTGAAGTTTTCTCTTGGATAAGATCACACGGGATCAGAAACTCCCGATCCACACCAAACATGGAAGCCTTCATACGATTAAGCTCCTCTCTTCACTCCTCAAAGGGCTTCGACTGAGTAACTCGCCGAAACGGATCCCCCTGTGCAACCTCCACCGAAGCTAACCCCAACGATGCAACCCCTTTCTCTCTTTCATTCATCGCGATAATATGACTCGTCAACCCTTCCATAGATTCCACAAAGGAAGAAGGGTTCAAATCGGCCTCACATACACAAAGGCTACTCACTGGATTTGCCTTTTTTTTAATTTTTTTTTTCTGTTTTCCAGGTACAAAACGACGTCGTTTTTTGATTAGCGACCAAATTTTTTTGGTCGCCAAAAAATTTCATTTCCCCCCTCCGGACTGTTCAAATTTCCCTCCCAAACTTTTGGCGACCAAAAGACCAAATTAGTCGCAGAAAAAGTACCTTCGCCGACAAACTTTTTTAGTCGCCAAATCTCAATCAACGGCGACTAAAATATTAGTCGCTAAAAATACAAATTTGGCGACTAATTTTTTTTTGTTGCTGAAAATAAGGTTTTGGCGACCAAATTTTTGGTCGCCAAAAAATATGTGACCTTCGGCGACCAAATTTGTAGTTGGTCGGCAAAAGCATACCACTTTCTGCGACCAACTCATTTTTTTGTCGCCAAAATATAGCTTTCTGCGACCAATAATATTTGGTCGCCAAAAGTAATGATCATTCGCGACTAATTAATATTTGGTCGGCAAATGTCATTTTTTGGCGACCAAATTTTTTTTGGTCGGCAAAAGTGGTCGGCAAATGTGTGAATTCTTGTAGTGTGTGTGTATGGTAGTAGCCAAACCACACACACATGGTGTGGCTTCTCTCTTTATTGTCATCTTATTTATATTGTTTTGTTTTGTTTTGTTTTTATTTTTATTTTTCTTGAGTATAAACCTTGTAGCACCAAAAAATGTTGGATTCTTTTATATTGATTTGAAAAGGCAATGTTGGGGTGCTATTTTCCATTGAATAATTATGTATAAATTACCAAAATGGTTCAAATATGATGTTGGTTTATGACATTTGGTGAATAGGGAGGGAGGTGGTGGTTGGCGGGGAAGGAGGCGGTGGTTTATGATGTAAAGCAATTAACATGTTAGGAAGAGTCCATGACAAGCTTGATTCACTTTTTTTTATTACAAATAACATCACAAATTTCATCAAATGATGTACTGCAAATTTGTTAAACAAGACGCAAAGAGTGATAACTTATATATTGGCTGCTAAGCCAACAGTGACAGAGATATGGTTTGGTGGAGCATGTGTATTTGTATTCGTAATTTAGTTAATACAATATACTTTTTTTTTTCTTTTTTTTTTTCAAGATTAGAATTTTTCTTTTGATTAAGAAATTTGTCAACAGCTAGAAATTTCTTTTCTCTCTCCTGACCTAAAAGTATGACATAGCTAGAAATCCTGAGCTAAGGGCACCTAAGGCCAACTTTGAGCTTGAATTTTATTTCCTTTCCAAATTCAAATAAAAGCTCTCCAAAAAAATAAAAAGGAAAGAATTGGATTGTGAAACTGACTTTTTAAGAAAATTGGCCAATTTTCAATGTGAAAAATCCAGAATCTACCAAACAGTCACCAAACTTTTAGATTTTCTTGCCACATTAATGTTGGAGAAAATGCTAGAGACCTACAATAATGAGACAAGGTAGTTGGACTTGAGTGTGTAACAAATCAAAAGTTAATACCTATCATGTCGCATCATTATAGGTATAAAATTAGGGAAACTTTTTTAGGGGTCTCAAACATTTTCCTTGACGTTGATAATATGGAACCAAGTTAATGACATTAGAGGTGTGTGTTGGTTGGTTCCATACCTTAGTATGTTCAAGTGCAGACTGAATGACATAATTGGCAAAAGGGTCTCGCAGCAACTATTCAAAGTGAGGCACCGAAACATATTCTTGGGTGGCTCTCTTCAAAGAACTTTAAGCATTTTTCAACCACATTGCTGTTGAATTTTTGGATGGACAGGTAAACGTAGTGACCTTCAAACTGAGAAATCAAGCTAGTAGCAGCTAAAGGGATCTTAAGCTCCATAATATATTGGACAACATAATTTCTGGGATACAAAAAAGGAAATATTAAAGTCAAAATGCAACCATAAACTATGGCCCAAAGCCTTGGATAAATAATCGCAGCAACCATTAATTGACCAGATTGGTACTTTGGTAGAGGTTTAGGGGGATGCATATAATATAATAAATAAAAATTATCTAGTGACATGTAAGTTAACCATCAATGTACACAATTAAGAAAAAAATCACAACTATAAGATTCCAAACCCATATATTATGAACAGAATCACTATTGAGGCACAGGTTTAAAGGGCTCTACAAAACCAAGCAGCTTGATTTCTATAAAATAAGCACACCTGCAATAGCCTAAGAATACACAAAAATATGGCCAAATAACAACACATTGATTGAGATCGTAGTACGAAAAACTTCATGTATGAAATTGCCCAAGGGAAAATTGGTTTATCATAATGAAATGCGAAAGCATTAAGGCATGACATTTCACCAATTAAAGAATTAAAAAGATGATAATTATGATGATTTGATGATGATGATGGCAATGATGAATACTAAATAAAGATGTTAGCGAATGAATTAACTGTTAACAGAAGATTTGGACCCTAAATAGAGCCTACAGAAGGATTAATGTTTCAATAGCTGGGATTAAGGCTTTTGTAGTATTAAGCTTTTAAGATTATAAAGAGTGTAGACATTTGAACTATTATATTGTTATTCCATCACAAATTAAATTATATAAACGTATTTATTGATGACAAAGTAAGTAGTTGATGGGAATAATGTTAGAGATACAATTATTTTATTTTCCAATGTAAATAGTAAAATGACCCATCAACTACATTGATTCAGGTTGTGTTTGGATCTTGGATTTGGTTAGGAATTTAGAAAGGGAAATGGAAAAGGTGAGGGAAATGTGAATGAAATATAATTAATTTTTTTCTTCATTTCCCTTTCCCTTCCCAAATCCATGATCCAAACACATAGTTAAGATTTTTGTATCAGATTACACATGCACACATGCATACATATTGCATAACAATTATTCCATCAAAGATATGGGCTAAGCTCCTGAACTAATTATCCAAAAGCATCTTGAGCAAGGATAAGCCCATAAGCAGCAATTTCTGCAGCTAACTTTTCTCGATATTTCCCCTCTGACTTATCAATGCATCGGTTCAAAACACAACATCCATGTTGAGGAGTTGCAATATTAACACAGAACTTTGCAGCAACGTCAAAAATAAACTACGAAGATTAAAAAAACAGAAAAGATAGAGAAGATTCAGAATCAATTTTTACATAAATATTAATCTTTAATGGATTGTGGAAACCATATCTTGCCTAAGGTTCTCCACAGGTTATAAACAGATTGTAGGACAAAGGTTTAGAATGTTTGAAAGGAACCGTGTTGTTACTGCTGTTAAGGAAAATATGTGATTTCCCATAAGTAAATCAATCAATGGGAATAAAAACTAATGCGGAAAAATTAAATCAAAAGCAACACAAGAATTTTACGTGGTTCCCTCAATGTGAGGTACGTCCACGGGATCGAAATCCGATTCCACTATCAACCAAATAGTTTCCAAACGATTACAAACGAGACACGAATGGTCTCACAAAACCACCCTTAGGTGAATTCCAAATAATCACAAATAAACAAAGAGGAAAGACCTCACCAAATAGATGAACCAAAATCTTCAGAACCAGAGTTGTAGAAGACCCAAAATAACAACCCAAATCAACACCGACTGCACGCCGAAGTCGTCAAAGCCTTTAAACAGTGCTTGAAAACAACCCATTGAATTGAATTAATATCAAACAAATTGTTGCTACACAAAGCAAAGTGGACCGAATTGATTACCAAGTGCAATCTCACCGAATCAATTACTTGCTGCTACTGCCCACGGTACACATAAACAATATTTATATATTGTTAAATCTTGGATTTGTTTTACCAAAATCCTAGTTGTTACCAAACTGAATTAGGTCTCCAAAAAATTTAGATATAATATATTAAAATATATTATACCTAAACCAAACCAAATTAAAATTCTTTAACAAACCAATTGGGTCTCAAACTCCAATAAGGATGTATACCTAACAGTTGCATGTTATTTTGAATGAAATACTCTGTTTTGATGGATTTTCATAAAAATATATGTTCTCAAGTAATATTCCAACAGTGTATACCATAAGAAAGAGGGAAAAAAAGAAGAAGAAAAATAGAAAAAAAAGTAAATAAATAAATTAAAAAAAAATAGATAAAAGACTAAAAGAGAAAAAAAAGAAGAAGAAGGGATAGTAGTCCTTACTAGAGAAATGCGGAGAACACCAGGAAAAATGATTACAGAATGTGTCAATTGTGTCATGCTTTGGCCCTCAAGACTGGTTTGAGGCTACATAATCAGGTGCACATTCATTTTATCCTCATGTATTTGCTTGTTATTTACTATATATGCTTGTATCCAAGCTAGGTACAGAAATACACTTATTTCATCAAGTATCCCATTCCATCCCATCCCATTCTACTGGACTGGCGATCAAACAAATATAACGTAAAATGCATCACATTGGGCAGAATATTTCAACCCAAATTGGTGTTGGAACAAAAGGGGAAAAGCGCACTTGTCCTAAAACTAAGCTCTGTCATTACTAATTATAACTACATGAAACAAAGCTTAATCTACCCAACTTAATTGAGCATTCTGTACAGAAGCTAATGATACAATATCTAAGGCTTTTATGCTTAAATGAAGCACTATTCTCCATTCATGTCAAGCACACACTGATATGCAAAATTTAAGACATTAGATTAAACATGAGCTGGATTGTCATTTTTGTGCAACTAATCAAAAGGGATGAAAATCTTTACCTTATTATCTTCCTTGCTAAGGCATTGTAAGCAACGTCGTATGACATGATTTCCATTCAAATCCTTAATAAGATCAAGAAAACCTGGTTCAAGAGCTTGCACAACTAACAAAACCTGCTATCCGGTTTTGAGAGTCTCAATCAACTTTTGCACCACGCAAGTGCTGATAGGTTGCCTTCGTTAACAGGTCCACAGAGGACCATGCTTGTAACGCCCTCAAAATAATAACATTAAACCCATCAAATAAAACATTCATTGACATATGAAATATCCACAATCTTCTATTCATCAGAGTTTCATTACAAAAGTATTACATGTTAACAACAAAAGCAAAATGCCCTACGGGCTTACAGCTTTCCAAGTTAACACTTGGTTACAACAAAAGAGTACTAACTTATCTACACCTTAAGCCCTCGGCTTGAATATACATGTAATACATCAAAAGGAACTTAAACAACAAAAAAAAAATCTGTCCGCCTCTAACCTCCCAAGCTATGACCTTGGAGGTGGCATGCTACCTATACCTGAAAATAATATTCCCATATAGGGTGAGCCACAACCCAGTAGAAATACACTAAACCAAATATGAACAATGACTAAGAGATTAGCAGTTGATAGGTGGCCAATACAGATATTTTCCCTTATCACATTCTACGGTTTCATGACATACAGGTCCATATTACAGTCCATTTTCCAATTCCTTTCAATTCTCAATTTACAACCATGGCTCAGAACCTGGCCAAACAACTCATATGAGACAGTAACTCATATCAAACACTTCCCATTTCATAATAGATAAGCATACTAGCTATATCACACAACAACAGATAAGCATACAAGCTATATCATTACTTCCACAGATATGCATATGAGCACTATCACACTTCCAATGACAAGCATATGAGCTCTGTAAACACAGTACTAGATAAGCATATGAGCTCTATCTACGGAGTCCATCCCCTATCTCCTCCCAACAACATCCGGTTTAGAGGTCCATCCCCTATCTTCCCCTAAACCGTGGAGTACATCCTCTATCTCTTCCAACACAACACAATGCATATAAACAATAATTATACACATCATCACGCAACACATAAATTTAATGTGTTCTTTTAATCAATCATAATCAATGACTCATTCCAGTGATTAGTTTCCGTTTGGCTAATCATCATGCATGGTCTACAACAATCACGACTATCCTCCACCGATAGCCCAAAGCAGTTATTTCTATACAGTAAATAAATGCTACAAATTGTTATAAAATCGACATTTCCAACTAGGTGAGTGACATGAGACCCAACTACACCCTTTAATCCCATGTATTCCCAATCTCAACATTTCTATTTCATAACCTCATTTCTCACGATTAATTAACCCAATTAATCAAACAATGTAATTAGGGCATTCTCCATAATTAACATTACAACCCTTAAGGTCCCATTTTCATCAATGATTCAACATTTATTCCATTTCTCTATGCCAAACATGCATCTAGGTTTATTATAAATAAAACCCCAACTTTTGTAAAATTACACAAAAGCCCCAAACTTTCACAAAACTACCAAACCAACCCCAACATCTCAAAATACTAAAATCTAAAGACAAAATCCATAGAGAGGAGTAGGATATCCCTACCTCAAATCCGGAGCCCCAAGGAAGAAGATGACAAAACCCAACGTGCTCCAAATCCCGAAATTTTCAGATTAAAAAGTAGCCATCGACGATCAACAACTTTTTTGTATAGGCCAAAGATGAGCAAATCACTCCTACTAGATCAAAACCTAGAGAGAAGGTAGAGTTCTAGAGTGAGAGGCTCAACAATGGTGTTTTTGGAAAAGTAGGAGAGAGAAGAGAAAGTGAAAAAGTGATTTGAAAAGTCAAAACACGGAGCTTTAACCCAGTCGCCCCGCTAGAGCGTCCAACGCCCCGCTCGAGCATCACTCTCAGACTCCCGCTCGAGCGGCAAATCCCCCGCTCGAGCTCCGGATACACACTCCCAGAACTTTTGCAGACAGGTCTCCCGCTCGAGCTCCCAACTCCCCGCTCGAGCGTCACTCACACAAACCCGCTCGAGCGGCCAATCCCACGCTCGAGCGTCGAACACTGCACAAGAAATACTGGATGGGTGAAACTCCCGCTCGAGCGGACAGGTCAAAATCTGGGCAACTAGTTTTAGTTTCTAATCTCAACCAACCTGTAACAAACCTGCCCTACACATCCTATAACTCAAATACAAAGTAAGAAAGGATGTACACAAGGTAATGATCAACTACTAACATCCACGGACACATGTCCGGATCACTATATAACAAGGGTAAACCCGGGATCGCTATAATGCTACTTGGCACTATTTATTCTAGCCCTATATGTTACGAAATATGGCAAAATTTCTTCTATTATATTTTATTTCTTTAGCTTAGAGTTTATTGAAATGGTAGGTTTTATTGGAGTACATATGTTTTCTCTGTTGAAACTGTTTGACCAAGTTACATGGTTTGGGTTTTTAGTCAGAAATGGAGGATAGTAGAATCAGCATCAAGGTCAAAAGGCAGCTAAAGAAGCCGGAGTCCTCGACCAAGGTATGCATACTTTTTATTTTCTTTTCTTTTCTTTTTGAGAAAGATATAGGAAATGAAGTGGTCCACTTCAAAAATAGTCCCACGTGGAATTTATATGGCATTTAGGTCAAAGAAGTTGGCAAACATTTGGGAGATGTGGAAATTGATTATTCTTATTTATGTAGCTATGTTTGACTTAGTATACGTGATTTTATTTTGTTGGAATATTTGTCTTTTGAGCAACTATGACACCCATGTGTCTGCTTATTTATGGTAATTTACCGCCACCACCACCTCCATTATTTTACATCCACATTATTGAGGGTGTAGGCATGGCAACTGATTGTTTTTTGCATACTATTTTACATCTATATAAATTTCATTCCACATGGCAAACAACCTTGGACATGGATTGGATTGCACAACAACAGTTGTCTACCTAAAATCCTTAATAGCAGGAAACTCCTGGCTCTTGCTTCTGCCCTTGCTCCCACTCCCGCTCTCAATCTGAAACTTTTTATTTATATAATATATATATATATATATATATGCCCAAACTCTCATAATGGGTACTAATCATGTGTTGTTTTTAGGGGTAACCATTGGTTCAATGGTTAAAATCTCGGCCTATTAACCTTGAGGTTATGAGTTCAATACATTGTACGTTTATGCCAAAGGTTTGTTATGTACCCAATTTAAACCCTCCAAACACCCATTAATGGGTATTAATTGGTCGTATTTTTAAATCTATATTTATGTTACTACAATGAGATTCCACTTCAGAATGCTATTGAACTTTTATTTTTTTAATTCTTCATCTTTTTAAAGCGTGTAAAATACTTGGATTGAGGTGGCCTTCAGCACAAGGAAGATCTATACTTTGAAATAGAATGTGTTGGACCATTTTAATATCTTTTATTTATTTATTTATATATATATATATATATATATTTTGTTCATGAACCTTCTTATGTCTTGTTCATGAACGGAGATTCATTGTTTTGGTGACCTTTTATCTTGTTCATGAATGGAGATTAATTAGGTTCATGGACTTGGTGGTGAGTTAATTTTTTGGAGACTCTCCCTTTTCTCTAGGTTCATGGTCATTATTATTTTTTGATGTATTTTGTAAAGTCCTAGTGGCCTATAAATAGTTTCTCTCATCTACTCTTTTCTACACCAGCACACCAACTATTTTCTATACTTGAGAGATTACTAGCAAAGAGGGGTGTTTTTCTTGGTGGAGCTTTGGGTTCACCATCTTGTGCAGAGTTGGCTTGAACCACACGACAAGTGGTCAGGCTGTTGTATCCTGGAGGGGACAAGTCATATTTTTGTGACTGCTGCATCGATATTTGGGTTCTTCCTACCACAGTGGGCTTGATCTCCTTCAAGAAAATGACATATCTGTGCCTCAGCCTGATCTATTTGTATCTCATTTTCTTTGCAATTTTTTATCAATAAAATATAATTTTTCTTGTATTTTCACCAACAATTTTAAGGAGATCAACCATGGAACAAGTACCAGAAAAAACCAATGATAGAATTTGAGATCTCAACAAGCCTTTCAAGTTCAAGGGAGTTCATTTTAAGAGGTAGAAAGGAAAAGTTCTTTTTTACCTCAGCCTTTTAAAAGTTGCATATGTTCTTACCAAGAAGAACCCAAACAAAATCCCAACTGAGGAGATGAATGATAAAGACTACGAGGCACATGAAGCAAAAGTGGCTTCCTACAATACAGATGAGTATAAATGTCATTTTTATCTCTTAAATTTCCTTGCTAATTAATTTTATGATCATTACTATGACACCACTTACACTTTGTCTTCTATAAATTTTTGGCATGCTCGCTTGTGTCATATTAATAGTAAATATGTGGGAATCATGAGTAGTTTAAGATTAATTATTAAAGTGGCAAAAAATTTTGAGAAATATGAAGTTTGTAGTAAAGAAAAAATTACCAAGAGGCCTTATAAAAGTGTTGAAAAAAAATACCGAATTACTAGAATTATTTCATACTGATTTGTGTGAGTTTGAAGGAATTTTAACTCAGGATGGTAACTGATATTTTATCACTTTTATTGAAGATTTTTCAAAATACACGAACGTATATTTATTAAAAAAATAAAAGTGATACTTTTGAGAAATTTAAAGAATTCCTTCTTGAAATGGAAAACCAATTCAGTAAAAAGATCAAGAGAATTAGAAGTGATAGAGACTGGGAGTATGAATCTCTTGGATTCAACTTTTTTGTTCAGTCATTGGGAATTATTCATGAGACTACTCCACCATATTCACCTTCATCTAATGGCATAGCTGAAAGAAAAAATAGAACGTTAATTGACTTGACGAATGCTATGCTTATCGATTCAGGTGCTCCCTCAAATCTTTGCGGCGAGGCTATTTTGACAGCTTGTCATGTGATAAATAGAGTGCCATACAAAAAGACTAAAATTGTACCTTATGAGTTGTGGCGGGGCATAAACCAAATCTAAGTTATTTGAGGGTTTGGGGTTGTTTAGCTTTCGTGAGGCTTGTAGATCCTAAACGACCTAAATTGGGTGAACGAGCTACCACATGTGCTTTTCGAGGGTATGCGTTGCATAGTACAGCTTATAGATTTTTTTGATATGGAAAATAATATTATTTTTGAATCAGGTGATGCTATTTTTCATGAAAATAAATTTCCTTTCAAATTTAGAAATAGTGGGGGTCAAATAATTTTTGAAAATATTTTATCCATGCCTAGCTCTTCTACTCCTTCTCAGTTTTTCAAGAACAAGAAAATTCTCAAATCCAACCAAGGAGGAGTAAACGAGCTAGAGTTGAAAAAGATTTTGGCCTTGACTATTATCTTTACAATGTGGAAGAAATTCCTCTTATGGTGCAAGAAGCTTTATCATCACCTAATGCTATTTTCTAAAGAGAGGCTGTAAATGATAAGATAGATTCACTACTTTCAAATAAAACATGGAAGCTAGTGGATTTACCTCCAGGTTGTAAAACTATTGGGTGTAAATGGGTCCTTTGCGAAAAATTAAACCGAATGGAACTATGGATAAATATAAAGCGAGGCTTGTCGCTAAAGATTTTAAGCAACAAGTTGATCTTGATTTCTTTGATACTTTTTCTTTGATTACTAGAGTTACATCCATTAGATTGTTGATAGCAATGGCTGCAATTCATGGTTTAAAAATTCATCAAATGGATGTAAAAATAGCATTTTTAAATGGAGATCTAGATGAGGAGATTTACATGGACCAACCCAACGGTTTTGTGGAGCCTAGCCAAGAAAACAAGGTGTGTAAGCTAACTAAATCCCTTTATGGTTTAAAACAAGCTCCTAAATAATGGTATGAGAAATTTGATTCCTGCATGGTTGAAAATGGCTATAAGACTAATGAATGTGATAAGTGCATATATTATAAAACTTGTGAGAATGTGCCATATGACAAGTGGTCGGGCTGTTGTATCCTGGAGGGGACAAGTCATAGTTTTGTGACTACTGCATCGGTATTTGGGTTCTTCCTACCGCAGTGGACTTGATCTCCTTAAAGAAAACGAAATATCCGTGCCTCAGCCTGATCTATTTGTATCTCATTTTCTTTGCAATTTTTTATCAATAAAATATAATTTTTCTCGTATTTTCACCAACAAAATATTGCATAAATATTGGGATTTGAAAGGGAGATAGGTTAACACAACTTGTTATGGAAAGAGAATATACCTGG
Organism: Camellia sinensis; assembly: GCF_055761805.1. Lineage (NCBI taxonomy): Eukaryota > Viridiplantae > Streptophyta > Magnoliopsida > Ericales > Theaceae > Camellia > Camellia sinensis. The sequence continues at coordinate 180,329,839 of NC_138963.1, read as the reverse complement.
TACTTTAAATAGATACATAACCGGGGATGCGTTCACAACCCTGCTCTGTACCAGGTTTGTGTTGCTCTCTCAAACCATTTATCATCCAATGTGGTTGTCTTCAAGGGGGAAGGGGCAGTACCTGGCAAACAAGGTTGAATCCCATCCCTAATTGGGGACACTTATCTCTACAGGTGTTTTCTGGATCTTAGTAGATGATCAATTATTAATTAAGACTGTATTTTGTCTATTCTTATATAAGCATTATTACATTTCTGGAAATTTTATTTGATATCACGAGTGTTAGGGAATCCTTTATGTGGTGTCTTCTACATCTTGATAAATCATGAATTATTATAATTAAGAAGTTAGAACATTTCTTGAGAGGGGACTTTTTTTACTTGTGAGTTATTATTTTTTATGCCTTAAATTTTCAATCTTGTTTTCTTTTCTATCTTTTCTCTCCACTCTCTTCTTTGACATCCCCGATTAAAGATTCAGGAGTATATTTCTATGTTATACTATTAACTATTTAATTGCATGTTTGTTTGTTTGTTATTTTTTGAAGACAATTTTAGATATACAGGGACAAGGATTACAAGAGGAAAAGTTATAGCAGAAGCAGGGATAGATATGATCGTGACCGGCACTGGGGAAGGGAAAGAAATTATCGTCATCGAAGCAGGAGCTGCAGTGGAAGTCCTGATTATGACAAACGCCGTGGAAGAGGCAGATATAATGATGAGAGGTGTCTCCTCTGCTCTTAATTGAATTATGCTTTTGGACCTTTTATCTGACGCCATATGGATATTTTGAAATGTCTCCCCTGCTCGTCGTACCCCTAGTCCTCGGAGGAGCCCTTCTCCTCGCAGGACACCTCTATCTAGGAGTGGGAGTCCTGATAGACGCAATCACAAAGAACGCTCACCTACTCCAAAAAGTGTTTCTCTGCGTGGTAGACCTGCTGATTCTCAAAGCCCTTCCCGACATTGCGATGTTGATGTAAGTAATATTCCTCAAGTCTAAGGTTGATTGCATCCAGACTTTTGTGGCTTAACTGGTTATTGGGATTTCTGTTTTGTAAGAATAGGGAGTGATATAGTATGTGATGAATCTTCAGCTCATATTCTACTCCTCGTACTGTGTGTAGTTGAAACTACTCTGGGGGAGGACATCTTGAGATTTTCAATGTTGTTATCAATCATTGAATGCTAGAATTGATTGCTCAGGGCTGATATTTAAGGTTGACTATTTTATTGTACTGGATGCATCCTTAAGTTTTGATGGTACTGTTGCACTCCAGTTTTCATGGGTTGGCTACATTTTTAATCTTTCTTTGTTCTTCTACCTTGTTTTTAAATCATATTTTATTTTGTTTGCATCTTTGTTAAAATCAATTCAGATAACTGAGCATTTTTACTTGTGATGGACCATGTACTGGCCTTCTATATTGTGTCTGGGAAAACTGAATGTGGCTGACTTGCTGATGATGTAGCAGCTGTTGATGCTGTGTTTATTTTGTGGTTGGTTGATATCATTTCTTGCTAGTTGCGAAGTACGTTGTTTTTTACAAATTTTGTCTGATGATGTCATCATTGGTAAGGTTTAAAACTTGCATGCTACTGAAGCCCCATTGGACTCTTGACTTTTGCTAACTTCAAATCTTAGGTCCGAAAGCAGTCTTAGTAGCTGTGATGGCTTAAAAGATGGTTGCTGCCCACATGCCTTAAGATGTAGTTGATGTAGTTAAACTGCTGGACCAGATATACCATAGTGCTGATTTTAATATGAATTGCTTGAGCAGCATATTGTAACATGAGGTTGGACATGGTGACGTAGTTACATACATTTTAAAGATGTTTGGTTAGACTTTCCCTCATTTATTCTTGGCTATTAGACTGTTACCAATTGATGTGGCATGTATCAATGTGTTTTGGTACATGCACCAGTGAATATGGTTTGAGCTGATACCAGTTGCATATTGTTACAGCACATGAGGTCGTGAATGTATATGTAAAGTGATAGCCGATATCTTCATACATCGGTTGTTACTGCACTTCTTGCTAATAGCTTTTGAACCTGGTGTTACCATTTTTCGTGTTGATGAGTGATGCTTGGTTTGGTAGCTGTGGTGCTCCAGTAGCTGTGCTTTGTTTCATTGCCTTCCAGTACATCTTGCTGATGCTGAATTTTAAGTTTTGGTTTTTTAGTCCATTGCATTGCTCTTGAAGGTATTTTTTTGCAGTCATCCAATATTTTGCCATCTTTGTTGCCTGTTTCATGCATATTTGGATTATGTATCTATTTATTTTTTAATTGCATTTTGTTGAATCTGATAACACTTCAATTTGTGTGGACGCTTTTCAGCTACAGCAATTTTATATCATTACAATAATGATAACTTATCCAATAAATATCCAGCAAGGATCATGGTTCACTTTGTAGTGAAGGTTGAAATGTTGAAGTTGTTCACTAGGTTAAACCTTAACAACTCTCTATAGCCATTGTTTTGTTGGCTTTCAGGCTAGCATTATGGTCTGTGCTTTCCTCTCCTTTCACTTGGGTAATACTTGTTACAAGGGAAATCATTTCTGGGGGAGAAATCACCAAAAAATGTTTGTGTTTACGGGAGGAACTCCTATTAAGGGGGAGGGAAATGGTTCTTACCATTAATGAGTGAATTTACTAAAATAGCTTTGTGGACTTTGTTGGAAATCAAGCTCTCGTTATTATAATTGATTTAGGAGTAATGTTAGAAAAAATATAATCATACCAGCTGTATGATTATTCCATTCCAGCTAAGAGAATGATAGAATGAATGGAAATTGGTATTCCTCCATATTTTCAGACTTCTAATTCTTCATGGTATCAGAGCAGGTGTAATCCCGTCTCATCATTTTCGTCTCTTCAGTCAGTATTCGAGTTTTTTGTTTTAATTTTTTGTCTCCCTCTTCTACTCGAATCTATCCTTCTATTTCATGCCTAAATACGGTCCTGCTTTCGCAATGGCTATCGACTCATACTTCTCTTCTTCTGATATTATCATCTCATCGTCTTTATCCTCTCATCAAATGGAAACCTTTCATCTTCCGATCACCGCCCATAAACTAAACGGGCAAAATTATTTGCAATGGTCTCAATCTATATTAATATTTATATAGGGAAAGGAGAAAGATGACTACATCACCGAAGCTTCAGCGCTACCAGAAACCACAGCATCAACCTACAAAAGGTGGATAGCTAAAAATTATATGGTCATGTCGTGGCTCGTCAACTCTATGACCACTGACATTGGCGAAAATTTACTGTCATTTGATACTGCCAAAGAGCTCTGGGACATGGCAAAAGAAACGTTCTCGAACAAGGAAAACACATCTGAAATCATCCAGCTTGAAAGCTCCTTCCACGATTTACAACAAGACAATCTTACGATAACTGAATATTTCAATACCCTTACTCATCTATGGCATCAACTTGATATGTTTGAGATTCATAACTGGAAGTGTGTTGCTGATGGTTTGTTGTATAAAAAGATTGTCGAAGGGAAGCGTGTGTTTAAATTCTTGTTAGGATTGAACACAAATCTTGATGAAATCAAAGGAAGAATTATGGGAGTAAAACCTCTACCTAGCCTCAGAGAGGCATTCTCTGAAGTCCGTCGCGAAGAAAGTCAGAAAAAACTCATGATGGGATCCCATCAACAACTGAATATGGTAGAAAGCTCGTCTCTTAAGACTCAGTTCGCTCCTATTGACAACCGTCAGAAAAATAAATGAGGTAGGCCTTGGTGTGATCATTGCAGAAAGCTGGGTCACTCGAGAGAAACTTGCTGGAAGATTCATGGAAAGCCAGCAGATTGGAAGCCACGTCAACTTTTTGAGAAAGAAGGACGAGGTAATCATGTGGGTACCAATGAACTATCACCACAACCTTAAGCAAACCCTTTCAACAAGGAGCAAATGGAGATGCTTCAGAAACTACTGTCTCCTCTTCTACAGTCACAATCTGGTTCGTCTTCCAGCCACATCATTGGATCTGGAACCTTGGCTCACAAAGGTAATTCTTTGAACGCCTTTACTGTTGGTAAGAAACGTAAAAAACCTTGGATTGTGGACTCAGGAGCATCTGATCATATCACAGGAGATGCAACAATTTTTGATACATATAACTCATGTCCAAATAATTTAACGGTCCGAATAGCAAATGGTTCACTATCAAAGGTTGCCGGTATAGGTTCAGTTGTGCTATCTAGGAATCTTATTCTCAACTCTGTTCTCCTTGTTCCTGACTTGGACTGTAATTTATTGTCAATTTGTCATGACCCGAACCTGCCCCCGTGGGTTAAGGACATAACCGGCCAGTAATCATGAGATTACCTACGGCCTCAAACCAAACCAAAAGTATTTTAACAGAGTTGACGGGGGCCAAACGGAAGCAATTTAAAACTTTGTCCATAGAGCTGTGCTTGCATGGCACATCATGAAAAACCATCTATATGCATATTAATAACTCACAGCGAAATTTGTACTACATAAGGTTCTGTACATACAGGATCATATAAGTCTAAGTCAACCCATCACGGCTATATACAACATATGCAAAGTCTTCGCCAACATGACAAAATATAAATACATAACAAAAGGGCGAAGGCGGGTCTCGTGCATGAAACACAAGGCTGACTCTCCCAAAACCTTTGTTGTTCCACATAGACTTCACTGGCGCTGGGTTTGGACTTCTTTGGGCTCACCTACAAACACATGAATGAGCGTGAGCGATAGCCCAGTGAATAATATCAAATACAGAAGTTATACAAATGATATGTAGAACAACATGCATCAAATGGCCTTGGGCCCAATTCATATTTCTATTTAACATATATACACAATTTAGGTCAAGTGACTGCGGTTTCGAACAAACTGGCCTTTGGCCCATTTAAACTTTCATTTGTGTCAAAACGGCCTTTGGCCCATTCAGATGACAAACTGGCCTTTGGCCCATTCATTCGTTCACGTCGAAACGGCCTCCGGCCCATTCATTCATGTCAAAATGGCCTTCGGCCCATTCATTCATGTCAAAACGGCCTCCAGCCCATTCATTCATGTCAAAATGGCCTTCGGCCCATTCATTCATGTCAAAACGGCCTCTGGCCCATTCATTCATGTCAAAATTGCCTCTGGCCCATCCATCTTTGTCAAAACGGCCTCCGGCCCATCCATTCATGTCAAAACGGCCTCTGGCCCATTCATTTGGTATAGCAAACATTGTCCACCAATCGAATCAATGAACTTATAAAACTTTCATAGAAGTAAGTAATTGGACAACAACATATTTCAGATATCTCTATTAAGATACTACTCACAGTGATCGGTTGGTTGGTTTGCCCTGGAGCTCGACCCTACACATTCCATGAACACAAAAGGGTCACAAGCAATTCGATCCGTTCTAAATTCACATTTTCCTCTTTAAGCTTCATTCTTATCTCTTTAACTCAATTACAATGCTTAATGCATGCCTAAGAGTACTTAGAAGTGAAAGAGAACAGAAAATGAAACACAGAATGTCTTTTCAAAATTTCAGAAAACAGGGTCCCCGCTCGAGCGGACCCTTGAGGCCTGTAAAGGTACTGGATATGTCAAATTTACGCTCGATCTCGAACTCTGGCACTCGAGCGGAAGGCCTTTGTATGTTTTTTAGATAAAGATCACACTTTTTTGGTGTGATGTATGTTTTTTAATCACACCTTTTAAGTTTTATTAAAGTGTGGTCTTTAGGAGTGTGATTAAAAATGGTCATTTTTAATCACACTTTTTAAGTGTCATTAAAAAATGCTTTCATCACATCTTTTAAGTGTGATTAATAATATTTAGATCACACCTTTTAAGTGTGATTAAAAACATTTAGATCACACCTTTTAAGTGTGGTTAAAAACATTAGATCACACCTTTTAAGTGTGGTTAAAAACATTAGATCACACCTTTTAAGTGTGATTAAAAACTTTAGTTCACACCTTTTAAGTGTGATTAAAAACTTTAGTTCACACCTTTTAAGTGTGATTAAAAATTTTAGATCACACCTTTTAAGTGTGATTAAAAACATTTAAATCACACCTTTTAAGTGTGATTAAAAATATTTAGATCACACATTTTAAGTGTGATTAAAAACTTTAGTTCACACCTTTTAAGTGTGATTAAAAACATTTAGATCACACCTTTTAAGTGTGATTAATAACTAATAAAACCTGTGATAAAAAAAAAAAATTGACATATTTAAAGAATAATCAATATTATTTTTGCACGCGCATTTGAATAATGTAATACACACTATATACTATATTTTGAATCACAACCATATATTGAATGAAATAATATCATATATTTCATAAATGAAAGTTAAATGTTTAAAAGTATATACAAAGAAATTAATAAAAAAAAATTAACTGTGATTACATACATTAAAAAATAAAAAATAAAAAACTTGAAAAAAGTAAGTTCTTGAATTCTTTGACCATATTTTGCATCTCTCCAAGAAATTTCTGACCTGAAAAATAAAAAAACAAATTAATTTAAAAACCGCCAGAAGCATATGAATAAACTTACTAATTAATTTATAAACTTACGTTTAGATCACACCAAAAATAATGTAATTTATTAGTTTTCTTTGCACAACCGAAACATTTTCTGTTTTATATAATCAAATAAATTTTTTTAATTTCTATGGGAAATCAAAATACTCACGCAAACATATTATGTTTGAAATTCAAAACTTGAAGAAGCAAAACAAACCTTGTTGGATCCATTTTTGCAGTCAAGGATTTAAGGGAAAAAAGTAGACCGAACATGAGCTTGTGGTCCTCACCTAACATCACATGAATATGATAAACTAAGATTAAAAAGACAATTACATGCATTACATATATTTATGTACCTATTTGCACATATTTGCTCATAGGGAATAACAACCTATAGAAGGTACTAAAAATATGAGCATCGTCGGTGCTGATTCTTGTTTTTGTATACAATTCCATCAACAATTTCAATCTTTCAACCCATATATTCACCTGTTCAGGAATATATTGCACCAATGTGGCCAAACACAAAGCTAATTTCCTTTAAAGAAAAGAAAAAGAAAAACAACAACAGATATTGATGTCAACTGAAATTGGAATAGGTTCTAGTATGAGATCAGTTCATCTAAATATGAACTATAACACTATTTTTTCTCTTTTTTTTCCTTTTCTTCTAATGTTCTAGCAACAAAATCTCTCTCTCCCTCTCCCTCTCTCTCTCTATATATATATATATAAATATGAATTTGAGTGTATTTGGGTTCTGCTCTAATGAATGCCAAACAGGGATCTTGAGCAGTGCCTCTCAAGACTCACTGGTTGTTCCTCTTTTTTTATGCTAACAAATTCTTTGATTCTTGAATTCATGGATTCTATCAAATTCTCTATAAAATCTCACTCAGTTCTGTTTTTTTTGTTTTATAATTTCCTAGATGCATTTATGTTTTTCTTATAGAAGTCCATATATTTGATTCATGACATCTTATCAAAAGTGAATAGACAAGAGAAATCAAATAGAATCTTGTGTGTGATACAACTTAAGCAACCAAAACATACATAGGTTACCATAAATCTATCCTTCGGTGTGTTCAAATGTCTAAATAAGCCAATGTACCATTTTTTTCATTTCTATAATTGTACCTAATATTTGATATCATTAATTCTAATAAATTGCCACAATTTTTCACTAACACTTCAGTCTAGAGAGCACTAAATCTGAAGATTTCAACTCACCAAATGGCAAAATTGAAGAGAAGTCTCACTTGGTTATGAAAGAGCTATCTAGGTTCCAGGTTTTTTCAAAGCAATTATTCCAAAAGAGTGCACACTGCATATATAATAACAGAACTATTTCAATGGAGTTGAAGCATGTCTTTTCTTATTTATATCTTCTCTTACCGTAATAAGAAATGTAGTGAAAGCAATTCAAGTACAAAATGAAATGCAATTCATTTTCACAAAGAGAAAAGGCACTCTTACACGATCCAAGTTCCGGTACTTGGAAACCAAAGAATAAGCTTTCGTAATTCCAATTCCAGGAACAGATGGAAGAAAAGCGCAGCCAGCTAAGCGCACATGCCTGTGAGAAAGCTAGAAGATAAGTGCGTCTCCTGTCTCAAATTAGTTCATATATATGATAGAAAGGAACCGCAAAGGATTGTATAATTTTTAGTGTTATAAGTTTGTAAATAAATTTGAAGTGTCTCAAATCACCTGTGAAAAGTTCTTTATCAAAACATTGGAAGGAAGGCACACGAGATGCAGACTCAAAAACCTTGTTTTGCACTATCTCTTCACCATTGCCATAGCGGTCCATCTTGAAGACAACCTGCTTGCAACCAATGCAAAACATAAAAAGATAATTAGTGCTAAAAATGAGGCTTGAGTCATCAATATCAAAGTTCTGTTGAATTTCTTACAGTTGGACAACCATATGCCAGTAGATCACTGTCCTTTGAAGTCACTGCTACAATTCCACCTTTTTCTGCTTCTAGGCTGGATAGGTATGCTAATTGTGCATCAGCTTCACATGGAGATACTACAAATTCAATGTTCTCTGATCTCAGAATCTAAAAAATCAACAGTTGAAAGAATCAAAGATTATAAAAAATGGCAAATTGGTACTTTTAATTCACAGTAGGTGATGGAAAAACACTAAATACTATTCCAAGTTGCAAATAGCTGATAAAGAGTCGCAATTTGGTACCTGAATCAGTTGATGTGCTGTTGATGGAGTGATACTCACTGCCCTTTGCATGTGAAAACAGAAAAGTGAGTATGAATACTTGATTGTTTCGATAATTTGCATATAACACATAATTATCAGAACTAGTGAGTTGTTTTTTGTGCATTTAAAAATTTTAAAAAGTGACTAAAAAATCACCAAAAATAGAAAAACTAAAAAACAGTTTGTGAAGACAAAGTCAAACAAGATGTGATGGATTCAGAATCATACATCCTTTGTGAAGCCGTGAATAAGCATCAATACCCACCTGAAAAAAGAATGCAAAAAATGTAACTACGAAGAATCTGACATAGATAGCTATATATGAAATGAGAGGAGGTGATTATATTACCCGCTTGCCCGCATACTTCTTGATGTGAATGGGTTCAATATGGGGTTTCATGAACCTGAGAAGATCTTTGATACCCATTACTTATAAGCATTTTATCAAACAGTTGACAGGCCATTATGCAACAGCATTAAATTGTGTTCTATGTTATCCAAATCCGAAGAAACATCAAATACTAAACCAAATTCAACAATTTCAAATATATGCAAGATGTAACCTTTGATTTTTCATGAATACTTTTTACTATTAGCCAGAAACAAAGAAAGAAAATAGTCTGTATAAATTTTCTTCTCTGTTTCATCAATATTTTCTGAACCCATTGAAGCAAAAATGAACAAAATAAACAAAAATGAATATAAACAATCAAAAAATCAGTGTACACATATATATATCAAATAGATCTAAGATCGTAGATACAGATCTGAGTTCGCATATAAACAATCAAAAAATCAGAGAATGAGACTCACAAAATTAATCTTCAAATCGGATTGATCGAGAGCTTTGAGCCAAGATGGAGAGAGCCGGATAGAGATTACGATCGTGAATCAGAGCTTTGAGCCAAGATGGAGATCGTGATCGTGAGTCGGAGCCGGATAGAGAGCTCGATCTAGTGAACTTTCACCATAAGAAAGAGGAGTGATGAGGGGACAAAAAAAACCCTAGATCTATCTCAGGACTGAGAGAAATGGAAGAATGAAAAACGTGTCGGCTTAAAGGGGAAATATGTTAGTACACCTATAAAATATTTTGAAAACCTTTTAAACAACGATTTTTAAAACAACGCCATAACTGTTTCAATTAAATTTATAAAAAAATATTTTTAACCATTCGAAAGATAAAAATTATATAGAAGTGATAATTATTTTTTATTTTTTAATTAAATTAATTTTTAATTTTTAATTTTTTTTTTAAAAAATCAAATCATACATAACGTAAGAATCTTTTAATAAGTCATTTCTTATGTTGGTAACTTATTTAATTATTTATTAATTTTACAACATTTTTACCATCATTTTCAGTTTTTAATTTATATTTACAAAAATATTAAAAACTGTTATAAAAACTTGTTCAATACTTTTTTTGATTTATAAATGGACGTCTCAGTTTGTAAATTTGAAGAAAAAGCGTAAATTCAAAAAATGAGTTTATGTTGGTTTTTAAACATAAATTTAAAAATTTTACTAATAAATTTTTTTTTCAATTAATTTTTTTTCAATGAATTTTTTTTCTAACTGATTCTAACCAAGGGGGCAATTTGTAATGCTACTTTAAACCTTAGGGAGGGGATTGTAATTTCTAAAATGTGAGGGGTGGTAATGTAATTTACCCACTGAGAACAAAATTAGTATTTAAAAAAATTAAATTGCTAAAGGGGAAAATCCGTAATGAAACTTTAAACCTTAGGGGGAAATGTAATTTCCAAAATGTGAGGGGGAACTGTAATAAACATAAATTTCAAGGGGTGTTAGTATAATTTACCAAAAAAAATTAATTGGAAAAAAAATTATTTGAAAAAAAATTAATTGAAAAAAAAATTAATTGAAAAAAAATTTTACTAGTAAAATTTTTAAATTTCTATTTAAAAACCAACGTAAACTTATTTTTTGAATTTACATTTTTTCCTCAAATTTACAAACTGAGACAATCATTTATAAACCAAAAAAAATTATCAAACAAGTTTTTATGACAGTTTTTTAAATTTTTGTAAATATAAATTGAAAATTGAAAATGAAATGGTTAGGGTCTGTTTAGTAACGTTTACGTTTTCTTTTTATATTTACAAAAATTTTATAAACTGATTTTGTTTATTTTTAGAAAAACATAAATTACAAACGCGTTTGGTAATTGACAAAATGTTTAACAAAATTTAAAAATATAAAAAAGAGTGAGAAATGGCAAGTGGTGGCGGAAGATGGTAGTGGAAAGTGGTGACGGTAGGTGGTGGGTAGCGGGTGGTGGTGGGTGGTGGTAGTGATGGGTGGGTGGGTGATGCTGACGAGTGATGGGTGGTAGCGAGTGGGTAGTGGTGGTGGTGGTGGTGGCGGCGGGTGGTGGGCGATGGTGGCAGGTGGGTGGCGGAATGGCAGGTAGTGGTAGGTGGTGGCGGCGGATGGTGGTAGGTGGGTGGGTGGGTGACGGTGGTGGTGGTGGGTGGGTGGGTGGATGACGGTGGCAGGTGGTAGTGAGTGGGTGGTGGTGATGGTAGTGGCGGGTGGTCGGTGGTGGTGACAAGTGTGTGGCGGGTGGGTGGTGGTGGCAGGCAGGTGGCGGGTGGTGATGGTGGGTGAGTGGGTGGGTGATGGTGGCGGGTGGTAGGTGGTAGCGAGTGTGTGGTGGTGATGGTGGTAACGGGTGGTGGATAGTGATGACGGGTGGTGGGTGGTTGTGGCAGGTGGGTGGCGGGTGGTGGTGGGTAGTGGCGGGTGGTGGTGTGTGTGGGTGGGTGAAGGTGGTAGGTGGTAGCGAGTGGGTGGTGGTGGTGGGTGGTGGTGGCGGGTGGGTAGTAGGTGGTTGGTGGGTGGTGGTGGTGGGTGGCTAGTGGTGGATGGTGGTGATAGATAGGTGCTGAGTGGTGGTAGCGGGTAGGTGGCGGGCGGTGGATGGTAGTGGTGGGTAGATGGCATGTGGGTGTTGGTGACGGGTGGTAGGTAGTGAGTGGTGGTGGCAGGTGGTGGTGGGGGATGCGTGGTGGGTAGTGGTGGCGGAAGACAGTGGTGGAAAATGGTAGCGGGTGGTGGTTAGTGTTGGGTGGTAAAAAAAAAAACTAAAAACTCAAAACGGAAACACATTTTTTGAGTTTACATCTTTTGGCCAAATTTATAAACTGAGACCACTGATTTATAAATAAAAAATTTACCAAACAAGTTTTTATTTGAGTTTTTTAAATTTTTGTAAATATAAACAGAAAACTGAAAACGTGGTGTCGTTTGGTAACACTTACGTTTTTAGTTTTCTGTTTATATTTACAAAAAATTAAAAAACTCAAATAAAAACTTGTTTGATAAAATTTTTGATTTATAAATCAGTGGTCTCAGTTTATAAATTGGGCCAAAAAATGAAAACACAAAAAATGTGTTTCCATTTTGAGTTTTGAGTTTTTTTTTTTTTTTACCACCCAACACTAGTCACCACCCGCTACCATTTTCCACCACCGTCTTCCGCCACCACCACCCACCACCCAGCCGCCACCACCACCACTCACCACCCACCTGTCACCACCACTCACCACCCACCTGCCACCACCACCCACCCACCCACCACCCACCCCTCGCCGTCGCTGCTACCACCACCACCACCCACCTGCCATCCACCCGCCACCACTGACCACCCGCCACTACCATCCCCGTCACCTACTTTCCACCACCACTCACCACCCACCTGCCACCACCATCCACCACCTGCCACCACCAGCCACCCACCACCACCGCCACTACCATCACCCACCATCCACCACCACCCAGCCACCCACCACCACCCACTCGCTACCACCTACCACCCGCCACTGTCACCCACCTACCCACCACCACCACCACCACCACCTATCCGCCACCACCGGCCACCCACCACCCACCGGCCACCACCACCACCACCACCCACTCGCTACCACCCACCACCCGCCACCGTCACCCACCGACCCACCATCACCACCCACCGCCATCCGCCACCCACCTGCCACCACCACCCGCTACCCGCCACCATCACCACCACCACCCACTCGCTACGACCCACCACCCGCCACCGTCACCCACCCACCCACCACTACCACCACCACCCGCCACTTGTCCGCCACCACCACTCGCCATCTGCCACCACCACTCACCACTCGCCACCACTACCGCCACTACCCACCCGCCACCACCTACTACCACCAGCTACCCACCACCCACTGTTACCACTTTCCACCACCGTCTTCCGCCGCAACTTGCCAACACTTGCCATTTCTCACTCTTTTTTATATTTTTAAAATTTTTTAAACATTTTGTCAATTATTACCAAACGCGTTTGTAGTTTATGTTTTTCTAAAAATAAACAAAAATTAAACAAAAATCAGTTTATAAAATTTTTGTAAATATAAATTGAAAACGTAAACGTTACCAAACACACGTGTTACCAAATGGCACCTTAGAGCTTTAGATGGTAAAAATGTTGTAAAATTAACAAATAATTAAATAAGTTACCAACGTAAGAAATGACTTATCATAAGATTCTTAGGCTATATATGGTTTGATTTTTAGAAAAAAAAATTAAAAATTAAAAATTAATTTGGTTAAGAAATAAAAACTAAAAAATAATTATTATTTAAGGGTAAAAAATAATTATAATTTTAATTTTTGAGCAGGTTATATACATACGTATGGCTGTTTCAATATAATTTGTAAAAAATTATTTCTAACCACTCGAAAGATAAAAATTATATAAAAATGATAATTATTTTTATTTTTTATTTCTTAACCAAATTAATTTTTAATTTTTTTTCTAAAAATCAAACCATACATAGCCTAAGAATCTTTTGATAGATCATTTCTTATGTTGGTAACTTATTTAATTATTTGTTAATTTTATGACATTTTTACCATTTGAAGCCTGTTTGGTAACCATTTCGTTTGCAGTTTTCAATTTATATTTACAAAAATTTTAAAATTTGTCATAAAAATTTATTTGATAATTTTTTAATCTATAAATGGTTGTCTCAGTTTGTAAATTTGAGGAAAAAACGTAAATTCAAAAAATAAGTTTATGTTGGTTTTTAAACATAAATTTAAAAATTTTACTAACAATTTTTTTTTCAATTAATTTTTTTTCAATGAATTTTTTTTCCAACTAATACTAACCGACGGGACAATTGGTAATGCTACTTTAAACCTTAGGAAGGGGATTGTAATTTCTAAAATGTAAGGGGTGTCAATATAATTTACCCAGTAAGGGCAAAATTGGCATTTAAAAAAAATTAAATTGCTAAGGGGAGAATCTGTAATGAAACTTTAAACCTCAGGGAGGGAGATGTAATTTCCAAAACGTGAAGGGGGAACTGTAATAAACATAAACCTTAGGGGTGTCAGTGTAATTTACCCTATATATATATATATATAATCGCACTTAATTAGAAAGTGACATTAAAAATAAATATTATCACACTCAATCAGATTAAGTATGATTAAAAATTTGGGAATTGTATATTTTATATAAAAATCAATTTAAAATATTTTATACAATCGCACTTATTTAAAAAGTGTGATTAAAATCAATTCTAAAGAGAGGCTGTAAATGATAAGATAGATTCACTACTTTCAAATAAAACATGGAAGCTAGTGGATTTACCTCCAGGTTGTAAAACTATTGGGTGTAAATGGGTCCTTTGCGAAAAATTAAACCGAATGGAACTATGGATAAATATAAAGCGAGGCTTGTCGCTAAAGATTTCAAGCAACAAGTTGATCTTGATTTCTTTGATACTTTTTCTTTGATTACTAGAGTTACATCCATTAGATTGTTGATAGCAATGGCTGCAATTCATGGTTTAAAAATTCATCAAATGGATGTAAAAATAGCATTTTTAAATGGAGATCTAGATGAGGAGATTTACATGGACCAACCCAACGGTTTTGTGGAGCCTGGCCAAGAAAACAAGGTGTGTAAGCTAACTAAATCCCTTTATGGTTTAAAACAAGCTCCTAAATAATGGTATGAGAAATTTGATTCCTGCATGGTTGAAAATGGCTATAAGACTAATGAATGTGATAAGTGCATATATTATAAAACTTGTGAGAATGTGCCATATGACAAGTGGTCGGGCTGTTGTATCCTGGAGGGGACAAGTCATAGTTTTGTGACTACTGCATCGGTATTTGGGTTCTTCCTACCGCAGTGGACTTGATCTCCTTAAAGAAAACGAAATATCCGTGCCTCAGCCTGATCTATTTGTATCTCATTTTCTTTGCAATTTTTTATCAATAAAATATAATTTTTCTCGTATTTTCACCAACAAAATATTGCATAAATATTGGGATTTGAAAGGGAGATAGGTTAACACAACTTGTTATGGAAAGAGAATATACCTGGTACTTTAAATAGATACATAACCGGGGATGCGTTCACAACCCTGCTCTGTACCAGGTTTGTGTTGCTCTCTCAAACCATTTATCATCCAATGTGGTTGTCTTCAAGGGGGAAGGGGCAGTACCTGGCAAACAAGGTTGAATCCCATCCCTAATTGGGGACACTTATCTCTACAGGTGTTTTCTGGATCTTAGTAGATGATCAATTATTAATTAAGACTGTATTTTGTCTATTCTTATATAAGCATTATTACATTTCTGGAAATTTTATTTGATATCACGAGTGTTAGGGAATCCTTTATGTGGTGTCTTCTACATCTTGATAAATCATGAATTATTATAATTAAGAAGTTAGAACATTTCTTGAGAGGGGACTTTTTTTACTTGTGAGTTATTATTTTTTATGCCTTAAATTTTCAATCTTGTTTTCTTTTCTATCTTTTCTCTCCACTCTCTTCTTTGACATCCCCGATTAAAGATTCAGGAGTATATTTCTATGTTATACTATTAACTATTTAATTGCATGTTTGTTTGTTTGTTATTTTTTGAAGACAATTTTAGATATACAGGGACAAGGATTACAAGAGGAAAAGTTATAGCAGAAGCAGGGATAGATATGATCGTGACCGGCACTGGGGAAGGGAAAGAAATTATCGTCATCGAAGCAGGAGCTGCAGTGGAAGTCCTGATTATGACAAACGCCGTGGAAGAGGCAGATATAATGATGAGAGGTGTCTCCTCTGCTCTTAATTGAATTATGCTTTTGGACCTTTTATCTGACGCCATATGGATATTTTGAAATGTCTCCCCTGCTCGTCGTACCCCTAGTCCTCGGAGGAGCCCTTCTCCTCGCAGGACACCTCTATCTAGGAGTGGGAGTCCTGATAGACGCAATCACAAAGAACGCTCACCTACTCCAAAAAGTGTTTCTCTGCGTGGTAGACCTGCTGATTCTCAAAGCCCTTCCCGACATTGCGATGTTGATGTAAGTAATATTCCTCAAATCTAAGGTTGATTGCATCCAGACTTTTGTGGCTTAACTGGTTATTGGGATTTCTGTTTTGTAAGAATAGGGAGTGATATAGTATGTGATGAATCTTCAGCTCATATTCTACTCCTCGTACTGTGTGTAGTTGAAACTACTCTGGGGGAGGACATCTTGAGATTTTCAATGTTGTTATCAATCATTGAATGCTAGAATTGATTGCTCAGGGCTGATATTTAAGGTTGACTATTTTATTGTACTGGATGCATCCTTAAGTTTTGATGGTACTGTTGCACTCCAGTTTTCATGGGTTGGCTACATTTTTAATCTTTCTTTGTTCTTCTACCTTGTTTTTAAATCATATTTTATTTTGTTTGCATCTTTGTTAAAATCAATTCAGATAACTGAGCATTTTTACTTGTGATGGACCATGTACTGGCCTTCTATATTGTGTCTGGGAAAACTGAATGTGGCTGACTTGCTGATGATGTAGCAGCTGTTGATGCTGTGTTTATTTTGTGGTTGGTTGATATCATTTCTTGCTAGTTGCGAAGTACGTTGTTTTTTACAAATTTTGTCTGATGATGTCATCATTGGTAAGGTTTAAAACTTGCATGCTACTGAAGCCCCATTGGACTCTTGACTTTTGCTAACTTCAAATCTTAGGTCCGAAAGCAGTCTTAGTAGCTGTGATGGCTTAAAAGATGGTTGCTGCCCACATGCCTTAAGATGTAGTTGATGTAGTTAAACTGCTGGACCAGATATACCATAGTGCTGATTTTAATATGAATTGCTTGAGCAGCATATTGTAACATGAGGTTGGACATGGTGACGTAGTTACATACATTTTAAAGATGTTTGGTTAGACTTTCCCTCATTTATTCTTGGCTATTAGACTGTTACCAATTGATGTGGCATGTATCAATGTGTTTTGGTACATGCACCAGTGAATATGGTTTGAGCTGATACCAGTTGCATATTGTTACAGCACATGAGGTCGTGAATGTATATGTAAAGTGATAGCCGATATCTTCATACATCGGTTGTTACTGCACTTCTTGCTAATAGCTTTTGAACCTGGTGTTACCATTTTTCGTGTTGATGAGTGATGCTTGGTTTGGTAGCTGTGGTGCTCCAGTAGCTGTGCTTTGTTTCATTGCCTTCCAGTACATCTTGCTGATGCTGAATTTTAAGTTTTGGTTTTTTAGTCCATTGCATTGCTCTTGAAGGTATTTTTTTGCAGTCATCCAATATTTTGCCATCTTTGTTGCCTGTTTCATGCATATTTGGATTATGTATCTATTTATTTTTTAATTGCATTTTGTTGAATCTGATAACACTTCAATTTGTGTGGACGCTTTTCAGCTACAGCAATTTTATATCATTACAATAATGATAACTTATCCAATAAATATCCAGCAAGGATCATGGTTCACTTTGTAGTGAAGGTTGAAATGTTGAAGTTGTTCACTAGGTTAAACCTTAACAACTCTCTATAGCCATTGTTTTGTTGGCTTTCAGGCTAGCATTATGGTCTGTGCTTTCCTCTCCTTTCACTTGGGTAATACTTGTTACAAGGGAAATCATTTCTGGGGGAGAAATCACCAAAAAATGTTTGTGTTTACGGGAGGAACTCCTATTAAGGGGGAGGGAAAGGGTTCTTACCATTAATGAGTGAATTTACTAAAATAGCTTTGTGGACTTTGTTGGAAATCAAGCTCTCGTTATTATAATTGATTTAGGAGTAATGTTAGAAAAAATATAATCATACCAGCTGTATGATTATTCCATTCCAGCTAAGAGAATGATAGAATGAATGGAAATTGGTATTCCTCCATATTTTTAGACTTCTAATTCTTCATGGTATCAGAGCAGGTGTAATCCTGTCTCATCATTTTCGTCTCTTCAGTCAGTATTCGAGTTTTTTGTTTTAATTTTTTGTCTCCCTCTTCTACTCGAATCTATCCTTCTATTTCATGCCTAAATACGGTCCTGCTTTTGCAATGGCTATCGACTCATACTTCTCTTCTTCTGATATTATCATCTCATCGTCTTTATCCTCTCATCAAATGGAAACCTTTCATCTTCCGATCACCGCCCATAAACTAAACGGGCAAAATTATTTGCAATGGTCTCAATCTATATTAATATTTATATAGGGAAAGGAGAAAGATGACTACATCACCGAAGCTTCAGCGCTACCAGAAACCACAACATCAACCTACAAAAGGTGGATAGCTAAAAATTATATGGTCATGTCGTGGCTCGTCAACTCTATGACCACTGACATTGGCGAAAATTTACTGTCATTTGATACTGCCAAAGAGCTCTGGGACATGGCAAAAGAAACGTTCTCGAACAAGGAAAACACATCTGAAATCATCCAGCTTGAAAGCTCCTTCCACGATTTACAACAAGACAATCTTACGATAACTGAATATTTCAATACCCTTACTCATCTATGGCATCAACTTGATATGTTTGAGATTCATAACTGGAAGTGTGTTGCTGATGGTTTGTTGTATAAAAAGATTGTCGAAGGGAAGCGTGTGTTTAAATTCTTGTTAGGATTGAACACAAATCTTGATGAAATCAAAGGAAGAATTATGGGAGTACAACCTCTACCTAGCCTCAGAGAGGCATTCTCTGAAGTCCGTCGCGAAGAAAGTCAGAAAAAACTCATGATGGGATCCCATCAACAACTGAATATGGTAGAAAGCTCGTCTCTTAAGACTCAGTTCGCTCCTATTGACAACCGTCAGAAAAATAAATGAGGTAGGCCTTGGTGTGATCATTGCAGAAAGCTGGGTCACTCGAGAGAAACTTGCTGGAAGATTCATGGAAAGCCAGCAGATTGGAAGCCACGTCAACTTTTTGAGAAAGAAGGACGAGGTAATCATGTGGGTACCAATGAACTATCACCACAACCTTAAGCAAACCCTTTCAACAAGGAGCAAATGGAGATGCTTCAGAAACTACTGTCTCCTCTTCTACAGTCACAATCTGGTTCGTCTTCCAGCCACATCATTGGATCTGGAACCTTGGCTCACAAAGGTAATTCTTTGAACGCCTTTACTGTTGGTAAGAAACGTAAAAAACCTTGGATTGTGGACTCAGGAGCATCTGATCATATCACAGGAGATGCAACAATTTTTGATACATATAGCTCATGTCCAAATAATTTAACGGTCCGAATAGCAGATGGTTCACTATCAAAGGTTGCCGGTACAGGTTCAGTTGTGCTATCTAGGAATCTTATTCTCAACTCTGTTCTCCTTGTTCCTGACTTGGACTGTAATTTATTGTCAATTTGTCATCACCCGAACCCGCCCCCGTGGGTTAAGGACATAACCGGCCAGTAATCATGAGATTACCTACGGCCTCAAACCAAACCAAAAGTATTTTAACAGAGTTGACGGGGGCCAAACGGAAGCAATTTAAAACTTTGTCCATAAAGCTGTGCTTGCATGGCACATCATGACAAACCATCCATATGCATATTAATAACTCACAGCGAAATTTGTACTACATAAGGTTCTGTACATACAGGATCATATAAGTCTAAGTCAACCCATCACGGCTATATACAACATATGCAAAGTCTTCGCCAACATGACAAAATATAAATACATAACAAAAGGGCGAAGGCGGGTCTCGTGCATGAAACACAAGGCTGACTCTCCCAAAACCTTTGTTGTTCCACATAGACTTCACTAGGGCTGGGTTTGGACTTCTTTGGGCTCACCTACAAACACATGAATGAGCGTGAGCGATAGCCCAGTGAATAATATCAAATACAGAAGTTATACAAATGATATGTAGAACAACATGCATCAAATGGCCTTGGGCCCAATTCATATTTCTATTTAACATATATACACAATTTAGGTCAAGTGACTGCGGTTTTGAACAAACTGGCCTTTGGCCCATTTAAACTTTCATTTGTGTCAAAACGGCCTTTGGCCCATTCAGATGACAAACTGGCCTTTGGCCCATTCATTCGTTCACGTCGAAATGGCCTCCGGCCCATTCATTCATGTCAAAATGGCCTTCGGCCCATTCATTCATGTCAAAACGGCCTCTGGCCCATTCATTCATGTCAAAATTGCCTCTGGCCCATCCATCTTTGTCAAAACGGCCTCCGGCCCATCCATTCATGTCAAAACGGCCTCTGGCCCATTCATTTGGTATAGCAAACATTGTCCACCAATCGAATCAATGAACTTATAAAACTTTCATAGAAGTAAGTAATTGGACAACAACATATTTCAGATATCTCTATTAAGATACTACTCACAGTGATCGGTTGGTTGGTTTGCCCTGGAGCTCGACCCTACACATTCCATGAACACAAAAGGGTCACAAGCAATTCGATCCGTTCTAAATTCACATTTTCCTCTTTAAGCTTCATTCTTATCTCTTTAACTCAATTACAATGCTTAATGCATGCCTAAGAGTACTTAGAAGTGAAAGAGAACAGAAAATGAAACACAGAATGTCTTTTCAAAATTTCAGAAAACAGGGTCCCCGCTCGAGCGGACCCTTGAGGCCTGTAAAAGTACTGGATATGTCAAATTTACGCTCGATCTCGAACTCTGGCACTCGAGCGGAAGGCCTCTGTACATGGTTTCCCGCTCGAGCGTGAAATTACCCCGCTCGAGCGGACACCATGTCTGCAAAAAGTGTTGGATGATTCAAAATTACACACGAGCGTGAGGTCTGGCGCTCGAGCTGAAGGTCTGACTA
This sequence comes from Camellia sinensis, assembly GCF_055761805.1. Lineage (NCBI taxonomy): Eukaryota > Viridiplantae > Streptophyta > Magnoliopsida > Ericales > Theaceae > Camellia > Camellia sinensis. The sequence continues at coordinate 180,308,935 of NC_138963.1, read as the reverse complement.
AATAGTTCCCCACTCGAGCGTGAACTTACCTGCTCGAGCGGACATCCAAGTCTGCAAAAATACTGGGAGCACGAAATTCACGCTCGAGCGGCGATTTCCCCGCTCGAGCGGACATCAAATTTTCTGGGTTTTCCAGAACATGTTCTTGAGCTCCAATTCGACATTCACCCAACATTTCTTGCATGCAATATCTCAAACTTGAAATACACTTGTACTAACATGGTATAAACCCCAAATTACAACCCAGTGAAGCTCAATTTCATAAATAAATCACATGCATGTCCCAATAATTCATCAAACTCATTCTAACATAACAAATTCATGCATTCAAGCTCATATTCTCATGAATTGTACATGCATGTGCTATGTAACCCTTACTCTCAACTTAGATGATGAAGAGGTGATCAAAACATGAGCTTCAACTACAATCTTACATGGATCATACCCTTTGTGCTCAAACATGCAATATTCCAAGCAATTACACACATGCATGCATACATTGACCTTCAATTCAACATAATAACTCAATTTCATTTCAATTCTTACTCTTGATTACCCAACTAGCTTGAATACACAAAATTACAAACTAGAATCCATGAAATACTCACCTAGGAGCTTTAATTCCCACAATTTATAGCAAATTCTTGAGTAATCTTCAAGGTTTCCAAGCTTTGAGATCAAACTTCAACTCTCTCTCTCTCTCTCTAGCCGACCCTCACTCTCCTTCCTTAGAGCAATTCGGCTCAAATAAACAAGAAAGAGGAATTGAGTGTGTGTAGTGCCCCTCTTTAAGTCCCACTAGTCACAATTATTTCCATATAAAATATTTGGGCACTAATTCATCAATTTAATCAATTTAATCTGATTCGAATCAATTTTCAATTAAATTTCACCGTGGGCTCTAAAAATTATGCCAATCACAATGGCGTAATCAATTTCGGTTTCTATGGCCGATAGGGCCTTTAATTAAATTTCCAAAGTAGATAATCAAACAGATATTCCTACGGTGAACAGATAGAAATTCAAAACCACATATTTTCACATAATGGCACACAAAATCATATTAAACACATAATCATACTCATATTAAGGACCAATTAACATATTACGAAACAGGGATATCACACAATTAGTAAACTCACTAAGGAAAAGAGGTGTGTTACTAATTTTTTCTCCACTCATTGTCAATTTCAGGATTTGGATTCGGGGAAGACGATTGGCAATGCTAAGGAATGCTTTGGACTCTACATCCTTAAGGAACACCACTATCCACAGGAACAACCTCAAACAGCAATTCGTGGTAGTTCTTTTTCGGTTTCGTGTCAAAATAACGATAGAGCAATTATGTTGTGGCACTGTCGCTTAGGTCATCCTAATGTTATGTATCTCAAGCATTTATTTCCTTCATTATTTAATAAAAATCCAAAACCTTTTGATTGTGAAATCTATCAATTCTCTAAGCATGTACGGTCTCATTTTCCCATTCAATCCTATAAAGCGTCTCATCCATTCTCACTAATTCATAGAGATATCTGGGGTCCATCAAGAATAAAATATGTAACTGGTACTAGGTGGTTTGTCTCATTCATAGATGATCATACTAGATTAACCTGGGTATTCCTCATGAAAGACAAATTTGAAACAAGCCAAATCTTCAAAAATTTTAAAATTATGATTCAGACCCAATTCCAGTCAAAAATACAAATACTAAAGTCTGATAATGCTAGGGACTATTTCAACTCCATTCTAGGAGAATTTTTAGCAAAAGAAGGGATAGTTTACTTAAGTTCATATGTTGACACCCCACAACAAAACGGCATCGCTGAACGGAAAAATAGGCATTTGTTAGAGGTTGCTAGATCACTAATGTTTTCCACAAATGTTCCACAATTATTCTAGGGGGAAGCTGTTCTTATAGCAGCCTACCTTATCAATAGGATGCCATCTAGGGTACAACAATTCCAAACTCCTTGTCAACTTCTCCTAAAATCCTTTCCAACTACTCGCCTCATCTCCACCATCCCACCAAAAATTTTCGGATGCTCTGTCTTTGTTCATATCCATCGATAGTATCGAAGTAAACTTAATCCCAGGTCGCTCAAGTGCAATTTCATTGGGTATTCGTCACATCAAAAAGGGTATAAGTGTTACTCTTCTGTCACAAGGAAATTCTACAATTCTGTGGACGTCACATTTTTTGAAATCCAGTCTTACTACCCTAAAATCATTATTCAGGGGAAGACTCCAACTCAGGAATATCAATTTTGGACCCTTGAGTCATTTAGTGAGTCATCCATTACCACTAAAAATCATACACCTCCAAAGTCATTTAATCAACCTTTACCTGCCGAAAATTCCGAGTTCATTGTTGACTTGCGGGATAATGAGCACATCCAAGAGGAAACGGAGGAAGGAGCACTTTCTCAACAATCCCATGAGGTTGAGCCGTGTTCTAATCCAAGCAAAATTCCAGGTAACAATATTCCTACCACAGATAGTACTGTTAATTCTGAGTTAGAAAATAGTATTCTTAATATAAGCCCATAGCTTGGAGAAAAGGAGTTAGATCATGTACTCAGCATCCCATTGGGAACTTTATTTCTTATGATAAGCCATCACCTTCGTTTCGTGCCTTTACTTCTAGCATCATGGAGATACACATTCCTCAGAATATTCAGGAAGCTTTCAAGTATCCGAAGTGGAAGGCGGCAGTCAATGAGGAAATTTAGGCTCTGGAAAAGAATGGTACTTGGGAAATTACTGATCTTCCAAGAGGTAAGAAACCAGTTTGGTGTAAGTGGATTTTCACAGTAAAGCACAAGGCAGATGGTAATGTGGAACGTTATAAAGCTCGGTTGGTCACCAAAGGATTCTCCCAATCCTATGGCATTGACTATCAAGAAACCTTTGCTCCAGTTGCAAAGCTCAACACTGTTCGTGTACTTTTATCCTTGGCAGCTAATCTTGATTAGTCACTTCACCAACTTGATGTGAAAAATGCCTTCCTTAATGGTGACTTAGAGGAAGAAGTTTACATGGACATTCCTGCTGGACTTAAGACGACATCAAATTTAAACAAAGTTTGCAGACTCCGAAAATCCTTGTATGGTCTCAAACAATCTCCCAAGGGCTGGTTTGAATGGTTCACTAAGGCAGTGAAAGGGTACAAATTTGTTCAATGTCAATCCAATCATACATTATTTTTGAAGCACTCCCTAGGAGGAAAATTGGCAATTATCATTGTTTATGTGGATGACATAATTCTACCAGGTGATCATGAAGAGGAAATTGGCTTACTTAAAAAATTCCTAACAAAGGAATTTGAGATTAAAGATCTTGGAAACCTTAAGTACTTTCTTGGAATGGAGGTTTCTAGGTCAAAGAAAGGTATAGCAGTCTCACAATGTAAATACGTTCTAGACTTACTGAATGAAACAGGGATGCTAGGATGCAAGCCGGCAGAAACACCTATGGACACAACTATCAAACTGGAAGAAAGTGACGGTAGTGCACCAAGTGATAAAGGGAGATATCAACGTCTTATGGGAAAACTCATTTATCTTTCTCATACAAGGCCAGACATCGGCTTCTCTATTAGTGTGGTAAGTCAATTCATGAATAATCCAACCGAAAAACACATGACTGTTGTGACCAGAATATTGAGGTACCTAAAAAAGACACCGGGAAAGGGTCTCTTCTTCCAAAGAATGACAAAGAGAAAAATTGAGGATTTTTTCAGATGCAGATTGTGCAGGTTCAGTGACTGATCGAAGATCAACTTTTGGCTATTATTCGTTTGTCTGGGGGAACGTGGTTACATGGCGAAGCAAGAAACAGTCAGTGGTAGCCCGTAGTAGTGCTGAGGCAGAATTTCATGCTATGGCACTAGGTATCTGCGAGGGAATCTGGTTGAACAGGCTGTTAGAAGAATTACAGGTTCCATCTGAGCATCCCATGGTGTTATACTGCGATAACCAAGCCGCCATCAGTATTGCTAAGAATCCGGTTCATCATGATCGAACTAAACACATGGAGATAGATCAACACTTTATCAAGGAAAAGATTGATGAAGGAGTTTTCAAAGTCAGCTACACTCTAACAAACTATCAAAAGGCTGACATTCTCACGAAAGCTCTTGCTCGAGTTAACTTCAAAGATCTGACGAAAAAATTGGGAATGATTAACATCTACAACGCAGCTTTGAGGGGGAGTGTTGGAAATCAAGTTCTTGTTATTATAATTGATTTAGGAGTAATGTTAGAAAAAAATATAATCATACCAGCTGTATGATTATTCCATTCCAACTAAGAGAATGATAGAATGGATGAAAACTGGTATTCCTCCATATTTTCAGACTTCTAATTCTTCAGACTTCTATCAACCATCTGTCTATTTGGCCTGTCATCTATCAATATTTTGTAGTGAAAAATTAACTCTTCATCTCTATTTTTGTTATTCTCTTAATACTGGTCCTTTGATTGCTACTCAAGAAAAATATGCAAAGCCTCTTCTTAAATGAAAGGTTGCGTTGAGAACAGATACCAATCTTATCTCTCTTCTCAGCTAAGCTGAGGAGTAAAGCAGAAACAAGCCATTCAACAGGGTTGCAATTTCTTGTCTTTATTTGAAATTTTATGTTATTGTACCTATCTGAGATCCAAGTTGGAAGGTCACTCATTGAACTGCCTTTTTCTAGGAGCAAATATTCTAGGGTCCATTCCTGCATCCCTGTATTGCTTGTGAAATCCTAGTCTTTTCTACACCTTCACAACAATATATCAATGATGTTCTTCATCTTGAAGCAATTGGATTTGACAAGCAGTAGGTTTTTTGTCAAAAACCTTCCTGAACTACAATGGTCCCAAAACCACCAACTGGTTTCACCTAAACGCAATAAAAAACTTTAACTTGTTTAAGGAGTCAATATTATGAGAATCTATTGTCTAGGTTTATCCTCTCTTCTTTCTTTTTTATTATTTATTTTTAAATCAAATTCGACAAATCTCATTCTGCTTGTGTGATTAAGCCTTCTTATCAGAAATCTTATCAGTTCTTGCCAGTTTGACTTGTCGAGCAATCCTTTGGGTGATGCCATCTCTACCTTTTAGTCTCTTTTGATATCCTGAATCTTTCTTCTAGTTAAGTCGGCCTATTCAATGAGTATAATGTATGTGTTGTTTTCTTTTTGTTGTTTTTGTTCATGTTTTGTATTATTGCTTTTCTATGATGCAGTGTTATTTATTTTTATTAGCCAATTTTTTGTTTTGTTTTTTTTTTCCCGATTTATGTCATGTAAGTAATTTTCCAAACCCATTAAATAAAAATTAACGCAAACTTATGAGATTTGTGTAATGTAAGACTTGTACTAAGTTTTTGTATGGCTTTAATATAGTTGTTGTGACAGTCAAAGCCCTATTGACTATTTGAAACTTGAATTTGGTGATATTTATGGAAAGAAATTAAAAAAAAAAAATTAGCTTGTAGAAAATTTACATTTTCTCTCTATTATGTTTTGCCATCTCAATTTTTTATTTTATTTTATTTTTAATTTGTTTGCAATTTCAAGATTTAGATAGGCTGAAGTTTTTATAAAATTTGGGGACTTGAGTTGATCTAATGAAATTTGAAGAATCCAAGTAAATTTTAGGTAAAGTTAGGGGTGAACTCTTTGAACTTTTTGTGTCTAAGATAGTAGTGATGATTGGAAAGGGTTGACATTGAAAAGTTGGCTAAAATTACAAGAAAATATTTTTAAAATATTTTGCATCTTTTTGGATATTTGGTATGACAAATGTTTTTTTGTGATAAATGGAAAACAAGATCATTTAGAAAGAAAATGTTTCAATTTTTAGAAGTGAAAAAATATTTTGCACACTAAACCTTTTTCACCATCACCACCACCATCATCACCACAACCCCTATGATTCGACCATCACCAGTATTGCCATTACCATCTTGTCATCTCCGATATCTGACCATTATCACATTATCATCAGAACTACCACCACCACAACCACACTAGTACTACCACTACTACAGTTATAGTATGTTCATGAGAAAATGTTACCCGACCATTATCACATTATCATCATTACTACCACAACCACAACCACACGAGTACTACCACTACTTCAGTTGTAGTAAGTTCATAAGAAAATGTCATGGAAAATGTTTTTAGGGTGCGAAGTGCAAATTTAATGTGCTCTAAATCTTTTATTAAAATATTCATTGAGTATGTTAATGATATAATTTTTTTTAATAAAAATCTTACGATAAAATTCTGTTTGTTTTGAAGTAAATGTTTTATCAAAAATATTTTATTCATTTTTTTGTTGTTTGGTTGAACAAAAAGTAAAAAATATTTTTGCATCATTTTTTCAAAAATAACTTGCTTTTAAAAAATTTATAAGTCAATTTTTATAAAGTTGACTCTCACTTTTAACATTTTCAACATATTTAGTATTTTCAAATAAATAACTTAACTCATTAACAAGTCATAAATGATAATTTATTAAATTAAATTTTCTTATTCAGGCAATAAAATATTTTTTATTTCAAGTGTCAACCAAATGTCGAAAAACAAAAATATTTTTTTCTGTGTAAAATCAATTTACAAGAAAAATATTACCGTGTTTATTTTTGAAAGACTCAATAATAGTAGTTGTGGAGGGAAAAAATATGAGCCCTAGCCTAAATCCAATTAAGCTAGCCTAAGTCAAAAAGTGGTAAGTCCAAATCCATTCCTTAGAATCCACGAAGGACAGCTAACAACAACTTGACATCCAATCAAGGTGCATGAGGAGACAAGGAAATATAAAAAGATAATATTCTGGGTAAATCACACTTTGCACCCCTACACTTTACATCAAATCTCACTTTGACCCCTACATATCAAATTATGACACTTAATCTCCTGCACTTTTGGTCAAGTGTCACTTTGGCCCTTCTGTTAGCCTCATTGTTAACAGAGGTTAGTCACATGAAAAACATGTAAGGATACATTACACTTTGCACCCCTGTACTTTACACAAAATCTCACTTTAGCCTCTACACATCAAAATTGTGACACTTAACTCCTTAAAGGATAACTTCTGTTAGCCTCACTATTAACAAAAAAGCCAATGTGACACTTGACCAAAAGTGAAGGGGGTTAAGTGTCACAATTTGATGTATAGCGACCCCGGTCTTTTCCCATTTGATTATTGTATCCGGACTTGGGTTCCGTTTATTCTGTCATTGTTTATTTGTTGTTGTCGTCCTTTATTTTCTCTTTTGGAGTTGTAGGATGTGTTGGGCAGGTTTGTTTCAGGTTGGTTGGGTTCGTAAACCAAGTGTTGCTGTCCAGTTTTTGGGTTGGTCGCTCGAGCCAGGATTTGGTCGCTCGAGCGAGGTTTGTTTTTGTGTCTTCTGGCTCGATCCAGATTTTCTTCGCTCGAGTGAGCGACTGCGTCTGGTTTAGACCTGAGGGCAGTGCTTATTCGCTCGAGCGAGAGTTTCTTCGCTCGAGCGAGCGAGGTGTTTGTTTTCGAGTTCCTTGCTCGAGCGAGCATTCTGTCGCTCGAGCGTACTCCAGGGTTGCAGACCTGAAGCATTGCATTCTTGGCTCGAGCGAGATTTTCTTCGCTCGAGCGAGGTTTTCGTGTGTCTGGTCGCTCGAGCGACCAAGTCTTCGCTCGAGCGAGCCTGTCAGGTTTAAATAGGCAGCAGCATGTTTCAGATCAGTTTTTCATATACTTTCAGATTCCAAAACCCTAGTTACGAGTTCTCTCTCCCTCTACACATCTTCTCTCTTAGGATTGATCTACTTAGAGTGAGTTTCTACCTTAGATCCTTTATTAAAAAGATAGAGTAAGTCGAAGGCTTCCATTTAATCTAAACATTTAGTGATTTGGAGCACATTGGAATTTGGGTATTCATCTCTGTCTTCTCCATTCGGGTTATTTTCTTCGAGGTAGGGATTTCCTACTCCATCTTATAAGTTTTGTTCTAAGTTTTAGTATTTTGATATGTTGAGGGTACTTTGGTAATTTTGGGAAAAACCCTAGTTGTATTAATAAATTAATTTGTATAATTAATTCATGGAATTGGGAAAATATGGTTAAATTCATGGAATTGGGGAAATTCATTGATTAAATGGCGTAGTTGGATAATTCGAATCATTTGTCTATTGAATTGTTGATATAGTTATTTTCAGTTTAGAAATAATTGTTTTGGGCTATCGGTGGAGGATAGCCGTGCTTGTTGTAGACACTGCATGTGGATTAGGGATAACTGAAACTAATCATTGATTAAGTCATCAATGTTGACTGCTGAATTAATACAGACATTATGTGTATTGATTGTGTGTTGTGTATGTTATGTGTTTGCATACATTGTTTTGTGTGGGAGGAGATAGGGGATGTACTCCACGGTTTAGGGGAAGATAGGGGATGGACCTCTAAACCGGATTTTGTTTGGGAGGAGATAGGGGATGGACTCCATTAGCATCACTTTTATGTGTGCTTATTTATATTGAAGTGTTTTTATTGATACAGCACTAAAATGTGTATCAAACTGGAAGTATGAAGTGTTTGATTTGAGCCTGAGTCTCATCTGTTTGTTGACACTAGAAGAATGTGAATATGTTATATATAGTTTCACTGTTGTAAGATTGGCCAGGTTCTGAGCCATATTGATAATGTTGGAAAGTAAAACATGTCTTAGACATTAGTGTCATGAAACTGTATAATGATGTAATTGATTATCTTGGTTAACCATCTATTGAATGCTATTGCTTTATTCAATGCTTATATTTGGTTTAGTATATTTCTACTGGGCTGTGGCTCACCCTATATGGGAATATCATTTTCAAGTTCAGGTGATAAGCTACCTCCAAGAACTTAGCTTGGAAGGACTTGGATTTTGAAGACTATTTTCAGTTATTTGTTTTTCATTATTAGTACATGTAAACACTCAAGCCTAGGGCTTTATTTGTATTTGAGTTAGAACTCATACTTTTGTGTCCAAGTGTTGGCTTGGAAAGATGTAAGCCTGTAGGGCATTTAATTTGATGTTACATGTAATGTTTTTATTTGGTAATACTCTGATGAATGAATTAATAAAGTGTTTTCTTTAAATAATGCATGTCAATGATATATATATAATGGGTTATTTTTGAGGGTGTGACATGATGTGTAGGGACTAAAGTGAGATTTTATGTAAACTGCAGGGGTGCAAAGTGTAATTTACCCTAATATTCTAGAAGGCAAATGTATAAAATAAAAGAGAGGCATCGAATTAAGCATCATCCAACAGTGACATGTATAAAATAGACAAGATTAAGACATAAGCTAGACCTAGTAAGAGGTTGAGTCGTTTGATCAATTTAATCCTATGAACGTAATGCTTGGCGAATTGGCCACTAACATCTAACATCATTCAAGCCGTCCATGCACCAAAGATCCAACGATCAAGAACAAGGCACACTTGGCAAGTTGCCCAACCAAAGCCAGGTATGGGCAGAACCCTTCGATCAAAACAAGATCCGACGAATAAGATTTGAGCTAGAATAGCTATAAATGGGTAAGCTAACAAAGTACAAAAGAACAAGTAATGATTCCAATCTAACCCAATTAAGGCTGTGCAAAATATCATCCAATTCACTAAAACTGCACCGATCTGCATCAATCTATACCGCTCTATTTGCTAACTGCAAATTAAATTTTAAATTTTTTAATCCATATTCTAAACTGCTCCGCTTTACTATAGGTAATACATATATATATATTTTTTAACCTCTAATGAAATTTCAAAGTAAAAATGAGTGTGAGAGATATTTAAGATGTGAAATTTGTTACAAATTAGTAGTTATATATATGAAACATATTATGTAAAATTGCTTTGTGTTGTATACATAAAAAATATTATGCAAATTAGTGTTATATATTATGAAAATGTTGGATAATTGGTTAGAATATTTTTCAATCCGCCAATCCATCCAAAACCACCCAAACTATGATTTGTCAATCTGTTAATCCACCAATCCACCATTCGATTTGCAATTTTACTCTCAAACCACCCGAACCGCACACACACTCCTAAACCCAATCATGCTCAATCTTAATCAATTTCTACTTCAGAAATATTTCATTTCTTATATTTATATGCTATGGTCGATCAATGTACTGACTTGATTGTCGGAGGGTCCTTCCGACGTTTGGTTTCTCTTTACAGAATACAAAGGATTGGGCGTATCATCTCATTTTCTTTGCGAAAATGATTTCACCTTCCACATTAGTGAAGTGGGACTCATTAATACCATGTTTATTTTCAAAGACTCGTGTCATCATAGTTGGTTGGGACAATTACAAGCCTCATTAACAGATTAACAAAATTGCCCAGGGGACTCGATATTAGCAAAGGAAGTCGTTGGGATTATAGAGTAAATGATTATGTTATCCTGTTGTTTTACACTCAGCTTATGGTTTGAATCTCAGTACTGAAAAATTTCTGCTAGTTTATATGAATGTTTTGAAATTGCAGGTCTATGTCACTATTTCTATAATTCATCATATTTCGGAGCTTCAATATATATATATATATATATATTTAAATTTTCCACTCGAATCATGATCAGAACGTCAAATAATGAATCATGAAACATGTGTCAACATAATCTTTTTAATTAGAGTGGAAAACATGGGTCAACATAATCTTTTTAATTATAGTGGAAGTGGACAAACTGCCAGTGATAAAAGTTTGATGGCTTTGTTTGGGTGTTTAGAGTTTACTTTCATATTGAATTGTTTTCTTTTTTGAACTAGTTGTTCTGTTAATTATATTCCGAGATAGTTATGCCGTAGTAATCACATCAAAATTTTCTTTGTTTCAAAAGAAAAAATAAAAAATCACATCAATATTTTTTCTCTTTTTATGATTATATTATTTGCTGATAAAAAAGAAGCTAAAAAACACCATCATCGTGGTACATTTAATAGGTCATTTACATTTGTTGGTTGACATTGAGTAGTCCAAATTTGGTAACTGTGCAACAAGATTATTTATAAATTTCATATAGTTAATTTCATTTTACAGATGACAAAACAAACAAAAATTAGTCAGATAGACATGAAATAAATAAATATATTTTTTAATTCCTTCACTTAATTCCATTATACTAATAATCTACTCATTTAATCTCACCATATTAATTGTCACGACCCCAAACCGCCCCTAGTAGTTTGGTGCCGTGATGGCCAGTAATCCGAGATTACCGAAGGCCAACTTTCAAAATTCACACACAATCAGAGTATAAATATATGGGGCTCACAAGTGCGGAAGCAATAATTTAAAATACAAGTGGTCCATAGTGCATAAGTCAAATGGAATGGCATACATCTTTACATAGCTTTAAAACTTGAATACAAATAAAATGAAGTACAAAAATACATATTACATCTTGATAAAAGGCTTCTCGAGCCGACATGTTCAAAATACATAAGCTTCAAGATTGCCGACATAAACAAAAACACTTGAGCCACAAATCATGAAACATAATCTTCCAGTTTGCCGATATCCGCACTGCCGACATAACATACATTCAAAACACACATCTCGGCGTAAACGACTTCTTACTTGTTACCTACATATATACATAGGGAGGGTGAGCTTGGATACTCAGTGAATGGTATAAGTAATAAAGGTTTTTAAATGAATGATACCCGAGATCTTTTCAAAACAATACATAGTATATCCTTGTCAAAACCATACATAACAAAGCTTTACTTGGCTTGAAACAAAACATCATTCGAAACTTGGTCTTTCAAAACTTACATACTTAACATACGTCAATCTTAAAACATAACCTCGGCATAACCTTGGTCTTTCAAAACAAAAGCATAACCTCGGCATCGAGCACACCCGTTCATAGTCCGTCAGTGGCCGATATCTTAACAAGGGTGCTACTTAGGCTTAACGTCCCCTAGCACAAAAGGACGGTGCTACTTAGGCTTAAAGTCCCCTAGCACAGAAGGACCCTCAAAACAAGATGTGCTGCGAAAGTTTAGAGTCCTCCAGCACGAGGGACTTCCAAAACAAGATGTGCTGCGAAAGTTTAGAGTCCTCCATCACAAGGGACTTCCAAAACAAGGGAATAATCGACCCAGAATCGATTAGACAAACCCACCCGCACAAGGCAGTCGGTGGCAAGGGAGATATCTCAAACAAGGGTGCTACAAAAGTTTAGAGTCCTCTTAGCACAAAGGACCTATGTTACGAAGGCCCGTAGCCCTCTAACACGAGAGTACTGCGAAAGTTTAGAGTCCTCCAGCACAAGGGACTTTCAAAACAAGATGTGCAGTTACATTATAGTCCCCTAGCACTAAGGACTTTCCGAGAAGGTCATCAAAACAAAGCTTACTTGATACATAAAAATAGGGGTAATCATTCATGCTTGATCAAATACTTTTATCAAAACGAAACAAGGCTTTATCAAATCTTTATAACATAACTTTATTAAAAATACCACTCACATAGTTCTTGGGACGTCGGGGTCAAGGCAAAGGTCCAAGTCCTACAAACACATGGCAAAGCATACTGAACATACTTCTCAAAACAGGTCTCACATGCATGCAAATGATCTCGGGAAAACATGCTGGAAGTCAAAACACTTTTTACAGGTCAGGAAGACATGTTGGGTACCAACCAGGTCTTTGCCGAGGTCCCACACCTCCTGGCCGAGGTGTGGCTACCCAGGCTTCGACGTGCGGCTGCATACCGAGGTGCGCACAAGACAAACTAAAGGTGTAAGTGATCATGCAAGGTAGGCCAAGGTGAGATACGATGCTTGGCCTAAGTGTGAGGTCTAGGTGAGAGTGATCTCGGTGACTACACCTCAGGAAGTGAGGTCTGGAGATCTGGGTTTCCACCCGTGAAGGACAGGAAGAACATGAACATGAAGATCATGAAGAACATGAATGCTAAAATCATAACTTCTTTACTACAAAAATCTGGGATTTCATGCTATGAGTTCGAAAACATGGACCTGGGTACCCATACTTGAAAATCATGTGAAAACAAACACAAAAACACGGATCTTGGCATAAGGTTTCGGATCAAAACATGACTTTTCTTGAAGAACACATGAATGCTATTTTCTCTTTCTAATACCGAACTTCAAAGCAATGCATGGCTTACAAATCATATTCAATCATGCAATGCAATAACATAAACATAAAGAATGACAATAGCAGATCAAGAATCTAACCTTAGAACACGAATCTAACGGTTCGATCTCTAGGAATCAAGCTTAGAAATCTACTCTCCCTCAAGAACTCTTCTTCCTCTCTTAGAGCTTCTCTCTCCTCTTCAAAACAAAGATAGAACAAATGATAGGTTTTCTCTCTCTATCGGCTGACTTAACACTCAGCTCGGACACGTGGCAATGGCTGGTTGGCTCTTCTCAAAAAGGTGATAGATTGACAAGACAAGACTATGACAAAGCATATCTAACAAGCTACCCGGTAAGGCACTCCGGCAAGTGATGACATCGGCTAAGGGCAAAGCTTCGGCAACTAAGGTGACAATGACCTCGGCTAGGAAGGACAACGCTTGACTAAGCTGTGCCACACCTTGGGCTAGATGTGCCACACCTCGGTCTAGGTCATACCACTTCAGGACAAGATCACTTAGGTGTAAAGGTAACATCTCGGCCTAGATAATACACATCTCGGCCTTGGTGATGAACACCTCGGCCTAGATAATGACATCTAGGCCAATATGTCAAGGCGAAGGTGGAGGTCAAACAAAATGGTTCCAAGACAAATTTCTAGGCTGAAGGTGACCTCGGCTAGGAATGATCTAGGCGTAACATAACCTAGGCTTAACATCAGGGAAGGAGCAAAGCATGCAAGCAACACTTAGGCAAATCACATGAATACAAAACAAGACAAGATTCATGAATGTAAACTTATCAAGACAAAGTTATGTAAATGAACATGAATATACTATGACATGAATATGGGTTGTTACAGCAACTTAACATGGCAAAACATATAAATGCATGCAAACATGACTAAGCCATAAATATGAGTTGTTACATTGATAATTTCACCTAACTTAACTTTAAAAACAAACAAAACCAACAAGACAAGTGAAGTCGTTGGCTGTTATTCACTCAAAAAAAAAAAAAAAAAAAGAAGAAGAAAGTCATTGGCTGTTGGAAGTGTGACTTTTGGTCAGTCTTAAAATTCCAAAAAGTGTTAAAATCTCCAAATGTTTGACAATAGTTTTTTTTTTTTTTAATTTTGAACAAAATAACACTAAAAAAAAATTAAAATAGTTAATAAGACAAAATGTCATATTAAATTCATAATCATTTTACTTTTTCTCTCACAAACATCATATCCAACAATAAAAAAATACATCACTCTTCCTAAACACAATATTTTAACATACTAAAATAGTCAAAGACCAAAATAGCCTATTAAAATAGTCAATTTCCCAAACACCTCTATTATTGGTTAGAATTATTCATTCGGTAGAAATAGTGTGGGTAGTGTAGGATGGGGGTGATTATTTAATCATCTAGAACATTGCTCCATACTATTTGTTATTTGATAATTTTAATTATTTTTTAAAAATTTAACAAAATATATTAAATCTTACTGTTTCAACCAATATCAAGTTGGAGCAAAATTCGAACTATTACGCTCCTTGACTTCAGCCAAAAAAAAAACCTAAAAAACATAGACCCATGGGGGAGTCTGCACGTTAACTCTCCATTACTTTGGTTAATTTTGGAAAGTGGTTAAATTAGTAAAACAAAAATCAAGAAATTATTTAAAAAACTAAAAAATTAAATAAGAAAGTTAAAAAATTCTTCCATTCTCTTTATTTTTTGGATATTTTTTCATAAAAATCAAACAATTATTCTCACACATTTTAATTTTTTTAACACATATTTTAACAAAAAAGATTAATTTTTTTTATTATTTTTTTAAATGAATCCTTAGAACAACAAAAAAGATTGTGTTGCTTAGGGGTGGATAAATATAAGGCTAGACCAGTACTATGCACGGTTATATTAAACTTGGCATGTCTTAACATCAAGTGTAACTTAGCCATCTCAAGCTCAATCCTACAAAAATGTCTAAATCTCAAATCTACCCACTTCACTCAATAAATATTTCGTCTTGAAAGGCTATTATATTATTTAAACCCTTTTAATAATTATTTGAATTTGAAACATTAACAAAACTCAATTATAAAATAAATATAATCCTTTAAGAAATGTTTTAATTTAAACTCTAGAAAGAAAGAAATATATATATGTACTTTTCTTTATCTTTTATTATTTTTTTAATAAAAATAAGATAAGTATTTTATAAATGAACAGACTGAGCTAAAACTCTTTATCCAAGTCTAACCTAAAAATTAATTAAACTAAAAATTTAAATATTTTTTTTAAGTCCTAAAAATATCGGGTTGGGCTTGGTGGGCCATCAGGCCCATGGCCACCCCTACTGTTACCCTTTTTGTAATACATTTTTTTTTTTAAGAAGAAAATTAAGGATAGCGTTTGGTAGAGTTTTTTAAATATGATTTGAGAATAGGAGTTGTATTTTGAGTTTGTGAGTTTTGAAATTATGATTGGAGTATAGAAAATTTGTTTGGTGAATGAGTTTTGAAAAGAGTTTTGAATTGAGTGAGAAATTTTTGATGTGGCATATGATATTTGATACAAAAACTTACAACTCATAACCAAACACACAACTCAAAATTCTATTCAAAACTCATAAAAAAAAAAATTAAAAATTCCAAATTTTTTTATTTAAAATATAAAAAATAACAGGTGCCAATTGTAAAAAAATAAAAAAATAATATATATATATATATATATATATTGCACTGTTTCAGTCAATCGGCTGGACATCCGGGAGGACGACCGACCGAACGTCTAGGGAGACGACTAGTTAGTCCAAATTTTCCCACCTTAGAAAGAGTTTTCAAAAGTGGATATGGAATTAATTTTTGAAAACTGTAACCAAACACCACGTGCAAGTCAAGAGGTAGAATTGCATTTCCAAAACTCTTCCAAACAAAGCCTAATGATAGCCCCAAGAGATATCAATAAAGAACATAAAATACCAAAAAATTTAAGCTCCAGGAAAGTTGAAATCACTCCAGGACCTAAGCTTTGAAATCAAAAATCTTAATGGCTCAATTCCAACATCTTTTGGTGATTTGAGCTCCCTAACACTCCTACATCTTTGGAATAATCAACTCTCTGGTTCAATTCCTAAAGAACTAGGAAATTTGAAGTTCCTCGCCGATCTGGAATTGAGCGAAAATCAACTCAGTGGTCCTATTCCTGCTTCATTAGGCAATTTGTCTAGGTTAGAAAAACTTTTCCTTCGTTCCAACCAACTTTCCGATCCCATTCCACATGAATTTGGCAATTTGAAAAACTTGCTTGTACTAGAAATGGATGACAACCAGTTTTCTGGCAATCTCCCAGAGCTTTGCCAAGGTGGTAAACTTATGAACTTCACTGTGAACCACAACCAGCTCACAGGTACAATTCCCCAAAGTTTGAAAAACTATTCAAGCTTAGCCAGAGCTCGCTTTGATGAAAACCAATTCATTGGAAATATATCCGAAGATTTGGGCACTAATCCAAACCTGGTTTACCTAGATCTAAGTAACAACAATTTTTATGGCAAATTCTCAGAAAATTGGGAAATATTCCCAATTTTGACACTCCTAAAAATAGCAAGAAATAACATCACTGGTAGCATTCCACCAGGGTTTGGAAAGTCAACACGGCTAGAACGACTTGATTTATCTTCAAATCGTTTAGTTGGGGTGATCCCAAAGGAATTTGGAAAGTTGACTTCTTTGGAGTGGCTAATTTTGGCTGATAATCAACTTTCGGGTTGGATACCTCAAGAACTCAGATCACTAACTAAGTTGTTGAAACTTGATCTATCCACAAACAAATTTAGTGGGCCAATACCAGGTATTTTGGAGAACTATCAAATTTTGTTTTACTTGAACCTGAGCAACAACATGTTCAACCAGAAAATTCCATTACAGATTGGTAAGTTATTTCAACTAAACGAGATGGATCTGAGTAGTAATATTCTCATAAGAGAAATGCCATTGGAAATCACAAATTTGCAGAGCTTGGAGAAGTTGAACCTCTCGCACAATAAACTCTCTGGTCTCATTCCAAAGAGTTTTGAAGATATGCATGGCTTGGTGTATGTTGATATATCGTACAATCAGTTGCAAGGTCCTATTCCAGGTATTTTGGAGAACTATCAAATTTTGTTTTACTTGAACCTGAGCAACAACATGTTCAACCAGAAAATTCCATTACAGATTGGTAAGTTATTTCAACTAAACGAGATGGATCTGAGTAGTAATATTCTCATAGGAGAAATGCCATTGGAAATCACAAATTTGCAGAGCTTGGAGAAGTTGAACCTCTCGCACAATAAACTCTCTGGTCTCATTCCAAAGAGTTTTGAAGATATGCATGGCTTGGTGTATGTTGATATATCGTACAATCAGTTGCAAGGTCCTATTCCAGGTATTTTGGAGAACTATCAAATTTTGTTTTACTTGAACCTGAGCAACAACATGTTCAACCAGAAAATTCCATTACAGATTGGTAAGTTATTTCAACTAAACGAGATGGATCTGAGTAGTAATATTCTCATAGGAGAAATGCCATTGGAAATCACAAATTTGCAGAGCTTGGAGAAGTTGAACCTCTCGCACAATAAACTCTCTGGTCTCATTCCAAAGAGTTTTGAAGATATGCATGGCTTGGTGTATGTTGATATATCGTACAATCAGTTGCAAGGTCCTATTCCCATGAGCAACGCCTTTATGAATGCATCAATAGAAGCACTACAAGGGAACAAAGGTCTGTGTGGAAATTTCAAAGGCCTGCAGCCTTGCAAAGTTCCTTCTGCATTGCACAAACTCACTCTAGAAAAAAGGACACTTGTTCTTGTAATCGTGCTCCCTCTTGGTGGAGCACTCTTACTTCTAGGTGCATTCGTTGGACTTCTCATCATGTTCAATTCAAGAAAGACAAAGTCACACGTGGAAGAGGGTGACACCCAACCCCCGAAAGATGATTTGTTGTCGATAGCAATATTCGATGGAAGAGCAATGTACAATGACATTGTACAAGCTACCAACGATTTTGATGCCACATATTGCATTGGAAAAGGAGGATACGGAACTGTCTACAAAGCGAAGTTACCATCAACTAATATAGTAGCTGTGAAGAAACTTCATCCGTTATCCGAGAGGGCTGATAGGAAAGATTTCTTAAATGAGGTAAGGGCATTGCCAGAAATTAAGCATCGAAACATAGTGAAGCTTTTTGGGTATTGTTCACATGCTCGGCATTCTTTTCTAGTTTATGAGTACCTCCAAAGAGGTAGTTTGGCTACAATTTTTAACAAAGACGAAGAAGCTAAAGAATTGGATTGGCCTAAGAGGGTGAATATTATTAAGGGTGTGGCAAGCGCTTTGTCATACATGCACCATGATTGCACACCGCCTATTGTTCACCGAGACATTTCCAGCAACAATGTTCTAATTGATGAGGAGTATGAGGCTCATGTTTCGGACTTTGGCACTGCCAAGCTTTTGAAGCTAGATTCCTCTAACTGGAGTGCATTTGCAAGAATATACGGATATGTTGCACCAGGTAAACATAGTTTTATGCTCTCCTAAATTGGCATAGAATCTAAAGCATAACAAAACAAGTGCATTACCATGTCTCTCTTTTCTTGCAGAGCTTGCTTACACAATGAAGGTAATTGAAAAGTGTGATGTCTATAGCTTTGGTGTGTTAGCACTAGAAGTGATCAAAGGAAAGCATCCGGGAGACTTCATCATGTCCCTGTTGACCCCGACTGTTGAGAACATACAGCTAAAGGATGTGTTGGACCAACACCTTTCACCTCCCTCCCCTAAAGTTGACGAGGTAGTGATGTGTAGTGTAAAATTGGCAATCGCATGTTTGCATGTCAATCCACAATCTAGGCCAACCATGCACATTGTTTCTCAATTGTTATCCACCCGAAAAATTCTGTAGAGCCTCACCTATGTGCACCGAATTGCTGCCAATGAAAATGTGCAGAATTGATCCCTTTCTATTCTGCATATTTTTTCGTGCACTAATTTTGTGCACTTAGCAAAACTCAAGCCTCAAAGACAGTGCAAAGCTATTTTGTTTAGTAAGGATATGCTAGATATTAGATAAAACCCAATCGTCTCTATTACCCACTAAAATATACTTTTCATATAGGGATTTTTATTGTAAGAATAAATACTTAAGAGTGAAAATCAATAAAAAGAGAGGTGTACCCTTAGGGCCTTTGTGCGCCATGTGTGTATGGTAGTAACCGAACCACACACATATGGTGTGGTTTCTCTCTTTATTGTCATCTTATTTATTTTATTTTGTGTTGCTTTTATTTTTATTTTTCTTGCATATATACCTACCTTGTAGCACCAAAAATTGTTGGCTTCTTTTATATTGATTTCGAAGAGCAATGTTCCCGGTATAAATTACCAAAATGGTTCAAATTTGATATTGGTGGTGATGAGTTTGTGGCGGTGATTCTACAAGAAGTTAGGTCTTGAATGACAAAGTTTTTTTTTGTCTCCAAAGAGCTAATTTCGTCACTATAGATATTTGTGAGGAAATATTTTCTTCACCAATTTCGTCATTGAATGTTTGTCACTAAAAATTGCTTTTCGTCACCAATGAAATTACTTTAGTGACAAAATGTTTTGTCACCAATAAAACAATATTTTGTCGCAAAAAAATTATCATTTTCATCACCAAATAGTTATTCAATATCATGTTTATAATTTTAGTTGACGAATAAATTTGTCACCTATGTTGATCATTGATGAAGAAATAATTTCGTCACAGTAAGATGTAAAGTTGACAAAAATTTTTGTCTCCAAAAGTCAAACATGGGTGACGAAATATAATTCGTGACAAAAATATGTATACGTGACAAAATTTTTAGTTACCAAACAACAAAATCAATGAGAACTTCCATATATATGCTGCAACCAATTGTCACAAAAAATATTTATTTGAGATGAATAATTACTTTGTCATAATTACAAGTACAAATGACCAAAAAATGTGTCACTAAACTTGTTTCATATTTTATATTTCAATTTAAATTATTATTTCACAAATATCCCTACTCATATCCAAATAGCCTATGAAATGTACTAAGAAATCCACTAGCTATTATACACCTGTACAAAAAAATTCACCAAACAATTTATATTATAAATCAAAATATATCCATCTAACAAATTTAATAATAATCCATTAAGTATAACAAAAAAACCATCATAGCAAATCTCAAAATGAACTAAGAGCATCTCCAATGGTATTTGCTATAATAGCATTGCCATTGCTATAATTTGGCAATGAATAGTAGTAAATTGCCAAATTATTACTATGGTGCTCCAATGGTCACATGCTATTTTCGCAAATCTCAACCAACTTTCCTTCCAAATCAACACTTGATCTTAATTTGTAACTAGAACTAAGTATCAGTTCAGAAAAAATAAAAATAAAAAATCAACACTTGATCTTGATTTGCAAGTATGCTTCCAAATGTCACCAAAAACCAATCTGCAAAGAAAATAAATAAGGAGAACATTAACATATTATCAGTTACATCTAAACTCATATAAATAATTTTATTTTATAAACCAATTTAGTAGAAATGCATATAACAATCCAAAACTTCAAAGAGTTGAAGTGATCCTTGGTGATAAACAACACGGATAACAGAAGATGCCAAAAGATTGTAGGAATACCATGTATCACTAGCACTAATGTCAACAAGAACCAGCGAGAATCACATGACGTGTTTGATACAAACTAATCAGCCCATGGTTTTTACAGGAGTTACCATTTTCATTTAAATGTAAATATTTTCCTGTTTTATTTTTAACCTCAAAAAGGTAAAAAGGTCAAAACACACATGCAAGCAAACATAAAAATAAAAACAAACACACATGAATAGATATTGAAATAAAAACACGATTAGACCTCCAAACAGTTTGGGTTAATGACATTTTACCCCTTTATGGTTTGTCCAAAAACGCTTTACCTCGTTCATGTTTAAAAATATACACATAACCCTATTGAAATTTAGAGTGAAGTGCAAAAGTTGCAAATTCTGGTTAAGTTAACCGTGCGTGTACAACACAACTAAATTGATCGTGTGTGATTCTAAGAAATATATATAATGACACTTTTGTCCCTTTTTTAATTTGTCTTTATCTATTCTTTTCTTCTTCATTCCCTCTCCCTCCTCCTCCTTTCTACAGTATCACTCTTCTTTTCACTTCCTCCTACACCTCACATGCCACCACTGACCAATAGCCTCATGGACCACCATGGCTATCAACCACCTCTAAAACAAAACCCAGCAGCCACTTCCCCAAACATCCATGTTGGGTGACTCAGCAACCTCATAGACACAGTCCACCAGGCCACCACCGTGCATGGCCAAACCCAACCCCAACACCTAGTGGACAAGCACCTTTCATCCTTCTCATCTTTCTCCCCCTCACAGGGAAGTAAAATTTAAAACTCATCTCCCTCTAACAATCTAAAAATAGAAAGTTCTTAACACAAATTCTAAAGGCAATGAATCACCTTCAAGTTCTGAACTGTTTTAAGACAGATAAGCTGAGAACAATTAAGATGTTATTAATGAAATCATTGTACCAATGATGTGTACTAATCCATCACTAAAACCAAACTTTATAAACAAGGTTGTGGTGATCTGTTTCAATTACTATGTTCATCAGATTCCAGAGAACCAAAGAAACTCCAATAAGAAAAACAAAGAGCAAGTTTTCATACAGGCTGCAAAGCAAGACCAACACGTAATTTCCTGATCATGTCCACTTGAGAGCTGAAGTCCAAATTGACCTATAAAAGCCAGAAATGTATCCAACATTTCCCATTCAGAATACAACTTATAGATTTGGAAGGAAAAAAAAAAATGCTTAGTGACTTCAGGAGTCTTGATTTGAGATGACTAGAACACCAAAAATGTAAAATTTCTCACACCTGAACAGTGTATGTCCGAAACATCATATCAAGTCCAAGAGTGCCAACTTTAGGCATGTAAGTCCTCATAATCTCATATCTTCCCTAAGCCAAAATACTGTGCAAGTACACGGATAGTTGATCTTGTATTCATATATCGATGTAACACCATGTTGGTTTTTCGCCTTTTCTTTTTGTGTGTGTGTGTGGATAATTCTGTTGTTGATGTTTGGCGTTTCTGCAAATTTACATAATTGATCCATGAAACTTATTAATAATATGAACATTGTTTTAATGTTTTTTCTCATAATCTAATCTCTTTCCCCCCCCCCCTTAATGTGCAAATTAATTTAGGTTTGATTTTTATTTTCAAGCTCAAACTTTGCTTGTATATGTAATTGAGTTGACTTGAGCCAAGCTTAACTTTTTCAAGCACTAGACAAGCTGAGCTTGGGCTCGATTCTTTGAGCTTAACTCAAGCTCCAGCTCAACTAATTTCAATGAGCCAAACTCGAACACCCCAGAACTTGGCTCGACTTGTTTGCAGCCCCAACAGCAGGTAAGCTTAAGGAGTCATACAAAACTGGAACAGGAACCTTGATGGGTTAGGCTTAAATCTGGGCTGTGCATGCTGACAGGTATCTGAATTCCTTTTTATTCCTAACTGATTCAAACTCTATGACAAAGTAATCAATTGTACCAGCGAGTTAAGTCTTTGCTAGCCATATGTACTACAGGTCATAAGCCATGCTCAACTGGTGGTAGTGGGGTAGGAAACTAATCTACAGCACAAACAACTAGCTCTAATTTGGAGGATACCATAAACCTGGTCCAAGTCGCCAAGCTCGAACAATTCATCACATCTTGCTTATATATGATGAGTACATCTTCCTAAAATTCCCCCCACAACCTATGATTTAATACATGTCATCAAGCATGTGTTCTTCCTTCAACTTCCTTAAACTCACACGTGATCCTCAAATATGATAAGCTTGGCCTTCCATAACATCATGTGTGATTCATGATACCATCTAGCATAGCTAATAGTTCTTGGTCATCATCACACAGACTTGAGATCAAAGATCAAATCCTACCTTCGTCAGAACCACATAAAAACTGAAAGCCATGATATGTGGTTTGAGAATCACATACATTCATTTTCTCATAAATCATAATTGAAGAATTCCTAACATATTATATATCAACCACATGTCTTCATCTATATGCTGAAGTTATATGTTTCAGACAAACCTGATAAAGATGTGAATTAACCTCAGCTCAAGCTTGATGTAAAGTTTCAAGAGGTGCACCACTAAGCTCAAATTGGCCTCCTGGTTCCAATGATATGCTTTGCTTTCCCTGGATGATAGTAATGTGAAGTCTCTGAAGTTGCTCTCCAGAAATACACCGAAAGCAAAAGGTAAAACTTGTTGCATGTTACTTTTATGAAAAAAAAAATTCAGAAAGAACATGAATGAAATTTTTTTTATTGCTTTTGAACCAAAAAAATAGAGCATCATCGTCCATAATGAAGTAATACATAAACCAGAAAGCGGTTAAAAACTTTCCAAGTATTTAGATAAGATTTTTTTTTTTTTTTATCGGAAAAACAAGATAGAAGAGTGTCTACCTGTTTGAGTCCAATAATGTTGTCACCCTCCATTATTTTATCCCAGTCAAATCTTTCAGCAATACCATTGAGCAACTCTGCTATCTGTTTACACTTCATGGGCCTCAAAGTTTCACTCTCAAAGCCAAACTTTTCCTATTCTGCAGAATCCACATGATATAGCGATCCCGGGTTTACCCTTGTTGTACAGTGATCTGGACATGTGTCCGTGGATGTTGGTAGTTGTTTATTATCTTGTTTGCATCCTTTTTACTTGTATATTGAGTTATAGGATGTGTTGGGCAGGTCTGTTACAGGTTGGTTGTGTTTGGGAGCCTAGTGCTGCTGCCCAGATTTTTGGACCTTCGCTCGAGCGAGGAGTTGGTCGCTCGAGCGAGAGTTGAGTTCGTGCCTGGTGGGTCGAGCCAGAGTGGCTTCGCTCGAGCGAGCGATTGCGTCTGGTTCTAGACCTGAGAGTTGCATTTCTTGGCTCGAGCGAGTTTTCTTCGCTCGAGCGGTCTAGTTTGTTCTTCGCTCGAGCGAGAAGTCTGTCGCTCGAGCGTGCTTCTGGTTGCAGACCTGAGGGTTTGAGTTGTTGGCTCGAGCGAGCATTCTTTCGCTCGAGCGTACTTCTGAGTTTTCGGCTCGAGCGAGAACTTCTTGGCTCGAGCGAGAGTTTTCTGTGTCTGGTCGCTCGAGCGACAAAAGCTTCGCTCGAGCGAGCGTGTTTTTTATCAGCGGACAGTAGCTTTTTTGAACATCAGTTTTTCACTTTCTTTTTCTTTCAAACCCTAGATCCGAGACTCTCTCTCTCTAAACCTACACTCTCTCTAAGATTTGATCTCCCTAGAGTGTGAATCTAGCCTAGGGCCTTTGTTAAAAAGATAGAGGGCGTTGAGGGCTTCGACTTAATCTGAAAAAGTTTGGATTTGGAGCACGTTGATCTTCGAGTCTTCATCTCCTTTTTGGCTCAAACTTCGAGGTAGGGATATCCTACTCCTCTCTATGGATTTTGTCTTTAAATTTTAGTATTTTGAGACGTTGGGGTTGGTTTGGTAATTTTGTGAAAGTTTGGGGCTTTTGTGTTATTTTACAAAAGTTGGGGTTTTATTCATAATAAACCTAGATGCATGTTTGGCATAGAGAAATGGAATAAATGTTGAATCATTGGTGAAAATGGGACCTAAGGGTTGAAATGTCAATTATGGATAATGACCTAATTGCATTGTTTGATTAATTGGGATAATTAATTGCGAGAAATGAGGAAATGAAATGTTGATTGACTATCCATTGTGCATTTATTTTCTGTTTAGAGATAACTGCTTGGGCTATCGGTGGAGGATAGTCGTGATTGTTGTAGACAATGCATGATGATTAGGTAAACGGAAACTAATCAATGGAATGTGTCATGGAATTTGACGGTTGATAGAATACATTAACTATATGTATTGAGTGATTGTATATAGAACCAATGTGTTTGTATACGTTATGTGTAGAGGAGGAGATGGGGGATGTACTCCGCGGTTTAGGGGAAGATGGGGGATGTACCTCTAAACCGGATAGTATTGGGAGAAGATAGGGGATGAACTCCGTAGATACAGCTCATATGCTTTTCTAGAGAAGTGAAGATAGAGCTCATATGCTTATCTTTGTGAAGTGTGGATATAGCTCATATGCTTATCTGTGAATGTGGATATTGTTGTTATACATATCTGTTGAGAATGTGGGTATAGCTATATGCTTATCTGTGAATGTGGGATATAGTTTTTATACATATCTGTTGAGAATGTGGATAGAGCTTATATGCCTATCTGTTGAAAAAGGGAAAATGAAAAGTAACTTGGACTCATAAGTCGTATGACATAAAATGTGATTTATGTGGATGTATCAGTGTTGACCATCTATCAATTGCTAATCTTTTAGTCATTGTTCATGGTTGGTTTAGTGTATTTCTACTGGGCTGTGGCTCACCCTATATGGGAATATCATTTTCAGGTACAGGTTGCATGCCACCTCCAAGGACATAGCTTGGGAGGCTAGAGGCGGACATACTTTTGTCGTTTTACTTTTTGATGTATTACATGTAAATTCAAGCCAAGGGCTTAATGTGTAAATGAGTTAGTACTCTTTTGTTGTAACCAAGTGTTAACTTGGAAAGCTGTAAGCCCGTAGGGCATTTCGCTTTTGTTGTTAACATGTAATACTTTTGTAATGGAACTCTGATAAATGGAAGAATGTGGAACTTTTACATATCAATGCATGTCTTATTTGATGGGTTTAATGTTATTATTTTGAGGGCGTTACAACTTGGTATCAGAGCGTACCGGGTTCGAATACTTTGGGTACGTGGGAAGTGATTAGTATCACAATGGGTTTGTCTCGCTTGATAGAGACTTAGAAGTAGTGTTATATGCTTTGTGCTTAATTGATAACATTCTTATGTGACTATGTGGGTATGGGATTTAGTTTCTAGGATGTTGATTGGATCCTTGGGTTTCTGGGAGTCTTGTTGGAAAAGCACTTGATCAATGCTATTTCTAACCGGAACTCTAGTAACGCCTCGGGACTATCATTATCCGGAAATGAAATTCGTAAGTGCTTATGTGTTTATGTGCTTACGTGGAGTGAATTACAGTTGTCCATGCACTAGGACGTGGGTGTTTAGTTTCGGCACATTTGTGAATGTGCTAATGTTCTATGTTACCTTTATTAGGATGTAAGGGCGAGGAAGAGGTGCTAGGCGTGGTAGACCTGCGAGGCAGGAAGTACCGTTACCGGGTGAGATTCCGGCAGTGCAAGAGGGAGTTGGCCAGGCCAATGTGGCCGAGCCAGTGGGTCAGCAGGCCATGGGTGCCTTGGCCAGAGAGATAGCAGGAGCTTTGGGTATTCTTAGAGCTGGGAATCAGGCAGCTGAGGCAGGGCCTTCTTTCTTGAAGAGGGAGTTTTTCCGGGCTAATCCGGATGAGTTTATCGGGGATCCGAAGGAGCCACTGAAGGCTGATGAGTGGCTAGAGCAAATGAGTAAGACATTCGAGATGCTTGGCATCGAGGACGGAGCACTGAAAGTGACCTTGGCATCCTTCCAATTGAAGGGGGATGCAGGTCAATGGTGGAAGTACGAGAAGGCTCGTGTTGGTGGTACTTGGGAGGCGTTTGTGAATGCTTTTCAGGAGAGGTTTTTGTCTGCAGCAGCTAGGGAGAAGCTGAGGGACCAGTTTAGCCGGCTTAAGCAGCAGGGCTTGTCAGTGGCCGAGTTTGAGGCTACTTTTACCAGTCTGTCCAGGTTTGCACCTGAACTGGTGGCGTCTGAGGAACGCCGTTGCTATGAGTTTGAGCGGAAGTTGAGGCGGGGCCTCAAGTTGAGAGTTGGTGGGTCTTATATCCGAGAGTATAGACACCTGGTAGATGCTGCTGCTCATATGGAAATTATGATGCAGGAAGAGGAGAAAGAACAGAGGGGCTCCAAGAGGAGCCAGGATGGTCAGGGTGATGGCAGGAGACAGAGGGATTATAACCCTCAGCAGTCTCAGGGAGTAGTTTCTAGATCGACCTTTCCAGTGCCGAGTGCAGGCTCGGGGAGAGGCAATCAGGGGGATTTTGCTTGTTACAAGTGTGGCCAGCTAGGTCACAAGGTTTCAGTTTGCCCGCAGAAGGGTGGGGGTCAGAGAGCTGCTTCTTCTTCAGCTAGACCGCATAGTCAGAGTTTGGGCAGGGGGCAGCCCTTGTCTTGTTATCAGTGTGGACAGCCTGGGCACCTGAAGAGGTTTTGCCCGCAGTTGAGTGCCACTTCGGGAGCGTCTGGTTCTAGGCAAACGCAGGGTTTTCAGCCAGCTCAGTCTGTGCAGGCCTCGAGGGCCAATCCGGGAGCTTCGTCATCTCAGTCTGTGCAGCAGTCTTTTGCTCCGAGAGGTGAGCAGGTAGGCCAGGGGCCTACGGGGCGCGTGTATGCTGTTACCGCGCAGGATTTAGTACCGGCTCCATCAGTAGTGAAAAGTACTTTTCTGTTTTGCAACTCGGTTGCTAGTGTGTTGATAGACACGAGTGCATCTCATTCTTTTGTATCTGCTGCATTTGCATCTGTTTTGGAATTGGAGTTAGCACAGTTAGCATCTCCTATTTGTGTGGTATCGCCTTTGGGTGGTGAGTTGATCCTGAAACAGGGTGTTAGAGGATGTGATATAGAGGTCGCCGACTATAGGCTTCCTTTTCCGTTTGTTGTCATGCCCATGAAGGGTTTTGATGTTATTTTGGGTATGGACTGGCTATCGTCATACCGGGCTGTTATCGATTGCTACCGCCAGAGGGTCACGTTATGTACCTTGAGCGGGGAGTGGTTCCATTTCTTGGGAGACCGGGTTGGTAGTGTTTTGCCACTGGGGTATGATTCGCGAGGGCGAAGTGAGCTTAGTAGTCTACTTGCCAGCTTTGAGAGTGGTGAGAGTGGTGAGACCCAGCTGTATTGCCGAGGGTGGTTTGTGAGTATTCGGATGTCTTTCCCGAAGATCTTGTTAGTTTGCCACCTCACCGAGAGATAGAGTTCTCTATTGATTTAGTGCCCGGCACGGCGCCGATTTCTATGGCACCTTACCGTTTTGCTCCAGCAGAGTTGGTTGAGTTGAAAGTTCAGCTCCAGGAATTGCTAGATAAGGGCTTTGTTCGCCCTAGTGTTTCGCCGTGGGGAGCACCGGCCCTCTTTGTTAAAAAGAAAGATGGTGCCTTGAGATTGTGTATTGACTACCGGAAGTTGAATCGGGCTACGGTTAAGAATAAGTATCCTATGCCCCGTATAGATGACCTGTTTGACCAGTTGAAGGGTTCCCGTTGTTTCTCTAAGATAGACTTGAGATCGGGTTACCACCAGTTGAGGGTCAGGGAGGAGGATGTTCCTAAGACGGCATTCCGTACGCGGTATGGCCATTACGAGTTTCTGGTGATGCCATTTGGGCTTACCAATGCACCGGTAGTCTTTATGGACTTGATGAACCGGATCTTCCGGGAATTCTTGGATCGGTTTGTAGTCGTTTTTGTGGACGACATCCTTATCTATTCGCCTTCTGAGGAGGAGCACGAGGAACACTTGAGAGTGGTGCTTGAGTTGCTTAGAGCCCATAGGCTGTATGCCAAGTTTGGGAAGTGTGAGTTCTGGCTGAGGGAAGTCAAATTCTTAGGCCACGTGGTATCCGGGGAAGGGGTGTCTGTTGATACATCCAAGATTGAGGCAGTGCAAGATTGGGCACAGCCTAAGAGTGTGTTTGAGATCCGCAGTTTTCTGGGATTAGCTGGGTATTACCGTCGGTTTGTGAAAGATTTCTCCAGGTTAGCGTCACCGTTGACTAGACTGACTCGGAAGGAAGTCAAGTTTGTGTGGAGTGAGACTTGTGAAAAGTCGTTCCAAGAGCTGAAAGTTAGATTGACCACCGCTCCAGTGTTGATTATTCCGGAGAGAGGGTTGGGTTATGCGGTTTATTGTGATGCCTCACGAGAGGGTTTGGGTTGTGTGTTGATGCAAGAGGGGAAAGTGGTAGCTTATGGCTCACGTCAGTTGAAAATACACGAGAAGAATTACCCCACACACGACCTAGAGTTAGCAGCAGTGATCTTTGCCTTGAAAATTTGGAGGCACTACCTTTATGGTGAGAGGTTCGAGGTATTCTCGGACCACAAGAGTTTGAAGTATCTGTTTACACAGAGAGACTTGAATTTGAGGCAGAGGAGGTGGATGGAGTTCATTGAGGATTATGATTTTGAGTTGCATTATCATCCGGGAAAGGCCAATGTTGTGGCCGATGCCCTTAGTAGGAAATCCATTAGTGATGTAGCTAGTATAGCCATCCGAGAATGGGAGATGTTGGGAGCACTTGGGGAGTTTGATTTACTTCTGAGTGAATCCGTTGAGGCTGCGGCCTTGTTTTCTGTTGTTGCGCAGCCTACACTTGTGACTAGAGTGTTAGAGACACAGAGAGGTGACCTTGAGGTAGAGTCCCTCCGAGAGAAGATCTCCAGTGGGACAGTTGAGAAGGGTTTGACGGTGTATCCCGACCTGAGTGTGAGATACCGAGACCGTTTGTTTGTGCCGGAGTCTTGCCGTGAGGAAGTACTCCGAGAGTTTCATCATTCGCGCCTTGCGGTGCATCCGGGAGGTACTAAGATGTATCCGGATTTGGGTCGCCAGTTTTGGTGGCGGGGTATGAAGAGAGATGTGGCTGTTTTCATATCGAAGTGCCTTACTTGCCAGCAAGTGAAGGCCGAGCATCAGAGGCCAGCGGGTTTGTTGTAACCCTTGCCTATTGCTGAGTGGAAGTGGGAGCATGTCACTATGGACTTCGTTGTAGGTCTTCCGAGGACTCAGCGGGGTAGTGATGCTATTTGGGTGGTTGTAGACCGGTTGACTAAGTCGGCGCACTTTATTCCTATGCGCGTGAGAGATTCGGTAGATCATCTAGCCGACTTGTATATTCGGGACATAGTGACATTGCACGGGGTCCCAGTGACGATCGTCTCGGATAGAGATCCTCGTTTTACTGCCAGGTTGTGGCAGAGTTTGCAGAGTGCCTTGGGCACTAAGTTGACCTTTAGTACGGCTTATCATCCTCAGACTGACGGGCAGTCCGAGCGTACTATTCAGATCCTCGAGGATATGCTTCGGGGTTGTGTCCTGGACTTCAGTGGGACGTGGGAGAGGCACTTGCCATTGGTAGAGTTTGCCTACAACAGCAGTTTTCAGTCTAGTATCGGTATGGCACCGTTTGAGGCCTTGTATGGCCGACCGTGTAGGTCTCCAGTTTGTTGGGCCGAGGTGGGTGATGCACCTTTGTTGGGTCCGGAGTTGGTTAGGGAGACGACGGAGAAAGTTGAGCTTATCCGTAGGAGGCTTGTTACAGCCCAGAGTCGACAAAAGAGTTATGCCGATCGTAGAAGGAGGCCTTTGGCGTTTGAGGTAGGTGATCATGTCTTTCTGAAGATATCACCTAGGCGAGGCTTGATGAGATTTGGGAAGAGTGGAAAGTTATCCCCTCGGTTTATTGGTCCTTTTGAGATCCTTGAGAGGATTGGCGAGGTTGCTTATCGGTTAGCCTTACCACCGCAGTTGTCCGGAGTGCATGACGTGTTTCATGTGAGTATGCTTCGGAAGTATGAGCCAGATCCATCACATGTGTTGGATTGGACCGATTTAGAGGTAGATGAGGATGCCTCGTATGAGGAGAGACCGGTTCGG
The DNA here is from genome assembly GCF_055761805.1 of Camellia sinensis. NCBI lineage: Eukaryota > Viridiplantae > Streptophyta > Magnoliopsida > Ericales > Theaceae > Camellia > Camellia sinensis. The sequence continues at coordinate 180,278,005 of NC_138963.1, read as the reverse complement.
GTCTTGGATAGGCGGGATCAGGTCCTGCGTGGCAAGACCATTCCTTTGGTGAAAGTCTTGTGGAAACATCACGGAGTGGAGGAAGCCACTTGGGAACGTGAGTTGGAAGTCCGCGAAAAATATCCGGACTTGTTTGTTGATATGTAATCTTGTATTTAAATTTTAAACTATTGTTGAACTTAAGAGCTTTTATATATGTCTTAAGTTGTGAAACATTGAAAATGTTTTGGTTTATTGGAAGTATGTTTTGAAACTTACCTCATATGGAAGTTGAATGTAACACTATATATGTTGAATATATTGTTGAAATTGGAAAGATAATGCGTAATGTTGATGCATGTTGAAAGTACATATGTTGTTTACGTATTGTGAAATGCCTCTTGTTAAAGGGATGGGATGACCGGTAATGGGTCGAATTGTTGAATGTTAAAATGTAACAATGTTTAAAATGGAGAAAAACTTGTTTTTGAAAACTTGTGCTTAATTTCGGGGACGAAATTCTTTAAGGGGGGGAGGTTATAGCGATCCCGGGTTTACCCTTGTTGTACAGTGATCCGGACATGTGTCCGTGGATGTTGGTAGTTGTTTATTATCTTGTTTGCATCCTTTTTACTTGTATATTGAGTTATAGGATGTGTTGGGCAGGTCTGTTACAGGTTGGTTGTGTTTGGGAGCCTAGTGCTGCTGCCCAGATTTTTGGACCTTCGCTCGAGCGAGGAGTTGGTCGCTCGAGCGAGAGTTGAGTTCGTGCCTGGTGGGTCGAGCCAGAGTGGCTTCGCTCGAGCGAGCGATTGCGTCTGGTTTTGGACCTGAGAGTTACATTTCTTGGCTCGAGCGAGTTTTCTTCGCTCGAGCGGTCTGGTTTGTTCTTCGCTCGAGCGAGAAGTCTGTCGCTCGAGCGTGCTTCTGGTTGCAGACCTGAGGGTTTGAGTTGTTGGCTCGAGTGAGCATTCTTTCGCTCGAGTGCACTTCTGAGTTTTCGGCTCGAGCGAGAACTTCTTGGCTCGAGCGAGAGTTTTCTGTGTCTGGTCGCTCGAGCGACAAAAGCTTCGCTCGAGCGAGCGTGTTTTTTATCAGCAGACAGTAGCGTTTTTGAACATCAGTTTTTCACTTTCTTTTTCTTTCAAACCCTAGATCCGAGAGTCTCTCTCTCTAAACCTACACTCTCTCTAGGATTTGATCTCCCTAGAGTGTGAATCTAGCCTAGGGCCTTTGTTAAAAAGATAGAGGGCGTTGAGGGCTTCGACTTAATCTGAAAAAGTTTGGATTTGGAGCACGTTGATCTTCGAGTCTTCATCTCCTTTTTGGCTCAAACTTCGAGGTAGGGATATCCTACTCCTCTGTATGGATTTTGTCTTTAAATTTTAGTATTTTGAGACGTTGGGGTTGGTTTGGTAATTTTGTGAAAGTTTGGGGCTTTTGTGTTATTTTACAAAAGTTGGGGTTTTATTCATAATAAACCTAGATGCATGTTTGACAATATGTGTGTAAACAATATCACATCTACAAGAGTAAATATCAAGGTCCAACTATAACCAAGCAACCTGCTAGAGTTATTAAAACAAAAGTAGCTGCACAGTATTATAATCATAACAAGAAGCCATGGCAATTATTTTTTAAACAAATTTTATTGAACTAATGGAAATGATCAAAAGGACAAATGCATCAATAAAGGCAAGGTGAAGGAAGAAAACAAGCTAGGAGCATATGGGTGCCTAAATTCCCCCCCCAAAAAAGATTCCTTCATTTAGTGTTCATATCTAAGGATAAGAAATACTGCTTTGACTTCTACACCATTAATTAATCATCAAAATTTTGAACACAATATAAAAGCAAGAGACATGGAATGCAAGCAAATAAACTACTCTCTGTTATGCAGTAAGTTGCCCCATGAAGCATAATTAAAAAATTAAATTAGGAAGGCATTGAATTTTCCGTTGTGACCTAATCACCTGTAAGTTTATCAGCAGGCATTGAATTTTCCATTGTGACCTGACCCCTTAGGGAGACAACTTTGCTGAAAAGTTCAAAGAAGCCCTTGTCAAATGCAAGACCAAGATTGACTCAATCATTACAAAAGCTAAAACTTTGATGTTTTCAATTTTGGGCTTGTTTTGCTTTTCAGTGTGAAGCTGAATTTTGGTACATTGAAGAATTTATTGAGTTCTCTGGTGGAGCAGTTGCAAAAGCTTTTTGGCTTCGTGAAGGAGTTCATGAAATTGATGAGTGAAGTTGTGAAGCTAATTGGATATGGGTTTAAGTACAATTCATGTGATGATGACAAAACATTTTTGGAAGAGTTAATCAATCTTATATCTGGGATTTTGGATATAGAGCAGAAAAGCCAGCCACATGAATTCTATTTCAGTCTTGAGAAATTGGTGAAAGAGAAAATTGATAGTTTCTTGAAGAAAAATTTCAAAAGTTTGGCTAAGGATCCATAAAGGAGAGGCTTCTTTGTTGATTTATGTCTTATTGCTTTGTTAGTTCTCTTGAATTAAGTGTATCCTGGCCCTCAAAAAAAACCAAAAAAAAAAAAGTCTGCTATAATGCTTTGAATCTAATTTGTGTTTTTTATATCTCTACCTAGAGCAGCCCTAGCAAGAACGTGCGCCAGCTTTACACCCAGTCTCATGAACTTAGTATTTTTTTTTTTTTTGGGTGGAAAAGGTACTTCATAGAAGAAAAGTTAATATTTAACATAGTATTTTGTATTTCAATACCCCTAGCACCATCAAACAGTTGATAAGAGAAATACAATTCAGCATAATGAAGAAAATTATGACCTCAGTGTCTCTGTTAAATTCTTCTTTGGTTAAATAGGTTAATAGCACTTTAACATCTTCAAGCAAACCAAATAAATTATAATCAATCTAGTTTTTCATGATGAGATAATTGCAAGGATAATTGAGTTTTGGCGCCATTTACGTAAACTACCATTGAAAGATTAGTGTAAAGATAATTATTGTAGAGAATTCTAATATACTTGGTAATAGAATCTTAGACTTGACCCTCGGTGATTTGTATTTATGGCCAAAAAGAATGACTATCAACAAAAGTTACAGAACCTACAAACCAATTAAATCTTGAATTAAAACATAACTATCAACAAAAATTACAGTACATGGAATTCATTGACCACTGTTCAATGAATAGCAGAAACAATCACATTGACCACAGCTCAAGGTATGAACCTTCGAATTAAAACATGGAATTCATTATTCATAATCAATCACTGTAAATCTCGTAGGACTTTGGATAAATGACTATCGACAAAAATTACAGAACCTACAAACCAATTAAATCTTGAATGCACAATTCAATTGAATTCAAAGGGTAGGGTTCCAATGAGGTTCTTCCATTGTTGTTTCAAATATTACCCATAATGAAGTGTGTATTTACTTCTTTTTTAAGATGTTCAAAGTTCGTAATTCTGATGAAAATTAATGAGTGTAGATGTTGAATAAGCAAGGTGTAGGAGAGGGTTCAAGAAAGGAGTTGGAAAATTCGAAGATCTTCGAAGATCCTTGAAGAACAACTTCGAATTCTCTAGAATATGATGAGAGGCTTAGATTCTTCAATAATCTCAATTTAGGAACACAACAACAAAGGAGATGATGGAGATAAGAGATTGGGTGAAGAAGAAGGCAAAATGGCTAGAGAATAGAATAATGGCAAGGCTCTCCCATTGATCTCCCACTTTCACTCTCAAGGTCGATAATGGAGAAGGGAAATTAGTTCTTTCCCAAGAGTTAAAAATCTCCAAAATCCATCCCTTGTAAAGCTATGGGTGGGTGCTATTTATAGGCACCTCATGATATAGGATGGAGCCCATGTGCAAGGCACATGGGGGATATTCTCTCTAACCACCTTGTCCGAGGAGGTGACCTCTCCGAGGAGGTGACTTCTCCGAGGAGGTGACTTCTCCGAGGATGAGAAAACCCCGAAGAGGAGATCACTCCCTCGGCGAACCCTTCTTCTTAGCCACACCTAACCAATGATCCCCAATCATCCCAAAGGGTCAGGGGTAGTCCCAGAGGACGTCCTGCCGCAAAATATTGCCGAGTCTCATGGACCCCCCGTGGTCGTGCCACCTCGACCCGGGTATAGGCTAGTTTAACCGAAGAGTGAATTTATCTCCACTCACCGTCCTCGGAATCGGGTCCTTTGTTCGAACTCCATTACGCCCATGGTTCTGGTGCGTAGATCCCGGAAAGCTCCGAGCCCGCAAGTGTTCTAGGACTCATTAACGGAGGGACTTCTAGATTGCGTCTGAATCTGTTCGAAGCCAAGTGTTTCGGACCTCTAGGTTCGTGGATCCGAACCCTTTCGAGTCCGAGTGCCTCGGATCTCTAGGCTTGCTTAAATACCCTTTCGAGTCTGGGCCTGAGTAAGTCTCTAGGTTTGTGGATCCGAACCCTTTCGAGGCTTACAGCGATTCAATCCGTTTGATGGCGATAAATCTAGGCCCACCAATTCTTGGACTTGCGATAAATTCAGGCCCATTAATCTTGGGCTATTGGGCCTAAATAATTTAGTGGGCTCAAATTAGCCCCTCTTACATTTGCCCCTTGCGTGTATGAGAAATTTTAAATTTCTCAGACATGCATACTGTCATTTCTTCGACCCTGTTTCGCATCACGTTCCCCCAAAAAAAAAAAATGTTTTGTCACGACAGAGCCTATGGATAAAGTTGATGACGCACTTCAATTTATAAAAAAAAATTGACAAGCAAAAATTTAATTTGCCCCTTTTTTTTTTTTTTTTTTTTTTTTTTTTTTTTTTTTTTTTAAGGCTCACACGTGCCTTTGTTGTTTGGCACACACGGATAATGCTCTTTTTTTTTTTTATTTAAGGAAAGTGCCAAAACCCTAAGCCTCACCAACTTTTGCACAGCCGCCACAAGCACAGACCCAACTCGTCTTCTTCAACAGGCACAGACCCAGCTCCTTTCTTCCTCTCCAAGAAGGCTTCATATGTTCATCGTCATTTTGCACACCATCGGCGGCTACACCCTCGGCTATCATTGGTGTCGTGACAACGTCGTCAAGCCAACACCAGCCTCTTCTGTGGCCCTACTGCCGTTGCCTTCCTCAACTGACCAGCACCGACGCCGACGCCGCTGCTTGCTCCGGTGCCAACCACACACGTCGCCCTTTCAACGCATCGTGTGTGGTCACCAACTCCGCTGCGACATCACTGCTGGTTCCGGCCTCGCTCGTCCACTGCTCGTGCATGCGGCTTACGCCGTCTCTGCCCTGTCTTGATTTACGGCCTGCGCTGTGTGATGCTATACATCTTTGTGCAAGATAAAGCCGGCTTCATCTGAGATTGAATGGCATAAACTTGGTGACTCTGGTCACTAAGGCAAGCAATCCGAATCACACCATCGAAAATTAGATCCTGTGTCCGGGAACAATTGACGAAGCTAAGGTCGTAGTACCAGCCGTGATATTCTGGGAAGGGAGAGGCAGATAAGTTGAAGTTTTGAAGCTGTCGCGGGAGGCAGCGATTGGGGTCAGATATATCTATGGTCTGAGATTTGTAGTCAATATTGTTAACAAAAACATTAACAGAAAATGGAAGCTGGAGGAGTGGGTATTTGGAATGACGAATGCAAGAAAGATCAAAGCCAGGATGATACCCACAGTGCTCGGGCTGTTTCCCTATGAGCCTGAAAGGGAATCGGATTTCAGGGCCGTGATGCTCTCTGCACCTTGTTGGTAAGCACTCAAGATCTTGTTCTTCTGCTCCTCCTCCGAGCCCAACTGTAGCTGCTACAGCCATCGGTACGAATAATAGGACTGTGAGCAACAGAATTCCATGGAAAATGGCCATCTTAATTAATGGCTAATATTTGATACTCTGAAACAAAATCCCAGAGGCTAATTTTATTGAAGAAATCTGGCTTTGTTGTCTTGAATCCATGCTATTGAATTTTGAACCTGTGCCGATAATTTTGACAATAATTTTGACATACATACAGGTTTGATGTTGAATAATTAATTATTGTCTTGTCGATCTTGTAGATGCTCGGAAGATAAATAGTGGATGCCCGATGCTTTGCCTTCGTCTTCGGCTGTTCAACGCGAACCACACGTCGCCCACTCAACGCGATATGTGGTTTTTTGCCTAACACCATCCAGCTCGTTAGTCTCACAGCCCGGCGCTATTTTTTCGGAGTTTGAATCTCGGTTTTTGCATACTCACTGGTTCCAGTTCCGATCACTGTTGACTTCGACGGTTCCAACGCACACCACACACGTTCGCCCTCTCAACGCAACGTGTGTGGTCCTGCCAAGCCTAGCCCAGTCTTGTTGATTACAGTCTGTAAAGCCTCTCTGATTTCAGCTTAAATTTCCAGTATCGGCTTCAGACTTCACCTCTCTAACTGCCCAAATTTGTAAGTATGAAATTCGGCCCCCTCTTCCGAATGTAAATATATTTAAATATATATAAATATATTTTTGTGGCAATGTAGAGGGCTCAAGCAATCTGATGAAAATAAAAATAAAATAAATAAATAAAAAACTGAATCTGAATATGGACTCAATTTTTGTGGTAATCCCAATGATATTTTTTTTTAGCTCAAACACCGTGATTTTGGCCATATGGAAACATGCACTAGCACTTGAAACCTTATTGAGGTGCTTGGCTTGAACATAATTTGTTGAACTTTATCACCGAAGAAAGGCCGAATATAACTTGTTGACTAGTATTTGAGCTCCATTTTTGACATGGAGAGAGAAAATCCTGGGCTTATGAATATGGACTTTCAGAGAAACGAATAGTTGATGCCGAAATTTCATTCGAATGTGTTGCTTTAATTCCAATATTCTGAATTTTAATACGGTCAACTTCTTACTATTTATACCTGTTTATTTCAGCCATATGTCTTCTCAAAAGAAACCCGTAGCTCTGGGGTCATCAGAACCGGCTCTCATGAAAGAGAGGGATGTACCTCCGGCATCTGAGTGGAGGAAATCTCCTTATTTTGGTCGGAAGGACCCCTTCTGGCAGGCGGCTACCTCCACCACTTCTCTTCTATCTCCGAAGGGGGCTCCATTATGTCTCACTGAGGACACTGACTCTGGACATGAGGCCCTCATTTCTCCTTCCTCGGTGCTACGCTTTCGGATTGAGCGGGGGGACTTTCCATACTGTTATCCTCAGTTTAAGGCCTTCTCAAACCCTCCTTTTGGTTGGCAGGAGTGGGTCGATGATGTTCTCTCGGACAAGAGCTTCTGTCAGCGGCTTCAAGAGGCCCGCCTATTGATCCCAGTGAAAATATCTCGATCCCTATCCATCCGTCGCAACAATGCTAGCCTGGAAGCCATGGCTCTTCGGTGGAGCACCGAGACACACACCTTTATACTTGGCCAGCACGAGATGGGGCCCACCCTTGAGGATGTGTTCATGTTGCTGCGTCTGGAAGTGACCGGCCCTGATGCCTTCGACCCTGAGCAGACACCCCCCGAAGATGATTCTTTGATCCAATCTCTGAAGCTAAATCTTCAAACTTGTGGTCGGTGGAGTTCCGTTTTTGATGGTTCAGCGAGGAGGACTAGTCGAGTAAGGACGGACCGTGCCTCCTATACTGCATGGATCCGCCACTTCTTCAAAGATCTTCAGCCCTTGGCCAGAGATGCTGACCCTGACTCTCGGGAGTATGAGGCCGGTCCGATGTATGGCTCCAGGCTCTATTTCTTGGGATTTCTGGCTTGCTTCCTTTCATTCTTCATTCTTCCGAGCACACCTCCGGATTCCCTCAATTCTTTCGTCTTCCCCTTGGCAGTCAGGCTTTTCAGAGGAGATCGGATCCCTTTGGCTCCACTATTTCTTGGGAATCTCTACTATCGGCTGGATCTACTACATCGAGATATGGTTCGCTCCGTGGGTCGATATGAGCCTGTCTCCTTTATTCAAAGCCAGTTCCTGCTATGTTTCTTCTTCGAGAGGTTCCCAAAATTTGCCCCTGCTCCGACTGTATTTGAGGCGGAAGTTCTTCGAGAGATAGTGGATAAAGATGGCATCCCCGTGCTCGATACTGATGGGTCTCGGACATTTGAGAAAGCGAAGTCTTGCCAGCCGTTGATTACACGGTGGTCACGTACCATTTCCACCTTATCCTTGAATACTCTGGTGGATGATCCCCGACGCTTTGTGGCACAGCCGTATGTATGCCCGCCTGTGGGTGTGGCCACACCGCTTATCTATCATGGCTCCTCCCGCTCGGTGTCCTTTCCTTTGCCGAAGAACATCCCTGCACCCTTTGTTGATATGCTGATTATGATCCGTCCGAGTTCATTACCGGTGTGGCATGAGGAAGGCGTTGATAGTGCCGTTTATAGGCCCGACCGCATAGCATGTCAATTCGGGTTTGATCAATGTGCCCCGGGGCTAGCACCTCCTTTATTATCATTTTCAGCGAGCTACGGGCGCTTCAGTCGTGGGCTTGTACACACCGTGCTTCCCATATCTGGCTCTTTGACGATGCCAGGCTTGAGCCGAGTAGGGGGTTTCACCCCCTCTTTCAGGCGGTATTGGCAGAAGAATATCGATGCGTTTATTGCATTTGTCCAGAGCAGACCGACCGTATGTTTGCCTCCGCCGATTTATAAGAAGGATTCTTCTCTTCGGCTACCCGAGAGCCGAAAATCTGACCACATGTATGAGAGTTTCTTCACCTCATCTGCTCCAACTGACCCTTCTGCTCGGGCATCTGCTTCTAGCTTGGCAATTACTTCTCCGGAGCCAGTCCCTTTGAATAAGGCCTCTGGTCCTCGGACGACCCGCCTTAAGAAGATGGCTCACAAGAGGACTTCTGATGCCAGTCCTTCCGCTCCTCGCCTTTCCAAAAGGCTTCATGAGGTACCCGAAATTTTTGATTTGAAGCTACTTTCCTTTTTGCGACTATACCTTCTAAAATGAAAACTTTTATTTGCCCATGTTGTGCAAGATCCTGCGGTTGTTGACGTTCTCAGTACCGTGGCTCCTGGCCATGCTGCCTCCCCCAGGCCGGACTCAGACTTGGACGACACCCTCCCTTTGTCTGCAAGACTTGTGAAGATGTGCACCCCTCGTATAGCAGTTATAGATGACGATGATGATGAGGCTGAGTCCTCCGATCATTTTTGTGACCTTATTCCACGCACGCGTCGTCATCGCCCTACCGTAGCTGAGGAGGAGCACTACCTTGGTGACGAGTTTATTGGGGCTCACCGTTCTGATGTTGAGATTGCTGGAGGGACTGATGCCACAGAAATTGATGTCGCGGGCCATGCTTCTAGAAGCGATGTAGAGATGAGGTGCGCCTCTGGGAATGGTGTGGAGGTGGATGTGCTAGAGATCTCTGAGACTCGCTCTGGCACTTATGGTGATTCTCATCCTCCGGCCCTCCTTCCTTCTTCAGGGATGACTGCTACTGTTCAGGCTTCATCAGACATTGAGATCGATCAGGTGGTCTCTACACGACCAAGTGACTTTGTTGATGCTAGGAGTCCTTCAGTTGCCCCTGCTTTGCATATTGATCCTCCCTCTGGTAATCTTTCTTTCTGAAGTTTGTCATTTACTTATATCTGTGAGAAATCTTTACTTAAATGACTTTCCTGTTCCCTACCTCTAATAAGGCCTTCTTATCTTTTCTTCAGTGTTAGCTGCTAACGGGGTCTTGCCTTCACCTACCTCAGACTCTGCTCCAGTGTTAGCTGCTACCGGGGTCCTGCCTTCACCTGCCTCGGACTCTGCTCCAGTGTTAGCTGCTACCGGGGTCCTGCCTTCACCTGCCTCGGGCTCTTCTCCGACTCTCTTTGTAACTCCTCACGGTTCTCCTTCTCAAGGGGGGACACCTGTCTTTGAGACGACTGCTAGAGGTTCTTCATCGCCAGTGCCTTCGAATATTTTGGATCTGAATCTTAGTGATTTCCACATTGATAGTGATGCTTTTGGTCTTTCCCCTTATCGTTCGGCATTCTCAGGCTTGGGACCTCTGCCGGGAGTTACCCCTCCGGGTGGTTGATCTAACCCGATAGACATTGGGGAGATTCCTGAGACTAGCAGCTTTCCGGCCCCAATTCCTCCTTCGGCTTCTGGTAAAGTATCATTTCTCCATTATTGGGTAGCTCCTGAGTTTGCTTCAGTTCTACAGCTTGTGCATTCAAGTTACCCGGAGACCTTTGCTTCATTTGCTTGCCAGTGTCCACTCATTCAGACTGCTCTTCTCGAGTCTTTTGCCACTATCTTATATAGCTTGGACAGGCAACGGTTGTGTGACCTTAATGGGAAAGTAGTCGAGATGGCGTATCAGGGGATCTCTGACATGGAGCGTCACCAAGTGGACTTATCATGGCTTCGGAAGCGCCTGGATATAGCTTCGAACGCCAGTCATCAGCTGGAACTTATGTCTGTGCTTGCCTCTTATCGCACCTCTATAGATGAGATAAAGGCAACTCTTCGTGAACTTGAGTCGGGTTATGCTCGGGCCTTGGAGACTTTAGAGGCACACTCTACTGTTTGTCCTCCAGATGTAGACGTGACGGGCAGCTTTTTCGAGGGTATCTTTAGGAAAAATTGAGTTTTTTTTTTTTATCATTACTTTCTTGCCCCTTTCGATAAAAATGTTTTATCTAGGACAATGCAATGAAATGACAAAATTTTTGTTGTTTGGATATTTTCGCATTGTTTTCTCATTCTACTTGATAAAATATTTATTTCGAATGATACAATGGAAAGAACAATCATATGCACATGTTTATAAAAGCTGAAATATTCTCATTAGTTCTTCAACTTTCTTGGCAAAAGTATAATAGATTCACTGCAAGTGATGGGACAAAACATACACCATAGAGAAAACCAGCTTCTTCATAGCGTAAGGGGAATACGACTTTTAGACAAAGTAAGAAAATGAAAATGAATTTCAACATAGATGAGTCCAACTATGGGTAGTAATGCTTGATAAACTTTGCATTGAGCAGTCCAGTTCGGAAGCCATCTTCAACCCTTACAAGCTTGTAGTACCCACTTGAGCTGGCCTGAACCACCTTGTAGGGCCCTTCCCATTTTGGAGAAAACTTGGGCAAAGATTGTCCTCGCATGATTGGGTCTACAATCTTCCATACTAGATCACCTTCTTCAAACTTCCTTGGTACCACAGTCTGGTTATAGGCTCGGGCGATAGACTCATGATACCTTTCCATGACTTTTGCAGCTCTGTCATGCTTTTCCTCTAACGCTTCCAATCTGGTGGTTCGAGGCTCCAATACCATCCCCGAGGCGAGAGCCATTCGAGCAGATGGCGTTTCCAACTCTATAGGTAACACTGCCTCGGACCCATACACAAGGGAGTAAGGAGTTGCTTGAGTTGGCTTTCTCTTTGAAGTGCGATACGCCCATAGGGCTACTATCAACTATTCGGACCAAGTCCCCCCAAACTCATCCATCATCTTGCTCAGAATCCTTATCAGTGTCTTGTTTGTGGCTTCCGCCTGCCCGTTCCCTTTTGGATAGTAGGGTGTGGATTTGTGATGCTTCACTTGGTAAGTCTCTAGGAGGCTCTTCACATATTTGTTTATGAAGGGAGTGCCGTTATCCGAGAGGATGGTGTTTGGTACTCCAAATCGGCAAATGATATTCTCCTTGATGAAGTTCGCAACTGCAGGCCCCGTAGCGTTCTTCAGAGGAATTGCTTCGACCCACTTTGTACTCAATTCTGTGGCTGCGAGAATCCACTTGTACCCCTTAGAAGATGTGGAGATGGGCCCTATCAGATCAAAAGCCCAGGTATGGAACGGCCATGGCGTTCGGATACTATGCAGGTCTACAGTTGGAGCATGGATCAAATTTTCGTGTTTCTGACAAGTCTGGCACCTCTTCACGTGATGGGATGCATCTGACTCCATGGTCGGCCAGTAATACCCAAGGTGTATAAGTTGCTCGAACAGCCGAGCCCCTCCTTGATGTTCAATCTCGTGGGCTCTTCCGAGGACTAGATCTGACTCCTCCTTGGAGAGACATCTCAGGGGAGTGCCCTCAATACTTCTTCTATACAGCTTGTCCTGATCAAGAAAGTATCGCCTCGCTCTCCTCTTGAGGTGTGCAATGTCCCTCGGGCTCTCAGGTAGTGTTCCCTCTTTGAGATAGTCAATGTAGACTTGCCTCCAGTCAGGGGTATCAATTTCAAAGCAACTCTCATCCTCCCGGATGTATGACTGACACTTGGGGCATTCCCTCTGTAATTGATTTGAGTCCTTCTCCATCTCGGGCCAATAATAACCTTGTCTTTGGATTCTTCTATACAGACTGATATCCCCATCCCCGCAAGACTTTTCATGGATCTGTTGTAGTCGGAAGCTTGCTTCTTGTTGGCCAATACACCGGGCTAGGAATCCGGTACCTCCTCGGAAGTAAAGTTCACCTTGAATCATTGTGAATTGGGCAAGCTTGGCCATAGTCAGTTTTCCAACTTTGCTTCTGAGTTGCTCGAGGACTTCTCCTCTCCAGTCCTCCGGAAGGCCTTTGTCTTCGGGTATTATTGAAGGTTCTGTTCTCTTCTTGATAACAATTGTTGCCTCTTCCTCTGGAATGTCAACTCTTGCCCCTAATGTTGCGAGGGCATCTGAAAACTTGTTGTCGGAGCGAGGCACATGCTCTATTTCGACCTTCTGAAATTTGTCAAGAAGCCTTTGGACTGTTGTTCGATATGTGGCCAAGGCAGGCTCCTTTAAGACGAACTGTCCTGAAACTTGCTTCACTATCAGCTTTGAGTCCCCCCGGATCCGAATCTTCTTGATACTGTGCTTCTCAGCTGCTATCAAGCCTAAAATAAGAGCCTCATACTCGGCTTCGTTATTCGAACAATGGAAATCCAGTTTATAAGACAAATATAACTTTTCCCCACTTTTGCTTGTAAGGACTATCCCGGTTCCTCCCTTCCCTCCGGCTGCTGCTCCGTCAAAGCTCAATGTCCAGAAGCTTTCCTCGGAAGCCATAGCTGCGTGCACCTCTCCTCTTAATTCTTCATTCACTGGTTCATAGTCACCACTTGGAAATTGGGCAAGGAGATCAGCTAAGGCTTGACTTTTGATCGCCTTGGGGGCTACACATGTGATCTCGAATTCACCCAATGCTAACAACCATCTTGCCACCTTCCCGGTTAGAGCAGGCTTGCTGAGGAGGTATCGGATTGGATCGCTTCTAGTAACAATCTGAATCTGATGTGCTAGGAAGTAATGTCTGAGCTTTTGGGCAGTGAATACCAAAGCTAAACAATGTCTCTCTACTGGAGTATATCGGACTTCTGCTCCTCGAATCTTCCGACTGATGTAATACACCGGGCGTTCTACTCCATCTACATCTTGGACCAATAATGCCCCTATGGACTTGGGGGTTGAAGTTAGGTACAACATTAGAGGCACCCCGGGCTGCAGGGCTATCATGGTCTGAGGCGAGGTCAAGGCCGCCTTGATTCTCTCAAAGGCCTTTTGGTGCTCTTGGTTCCACTCGAACTTGGCATCTCCTTTTAACAAAGAGCCGAAAGGCGCAGAGATCTCTGCCAGTGCTGGGATAAACCTCCGAATATAAGACACCTTCCCGAGGAACTTCTTTAACTCCTTCTGAGAATGCGGGGGAGGCATTGCTCTGATAGATTTGACCTTGTCTTCATCTGCCTCGATACCATGCCTATGTACAAGAAACCCGAGGAACTTCCCGGCCGTCACCCCGAAAGCACATTTGAGAGGATTCATCCTCATTTTGAATTTCTGGCACCTCTTGAATACCTTCTCAAGGTCTCGGAGATGGTCTTCTTCTTTCTTGGATTTCACCACTAGATCATCAACATAATCTTCCACCTCATGATGGATCATGTCATGAAAGATTGCAGTCATAGCCCTTTGGTAAGTTGCACCGGCATTCTTGAGTCCGAAAGGCATGACTGTATAGAAGAAGTTTCCGAGAGGTGTTCTAAAAGCAGTCTTTTCTGCGTCCTCTTCAGCCATCTTAATCTGATTGTATCCACTGAATCCATCCATGAATAAGAACATCTGGTGTGCCGAGGTAGTATCCACGAGGGTGTCAATGTGAGGAAGAGGGAATTCATCCTTCGGGCAAGATTTGTTCAAATCTCGAAAGTCTACACATACTCTGATTTGGCCATTCTTCTTTACTGGCACGATGTTTGCTAACCACGTGGGGTACTGTATTGGCCGGATGAAACCAGCCTGTTGAAGTTTTTCAATCTCCTCCTTAATCTTCTCTTCGAGATCTGGATGATATTTTCGAGCAGCTTGCTTAATTGGCTTGGAGTTTGGGAATACATCAAGATAGTGGGAGACTAGGTCAGGATCTAGTCCGGGCATTTCCTTATATGACCAAGCAAACACATCTGAGTATCGGCTTATCAACTTTAACAACTGTTCCCGCTTCTCTGGGCTAAGGCTCGAACTTACGAATACCGGCCTCGGTGCATCTTGTCCATCACTCAGATCTATTTCAATAAGTTGTTCGGGCTGAGGCTTCGGCCCATCTTGCATACATTCTGGAGCCACTTCAGGCTTTATTACTATATCATTGTCAGGAGGCTCTTCTTTTGACTCGGAGTCGGTGACTGAAGAAACCGACTCCCCGCACCTTCATAAATAGTACACCATCTTGCCTCCTTCTCGAACTTTCATCACCTTTCGAGGAATAGGCAGACTTTCTGTTCTAGACATTGCCCGCTTACTTGATTCTGCCATCGGCTCCTTGTCATCTTTGATATCCTCCCAACGAGGAATTTTGACCCCTCGAGGCTTAGAGGTGGTGGGAACTTCTTCGACAGCCAGTTCGGTGAAGTAGATGGCATCAGAATAATGAGCTTCATGGATCTCGAAAGGCCTTTCTGTAGCCTGAATTGTCACCGTCTTCTTTCCCCATTTAGCCTTAACACACTGATGATAACTCGATGGTACAGCCCCATATCTATGCATCCAGGTCCTCCCTAGAATGATGTGATAATTTGCCTCAGAATCGATAATATGGAACTTGGTGGCCGAGCGAATCTCTCAAACGGCTAAATCAACAGTTACGCATCCGATAGTAACTCTCCTTTCTCCACCGAAGCCAGTGATGACTATCGGCTGCTTCACAATGCGTTCTTCAGAGATTCCGGCTTTTTCTAGAGTAGCGCGAGTCATAATGTTGATAGAGGCTCCACTATCTAGAAAGGCCCTTTTGAACTCAACCCCGTTAATAAAAACAGTCACATAAAGCGGGCGATTGTGAGAAAAAGGATACTTCCGATCAGCCTCGGAGAAAGTAATGGCACTAGATTGCTCTTTTGCCTTCCTCGGGATAGACCCCTCAGTCGACATGCATTCCTCATGGTGTGCCTCGGCTATATTAATGATAGACTTGGTGATTTCCGTTCTTGCCTCCCTGGAAAGTCCAAGCTGGTCAAAGAACTGCTTGAACTTTACACAGTCTTGCAGGGTTTTGGCATAGTGATCCGGATCTTTTTCCACTCTTGGAGGTTCGTAGTTAACCATCTCCTCGGTCTCCTCAAAATAAGATGCCACATAAACATGGTGTCCTCCTCTTCCATAGTATTCTTCTCCTCCTTCTGGATCAAAGGGATCTTTGTCATGAGTCATAAATGTTCTGCCCTCTGGATCGAGAGCACTTCCATAGTAAACTTGCTCACCCTCTGGCTCGAGGATGTCGTCCAGATAACAGTCATCGTCATCGAGATTAGCGATAGCCTCGATCATTGGGCCTTCATAAGCTATCATAGCAACATTCTTGCCCTTGTCCCGGTGTTGAGGATATGGTTGTTCTCGGATGTCTTGAGTCCCTCGCTTTTTGAACCTCAATTCGTCTGCTTCGACTTTATCTCTGAAGATTTTCCTGAGAGTCCAACACTTCTCTGTCGGATGTTTCAATGTACGATGGTAGACACAAAATTCAGGGCTCTCACGGTCCTTTTTTGATGGCATTTCTTCAACATAAGGCAATTTTAGCTCTCCGTCAGCCACCCATTCCTTAACTAGAGCTTTCACTTCCTCAATTCCACATGGATAAGAAACATTCCCCTTTTCACCATTATATTGCTTTCTTTTCTGGCCTCTATGACCTCCTCCTTGTGAGTTTCGGGTATCCGGGGCAGAGGCAGCAGCAACGATAGGTCCACGAGATGACTTGAAACTAGTCTTGTAACTGGCTTTAAATCCGAACTCCTGAGCCTGAGGAATGCTAATGTTCCGAGCTGCTTCTATTAATGCCGAGAAGGTGGGTAGCTTGTGGTTAACTAGAAACATTTTGTACCTGCTCAATGCCCCTTCTAGACAAATTTGAACCAGATAACTCTCCTCAACTGCTTCATGACAATCCACGGCCTTGTCCTGAAACCTTTTGACGTAGTCAAGGATGTCTTCACTTTCTTGTTGCTTCTCTTTACACAATGTAAGTGTGGTCACCTTCTCCGCCACTTGAAAGAACTTGGAGTGGAATTTGTTAACCATTTCCTCCCAACTTCGGACAGAGTTTGGGGCCAAATTAACATACCAACTGTATGCTCGGTCGGTGAGGGACTTAGAGAATTCTCTCAGTCGGAGGACGTGGTTTGAACCATGAATACCTAGAGTCTCGATGAATCGCACAACATGTTCTCGGGCATTTCCTTGTTTGCCGTCGAACTTGATGAACTTCGGCACTGTATACCCCTCAGGGTATGGATAGCTCAGCATCTCAATGGGGTAAGGCGGCTTGACGTCTGGATCAGGCAAAGAGGGTAAGGTCCTCTTGCCCCGTTCGAGATCGAACATGGCCTGCACATCGGCGAGAGTGAGAAACTGTTGAGGGAGAGAGTTTGATGGTGGTATTCCCGGGACTTGGCTTATGTACCCGAAGACTGAGCTAGGGGCGTCTTGGCCATTCTGGTGCTGCGAATTCATCATTGGTGAGGACATTTGACGATACTGGCCATCAGCGCCTATAGACAAGCCAGTTGGTGATGGGATATTGAATTGAGGCCCATAGAGTCCACCGCACGGCGCCGCTATACCGGGTTGTGCTTGCAGATTTGTTGTCGGCACCAAAGGAGGCCCGCTTGGTGCTTGGGTAACATTCACTGGTGGCGTAACAAGATTAGGTACGAGCATAGCTCCCTTTTGCGCCATCATGCTCCTTATGTTTTCCTGGACACCAGCAGTCGTTGGAGTGCTATTCATTACACCAGAAACTCCCCTAGTCACCATTGGATCTTGGCTCGGCACGCCATGGAGCCCGGGCATGGGCAAACTACTGCCGCCTACTGTGGTTTGAGCATGTGTTACTGTGGCCATGTTGCCATGAGCCATAGGCTGATTGGGGCCTACTTCTCCTTGGATTTGATTTTGCGCTCCGGCGGGAATAACTCCACCACCAGTTTGATTTCCGTTTGGCGCCGGTGCAAAGTTAGAACTCATCACCAACATGGTGTGAGTGAGATTCTGAAGAGTGGTAAGAATCTCTTGCTGAGTATTTTGAAGTCCTTGAATGGCTTCAAGCAAAAGTGGCTGATCTGGAGCCATGGTTCTGTCATCACCACCATTAGAGGATCCTTGTTGGTGAACTTCATCTTCTCCCGCCATCCTTGTTGGAGTTGTGTGGATTCCAGATCTCGTTGAGACCATTAAACAATCCGCCTCCCCAGTGGAGTCGCCAAAAATGTAGGAGAGGGTTCAAGAAAGGAGTTGGAAAATTCGAAGATCTTCGAAGATCCTTGAAGAACAACTTCGAATTCTCTAGAATATGATGAGAGGCTTAGATTCTTCAATAATCTCAATTTAGGAACACAACAACAAAGAAGATGATGGAGATAAGAGATTGGGTGAAGAAGAAGGCAAAATGGCTAGAGAATAGAATAATGGCAAGGCTCTCCCATTGATCTCCCACTTTCACTCTCAAGGTCGATAATGGAGAAGGGAAATTAGTTCTTTCCCAAGAGTTAAAAATCTCCAAAATCCATCCCTTGTAAAGCTATGGGTGGGTGCTATTTATAGGCACCTCATGATATAGGATGGAGCCCATGTGCAAGGCACATGGGGGATATTCTCTCTAACCACCTTGTCCGAGGAGGTGACCTCTCCGAGGAGGTGACTTCTCCGAGGATGAGAAAACCCCGAAGAGGAGATCACTCCCTCGGCGAACCCTTCTTCTTAGCCACACCTAACCAATGATCCCCAATCATCCCAAAGGGTCAGGGGTAGTCCCAGAGGACGTCCTGCCGCAAAATATTGCCGAGTCTCATGGACCCCCCGTGGTCGTGCCACCTCGACCCGGGTATAGGCTAGTTTAACCGAAGAGTGAATTTATCTCCACTCACCGTCCTCGGAATCGGGTCCTTTGTTCGAACTCCATTACGCTCATGGTTCTGGTGCGTAGATCCCGGAAAGCTCCGAGCCCGCAAGTGTTCTGGGACTCATTAACGGAGCGACTTCTAGATTGCGTCTGAATCCGTTCGAAGCCAAGTGTTTCGGACCTCTAGGTTCGTGGATCCGAACCCTTTCGAGTCCGAGTGCCTCGGATCTCTAGGCTTGCTTAAATACCCTTTCGAGTCCGGGCCTGAGTAAGTCTCTAGATTTGTGGATCCGAACCCTTTCGAGGCTTACAGCGATTCAATCCGTTTGATGGCGATAAATCTAGGCCCACCAATTCTTGGACTTGCGATAAATTCGGGCCCATTAATCTTGGGCTATTGGGCCTAAATAATTTAGTGGGCTCAAATTAGCCCCTCTTACACAAGGGAAATTAGCAACAAAGATCAAAAAACAGAGAAATTGAGTGAGAGACAGAGACAGAGACAGAACTCATACCTGAAAATAGAAAAATAGAGAAATAATCGAATACTACTCGAAGCGATGGGGCGGCACTGACGATTGCTCGGAGGAGAACGCGGGTAACATTGGTAGCGACACTGAAGAAGGAGAATGGATGACGTCGGTGGCGACGCTGAAGGAGGAGAAGGGGGGCTGTGTTTTGCGAGAGAGGGATGAGAGGAAAACTGATGAACAGAAAAAACAAAAAAAAAAAAGAAAAAGAAAGAAAAAAATGGGGGGTTGGGAAAATTAGTAGTCTATTTTTTTTCATTATCATCTAATATATTAAAATTTTCTCCCTAAAATTAGTGACAAAATAATTTTTTTACTAAAAGGTCTGAAAATATTAAAAATTATTAGTGACGAAAATATATTTCTCACCAGATAGTCTTAAATTTTTTAAAATCAAGTTTCTCAAAAAGAAATTATGTAGAATTATTGGTGACGAAAATATATTCCTCACTAATAATTTTATAATTGGTGATAAAAAAAATTTCACCAAAAGTCTCAAAATTTTGGTGTTACTAAAAAAATTTAGTGGGAAAACTTTCGATGACGAAACTTAATTTTTCCTCACCTAGAAAGAATTATTTATCAACGAAAATAAATTGTGTCACCTATTATTTTTATTTTATTATTATATGTGATAAAAATTTATAATTCGTCACGGAATATTCTTATTTGGTGACGAAATTTATTTTTTTCACTACTTTTTGTCACTATAGATTACTTTTGAGATTTGGTGAATCGGGAGAGAGGTGGTGGTTGGCGGAGAAGGAGGCGGTGGTTTATGATGGAAGCTCTAAAAGAGAGGGGAGAGAGAAAGAGATTAATATGTTAGGAAGAGTCATGACAAGCTTGATCCACTTTTTTTATTACAAATAACATCATAAATTTCATCAAATGATGCACTGCAATTTGGGAAGATTGGCTTTTTAGCTTTTTTTTAGTTTTTTTACTTTTTTGAGTCCCATCATCTATTTATTTTTTTTACACAAAAAATTCAAAAAAAAAAAAAAAAAAAGCCAAAAAAAAGCCAAGAAGCTAATTTTTTACCATCTTTTCAATATGTTTTTATTTTGTTTTGTTTTGTTTTGGATTGTGAATCTAAATCTTGAAGATTGTAATGAGATTAGTAGAGACGGCTATAACAATGCACGAGCATTCTTATATCATCTTTTACAAGGAAATTGGATATTCTTCTTTTCCATTTATAAGGGATTTGAAAATTTTGGATACCATTCAACAAGCATAAATTATGGAAAACACTATGATATACATCTAAGTATGTATCATGTGCATCTTATAAGTCAAAAAGAAAATAGTATAATCTCATACTTTTTGATTCATAATTAAAAAAATAAAAGAAAAATGTCATAACCAATAACACAACATGAAACATAATTAAAAAATTCAAGAGTCATAATTAAAATAATGTTATAACTAAAAAAAAAAATTGTTATAACTAAAGAAAAAAAATGTCATATCTAGGGGTGCATATGATGCACCGGTTTGAAGAGTGTGTATGTTAGAATTTTTCATAAATTACCCATCTATAAAAACCGTAAATTTAATAATCTCAAATCTTTTTAAAATAGGGATAACCAAATGATAATTTCAAACATGTAGAGCTTTATCACAAGAATATTATTGTTATTGCCTGGTTATAAGGTTGAGATTCTGAACGTGGTTTCGGCGATTTCATTCAAAGAGTCAAAACAACATCATCATTATAATAAATTGGTGAGCTTCTCTTGCAAGGTGGTAGCTTTTGGGCACATGTTCTACAAATGATATTTATTACATTATTATAATTAATTTTATTTTATGTTTAGAAGTGAGTTAAAAAAAAAAAAAAACAATGATCTATTTTTATTTTAAAGATATGATTAACTAAATATATTAGTGAGAGAGAAGTATAAATCATTGCTTTAATTTTTTTATTTTACTTTTACCTTTGAACCCTTTTTTTTTTTAATCTCTACTTTCCTTCTCTATTCTCAAACTCTAGTATCAATCGCCCCCCATCGCCAGTGTTGGAAAGTCGCCAAAAAATAGCCAGTGTTAGAAAAGTCACCGAAGATCAGTGGCGGATAGATAGCTGAACATATGGACAAATAAATGAGTAATATAGTTTTTCAAATTATTATTCTTCTTATAGGGAAAAAAAAAAGAATAAAATTTAGAATAATTTTTTAGACTTATAGCCCCAGTGCCTTAAAATGTAAACAAAATTGCACTGAACATTTAGTACAAACCCAAAAAAAAAAAAAAAAACATTATAAGCACCCATAAATTGCTTCAATATATTGAGATCAAATACTCAAATATGGGATACACAAGAAGATGGGGTTTGTATAGAGTTTATGTAGTTGTACAACCTGTACGTATAAAATAATGGGATGGTTATTAAATTTTTTTAATATCATAACCGAACTCTATTTATGTTTTGGTGATCGATTAAATTCGTCCGATAGTAGAGAGCTGTGTTTTGATGATCAATTAAATTCGTCCAATAGTAGAGAGTTGTATGGTCTTTAAGTTAAAACTAACCAACTGGAATGGAATATATTATAGAGTCTGGTGACTAATTGATCACATTTTTTGTGGTGACCAAGTGATCACTAATGGGGCTCAATATAATATTTTGGGTCTTTTTTGTGTGTTTTTTTTTTTTTTTTTTTGGCAAGCAGTAGGTAGGATATTAATTACAAATATGAAAACAATTATATCAAACTGGTCTATCAAGCACAAGAATACATAGCTAGAAACCCATCAATCATCAAGCCCAACAATCACTATCAGAAGAAAATGTTTGGAAGCACAAATTTGACAAGTGCTATATTGGGGGATTTAGCACCTCTCCTATAAGAAATAGCCGAACTTGAAAAGAGATAAACAATTATATACAACTCTCATAATACAACTCTCTTAATAGGAGAGAAAATATAATAAATCTTTGTCATTGAATAGAATGGATCCCAGGACATTGGGGTATGGCTCAAGGGTCTAGTAGCCATACATTAAAGTGTGGTAAGTGAGAAGTCAGGATTTTGAGCTAATGAATCAACAAATCCTTTAATCGTAATCTAACTATACAAATATACTAATGCTATCTTTGATTTTTTTTAATAATAATAATAATAAAATAAAAATAAAAAAACAACAACTAGAATTGACCCCCTCATCTTATGAATAGAAGTATACAAAAGTGGCCATTTGAGCTATCACAATTAGTTAAAATTCTACAACCCGTTTGTACCAAAAAAAATCAATATTACAGTTCGACTTTTTTTTAATGACTTCTTATACCTAGTTTGGTTAACCTTTTTCAATGACTTTTAACATTTTTTTTTTTTAATTTATTGACTTTTTAGCCAAAAACTTAGGATAAATTACAACGGTGATCCTTGTAGTTTATCCTTTGTGTCAATTTAGTGTATCTACTTTCAATTGCACTAATTGAATTAATTACATTTTACAACAAGTTAGGTCTTAAATGACGATTTTTTTGTCTTCCAAGAGCTAATTTCGTCACTATAGATATTTGTGAGAAAATATTTTCCGCACCAATTTTGTCATTGAATGTTTGTCACTAAAAATCGCTGTAAGAAAAAATAATTTCGTCACCAATGAAACTACTTCAGTGACGAAAACTTTTGTCACCAATATGACAACATTTTATCATCAAAAATCATCATTTTCATCACCAAATAGTTATTCAGCACTGTATATATAACTTAAGTTGATGAATAAATTTGTTACACATGTTGATCATTGATGAGGAAATAATTTCGTCACACTAAAATGTAAAATTGACTAAATTTTTCATCTCCAAAAGTCCGACATGGGTGACGAAATATATTTTGTGGCCAAAATATATATACATTACGAAGTTTTTAGCCACCAAACAACAAAATCAATAAAAACCTTCACATATAAACAAGGATAAAGTTTGCACAAAAAATATTTATTAGCGACGAATAATTACTTTGTCATAATACAAGTACATATGACGAAAAAAATTGTCACTAAACTTGTTCCATTATTTATATTTCAATTTAAATTGTTATTTCACAAATATCTCTACTCATATCCCAATAAACTACTAAATGTACTAAGAAATCCACTAGCTATTATACATAACTCCGCACAAAAAATTTGCTAAACAATTTATATTATAAATCAAAATATATCCATCAAACAAATTTAATAACAATTCATTAACTATAACAAAGACCATCACAGCAAATCTCAAAATGAACTAAGTATCAATCCACAAAAATAAAATCAATACTTGATCTTAAGTTGCAAGTAGAACTAAGTGTCAGTCCACAAAAAAAAAAAAAAAATTAACACTTGATCTTGATTTGCAAGTATGCTTCCAAATGTCATCAAAAATCAATCTGGGAAAAAAATAAAAAAGGAAAACATTAATATATTATCAATTTCATCTAAACTCATATATAAATAATTTTATATATGATTAAACCAATTTAGCAAAAATGCGTTTTCTACCAAAACTTGACTTTCATCTGTACTAAATCACTAAACAACAGCTAATCTAATTGGGGGCAAGTTCTTGCAAGTTATATAAACACCTATTAACATGCCAATATTGAAAACAATCAAGCAACATGATGACTTTTATTGTCATATAAAATGGTTCAATGAAACTTGGATCTCTCTTGTACTAATTCCAGTTTTCTCCACAAATTTCACTATCTACCAATGGATGTCCCTTTGATACAACTTCATTATCACACTTACTGTTTCTCCAACTTTGCTTAGAAAAAAATGAGAAATACCGATATGGTTTGATTGTTTTTAATGGGTTTTCAATTTCATAAAATTCAAACTAAGATAGATCGACATAAAAAATATAAAACTAAGCATTTCTGTGATGACCGACCTTCTTTTTCTCTTTATTCTTTCTTTCCTTCGCTTCGCTCTCTTTTATTCTTGTTGAATTGAAGTGTCCGGAAAGGGTTTCCAAATAGTTTTCTTCCGGTGTTGAAATTTTGTTTGTCCCGGAGGGTGCACAGGTGAGTTCGGGGTGCCGGGGAAGAAGTTGAAACTTTGAGCTGTTGGGCCAGGGCCGCACGTGCGGAATTGTACCATTCGAGCGGTGGGAGGGGCCGCACGAGCGGCCAAGTTTGACACCCAGAATTTTGGCTACTGTCTAGAGCACACGAGCAGAGAAAATGGGCTGCACGAGCGGTCAAGGTGGGCCGCTCAAGCGGTGGGGAAGGCCCCACGAGCGGCAATCGGGAAGTCCAAACCCCTGTTTTTAAATACCCTTTTTGGCCAAAATGTATCTCATTTGGGACTTATTTTTCTCACTCAAAAACCTAATTTCTCTCCCCCTTCTCTCTAGAAATCATCTCCAAAAACATTAGAAACTCCTTGATTCTTGAAATCCCTTGGGTTTAGATCACCATCCTTATCTTCTAGTCTTGAAGATCAAAGTTAAGGCTTCTTGGGTGTAGGAGAAAGTGAAGGAGTCCTCCTTCTTGAAGCTAGGGTTTCATCTCTATTTAATCATTAACCTTTGAGGTAGGGTTTCCTTTGAGTTGTATGTGTATTTATGCAAGTTTTTGTTGATTTTTGTGAAACCCTCTATGTATTTCGAAAGTAGAGTCTTGGGCTCAAGAAATTGTTGATTCTTGCTTGAAGAAAAACTCATCTTATCTCCTTTTAATGAATGTTTGAGAAGTGTGGAACCTTGTAGATTGAGATTGATATGCATGGAGAGAGTTCATAAAGAAGATGAAAAAAAGTTTAGATTTTGTGAAAACCTAGAAATTGGGGCTTTTCTGATAACATGGAAATCCTTGGAGTAAACATCTTTTCTTGTGTTTAAATGGGTGTGTGAGTGTAGAGTTTACATTTTTGTAAGAAAAAAGATAATTTCCTTGATCTATGAAATTGAAAATATAATTTGAAGATTGTTGCTAGTGGCATGGAAAAATAATTTATTGTGAGAAGGTAGTTATTGAACACCATTGACTTTGAGAATTGAAAACTTGGAGGTTGATATTGAAAGTCTCACATAATCATGGAATGACTAGAATGTTATGAAATATATATAATTATGGGCTAATGCTACGTGTTAATTGACACCGGTGGAACATGTGAGTAATTGTGTGATGGTATTGGAGGAAGGTAAAGGAAGAAATGCTATGAAATATCATCGTTGAATCATATCTTCATGTAAATTTTGTCATTTCTATACATCATGGCATGAGTTTTGGAAAAACATTTACATTGAGAATGGTTATGTTGTAATGAGAATTATGAGAATGTTAAAGGGGGTAAATACGTGGTAAGTCCGGATAGGGGTGTAGTTGTATTTGATAAGATGGCCTGAGTGTCCTTGGTGAAAGACCAGAAAATCGCGCGGATAGGTGTCGAGCCTTCCGGTTAGCACCGGTAAAAATGACAGCTTGGTAGTGCTTGCTAAGCCTACTTACGGAAACCAACCTAGGGATTACCAGTGATGTATTTACCGTCCCCTTATGATTTAAAAATTGGAAGTGTGGGAATTAATGAGGTTGCATAAATATTGATTGAAAGCTTATTGATTTTCAAGAATAGCATAATATGAGATTTCCTTTAAACGGCATGGCATAACATGTGCATCTACATAAAATATTGTAAATTTTTGCATAAATGTACATACTTTGTTAGGGATTCTCTACTGGGCTATGTGCTCATCCCTATGGGTTTTGGTGTAGGTAAAGATGTGGTGATCCCGCCGAACTGAGGGCGTGGATGTTTTGAGAAGAGTACTTTACTCTTTTATTTTTGTGATATTCTTTTGAGCCAAGGGCTAATGTGTATGGGTTGCAGAAACCATTTTTTGTGTAACCAGGCTTATGCCTTGGAAGATGTAAGCCCTTAAGGGCATTGTATTGTTTTAAGAATGGATGCTTTACATGCTATAGATTCATAAGTTTTGTATCAATGAATGTATACCCGCATGTAAAACCTTTGTAAGGACTCTTTATTAATTATGTAAAGATGGGCAGATTATTGTTATTGTTGAGTGAATGTTGATTACTTGTGGGTAGTTCATGTCAAATTATTTCGGGGCGTTACAACTTGGTATCAGAGCTACCGGGTTTGAATACTTGGGGCTCGTGGGAAATGGTTGTCATACCACAATGGGTTCATTTCACATGATTAGGAAATGTTTTTCTTATTTGTGATTATGTGATAGCATGCTTATGTGACTACGTGGGTATGGGATTAGACTTTTGGAATGTTATTCGCGTCTATTAGATTTCTTGAGGTCTTATTAGAAGGGTACTTGATCAATACTCATTCTACTAAGAATTCTTGGTTTCTCGAGGGACGAATCTCATCACTAAAGGATAATTCATATGTGTTTATGTGACTAAGTGCTTATGTGGGGTGAATTAAATTGTTTGTGTGATATATGCATGTAATTATTATAGTTTAACGTGTGAGGCAAGTTGCGAGCACATTTGGAATTATGTTCTAAATTATCTGTCTTGTTCTTTAATTAGGATGTCAGGAAGGGTTCGAACTCGAGGTGGTAGGGGTGGAAGGCGAGGTCGAGGTCGCCGGGGTGTGTTTGAGGTGCCGATCCAAGAGGTCCTGGTACAAGAGGAGGGTTTAGGCCAAACCGACATGGCCAAACAAGTGGGGCAAGCTGGCCAAGCCGTAATGGGGGCTCTAGCCCGGGAGATGGCAGGGGCTTTGAGGGAGTCCATGAACATTTTGAGGGCAGAGACCCAAGCGAGGGAAAATATTGTGGAGACTAGAGCTAGCTTCCTCATGAGGGAGTTTTTAAGGGCCAAGCCGGATGAGTTCCATGACGGCCCCGATCCAAAGAAGGCGGATGAATGGTTGGAACAAACCATGAAGGCCTTTGATATGCTCCATATAGATGATGGTGAATTGAGGGTGACCCATGCTAGTTATTACCTCAAAGATGACGTCGGCCAATGGTGAAAGTATGCAAAGGGCCAGGTAGCACCGACATGGGAGGCATATGTGACGGCCTTCCAAGATAAGTACCTACCTCCAACTGCTAGGGAGAGGTTGAGGCAGGAGTTCAAGGATCTTAAGCAACTTTGCATCTCTGTGGCCGAATTTGAAGCAGCCTTTTCTAGCTTGTCTCGGTTTGCATCGGAGTTAGTAGCGACGGAGGAGCGCCGTTGCTTTGAATTTGAGCAGAGGTTGAGGATGAAGATTTTGTTCAAGGTTGCCGGGAACATGATCCGGAATTATGATCGCCTTGTGGAGGCGGCTGCACATGTGGAGATTACGGTGGAGGCCGAAGAAGAGAGACTTCGAGCTTCGAGGTCTAGGGGCCAAGGGTCACAGGGGGACTTTAGGCCCAACAAAAAGAGTAAGAGCACCTTTTCATCCCAGTCTCAGCTGCAACAATCTAGATCTACCTTTCCCTTGCCTAGTACGGGCTCGGGAAAAGGTGCATCGAGCGGGTTCTCTTGTTTCAAGTGTGGCCTACCGGGTCACAAGGCCTTTGCACGTCCGCAGAAGGGAGGAGCACAGCAGATGTTGCCATCACCACCACCAAACCGATCCCAGAGTTAGTCCCAGTCTCAGAGTAGGGGGCAGGGGCCTACTTGTTTCCAGTGTGGTCAGTCAGAGCACATGAGGAGAGCTTGCCTGCAGTTGGGAGGCGCATCTGGCGCATTTGGGTCGAGGCGGACTCGGAGTCATCAGCAGACCCATTCAGTCCAGGCTTCGAGAGTCCACCAGGAAGCCGCTTTGGCTCAGTCAATACAGCAGGCCTACGCTTCGAGGGATGAGTAGGTTGACCAGAGGCCTCAGGGGCGCGTGTATGCTGTTACAGCGCTAAAGCAGTTGCCAGGACCTTTAGTTGTGAGAGGTATATTTATTGTGTGTAATTCATTGGCCAGTGTGTTGATAGATACGGGTGCGTCTCATTCATTCATATCTGCTGCATTCGCATCTGCATTGGGGTTAGAAGTGGTACAGTTAGTGTCTCCACTCAGAGTTGAGACACCAATTGGGGGTACAATTGACCTAGACCAGGGATGTAGTGATTGTGAGATAAAGGTTGCCGAATGCAGACTTCTGTTTGCTTTTGTGTTGTTAGACATGTCGAGTTTTGACGTCATCCTGGGCATGGATTGGTTGTCATCGTATCAGGCAATAATTGATTGTTTTCAATGGAGGGTCACCGGTGTGCACCACGAGTGGGGATTGTTTTTACTTTTTGGGAGGCCGGGTTGATAGAGTTTTTGTCACCAGTCGTTGATCCTCGTAATAGGAACGAGCTTAGCGGCCTTCTAGCTACTCTCTTGGATGGTGAGAGTGTTGAAACTTGAGTTAAGTTGCCAAGGGTAGTGTGTGAATACCCGAAAATGTTTCCCGAGGACCTTACTAGTTTGCCACCCCACCGGGAGATTGAGTTCACCATCGACTTAGTACCTAGAACGGCACCAATTTCTATGGCGCCGTATAGATTTGCACCCGCAGAGTTGCATGAGTTGAAGATTCAACTCCAAGAGCTTTTAGACAAGGGCTTCATTCGCCCTAGTATGTCGCCTTGGGGAGCGCCGGCTCTCTTTGCAAAGAAGAAGGATGGGTCGTTACGATTGTGCATAGATTACCGCAAGTTGAACCGAGTCACTGTCAAGAACAAATACCCTTTACCCAGGATAGACGACTTATTCGACCAACTTAGAGGATCTTGTTGCTTTTCGAAGATAGACTTGAGGTCAGGGTACCATCAGTTGAGAGTCTATGAGGAGAACATCCAGAAAATGGCCTTCCATACGCGTTATGGCCACTACGAGTTCCTAGTAATGCCATTTGGGTTGACTAACGGACTGGCTTCCTTTATGGATTTGATAAACCAAGTATTTAGGGAGTACTTGGATCGTTTTGTGGTCGTCTCGTGGACGACATCCTTATCTATTCGACCTCCAAGGAGGAACATGAGACTCACTTGAGGATAGTGCTTGACTTGCTTAGGGAGCATCAGTGTTATGCCAAATTTGAGAAGTGTGAGTTTTGGCTCACCGAGGTGAAGTTTCTGGGCCATGTGGTGTCAAGTGAAGGGGTAACAGTAGATTCCTCGAAGATAGATTCTGTGCAAGATTGGGAGCAACCTAAGAATGTCTTTGAGATTCGGAGTTTCTTGGAGTTGGCGGGGTACTATCGTTGAGTTGTAAGAGATTTCTCTAGATTAGCCGCGCCTTTGATTCGATTGACTAGAAAGGGGGTTAAATTTGTGTGGAGTGAGCTTGTGAGAAGTCTTTCCAGGAGCTCAAAACTAGATTGACCACGGCACCGATATTGATCATTCCAGAGAGAGGATTGGGGGATACTGTCTTTTGTGATGCGTCTCGGGATGGGCTTGGTTGTGTTTTGATGCAAGAGGGAAAGGTTGTAGCGTACGGTTCTCTTCAGTTGAAAATTCATGAGAAGAATTATCCAACCCACGACTTAGAGCTAGCGGCGGTAGTCTTTGCCTTGAAAATTTGGAGGCATTATTTGTATGGTGAGAAGTTTGAGGTTTTCTCCAACCATAAGTGCTTGAAGTATTTGTTTTCCCAAAAGGATTTGAATCTACGTCAACGGAGATGGATGGAATTTTTAGAAGATTACGATTTCGAGTTACACTATCACCTAGGGAAGGCCAATGTAATGGCCGACGCCTTAAGCCGAAAGACCGTGAGTAGCCTGGCGAGTGTGGCCATTCAGGAGTGGAGTATGTTGGGTGAAGTCGGTAAGTTTGGGTTGCAATTGGGTGAGTCCGAAGAAAGTGCTACATTGTTTACCTTGTGTGCTCAACCTGTTTTGATTAGTAGAGTTGTAGAGGCACAACAGGGAGACCGCGAAGTGGAATTAATTCGGGAGAGAATCTCCAATGGGAAGGAGGAGAAAGGTTTGAACATTCACTCGGATTAGAGTATACGCTACCTAAACTGTTTATTTGTGCCTGAATCTTGTAGAGAGGAGGTGCTTCGGGAATTCCATCATGCACGCCTTGCGGTACACCCGGGAGGCATCAAAATGTATGGTGACCTTAGCCGTCAGTTTTGGTGGAGGGGTATGAAGCGGGATGTCGCATCCTTTGTGTCCAAGTGCCTTACTTGTCAACAAGTGAAGGCCGAACATCAAAGACCAATGGGTTTTTTACAACCCTTACCTATAGCCGAATGGAAGTGGGAACATGTGACCATGGACTTCGTAGTTGGGCTTCCTGGAACACAACGGAGCAATGATGCCATTTGGGTAATTGTCGATAGATTGACTAAGTCCACACACTTCCTTCCTATGCGAACTAGCGACTCAGTTGAGCACTTGGCAGAGTTGTATGTTAGGGAGATAGTTCGGCTTCATGGGGTGCCAGTCACCATTGTGTCAGATAAGAATCCTCATTTTACCGCTCGGTTGTGGCAAAGCCTACAAGAGGCATTGGGAACCAAGTTAACCTTTAGTACCACTTACCACCCGCAGACCGATGGGCAATCGGAATGCACTATACAGATTTTGGAAAATATGCTTAGAGCTTGTGTCCTAGATTTCAAGGGGTCTTAGGAGATGCACTTACCTTTGATTGAGTTCGCCTACAACAATAGTTACTAGGCTAGCATCGAGATTGCACCGTTTGAGGCCTTGTATGGTCGACCTTGTAGGTCACCGGTTTGTTGGGCCGAGGAAGGGGATACACCGTTGTTGGGTCCAGAGATTGTGAGGGAGACAACCAAGAAAGTTGCACTCATTCGTAAGAGGTTGGCTACAGCTCAAAGCTGACAGAAAAGTTATGCCGATAAGAGGAGACAACCCTTATCCTTTGATGTGGGTGATCACGTGTTTCTTAAGATCTCCCCTAGGAGAGGTTTAATGAGGTTTGGTAAGAGCGGGAAGTTGTCTCCGAGGTTCATTGGGCCTTTCGAGCTATTGGAGAGAATCGAAGAAGTGGCCTACCGATTAGCCTTACTGCCACAACTTTCGGGGGCTCACTATGTGTTTCGTGTGTCAATGCTTAGGAAATACGAGCTCGACCCTTCTCATGTGTTAGATTGGATTGATTTGGAGGTAGATGAGGACGCCTCTTATGAGGAGCGACCGGTTCAAATTCTAGATAACCGGGAGCAAATGTTGCGGGGTAAGACCATACCGTTAGTAAAGGTGTTGTGGAGGCACCATGGAGTTGAAGAAGCGACTTGGGAGAGGGAGGCGGAAGTCCGCTCCAAATATCCAGATTTGTTTGAAAATGTTTAGTTGTTTGCTTTAATTTGTAATGTGTCCTTGTAATGAAGGGAGAGGGGTTAGATTGTTAATGGTAGGTTGTTGTATGTGTTGTTGATCTAACCTTGAGGTTGTGAAAGAGAGACATTTTGCCATGAATGTTTATTTCTGAATGTTTAATATGAGGAATTATTATGTTGAAGAATGAGGATAAAGAGCATAATACCTTATTATGGATGTTTCGTTTCATTCTAGCTTGAGCAATTACATTTTGTTGAGAAAATGATAAGGAAAATGCCAAACGTTAGTTGAACATGAATGTTGTAAATTGTTAATGTTGTTGAATTAACTATTGTTGATAGAACACTCTTGTTTAGGGGGTTTATTCGAATTTTGGGGATGAAATTTCTTATGGTGGGAAGGTTGTGACGACCGGCCTTCTTTTTCTCTTTATTCTTTCCTTCCTTCGCTTCACTCTCTTTTATTCTTGTTGAATTGAAGTGTCCAGAAAGGGTTTCCAAATATTTTTCTTCCGGTGTTGAAATTTTGTTTGTCACAGAGGGTGCACGGGTGAGTTCGGGGTGCCGGGGAAGAAGTTGAAACTTTGAGCTGCTGGGCCAGGGCTGCACGTGCGGAATTGTACCGCTCGAGCAGTGGGAGGGGCCGCACGAGTGGCCAAGTTTGACACCCAAAATTTTGGCTACTGTCTAGAGCGCACAAGCGGAGAAAATGGCCACACGAGCGGTCAAGGTGGGCCGCTCAAGCGGTGGGGAAGGCTGCACGAGCGGCAATTGGGCAGTCCAGACCCCTGTTTTTAAATACCCTTTTTGGCCAAAATGTATCTCATTTGGGGCTTAAAAACCTAATTTCTCTCCCCCTTCTCTCTAGAAATCATCTCAAAAAACATTAGAAACTCCTTGATTCTTGAAATGCCATGGGTTTAGATCACCATCCTTATCCTCTAGTCTTGAAGATCAAAGCTAGGACTTCTTGGGTGTAGGAGAAAGTGAAGGAGTCCTCCCTCTTGAAGCTAGGGTTTCATCTCTATTTCATCATCAACCTTTGAGGTAGGGTTTCCTTTGAGTTGTATGTGTATTTATGCAAGTTTTTTTTGATTTTTGTGAAACCCTCTATGTATTTCGAAAATGAAGTCTTGGGCTCAAGAAATTGTTGATTCTTGCTTGAAGAAAAACTCATCTTATCTCCTTTTAATGAATGTTTGAGAAGTGTGGAACCTTGTAGATTGAGATTGATATGCATGGAGAGAGTTCATAAAGAAGATGAAAAAAGTTTAGATTTTGTGAAAACCTTGAAATTGGGGCTTTTTGTGATAACATGGAAATCCTTGGAGTAAACATCTTTTCTTGTGTTTAAATGGGTGTGTGAGTGTAGAGTTTACATTTTGGTAAGAAAAATGATAATTTCCTTGATCTATGAAATTGAAAATTTACTTTTAAGATTGTTTCTAGTGGCATGGAACAATAATTTATTGTGAGAAGGTAGTTATTGAACACCATTGACTTTGAGAATTGAAAACTTGGAGGTTGATATTGAAAGTCTCACATAATCATGGAATGACTAGAATGTTATGAAATATGTATAATGATGGGCTAATGCTACGTGTTAATTGACACCGGTGGAACATGTGATTAATTGTGTGATGGTATTGGAGGAAGGTAAAGGAAGAAATGCTATGAAATATCATCGTTGCATCATATCTTCATGTAAATTTTGTCATTTCTATACATCATGGCATGAGTTTTGGAAAAACATTTACATTGAGAACGGTTATGTTGTAATGAGAATTATGAGAATGTTAAAGGGGGTAAATACGTGGTAAGTCCGGATAGGGGGTGTAGTTGTATTTGATAAGATGGCCTGAGTGTCCTTGGTAAAAGACCAGAAAACCGCGCGGATAGGTGTCGAGCCTTCCGATTAGCACCGGTAAAAATGACAGCTGGGTAGTGCTTGTTAAGCCTACTTGCAGAAACCAGCCTAGGGATTGCCAGTGATGTATTTACCGTCCCCTTATGATTTAAAAATTGGAAGTGTGGGAATTAATGAGGTTGCATAAATGTTGATTGAAAGCATGGTGATTTTCAAGAATAGCATAATATGAGATTTCCTTTAAATGGCATGGCATAACATGTGCATCTACATAAAATATTGTAAATTTTTGCATAAATGTACATACTTTGTTAAGGATTCTGTACTGGGCTATGTGCTCATCCCTATGGGTTTTGGTGTAGGTAAAGATGTGGTGATCCCGCCAAACTAAGAGTACTACTCTTTTATTTTTGTGATATTCTTTTGAGCCAAGGGCTAATGTGTATGGGTTGTAGAAACCATTTTTTGTGTGACCAAGCTTATGCCTTGGAAGATGTAAGCCCTTAAGGGCATTGTATTGTTTTGAGAATGGATGTTTTACATGCTATAGATTCATAAGTTTTGTATCGATGAATGTATACCCGCATGTAAAACCTTTGTAAGGACTCTTTATTAATTATGTAAAGATGGGCAGATTATTGTTATTGTTGAGTGAATGTTGATTACTTGTGGGTAGTTCATGTCAAATTATTTTGGGGCATTACAATTTCAGTATCTTATGATCATTTTCAATGTTTGTACTAGCAATTTAACAATGTTGCAAAGTTTCTCTTGATTTTAGACCCTTCAGCAAGTGCTGAGCTGGCTATGGTGTTAATGCAAGAGGGATTGGCGCATAGGTTCCTTATTGGTACAAGGTAGCCTAATTGAGTTTGAAAGTGTAGCTTTCTTAAACAGTTGTGCTTTAACCAATATATACTAACCAACATGAGAAAAATGAAAAGATAAAGCATGATGGACTTATCAAAAAGGCGATCTACGAGTTCATGGGATGCCCTTCCCCCTAAATTGTCCGTTGAAACCTTGTTTCTTAAGAAACTCCATGATGCTTGTTGTCATCTCCGAATGCTCCTCACTCGACTCATTCATCTTTGCTATCAAAATTATTTTGTGCTTGAATTTACTCTTTTTGTGCTTGAATTTCATGTTTCCGTGCTGTAACTTTCTCTTTTTATAACTGAATTTCCTTATTTTGCTCTTCTAGTTCCATCTCCAGACGCCTCACATAGTCACTGTCACTAGAAGCAGTGGTAGTCCTAATCGAGGACGAAGGCCTCAAACCAAGTCCTTTAACATATCCTGGCCTTTGCTTGAGCACCTTCCCAGGTAGCTGCTCTGGAGTAATTGGAACCCCACTAGGTTCGGAGCGATGTGCATCCTGGAACTTTATCATATTGTCTTGCCATTTTGAAATAAATAGAATAATGAATAAAGATACAATAAAAATTGCAATCATTCTAACACAACAAGTAAATATAAGTACATAATATTGATTGGTTAGTAAGATGCAGTGGTGGAGCCACAACTGGTCCCTAGGTTTTGGATTTATTTTATTTTATTTTATTTTTTTGCGAACATAAAGAAAATATTTTAAATAAAAAAAATTATAAAATATTATTTAGAGTGAAAGATCAATTGACATTTTTAAAATTATGAGAATAATAATAGTTTTTTTTATATTGAAAATAAGGATATTACAATAAGTCATATTATTCTTTATGAAAATTTCAATACAATGGTGATGTCTATCATTATTGATATACAATTAGAATTAATCTCAATGAAAATTTAGAATTTATTGAACTGGTAGTTATGTTTGACATGTAGAGTTCATCATCTGTGTTTCTTTACTATTAGTTGGTGATATCATATGTCAATGATTGCGTGATATTACTCTTATATTGAATTTTTATTGAAATTTTGTATAAAAAATTACTTTATCATTATATAATTTATTTTAAAACTTATATCCATGACTTTTTTTTTATATACTGTCCATCATATATTAATTACAAATAATATATATATATATATATATATATGTATCTTTCTTTCAGTCAATCTAAAAATTTAAAATATTTTGATAAAAATTTTTAATATTGTAATTAATAAATGTTCCTTATAATTTAATTTCTTAGTTTCACCACTAATATGATGGCACACAGAAAACCTAAGCAGCGCCAGTACAAAAGTAGCAGTCAGCACAATAGGAGCAACAGAGAAATTAGCAAATAAAGGAGAAGCCTCAAACCTGTTAAAGCACCACATATACAAGCACATGGGGGGCTATTCTTATATATTACAAGGGTCCAAATACATTATATTTTGTACAATATTTACATAAACTTCTCATCTTCATCATCATGCTTTCTTCAGATGTGTTCTTGGAAAGTAAAAACATTAAGAACTTTCCAACAAGGTGGCAGATGATCTAATTATTTTCATAGAGATTTATCTTCTCTATTGGATCTGACCAAAAAACAGAGGAAAAAAGGCTTCTCTTTTAGAATCAAATCTATTATACATTTAATATTTTTAACTTTCATTTTTGTTTTTTATGAGTACAACTTTCAGCTGAATCATGTTTTTCCCTTGTGAGAAAGTTGTGCAATATTAAAGCTAGAGAAGTAAAAATAGGGTAAGGATGTTTAATGTCACGCCCCCAAACCGCCCCTAGTAGTTTGGTGCCGTGATGGCCAGTAACCCGAGGTTACCGAAGGCCGTCTTACAAAAATCACACACAATCAGAGTATGAAATATGGGGCTTACAAGAGCGGAAGCAAAATATACATATAAACCGAGTTGTCCATGAGAGCCGTGCATAAGTCCAATGGAATGCCATACATCAAACATCTTTACAAGTCTTACAATTTTAGATGCAACAAAATGGAACACAAAATACATCCTGACCAAAAGGCTTCTCAAGCCGACATATGCCAAAACAAACAAAGAAAACATAAGCCGAGAAGCATAATCTTCAAGACGATGCAAAACGCAAATCCAAAACATGTCGGCAAAGCACCCAAAACACATCGGCAATCACGTCTAGGCCTCAATGCCTTCTTGTTCATCACCTACATATATATAGAGAGGGTGAGCTTGGATACTCAGTGAATGATACTAGAAATAAAGGTTTTGCATGATTGATATCCAAGATTTCTTTCAAAACTATACATAGCATACTTTTCGATCAAGAGGGGAATCAAGTTCATTTGCCGGCTTTCATGTTCCTTGGATGTTAATAACATCTACTTATTTCAAGGGGTGATGACATATCCAGACAAGAGTTTCAAGACAAGCTGTGCTGCGAAAGTTTAGAGTCCTCTAGCACTAAGGACTGTCAAGACAAGCTGTGCTGCGAAAGTTTAGAGTCCTCTAGCACTAAGGACTGTCAAGACAAGCTGTGCTGCAAAAGTTTAGAGTCCTCTAGCACTAAGGACTGTCAAGACAAGCTGTGCTGCGAAAGTTTAGAGTCCTCTAGCACTAAGGACTGTCAAGACAAGCTGTGCTGCGAAAGTTTAGAGTCCTCTAGCACTAAGGACTGTCAAGACAAGTCATCAAAACAAGATAGCATTTGATATACAAAATAGGGATAGTCATTCATGCTAGATCAAGTACTTTTCAAAACAAGGCAAGACGAGATTTATCAAAACAAGTGTAACATAGCTTTATTAGAAATACCACTCACATCGTTTCTTCACACGTCGGGGTCGAGACAAGCCCAAGTCCTACAACACATGGCAAAGCCTATTGAATGCGCTTTCAAACAAGTCTCTCATATACACAAATGTTTTCGGAAAACATGCTGGGCACCAACCAGGTCTAGGCCGAGGTTCCACACCTCCTTGCCGAGGTGTGTTCCCGAGGGCCACATGCAAGGAAAGAGGTCGGGAGACTCTGGGTTTCCCTCTGTTGATGAACATGAAGAACATGAGTGTGAGAACATGAAAAATACGAATGTTTGATCATAATCTGCCATCACAAATCTGGGATTTTCGTGCTATGAGTTTGAAAACATGGACCTGGGTACCCGTAGTTGAAAATCATGCAAGAACAAACACAAAACATGAGTCTAGGCGAAAAGCTTTCGGATCAAAACAAGACTTTCTTGAAGAACACATGAATGTCATTTTCTCTTTCTAGAATCGAGCTTCAAAACGATGCATGGCTTACAAATCATTTTCAATCATGCAATGCAATAACATAAACATAAAGAACATCACGAGTAGATCAAGAATCTAACCTTAGAACGCGGATCTAACGGTTGGATCTCTAGAAATCAAGCTTGAAGATCTACTTCCTCACTCTAAAACTCTTTCTTCCTCCTAGAGCTTCTCTCTCTACAAGACAAGGTTATGACACCAAATGATAGTTTTCTATACCCGGTTCTGGGGTTAACCCTCTGCTGAGACACGTGGCGGCGATTGGTTGGGTTCATCCTGAAAAGGTGGCTGACAGGCCAGACAAAGCATGGTGGAAGGGTGTTCAACAAGCAAAACGGTATGGGCTTTCTGACAGACCATGACATCGGCTAACAACAAGGCGTATCTAACACGCTATACGGAATGGCACTCCGGCAAGGGGTGACATCGGCTAACAAAAGACTTCGGCGACTAAGGTGACAATGACCTCGACTAGGAAGGACAACACTTGACTAAGCTGTGCCACATCTTGGCCTAGATGCGCCACACCTCGGCCTAGGTCACACCACTTCCAGGACGAGATCACCGGGGTGCAAGGTAACATCTCGGCTAATGTGTTCAAGGCAAGGACGGAGGTCAACAAGGGGTTCCAAGGTACTAATGCCAGACTAAGGATGACCTCGGCATCGAAATAACGTCGGCTAAACATAACTCAGACAAGCACATAACACTTAGACAAATCACAAAGGTATCAAATCAAGACATGGATCACATTAACTCAACGAAACAAATCGCAACACACACATGCAAGCTAAACAAGTCATAATCATACAAATGCTCATGAACATGATCAAGATGAAAAAATGTGGGTTCTTACATTTAAGGTCAAATCAACTCTAAGAAAAATAGCCAGGTAAATACAGCCCTTCTAGACTGAACAGAGACTGGATCAAATCAAATCTGGATCAAGTTTTCAAATAAGAGAAAAATAGAATCTATACTATATATTAAACAAAAGAGGATTTTTAACCCCAAGCCTTGTGAGAGTTTCAATCTTCCAATCTAAATTTTCTGATTTTTTGATTTAAAAAAAAAAAATCTTAGCATTTATTAACTTCTTCCAACTCCCAAGTCTTACCCTCATAATAACACTTTAATCCATTAAGAACAAGTATAAAAAAAATTCTTTGAAATCCAACACGTATGAATTTTTTGAAAAGTCTCAACACATATGATTATTATCTCTCATAATAACAATTTAATGCATTAAGAAC
Source organism: Camellia sinensis (assembly GCF_055761805.1). Classification (NCBI taxonomy): domain Eukaryota; kingdom Viridiplantae; phylum Streptophyta; class Magnoliopsida; order Ericales; family Theaceae; genus Camellia; species Camellia sinensis. Next base: position 180,239,650 of record NC_138963.1, on the reverse strand, counting down.
AAGTATAAAAAAAATTATTGAAAAGTCCAACACATATGATTATTATCAAAATATTAAACTTTAATATAATATAATAAAAAAAAAGACATTTAATTCATTGAAAAGTCCAACACATATGATTATTATCAAAATATTAAACTTTAATATAATATAAAAAAGGAAAAAAAGAAGACATTTAAAAAAATATATATTTAAAAATCACAATTCACATAGAGCTCCATTCTCCCAACCTTAATTTTCTAAATTTTTTATTTAAAAAAAAACTTAGCATTTATTGATTTGGTCAAAATCTCCTAATCAACATTTATTAACTTTTTTTCAATCCACATGTCTTTCCACATGCCTCCATTTATTGATTTGGTCAAAATCCCTAATCAGCATTTAAAATCTCTTCATACAAATAATTATAGATTAAACCCGTGCATAATTACTGCGGTAGCCTTTTTAATTTCTCATATACACCGTGGTTAGTAATAAGATTATTAAATTATTTTTATAAAAAATCTTTAAAAACATAATATATATATTAAAATAAATTTAAAACAAATATAAATATCTATAATTATCCCGTGCATAGCACGACTGATAGGCTAGTAAATCCTTAAAAAAAAAGTTTATTAAGTCAGCAATACACATGAGAGAAAAAACAATGATCACTAAAAGTGATTTTGTTCTTGAGCATCACCACCATGCAGCCAAAAACAAGAGCAGTAGACATCAAGTTTTTTGGGAGAAGCAACATTAGAGAATTTGGAGCTAATTTCTCATACAAATGCCAATCACCAACCAAAGCTAAACCAAAACCAGATAAGATGAAACCAAAGAATTTGGTGAGTCCGTCATTTTAATCCATTATATCTGCTACCATGTCATTGAACTTGGTTTCTAAATTTGATCACTTCTCTAAGGCTTACTATAAGGCTTAGCTGAGCTGGAGCTTTTTCAGTAATTGTTCACTTTGGTTGTTATGCTTCTAGAAGGTATTTAAGGATTTGGAAGCTGGAGTTGTTTATGCTCTGATTTTTTAATAATTATCTCTAAATAAGATATATCATATGATGATTCATATAAATAGTAATATAAAAGAGATAATGAAAAATTAATAACATGTAACATTGCTAAAAACAAAAACTAAAATACTTTGATGTTTTTTCAAAAAATAGCATACATCAATGACAAAAAATAAAAAATAAAAAAATGTCATCATGTCCAATTTTTTGCCATACATTTGACATAGTAAACATGGCCATTCTCTTGATGTTAATCACTGAATTTCTGTTGATCAACTAATGCAGAGGAAAACTAAAATTACCCAATCTCATAAATTACCTAAATTTGTACATAGCTATAAATTATAAGCACTTGATTCATGTTGTGAGTAGTGATCATGGCTGTGATCTTATGGGTACATAAATGACATCTTCCATGCAATTAATCCAATAGGTGACATCTTAACCAGAGAAAGAAAGGATGGTCCAGATTTGAGAACTTCAGTTGAAAGCTATAGACTCCCTGGCACAATTCTTTTACCATTTTGAATATTGATTGTCCATATTAACAAGGGACAACCCATCTTGACTATGTGCTATCATGATGTTGCCACATGCCATCCAAAGGGAAGTTCCAGCACATTAGTGTCTCTCTTGTTCTGTTTCCCCCTGTCTCTAGAAGTGCTTATAAGAGGAAAGGGAACAAACATACCAACAACACCCAAAAAAAGAATATATACATATAAATAATAAGGATTTTATGTGAGAAACAATGTAAGTGGTTTGAAATCCCAAACAATTCAAGAAAAAAGGGAATTAGATGCCAGAGTTTAAAAATTAGACCGCAATATTCCTTGGCCAAATGACTTGATAGTCACCAATGCCACATAGTCCTAATAATTCAATTAATAATAAGATAATTAGATTTTGTTTGTGTTAAGTATAACATTACTGTAACTAAATGTTGCCTTGACCACATTTTATTGCATATCCAACACAATTTATTATTGCTTACAAGAAGAGACTGTTGTATATGATGGAATAAGAAGAGACAGAAAGACATTCCCCTGCTACTTGAATCACTCCAAAAGACCAAAACAATGAAAATTGGCATCCCTTATGGAGTCTATAAGAACTCCATATTAATGAGATCAAGGGTTTTCAGAAAAGAAATTCAGAACCTTCATGGCTTTAATCCAAGCCAACTCACAACTGCAAAGTTCCCACAACACAACAAATTACGCTTATGGACCATCTTTTTTTTTTTTTGGTCTCTACATCATTAAATTCTCTACAATCCTGCGTACACAAAATTTTTACTAAAAATTTCAATGTATGGTTCGGATTCATTGCTTCAACATACAGAAGTTAAATTTGAACCGTACATTACTAATTTTGGAAATAAAAATCTGAGCATAAATTCTTGGTGTTTTGCTTTTCTGTTAAATTATGTGGGTGGGGGGTAATGCAGAACACAGCAGCGCATGAGGATGGATTAGCAGGAGGGCAAGCAGTGGCGGCGCTAAGGATATCAGGGACTAAGGCTGCATTTTATAACTGCAGTTTTTATGGTGCTCAAGACACCCTTTATGATGACAAGGGCCTTCACTATTTCAATAATTGCTTCAACCAAGGCTTTGTTGATTTCATTTTTGGCTATGGCCAGTCCCTTTACGAGGTCAGTCAGTCCTATTCCACTACTCTTTTTTCCATAGGAAACTTGATACGCCTTACCCAAACTTACCTAAAATCACACATGAAATTGTATCCTAGCTGATCATTAAAACAAGTTGAAAATGAAAAATCAAATATTTCTTGCAAATTTGATTTACAAATGGCTTGTACAACTTTTTTATGTTGAAAATGATACACAATAACCTCATTTGGAATGCTATTTCAATGTATTTCTCAATAGACACAACCATGCTATCATAAATTCTTTGGTCACTCATTCAATTCACAAAAAAAATAGCAGAAAATGCCCCCTCTACTATGGTAGTCCTGACAAGTAACAAAGATAGGCACTTCTAAATTACCACTGCTTAAACTGTCTAATTGCTTTCAATTACTATATTCAAACTGAAAATATATGCAAAATACAAGATGTCCATAAAGAACCAATACCATGGCAAGCACATGGAAACTAACATGAACATAACCTTTAAATACAAAATACAGTCCAAAGAAATCACATATGGGACACTTCCTGTCTCATTAGTTTCGAAAAATTAGGGAAAATATTAATTCTAAACATTAGGGAAAACAAAGATAGAAAAATAGAGAAATTGAGCGAGTGAGTGTGTGTGTGTGTGTGTGTGTGTGAGAGAGAGAGAGAGAGAGAGAGAGAGAGAGAGAGGACCATACCTAAAAATAGAAAAATAGAGAAATCGAATAAACAAAGTGCACCTTCTTGCTGATGCAATATGGAAAGCAATGTGTTTCTTAAGCAAATCAAGTACAAAAGTAAACCGAAAGAACATTAAACATGATAAAAACTTCATCAACCATAAAAGATATGGGAACGAATATCATCACTTTCTCCTTCAATAAAGTTAATTAATCCAATGAAAAGTTACTAATAACTACGCTCTAATAATTTTCTATCATGAAATAAGCAAAGAATAAAACATGGAGTGACAAATGATTCTTCTGTTACAATATATTGGTTTTCTAATAGCTTGAGATTCTTTAAAGACCTTCAATATAAAATGTTCAAGCTGCTTAAGCCCACTCCAATCTTCTGAAGTGACAAACTACTACCATTAACTGCAGCTAATCTTCAAGCTTAAACATATTATTATGCTAACATCAACTAATCCCTTTGTCAATTTAACCAAAAGGCCATTTCTTAGGCAGAGGATGGTCCAAAAGTCAGAGTAATGGGACACTTGCCTCGGCAAGTCTATACAATTGATATGTTAATGATTATTTTGTTATTCATATGCAAAAATGCATATAATTTTAACTATAGGAGTGGTCAAACTTATGATTAATGGGCTAGACAATGAGTGCACCATATACAGCCCAATTTAGCAAACAAAGAAAAACTAAGCACTGAGCCTACACCCACATCAAAGCTATACAACAACACTCCACAATAAGCATACTTCCATTCAAGATACTATAACCCATCACAATCCTTAATAGATTTCAATCTATACACCAAGTCCATAACAGAGTAATCAACTTTGATCAACTCACTTAACTCCAATCAATTAAGCTGAGCCTTCCAAGCTCTGCAAGTATGATGGATATTGGATACACAAACACTAGAAAAACAAATGTTCAACTAATTAATTTAGTAGCAATTGAAGAAATTCTTCAAAGACCATATAAAACACAAATAATGAAATACATAAATATGTGTACTACTTCATAAAATCAAGCACAAATAAAACTGCTATTAAAAAAATAATGAAAACATAAAACTATTACAAAACTTTGAAAATGAAAACAATACTATGATATGCAAAATTTTACGTTATATGCAAGTTAATCTATAAAACCCATTTGTGGGAGTAACAATTACAATTTGCTCTGTAAACTCATTTGAGGGAGTAATAATTTTAGAATTTTGCGACTAATAATTTTACTTTGATTTTCATTGAGTGAGCCAAATTGATCGTAAATCTTCCAAAAAGAAATTAATCAAAAAAAATTTATAATGAAAAAAAAATCATGAAACCCCTGAATCAAAAGGGCAAGAGGAAAAAAAAAAAAACTAGTTCCACAGATATTGGGACAAACTTCACAGGAAATAATTGCAATTTTTTTATAATGAAATGATGAAACCCCTAAGTCAAAGACACAAAATCACAAATCACCACAAATTGACAAATATATATATATACACAAACAGTAACAGTGAATTCAATCAAGTTTAGTGAATGTAATAAAAGATAAAGAAGAGATGTAGAACAAAAATGAAGGTCAAAAGAAGAAATTCATAGAGTAAATTAAGCAAACACATGTATAGGGCTGCAAATGAATCGAGCTGTTCATGAACAAGCTCGGCTCGGCTCGGCTCATTTAGTAAACGAGCCGAGCTCGAGCTCGAATATTAGGCTCGTTTAGTAAACGAGCCGAGCTCGAGCTTGCATAAGCTCGGCTCGTTTACCTTTATTTAAATTATATAATAAATATATTATTTATATATTAAATAATATAAATGATATTTTTTATTTAAATATTTATATTTAAATAATATAAATAACATTAAAAAAATTTATCGAGCCAAGCCGAACCGAGTCGAGCTTGAGTTTCATTAAAATTAACGACCCGAGCCGAGCTCGAGCCCAGTTCCTTATCGAGCCGAGCTCGAGCTCAGCAAAGCTCGGCTCGGCTCGGTTTGGTTCGTTTGCAGCCCTATGTATAAACCATGAAACAAAAGAGAGAGCTTTCACTTGAGGGAGTCGAATTTGGAGATTAAGAGCGAATTTGGAGATCACAGTGTCACGACCCAAACCCGGCCCTATGGGTTTAGCACCGTAACCGGCCAGTAATCCGAGATTACCGAAGGCCTACAGAACAGTAATACAGTAAAACAAAGTACAGGGCCTGGCGGAAGCCAATACAGTAAATAAATAATGTCCATTGAGCTGTGACAGTCTGTATGCCAAAAAGATTTTTTATACATTCATACATAAACAGTACAGAACAGTATGCAATATTTACAATCATTCAGATTAGGGACTCAATCCCTACATAACAGTACGGAAACATTCAGTCTATACAGAACAGTAAACCAGTACAGAAGGGGTAAGTGTAAAACACCCCTAAGCCTTAACGCAATAGGCTCGGAACCTCGCGATGAGGCACAATGGTTGGCTTGACAAAACAGGAGTAACCCTGACGCTCCTAGCTGCGGTCTGGTGCCTGAACACCTACATATATATATGAGCAGTGAGCTAAAGCCCAGTGAATAACATAATGCGTAAAGAGGTTGAGAATGAATGTCCTTACAGTAATGAAAACAGTTCATTTAAACAGTAGTTCAGTTGTTCAGTCAGTACAGTCATATGCGGTACATCCATTAGCATAATAGTACAGTAAACAGTAGGTCTTAAAAGACCGAGCAGTAATGATGGCCATCAGTCAGTAAACAGTAGTGGTTCCACGAGGGAACCGACAGAGAATTCTGTCACAGTAACAGTAAACGGTAGATGCTAAGGATGCCACAATACAGTTCAGAATATAGGACATACATTCATTCAATTAATAGTAATCAGTTCAGTAAACAGTACAGTTCATTTTGTTCAGAAGATATTCGTTTATGAACATATCTTTACACAATCGTTACTCACAGAGTTTGGGCTACAGTATGCTAGAGCGTGTCTCTCCAGTCGCCAACCCTACACAGTTAACAGATTGAACACACACTAAGCTACACAGTTGGGAAATAACATAACTTAATCCCTAATTTGCCTAGTGTGTTCTACATCTATATCCTCATTAAGATGTCTTAAACTAGGCCTAGGAATGCCTAGGATGGGATGAGGATGCAAGGATGCGATCAGAAAACAGTTTCAGAATTTTCAGAAAAACAGAATCCCGCTCGAGCGGTCATGCAACAAAGGTACACGCTCAAGCGTAAACTTTACCGCTCGAGCGTACTGTAAAAGTACTGGATGGGTGAAATATCCGCTCGACGCCCGCTCGAGCTTGAGACATGACTCCGCTCGAGCGCCCAATCCTCCGCTCGAGCGGACTGTAAAACAGTGCAGAGAGATGCTGGATGCTCGGATTCTCCGCTCGAGCGCCAAGTTCCCCGCTCGAGCGGAAGTGCAGAATCTGGGAATTCCAGATTGCACCTCCAAGCTCAAACTCAAGTTAAAATGCATCAAAACCGATCCTCTTGGGCTCATTTTCTGGAAAACATTTATAAACACATAGAATAACATGTTTTAAAGCTCAATTTGAGAAATCAAAGCCCAAGGGTGTTTAATTCAAACTTAATTTCAAACCATTTTCAAGAACATGAAGACCATGCAAACATGCATGAATTCAAATCAATTCAAAGCTCCAATTTGATGCTCTAAGGAGCCAATTCTTTTCAAAACATGGTGAAATCATGGACTTAACATAATTATGAACATGCATGTAACATTTTTGCCATGAAAACAACTCAAAACTCAACCAAGAACACATGCAAGCATGGAATGAGCTTCAATTCAACATGTATGCACCAAAACATGGCTTAACTCTACAATTAAAGCATGAATTGTGCAAGAATGGATTCTAAGACAACAACAAGAAGATGAATGTCCTACCTTAGTCTTGTGTTCAAGGTCTAGGAGCTCAAAGTAGCAATCAACACTTCAATTCCAAGCAAGATCAAGCAAATCTCTCAAGAACAACTCAACTCTCTCTCACTCTCTAACTTGGGTCGGTTGAGGCAAGAAGAGGAGAAGAAAATGTTTGTTTGATCAATACGTGGAGTGTATACAAGGTTCACGAGATAGTGGTCCACTAAGTGGCGGAACGGTAATTAAATCAAACTATGCGATTAATCGATATTTAATCTAATTTAATCATACCTAATCAATTTTCAGATAATTATACTATAAAATCACATTAATTCTAAGGATCATAGAACACTAATCGGTTTCGGATTCGGCCGCCGATAAGGCCTTCAATTAGCAGTTTAAACATATGAACATGAACAGATAATCATACTGTCAACAGATAAAATGCAATTAACTAACATGTACTCAGTCAATTCGGTTTTCAATTTCAGTCAGTCAGTTCAGTACTTATAATCAGTTCAATTATCAGTAATCAATGTTTAACGGTAATCAGTGGTGAGGGTTATTACACACAGAGGGTCGTCGATCTAGAGCATCAGATTCAAGCCTTGAAGATCAAAAATAAAAAATAAATAAATAGAGAGAGAGAGAGAGAGAGAGAGAGAGAGAGAGAAGAGAATACATACTAATGTTAGGGTTCATGAGGTCAACAACTTGCTCAGCAAATTTGAGCTCTCTGGAATCCCTGGTTCCTCATATTATAGTGTGCTTTGACATTAATGCTCTGCAAATTCGAGCTCTTGCCGGTGGAGGAGTCGGAATGGGAGTGAGATGAGCAGCGCGAAGATGGAGAGAGAGAGAGAGAGAGAGAGAGAGAGAGAGAGAGAGAGAGAGAGAGAGAGATTTGAGCGTGAAAATGAGAGACGAGGGAAAAAGAAATTCTAGGCGCCGAAGGATTTAGGAGTCAGCATGGTTCGGATTGCACTGGATTGGGATAAAACCAGAATCAATCCGTTATTTACGGTTCTTGAAAAATTGGAACCAATTCAATTCGTTTAATTCGTGGAATCAATTCGAACCAATCCATTTAAACACCGATTGGATCAGTTTATAACCACGGATTCACATAATTAAATAATAAAAATTTATATATAACACTTTAATTTCATAAAAACATAAACATAGCATTATATTAGTTTCACAATAGTAACATGTCTTTCTACAATAGCAATATACTGTTCTAAAATGTAAATAACCATAAGAAAACTGGTTCCACCATAAATATTTAGATCATTACAAATAAAAACTAAAAACTAACAAATAAAAGTAATAAAAGAAGATACTATACGGGTTTAGGTTTGTGTTTAGGTTTTATATGGAATAAACGAGGATACTATGCGGGAGGATGTATAATAAAAATATAGACTATTTGTATACAGTTCGGATCGGTTCCAATCTATAGCGATCCCGGGTTTACCCTTGTTGTATAGTGATCCGGACATGTGTCCGTGGATGTTGGTAGTTGTTTATTATCTTGTTTACATCCTTTCTTACTTTGTATTTGAGTTATAGGATGTGTTGGGCGGGTTGGTTTCAGATTGGTTGAGTTTAGAAACCAAAACTAGTTGCCCAGATTTTTGGCCTGTCCGCTCGAGCGGAGGTGTTGGCGCTCGAGCGGGGAATACATCCATCCAGTATCTTGTTGTGCAGTGTTGTGAGCTCGAGCGTAGGGTTGGGAGCTCGAGCGGAGGCCTGGTTCTGCAAAAGTGCTGGGCGAGTGCATTCTGCGCTCGAGCGGGAGGTTGGCCGCTCGAGCGGAAGTCTGTGAGTGTACGCTCGAGCGGGGTGTTTTACGCTCGAGCGGAGACCTGGGTTAAAGTCCCGAATTTGTGACTCTTCAAATCACTTTTTCACTTTATCTTCTCTCTCTTACTTTTCCAAAATCACCATTGTTGAGCCTCTCACTCTAGACTCTACCTTCTCTCTAGGTTTTGATCTAGTAGGAGTGATTTACTCACCTTTGGCCTTTACAAAAAAGTTGTTGATCGTCGAGGGCTTCATTTTAATCTGAAAATTTCGAGGTTTGGAGCATTTTGGTTTTGATCTTCATCTCCTTTGGGACTCCGAATTTGAGGTAGGGATAACCTACTCCTCTCTATGGGTTTTGTCTTTAAATTTTGGTATTTTGAGATGTTGGGCTTTGTTGGGTAATTTTGTGAAAGTTTGGGGCTTTTGTGTAATTTTACAAAGGTTGGGGTTTCATTCATAATAAACCTAGATGCATGTTTGGCATGAAGAAAATGGAATGATTGTTGAATCATTGATGAAAGTGGGACCTAAGGGTTGAAATGGTAATTATGGGAAATGGTCTAATTACATTGTTTAATTAATTGGGATAATTAATTGGTGAGAAATGAGGAGATGAAATGTTGATTGAATATCCATTTGCGCATTTAATTTCTGTTTTAGAAATAACTGCTTGGGGCTATCGGTGGAGGATAGTCGTGATTGTTGTAGACAATGTATGTTGATTAGGCAAACTGAAACTAATCAATGGAATGTGTTATGGAACTTGACAGTTGCTTGAATACATTAATTGTTTGTATTGTGTGATTGTATATAGAACCAATGTGTTTATATACGTTGTGTGTAGAGGAGGAGATAGGGGATGTACTCCGCGGTTTAGGGGAAGATAGGGGATGGACCTCTAAACCGGATAGGTATTTGGAGGAGATAGGGGATGTACTCCGTAGACAGAGCTCATATGCTTGTCTAGAGAAGTGAAGATAGAGCTCATATGCTTATCTTTGTGAAGTGAAGTGTGGATACAGCTTGTATGCTTATCTGTGGATATTGTTGATATACATATCTGTTGTAGAGTGTGGATACAGCTTGTATGCTTATCTGTGGATATTGTTGATATACATATCTGTTGAGAATGTGGATGTAGCTTTTATGCTTATCTGAATGTGAGATATAGTTTTTATACATATCTGTGGAAATGATGATAGAGCTAGCATGCTTATCTGTTGAAAAAGGGAAAATGAAAAGTAATTGGGACTTGTAAGTCGTTGACATAAATATGTAATTTGTGTGATTGAATCAGTGTTGACCAACTATCAATTGCTAATGTTTTAGTCATTGTCCATGGTTGGTTTAGTGTATTTCTACTGGGCTGTGGCTCACCCTATATGGGAATATCATTTTCAGGTACAGGAAGCATGCCACCTCCAAGGACATAGCTGGGAGGCTAGTGGCGGGCATAGTTTTGTCGTTTTACTTTTGATGTATTACATGTAATTTCAAGCCAAGGGCTTAATGTGTAAACGAGTTAAAACTCTTTGTTGTAACCAAGTGTTAACTTGGAAAGCTGTAAGCCCGTAGGGCATTTTGTTATGAGGTTAACATGTAATACTTATGTAATGAGATGCTAATGAATTTAAGAATGTGGTTAGTTTATATGTAAATGTATGTCTTATTAGATGGGTTTATTGTTGTTATTTTGAGGGCGTTACAACTTGGTATCAGAGCGTACCGGGTTCGAACACTTTGGGTACGTGGGAAGTGATTAGGATCACAATGGGTTTGTCTCGCTTGATAGAGACTTAGATGTAGTATCATATGCTATGTGCTCAATTGATAACATGCTTATGTGACTATGTGGGTATGGGATTTAATTTCTAGGATATTGATTGGATCCTTGAGTTTCTGGGAGTCTTGTTGGAAAAGCACTTGATCAATGCTGTTTCTAACCGGAACTCTAGTAACGTCTCGGGACTATCATTATCCGGAAATGAAGTTCGTAAGTGCTTATGTGTTTATGTGCTTATGTGGAGTGAATTACAGTTGTCCATGTATTAGGACGTGAGTGTATAGTTTCGGCACATTTATGAATGTGCTAATGTTCTGTGTTGCCTTTATTAGGATGTCAGGACGAGGAAGAGGTGCTAGGCGTGGTAGACCTGCGAGGCAGGAAGTACCGTTACCGGGTGAGATTCCGGCAGTGCAGGAGGGAGTTGGGCAGGCCAATGTGGCCGAGCCAGTAGGTCAGCAGGCTATGGGTGCCTTGGCCAGAGAGATAGCAGGAGCTTTGGGTATTCTTAGAGCTGGGAATCAGGCAGCTGAGACAGGGCCTTCCTTCTTGAAGAGGGAGTTCTTTCGGTGTAATCCGGACGAGTTTATCGGGGATCCTAAAGAGCCGCTTAAGGCAGATGAATGGCTCGAACAGACAACAAAGACGTTTGAGATGCTTGGCATCGAGGACGGAGCACTGAAAGTGACCTTGGCATCCTTTCAACTGAAGGGAGATGCGGGTCAATGGTGGAAGTACGAGAAAGCTCGTGTTGGTGGTACTTGGGAGGCGTTTATGAATGCTTTTCAGGAGAGGTTTTTATCAGCAGCAGCTAGGGAGAAGCTGAGGGATCAGTTTAGCCGGCTTAATCAGCAGGGCTTGTCAGTGGCCGAGTTTGAGGCTACTTTTACCAGTCTGTCTAGGTTTGCACCTGAACTGGTGGCGTCTGAGGAACGCCGTTGCTATGAGTTTGAGCGGAAGTTGAGGCGGGGCCTCAAGTTGAGAATTGGTGGGTCTTATATTCGAGAATATAGACACTTAGTGGACGCTGCAGCTCATATGGAGCTTATGATGCAGGAGGAGGATGAGGGGCAGAGAGGCTCCAAGAGGAGTCAGGATAGTCAGGGTGATGGTAGGAGGCAGAGGGGTTCTAACCCTCAGCAGTCTCAGGGTGCAGTCTCTAGATCGACCTTTCCAGTGCCTAGTGTAGGCTCGGGGAGAGGCAGTCAGGGAGAATTCACTTGTTACAAGTGTGGCCAGCTGGGTCACAAGGTTTCTGTTTGCCCGCAGAAGGGTGGGGGTCAGAAAGCTGCTTCTTCTTCAGCTAGACCGCCGAGTCAGAGTTTGGGCAGGGGGCAGCTCTTGATTTGTTATCAGTGTGGACAACCTGGGCACATGAAGAGGTTTTGCCCACAGTTGAGTGCCACTTCGGGAGCGTCTGGTTCTAGGCAGACGCAGGGTTTTCAGCCAGCTCAGTCTGTGCAGGCCTCGAGGGCCAATCCGGGAGCTTCGTCATCCCAGTCCGTGCAGCAGTCTTTTGCTCCGAGAGGTGAGCAGGTAGACCAGGGGCCTACGGGGCGCGTGTATGCTGTTACCGCGCAGGATTTTGTACCGGCTCCATCAGTAGTGAGAGGTACTTTTCTGTTTTGCAACTCAGTTGCTAATGTGTTGATAGACACGGGTGCATCTCATTCTTTTGTATCTGCTGCATTTACATCTGTTTTGGAATTGGAGTTAGCACAGTTAGCATCTCCTATTTGTGTGGTATCACCTTTGGGTGGTGAGTTGATTCTGAAACAGGGTGTTAGAGGATGTGATATAGAGGTCGCCGACTATAGGCTTCCTTTTCCGTTTGTTGTCATGCCCATGAAGGGTTTTGATGTTATTTTGGGTATGGACTGGTTATCGTCATACCGGGCTGTTAGTGATTGCTACCGCCAGAGGGTTACATTGTGTACCTTGAGCGGGGAGTGGTTCCATTTCTTGGGAGACCGGGTTGGTAGTGTTTTGCCACCGGGGTATGATTCGCGAGGGCGAAGTGAGCTTAGTAGTCTACTTGCTAGCTTTGAGAGTGGTGAGAGTGGTGAGACCCAGCATGTATTGCCGAGAGTGGTTTGTGAGTATTCGGATGTCTTTCCCGAAGATCTTGTTAGTTTGCCACCTCACCGAGAGATAGAGTTCTCTATTGATTTAGTGCCTGGTACGGCGCCGATTTCTATGGCACCTTACCGTTTTGCTCCAGCAGAGTTGGTTGAGTTGAAAGTTCAGCTCCAGGAATTGCTCGATAAGGGCTTTGTTCGCCCTAGTGTTTCACCGTGGGGAGCACCGGCACTCTTTGTTAAAAAGAAAGATGGTGCCTTGAGATTGTGTATAGATTACCGGAAGTTGAATCGGGCTACGATTAAGAATAAGTATCCTATGCCCCGTATAGATGATTTGTTTGACCAGTTGAAGGGTTCCCGTTGTTTCTCTAAGATAGACTTGAGATCGGGTTACCATCAGTTGAGGGTCAGGGAGGAAGATATTCCTAAGACGGCATTCCGTACGCGGTATGGCCATTACGAGTTTCTGGTGATGCCATTTGGGCTTACCAATGCACCGGCAGTCTTTATGGACTTGATGAACCGGATTTTCCGGGAGTTCTTAGACCGATTTGTGGTTGTTTTTGTGGACGATATCCTTATCTATTCGTCATCTAAGGAGGAGCACGAGGAACACTTGAGAGTAGTGCTTGAGTTACTTAGAGCCCATAGGCTGTATGCCAAATTTGGGAAGTGTGAGTTCTGGCTGGGGAAAGTCAAGTTCTTAGGCCATGTGGTATCCGGGGAAGGGGTGTCTGTTGATACATCCAAGGTTGAGGCAGTGCAAGATTGGGCACAGCCTAAGAGTGTGTTTGAGATCCGCAGTTTTCTGGGATTGGCTGGGTATTACCGTCGGTTTGTGAAAGATTTCTCCAGGTTAGCGTCACCGTTGACTAAACTGACTCGGAAGGGAGTCAAGTTTGTGTGGAGTAAGACTTGTGAAAAGTCGTTTCAAGAGTTGAAAGTTAGATTGACCACCGCTCCGGTATTGATTATTCCGGAGAGAGGGTTGGGTTATGCGGTTTATTGTGATGCCTCACGAGAGGGTTTGGGTTGTGTGTTGATGCAAGAGGGGAAAGTGGTAGCTTATGGCTCACGTCAGTTGAAAATACACGAGAAGAATTACCCCACACACGACCTAGAATTAGCAGCTGTGATCTTTGCCTTGAAAATCTGGAGGCACTACCTTTATGGTGAGAGGTTCGAGGTATTCTCGGATCATAAGAGTTTGAAGTATCTGTTTACACAGAGAGACTTGAATCTGAGGCAGAGGAGGTGGATGGAGTTCATCGAGGATTATGATTTTGAGTTGCATTATCATCCGGGAAAGGCCAATGTTGTGGCCGATGCCCTTAGTAGGAAAACCATTAGTGATGTAGCTTGTATAGCCATCCGGGAATGGGTGATGTTGGGAGCACTTGGCGAGTTTGATTTGCTACTGGGCGAATCTGTCGAGGCTGCGGCCTTGTTTTCTGTTGTTGCGCAGCCTACACTTGTGATTAGAGTGTTAGAGGCACAGAGAGGTGACCTTGAGGTAGAATCCCTCCGAGAGAAGATCTCCAGTGGGAAAGTTGAGAAGGGTTTGACGGTGTATCCCGACCTGAGTGTGAGATACCGAAACCGTTTGTTTGTACCGGAGTCTTGCCGAGAGGAAGTACTCCGAGAGTTTCATCATTCGCGCCTTGCGGTGCATCCGGGAGGTACTAAGATGTATCAGGATTTGGGTCGCCAGTTTTGGTGGCGGGGTATGAAAAGAGATGTGGCTGTTTTCGTATCGAAATGCCTTACTTGCCAGCAAGTGAAGGCCGAGCATCAGAGGCCAGCGGGTTTGTTGCAACCTTTGCCTATTGCCGAGTGGAAGTGGGAGCATGTCACTATGGACTTCGTTGTAGGTCTTCCGAGGACTCAGCGGGGTAGTGATGCTATTTGGGTGGTTGTAGACCGGTTGACTAAGTCGGCGCACTTTATTCCTATGCGCGTGAGAGATTCGGTAGATCATCTTGCCGACCTGTATATTCGGGACGTAGTGAGATTGCACGGGGTCCCAGTGACGATCGTCTCAGATAGAGATCCTCGTTTTACTGCTAGGTTGTGGCAGAGTTTGCAGAGTGCCTTGGGCACTAAGTTGACCTTTAGTACGGCTTATCATCCTCAGACTGACGGGCAGTCCGAGCGTACTATTCAGATCCTCGAGGATATGCTTCGGGGTTGTGTCCTGGACTTCGGTGGGACGTGGGAGAGGCACTTGCCATTGGTAGAGTTTGCCTACAACAACAGTTTTCAGTCTAGCATCGGTATGGCACCGTTTGAGGCCTTGTATGGCCGACCGTGTAGGTCTCCAGTTTGTTGGGCCGAGGTGGGTGATGCACCTTTGTTGGGTCCGGAGTTGGTTAGGGAGACGACGGAGAAAGTTGAGCTTATCCGTAGGAGGCTTGTTACAGCCCAGAGTCGACAAAAGAGTTATGCCGACCGTAGGAGGAGGCCTTTGGCGTTTGAGGTAGGTGATCATGTCTTTCTGAAGATATCACCTAGACGAGGCCTGATGAGGTTTGGGAAGAGTGGGAAGTTATCCCCTCGGTTTATAGGTCCTTTTGAGATCCTTGAGAGGATAGGTGAGGTTGCTTATCGGTTAGCCTTACCGCCGCAGTTGTCCGGAGTGCATGACGTGTTTCATGTGAGTATGCTTCGGAAGTATGAGCCAGATCCATCACATGTGCTGGATTGGAGCGATTTAGAGGTAGATGAGGATGCCTCGTATGAGGAGAGACCGGTTCGGGTCTTGGATAGGCGGGATCAGGTCCTGCGTGGCAAGACCATTCCTTTGGTGAGAGTCTTGTGGAAACATCACGGAGTGGAGGAAGCCACTTGGGAACGTGAGTTGGAAGTCCGTGAGAAATATCCGGACTTGTTTGTTGATATGTGATCTTGTATTTACTTGTTGCATTTTGTTGAACTTAAGAGCTTTGATATATGTCTTAAGTTGTGAAACATTGAAAATGTTTTGGTTATTGGAAGTATGTTTGGAACTTGCCTCATTTGGAAGTTGAATGTGACACTATATGTGTCGAATATATTGTTGAAATTGGAAAGATAGTGCATAATATTAATGCATGTTGAAAATACATATGTTGTTTACATATTGTGATATGTCTCTTGTTAAAGGGATGGGATGACCGGTAATGGGTCGAATTGTTGAATGTTAAAATATAACATTGTTTAAAATGGAGGAAAACTTGTTTTTGAAAACTTGTGTTTAATTTCGGGGACGAAATTCTTTAAGGGGGGGAGGTTATAGCGATCCCGGGTTTACCCTTGTTGTATAGTGATCCGGACATGTGTCCGTGGATGTTGGTAGTTGTTTATTATCTTGTTTACATCCTTTCTTACTTTGTATTTGAGTTATAGGATGTGTTGGGCGGGTTGGTTTCAGGTTGGTTGAGTTTAGAAACCAAAACTAGTTGCCCAGATTTTTGGCCTGTCCGCTCGAGCGGAGGTGTTGGCGCTCGAGCGGGGAATACATCCATCCAGTATCTTGTTGTGCAGTGTTGTGAGCTCGAGCGTAGGGTTGGGAGCTCGAGCGGAGGCCTGGTTCTGCAAAAGTGCTGGGCGAGTGCATTCTGCGCTCGAGCGGGAGGTTGGCCGCTCGAGCGGAAGTCTGTGAGTGTACGCTCGAGCGGGGTGTTTTACGCTCGAGCGGAGACCTGGGTTAAAGTCCCGAATTTGTGACTCTTCAAATCACTTTTTCACTTTATCTTCTCTCTCTTACTTTTCCAAAATCACCATTGTTGAGCCTCTCACTCTAGACTCTACCTTCTCTCTAGGTTTTGATCTAGTAGGAGTGATTTACTCACCTTTGGCATTTACAAAAAAGTTGTTGATCGTCGAGGGCTTCATTTTAATCTGAAAATTTCGAGGTTTGGAGCATTTTGGGTTTGATCTTCATCTCCTTTGGGACTCCGAATTTGAGGTAGGGATAACCTACTCCTCTCTATGGGTTTTGTCTTTAAATTTTGGTATTTTGAGATGTTGGGCTTTGTTGGGTAATTTTGTGAAAGTTTGGGGCTTTTGTGTAATTTTACAAAGGTTGGGGTTTCATTCATAATAAACCTAGATGCATGTTTGGCATGAAGAAAATGGAATGATTGTTGAATCATTGATGAAAGTGGGACCTAAGGGTTGAAATGGTAATTATGGGAAATGGTCTAATTACATTGTTTAATTAATTGGGATAATTAATTGGTGAGAAATGAGGAGATGAAATGTTGATTGAATATCCATTTGCGCATTTAATTTCTGTTTTAGAAATAACTGCTTGGGGCTATCGGTGGAGGATAGTCGTGATTGTTGTAGACAATGTATGTTGATTAGGCAAACTGAAACTAATCAATGGAATGTGTTATGGAACTTGACAGTTGCTTGAATACATTAATTGTTTGTATTGTGTGATTGTATATAGAACCAATGTGTTTATATACGTTGTGTGTAGAGGAGGAGATAGGGGATGTACTCCGCGGTTTAGGGGAAGATAGGGGATGGACCTCTAAACCGGATAGGTATTTGGAGGAGATAGGGGATGTACTCCGTAGACAGAGCTCATATGCTTGTCTAGAGAAGTGAAGATAGAGCTCATATGCTTATCTTTGTGAAGTGAAGTGTGGATACAGCTTGTATGCTTATCTGTGGATATTGTTGATATACATATCTGTTGTAGAGTGTGGATACAGCTTGTATGCTTATCTGTGGATATTGTTGATATACATATCTGTTGAGAATGTGGATGTAGCTTTTATGCTTATCTGAATGTGAGATATAGTTTTTATACATATCTGTGGAAATGATGATAGAGCTAGCATGCTTATCTGTTGAAAAAGGGAAAATGAAAAGTAATTGGGACTTGTAAGTCGTTGACATAAATATGTAATTTGTGTGATTGAATCAGTGTTGACCAACTATCAATTGCTAATGTTTTAGTCATTGTCCATGGTTGGTTTAGTGTATTTCTACTGGGCTGTGGCTCACCCTATATGGGAATATCATTTTCAGGTACAGGAAGCATGCCACCTCCAAGGACATAGCTGGGAGGCTAGTGGCGGGCATAGTTTTGTCGTTTTACTTTTGATGTATTACATGTAATTTCAAGCCAAGGGCTTAATGTGTAAACGAGTTAAAACTCTTTGTTGTAACCAAGTGTTAACTTGGAAAGCTGTAAGCCCGTAGGGCATTTTGTTATGAGGTTAACATGTAATACTTATGTAATGAGATGCTAATGAATTTAAGAATGTGGTTAGTTTATATGTAAATGTATGTCTTATTAGATGGGTTTATTGTTGTTATTTTGAGGGCGTTACACAATCCAGAACTGTGGGGTTCAATCCGAAACCAATTCGTAGACTACGGATTTTTAATTCTTTAATCCGGAACCGAACCACGGATTCAAAAAACCAATCCAAACCTACCGGATTGGACTGGACTGGATCGGATTACGGATTTTACGGATTTCTTGCTCAACCTAAAAGGATTTGAGGAAACAGGGAAAATTTGGGGATTTTGGGTCAACTATTTCTAAGAAATAAAAAAAACAAGGTTTCATTCAAAACGGTGTAGTATTAACAAATAAATTCTTAGTGACCAAAATAATTAGGTCACCATAGATGTAGCCCACGTTTTTTGTGACTAAATAGTTATTGTCGCCTAAAAGTTACTTTTGGTGACTAAAATTTTAGTTGCTATATATTAACATCATCGCAAAAACTTTTCCCCTATTCCAGCGCAGAAATTTCGCCTCCCACCAAACCCAACCATGACCAACCATATTAACTAGTTGCCAATAGTTTAGTTTTTGGCGACCAATCAATATATTGTTGCCAATTATGTATATTTAGCAACTAATTTATATTATGTTGCCAAAAATAGTAGCCAAAAATGTTTTTTTTTCTTTTTTTGTAGTGAGCCAACTTGTATTATTCACCCAAAAAAGTGTCAACTTGTGTTTTGTTTAGAGAGAGAGAGAGAGAGAGAGAGAGAGAGAGAGAGAGAGAGAGAGAGAGAGAGAGAGAGAGAGAGAGAGAGAGAGAGAGAGAGAGAGAGAGAGAGAGATTAGGGGAAAATTAATAAACACGAAAAGGGGGGAAAAAATTAGCAGTCAAGTTTTTTTCATTATTGCCCATATTGTCAAAATTCTCCCTTTAAAATTAGTGACAAAATAATTTCCTCACCAAAAGGTCTCAAAATATTAAAAATTATTAGTTCGAAAATACATTTCTCACTAAATGATTTCAAAATATTTCAAATCAAGTTTTTCAAAAAAAAAAATTATGTAAAATTATTGGTGATGAAAATATATTCCTCACTAATAATTTTATAATTAGTGACAAATTTTTTTACTTATCAAAAGTCTCAAAATTTTGGCGCTACCAAAAAAAATTAGTGGGAAAACCTTCAGTGACGAAACTTAATTTTTTCTTACCTAAAAAGAAATATTTATTGACGAAAATAAATTCCGTCACCTATTATTTTTATTTTTATACGTGACAAAATTTTATAATTCGTAACGGATTATTCTTATTTAGTGATGAAATTTATTTTCTTCACTACTTTTTGTCACTTAGATTACTTTTGTTGTATAGTTTGATCTAAAATTTCACTTTAGCCCCTATAATTTTAATTTGAAAATTTTGGCCCTACACTTGAGTCTAATTTTAATTTAGTTTTTCCATCTAAATTGAAAGTTAAAATTAATAATTTTTGGACACTTATCACTTTAAGTCTAGTTCCATTTTGGTCATTCCATCTAAATTGAAGGTTAAAATTAATAATTTTAGGACACTAGTCAATTTTTTAAGGTGTATACACAAACTAAATTAATAAAGATTTAAACGGAAGAGCCAATTGAAACTATACTTAAAGTGTAGGGACTAAATTATTCAAATTAAAACTATAAGGATTAAAGTGAAATTTAAGTCAAATTACATGAGTGAAATGGACAATTAACCTGCATTAATTTTACCCTTGGACTTTGGTTGTTGCTTGTAAGTGATATAATTGATAATTGGTTGCGTTTTTTGACCATGGATTTGTTCTTCTAAATTCTTCACAACAATCCCACACTTTGCATATTGTTCTTGATGACTGCCTCAATCAGTTTTTGTGCTTGTGCCTTTTCTCTTGGCTGTATAAAGTTGACTCCTCAACACCCTAACTTTGAGGTCCATTGCTCAACTCTTTTATCATAGTAGGATTAACTGTCAATGAAACATGGAAGTCAAAGTATATAATTTAAAATTTTGATAAAAGACAATTTTAATTCTTAAAGTAGGAGTTTATTGTTATTTTAGTCTCTTAAGTTTTAATTTTATAATTTTGGTTATCAAAAGCTGTCAATATGAATCAGATTGGTCCAATTCCAAACGATTATTTAAATCGTTAGTGAAATAATTATAAATTTCAACTAGGGTAGCTAAAGTATATATTTTGTATTATTTTAGTCCCTAAAGTATCAATTTTGTCAATTTCGTCCTTCAATATTATAAGGTTATTGAAAAAAAAACTAGAAATCCCCTAGATGTTGATTTGTGATTATGTATCAATTTTAAGCAGAATATAACAATCCCAATCAAACAATCAAGACAAAGAAACACAACGATTTTACGTGGAAAAAACCACAATTGGACACCTCCAACTGTGATAAAAAAACCACGGGCAACAGCCACAAAACAATCCACTAAGAAGATTTAAAGGAATTACACAGGTATACTCTCAATTACCTAGCGAATCCACGCCTAATTGAACCAACCTCTATGTGCCTCTTCCAACCCGTCTTCACCTTGGAATTGTCTTTACGATGAGCCACCCCGGAATCCACCAAAGCTTCAGGCTCGAATTCTTCAGAATCCACCGAAGAACAACTCTCTCTTTTATAGAACAAAACACAACCTTTGATGTACTCTCTTTAAACCATGAGTTGAATACTCAATAAAACATCAAAGAAAAACTCACAAAGTATCCCCAGATATAAACCCTAGAAACCAAAAAGAAGATCTGGAGCAGTAATACTAAAATCTGACCCAACACGCGAATTTATAGAATCTGTCCCGCGATCTCCGCTCGAGCGCCCAACAGCCCGCTCGAGCGTCGTTAGCAAAATATGCGCGTCATATAACAGAGGTCCGCTCGAGCGCCAGAAAGCCCGCTCGAGCGCGAAATCACACATCTCAGTACTTTTGCAGGCGACCAAAAACTGAAATAAAAATGCGAATATAACGCGCTGCCCCCTGGACCCCCACGAGCTGATCGGGCAGCTCGATCCCCGTCATAATCAGCGAAGTGGCAATCTTGAAAGCTTTATCATCACAAACTTCTCTGAAATGCTTGATTCGGGTTGGATTCGCATCTAACAACTCATAGCCTCACTGAAATAAAAATGCGAATAAAATTACAACTCAAAGAGTTTTGTCAAACGGGAATGCCAAGAAATAAAACCTAACAGTTATATTATTTTCTTTATCAATGTTTCAAGACCAAATTGACAAAATTTAAAACTTTACGGACCAAAGTACACAGAACACATACTTTAACAACCATGTGTGTATTTGATTACTATTCTGTTAACTATTTAGACGGTCCATTTGGAATTGGACCAAATTGGCTCAAACTTAAAATTTTATGGACCAAAGTAAAATTTCAAAGACCAAAATCACAAAAAATATATACTTTAAGGACTAAATGTATTTTATCCTTAAAAAAAAATTGGACAAACTATGAAAAAGAAATTAGCTTTCATGAGTCTCAATAACCAGCCCTTGCCTACAAAGAAAAAATGAAAGTGGGCGAAGAGTTAGCAAGTTAAACCTTTTTATTTTATTTTATTTATTATTATTATTTTTTTTAACAGTGAGTTAACAAGTTACTTGATCACACTTATTAACATTACTTGGAGTTCAACTGTCAATTCTATCATGGAAAATGCTAATCATATTCATTTATGAAACATCACAAAAATGATGTAACAATATTATTTTGGTAAATGAATGCCATCTTTGCTGGTGTTTTGCTTTATGTTGTGTTTAGTTGGGAGATTTGGAAAAAGATTTGAAAAGGGAAATAGAAAACGAAGGTGAAATGTGAACAAAATATACCTATATTTCACATAGTTTCACACACTTTTTCTCTTTCTTTTTCTAAATCGCTTCTCAAATCCCCCAACCAAACACAATAATATTAAGGTAAATAGTTTATATTGAGCCCCACGTCATTAAAATTATGTATAGAAATTATTTATGAATTTTTTATTTGTATATCATTACCCTTATAACATAAATGTTTTTAATAATATGAAAGAGAGTCTATAGATTGTATTATAGTTGTTATTTTTTATAACTAATAAAATAAACATGTTTCTTTATATATATATATATTTATACTTTTTATGTATGTTGAAATTAATGATTTAGTGCATATTTTTAAAAAATAATAATTACTCTGTTTGGTTTTAATTTTCAAAATTCACTTTTCAAAAAATTCTATTTTTTCGTTCTACGTATTTTTTTATTTTCATTGAATTTTTTTAATATTTTAAACATTTTTTAAAATTTTTAGATACAGCTAACATAAATATAATTAAAAAGTATAGTATTTAGTGAATTTTTTTTTAAATGCAAAAAAAAAAAAAATAACAACAATGAAAATTCAGTATAGTTTTCATATTTGTGTATTTATTAATTTTTTAAAATATTTTTTTATAAATATTTTACTATTTAGATGTGCATCTAAAAAAGTAAAAAAAATTGATTAAAATTTTAGAAATATTCATTAAAAACAAAAAAATACGAAAAATAAAAAATCCAATTTAAAAAAAAGTAAAACCAAACACACTAAATAATAACTAGTATATACATTCGCACCATCCTAAGTACTTTTCTCAAATACAAACATCACTAACTTGAGAATATACAAAGACCAATTCCGAAGTTTACACGCCAAAGTTAGAAGTTGTTCAAATCCAACTCAACTTATGTTGAGAGTTGGCTAACTCCACTCAAACTTGATTGTGATTCAGACTTGTTTTATTAAGCCTAAGCCCGACCCTACTTGTTTATATGATGATAACAGTCTAGATTATTTTAATATGTTGCTCAGGTTGCCTAGTATCTCTACCCAAGCCAAGGCTGAATTTTTATCCAAATCAGTATCAAATTAAAAAAATATGTTGCTCGAACCATAAAAGGATTTGGACTGTTGAGTCTACCCAAATTACACCTCTAGTCAAAGCCAGATTTCAAAAGTATTATCATCACCTAATAATAGAAATAGGGGTGCCAACTTGAGCAACTTGAGTAAAAAAATTGAGAGGTTCGGTAATATAATTTTAATTTGGTCAAGATTTGGATTAAAATTCGTCAATTCCAAATTAAATTCAATCAAAAGCTAGGTAGAGACTCTACGAACTACATAAATCTAAATTCTATTTTTAAAATATATAATTACATATAATAAACATAAAATATACCTATAAAATACTAATTATTTTTATACAGTTAGATTTAATCATACTGCAATGTAATTAATTCAAATGATTGGTGTGTATAACTCAAATTAATTTTCTTATATGGTCCCTATTTGTAATTATCTTTTTTTTTAGAAAGTGCAGTATATTGGTTTAGGACAACTCAATGCTCAACTCGAGCTAAAAATTTTATGTTAATTCAAGAAAATCTGTCTACACTCCAAGCTGAATTCGGTCAAGTTGCAGCACTAAATAGAAATCTGAAAAAGCAGTAAAAAATGTGTAAGATCACAAACTTCTCTAACCAATAACCCAACCACAACAATGACAAAAAATTGAGAGGAAATTTTAGTCCCCAAATTATCACTCAAAAATTAATTCAATCTCTATCCTTTTAATTATATCAATTTTACATTTAAATTATTCGATTTTGAATCAATTTTTGTAGTACAGATTTTTATTGACTCAATTTTCAACTTACTACTAATTGATCAGTCCTGTTGTAGTTTATCTAGTGGATAAATTAGCTACTATTGCTATGAAAGAGAGAGAATAAATTAGGAATGTTGGACTCAATTAGTTTCCCTAGAACCGGCTCAAGGTAATTGGAGGCTTAAAGAGACAATTTTAAATAAGGCTTTTTATATTTTTAAATAATTTTTTGTAAAAATTATTATTTTAAATTTATTTTCCTTACTTTTCGAAATAACAAATTATTAATTAAATATTTAAATTTAATTTTTCTAATATATTTACTAATTGATATTTGAAGATAGTTTTTTTTTTGGGGGGGGCGGGAGGGGGGAATAAAATTTTAGATAAAGTTTCGATGTCACGTTAGCAAATTCTGTCTGATTTAGACGGAAGGTAAAGGTAGAGGTCAAATTGAATATTAAGGCCTCGTTTGTCAACTATATATTTTAGTGAAAAAGTCACTATAAGTTGTCGCATCACTTTCTTTACTTTTCTGCATATCTTTTCGTAAAAAGTCAAAAAGTTACTAAAATAGCATGTTTCCAAACGAGACCTAAGTGATAGTTTGAGAGGCAAAATTAAATTTCTTTAAAACTTCAACAAAAGCAAAACAAAGTGTCTAAAGTAGTTTATTTCTAGATTTTCCACACAACCTCTTTTTCTTCTATTTTTCCATATAATATTAGGTATGTTCAACATTCATGTAGCTAGGTTCTTTCCAAAAACTTTCTCAAACCTAAGATCAAAGATAAGGGGATTAGTTTTTCTTCACTAATTAAGACACAAATAACTTAACCTCAGTGTGTGGAACAGACTCAAGTTGACCATCATTTTACCTTAAAAAAAATTACAGGACCTAATTACAAAGACTTCCAAGTTCAAAGTCTATATATGGGAACCAGTAGAAAAATTGTGTATAAATTAGAGCCTTGAACACCCATTAGTTATCCATCAAAGGGGGAAAAAAATGAAAAAAGAAGGCAATGGGACCTTTAGAGAAACTACTCTGCCTTTTTTCCTTAGTACTGTTTGTCACACTCCTTTCTTCAACCATTAATGTTGCTTCTGCTTCTACTGAAGAAGCTAATGCTCTATTCACATGGAAAGCCACCCAGCAAAGTGCGAACGATTCCTTCATGGGTCCTTCCACCCCATGATAGTGGCTCAACAAATGCAAGTCCTTGCAATTGGTTTGGAGTTTCTTGCAACCTTGATGGAAGCATCATTAGATTGAACCTTACAAGTTCAAGTGTAAATGGTACGCTCGACAACTTTTCATTTTCATTGTTTTCCAATCTTGCATATATTGAGCTTAGCATCAATAAATTCTTTGGTGTCATCCCACCTCTAATTGGTTTCCTCTCCAAACTCATCTATCTTGATTTGTCCACCAACCAGTTCTCAGGAAGCATCCAACCAAAAATCGGCCTGCTAACAAATCTTGAAACTCTCCACTTGTTCAATAATAACTTAAATGGCTCAATTCCTCCAGAGATAGGCCAGTTAAAGTCTCTAATTGAGCTTGCTTTGTACACCAATAGTCTTTCCAGTCCCATTCCTACTTCTTTAACCAATTTGAGAAACTTGACTCGTCTATATCTCTACGGAAATGATCTTTCTGGTTTTATTCCTCCCGAAATGGGAAACCTAGTCAATCTTGTTGAGCTCTACATGGATGGCAACAATCTCCCAAGGACTATTCCTTCCACATTGGGAAACTTGAGTAACCTAATTATGTTGCAATCGTTCAACAATTCCCAATCTGGTTCCATTCCCCAAGGGATAGGACAGTTAAAATCACTACAAGGCCTAACCTTTCAGACCAACAATCTTACTGGCTCAATCCCAACATCTTTAGGTGATTTGAGCTCTCTAGCCTGACTATACCTCTGGAATAATCAACTCTCTGATCCAATTCCTAAGGAATTAGGGAACTTGAAGTCCCTCATATATTTGGAATTGAGTTTGAATCAACTTAATGGTCCCATTCCAGCTTCTTTAGGTGATTTTACCAATTTAGAAATTCTAAACCTCAGTTCCAACCGACTATCCAGCCGCATTCCACAGGAATTTGGCAATTTGAAAAAATTGATTGAGCTATTAATGGATGAAAGTCAATTTTTTGGGAATCTCCCAGAGCTTTGCCAAGGTGGTAAACTTCAATACTTCACAATACACCACAATCAGCTCACACGTAAAATCCCTAAAAGTCTGAGAAACTGCTTAAGCTTAGCCACAGCCCGCTTTGAGGTAAACCAACTCACTGGAAATATATTTGAAGATTTTGGCACTAATCCAAACCTAAGTCTACCTAGATCTGAGTAACAATAATTTTTAAGGCAATTACTAAGAAAATTGGGAAATATTCCCAAATTTGACACTCCTAAAAATAACAAGAAATAACATCACTAGTAGCATTCCACCAAGGTTTGAAAAGTCAACACGGCTAGAACGACTTGATTTATCTTCAAATCGTTTAGTTGGGGAGATCCCAAAGGAATTTGGAAAGTTGACATCTTTTGAGTGGCTAACTTTGACTGCTAATCAACTTTCGGGCTGGATACCTCAAGAACTCAGATCACTAACTAAGTTGTCGAAACTTGATCTATCCACAAACAAATTCAGTAGGCCAATACCAGGTATTTTGGAGAACTATCGAAATCTGTTTTACTTGAACTTGAGCAACAACATGTTCAACCAAAAAATTCCATTACAGATTGGTAAGTTTTTTCAACTAACCACTCATAGGGGAAATACCATTGGAAATCACAAATTTGTAGAGCTTGGAGAAATTGAACCTCCCACAATAAACTCTCTGGTCTCATTCCAAAGAGTTTTGAAGATATGCGTGGCATGGCGTATGTTGATATATCATACAATGAGTTACAAGGTCCTATTCCCATGAGCAACGTTTTCATGAATGCATCAATAGAAGCACTGCAAGGGAACAAAGATCTGTGTGGAAATGTCACAAGCTTGTAGCCTTGCAAAATTCCTTCTGCATTGTACACACACACTCTAGAAAAAAAAAAGGACACTTGTTCTTATAATTGTGCTCTCTCTTGGTGGAGCACTCTTACTTCTCGGTGGATTCATCAGACTTCTCATTGTTTTCAATCCAAGAAAGAGAAAGTCACAAGTTGAAGAGGGTGACACCCAACCCTCGAGTGAAGATTTTTTATCGATATCAATATTCGATGGAAGAGAAATGTACAATAACATTGTAAAAGCTACCAAGGATTTTGATGCCATATATCGAATTAGAAAATGAGGATATGGAACTGTCTACAAAATGAAGTTACAGTCAGTTAATATAGTAGCTGTGAAGAAACTTCATCCATTATCTAAGAGGCTTGATCGGAAAGATTTTTTAAACGAGGTAAGAGCATTGATAGAAATTAAGCATGAAAACATAGTGAAGCTTTTTGGGCTTCGTTCGCATGCTCTGAGTACCTTGAAAGAGGTAGTTTGGCTACAATTTCCAACAAAGACAAAGAAGCTAAAAAATTGGATTGGCCTAAGAGGGTGAATATTATTAACGGTGTGGCAAGCTCTTTGTTATACATACACCATGATTGCACACCGCCCATTGTTCACCGAGATATTTTTAGCAACAGTGTTTTGATTGATGAGGAGTACGAGGCTCATGTTTCGGACTTTGGCACTGCCAAGCTTTTGAAGCTAGATTCCTCTAACTGGAGTACATTTGCAGGCACATATGGATATGTTGCACCAGGTAAACACAGTTTTAGGCTCTCCTAAATTGATATAGAATCTGAAGTGTAACAAAACAAGTGCATGATCATGTCTCTCTTTTTTTTGCAAAGCTTTCTTACACAATGAAGGTAACTGCAAAGTGCGATGTTTATAGCTTTGGTGTGTTGGCACTGGAAGTGATCAAAGGAAATCATCCAAGAGACTTCATCACCTCCCTGTTGACCCCAGCTGTTGAGAAGATATAGTTAAAGGATGTGTTGGACCAATGCCTTTCTCCCCCTCTCCTAACGTTGAGGAGGTAGTGATGCATAATGTAAAATTGGCAATTGCATGTTTGCATGTCCATTCACAATCTAGGCCAACCATGCACATTGCTTCTCAATCGTTATTCGCTCGAAAAATTCCGTAGAGCCTCACCTGTGTGCACAGAATTACTGCCCATGAAAATGCACAAAATTGATCCCTTTCTGTTTTGCATATTTTTCCACGCACTAATTTTGTGCACTTTACAAAACTCGAGCCTCATAGACTTGTGCACTGGTAGTGCAAAGCTATTTTGTTTAGTAAGGATATGTTAGATATTAGATAAAACCCAATCCTCTCTATTACCGAATGAAATATACTTTTTACATAGGGGGTTTTATTGTAAGAATAAATATTAAACAGTGAAAATCAATAAAAAGAGAGATGCAGCCTTGGGGTTTTTGTGTGTCGTGTGTATGGTAGTAGCCGAACCACACACATATGTATGGTGTGGCTTCTCTCTTTATTGTCGTCTTATTTATTTTGTTTTGTTTTGTTTTGTTTTTATTGAATATAAACCTTGGGGCACCAAAAAATGTTTGATTTCTTTATGTTGATTTGAAAAAGCAATGTTGCCGGGATGCAGTTTTTCATTGAATAATTACGTATAAATTACCAAAATGGTTAAAATTTGATGTTGGTGGTGGTGAGCTTGGGTTGGTGATTCTGGTTTTGATGGTGATTTGAGATTTGGTTAATAGGAAGAGAGGCAGTGGTTGATGGGGAAGGAAACAACGATTTATGATTGAAGCGCTAAAAAAGAGGGGAAAGAGGGAAAGAGATTAACATGTTAGGAGAGTCTATGACAAGCTTGATTCACTTTTTCTATTACAAACAACATCATAAATTTAATCAAATGATATACTGCAAATTTGTTAAACTAGACACAATGAGTGACAACTTAGATATATGGGTGCTAAGCATTCAGTGACAAAGATATAGTTTGGTGGAGCAGGGGTGTCTTTTGGCTACAAATTTGTATTTTTATTTGTAATTTAGTTACTCTTTTTTTTTTTTTTTTTTTTTTTTTAAGATTTGAAATTTTCTTTTGATTAAAAAATTTGTATATAGGTTGTGGACAAAGCATTAGTTGAGTTGGTTTGTTATCTCAGAGCTCTTTTCACATTCTAACCATGAGGCATGCAATTTGCAAATAATATCTATGATTGCAAAAATCTGGATACCATTTATTTAAATAAATTACCCATCTATATAAAAGATTTAAATATCAAAGCTTTTGACGATAAAGCCTAAAATTGGGAAAACCAAATGATAATTTTCAAACATGTAGAGATTTATCACAAGAAAATTTTATTGTTAATATCTGGCTAGCTCTAAGGTTGAGATTCTGAACTTCGGCTCCAAAATTAATGAATTGTTGATGAGCAACTCATTAAGCTTCCTTCTTAGGATTGGGTGACATCGATACAATGAGTTCTTTAGGGCTAAATCGGTGTGGAGTGAAATTTGGGACAAATGGGACAGATTGTCGTTAAAGAATAATGCTATATGTACTTATTGGTATATTAATTAGTGTATGTACTAACGGATGAAATGACATAATTTTAGAAATTTTAAATATTTGTAATTTATATAATGGCTAAGATTATAATTTTAAAATAATATTATCTTAACTATGTTAGTAGTATATTAATTGATGCGTGTAACACCACCGACCATTAAATAGTCTTCCATTTAAACAAACAACATCTTTTGGGAGATTTCATCCAATGAAGCAAAAAGACATCGTCGTCCTGTGAATGTTTGGATTTGGAAAGAGGATCCAAATAATGGGAAATTAACAAATAGTGGTACTTCTAAGATATTATTACAAATTCATGAAAAAAATTATGATTTTAATAACTAATATTTATAAAATTTATTATTTACCTTAATGCTAAAAGTTTAATTTTGAATTATTATTGCTTAAAGATCCACGCTCATAATTATGTTGTTCATAAGAACATGTTTTTACGCAATGATCAATTGAATCAAGATCATTTCCTTGATTTCTCTCCTTACCTTCTTATTTACTGGCCATTGGGCCCATTTTTGGGCCCAATTTTGATAATCCGAACCATTCACATTTTAAGATTTGTTGAGTATACCATACCTGTAAAAAATCAAGTTAATCGGATATCAGGAAGCATGTGTTCGGAAAACTGTTTATTAATATTTTTTTAAAAAAATGGTTTTTAGTTCGATGATCAGAACACGTAGTTTTTGATATTCGATCAGCTTGATTTTTTATATTATAATATACTCAACAAATCTTAAAATGTAAACATTTTGGATTATTGACATTAGGCCCAAAAGTGGGCCCAGTAACCTAGCAAGTAGGAAGTCAAGCAGAGAGAGTAAGGAGAGGATCTTGATTCATGACCAATCTACATATATACTTTGTTTTCATATCGAAATCGTAGTTACTCTCTCTTTCTCTCTCTCCACAACGCCTCTCTACAACTCTACCACCGCCTCTACTGCTTGACCACTCTCGACGGCAACCGACCTGGACACCACCCGCTGGTCCACACCGCCTCTGGTGTCATGGCGACCACCGCCACCGTGGCTTACTAGAGCATCCGCCATATGGTTCATGGACGGTTCAAAGAAAGAGATCATTGATGACTCTTCTGATGCTTGGATCTCCGGTAACCTTGAGAGAGACCTCTCAGAGAGTACCCTATTCATTCTTCCGTAGCAGCAATGATACTTGTGACTTACAGCAGTGATTAATACTTGTCTTCCGTTATTCACCGCCACTAACCACACTATATATCTATCTTTCTCACTCAGATCTCAGATCTCTCACCTCATAGATCTCATATCTTATACGATTTGAGGAGATCAATCCAACGAGTGAAGCCGTAGTTGAAGTAGGATTCACAAGAACTGAAGAGAACATTGGGGTTGAAAGACCATGGGAGGTATGAAGACAGGATTGGCCATGGTTTAGAAAGAGAGAGTCGTGGTGGTTTTTCGTTAGGGTATGGCAATTTCCAATGAGAGATTGGTGGTTTTTTGATGGGGGGAGTGTGAGAGGAGTGGTTTGGTGGGAATAGAAATAGAGGACTTTGAGCTTCGATATGTTCATGTTCTTGGGTGGATTGCAGTTTCTCTTTACAGCATTGGGGGCCATAAGCTGTTGTAGACACTTAAATTGTCACGTGTCTTGATCACCGTCTGATTAATCGAGCCAAATAAATTTTCTTTGATTGGTCAAAATTTTCAAATGGGTATAGGTCTTACTAAAATTATGGATCTTAACCCATTTTAAATTATGCGTCACACCAAAAGAAATTATTTTGACAATTGGGTCAACCAAAAAGTGTGGGACCCATGAAGATATTTTTATCAAAATTTAGTGGAATAATTCAAATTTAAATTTAAATTTAAATGCAAATCATGTCCATAAGTCAAGAAGTTAATTGTTTGTTTCTTGGAAATTGGAGTCAATTTTGGAGTTTTCAAAATTAATCCTCCCCTCCTAAGCCTATAAATAGAGGCTCTCATTAAAGGGAGAGGGACACATTTTTTTGGCTAATGGTCTTGCTAGCTCCTAAGAAATCTCAAGACTCTTCCAAATTCTCTTCTTAAAATTCTCTAAAATTCCTCAAACTCAAAACAGAAGGATTATCAAGCACTCCAAACTTGTGTCAATCCTTTCAAGTTACAAACACAAATTTGGTTTTTCTTTTCAAGGAGATCATTTCAAGACTTGTTCGAGATCAAGCCGTTCAAGCCCTCGATCAAGCCTTTCTTCTCCAAGTTTCTCCACTCGAAGACTTGAAGAAATACATCAACTTGTTCAATTCAATAACAAGCTTCTACAACCATTGGATTGCAACCCATGTCAGAGATCGAATCAGAGGATTTTTTCTTTTGTAATAGAGCAAACGACAGAGGATTGCACCCATTTATTATAACCAATAAAATTAATTATTTGTGCATTTATTTCGCGTCTTAATTGCAGGATACGAAATTTGTGTTTACAAATTTTGGCACACCCAATGGGACCTCTCTGCCTCTCATCTCTTTCTCCTAAAGCATCTTCCTAGAGTTTTGTTTGATCAAGCATAATGGCTTCAAAGAAAGTTTAAATTGCTCCGATCAATAAGAACGCCAGCAACAATGTCGCTGTCACGACCAACAACAACAACACTTCTACGGGTCCAATCACCCGTAGAAAGACCAAGGCGACCATTGCTCTCACACTCGCGGGGTCATGCCGACTGTCAATGCAAAAAAGCAAGTGCAAGTCAAGTCTCACAAATCTATCACGGTATCCATGTCTGGGGCTAAGCAAAAAGAAGTTAGGGAATGAAAGAAGTCCACTTCTGTCTCAAAGGATTCTCTACCAGAAGGTTTCTCTACACACCCAACACCCGTAGCTTCTGATGCAAACTCAAGTACAGGCTCACACTCAAGATCATCTCATATAGTCCTCAACATTCAATTTCATTGAATCACTCAGATTTGTCTCGCTTGGTAGCTATGCAAGTCATGACCACTGGCACCACTTCAGTGGAAGAACAATTGGCAACCATGGCTCGTGCCATTGACAAGCTCACCAAAATTGTGGAAGAGAAAGATCTTCAGATTACCACCTTGTTGAACAAGTTAGAAGCACGAAATGCTGACGAGGTAAGTCAAGACAATTCTCATCAACCTGGCTTTACACCACAAGGCACGTTTGATAAGAAGGTAACCCTGCGTATAAGTCCAAGCAAGTTATTGGTGAGGAAACTTGTCATACATCTGTAGTGAGGCAAGCGATTGGCACAAGTAGTCAACCAGTATCCATCGCTTCTTTGTCTGTTCAACAACTCCAAGACATGATTGCAAATACCATCTGAGCACAATACGGTGGGCCCTCACAAAGTGCTTTCATGTACTCTAAGCCTTACACAAAGAGGATAGACATTCTTAGAATGCCTAGTGGATACCAACCTCTCAAGTTCCAGCAGTTCAACGGAAAAGGTAATCCTAAACAACATTTTGCTCATTTTATTAAAACTTGCAACAATGTCGGGATAGACAGAGATCTACTTGTCAAAAAATTTTTTCGGTCACTCAAAGGAAATGCCTTTGATTGGTATACTGATTTGGAGGCTGAGTCAATCGACAGTTAGGAGCAAATGGAACATGAATTCCTTAATCGTTTCTATAGCACCCGTCGTATGGTAAGCATGATGGAATTAACCAATACCAAGCAATGGAAGGATAAGCCCGTGGTAGACTACATCAACCGTTGGCGTGCTCTAAGTCTAGATTGCAAAGACTGACTTTCTAAGATCTCAGCTATGGAGATGTGCATGTAAGGCATGCATTGGGGACTCCTTTACATCCTTTAAGGGATAAAACCACGAACATTTGAAGAGTTAGCTACACGTTCACATGACATGGAAATTAGCATAGCCAACCATGGCGAGAAAGACCTTCCCATTCTTGAACAAAGGAAAGATAACAAAGAAGTGAAAAAAGGAGGCAAGCCTTTCAAAGGTACCACTAAAGAAGCAATGCCGGTAACCACGGCTCCAATCAAGATTTCAATGAAAGACAAGAAGAAAGAAGAAAGAAAGGAAACACGGCCATCTCTGAAGGAACTATAAGAAAAGAAGTATCACTTTCCTGACTCTAACGTACCTGGGATGTTAGAAGATTTACTTGAAAAGAAAGTCATTCAACTCGCTAAGTGCAAACGTCCTGAAAAAATAGGTCGTGTGAAGGATTTGAAGTACTACCACTATCATCGGATAGTTAGTCATCCTACTGAAAAATGCTTCATGTTAAAGAAATTGCTTGTGGACTTGGCCAGGAAGAACAAAATCCTCTTGGACCTTAACGAATCGGCAGAATCCAACCATGTGACGGTTATTGTAGGACCTCCAAATTCTCTATCCTCAAAATCGAAGACAGAATTGTCACAATCTACAATCCCAACAGTGAAAGCAATTCCCAAAGTCATCCAGTTTGGTTCACTTGAACCTTTCATTATTCAAGTTCCAAATCAAGACATGCATATCCACGATGGCTTTGAAGAAGTCTTAATTATTGGAGAAGATGAAAGTTGGACTCTCGTGACACGAAAGAAGGCATGAAGAAGCAAGTCCAAGACTCAACATTTTCCACTCAAAAATGTAAAGGAAAAGAACTCTCATCGACATTCCAAGAAGGAGATGATGGACAAAAGGAATAATGAAAAGAAGATGCAACAAGAAAATAAATTTCCTGAAGAAAACTCGTTGTAACTCGACTTTTCGTGCTCCTTTCGAAAGACAACAAGCCCTACAGTATCGGACTCTCGCAATTTTGAATTTGATCTCACAAGTGCAACGTAAAATAGATAAACACCAAAGAGTCCAAATTCGGCAAATCTTTTGAAAAATCAATTTTGAATCAAAATGTGAAAAATGGATTGTTTTGCCAGATACAGAGTCGCCACCTAAATGTTTTTGAGAAATTTAGGAAACCCATGACTCGTGCCAAAGGCCACGTGTCCGTCATCACCAAGATTGTCTCAGCTCAAGAACTTAGGTACGAGAGGAGAAGGTCATGAATTTAGCACCCCCGCTTGCTCGATCAATGATCGGCCTCTACTAATCATGATGTGAATCTTATTTACATTATATGTTGCTGTTCCAATCATTAGCTATATTACTATGTGACTCACATAAGTATAGACTAATTTTGCAAGAATTGGAACATTTGATTTTATGTTTTATTTGAAATTGTTTTGTGAATTTACCACTCGAAAAAGTGGGCTAAAATGGACATTAATCAAATTATCCCAAGTCAAGCAACTAGCCTTCATCCATAGGCATTCAACCAGTTATATCATTTAAGAAATTAGCCTCATGATGAACATGCTTTGACATGGCAACAACCACACTCATGCGATATGCTAAAACAAATAAAAGCTCACCTAGTACTCCAAGCAAAAAAAAAGGATGACAGAGTTATAAAAATACATGATCCTAACTATATAACATGACTAATGCAACGCATGCGATATGTAATCTAAATAGGCTCGACTACTTAACATAACATGTGAAACAATTTGATAGCATGCTGTCTAAGCATGTATTTAGAGAAGCATTAAACTAACAATACAAGTTAGCATGATGAACCAAGCCTTGATGCATGCAAGACAAGTGGATGCAAGGTATGAAAGATGCTAAACAAAACATGATGCCCTAAACTAACCAACATAAGCTAGTAAATAAAAAGGATAAAGACGTGGAGTTGGAAAACATACATATTATTACAAGTTTACGCCCTCACCTAGGAGGGTCCAAATAAACTAGCTAGCTAAGCTAATTACTACAAATTACAAAACAAATGAAATAATCAACTTAACTAGCTAATTAATTATTACAACAAATTAGAACTAAATAATGAATTACAAATTAACTAATTAAACATGAATACAAAGTTTAGAGAAGTATTAAGCTAACTACTCTAACTACTCCACCTCAGGAAATGAGAAATGCTCATGCTTGCATAGATTTTCACCCTAAAAAGGCCACTGTTCTGCTGCCAAATGCCTCTATTGCATAGTAGAACACTTGCACTGTTTTTCACCTCAAAATCAACTCTGCTTTGCCAAAAAAGTACACTACTTGGTTCTACAAAGGTGGACGACAGGCTAGAAGTGGTGGCTTATCGGCCACAAAAAGTGGCCTACCAGGCACTGTTTTTCCTGCTATAATAGAGAGCAAACAGAGCAAACATAGGGTATTCTCAAGGGTTTGTTTGCACAACTTACCCCTCATTATCATCAAACAACTCAAAGGAGTAGTAAACTTGATTCACAAACCATCAATTTATGCAATTTCATTGCATGATGGCTTATGAACCAAAGGGTGCAAGTTCAATAAATGCAACAAATAAGACTCTCAAACCCCCTCCCTATCATGGATGATCAAGGGAAATGGTTTGACAATGACTCTTGAACCGTTTTCATCACTAATGAGTATGAAACGACTCAAGACTCAAGGGTTCAATTAAAATCCGATTGAACCCAAACCAAGTTATTATCTTGCATCATTTTAGTCCAAGTTTTATTATTCCATGTTAATTACCTTTCCATTCTTTAATTCATTAAGTCCAAAGGTGAGCTTTAAGTCCTCTAATGGAAAGAAGCATCAAACCAGAGAGTTGCTTTAGACATGAGAGAAGTGTCATGCCGTTGGTAATGAACCCCCAAAGGGATTAAACCATTAAGCATAAGACGTCAATCTCATGCTTTAAATAGGCAACTAGTTTGAACCAACTTTCAAAGCAAAGCAAAAGCCAAGAATGGAGGGAGGTTGTAGAAGGGACTAGGGGTGAAAACAACTAAGAAAAGCAAGAAACAAATGCTATCAACCCAAATAGGATGGTGGCTAAGGCCTAAACCATCAAACCTATGAGGACAATTACACTATAAGTATGCAATACAAGACTCAAACGCAATGAACCACTAAAAACAGTCCTAAAACAGTCTAAAAATAATCCTAAAATATGCTGGAATTAAGCTAACAAAAACAGAACAATAAACTAAAACATGAAGCTATGTAAGCAAGACACAAGGAGAGGAGGCTAACCCTTCCAATTTTGGACTTCAAAACATGTTTTTAGCCATTGAAATAACTATGAAAATCAGTGTTTAAAAGCTCAAAAAAAGATATTGTAAATGTGGGAAACACAAGGGTAATGGCTAAAGAAGTAAGGTGGAAAGAGCGGTAAACCACCCCTCTACCCTTTAAGGCCTTAACCCACAAGTTTCAGCCCAAAAATATGGAGTTTATATAGCCAAAAAATAATAGAAAAACAATAGCAAACAAAGCAAATAAATCAATGAAACAAGCTAAGCCTTATACCTCTTGAAGAGAAGAGCACTTTTAAGCAACAATTCATCACAAATACACCCCCAAGAGCTCAAAATAGGCTCAAAAGTACCTCAGCTCAAAGATGGAAAGGTTTGGTTAAGAGTGTATAGGCAAAAGCTCAAGAAATTTCAAGAGAGAGATAGAATTATAGAGAGAGAAAATTAATTTTGCTCTAATTTTTCTAACCCTCAAAAATGGAAGAGGAAAAACAGGCCACTTCCTCAGAAACATCCATCCATACACATGGGAGCAGATGCAAGCATTTGTACAAACAGCTATCACAGTTGGCAGAACATACCTTCAAAACAAACTTATGGCTGGCAGGCCACCACTTCTAGCCAGCAGGCCAAACGCTTGGCCGGCAAGGCACAAGGGTGGCCGACAGCCAAAAGGGATAGCCGACAGCCCACAAAAGTGGGCCTACAGGTCCCAGGTTTTTTAGGTTTAAAAGGCTGGGGTTTTGGTGCAACAACAAGGCACAAGGTTTGCAGGGTTTTGAGGCTCAGAGCTATAACATTATGTTGAGGACTTTCAAGCACTTGACAAGCACATACATTCATCATCGAGTGACCAATCAATGGCGCCCAAGTTTTATGGTGGTCAAAAATGGGGTGTCTACACTTGTTCCTCTTTGACAGAGCTCGAAGTCATGAAGTGACGTGAGTGAATGTCAAAGCCCGAAGACGACCCATTTTGACAAGGCCATAAGACTTGGGCAAACAAACGAAATGTAGATGCAATTGGTTAAATCTGAGGGTTGCCTATGTATCCCTTTGCAAGGAATCAAACCAGCGTAGTTCAAGGGCAAAATGCAAAATGATACACAATGCAACAAAACAATGTAATGATATACAATGTAACAAATTAATCAAACTACAAGCAGTACAAAACCACACAAATACCATAAAGGGATGGACATGCAAAATCAAACTACATTTTGCATAGAAAAGAAGTGCGCATAGCCAAACGATGCCTAACACAGGCTAAATGCCTACACCCTCAAACATAACAGAACCATGTTTCAACGTGAAAGGGGTGCGAACACATGCAAAACTATGTTTTTTGTAGAAAGAAAAAGAGTGCAAGTAATTGGGTGGTATGATATAAGTGAGTGTAGACACCCCATTTTGACCATCCTCAAGACTTGGACGTCATCGTTTGAACACTCGATGATCATCCTTGTTCGTGTTTGTCTTGAGTTCTCGGAGGTTTCGGTCACGCGCCTTACCTCAAGACCTCTCGACTTGTTTGTTTTGTGCTTGGTTGTGCACCAAACACTTGTGTTTTTGCTTCTGAGGGAAGGGAATGGCTTGTTGGCCATCCCCACACCTCACCGGCCTTGGCTTGAGGCCACCGGACCTATTTTCTTGCTACCGGCCAAATATTTTGGTCGGTCGGCAATGTTTTTGGCCGGCCGGCCATTTTTGTTGGTCAATCGGCCATATTTCCCAGCCGACCCCTTTCCATCTGCTTTTGGCAGATATTTTATGCCAGCTGTCACAGCTGGCATCCACAATACACCCCCTCCATACACGTATATGGAGGGATTCGCTCCTTTATGTTAGCTTCTCCAAGAAGCTTAGGAATTGAATTCCTATAAAAGGAGGGCCTCCCATCCCTTTCCAGAGGTTGAACAACCTGTGATATATGATATATATCACTCTCTCTCTATATCTCCCTCTCTCTCTATATTTGTGTGTGTAATAGTGTTCAAAAGGGGTTTTTGTTCTTAGTTTTGCACTAAGACACCTAGTGTTACACTATACTTTGGTTGCTGAGGCCTTAAGGGGTTGATTTCAGAGTTTTAAGTTGGTTTTTGATCAAAAAGAGGTGCTGGAGTTGGTGTTCTTGAAGTGTTCTTCAAGGGTGAGAACTTACCTTTTTATTCCTCATTTTTGCTTAAGGTTTTAGACCTATTTTCATATTGTTTCGAACTTAATGTATAACTGATAAAATTTCTATATTTTCATGCTTAAGATGTTTCATTAGGTCACTTTTGTGTTGGGGTTCGTCCACCCCCTCTTAGGCCGTGTTTGGTCTCTTTTTGTGCCTTCCTCTTTGGGCTTTGTAACCCTTTTGTTTTGGCCTTCTCACCATTCAAATCCAGAGATTTTTCAGTGGTAGAGAAGTGGTTTTGAGGTCTTGTATAGGGGAGGGACACCCCTCTCCCCTTATGACTCATTTGCTTGCATTTAGGGCTCATAACGGTAGCATGTTTGCATAGCTTTATTTGGCTCCATTTCGGAAGGTATTTGGTGTTAGTTTATCATGTTAGACCTCTGTTTCATGTTGGTTTGATGGCCTATTGTATGCATCATGCACTTGCTTTGTAATCCCCCCCATTGTCATAACATGTATCATGCATTTAGACCATCATGCTTGCATGTTTTAGCTTGACTTCATGAAGCTTCTAGCCATGTTGTGACATGTTTAAGCTCTGTTTGGTGTTGATTCAGTCATGTTTGCCATGTTTTGTATAGCCACCATGTATCTTAGCTTGTTAGCTTCGAGTGTATAAGTCATGAACATGCTTTATTTGGGTTATTTCAGTGATTTGAAATCATTTATCATGCTATTTCAGTCCATGCTCCATGCTTGTATGCTTGCATTTACCATCCTTTCAAAGCTTTGAAGAGTTGTTCTTTTGTGCCTTAAAATAGGTCATTGTGCATGCCTCTTTGTTTACGTCCTTGGGCTGCCATATCAGTGGGTTTTGGGGCTTCTTTTGGCATATTATAGCTCTATTTTTCTTTGAATAATCCATGCCATGTGTGGTTGAGGTAGTTGTACTAGAGTGCCCTCTTTGTGGCTTTGAATGCCCCTTATTTTTGCACCCATTTCCTAGCATGTTTTGGCCTCATCCCATGCATGTTCTAGCATTATTTTGGCCTGCCGTGGGACTGTTTTGGGTCACCTTGGTCCTTTGGGGCTTGGTTGATATGGCCATGGTTCAAGTCCTTTGGCTAGCTTTGAGCTTTAAGTCCATTAGTATGCCATGCTTGTCTTGCTTAGTTGATTTGGAATCATCCTTTACACATTTTCAGAGCTTGTCATGCTTGTGATTTGTCCATATTTGTCTCTTCTTAATGTGCTTGAGAGTCGACTCTTTTCATGCCTAAGTGTTGGACCTTCACATGTGCACGTTTGGGTGTGTTTTGTCCATCATTTCTTGGCACTTTGGCTATTGTTTTGGACATCGCTAAGGCCTATCCATCCTTAGTGTAAGTCCATGGATCATGTATTTATGTACTGTTGTAGGCTTACCGCATTGCATGCTGTCGCATCCTTGTGGTTGGTATCATTGTTGCATGCCTATGACTTTGTGTATTCCCATATCTAGGTTGCATTATAGTATTGCATACTTGTTGCATTGCCATGATGTTTGCATGTTAGGATGCATCACATTGTATTTGGCATACTCACGTTACATTGCCTTACATTCCCATGTTGCATTGCATTGGTTACATGCTTTGCATTGTATATGGCATACATACATTGCATTATGTTTGGTTTGGGGTGCCAAACCAAACATGAGGAATGAGGGACGTTCGTACTTGAAGTGACGAAATGTACCTCAATCCTCGGTCGCCGACACTCTTGATTCAACATGATAGAGTGTGTAGCATTCATTTGTTTTGTTGCATTCATTTATATTGATTTGCACACTTGACATCTTTGGCCATCATGCATCGAAATGCGCAATTGGTAGCCCGAGGGTCGAGAGCCATACTCCCTTGAGTTCATAGCATGATAGGGAGGGTGGTCGTGCAGACATTTGGCTTGCAAATTCCATGCCATGAACTGTTTATCCTCTATTGCAGCAAAACCAGTGTTCTGCAGGAAGAAATGGCCGGTCGGCAACTTTCAGTGCCGACCGACTACCAATATCCAGCCGGTGATCCCATTTTTGGTCGATGACCATATTTACATGGTCGGTGGTGTTTTCTCTTGGCCGGTGGCGTCCCAAAGTACTCAGGGAGTGGTTCAGAAGTAACCTTAGGATTTTCACAATTATCAAAGGTGCAGAACAGTGCAAACAGAGGCATGGCAACGGGTTTCCGAGCAAGGCAAATCGAGCATGCATCATCCAATCATTTCGAGGCGGAGCTGCGGTGGCCTTTTGAGTTTCATACTTAGTTTATTTTGTAATTAATTTGTTAATTAATTAAGGGTTTGTAATAATTAATTAGCTAGAGTAGTTAATTATTTATTTAGTTTGTATTATTCTTTCGGACCCTCTGTCGAGAGGGCGAATTTGTAATAAGTGTGTGTGCGTGTGTGAATGTCTTCCAACCCCACGTCTTTCTCCCTTTTATGTACTAGCTTTTGATGGTTAGTTTAGGGCACGTTTCAATTAGCATACTTATGCTCGCATGTTTGCATCCATTTATCTGTCTTGCATGCACCGGGCTTGGCGCATCATACTAACTGCATTGTATTTCAATTCCGAGTTGAATACGTGTATCAGTTGTTGCATTTCATATGCCATTTTAGAATAGTCGAGCCTATCTTAGTTGCATTTTTGCATATGTTGCATTAGGCATTTCAGCATAGTTAGGATTTATGCATGATTTCTAATTAGCTTCTTTCTTTGGCTTGAAGTACTCGGTAAGTATTTATGCTTTAGCATCCTTGCATGCATGTAAGTGACTGCCATGATAGCGTGCTTACCATGAGGCTATTTGCTTATGTGATGTAACTGCCTGAATGCCTGTGGGTGAAGGTTGGGTTATTTAAATTGTAATAATTCACCAATTGAGAGTTTTAAGCCCACTTGAGAGTGGCAAAATCATGTTTTCTTAAACCCACTTGAGGGTGGCAAATCCACGTCTTAGCCTACTTGTGAGTAGCACCATCAAACCATCTTTCAAATAAACAAACATAAAATGTTTTGTTCCAACTCAAACGATCTAGTCTATGCTTGTATGTTGTGCGCATCACATAGTAATTCTAGGTTAATAACCGGAATAAGAACGCATAATGTTTTCAAAACTCGATATCATGGTTAGTAGAGGCCGATCTTTGATCGGGCGAGCGGGGGTGCTCACGAAGTGACCTTCCCCAATCGTACCCAAGTTCCCGAGCCGAGGCAACTTTGGTGATGAC
Organism: Camellia sinensis; assembly: GCF_055761805.1. Classification (NCBI taxonomy): domain Eukaryota; kingdom Viridiplantae; phylum Streptophyta; class Magnoliopsida; order Ericales; family Theaceae; genus Camellia; species Camellia sinensis. The sequence continues at coordinate 180,197,790 of NC_138963.1, read as the reverse complement.
GGACACGTGGCCTTAGGCACGAGTCAGGGTTTCCTAAATTCTCCCAAAATAAAATATTTAGGTGGCGACTCTGTATCTGGAAAACCAGTCCTTGTTTGGCACTTCTTTCTTAAAAATCTGTTTTCCAAAACGATTTGCTGAATTTGGACTCTTTGGGGATTTATCGGTCTTGCATTGCACTCTGTGAGATTAGATACAGGATCGTGACATCGAGTCCGAAATGTAGTGAGCCCAATGAACAAAACGGGATTCCCTCCCGGGAGGTTCGGGGACGTCTACAGTGAGGAATGATCTGTTAGGGAAAGATAATGATCCTAAATCTTGAATACAACAAAACAAAATACGATGCAATGGATGCAGTGAATAAGGCGTAGGCCGAACCACATTTTACCTAGAAAAGGCATGGACACTAAACAGATCACGTCTAACACAGAAAAGGTGTTAACACCCTCAATATTGGCCTCAACGCAGCATGGGCACTTACACATGATAGAACCATGTTTCAACAAGGGAAACGTATGAGCACATGCCAAACTAAGATTAACATGGAAAGGATACATGCGATAAAATGGTATTGTGTAATGGATGTAATGGATAGATACTATAGGTAATGTAATATATGATATATGCAATGCGATAGGGGTAATAGATAATAAATGCAATGCAGTAGCTAGGAAGTCAAAGTACCTTACAGGGGCAATTGGCGATGACTCACCTCATGCTCATGGGGATCTTCCTCTTTTTCTTGGTTGTGCTTCCAAACCACAGGTACTACTTTTCTCCCTGGCTATGTTCGCAACTTTCTTTATTCTCCAACAAGGTGATAGACTAGGTTGGTTCAGTATCCAGAATTGAGACGCATACAAGCTACCTCAACCTATGGGGTTGCCATACAGATTTCAAGCCGAGGATACACCCCTGGGTATTTAAACCAAACTTTAGTCTCAAAAATTTCGAACGTTTGCATTCTAGGCCTCGGCCATTCGAACTCTAGTTTCCACCGTCTCAATTGATCTCCTAGGAACTCACCGTAAACACAGTCAGGTGGCTATACCAGACTGTCTGAAGTCGTTTGGGCATGACAAACACCAAAGAAATTGCACCTTTAGAGGATTTAAGGTCTCCAAGACCAAGTGAGTGCACAAGACAGTGCGAGACAGGTTGCACAAGACAGTGCGATACATGTGCACAAGATAGTGCGTTACAGGGTGCACAAGACAGTGCGATACAAAGTGCACAAGATAGTGCGATTCAAAGTGCACAAGATAGTGCGATTCAAATTGCACAAGATAGTGTGATACAAAGTGCACAAGATAGTGCGATATGGGGTGCACAAGATAGTGCGATACAAAGTGCACAAGATAGTGCGATTCAAACTGCACAAGATAGTACGATATGGGGTGCACAAGATAGTGCAAAACGAGGTGCACAAGATAGTACGATTCAAAGTGCACAAGATAGTGCGATGCGGGGTGCACAAGATAGTGCGATTCAAAGTGCACAAGATAGTGCGATTCAAAGTGCACACGATAGTGCGATACAAAGTGCATACGATAGTGCAATTCAAAGTGCAGAAGATAGTGCAATACAAGTGCACAAGACAGTGCGAGTGAGGGTGCACAAGATAGTGCCATGTAGGGGTGCAAAAGACAGTGCAATGTAGGGGTGAACAAGACAGTGCGATGCAAGTTTGCACAAGACAGTGCGATACAGGGTAGAATGCACAAGATAGTGTGATACAAGGTGCACAAAACAGTGCAAGGCAAGGGGAATGCTCAAAACAGTGTGATGCAGGATGAATGCACAAAACAGTGCTATATGGGTGCACAAAACAGTGCGATACGGGTTGAATGGACAAAATAGTGCAATGCAAAGTGCACAAAATAATGCGATACAATTTGAATGGTATGTAGAGGGAAATGAGCAGTACATAGAGTAGTGCATCATGTACCTTATGAAATGAGTGCAGGGCAACTTGCCACAACTCATTAAAATGTAACACAAAGGGAGACAACTAGATAAAACTCTATTTAAGTACAAAACAGAGTCAAGAGCAAGAGCAACCAATCACGCAGTTCAAAGCAACCAGAGTGTATAAGCATGTAGGCATAATCCAAAGCACATGTATTAATCAGAGAAAAGATGGCAGTCCCAAGAAAGTTTTGAAAATGGTTGGAGACAACTTTCAAAAGCTGAATCATATCATAATCATCATGGGGGTGAGCCCCACCCTAATCCAGGGGAAAATGGCCAACAAGTGGCTCTGAACGGATGGGGAGAAAGGTTGGATCCATGCCCCTTGTTCACTTGATGACCCGATCAAATGCATTAAAAATTGCCCCTAGTGTCCAGTCATTAGGCACCGGTTGGGTTCATGCCCCTTGTTCGAATGATGACCCGATCAAATATACTGAAAATTGCCCCCAGTGTCCAGTCATTGGCCACCTTTTTCAACATTATGCAGGCACGTACGATAGGGATCTTTATATCCTGTAACAGTTGCCAACCAATCAGATTCATGCTTCTCTTCTGACATATTGAGAATTTACTTCAATCCCCTTTGAAGCAGTGACAGATTCCTCATATACACTTTACAATGATCATGAATGCGATGCCCCTTGTATGGGCACTCTCAGCTTGCTTATGAATTCCACACATGGACTTATTTTTGAGTTTGGAGCAAACATTCGTGTATGGAATTTTGACCATGCCACTCTGTTGAACTTTTGAGCGACAAACTCGCTGGGGTGACTCGATGAAGAGTGCAGACTGAAACAAACACCAAGCACGACACAACAGAACTCATAACTGACCCAAAAGCAGAAAAAGACTCAAGGTAACTAATCATTCATAGTGCCCATAGCATTGCTTATGCTCCCTTTAAAACTCAATTTTGTGAAACCCGAGTTTCGATTCCTTTTTTGCTCAAGGTAGAGATTCCACTAAGTAAATATAGACTAGTTTGCTCAATTTGGAACAATTCAACTCAGGTTTACTTGCGAAAATGGTTTGAATTTGCCACCGCAAGTGGCCTAAAAGTTTATGGATTTGCCACCAAACATAGTGGGCTTATAACATGATTGGCCACTCAACAAAGTGGGCTTAAAACTTACATTTTTTGAATCGTTCTAATTCAAACAACAAGCCTTCATCCTCAGGCATTCAACCAGTTTTAGCAAATAAGCATTTAGCCTTATGGCAAGCATGCTAAACATGTCAACATTCACATTCATGCAAGTATGCTAAAGCATAAAAACTCGCCTAGTACTCCAAGCCAAGAAGATATGAGTTAGAAAAATATGCATGATTCCTAACTATGCAAGATGCGTATGCAACACATGCAATATGTAATTAATAGGCTCGGCTACTAATATGGCATATGAATCGATTTGATGATATGTGATTAAACACGTATTCAAAGAAGGTATCGAAACAACAATGAAGTTTGAATGATGCGCCAAGCCTCGGTGCATGCAAGACAAGATGAATGGATGCAAGCATAAGGTATGCTAATTGAGACATGTCCCTAATCTAACCATCAAAAGCGATTAAGTAAAAAGGAGAAAGACGTGGGGTTGGAAGATATACACATTATTATATTTTGCTCTCACGAAGGAGAGCCAGAAAGAATAAGAGCTAACGAACTAGCAACTAAGCTAATCTAATTAAGCTAATTAGACTAATTATTACAAACCAAATGAATAACTAGTTAAGCTAATCACTAATTATTAATTACTAATTATTATAAAACTTTTAATTAACTAATAAACTAATTAATTAATTTACAACACAAATGTACACGAACTAAGCAATTAAGACATTTAACTACGCTACCACTGCTCTGCCTCGGGAGGTAAAAGAGGCACATGCTCGGTTTTTGCCCTAAAAGACCTCTGTTTTGCTCTCGAAAGCCTTTGTTTGCAGGGTTGAGCATTTCCAGAACCTTCATACTCCATCTTACCAAATCATTGCTGAGGTTTACATCAGTGGCCTGCCGACCATGGATGGATATTGCTGGCCCTCTGTTGGCCAAAAGGGTGGTCTACCGGCCATTTATGGTGCACTGCCAGCCACTAATAGTGCATTGCCAGCCACTGATGCATTGGATCACCATGCTGCAACAGAGTACAAACAGAGCAAAAAGAGGGTTTTTCCAAGGATTGTCTGCATAATTCACCTCTCCTTTTCATGGACAAATCCAAGGAATTGTGACCTTAAACCACAAACCACCAATCAAAGCAATTACATTGCATGATAGCTTGTGCTTCAAGGTGTGCAAGCTCAATGAATGCAAAGCAAGACACTCAAGAACCATCACCCTATCATGCATGATCAAGGGTAACGGAGACCTAGGAAAGTGGCATATTTCATCACTTTTGAGTATGAAATGTCCCATTTTCCTTGTGCTCAAACTAACATCCGATTTGAACACATGCAATGCAACACAAAGAAATGCTTATCTTGCCTCTTTTAGTTGCCGATTTTGTTTACACATTTTAGTTACCAAATTATTTTTTAATCAATTTGTCCATTGGTGAATGTCCTCTAAGATGAAAGAAGTGACAACCAAAGGATAATGTAAGGCAAGAGAGAGATCATGCCGTTGATAATGAACCCTCAAAGAGAGTTAAACCATTAAGCATGACCTCAATCTCAAGCTTAAAGTATCCCAAGCTTGAAACAACCCTCAAAAGAAAATGAAAGAGTGAAGCAAAGAGAGAGGTTACAAAGTTTATAGTGCTGAAATGGAGAGAAAAACAACACCAAAAGATGTTATCAACTCAAACAAGAGGAGTCTAAGACCCTAAAACACCAACTTGTGAGGACTATTACACTATAACCATGCAAAACTAGACTCAACCGACCCAAACAACCCAAAATAGAGCTAAAGTAGTCTATGTTAGGGGCAAAAACATGCTGGACTTGAGCTAAGTTAAGCTAGAAAACATGCTAACACATGAAGTTAACTAGACTATCAAACAAGACACAAGGAGGGGAGGCTAACCCCTCCAATTTTGGACTTCAAAATGAGTTTTTTGCCACTGAAATCCCTCTGAAATTCAGTGGTTAAAGGCACAAAAAAGGTAGTTTTAAAATGGGAAACAAAAGTGCAAGGCCTTAACAATAAGGAATAAAGATGGATGAACCACCCCCTAACCTTTAATGGCCCAAAACACCAATTTCAGCCAATGAAAACAAAGTTTTTTGTAGCTCAAAATCAGCCCATAACAGTGGGAAAAAGATGGGAAAATAAGTAAGCAAAGCAAGCTTAAAAGGCTAGTACTATACCTCTTGAAGAGAAGAGTGATTCCAAACAACAATTCAAGCCCAAAACAACTTGTAGAGCTCCAAGAGGGCCTCAGACAACCTCAGCTCAAAGATGATCACTTTTGGTTAAGGGTTGATATGCAAAAGTGTAGTGTAAGTAGGCAAAGGTGTAGAGAAATACAAGAGAGAGAGAGAGAGAGAGAGAGAGAGAGAGAGAGTAATCTAGAGAGAGAGAGAGAATTTTGAGTCTTAAATCTTCCAACCTCTAAACATGAGAGAGGGCCTCCCTATATATAGAAAACATGAATTCTATACAAGGAGATCCAACCCTCCACGTGTGGACAGATGCAAGCCTTTGTGCAACCAACTGGCACAAAATATCTATAGAAAACACTGGTGGCCGGCCGGCCATCAGTGATGGCCGGTAAGGCATCATTGATGGCCGGCAAGGTACATTAATGGCCAGCAGGCCAGAAGCCCTGGCCGAAATCCCTCATAGATGGCCAGCAGGCCACCAAAGACTGCAGGGAGGAGAGACCAAGACATGGTCCAAAAAGGAGACAAAAAGGATGCAAGGTTTGGAAGGCTCAAACCTGTGGCATTCCACTGAGGACTTTGAGCACTCGATAAGCAACCAGACTCGTTATCGGATGTACCTACAAGAATATCAAAGTCTTGAAGAGCCGTCAAAAATGGGGTGTCTACACCTGGCTTAATGGTTGACCTTTTTTTTTTTTCTTTTTTTTTTTCTGTTTTCCTTTTCTTTTTTTTTCTTTTTTTTCTTTCTCTTTGTTTTTGTTTTCTTTTATCTTTTTCTCTTTGAAATAATGAAAACACCAGGAGAGAAATTCTATGATTTGTGAGGTCTGACCTTGTACTTGCCAAAATGATCGTCTAATAGCAAAGAGAATCCCCAAGACAATGTAAAATACCACACACAATTCTGAACCTATCTTCGCAAGTTTTGCAAAATAAACAACTTAAAATTTTTGCAATCATGAATGACTTTGCACTGATAAGTCAGAATTCACTCAAACCATTCGGGGGATCCTTCTCAATATTCGAGCTTATTAACAGAATCTTATTCAAAAAACAAATTCAAAGCCTTTTTCTATTTGTAAAAGGTCACACACGCATCACTATAGGCACAATAAAATGATTAGAAACTTGACTCCCACTTTTTATAAAGATGAAGACCTAAGGGTACACGAGAGCGACTCAAAGGAAAAGACTCAACTAATGCAACAACGTAAGAAAAGATAGAAAATAAAACTCACAACACAATTATTTGCAGGACATAACTCAAAACAAAATAAGCATTTCTGAGACAAAAATGGGGTTTCCCTTCTCCAAGTCCATCTGTAGAATTTCAAAGACAACTTCAAGTAGCCTATGGGAAGGTCCAGACCTGCCTTCAATTCAACAATACACATCCACACCCAGAAGGATTGATTTCCATCTTTCAATTCACGTCTCAGAAATTGAATCTCATAATTACGTTGTCCTCACACATCTTCTTGACCGAAACAATTACTTTTTCACACCATGCCCCTAGTTCAAAAGGTCCTTCCCAAATGCTTTCAACAATTACCCTAGCTGAGACTGAGATTCATCATTCTAACCACCAGTGTTAGCATCAATGCGTCATCAAGCTTGAACTCACCAAGATCAGGTAAACTTTTCATCTCTTCAAAGATCTTGTCCCTTTTGCTCAGATCAGAATCAGAAGATTCAGGAATGAACACAATGGGTTTGGGCTCATTAGGTATGATGTGTTGGCTAGGGTAATGGTTGGTTGTTGGCAAGCTATGGGTGGGTTTTATGTTATGGAGTGGCAATCTATTGCGGCTAAGGAGAGGGTTGTTGATAGCTTTTGGATTTTCAGGTGGGGTGATGACCTTATTGTCAATCAGGTCTTCAATTTCATGGAGAATGCGTAATCAACGGTCAGTATGGTGATCGTACTGCTAATGGAATATGCAATATTAGGTAGAGTCGTGTTTAGGTGGGAGAGGATTAGGGAGAGGTCGAGGATTGAGCAGTTTAAGATACCCTTTCTGCTTCAGTACCCTCAATGCACAAGTTAGGCGCATATGGAGTTGGGCGAAGGTTCATTTTTGAGAGGAGGAAGCATTAGGTTTAGAAATATTAGCAAGTGGGTTGGCCGGTGTTGGTCGGGTATTCATGGCCTTGGGACTGGAATCAAGATGGTTGTTTCTGGTAAAACATCTATTTTCACGGCTTGCCCCCTGATTCAAAATGTTCTAAACCTGAGCAATAAAAATGTCATCTACAGTCTTTGCAACAACTGCGAGCACTTGCTGTTTGTTCAACCCTTTGACCTTCAAAGTCTTAATAGCCCACCGAAGTTGTGCATAGGGATCAATACTTGTCCCGGCTTTGTTCCTGCCACTTGCTTCAGCTTGGCCAAGGGATTGGGTGGCTATATCGAAGCGAGACCCATTTGTTATTGATCTGTCATCACCCAGACTTGAGATAGCTTCGAGTTGGCCCTTTTCAACTACAGCTCGCCCCAAGATTGGAGAGCCTTTTGACTGGATCGAAACCCCAAATGTTAAATCTATCATCGTTCCTTGGAGGTCTTCAATCATTACCAACATCTCAGCAACAGTAGGTTCGCCCATTTGGCACTCTTGACGTACCTGCACTGGATTAGGTGCATCCATCATTAATTGGTACTTTCTGAAATGAACACTTCAAGCTTGAGTAAATGGGCCGAGGTGATGTATATGTTGGGGTTGAATGTAGGAAGTAGTGTATGGATGAGGTGAAGGTGGAGAGGAGATACTTGGTCATGGATGGGAAGTGGGTTGGTGGTAACATTAGGATCTTGAGGTGGAGCTATCGTCTGGTTGTCGATGAGATTCTGAACCTCATAACAAAGGCAGTAGCAACGATCGGTGCCATGACAGCTCTGCTGATAATACGCATAATATTTGGTGGGGTTATGTCTGGCAAGGAGTGGGTCAGGGAGTGGGTCAGGAAGTGGTTGGAGATCAAGGGCTTTGAGATATCCTCTTTCCATCAGGATTTTTAGTGTGTTGGTTAGGCTCATATAAAAGGGAGTGAAAGTTCTACCTTAAGCTCGAGTTGGGCTGGTTATTTGTGGGTTGGCATTGGCAAAAGCGTTAGGAGTGGTGACTGTATTGATTTCAGTAGGTTTGGGAATAGTGCTCCCGAAAAACACCCTCCTTGTTTGTTCGCTTGTTATGGGGATAATCCCTTTGTTAAATGCACTCTCAATCTGAACCCCTAATTCATGCAAATTTTTGAAAGTGAACTATGGAGCAACTATCAGTTTTTAAAACATATCAGGCTCAAGGTTCTGCACCACTATCCACACTTGGTCCCTCTCAGAAGGGCGATCTGTCATCTGTGCTGCCTTTGCTCTCCACCTTGCAACAAATTCCACAAAAGGCTCTTCAGGATTCTGGTGGGTTGCTTCAAGGTCTTGGGTGGTCATTTCAATTTGGGTTTTGTAAGAATACTGATTGACGAACACCTCATCTAAATCTTCCCAGTTCTGCTTCACCGCATCCTCCAACTTGGTGTACCAAGTGGCCGCTATACCTGACAAGGTTCTTCCGTACAGAGAGAGTTTCCGAGGCTTAGTCAGGCCCATTGGTTTTAGGATGTCCAAGAAAAGCCGGATATGTATCATAGGATCTCCAGACCCGTCGAAACGATCAATGTGAGGCATTTTGAATCTGTCTAGGAGTCTTACGACAGCCTCAGTGTACCCATTCTCAATATTGAGAATAGAGTTAAGGCCCTATGCCTTTTTGAGTTACTTCTCAAGGTTAGCAACTTTTAACAAAGTCGGGTCAAGATCATTAATATCAAGGGGATAAAGCCTCCCATTAGGCTGCACTAGGGGTTTGAAAACTCGAGCTTAAGCCAACCCATCTCGAGGATCCGAACCTTGCAAATCTTCAGCTGGCAAAGGTGGATCAAAGCTCGGCTGGGGGCCTGGGACTGGATGTGTAGTAGATGCACCAAGTGGGCATTGCATTTCAGCATTGGTCTCATCCTGCATGTCAATTCCCTGGTTTAACGTTGCTATCATGGCCATAACTTCTTCTGGACTCTGTGCCATCATGAGTCTGCCGAGTTGGCAATCAGAGAAATGGATGGGTGTAAGTTGAGAGCTGAATAACAAGGATTTCAACTTGGTTATACTTGATGTATCTGAGCTGGATAAATGGTTTTGACTGATTGGGCTTTTTCAGAATGGATCTTTTGGGATTTGATGGATTTTTTCTGAGTTGGCTTTTTGGGAATCAGATGGATTAGACCTTTGCTGAGTGGGTTTTTTCTGGGACTGGATGGACCATGATAGGTTAAGGCTTTCCAGGTTGGATTAGGCTTGGCCTTTGCTGAGTTGGGTACTGCTCTTTCTCTGGCTCAGACAAACTTAGTATTACAAACAAATGCCACATCAGATCGGGATACTGAGTCTGCTGGTCAAAATAGTGTAAGATACAATTTTTGGCCCTGGCTCTGGTTCGGGTTCCGATATTTTTCCACTATATCAAAGACAAACCCCTGGATTTTGACCCAAATTCTGATTCTGATATGACCCTCAAGTTTAAAAGGAATTGTCTCAACATTAAGACTCTCCGAGGATTGCATCATACATTTCCAAAGAGTTCACATTTTGCACAAAAGCATTCAAAACACCCCTATGAGAGGTTTAGGGTTTCCATGTCCTAGCTTTGGAGTGATCTACAGTTTTACTACTCAAACAAGCGGTATCATATCATCCTGCATATGGGACAGTATCCTGTCCTAAGTTGGAATAGTCACTATGGCTTTACTATATGTAGCTAGGCTAAATGGTCAAAGGGTACCTCGGCAAGACTACCTAATATACCTCTCACACCTAACACCGAGAAGTGAAAGGAGGATCAAACGGTACAGCAGTAGTCCAGATCCAAGGGTTGTGTTCCCAACATGGCAGAACTTACAACCGATCAGCCTTTTGGCAAACTTTTTGGCAAGCCTCTGGCAAACCGTCCTGGAATAGCAAATGGCAAACACAGTGACTTAAGTGCACCACTACAAATGTAATGCAAAGAACATATAAGTGTAGATAAAATTTCACATCAAGAATTTCTAGTCAAGTTCTCTCAATCCCCAGCAGAGTCGCCAGGAACTGTAGCTCGACTTTTCGTGCTCCTTTCGGAAGACGATAAGCCCTACAGTATCAGACTCCCACGGTTCTAAATCTGATCTCACAAGTGCAATGTGAAATGGATAAACACCAAAGAGTCCAAATCCAACAAATCTTTTGAAAAATTAATTTTGAATCAAAATGTCAAAAATGGACTGCTTTGCCAGACATAGAATCGTCACCTAAATGTTTTTGGAAAATTTAGGAAACCCATGACTCGTGCCAAAGGCCATGTGTCCGTCATCACCAAGATTATCTCGGCTCGGGAACTTAGATACAAAAGGGGAAGGTCATGAATTGAGCAGCCCCGCTCGCCCAATCAAAGATCAGCCTCTACTAATCATGATGTGAATCTTATTTACATTATATGTTGTTGTTCCGATCATTAGCTATATTATTATGTGACTCACAAAAGTATAGACTAATTTTCAAGAATTGGAACATTTGATTTCATGTTTTATTTGAAATTGTTTTGTGAATTTGCCACTCAAAAAAGTGGGCTAAAATGGACATTAATCAAATTATCCCAAGTCAAGCAACTAGCATTCATCCACAAACATTCAAACAATTATATCATTTAAGCAATTAGCCTTGTGATGAACATGCTTTGACATAGAAACAACCACACTCATGCAATATGCTAAAACAAATAAAAGCTCACGTAGTACTCCAAGCCAAAAAAAAGGATGACAGAGTTAGAAAAATGCATGATCCTAGCTATGCGACATGACTAATGCAACGCATGCGATATGCAATCTAAATAGGCTCGGCTACATAACATAACATGTGAAACAATTTGATAGCATGCGGTATAAGCATGTATTCAAAGAAGCATTAAACTAACAATAGAAGTTAGCATGATGAACTGAGCCTTGATGCATGCAAGACAAGTGGATGCAAGGCATGAGAGATACTAAACAAAACATGATGCCCTAAACTAACCAACATAAGCTAGTAAATAAAATGGAGAAAGACATGGGGTTGGAAAACATACATATTATTACAAGTTTACGCCCTCACGCAGGAGGGCCTGAATAAACTAGCTAGCTAAGCTAATTACTACAAATTACAAAACAAATGAAATAATCAACTAAACTAGCTAATTAATTATTACAGCGTATTAGAACTAAATAATGAATTACAAATTAGCTAATTAAACATGAATACAAAGTTTAGAGAAGTATTAAGCTAACTACTCTAACTACTCTGCCTCGGGAAACGAGAAATGCTTATGCATGCGTGGATTTTCACCTGAAAAAAGCCACTGTTCTACTGCCAGATGCCTCTGTTGCATAATAGAACACTTGCACTATTTTTCACCTCAAAATCAACTCTGTTTTGCTAGAAAAAGTACACTGCTTGGTTTTGCAAAGGTGGACGACAGGCTAGAAGTGGTGGCCTACCGGCCATTGATGGCTGGTTTTTCCTGCCACAATAGAGAGCAAGCAGAGGGTATTCTCAAGGGTTTGTTTGCACAGCTTACCCCTCTTTATCATCAAACAGCTCAACGGAGTAGTAAACTTGATTCACAAACCATCAATCAATGCAATCTGATTGCATGATGGCTTATGAATCAAAGGGTGCAAGTTCAATAAATGCAACAAATTAGACTCTCAAACCCCCTCCCTATCATGGATGATCAAGGGAAATGGTTTGACAATGACTTTTGAACCGTTTTCATCACTAATGAGTATGAAACGACTCAAGACTCAAGGGTTCAATTAACGTCTGATTGAACCCAAACCATGTTATTATCTCACATCATTTTAGTCCAAGTTTTGTCATTAAGTCCAAAGGTGAGCTTTAAGTCCTCTAATGGAAAGAAGCATCAAACCAAGAGTTGTTTTAGACATGAGAGAAGTGTCATGCCGTTGGTAATGAATCCCCAAAGGGATTAAACCAATAAGCATAAGACGTCAATCTCATACTTTAAACAAGTAACTAGTTTGAACTAACTTTCAAAGAAAAGCAAAAACCAAGAATAGAGGGAGGTTGTAGATGTGATTAGGGGTGAAAACAAGTAAGAAAAGAAAGAAACAAATGCTATCAACTAAAATAGGATGATGGCTATGGCCTAAACCACCAAACCTATGCGGAAAATTACATTACAAGCATGCAATACAAGGCTCAAACACAATGGACCACTAAAAATAGTCCTAAAACAGTCCTAAAACATGCTGGAATTAAGCTAACAAAAACTAGAACAATAAACTAAAACATGGAGCTATGTAATCTAGCAAGCAAGACACAAGGAGGGGAGGCTAACCCTTCCAATTTTGGAATTCAAAACATGTTTGTAGCCACTGAAATAACTCTGAAAATCAGTGTTTAAAAGCTCATAAAAAAATATTGTAAAGGTGGGAAACACAAGGGTAAAGGCTAGAGAAGCAAAGTGGAAAGAGAGGTGAACCACCCCTCCACCCTTTAAGGCCTTAAACCACAAGTTTCATCCCCAAAATACAGAGTTTATACAACCCAAAAATAGTATAAAAATAGTAGGAAACAAAGCAAATAAATCAATGAAACAAGCTAAGCCTTATACCTCTTGAAGAGAAGAGAACTTTTAAGCAACAATTTAACACAAGCACACCCTCAAGAGCTCAAAATAGGCTCAGAAGTACCTCAGCTCAAAGATGGCAAGGTTTAGTTAAGAGTGTATAGGCAAAAGCTCAAGAAATTTCAAAAGAGATAGAAAATTGTAGAGAGATAAAATTAATTTTGCTCTAATTTTTCTAACCCTCAAAAATGGAAGAAGAGGTCCTAAATTTATAGAAAAACATGCCACTTCCTTAGAAACATCCACCCATACACGTGGGAGCAGATGCAAGCATATGTGCAAACAGCTGGCACAATTGGTAAAAAATATCTACAAAACACACTTGTGGCTGGCAAGCCACACACTTGGCCGGCTAGGCCCAAGGGTGGCCGACAACCAAAAGAGATAGCCGACAACCCACAAAAATGGGCTTGCAGGTCCCAGATTTTTAAGGTTTGAAAGGCTGGGGTATTGGTGCAACAACAAGGCGCAAGGTTTGTAGGGTTTTGAGGCTCAGAGCTGTGGCATTCCGCTGAGGACTTTCGAGCACTTAACAAGCATATACATTCATCATCAAGTGATCAATCAATGCCGCCCAAGTCTTAAGGGTGGTAAAAAATGGGGTGTCTACACTCGCGTGCCCCAATCATCCTACAAGACTTCTTCCCCATTGGGTATTTTGGAGATGACTTGGTCGATGCGATCTATATGGTTTCAACCATTGAAGCATATGTGGAACAAGTTCATGCCATTAAGGTAACGCCAGATAAGGAGGAAATTGATGTCCTAACAACCTTGAAAGAACTACCCCCATGCTTCAGTTTGCGTGAAGCGTCTCATCTCCCTCGGTCTGTACAACTTGCACTTGTTCGAGTATTAGAAGATCCTGGAAAATATGAGTTTGTTGTTAATAAGCTTATCCCAAGGTGAACTCCATCACTTCTATTCCTTGTTGCACAACAATCACCTTCACTAATGAAGACCTTCAACTAGGTTCAAAGCCACACAATCGCCCATTATTTGTCTCTAGCTTTATTAGTGAACAAAAAGTTAATCGCATCCTTGTTGATGGAGGCTCAGTGGTATACATCATGCCAAAGTTCACCATGAAGAAACTCATAATCCCAATTGATGAGTTAGCTTGAAGCCGTCTGGTTATTCAAGGTTTCAACCAAGGGGGGCAACGCACAATTGGTATGATTCGTTTGAACCTCACAATTGGAGAACTCACAGCCAGTACTTTGTTTCACGTCATCGATGCAAGTACGTCCTATAATTTGTTGCTTAGGCAACCTTGGGTCCATGGAAATGGTGTAATTGCATCAACTCTCCATCAATGTTTTAAATTTGACCAAGGTGGAATAAAGACGGTGTCGGCATATGACAACCCATCTACAGAAACTGAGTCTCACTTCGCTGATGCAAATTTTATTTGGATTCCAATGGGATACCTGAAGTTATTCTAGCTGAAATCCCTTCTACAAGAAAAGAGAAAATGAATGAAGAAAAACAAGTTGTGTTGGACTTCTCAAGGGAAGACGTATCAAGCGGAAAAAAAGCACCTAAGGTTACGTCACCACAAAAACAACCTTCATCCTCAAAGGCCATGCAATGACATAAGTCTTCAGGTGTGTGCCGAAGTCTCAACGGAAAGAAGGGCAGTTGCCGTTTGAAGAAGTCACGACATCTGCAAAAGTTAAAGGAGACTTTGTTCACCCCGCAATAAAAAAAGATCTATAGATATTACGAGCAGATGCAACAATACCAATTCCATAGGTGGGATTGTCAAGCCTAATCAAACCTCCACTAAAGGGAATTATTAAACCTGCGCAAAATTCTATCGAACACAACTCCTTACCTGAAAGATTAATGGAAGGGTTTGATCTACAAGCTTCTAGCCAAGTTAGGTTATGACTTTGATGATCCCTCATCACTGGGAGAGTTAAGTCCTGAACTTACAGGTGAGAAAGTTCATGGTCTCAATGAAACTCAGAGAAAGTTAAGGCAACAAGGGTACATGGTGAGCTCTCTAAAGACTAAAGTTGAATTCATGCCAATTGAACCCATTCGTATCTCTGCGAAGAGCAAAAAGAAGAAGGCAGACATACAACATATCACTGTGGAAGAAGTGAAGGAAAGCAAATGTCCAAGCCCAACTCCTCGAATCTTAGTGCTTGATTGCATTGAAACTCTTGCACCTCGAACCTCGATTTTTAATAGAATGAGCACTGTTGATAAGACAGATGAGGGTACATCTTCTCAACCTTCAGTTTTAATAGATTAGGCACTACCAAGGAAGGGGATGAAAAACAAACTTCCTGGTCACGAAAGTCCGTTTTTGCTTGACTTGGTGATATGAATACATCACCTAGAAAAGGCAAGAACAAGGGAAGCACCGCAACAATTGAGTTGAATTCTACAAAGGAGGACGATGAGACTTGAAGTTTGATTCCTTCTCGCATGAAACGCATGACGTCACTTGAAGTAAGTGTTGAAGGTTCGCTTAAGGTCAAAAGACACACTATCATACTAACTAGAGAAGTTAAAACTCAAGCAAAAAGTAAAAGAGAATAAGAAATTGGACATGTTGTTTCTCGCCATGTAACAGTTGAAGAAGATTCTAGCTCAGATTCGGAGGATGATGATCTTCAAGCAGCTCCTCCAGAACTTGAAGATGGGGGGCAATCAACTGTTGACAATTTGAAATAACTCAACTTGGGAACTCCTGATGACCCTTGACCAATCTTTGTGGGAACACTCTTAATGCTTGATAAAGAAAAGACATTTTTCAAACTGCTTCTCGAATATAAAGATGTCTTCGCATGGATGTACAAGGAGATGCCAGGTTTAAGTCTAAAGGTTGATGTCCATCACCTTGGGATCGAACATAGTATGCGACCAATAAAGCAGGCTCATCAATACATCAGACCTGAGCGCATCCTTAAAGTGGAAGAAGAAGTCAACAAGTTGATCGAAGCTGGGTTCATACGTGATGTAAAATATCCGGCACGGATATCAAGTATGGTCCTAGTAGTTAAGAAGAATGGACAGATTAGAATATGTGCTGACTTTCAAAATTTGAACGAAGCATGTCCCAAGGATGACTTTTCGCTTCCTATTATGGAATTAATGATAAATGCCATTACCGGACACGAGGTGTTGTCTTTCATGGATGGGTGTTCAGGATACAACTAAATACGGATGGCACCTGAGGATGACGAGTTAACTGTATTTCATACCACAAAGGCATCTATTGTTATAAAGTGATAGATGCCTTTCGGACTCAAGAATGCCGGTGCCACCTATCAACGTGCCATGCAAAAGATCTTCGATGACATGCTTCATAAATTTGTTGAGTGCTATGTTGATGATTTGGTGGTCAAAACTAAGAAAAGGGAAAATCACCTAAAAGACTTTCGTGCAGTCTTCAACCAGCTAATAAAGTATGACTTGAAGATGAATCCACTCAATTGCGCATTTGGAGTCATGTTTGGAAAATTCCTCGGCTTTATTGTTCGACATAGAGGCAGTGAGGTTGATCAGTCCAAAATCGATGCTATACAAAAGATGCCACCACCAAAAAACCTGAAGGAACTTAGAAGCCTCCAAGGTCACTTGGCATATATCCACAGATTCATTGCAAACTTGGCAAGCTATTGTTAACCTTTCAATCGACTGATGAAAAAGGAGGCTTCATTTGTTTGGGATCAGGCATGTCAAAATGCTTTCGATAATATTAAGAGATACTTGCTTCATCCACTAGTATTAGGAGCTCCTATTCAGGGGAAACCATTAATACTTTACATTGCGGCTCAAGAAGAGTCTCTTGGACCGATACTGGCCCAAAATAACAAAGAAAATAAAGAGCGAGCACTCTATTACTTGAGTCGTAGATTAACTGAAAATGAACTCAAGTACTCACCCATTGAGAAAATGTGTTTGGCGTTTGTTTTTGCCTCTCAAAAATTGAGACATTATTTCCAAGCCCATACAGTGCATCTCATTGCAAAAGTCGACCTAATAAAGTATGTTATGTCTAAGCTCATCCTCTCAGGACGCTTAGCAAGATGGTCTCTTCTCTTTAATGAATTTGAGATAATTTACGTGCCAATAAAAGCGGTGAAAGGGTAGGCCCTTGCAAACTTCTTGGCCAACCATCCCATCCCTGTTGATTAGGAAATTTCTGAGGAATTCCTTGACGAAGATGTATTGTTCATAGAAGTTTTACAACCTTGGATGATGTTCTTTGATGGGGCTGCTAGGAAGGATGGAGCAAGAGTAGGTGTCATTTTTGTTTCACTACAGAAGCACATTTTACATTACTCATTTATTCTTGGCGAAAATTGCTTGAACAATGTTGTTGAGTACCAGGCCTTGATCATTGGTTTACAAATGGCAACAGAGCTAAAAATTGTTGACCTAGGTGTCTATGGAGATTCTAAGATAATAATTAATCAGCTCTGGGGGGATTATGAAGTCAAGAAAGACAACTTAGTCCCATATTTCCAGTATGCAACTCATCTCATTGAAAAATTTAAGGGGTTGGTACTCGAACATGTTCCAAGGAAAGAAAATCAAATGGCTGATGCACTTGCCAATCTAACAACTACACAAGCATTGTCAGAAGGTGAACAAGTTAGTGTCCCTGTATGTCAACGATGGGTATTGCCACAATTGTTAGAATGTCGCCTTGTAGAAACAAACGCAATTTCAGTACTAGCCATCAAAGTCAACGATTGAAGAATGCCAATTATAGACTACCTTGAACACAGGAAGCTCCCTGATGATTGTCTCCATAGAACTGAAATAAGACGTCGAGCTCCTCGATTCATCTACTACAAGGAAAATTTATTTCGATAATCATTTGAAGGAATTTTTCTTCGTTGCCTAGGGGATGAAGAAGCTTAACAAGCCATGGAAGAAGCCCATTCCGGGATATGTGGAGCGCATCAGTCTGGTTCTAAACTTCACTTTCGAGTAAAAAGGATGGGTTACTATTGGCCTACGATGGTTAAAGATTGCTTGGACCACTCAAGAAGGTGTCAACCTTGTCAGTTTCATGCAAACTTTATCCATCAACCACCAGAACCATTACACCTGACAATTGCTTCTTGGCTATTTGATGCATGGGGTCTAGATGTAGTTGGCCCATTGACCAATTCTCCTACAGGCCACTTATACATCTTGGACGCCACTGATTACTTCTTCAAGTGGGCTGAAACCGTCCCACTTAAAGAAGTCAAGAAAGAAACTGTTGTTGACTTCATCAAATCCCATATTATTTATCGGTATGGTGTACCTCGCTACGTCATCACTGATAACGAAAAGCCTTTCTACAACAGTCTAACGGACAAATTTTGTGAAAGATTTGGATTTAAGCAACGCAATTCCTCAATGTACAATGCACCTGCCAACGAACTAGCAGAGGTGTTTAACAAAACTTTAAGCAACCTATTGAAAAAGATAGTTGCTAAATCAAAGCACGATTGGCATAAAAGAATTAGAGAAGCATGGGCATACTGTATGACACATCGTACCCCAACACAAGCCACCCCGTACTCCTTTGTGTATGGTGTTAAAGCGGTTCTTCCTTTGGAACAACAGATTCATTCATTAAGGATAACTATATAGGAAGGTCTCACTGATGATGAGAATGCAAAACTACGCCTTGCTAAGTTAGAAGCATTGGACGATAAGAGATTGGAAGCACAACAAAAACTTGAGTGTTACCAAGCTTGACTCTCCAAAGCTTTCAATAAGAAGGTTAGACCCCAGTCGTTTCAAGTTGGAGAATTGGTATTGGTTGTTCGAAGACCTATCATCACCACCCACCGAACCAGCAACAAGTTCTTGTCCAAGTGGGATGGTCCATACATGGTGACTAAAGTCTACACTAACGGAGCATACAAGATTGTTGATGAAGAAGGTATTAGAGTTGGCCCAATCAATGGCAAGTTCCTAAAGCACTATTATCCATGAGAATGTAATGCTCTTAATCGCATGAGCATAAACTGCATGATGTTTTTGACCCATATGAAATAAAGTTGTTAAAAAAAAATTTAAAAAAAATTGTACTACACCTGGCCCGCATGAGTATAAACTATGAATGGATAAATAAATCAATAAACCAAATGTGTTTTACAATAAGAGTATTTCACTTCAAACTATAATATTTATTTCATAAATAAAGTGTTTGCTAGAGCAATTATTTTATAATGAAGTATTTGGTTTCGAGCTACATTTTATTAAAATAAAAAAATGAAATAAAATAATAATAAATCATAAATCATGCCAACCATGATAAACTCTAGATCTCGCCTTGTTCAACCTTCAAAAGCTGCTCCAACTTGTGGGCGACTTCGATATCCTCGCTTCTTATCACCTCAGTTGTTTCTATTGTAGCTTGTTCGTCCCTTAAAGTGGAAACAAGGGCTCGCCTTTGAACTACTTCAGCTTCAGCAACACTAATTGCCATCTCTAGTTATTGGGATTGTTCATCTAAATGTTCCAACGCCTTTAATAAATCTGCCTTCTTTACTGCAAGGCTACCCAAATCAGACTTCAACAAGTGAACCTGTTCAATTCCTTCATTCTCAAGAGCTAGAGCATGAGTAACACGTTGACTGACATCCACCAAACGCTGAAACACCAAAAACTTGGGCAACTACACTTGAGACCAAAACTCAACCCACCTGTTCAGAACACGCCCAACACATCCTATAACTCAAATACAAAGTACGAAAGGATGTAAACAAGATATAAACAACTGCCAACATCCACGGAACCAAGTCCGGATCACTGTACAACAAGGGGTAAAAACCCGAAATCGCTATAAGATCCCCTTTCATGTTTTTCAAGAAAAACCCATAGTGAATATGGTTTTTATGCAATAAAACTACCACATGTCTATCTATAAAAGTAGTATTGAAAAAGATCAAAGAAATCCCTACCTCAAGCTTGGGAGAGAAAACCACCCAAAAATCAACGGCGTCGAAACCACGAACCACTCGGACCAAAAGGAAGCTCTTGACGAGATCTACAATCCATCTCAAAGGACCATGGTGAAAAGATCACTCTAGGTGAGTAGATCTAGAGATCTTTGAGCAAAAAGTGATTTTGGAGAGGGAGAGAGAGTGATACGGTTTAGAGGGAGAAAAGAGAAGAATAAATAAAGAAAATGGTTAAGTGGGAACCTATTTATAGTACTAGGTTAAAATAGAAATAAGCCCCAAAGTCAACCCAAAATATCTAGTCAAAATATCCCCAAAAAGTAGGCCCAAACCGGTAGAAAAATCTGGGAAAAAGTTGCAGGTGCCGACCCTACCCCAGACTGATGTCTACCCTATCTTCCAGTAACCAACACACAAACAGAAGAGGGTCGACCCTCTCCCAGTCTGGTGTCTACCCTATGTTCCAGCAACACTTCCAGAACTTCATCAACAGGTAAAGGTCGACCCTAGGAAGGCTGGTGTCGACCCTAGAATGTAATTTCTAAGTCTCCAAGGAACTGTTGATAAGAATAAGTGCGAACAACCAAACCTAACAAGTTTAAATCAATTTGTACTCCTCCAAAACTAAAGTACGACAACACCAAAGGTTCCCAAAATAGAATAAAGGGTCCAAATACATTTACCAAAAGTTTTAAAAGGCACAAGTGCTATAATGTCATTTATAGATTTGATTATCACGAATGACATAATTCAATATTATAGGACTCATAATTTTTTTATAAAAAAATATGAATTATAACCAAATACTACGTAAGGTATAACAAATAACTCTTTGATCATAACTAAAATAATACCATAATCAACATCAGAATGAGTCATAATTAACATCACAATGTGTTTACTTATATGATTTTGTGTGGTGACTTACATATATTTGTAAAAATTTATGACATTTTGTGATTTTTAAGACTTTTATGAATTAATTTACGTGAATTTGTATTTAACTTATGCGTTTTTGTGAGATGACTTTTGTATGTTTGTGAAAATTTATGACATTTTATGATTTTTAAAATTTTTATGAGTTAATTTACTCAATTTATACATGTTTGTGAAATAATTTAAGTATGTTTGTAATTTATGATTTTTATAATTTATCCCCGTGCAATGCATACTTAAAAGAGTTTTCCATTTTGTTTTGCTAATATGCTAGTGTAACATCCGAATAATACTTACGACTTACAATATAATCATAATATTATTAATCGTTAAATACCTTAAACCAAATTAGCTATCTTATTATATAAAATAGTTGAATTAAAGCTTAAAAAAGAATATAGTTAATAAGCTTTGAGGACATGAATTTCCTTGTTAATCGTAAAGAGTTAAAAAGTAGCCACCTCTTAAATGTGGAAAGCAAATATATACCACACTGAAAATTTTTTTATGTGACATGATCGAATACTTACCTTGATTTAATTACTTTATAATACTCTAGAAATAGCAATATGCATTATTAAGATGAAATCTTAGAAGATTAATACAGTTGGTAAGGAATCTAACAGAAATATATGTGTTAAAACTATAAGACTTAGGAAAATTAGATCAATTTTAAGGAAAGTCTTTGTACAAAATTTTAATGAATAATATTGAGTAGGGGATAGCTTTAAACATGAAATTGAAATGTTTAGACATCTTAGAAATCTTAAAGGAGGAGCTTAAGAGTTTTAATTTGATGATTAAAAGATTTTAGACACTTCGTCAAAAAATTAATCAAGATTAACGAAATTAAGCAACATTAATTTAACTTAATTGAGATTAATTAACTAATGGAGATTAAGAACTAAACCTAATTAATCGAACTCCCTTATTATTTAGAGTAATGCTAGAGATCTCAAAAATTCTACCAAATGTCTCACATGCGTGTGGGACCTACATGTGTGTCCCACGCCCATGTGAGACATTTGGTAGAACTTTTAGTAGAATTTTTTGAATCTCTAATATTTTTGTATTATTTAATAATAAAAACTGAGTCAAGAGGAAAGGAGAAAGTGCTAGAAATTCTAAGAATTTAGAAGAGAAAGAGAGGTTGAGCTCAAGAAAGAAAGAAAGAAGATAAGAAGAAGAAGCGAAGGTGAGAGTTTAAAGGAGCATTAATTTTCAAGCTAAGAATTGTAGATTTTGTTTTGGAAATCAAAAATTAGTTTAGTTTTTCTTGCATGAAAATGTTTTTTTTTGAAGAGTTTTTATATTGTTATATCATCTTTTGGAACTTATATAATCAAGATTTGAAGTTTTGGAATGAAAGAGACGATAGGAAACTAAGAAAAAGAATTTGGCTTGGAATGCTTAAGATAAAAATGAATAGCTTTCACTAATTTAATCATAACTCTTTGTATATTTGGAATTTGGATGTGAGACCACCACCTTTAGAAATTAGATTTTCGGGACTTGAATTTAGACTTAAGAATCAACCAAAATTGATTTTGGATGAAGGAGATATGATCATTTGAAGTTGGGTTGAAAAACCATTTCAAGGCTACTTCAATCCGCACATGAGGCCTGGAGGCCCTGCATATGCGGCCAACAGGGCTTTTAGCCTATTTTGCTTCTTTTTCACATTTTTGACTTGTCGGGCCTCCTTCCGTCTCATTGGAACCTTAAATAAACTTGAATAAGACTAGAAAATGGACCTAAAAGTGTATGGTTAAAAGAAATAATATAGCTAGAACATTAGAAATTGGACTCCAAAAACAGTAGTAATGCATCACTTTGAATTGTATTTCATGAATGTTTGCACTCTCTTTTGTGTAGGTCAAAATCTTGTGGATTCTACTTCGCACGAGAGCCATCATAAGTAATACTATAGTAAAGCTATATTCCAAAGTTTAATTTTGTATGAAAAATGATAAGTATTACATTTGAAATGCAATGTTTTGATTCCGAATGAATATGAATATCACGTTATTTGTGTATCAATGTATGCTATGCCATCCTTAGATTAGTCCCAGCCATTGGGGGACCGTAAGCATTCCAATGACTGTTATTCAAGATCTCCTGTGCCACCTGCTAGTGGGTTTGTCTAATCGGTACCCGGACTGATTATTCATATGTTTTGTTCTGATGGATGCATGCAATTATATGATTTGAAGAAGTTCTATTTGAAATAAAATATATGATGAAATGTTTTGAAAGCTATGGATGTAGCGATCCCGGTTTCAATCCTTCTTTCATGTTTTGCCACTTCGATTGGGCTGGTCGGAGATCAAGCTGCCCGGTCAACACCTAGGGATTGAGGGGGCAGCGCCCCTTGGCGGGTCCGAGGGCAGCGCCCTGGTGGGGTCGAGGGGCAGTGCCCCCGAAGCAAAAAGGCAAAATGCATTTGAAGTTGCTTGTTCGCTCGAGAGGCCATTTATGCGCTCGAGCGGAGAATGTTTGGTTTTAGAAGTTTGACCTGTCTGCAAAAGTACTAGGTTAGTGTATTTGATGCTCGAGTGGGGCATTCCATGCTCGAGCGGTCCATGTTATATCAGTTCGTAAATCTGATATTTCAGATCACTTTTTAAGTCATTTCTCTCTCTAAAACTCTCTAGAATTCCAGATGGGGAGCTTCTCTCTCTAGAAGTCATCTTCTGTCTTTGATTTCTCCAAATCCATTGGGATTTAGACCTAAGTTCTTCACCAAAGTTAGTTATCATCTTGAGGGCTTCGTTGTGTGCGGTGAAGATCGAGTTTCGACACCGTTGATTTTGGGGGTTTCATCTCATTTATTCTTCAAAACTTGAGGTAGGGATTTTCTTAGAATTATATATATATATATATATATATTGCAAGATCTATATGATTTTCAAAATCCTCTTTCGATAGTTTTGAAAATTGATTGTTGATTTAAGAAGTTGAGCGATTTTGAAGGTAGGTTTGTCTCTTGTTCTTTTAAAATGATCTTATGGGTTTTGATTTTCATTGATTGAAGAAAAAATGATTTTGGAAAGTTTTCTTTCAAAGGATTTGAGTTGTATAGTTTTGGTAAGAAAACCTAGAATTTGGGGATTTTTTAAAAGAGACTGAAAATCCATGAATGATATTGTTGTATTTATTTTGTGTGTCAAAATAAATGGATGTTTGGAAAATTTCTTATTTATATTTATATAAATGGTGAATTTCAGGGAATATGAGAATTGTTGTTCATTTTGGAAATTATTGTTCAAAACGTTGAATAGTCTTGAAATGACTAATTGTTGAGGATACTTGAGAAGAGGGAATTATGTTATTCCTTGGATGATGAATTGGAATAAAAGTATTTATGTTAGATATATATATTATTATTTAATATTTATCTATCTGTATTGTAGTTGTATCTCATCTCTTTTTCTATACCTATCGCTAATGTATTTCTATCTTATTTTCTACACTTATCTAGGTTTCTTCTCAACCTATAAATACAGGCTTCTTGTATTTGATTAATTCATTCAATATAGAGTTTCTTCTTTCTCTTCTCTCACTACTTTCATAACATGGTATCAGAGCCTAGGATTCTTTCCTAGCCTTTTTTTTTCACGTTTTTTTTTTTTTGGCAAATTGCTTGTCCCTTGTTTGTTTCTGCTGGCTTGTGCGTATCTAGTTCATTCGTATTTCCACGTTTGAACTATACCACCCTCTTCACCTCTTCAATACGAAGCCAATGCCACCAGACTCGCCTTCATAAGAACTTTCACGCGCCCTCACGCACTTCCAAACGAGTGGCGCATCGGTCAACCTCGTTCCCACTCTCACCACGCTCCGCACGCGTCATCTCAGCCGGCCTCTGTCGGCTTCAGCCCTTCGGCTTCCGCTTCAGTCCTCGGCTTCTGCTTTAGCCGATTCGCAATCAGCTCACCATCGGCTTCCGCCTCAGTTGACTCACCTTCAGTTTCCGCCCCAGCCGATTCCCCATCGACTTCCGCTCGGCTTCTCTTAGCCGCGTGCTGCTTCCACCTGGCTTGCTCAGCTGCTGACGTCAGCTCTCCTCAGCCACTGACGTCAGCCCTAATTAGCCACTGCCTAGCTGCTGACATCATCCAGCCACAGGGCTGACATCAGCCCTACTTGTCCCTAAGGTTTTCCAGTTTTCTGAATCTGTTGGTGACCTCCGTTTTGGAAATTATGGATCGTACAGAGAACGTCCAATCTATTTCTGTTATCCTTGATGGGTCCAATTATGTTAGTTAGGCTCAAGCTCTCTCTAGTTTCATCAAAGGCAAACGCCTTTGGTGGATCATTATTGGTGCTCTTCTCAAACCCAACCAGAAAGATGATGAGACGGACTTTGCATTTGATGACCGTCTTGACGAATGGGAAAGTAAGAATTATCAAATTATCACATGGTTCCGGGCTACCTCAGTTCCCTCCATCCACCTTCAATTTGGACGCTTTCAGGATGATGACTCCCTTGCCTCTCCTACCAAAGCAATTTGGGATTTCTTGAAGGAATGTTATCAGACCACTGGACATGCTCATCAAAATCAACTGTTGCAGACTCTTCATCCCATGCGCCAGGCATCCGGTCAGTCTCTCAATGACTTCCTCTCCCAAATGTCGTCTGTTTGGGACCAGCTCGCTCTTTCTGAATCTCCGTGGGCTTATTCTGATGATGCACAGCTATTTATTACTTATCAGAATCATCAGCGACTATTACAGTTTCTTATGGCTCTTCACAGCACTTTTGAGCCTGTACGTGTTTGTTTGCTCCATCGTTTGCCCTTGCCCACTTTAGAGCAAGCCATTACTGAGCTCCTATCAAAGGAGACTCGTTCTGGGAGTCTCAGATATCAAGACATAGATTCTGTTCTTGCTACGCCATCTTCTCAGAGTTCCTCATCTTCAAAACCAATCATATGCAGTTATTGTCGTAACCGAGGCCTGCCAACCAATCATTCTCTTGTTCACTGCCAGGTTCGCGACTGCTTGACTTGTTACAAGATTGCTCTGGGCCATCTCCAAAGCAATTGTCCTCGAGCTCCCTCCACTACTTTATTTAAGAAGGGGGCTTCTCGGTCTGGGTCTTAGTCCAAATCTGGCCACGGTTCTCGCTCTGCTGCTGTTGCCTCTGAGGGTTTTTCTACTCCCTCATTCCCTATGGATGATGTTGAGTCCATTATCCACCAGGTGCTCAACAAATCTAGTACTCTTCCCTCTACTGCTCTTTCAGTAATCTTAGGTAACTCTTCTTAGTATTTTGATTCTGCATGCTGTAATCACATGACTTCTGACTCCACTCTCTTCTCTTCTTTGTCATCATCCTCTTCTGCTCCCACTATACACACTGCTGATGGTTCTCATATGCCTGTTAGTCATATTGGCCAAATCTCTACTTCCACTGTATCTCTTTCTGATGTTTACCATATTCCTTCTCTTAAAATGAACCTTTTCTCTGTTAGTCAGTTATGTGAACTTGGTCTAATGGTTGTTTGGTGCAAGACCCTCAGACGAGACAGATCCTTGGGATAGGCCACAAGCATGGACGTCTGTTTGAGCTTATCCATCTTCGCAGTCCGCACAAATCATCCATTGTTGCTGCTGCATCTACTATGTCTTCTTTTCATCTTTGGCATTGTCGCTTAGGACATGTCTCTTTGAGTCGTTTGAAAACTTTAGTTTCTAGTGGTGCGCTAGGTTGTATCCGTCTTGAAGATGTCGATTGTTTATCTTGTCAAATTGCTAAACAACCTACCTTACCTTTTAATAACAGTAAATCTATTTCTACTGCTCCTTTTGATCTTGTGCATTCAGATATTTGAGGACCTTCCCCCACACCTACCATGGGGGGGTCTAGATATTTTGTGATTTTTGTTGATGATATTTCTTGATATACTTGGCTTTTTCTTCTCAAAAATCGCTCTGAACTTAAACAGATTTACTATGATTTCTCTGCTATGGTCCGCACTCAGTTTTCTTGTACTATTAAGCTTTTTCGTTCTGATAATGCTAAGGAGTACTTGGATTCTGATTTTCTTTCTTTTCTTCGGGCTCATGATACTCTCTCTCATCGATCTTGTGTAGGCACTTCCCAACAAAATGGACGAGCCAAAAGAAAGCACCGTTATATTCTAGACACTACTTGTGCTCTTCTTCTCTCTTCTCCTTGTCTTGAAAAATTTTGGAGAGAAGCTGCCCTCACTGCCATCAACACCATTAATCGAGTCCCTATCCCTGTAATACCTAACACTTCTCCTTACGAGCGCTTGTATGGTTCTCCTCCTGATTATACCACTCTTAAAGTTTTTGGTTCTGCTTGTTTTGTTCTCCTTCAGCCTAATGAACACACTAAACTAGAACCTCGTTCTCGTCTTTGTTGCTTTCTGGGGTATGGTATAGAACATAAAGGGCATCGTTGTTGGGATCCTATCTCCAAGCGTCTTCGTATTTCCCATCATGTGGTCTTCTGGGAACACAAAATGTTCTCCACTCTTTCCAAATTTCACCTACCATAGTCCACCCACTCACCAGTCTTCACTGATATTTCTATAGATCTATTTTCTGATGACTTTGATGCAGATTCTAGCCCTATGCTTCCACAGCCGCCTAAACCTATTGTCCATCCTGAGGATCCTGTGTCTACTGATGGCCTTACGCCTTCTCCAGATCCGGTGGAGGTACCTACTTCCATTGAGGTTCCTTCTTCACCTGAGCATCATTCTACATGGGTAAGGCAACCTTCTATTCTTCTCCATGATTATATTGTTGGTTCCACTGCCTTTTGCCCTCATGAACCTACTTCTTATCGAGAAGCTTCTTCTAACCCTCTTTGGCAACAAGCTATGATTGATCAACTGCAAGCTTTTGATCAAACACATACCTGGGATGTGGTTGATCTTCCTTCTAGAAAGCATACTGTTAGTTGCAAATGGGTTTACAAGATCAAAACTCATTCTGATGGTTCCATTGAGTGTTACAAAGCTCGCCTTGTCGCCCAGGGATTTAGTCAAGAATATGGGATTGACTATGAGGAAACATTTGCTCTTGTTGCCCCGTTTTACTTCAGTTCCCAGCTTACTTGCCGTTGCTGCTGCTCGCCACTGGAGTCTTCATTAGATGGATGTCAAGAATGCATTTCTCAATGGTGATCTCATTGAGAAAGTTTATATGCAACCCCCTCCTGGTTCTTCTGTTCCATCAAATAAGGTTTGCAAACTCCGTTGTGCTTTGTATGGTTTGAAACAAGCTCCGCACGTCTGGTTTGCCAAGATCAGCTCTACTATTCGTGACTTTGGTTTTTCTTCTAGTGACCATGATTCTGCCTTGTTTATCTGTAAGACGGAGCACGGTACTATTCTTCTTCTCCTCTATGTGGATGATATGATTATCACTGGAGATGACATAGTGGGTATTTCTAGTCTCAAACAGTTTCTCCATCGCCAGTTTGAGATGAAAGATTTGGGTTCACTTAGCTACTTCCTTGGCTTGGAAATTTCTCAAGATTCCTCCGGTTATTTTCTTACCTAGGTCAAGTATACTTCTGATCTCTTGGCTCATGCTAGCCTTACCGATTGTAAGACTGTCACTACTCCCGTTGATCCTCAGACTTGTCTTACACCTCTTGACGACCCCATATTGTCTGATGCCACGTTATATCGTCAGCTAGTTAGTACTCTTGTATATCTCACAGTTAGTCGGCCAAATATTGCTTATGCTGTTCACATTGTCAATCAATTTATGACTGCTCCTCCCTCTCCACACTATGCTACTCTGGTTTGCATTTTGCGTTATCTCAAAGGAACTCTGTTTCATGGTCTTCACTAGTCCTCTCACTCTTCTTTACAGCTGCATACCTTTTCTGATGCTGATTGGGTAGGGGATCCTACTGATCATCGTTCCACTGTTGGGTTATGTTTCTTCTTAGGCAACTCTCTTATTTCCTGGCGGAGCAAGAAGCAAACCCTTGTTGTTCGTTCTAGTACCGAGGCTGAGTATCGTGCTCTTGCTGACACTACTCAGGAGCTTGTGTGGCTTCGTTCGCTTCTCTCTGACATAGGTGTTTCTCATTCTCCCGCCACCAATCTTTATTGTGACAATCAAAGTGCTATTCAGATTGCATATAACGATGTCTTCCATGATCGCACCAAGCATATTGAGATCGATTGCCACTTCATACGACAACATGTCACTAATGGCCTTGTTCGTCTTCTCTTTGTTACCTTTGCTGATCAGATTGCCGACCTCTTCACCAAAGCTCATCTTCCAAGATGCTTCTCTGATCTCTCTCTCCAAGCTGAAGTTGATATCTGACTTACCATCTTGAGCTTGCGGGGAGGTGTTAGATATATATATTATTATTTAATATTTATCTATCTGTATTGTAGTTGTATCTTATCTCTTTTTCTATACCTATCTTTGATGTATCTCTATCTTATTTTCTACACTTATCTAGGTTTCTTCTCAACCTATAAATACAGGCTTCTTGTATTTGATTAATTCATTCAATATAGAGTTTCTTCTTTCTCTTCTCTCACTACTTTCACAACAATATTCATCTTGTGTTATTGGCATAACAATTCATTTGATTATATTAAACTTCGAAAGTTGATTTGAAAACTTGCATTGAGAAAAGAATGTTGAGAAACAAGTTTTTATGAAATGGTTTTGGGGTAAATACGTTGGTAAGTCTTGATAGGTGGTGTAGATGATTTTGAATAAGTTGGCTTGAGAATCCAAGGTGAAAGACCAAAAACCCGTGCGGATAGGTGTCGAGCCTTTCGGTTAATACCGGTAAAAATGACAATTTGGTAGTACTTGTATAGTGTACTTGCAAACACCGACCTAAGGATTACCAGAGTCATATTTACCGCCTTTGAAATAAATTGTTAAGTTTTGAACAATTGAAATTGCATGACATCATTGAGCATGATGGTTTTCAAAAGATAAAAATGTGATTTATGTTCAAAAAGGGGCATAGCATGGCATGTGCATTTCATCTCTTGAGACTTGTATAAAATGTATATACTTTGTTAAGGATTTCCTACTGGACTTTGTGCTCACCCTACAGGAGTTTTGTGCAGGAAAAGATGTAGTGATGCCGCCTAACTAAAGGCGAGGGAATGTGTGTTGAGAGTATGAGACTCTCATTTTGCTGTGACTCTGTGTATAAGCCAAGGGCTATATGTGTGTGGGTTTGAATAACTGTTTTGTGTAACCAGGCTCAAGCCTTGGAAACTTGTAAACCCTTGGGGTATTTATTTGTTTATTTACTTATTGTTGGATTAATGTATTATTGCATGAAGAACTATTGTATCATGTAATGTAAGTTTGGAGATTTATATTCAATTTTCCTTGAAAGAGCCATGATTGTTGTATTATCATTTGGAGTATAAATTTGGGGCGTTACAATGGAATTTGATGATATGATCACGATTTACAAAAATTTTCGATATTCATTCATTAACCCATTATTGTAATATTATTCATTAGATTTTGGTTCACTCCCTCCCTTATATATATATATATATATATATATTATATATTTAGGGCAAATTACAGCGGTAGTCCTTGTAATTTACATTTTTTTCATTTTGGTCCCTACTGTTTCAATTTGCTCAATTTTGTCCCTTAATTTTACGGATTGTGTCATATTAATCCAATAAATAACGACGGTTAAGTTTGATGGACGGAAAATCAAATTATGTTTCAATTTGGTCCTTGTGGTTTACAGGATTTGTCAATTTAGTCCCTGCTTTTTTGACTTTCGTAAAAACTATAGGGATCAAATTAACATATCCTATAAACTACAGGGACCAAATTGAAACATCATTTGATTTTCCGTCCATCAAACTTAACAATCGTTATTTATTGGACTAATATGACACAATTCGTAAAATTAACAGGCAAAATTGATCGAATTGAAACAACAGGGACCAAAATGAAAAAACAGGTAAACTACAGAGGCCGTTTACATAATTTACCCTATATATATATAGGTGACAAAGACAAAGAGCAGGCTTGAGATGAGAAGATGTTACTTTTGAGTTTTTGCTTTTGAATTTTGGGGTCTTAGTTATTTATTTATTTTTGTAATGTAAGCTAAGTGGAGTTTGTTTTAAATGAAGATGCTTTGTTTAATAGGTTTGTATTAGTCTATGGCACTTGTTATCTTTTGTATACTATATATTAAGATGTTAATTATTTAGCTATGTAAGTATAAGACTTGTGTGTTTTATTCTATCATACCTGTGGAAGGGTAAAATATTGGCCTAAGTTCGAAGTAATTGGGCAAAGCAGCCCAAAGGAAAGGGAAGGCGCAGACAAATTTTTTAAGGAGCCCATTAGAGACAGTTGGTGGTATCATGGTGCGTGGTTAAGAGCGTGAAGAGTAATGAAGAGTAGAGATTTTTTTTTTTTTTTTAGAAGGAGATTTGTAGAATGTAAGAGGAGTGTCGGATTCATCTTCATCCAATGGTGGAAACATCAAGACAGCAAATACATGAGTATAGGTTAGGCTTACTAGACAGTAAGTCTGTCCAATTAACCTGATTTGACGAACACAAGGCTTGGCAAATTGACCACTAGCATCTGACATAATCTAAGCCATCCATAGGAGTCAATCCGATGATCAAAGATAAATGCAAACTTGACCACCTGTTCGACCGAAGCTAGGAATAGACAGAACCCTCGGATCAAACATTGATCCAACAGATGAGATTCAAGTTAGAAAAACTATAAAAGGCGAAGTAGGTGAAGCAAAGAGGACATATTAAAGGTAATCCAAGGACCCTCTTTTAAATGGAAATATTCATGGCTAAAAAATATTCTGACTTGACCTTTTGAGAGTCTTCCCGACCAATCTTAGTTGGGGATAACGGAAGGGACATGTCATCTCGCTTTTCCTGTGGAGAAGAATTCTACCTTCCACAGCTCTGAATGGACTTAAAATATTTTGTATGATTAGCTTCTGCTTAATATTACCCCAAGTATATAATGGCCCATCTTTTGTTTTTAGTTTGCAAGGCCTATGCTAATCAAAGACTACTGGTCGATCACCTTACTATCCTATTTGGAGCGTGATGGGGTCGTGATAGCTAGGGACCCAGATTAATCCACTAAAAAAATTCTGAGCCGATGATTGTGTGGTGGAGATTAATTTATGTAGTATGGAGTTTATATATAAAATAAATCTGAACCACAACATAAAGATTATAATTTCTGGGTTGATAAAGGTGGGTTTATAGTATTACTCTTTGTTTTGGAGAAAATTTCATTTTATCCTCCAAACTATGGGTGCCTCTATTTACACACCAGTAATTTACTCATCCCACACCATTTTTTTAATTACTATTCTGTCCATAAAGAGAATTACCAAAATATCCTCTTCTTCTCTATCTCCCTTTTCTCTCTCCTCCGAAGCCCTAACCAGCAGCTCCTTCTTCTGCCGCCGCCAGTGACTTCCCCATCTCCTGCCGCTGTCAACCTCTCTCCCGCATCCTCCCGCAGCCACCAATGTCTCTCTCGCCTTCTCCATCCGTCGCAAGCACTCCCCCACAACTTAGATTTCGCGATCTTCTCTTCCGGTAACTCGCACATCTCTCGCTCGCTCGCTTGCTCTCTCTCATGTTTTTGTGGAAGAGGGTTTTGGTGGCGATGGGGAGGGGGTGGAAGATCTATGGTGCCACTGCAAACACTAGCCGATGCCAGTGATGACGCCGCCACTCCACTAGCTTCGTGCCATCCTCTCCACCCCTTTGCGCCACCCTTGCAGCACCTCTCCCGTCAACTTCCCTCTCCAACCCTCTCCCTCCGATACCCTTCTCCTACCATTCTTTCCCTTCTTCTTCTCCATTTTCCCTTCGCCTCTGAAACCTTAGATCCGAAGTGGGGGAGGTTGAAGGGCAGATCGCAATGGTGGCTTGAAGAAGAGAGGGCAAGGAGGAGGGGCTAACACCGGCGTCGGCGACAGAGCTGGGTTGTAGATGGTGGCGGTGGCAGTGGCAGTAGCGGTGGCGGTGTGTGTAATTAAGGGTAAAAATGGAACATTGTGTGTACTAAACAAATTTATTATTTATTAAATTATTAAAAGTGTGAATTAAGTATTGGTGTGTCTTGAGATGATATGTGGTGTGTAAACAGAGGCACCCCCAAACTATACCTTGATTACCAATTTAACCCTTGTGCTTCTTATAATTTTAATTTTACACCTAAACTATTCAATTTTGGATTAATTTCACCTTACCGTCAGCTACCATCCATAATTAGACTGCATTTGCTTTCGTTTTCATTTGAGATTTCATTTTACCCCCGAAACTATTCCCAAATATTAATTAGACCCCTAAACTATATGAAGTTTGGGGTCTAATTGATATCTTTGAGATAGTTTGGAAGGAAAAATAAAAATTTTAAACAAAATTTCGTTGACACGTCAGTAACTTCCATTTGATTATAAACGGCAACTAATGACAGAAATAAAATTGATTTAAAATCAAATAATTTAGATATAAAATTAAAATTATAAGAAATAAAATAATTAAATTGATCATCAAAATTTAATTTGAAGGGTAAAATCAAATTTTTTCTTTGTTTTGAGCTATCAACTCTTGCATGTCCTTTCATAGGCTTGCAATTGTAGCATTTTTTGTTTTACAGTTGTTCTCTTGCAATCCGTACAACTTTTCCCCTATTGTTGCCTTGAACAACTTTTGTTGGACCTTTTCAATGAGGGTGTTACGTCTAATTTGGGCTTCCCATTCCATTATTTTTTTTTTTTTGGCCATTTACACGAGTCTTATTTTGGAAATTTATACTCAATTAAGTTTTAGATAAAAATTTTTGCTGGTTCAACTCTCATTAATTTTTAATAGATAAAATTATTCTTCAAATAATAATTATTTGTAATTTGTAATTGTTTATCAAAAAGTATGATAATATGACATTTATTTTTATTTTTAAATTTTCAAATCATCGTAATTTTTATAATGTACATTTCTTTTTGATAAAATTTAAATTTTTAGAATCAATACAACGAAATCTATCAAATAAGACTAATATTAAATACAAAAATTATATAAAAAATATTTTTTTATTTTAAATTTATAATTTAAACCATTTTTAATAGTAAACTTCTTTGTTTGGGATGTGCTATATAAATGTACTTTTTGACTTTTTGGATAAAAAAGTAGAGAGAAAAAATATGTATGTTTGGGATAAGTTTTTGACTTTTTACGAAAAGATGTGTAATAAAATATTATAGTAAAATCAAAATGATCACTCTACCCTTGTTGACATTTTGACTTTTAACTTTTTTATTTTTGGATAGTTGAATTCAAAGGGCAAAATAATAATTTTGCCCCCTAGGCTTCCCCCACAAGCTTCCCCAAATAGTATGGATTTTTTTGATTTTTTTAGTAATTTTTTGGCTTTTGTAAGTTATCCCAAACCAAGCATTTAAAACTAATGAGTGTGTTTGGTTTCAGTTTTCTGAAAACTGATTCTTTTGTTTTCTGTGTGTTTTTTGTTTTTTGTGAATATTTTTTAAATTTTAAGCAATTTTTTTTTAACTTTTTTAGATGCACCTTACTTAGATGTATCTAAATAGTAAAATATTTGAAAAAAAAATATTTATAAAAATCAATAAATACACAAAAATATGAAAAATGTACTGAATTTTCTTACTCTTTTGTATTTTTTGGTATTTAGTGTATTTTTAAAATATTTTTTTACAAACATTATACTTTTTAAGTGCATTTATGTTAAGTGTGTCTAAATTTCTTTTAAAAAAATTGCTTAAAACATTAAAAAATATTCATTGAAAACAATAAAATATGAAAAATAAGAAAATAGAATTTTTCGAAAATTCATTTTTGAAAGCTAGAACCAAACAAGCTAAATAATATTTACTTGGTTTAATTTTTGGGTACTTGGTTAAAAGTAGGGGTGTAAAAATGGCTTGAAACCCGCGCGAGGTGGGCCCGACCCATTTTTGCCTGAGCTTGGGCCTGGGCCTTCCATTTAAAGACCGGCCTGGCCCAAAAAAAAAATCAGGCCTCGTGGGCAGCTCACTAGGCCTGGCTCGGCCCAGCCCACAGGGCTCTTTCTTTGCCAAAGGTCAAATTTCAAAAAAAAAATATATATATAAAAAGAAACTTACAACGGTTAAATAATTAAAAAAATAAAAATAAAATAAAAACTTGATCTTGTAAAAAAAAAAACACAATGAAAAAAAATAAAGTCGCAACTTGCAACTTGCAACCACTTGCAATGTAAAAGAATATATATATATATATATAAACAAATTGCCAAAAGGTGACCTGTTGCCTAGTGCGCCCGCCCTACCCCCTCCCAGTGCCTATCCTTCCTTTGCATCATGTGTCACATCACTCTGTATGCCACATGAAATTAAGTTGCAAATTGCAATTAAAAAAAAAAAGTCTGCACCTCTACAAACTTTAAATTTTTTTTTGTAATAGTCATATTACCATTTCATACAATGGTAATATATATATATATATATTTATTTATATACATTTACTTCAACCTTTCAAACTACTATAAATATCCCCCATTTTTCAAAATAAATCTCACAAATAATTCTCTCTTAAATTCTCTCAACTCTCAATTAATTTTGAAGTGTCATCCTTAAGTGGCAATTGCAATTGTGCAACATGAAAGTTTTATCAGAAGAAGCTAATTTCTGTATCACATTAGTCAGTCGGTAACATTAATCAGTTTAATTAAATTTATTAGCTACTCATTTTTTCATTAATTATTTGTGAATATATATAAATTATTATTTTTTACTCATTGATTGACACTTTATTTAAATTCATTGTTAGTTTTTATATATTGTTCTACTTACATTACTATGGATCCTAATATTCCTAATATTTATGTCGATGCTGATACATATATTACACAACACGAATTTGCTGATTCTCTTTCTAATATCTCTCTTCCAACAGTTGGATCATCATTTAGGAGCAGAAGTGTAGTGTTTGGAAACATTTTGAAAAAATATCTATAAATAATCTTGATGGTACAATTACTTTTAAAGCAAAATGTAAATATTGTGCACATTTATTTAGTGCTGCATCTGCAGGGAGTACTAGTCATCTAAAAAGGCATGCTAACAAACATTTACAAAGTCAACAACCTGATATTCGAAGTCAAATGTAATTAGGAACTTCATGAACTGGTAATTTGCAAACATTTTCATATGATCCTATACGTGCACAAAATTCTGTAGTTGATTATATTATTAAAAAAGAATAACCTTTTACTACTAGTGAATGTCTCAATTTTACCGAAATAATTCACGAAAGTTTTGCACTGCAATATCAAAGTTTTTCAAGAAATATTACTAAAAACATGATTTTAAAGAAATTTGAGGATGTTAAAAGTGAATTATTTGACATCTTTAAAAATTTGAATGGAAGAGTTTGTTTAATATCTAATCTATGGTCAAATAATGGTTTTGAATATCAATGTATCACTGCACATTTTATTAATAATGATTCAAAATTAAATAAAAGAATTATTTCATTTAAATTAGTTGAACTTCCATACACTGGTCATTTGATTGGTGTAGAAATAAGAAATGTATTATATGAGTGGGCTTTACAAAATAAAATATTTACAATTAGTTTAGATAATGCATCATATTATAATCAAACTGTAGCTCATTTAAAATCTACTTTACAATTACTTGTTGATGGTGATTTATTTCATGTTCTTTGTCGTGCCCATATTTTAAATTTGATTGTTAAAGAAGCTATGCATGTATGCGATACTTCTGTACTTGTAATAAAAAAATGTAGTTGTTACTATTATGTCTTCTGCTAATTGAATTTCAGAATATAAAAAAATTTGTCAACGAGAAAATATGCTATTTAAAAAATTAATTTTAGAGGTTGATAGTAGGTAGAATTCAACATGTAATATGTTAAAAATAGCTTGCAAACAAAGAAGAGCAATAGATTTATTTTTTGCAACAACATTAATAGGAGGAGTACTGACTGCCACAGAACTTAATTGACACCAAGTAGCCTTGTATAAAGATTTTTAAATTTTTTTTGATACTTCATCAAAATTATTTTCTTATATATATATATATATATATTCCTACTTTACCATTTGTTTTACATATGCTAGCAGAAATAAGTAAAGTTTTTGTAAAATATATGGGTAATGAATATTATGTATCAATTATTACTCCAATGAAAGTAAAATTTGATAAATATTTTGATCATTTGCCTCATTTATTAGTTTTAGCCATAATAATTGATCCTAGGTGTAAAGAAATTGGTTTATAGGAATTTTTAGAACGTTTTTCCGTTGATCAAACACAGTTTGTCCCTATTATGCAAACATGCAACAGATTATTTGAAGAATATAAGGCAACTGCATCTGTAAATACACCTACGTACACTACACTAGTAGTCTTATCTCGAGGTGAGTGATTAAGTGTTTGTTCAGCAATAAAAAGTAGAAGAATATTTCAATATATAAGTGTAAATAGTTCTGAACTACAATGTTATTTGGAAAGCTCATCAGTGGATGATTCCGATGATTTTGACATTTTGGAATGGTAGAAACAAAATGAAACTATGTGGCTTGTGGTATCACAGATGGCTCGTGATATACTAATCGTTCCTATTTCTACAGTTGTTTCGGAAACAGCTTTTAGTGCAGGTGGATGGGTGCTGATCAATTACTGGAGCATGCTTTCACCCCAAATGGTTGAGGCATTGATGATATCCAGAGATCATATGCATTGACTTACAAGAAGACAAAATTATAGTGAAAATGAGCGAATTCAAAATGATTTGGATGGCATATCCTTGGGCAACGCTACTGAAATGTCTATCTCCTCCGATGATTGATCAACAATTTGGTTTTTACTATTTCATTTCATTTCGTTTTTTTTTTTTTTTTTTTTTGGATATTAGATTATTGAGGTGGAGTATAATGCAAATTATTGGGATGTACTTGACCTATAGTGATGCAATTGCTGTACTATCATCAACAATCTACACCTATTTTATTTAATAATATCAATTTATGTAATATTTTATTCCATTTTGAAATA
The DNA here is from genome assembly GCF_055761805.1 of Camellia sinensis. NCBI lineage: Eukaryota > Viridiplantae > Streptophyta > Magnoliopsida > Ericales > Theaceae > Camellia > Camellia sinensis. The sequence goes on along the minus strand of NC_138963.1, from coordinate 180,159,802 downwards.
AAAATTATTCATTCAATAAATGTTATACAAATAATTTAATATTTGTAATATTGAAAATTTTATTTTCATATATATAAAATTATTCATTTCGAAAGAAAAAAAAATACATAATTGCATACTTTTTTAGTTATAAGTTTATAATTAAAAAAACATAAGTCATACATAATTAAATTTAAGGGTCCAGCTTGTCTCATGTTGAGATCAAGACTAGACCTGTCCAGTCCGGCCATGGGTCCATTTTTAGGCCTCGTTTCCATAATCCGAACTGTTAATGTGTAGAATTCATCGAGTACTATATCCTTGTAAAAAATCACGTTGATCGGATATCGATAGCTGTTTGATTGGATCTGAATTCTGTCAACTATTTATTTTTTCACCATTCATTTTTTTAATACAAATCTGATCCGATTAAATGACTATCGATATCTGATCAACGTGATGTTTTATAGGGATATATTACTCGACGAGTTCTACACATTGAACGGTTCAGATTATTGAAACGGGAGTAAAAAATGAGCCTATGGGCCGGACTGGCGGGTCCAGTCATGATCTCAACATGAGACAAGCTAGACCCTAAATTTAAATATCACCGTGAAATATAACCAAACAAAACATCTCATTAATCTTAACTAAAATACTCTAGTATATATATATATATATATATATTTTTCATTCTTAATATTAAAAAAAAAGCCTGACTAGGCCCGACTTGCGGCCTAGGCCCTAGGCCCTAAGCCTTATTATGAATGGGCTTGGGCTTGGGCCTGGGCCCCACCATTTGGCCCATGGGTCAGCCCGGCCTTGCCCGGCCCGACTCACTAAAAAGGAGGGAGCCCGTAAGGCCTGCTTGGGCCGGCCCGAGCGCGGGCTCAGATAGGTCGGACTGGGCCGGGCCATTATTACATCCCTAGTCGAAAGTCTAAATTTTAATTTTATTTCCGTAAAAGATAAACACTTTATTCAAAATGACAAACCCAAGCAAAATAACCAACTTATATATATATATATACATACACCATATATACCCAAACAAATCACACTTCATATCTCTCTCTCTTCCCTCATTCCTCTACTCTCTCTTTCCTCCTCTTTAGCACAACTGCCACTGCCGCGACACTGGAGTGGACGTCTACCTCACGCCGCCGCTTCACCTCTGTCAACTCTACCATCCGCTTCACCTCCATCGTTGCCCTCTCTCTCCCCCTATTGCTGCCACCTTTTTCGTCCCCTCTTATCCTCGTCGTCCTCCTCTATCGTTCGTTTCTATCGCCGCCGCCGAAGGCCACACAAATCTACAGATCGATCTCTCTTCCTCAGATTTACAAATCTCAACAACCATCATGTCTCTCTCAATTCAGCTCCTCCACAGAGGAGCACCACCACTGTGATATCCCTATTCCGTAATATGATAATTGGTCCTTAATGTGAGTATGATTATGTGTTTGATATAATTTTGTGTGCCAATATGCGAAAATATGTGGTTTTGAATTTCTATCTGTTCACCATAGGAATATCTGTTTGATTATCTGCTTTGGAAGTTAATTTGAAGGCCTTATCGGCCACGAAACCCGAAATTGATTGCGCCATTGTGATTAGCGTAATTTTTAGAGCCTACGATGAAATTTAATTGGAAATTGATTCGGATCAAAATAATTAGATTCAGAATGATTAATTAAGTGCCCAATTATTTAATATTGATAAATTGACTTAGTGGGGCTATATAAAGGGCCATATACACTCAATTCTCCGCTTTAGCTTCAATATTGGTTGATTTTAACTCTAAGAAGAGAAGGGGAGGTTCGGCTAGAGAGAGAGAGTGTAGGAGATTGGAGCTTGATCATTGAAGCTTGAAAATCTTGAAGATCAAGCTCAAGAATTGGCTAGAGCTTGGGTGTTTGAGGCTCCTAGGTGAGTGATCAACCCTTGACTCATGGATTTTAGTTTGTAATTTTTGGATTCCAAGTTGAATGATGATAAAGAACATGTATTGAGTTGGTTTTGTTGAATTGAGGGCTAATATGTGCATGCATGTAAGAAATTGTTTTGAATTTGCATATTTGAGTTTGAAATACATGATTCATGTAGAGTTTTGGTTAAATCTCATGTTGTAATCACCATTTGTATCACCTAAGTTGAGAATGAGAACAATATATCACATGCATGTACAATTTATAAGAGTAGGAGCTTTGAATGCATGAATTTGATGAGTTGGTGATGAGTTTGGGTTAATTTGGGACATGCAAGTGTTTGATCCATGAAATTGAGCTTCATAATGACATAATTTGGTCTTTGTATCATGCTAGCACAAGTATATTTGAAGTTTGAGCTATTACATGCTTGAAATGTTGATTGGAAGGTCGAATTGAGCTCAAAGAACAATTCTGGTGTCACAATCCCATTCCACCCCTAGTAGAATGGTGCCGTGATGGCCAGTAATCCGAGATTACCAAAAGCCAACTTGCAAGGATCACACACAATCAGAGTATACATATGGGGCTTACAAGTGCGGAAGGAATAAATTTAAATCTAAATAGTCCACAAGAGCTGTGCATAGATCAAATGAAATGTCATACATCTTAATATCGCTTACAACTTGGATAAAACAAAATAAAGTACAAAATACATCTTGATCAAAAGGCTTCTCAAGCCGACACATACAAAAGAAATAACTACAAGCCAAGAAGCATAATCTTCAAGATGCTACAAAACATGAATCCAAAAACATCTTGCAAACAATCATCTAGGCGTCACCGCCTTCCTGCTCGTCACCTACATATATATAGAGAGGGTGAGCTTGGATACTCAGTGAATGGTATAAGTAATAAATGTTTGAATGAATGATATCCGAGATCTTTTCCAAAACAATACATAGCATATCTTTACAAATCAAAGGGATGAATCAAGTTCATCCATCAAATCTTTCAAAGCTTCGTGGATGTTAATAACATCTACATAATACCAGAGGATGACATTCCGGACAAACAAACCCATGCGAAAAACCGTCAATGGCAAAACAAGGGTGCAATTGCATTATAGTCCCCTGACACTAAGGACTGTCAAAACAAAGGTGCAGTTGCATTATAGTCCTCTGACACTAAGGACTGTCAAAACAAGGGTGCAGTTGCATTATAGTCCCCTGACACTAAGGACTGTCAAAACAAGGGTGCAGTTGCATTATAGTCCCCTGGCACTAAGGACTTTCCCAGAATGTCATCTAAAACAAAGTAAAGCTTTATCAAAACTTTATAACATAGCTTTATTAAAAATACCACTCACATAGCTCTTCAGACGTCGGTGTTAAAGCAAGGGTCCAAGTCCTACAAACACATGGGCAAAGTCTGCTGAATGCACTTTAAGGAGACAAGGAAGAATGCTCAAAGATGGATATGAAATGCGCTCTCAAGACAAGCCTCACATGGATGCAAATGATCCCGGCATTTCCTTCAAGACTAGGTCAAGTCAAAGCAAAACATGCTGGAAGTTAAAACATTGTTTTTAATCTCGAGAAAACATGCTGGGTACTAACCAGGTCTTTGCCGAGGTCCCACACCTCTTGGCCGAGGTGTGATTACCAAGGCTTCGGTGAACAGTTGTTTGCCGAGGTGTTCATGCAAGATAGACTAATGGTGCAAGTGATCATGCAAGGTAGGCCAAGGTGAGATATGATGCTTGGCCTAAGTGTGAGATCTAGGCAAGAGTGGTCTCAGTGACCACACCTACGGAAATGTGAAGTCTGGAAATCTGGGTTTCCTTCCTTGAAGCACATGAAGATTATGAACATGAAGAACATGAATGCTAAAATCATAACTTGTTATTACAAAATCTGAGATTTCATGCTATGAGTTCAAAAACATGGACCTTGGTACCCATACTTGAAGACCTTAAGAAAACAAACACAAAAACATGGATCTTGATACAAACTTTCGGATCAACACATGGTTTTTTTCTTCAAGAACACAAGAACACCATTTTCTCTTTCTGAAACAACTTTAAATCAATGCATGGCTCATGAATCATGCTAGATCATGCAATGCAATCGGATCAACATAAAGAATAACAAGAGTAAATCAATATTCTAACCTCAAGACACGGATTAAACGACTCAAACTCTAAGGATCAAGCTTGGGATCTAGCTCTCTCACTCCAACTTCCTCTCCTTTTCCTAGAGCTTCTCTCTCTTCAAAGACAAGAATATGACAAATGATATGTTTCTAACTCTGCCAGCTGACTTAACCCTCTGCTGGGACACGTGGCAACGGTTGGTTAGATCTCCTCAAAAAGGTGATAGATTGATAAGACAAGAGCATGACAAAGTGTAAGCAACAAGCAAGGTGACATGGGCAGTTCGACGGGTAATGATCTCGGCTAGGACAAAGCTTCGGCAAGTATGGTCTCAATGATCTCGGCTAGGAAGGACAACACTTGGCCTAGCTGTGCCACACCTCGGCCTAGATGTGCCACACCTCGGTCTAGGCCATACTAGTCCAGGAACAAGATCACCAGGTGCAGGGATCAAAGATCTCTAATACCTAAAGGATAACATCTTGGCCTAGGCAATGCACACCTCGGCCAAGATGACGACATCTTGGCTAATATGCCAGGGCAAAGGTGGAGGTCAACCAAAGTGGTTCCAAGATGGTCCTAGGTGTAAGAAGTTCAAAGGTGTGACCTAGGCTTGAGATGACCTCGGCTAAACACACACTAAATAAGGAACAAAGCATGCAACAACACTTAGATAAAACAAAACAGGATTTCATGAATAAAACTTAACAAGACAAAATCATATAAATCCATGTGAGCACGACTAAGGCAAAGTGAGGGTTGTTACATCCTTCCCCCCTTAAAGAAGTTTGGTCCCCAAACTTAACTTACTTTGTCCCCAAAACAACTCTGGATGTCGGGTTCTCATTTCTTCTTATCGTCTCTAGCCTTTACCTTGGGACAATCCTTAATACGATGACCTATCTCACCGCATTCAAAACATGCTCCAGATACCCGTTAACAAACCCCAAAATGTTGCTTTCCGCAACTTGTACATGTCGGCCTGGTGCCACTTTCCTGATTTGAGTTGCTTGAATTATCCACATTTACCTTCTTATTGACATCGGACGGTACTTGGCGATTGTCGTAATCCTGCCTCTTTCTCTGATTCTCCCCTGAACTCTGGCTTCTACTCAAGTTAGCTTCGGCTAGGATGGCTTTATCTAACACTCCGGCATACGTCGACATGTTGAGCATATTAACTCGATCTTGTATTGGGCCCCAAATTCCACTCTCAAACTTTCTAGCTTTCATGTATTCGTTGTTGGCCATGTGGGGTGCATACCTTGCCAACTCAGTGAAAGCGCGATCATATTCAGCTACTGTTTTGTTACCCTGCGTCAACATCTGGAATTTCATGGTCTTGCGATCTTGGACACTAAGGGGAAAGTGCTTGTCGTAGAACAACTCCAAAAATCTGGCCCAAGTCAAACTTGGGTTGCCTTCTCGGATCATCATCCACCATCTACGGGCGTCGTCGTCCAATGTGAATGCTGCCAAAGACACCTTCTGAGTGTCGGCGCTGGGAAAAACTTCGAACAACTTCTCCATCTCAAGAACCCATGCTTTTGCCATCATTGGCTCTATACCTCCTTGGAATTTTGACGGGTTCATCTTCTTGAATTCTTTGATCAAGGTCAATGTGCCATCCGCATACAAAGCTGGCTGCGAAGGCACTTGTGGTACTGGAGGAGGTGGAGATGGAACTTCACGTCGGCCATCTGTCTGCTCGGCTTGAGTAGATGTAGTACCGGTGTTCTGTTGCCTTGCTTGCCTCAACTCATGGGCCAAACCCTTTACCATCCTTTCTAATTTGTCCAACCTGTCCTCGGATTAATCTCGGCTTACTGGAGGTCTACCCCTTCTCATGATGCTATAAGTATGCAAAATATGACTTTTTTAAACAAAATGAACAAATAGACATGTATGCAAGTAACAAATGATCATGCCGAGATGATGCACACCTTGTCAAGTAGCAAGCAATATGATGCAACCCTAACATCATTCTAAGGGACATCCTATGCTCTTTAGGACTCAAAGTGTGTGAATAACGTACTATAAGGAATTTGTGCTCTAATACCAATTTGTCACAACCCCATTCCGTCCCTAGTAGAATGGTGCCGTGATGGCCAGTAATCCGAGATTACCAAAGGCCAGCTTGCAAGGATCACACACAATCAGAGTATACATATGGGGCTTACAAGTGCGGAAGCAATAAATTTAAGTCTAAATAGTCCACAAGAGCTGTGCATAGATTAAATGAAATGTCATACATCTTAATATATCTTACAACTTGGATACAACAAAATAAAGTACAAAATACATCTTGATCAAAAGGCTTCTCAAGCCGACATATACAAAAGAAATAACTACAAGCCAAGAAGCATAATCTTCAAGATGCTACAAAACATGAATCCAAAAACATCTTGCAAACAATCATCTAGGCGCCACCGCCTTCTTGCTCGTCACCTACATATATATAGAGAGGATGAGCTTGGATACTCAGTGAATGGTATAGGTAATAAATGTTTGAATGAATGATATCTGAGATCTTTTCCAAAACAATACATAGCATATCTTTACAAATCAAAGGGATGTATCAAGTTCATCTATCAAATCTTTCAAAGCTTCTTGGATGTTAATAACATCTACATAATACCAAAGGATGACATTCCGGACAAACGAACCCACGCGGAAAACCGTTAGTGGCAAAACAAGGGGTGTAGTTGCATTATAGTCACCTGACACTAAGGACTGTTAAAACAAGGGTGCAGTTGCATTATAGTCCTCTAGCACTAAAGAATGTCAAAACAAGGGTGCAGTTGCATTATAGTCCCACAGCACTAAGGACTTTCCCAGAATGTCATCAAAACAAATATAATACTTGATACAAAAACTAGGGATAATCATTCATGCTTGATCAAATACTTTTCTAAAACAAAGTAAAGCTTTATCAAAACTTTATAACATAACTTTATTAAAAATACCACTCACATAGCTCTTCAGACGTCGGGGTTAAAGCAAGGGTCTAAGTCCTGCAAACACATGGCAAAGTCTACTGAATGCACTTTAAGGAGACAAGAAAGAATGCTCAAAGATGGATATGAAATGCACTCTCAAGACAAGCCTCACATGGATGCAAATGATCCCGGCATTTCCTTCAAGACTAGGTCAAGTCAAAGCAAAACATGCTGGAAGTTAAAACATTGTTTTTCATCTCGGGAAAACATTCTGGGTGCCAACCAGGCTTCGGCGAACGACTGTCTGCCGAGGTGTTTATGCAAGATAGTCTAATGGTGCAAGTGATCATGCAAGGTAGGCCAAGGTGAGATACGATGCTTGACCTAAGTGTGAGATCTAGGCAAGAGTGGTCTCAGTGATCACACCTAGGGGAAAGTGAAGTCTGGAAATCTGGGTTTCCTTCCTTGAAGCACATGAAGATCATGAACATGAATGCTAAAATCATAACTTGTTATTACAAAATCTGAGATTTCATGCTATGAGTTCAAAAACATGGACCTTGGTACCCATACTTGAAGATCTTAAGAAAACAAACACAAAAACATGGATCTTGATACAAACTTTCGGATCAAAACATGGTTTTTTTCTTTAAGAACACAAGAACACCATTTTCTCTTTGTAAAACAACTTTAAATCAATGCATGGCTCATGAATCATGCTAGATCATGCAATGCAATCGGATCAACATAAAGAATAACAAGAGTAAATTAAGATTCTAACCTCAAGACATGGATTAAACGGCTCAAACTCTAAAGATCAAGCTTGGGATCTAGCTCTCTCACTCCAACTTCCTCTCCTCTTCCTAGAGCTTCTCTCTCTTCAAAGACAAGAATATGACAAATGATATGTTTCTAACTCTGCCGGCTGACTTAACCCTTTGCTGGGACACGTGGCAATGGCTGATTAGATCTCCTCAAAAAGGTGATAGATTGATAAGACAAGAGCATGACAAAGTGTAAGCAACAAGCAAGGTGACATGGGCAGTTCAGCGGGTAATGATCTCGGCTAGGACAAAGCTTCGGCAAGTAGGGTCTCAATGATCTCGGCTAGGAAGGACAACACTTGGCCTAGCTGTGTCACACCTCGGTGTAGGTCATACCAGTCCAGGAACAAGATCACCAGGTGCAGGGATCAAAGATCTCTAATACCTAAAGGATAACATCTCGGCCTAGGTGATGCACACCTCAGCTAAGATGACGACATGTCGGCCAACGTGCCAGGGTGAAGGTGGAGGTCAACCAAAGTGGTTCCAAGATGGTCCTAGGTGTAAGAAGTTCAAAGGTGTGACCTAGGCTTAAGATGACCTCGGCTAAACACACACTAAACAAGGAACAAAGCATGCAACAACATTTAGATGAAACAAAACAGGATTTCATGAATGCAACTTAACAAGATAAAATCACATAAATGCATGTGAGCACGACTAAGGCAAAGTGAGGGTTGTTACATCTGGGTTTTCCATAATTTTGACGTCCGCTCGAGCAGGGAAACGTTCGCTCGAGCGTGAAATTCGTGCTCCCAGTATTTTTGCAGACTTGGAAGTCCGCTCGAGCGGGAAAGTTCACGCTCGAGTGGGGAGCTATGTAGACAGACCTTTAGCTCGAGCGCCAGACTTCACGCTCAAGCATAATTTTGATGCATCCAATACTTTTGCAGACCTTATGGGTCTGCTCGAGCGGTGAAGCCCACGCTTGAGTGGGAACCCTATTTTCTGAAATTTTGTAAAGACATTATGTGTTTCATTTTATGTTCTCTTTCACTTCCAAGTACTCTTAGGCATGCGTTGAGCATTGTAATTGAGTTAAAGAGATAAGAATGAAGCCTAAAGAGGAAAATGTGAATTTAGAACGGATTGAATTGTTTGTGACCCTTTTGTGTTCATGGAATGTGTAAGGTCAAGCTCTAGGGCAAACCAACCAACCGATCACTGTGGGTAATATCTTAATAGAGATATCTGAAATATGTTGTTGTACAATTGCTTACTTCTATGTAAGTTTTATAAGTTCATTGATTCGATTGGTGGACAATGTTTACTATTCCAAATGAGTGGGCCAGAGGCCAGTTTGATCTGAATGATAGAATGAATGGGCCGGAGGCCGTTTTGACATGAATGAATGGGTCGGAGGCTGTTTTGACATGAATGAATGGGCCGAAGGCCATTTTGTCATCTGAATGGGCCAAAGGCCAGTTTGTTTGGAACCGTAGTCACTTGACCTAAGTTGTGTACATATGTTAAATACAAATATGAATTGGGCCTAAAGCCGTTTGAAGCATGTTGTTCTATATATCGTTTGTATAACGTCTGCATTTGATATTATTCACTGGGCTATCGCTCACGCTCATTCATGTGTTTGTAGGTGAGCCAAAAGAAGTCCAGACCCAGCCCCAATGATGTCTATGTGGAACAACAAAGGTTTCGGGAGAGTCAGTCCTTGTGTCTCACGCACGAGACCCGTCTTCGCCCTTTGTGATGTATTTATATTCTGTTATATTGGCGAAGACTTTGTATCTGTTGTATATAGTTTTGATGGGTTGACTTAGACTATTATGATCCTGTATGTACAGAACCTGGTGTGGTACATATTTTGTTAAGTTATTAATATACATATGTATGGTTTGATATTATTTGCCATGTAAGCACAGCTCTATGGATAAAGTTTAAATTGCTTTCGTTTGGCCCCCTTTAACTCTGTTAAAATACGTTTGGTTTGGTTTCAGGCCGTAGGTAGTCTCATGATTACTGGCCGGTTATGTCCTTAACCCACAGGGACGGGTTCGGGTCATGACAGAGTGGTATCAGAGCACGAGTTAATAACTCACACACTTGTCCAAAAGAGCAATAAGCATCTAGAAAAGATATAGGATGCATTCATGTGATAAGTACGGCTTTGATAGTATCGAGAATGCATCTAAATGTTTCAATGTGAACAACTATGTGTTATAAGTTTGTGATTTGCTTGCTTTGCAAATTATTTGAATATGAATGCTCTTTAATATATGCATACGTGTAAATCTTTCATATGAAGTATAATGTAAGTTTAATTAGATGGAGAGAACAAGAGGTGATGAGATAGAGGAACCTGCTACTGCCAGAATAGACAGAATGGAAAGACTGATACAGGAAATGGCAGAAACTTTGAGACAGCAACAGGAGTGGCAACAATAGTGGCAGCAACCACACCCGCCACCTCCACCTCCGGCACCACCCGTGCCAGATAATCTGAATGATGATCGAATAATAGCACTCACCAAAGAGTTCAAGAAAATGAAACCACCACAGTTCCACGGGGGATTAGATCCATTGAAAGCCGAAGCATGGGTCCTCGGCATTGAGAAACTGTTTGAAGTGTTCCCCTGTTCAGAGACACAGAAAGTGCTTTTAGCCACTTTTATGCTAGAAGACGAGGCAAGAAGATGGTGGATGTTAATGCGAGAAAATCATAAAGATGTTGACTGGGTGAAATTTTTGGAGATTTTCTATGACAAGTACTTTCTGCAGTGTGTTCGGGACAGGAAAGTAGCAGAGTTCATGGAACTAAGGCAAGACAGTATGACCGTAGCTGAGTATGAGGCCAAATTCACCGAATTGGTCAGGTTTGCACCACATGTAATCGATACTGACTACAAGAAGGCGAGACACTTTGAAGGTGGGCTCTGAAGTGACATTTTAGAAAGAGTGAATGTCTTGAGGCTGGAGACTTACATTGGGGTGCTAGATAGGGCCATCATATCAGAGGCTAACATAGCTAGACAGACCAAGTCAACACCTGACTGGAAAAGTAACAAAAGGCAAGGCTTCTTCTTAAAGAAGAAATTTTCGAAAAAGCAAAATATGGGCTCCTCAAATACTTCAAATTCTTCCTGAGACACAGCTCTCATGTGCAATATTTGTAGCAGAAAGCACCGTGGAGTTTGTTACCGTGTGTCAGGAGCCTGTTTCAAATGTGGGAAACAAGGGCATATGGCCCGAGATTGTAATCAGAATAGTGGGAAACTAGCTGCTAGCTCAACTGCATCAATCCCGAAGTCGGGAAATACTATGAGACCTGCCATCACCGGGGATACCGTGAGACAAGGGAGAGTTTTTGGGCTTGTTCCGGGCGATACACGGAATGCCAACGTAGTTGTCTCAAGTACTATTTCTATATGTAATCAGGATGCTTTTGTGTTAATTGACTCCGGATCCACACACTCTTTTGTGACATATGCATTTGCATCTAGACTGAATAGACCCTTAGAATTACTGCCATATCTGCTATGTGTGCCGGCTCCATCTGGGGAGTCTTTATTGTGTGAATCTATATACCGGTTTTGTGATATGCGTGTTGAGGATGCTATCCTATATGCGGATTTGTTGCCCTTGAATTTTAGACATTTTGATGTAATTTTGGGCATGGATTGGTTGACCAAATATTGTGCCACCATTGATTGTGTAACAAAACGGGTTGTGTTTAAACCACCAAAACAGAGAGAGATTGTGTTTGTGGGTAATGGGGTAGTGCCTCCACCTTATTTGATATCCGCAATGAAAGCATGTAAACTGATTAGGAAAGGGTGCCCGGGTTATTTGTGCTATGTGCTGTTTGAACAATCTATGAATGTTGAATTGAATGATATCCCTATTGTTAGAGAATTTCCAAATGTGTTTCCGAATGAATTACCGGGGGAATTGGTAGACAGGGAGATAGAGTTTACTATTGAAACTGTGCCAGGCACCCAGCCTATTTCTAAAACTCCCTACAGAATGGCTACTGCTGAAATGAAAGAACTGAAAAAACAGTTGCAAGACTTGTCTGACAAGGGGTTTATACGACCTAGCACTTCGCCTTGGGGTGCACCAGTTTTGTTTGTGAAAAAGAAGGATGAAACTTTGCATTTGTGCATCGATTATCGGGAATTGAACAAGGTAACAATAAAGAACAAATATCCCCTACCCCGTATTGATGACTTATTTGACCAGTTACAGGGATCACAGGTGTTTTCTAAGATTGATTTGAGATCCGGGTATCATCAGCTGAAAGTTAAGGTAGAGGATGTTGAGAAAACCGCATTCAGGACGAGGTATAGACATTTTGAGTTTCTTGTTATGCCATTTGGAGTGACTAATGCTCCGACAGCATTTATGGACATAATGAACCGAATTTTTAAAACCTACCTTGACGAATTCGTTGTGGTTTTTATTGATGATATTTTGATATATTCTAAAGATAGACTTGAACATGAACATCATTTGAGGACTGTCCTACAAATACTTCGGGAAAGGAAATTATTTGCTAAACTAAAGAAATGTGAGTTTTGGTTGGATGAAGTTGTTTTCTTAGGGCACGTGATCAACAAGGAAGGGATTTCAGTGGACCCAGAGAAAATAGAGGCAATTGTGAATTGGCCTACACCGACAAATGTGACAGTAGTTCACAGTTTCATAGGCTTAGCTGGTTATTACAGAAGGTTTGTGAAAAACTTTTCGAAATTAGCTGTGCCTCTTACCCAATTTACATGAAAAGGGCAACCGTTTGAATGAAACGATGAAAGAGAAGTTGCCTTTCATGAACTAAAAACGAGACTGACCATGGCACCAATCTTGACACTACCTTCAGGTATGGAGAATTTTGTAATTTTCAGCGATGCGTCCTATAAAGGTTTGGGTTGTGTGCTAATGCAGAACGGAAAGGTTATAGCTTACGCCTCCCGACAGTTGAGGCCACACGAGAAGAATTATCCAACACATGACCTAAAATTGGCTGCAGTTGTTTTCACTTTGAAAATCTGGTGGCATTATCTGTATGGAGCAAAGTGTGAAGTATACACGGATCACAAAAGTCTGAAATACTTCTTCACGCAGAAGGAGTTGAATATGCGACAAAGGAGATGGCTGGAACTGATAAAGGATTATGACTTAGAGATTCAGTATCACCCCAGGAAAGCTAACACAGTTGTTGATGCCTTGAGCAGAAAATCAACGGGGAGTATGGCTTGTCTGCTTACTGAATAGAAAGAGATCTTGCAAGATTTTGAGAAGTCTGAAATCGAAGTGGTAAGGTGTGAACAGGGCGGATTGATAGCCGCTATTACAGCCGAACCGGCAATCTTTGATGAAATTAAACAAAAACAGAAAGAGGATGAATTCCTCAAGAAAGTGATTGATGAATTTGAGACAAGTTCGAAAGCAGAGTTCTACATTGAAAATGAAGTGTTGAAATTCCGAAACCGAATGTGTATCCCAGATATTCCGGAACTCAAGAAGAGGGTTTTAGATGAAGCCCACAGATCCGTATTTGCTATGCATCCGGGTAATAATAAAATGTATCGGGATTTGAAACAAAACTATTGGTGGCCTAAAATGAAGAAAGAGATTGCAGAATATGTGTCCAAGTGTCTTCAATGTTAGCAAGTCAAAGCTGAACACCAGAAACCAGGCGGTCTACTTCAACCTCTCCATATTCCTAAATGGAAGTGGGAGCATGTGACTATGGATTTTGTTGTTAGTCTACCTCGGACTTCTCGAGGTATGGATTCTATTTGGGTTGTAGTTGATAGACTGACTAAATCTACACATTTTATGCCTGTCAAAACTACATTTACTGGTTATAGATTGGCTACCATTTATGTTGATGAGATTGTCCGTTTACACAGAGTTCCGGTGTCCATTGTGTCGGACAGAGATCCGAAGTTTGTATCCAGATTATGGAAGAGTTTGCAGGAAGCTATGGGGACAGAACTAAGATTCAGTACTGCATTCCACCCACAGACCGATGGGCAATCAAAACGAACAATACAGACTTTGGAAGATATGCTTCGGATGTGTGCTTTGGATTTTCAAGGGAGTTCGGAAGACTATTTGCCACTTGCAAAATTTGCATACAATAACAACTTCCACTCCAGCATCGGTATAGAACCGTACGAGGCTTTGTATGGTAGAAGGTATAGATCACCTATTTGTTGGACAGAGGTCGGGGATAGAGCGTTACTTGGGCCTGAAATTGTGCAAGACACTTCTGAGAAAATCAAGATTATTCGGCAAAGGTTCAAAACAGCTCAGGATCGACAAAAGAATTATGCAGATGTTCGGAGAAGACCTCTTGAGTATGAGGTTGGTGACCATGTGTTTATTCGTGTGTCCCCAATGAAAGGCCAAGTCAGGTTTGGAAAGAAGGGCAAGTTGTTGCCCCGTTACATTGGGCCGTTTCAGATTCTGGAAAAACTTGGCCCAGTAGCTTATAGAGTTGCTTTGCCACCAGGATTCGAACAAATCCATAATGTGTTTCACGTGTCGATGTTTAGGGGTTACCTCCGAGACCCGTTTCATGTGATTGATTATCACCGAGTAGCTATAGATGAAAATATGAAATACGCTGAATGGCCGGAACGAATTGTCGACCGGCAAGTGAAACAATTTAGGAGCAAGTCCATCCCAATGGTGAAAGTGGAATGAAAAGAACACTATGGGATGGATGCTACATGGGAAAAAGAGGAGGAAATGCGACTATGCTACCCACATTTGTTTCCCGACGAAGGTAAAATAAGTTTGGAGGACCAAACTCCCTAAAGGGGGGAAGACTGTGATATCCCTATTCCGTAATATGATAATTGGTCCTTAATGTGAGTATGATTATGTGTTTAATATGATTTTGTGTGCCAATATGCAAAAATATGTGGTTTTGAATTTCTATCTGTTCACCGTAGGAATATCTGTTTCATTATCTGCTTTGGAAATTAATTTGAAGGCCTTATCGGCCACGAAACCCGAAATTGATTGCGCCATTGTGATTAGTGTAATTTTTAGAGCCTACGGTGAAATTTAATTGGAAATTGATTCAGATCAAAATAATTAGATTCAGAACGATTATTTAAGTGCCCAATTATTTAATATTGATAAATTGACTTAGTGGGGCTATATAAAGGGCCATATACACTCAATTCTCCTCTTTAGCTTCAATATTGGTTGATTTTAACTCTAAAAAGAGAGGGGGAGGTTCGGCTAGAGAGAGAGAGTGTAGGAGATTGGAGCTTGATCATTGAAGCATGAAAATCTTGAAGATTAAGCTCAAGAATTGGCTAGAGCTTGGGTGTTTGAGGCTCCTAGGTGAGTGATCAACCCTTGACTCATGGATTTTAGTTTGTAATTTGTGGATTCCAAGTTGAATGATGATAAAGAACATGTATTGAGTTGGTTTTGTTGAATTGAGGGCCAATATGTGCATGCATGTAAGAAATTGTTTTGAATTTGCATGTTTGAGCTTGAAATATATGATTCATGTAGAGTTTTGGTTAAAGCTCATGTTGTAATCACCATTTGTATCATCTAAGTTGAGAATGAGAACAATATATCACATGCATGTACAATTTATAAGAGTAGGAGCTTTGAATGCATGAATTTGATGAGTTGGTGATGAGTTTGGGTTAATTTGGGACATGCAAGTGTTTGATCCATGAAATTGAGCTTCATAATGACATAATTTGGTGTTTGTATCATGCTAGCCCAAGTATATTTGAAGTTTGAGCTATTACATGCTAGAAATGTTGATTGGAAGGTCGAATTGAGCTCAACGAACAATTTTGGGTTTTCCAAAATTTTGATGCCCGCTCGAGTGGGGAAACGTCCGCTCGAGCGTGAAATTCGTGCTCCCAGTATTTTTGCAGACTTGGAAGTCTGCTCGAGCGGGAAAGTTCACGCTCGAGCGGGGAGCTATGTAGACAGACCTTCAGCTCGAGCGCCAGACTTCACACTCGAGCGTAATTTGGATGCATCCAGTACTTTTGCAGACCTTATGGGTCCGCTCGAGCGGGGACCCTATTTTCTGAAATTTTGTAAAGACATTATGTGTTTCATTTTCTGTTCTCTTTCACTTCCAAGTACTCTTAGGCATGCATTGAGCATTGTAATTGAGTTAAAGAGATAAGAATGAAGCCTAAAGAGGAAAATGTGAATTTAGAACGGATTGAATTGTTTATGACCCTTTTGTATTCAAGGAATGTGTAGGGTCGAGCTCTATGGAAAACCAACCAACCGATCACTGTGAGTAATATCTTAACAGAGATATGTGAAATATGTTGTTGTCCAATTGCTTACTTCTATATAAGTTTTATAAGTTCATTGATTCTATTGGTGGACAATGTTTGCTATACCAAATGAGTGAGCCAGAGGCCAGTCTGATCTGAATGATAGAATGAATGGGCCGGGAGCCGTTTTGACATGAATGAATGGGCTGAAGGCCATTTTGTCATCTGAATGGGCCAAAGGCCGTTTTGACACAAATGAAAGTTTGAATGGGCCAAAGGCCAGTTTGTTTGGAACCGTAGTCACTTGACCTAAGTTGTGTACATATGTTAAATACAAATATGAATTGGGCCTAAGGCCGTTTGAAGCATGTTGTTCTACATATCGTTTGTATAACTTTTGCATTTGATATTATTCACTGGGCTATCGCTCACGCTCATTCATGTGTTTGTAGGTGAGCCAAGAGAAGTCCAGACCCAGCCCCAATGATGCCTATGTGGAACAACAAAGGTTTTGGGAGAGTCAGCCCTTATGTCTCATGCACGAGACCCGTCTTCGCCCTTTTGTGATGTATTTATATTCTGTTATGTTGGCGAAGACTTTGTATTTGTTGTATATAGTTTTGATGGGTTGACTTAGACTATTATGATCCTGTATGTACAGAACCTAGTGTGGTACATATTTTGTTGTGAGTTATTAATATGCATATGTATGGTTTGATATTGTGTGCCATGTATGCACAGCTCTATGGACAAAGTTTAAATTGCTTCCGTTTGGCCCTCTTTTACTCTGTTAAAAGACGTTTGGTTTGGTTTCAGGCCGCAGGTAGTCTCATGATTACTGGCCGGTTATGTCCTTAACCCACAGGGGCGGGTTTGGGTCATGACAACCACTACATCTGCGCTATCATTGGCGTAATGTATCAAGAGCTCAAAGACATGGCGGTTTCGACGAACCACAGTTCTGTCACAGCCGACTGACCACCGCCACCGCCACCGCCACCGCCACCACCTTCTCATAGATTGAACGCTGTAGACACCCCATTTTTGACTGCCCTTAAGACTTGGGTGTTACTGATTGGTTTCTTGGTGATGAAAGATGTGCAGTGCAAGAGGAGCTTCAAATCCCAACTTGTTCGGTGCAAGATGTGCAGTGCCACCGCCTTCTCATAGATTCGATTTCTTCTGCAAGAGGAGCTTCAAATCCCAACTTCACATCCTTTTTTGGACCAAAACCATTTTGACCAAAATATTTTAGACCTTAAAACCCTCTCTTTCAAAATAGTTTTTGAAAGAGTTCCTACGATGTTTCGATGCTTGTATTTTGTTAAATGTTGCGCTTTTCGGTAAACCGAGCAAGGACAAAGTGGAAATGAATGAAATAGAGGTTTAGTCTTTAAAAAATATTTCAAAACACCTTATTTATGGGTTTGAAGTTGAAGAAAATGGGAGAGGAGAGAACAAAACTAGTTGAGGAGAAGTTCGGCATGAATCCAGGTAGGATCGAAACAGAGCAGTCTTCACTAAAAGAGGCATAACGTTTTGCACACTTGGAATTTTGATGTGAGGTTTCCACCATTGGAAATAAGACTTCAAAGGATTCAATTTAGGCTCAAGAACGACCAGCAAAGGAGTCCAGATGAAGGAGTTATATCCGATTGAAGTCGGGCCCAAAATGCAGATTTTTTTGGCCAACCAGAGGTGGAGGATGCTGGCCATAAATAGGCTTTTCTGGCCATGTGCCGGCCATGAATGGCCTTTACTGACCCCCTGCCGTCCAATGGTGATCCATGCCGACCAACAATGATCATGTGTCGGCCATCAATGAAGCAGTGCCGGCCGTTAATGCAAAAAGGCAGTTTTCTGTAGATATTTTACTTCCAGTCGTTCCAGCTGTCCATTTTGGGATATTTTCGACCAAGGCTTGCATTCTTCTATATATAGAGAGGCTTCTCTATTGTTTTGAAGGTTAGAACAATTTAGCAAAAGTTTGGGAGCCTCTCTCTCTATGAGCTCTTGCATACATCCATCTTCAACCTATCAACCCTTAACAAGAGTGGTTCATCTTTGGGCTGAGGTTGCTTGAAGCTCTCTTGGAGCTTCTTTTGAGCTCTAGAAGGTGGTTTAAGCTCAGATTTTTGCTTAAGTGTTGTCTTCCCTTCAAAAGGTATAAGACTTACCCTTTAAGCTTATTTTTCATACTTGCTTTGCCATCTTTTTTCCACCATTTCAAGGCATGTGAAAAGTTCTGTTTTTCAGTCCTAAAAGTGATGGTTTGAGACTTTGTGAGTTAGGGGGTTGTTCCCTTCTTTTGCTCTTTAGCTTGTGAAGCTTTTTGTGCCATCTTTCATCACCTTTCAAACCAACTCTTTTGGCCTTTTAACCACTGAAACTCAGAGGTTTTTTAGTGACAAAAACCATGTTTTGAGGCCCAAAATAGGAGGGGTTGGCCTCCCCTCCTTGTGCCTTGCTTCCATACCTAGATAGCCTAACATGTGAGCATATTTTTCTAGCATCTTATGACTTGATCTCAGCATGTTTTTGCTATTATTTTGGCATGCTTAAGCTCTGTTTTGAGCTGGTCCAGTCCCTTAAGGCCTCCTTTTTGTACTTGTAGTGCAATTGTGCTTACTAGTCTAATATGCCTAATGAGTTAGCCTATTATTCTAGCTTGTGTTAGCTTGATTCCAACACATTTTAGCTACTATTTTGACATGCTTTAAATCTATTTTGGGTCGGTTAAGTCCTTCGAGGCTTGGTTTGCATGGCTGTAGTGTAACGGTCTTCACTAGTCCATTGCTTTGAGGCCGTGAGCATGAAGTGTTTGAGTTATTTTCATCTTATAGCTTCATTTTGCATGTAATTTCAGCACCATAACCCTTGTCATGTGCGCTATTTCATTATTTCATTGTTTTTGAGAGTTGTGCTTTGAGCCTTGCTTGCGAGCTAACAAATGAGCATGTTTTACTTACCTTCTATGCTTTGAACTCAACATGTTTTAGCCACTGTTTTGGCAAGTTTTAGCTCTGTCTAGAGTTGGTTTGGTCAATTAAGCTTGATATTGCATGCCTCTAGTGTAGTGTTCTTCACTAGCTTTGATGTTTTTGGCTTTTAACATGTTGTGCATAAGTTGCTTGCATGTTGTATCACTATTTTTCATGCCATTTCAACACTGAAAAATCAGCAACCTCTCACCATTCTTCACTTTTTTAATTTGTTTTGAAAGTGGCCTTGAGCCCCTTGTCAGTTTGAGTGTGGAATTGAGGCTCTCATGCCTAATGGTTTTAACTCTCTCTTGAGGGTTCCTCTTAACCAATAGCATGAGACCTCTTTCATGCTCAAGGCACTTGTGGCTTAGACCATCTTTCCAATTAGAGGACTTTCACATTGGACTTAATCGATTAAAGAATGGTTTGGTAAGTTAAAATGTGTAAACAAAAATTGAATCAAGTAAAACATGCCAAGATAAGCATTATTGTTTGCATTGCATTGTGTTCAATCGGATGTTATATTGAACACAAGGTAGATTGGTCCATTTCATACTCAAAGTGATGAAAATGAGCCAATCTTCCCCTTGATCATGCATGATAGGGTAGTGGTCCTAGAGTCTTGTTTTGTGCATTTATTGAATGTGTACAAGTTGGATCTTTGGCCATCATGCATTCAAAATGCTTGATTGGTGGTCTTGGGTTCAATAGTGCAACTCCTTTGATGTTTTGAGGTGATAAAGAGGGGCATAGTACAGACATACCCTTGGGAGACCCTCCATTTTCCTTTGGTTTGAGCTCTGTTGCAGAATGGTGATGCAGCACACCAATGGCCGGCAGCGCCTCACAGATGGCCGGCACTGCTTCATCCTTAGCCGGCAGTGCACAACTTTGGCTGGTAGATGGCCGGTAGGCCACTGGTGCATTCCTCAGTATTGGTTTGGTAAAGTGGAGCAGAAAGTTCTTGGAGACACCCTGCAAACAGAGCCTCTCAAGAGCAAACCAGAAGGCTTTTCAGGGCGAGAAACCGAATGCATGCATGTTCAACTTCCTAGAGCAAAGCTGAGGCAACATTGTTTAAAGCTTTACTTGTTAGTTAGCATGAATTTGTAATTTAATTAATTAGTTTCCTAATTGATTACGTGTTGTAATAATTAAGTAGCTTAGTTTAGCTATTTCTTTATTGTTTTGTAATAATTAGTCTAATTAGATTAATTAGATTAGTTAGATTAGCTTAGCTTATTTATTCGGACCCTCCTTCGCGAGGGCGCAATGTTGTAATAAGCGTGTGTGTGTGTGTGTGCATGTCTTCTAACCCCATGTCTTTCTCCCTTTTACTTTACCGCTTACGTTGGTTAGTTTAGGGCACGTTTTGATTAGCATACCTTATGCTTGCATGTTTGCATCATTCATTTGTCTTGCATGCACCGGGCTCGGCGCATCATTCAAACTGCATTGTATTTCAATACCTATTTGAATACGTGTATCAGTTGTTGCATTCATATGTCATTTTAGATAGCCGAGCCTATTTAGTTGCATTATTGCATGTGTTGCATTAGGCATCTTGTATAGTTAGGATCATGCATATTTCTAACTAGCTTTTGTTTTGGCTTGGAGTACACTGTAAGTGTTACGCTTTAGCATACTTGCATGAGTGTGAGTGTTGCTATGTTTTAGCATGCTTTCCATGAGGCTATTTGCTTAAGTGATTAACTTCTTGAATGCATGTGGATGATGGCTTTGTTGCTTGAATTAGGACAATTAGACAATTGTGAGTTTTAAGCCCACTTTGCGAAGTGGCAAATCATCATGTTTTAAGCCCACTTGAGAGTGGCAAATCCGCGCTTTAACCTGCTTGCATGAGTGTGAGTGTTGCCATGTTTTAGCATGCTTTCCATGAGGCTATTTGCTTAAGTGATTGACTACTTGAATGCCTGTGGGTGAAGGTTTTGTTGTTTGAATTCGGACAATTAGACAATTGTGAGTTTTAAGCCCACTTTACAAAGTGGCAAATCATCATGTTTTAAGCCCACTTGAGAGTGGCAAATCCGCGTTTGTGTTTTAAGCCCACAATTGTGAGTTTTAAGCCCACTTGAGAGTGGCAAATCTGCGTTTTAGCCTGCTTGTGAGTGGCACTTTCAAACCATTTTTGAAAACAAACATGAGTTGTTTTGTTCCAATTCTTGTGATTGAGTCTATACTTGTATGTGTGCGCCACCTAGTAAAGTTAGCTAATAATCAGAAAAAGAACACATGTGTTTATAAAACAACATATCATGCTTAGTAGAGGCCGATCTTTTGATCGGGCGAGGGGGGTGCTCATTTCAGGACCTTCCCCTCTCGTACCCAAGTTCCCAAGCCGAGGCAACTTTGGTGATGACGGACACGTGGCCTTTGGCACGAGTCAGGGTTTCCTAAATTTCCCAAAAATAAAATATTTAGGTGGCGACTCTGTAATCTGACAAAACAGTCCATGTTTGGTGCTTTTTGATTCAAAATCGATTTTCCAAAATGATTTGCCGGATTTGGACTCTTTTGGTGATTTATTAGTCTTACATTGCACTTTGTGAGATTAGATTCAGAACCGTGACAGGAGTCTGAACTGTAGTAGGAGGACCAATTCGCACCTCTCCGAAAGGGGGGTGCGTGAAGAAAGTCAGGTCTACAAATGCCTCTCTCTCTCTCTCTCTCTCTCTCTCTCTGTTATTTTCCATCTTCCAGATCTATTGTTCTTTTTTCTTACATTTATATATTACACACACACACATATACATACAAGCACATACATGTGAGTGTTTGTTTTGGATCAAGTGTGAGGGATTCTTTATTTATTGTCATTATATATTATATATTTATTAAATTTGTAGTTTAGGTTACAAAGGAGAATACGAACACTACAAGAATTTTCACTTTTGACAACTCAATTTTTAGTCGCCGAAGGGTTTCAACGACTAAATTATTTGGTCGCAACACTAGTTGTGGAAATATTGTCGGTAAAGGTAATTGGCAACTAAATTATTTTAGTTGCCAAATGTATTCAATTGCCGACTAAATTTTTAGTCGCCAAAAGGTTGGACATAAAATTAAATTAGTACATTTTCGGTGACCAATTTTTTTGTCACCAAAAGCTTCAGTTATTGTTAACGGCTAAACATTTAGTTAGGAAAAAAAAATTTAGCTACTAAATATATTAGTTGCCTAAAGTAAATACTTGTGTTTTGGCTACTAACATTTTAGTCACCTAAAGTCAATTTTTTTCGGCTACTAAAAGTTTAGTCGCCTAAAGTCCCACATTTTTGGCTACTAAAATTTTAGTTGGCAAATAGTTATTGTTTTGGCTACTAAACATTTGGTCGCCTAAAGTCCCACATTTTTTGCTACTAAATTTTTAGTCGGCAATAGTGTTTTTATTCTTGAGCTTTTGTTTTTAGCTACGAAATATTTTAGTCGCCAAATGCTTGATTTTCTTTTGGCTACAAAACTTTTAATCACCAAATCTTTGCTTTTCTTTTGGCTAAAAAACTTTTAGTCGCCAAATGTTTGGTTTTTTTTTTTTTTTTTTTTTGCTACAAAACTTTCAGTTGCCCAAACTATTTTCCCAATTTCTTTTTAGCTACTAATTGTTTAGTCGCAAAAACATGATATTATGTTTTATCACAAAATTATAATTTCTCCGCAACCTGTCTATATTCCATGCAACCTGTAATACATATATAAACAAAATGATACATATACTATCAATCTTTCCATAATCTGCATCTGTACACAAAAAATAAATAACTTTAAATGTCAAAGTCTATACAAACCAACTATTGTCCAAATTAAAATAATAATTCCATAAAAAACATAGAATCATACAAAAAAATAAAACCCTCTGTATACAAAAAATATATTTACTACCATGCGAAATGACCATTTGGCATGGTACAAACTACCATCATAATCTGTACCACGACAAAAAGTGATGTATGTACCATGACAAAAGTTTTTCTATAGACCATGACAAAAGGTCATATATGTACGCCGACAAATGGTCATATATGTACCACGGCAAAAGGTGATCCATGTACCACGCCCGTCATTATTTGTTGGTTGCCAAAAGTTTTCTGTATCAATAATAGTGAACTACAAAAAAGCTGAGGACAACAAAAGTATTATATTAGTTCTATACAAAAGTGAAATTTCTTCTCCATACACCAAAATGGATTATCCACATGTCCACGCAACAAAGCCATCTACAAAAAAAAAGAAAAGAAAAAAAAACATTAGAATTAGTTACAAAATATCAATTTAGTTAGCCATAGGGAACATGTTCTAACACGCATTTAAGGTAGAACAATCTAGAAATGTCTTCCTGGAAATAAAAGCATATATATATATATATATATATATATGTATCATGCAATATTTTTTCCAACCAACCAACTACACAAACAATCTAATATGTAATTGCTTCGTCTTATAAATATACAAAGGCAATTATTAGAATACATGGATGTTATTTTCATAAAGTTGTCGCTCTTTAAACTAAGTGTTACGCGTTTTTTGACTAAGTGTAAGGCATTTTCGGCTCAAACTCCAAGCCTATGAGTCCTAATTACATTCCGTCTATTGTCACAGGTTGTAGTTGTCATGAGGAAGCTGTCTGTGAGAGCAACACGGTGGTTTGGGGGGCTATTTTGAATTTTTGCCCTCGGAACGCCCTTTTTCGACTAAGTTTAAGGCGTATTCGACTATAACTCTCAACCTACGAGTCCGAATTACATTCTGTCGATTGTCCAAAGTCCTATTTGTCAAGGAGAAGCTATCCGTGAGAGCCACACGATGGTTTGGGGGCTGTTTTGAATTTTTGCCCCGGAACGCCCTTTTTCGACTAAGTTTAAGGTGTATTCGACTCTAACTGTCACGACCCGAACCCGCCCCCATGGGTTAAGGACGTAATTGGCCAGTAATCATGAGATTACCTACGGCCTCAAACCAAACCAAACGTATTTTAACAGAGTTAATGGGGGCCAAACGGAAGCAATTTAAAACTGTCCATAGAGCTGTGCTTACATGGCACATCATAACAATCATACAGATACATATTAATAACTCACATCAAAATATGTACTAACACAACCTCTGTACATACAGGATCATTCGAATCTAAGTCAACCAAGCAAAACTATATACAGACGTAAACCAAAGACCTCGCCAACATGACAAAATGACACAAGATAGCAAAAGGGCGAAGACGTGTCTCGTTCGTGAGACGCGAGGGCTAACTCTTCAAAACCTTGGTTGTTCCACACAAACTTCACTGAGGCTGGGTTTGGACCTCTCTTGGTTCACCTACAAACACATGAATGAGCGTGAGCGATAGCCCAGTGAATAATATCCAATAAAGAAGTCATACAAACGATATGTAGAACAACACACTCCAAATGGCCTTGGGCCCAATTCATACTTCTATTTAACATATATATATACACAATTTAAGTCAAGTGACCATGGTTCGTATCAAGTTGGCCTTCGGCCCATTTATACTTTCATTTATGTCAGAACGGCCTCTGGCCCATCCATTAGTGTCAAAACGGCCTTTGGCCCATTCATTCATGTCAAAACGACCTTCGGTCCTTTCGTTTATGTCAAAACGACCTTCGGTCCATTCATTTATCTCAAAGCGACCTTCGGTCCATTTATTTATCTCGAAACGACCTTCGGTCCACGAAACGACCTTCGGTCCATTCATTCATGTCAAAACGACCTTCGGTCCATTCGTTTATCTGAAAACGACCTTTGGTCCATTCGTTTATGTCAAAACAGCCTTTGGCCCATTCACACTTTCGTGTCAAACTGGCCTTTGGCCCAATCATTCATATCGAAACGGCCTCTGGCCCATTCATTCATGCTTGTCATAACGGCCTCTGGCCCATTGCAAACTTTCATATTAGACATTGTCCACCATTCAAATTAATGAACTTACAGACTTACATAGAGGTAAGCAATAGGACAACAACATATTCAAACATCTTTTGTTAAGATATTACTAACAGTGATCGGCTTGTGGATTTGCCCTGGAGCTTGACCCTACACATCACATAACATATGTGGGTCACAAATAACTCAATCCGTTCTTTAATTCACACATTCCTCTTTAGGCTTCATTCTTATCTCTTTAATTCAATTGCAATGCTCAAGTATGCGTAAGAGTGCTTAGAAGTGAAAGGGAACGAAAAACAGAACACAGAATGCATTTTCAGAATTTTAGAAAATAGGGTCCCCGCTCGAGCGTGGACTTCCCCGGTCGAGCGGACCCTTAGGGCCTGCAAAAGTACTGGTTACATCAAATCCCCGCTCGAGCATGAACTTGGCCACTCGAGCGGAAGGCCTGTCTACATAGCTCCCTGCTCGAGCGCCAACTCCCCCGCTCGAGCGGACACCATGTCTGTAAAAAGTGCTGGGAGCACATATTTCCCGCTCGAGCGGTAGTTCCCCCCCGCTCGAGCGGACCCCAAAATTCTGGGTTTTCCAGAATGAGTTCTTAAGCTCCAAATCAACTTTCAACCAATTTTTCTTGCATACAATTGCTCCAATCTCACATATATTTGTACTAACATGGTACTAACACTAGAATACGTCAACATGGAGCTTAATCTCATGAATCAAACACATGCATGGCTCATTTTCCATCTAACTCATTACCAACATAACAATGTCATGCATTCAACCTTATAATTTGTACATGCATGTGATGATTCTCAACTTAGATAATACAATTGGTGATTACATCATGAGCTTTAACCAAAACTCTACATGAATCATGTATTTCAAGCTCAAACATGCAAATTTAAGACAATTTCTTACATGCATGCACAATTTAGCCTTCAATTCAACAAAACCAATTCAATTTCATTAGACTCAATTAAATTCATGTTCTTTATTCTTATTCAACTCTGAATTTACAAATAGCAAACAAAAACTCATGATTCAAGGGTTAATTACTCACCTAGGAGCCTTAAACACTTACGTTCTAGCCAAATCTTTTGCTTAATCTTCAAATTCCCAAGCTTGAGCCAAAAATCACACAATTCTCTCATTCTCTCTCTCTACAGCCGGTTCTCTCTATTTTGAGTCCCAAATTCAGCCAAAATGAAGTGAAAAAGAGAGGATAGAGAGTGTAGTGACTTCACAACAAAACCCACTAAGGCCAATATAATATTAATAAGATAATTGGGCTCTAATTCACCGATTTAATCGATTTAATCTGACACAAATCAATTTTTAATTAAATTTCACCATAGGTTCCAAAAATTATGCCAATCCCAATGGCGTAATCAATTTCGGGTTCTGTGGCTGATAAGGCCTCCAATTAAATTTCCAAAGTAGATAAATCAAACAGATATTCCTACGGTGAACAGATAGAAATCCAAGACCACATAATGGCATACAAAATCATATTAAACACATAATCATACTCATATTAAGGACTAATTAAAATATTACGGAACAGGGGCATTACACTAACTCCCAACCTACGGGTCTGAATTACATTTTGTCTATTGTCACTGGTTGTAATTGTCATAGAGAAGCTGTCCATGAGAGCCACATGGTGGTTCGGGGGCTATTTTGAATTTTCGCCCTTGGAACGCCCTTTTTCGACTAAGTTTAAGGCATTTTTGGCTCAAACTCTAAGCCTATAGGTCCTAATTGCATTCCTTCTGTTGTCACAGGTCGTAACTGTCATGGAAAAGCTGTCCGTAAGAGCCACAGGGTGGTTCGCAGGCTGTTTTGAATTTTCACTCCTAGAACACCCTTTTCTTTAATTAGTTTAAGGCATTTTCGGCTCAAACTCCAAGCCTACGAGTCCTAATTACATTCCGTCTATTGTCATAGGTCGTAATTGTCATGGGGAAGCTGTCGGTGAGAGCCACACAGTAGTTTGGGGGCTGTTTTGAATTTTCACCCCTGGAACGCCCTTTTTCGACTAAGTTTAAGGTGTATTCGGCTCTAACTCCCAACCTACGGGTCTGAATTATATTCCGTCAGTTGTCACAAGTCCTATTTATCTAGGGGAAGGTGTCCGTGAGAGCCACACGACGGTTTGGGGGCAGTTTTGAATTTTTGGCTCCAGAACGCCCTTTTTCGACTAAGTTTAAGACATTTTCGGCTCAAACTCCCAACCTACGAGTTTGAATTACATTCCGTTAGTTGTCACAAGTCCTATTTGTCATGGGAAAGCTGTCAGTGAGAGCCAGACAGTGGTTCGGGGGCTATTTTTAATTTTTGCCCTTGGAACGCCCTTTTTCGACTATGTTTAAGGCGTATTCGGCTCTACCTCCCAACCTACGGGTCCAAATTACATTCCGTCTATTGTCACAGGTTCTAATGTTCATTGGGAAGCTGTCCGTGAGAGCCACATGGTGGTTCAGGGGCTGTTTTGAATTTTTGGCCCGGGAACCCCCTTTTTCGACTAAGTTTATGGTGTTTTCGGTTATGGTGACAATTTAAGGAATCTTCTACCCTTGTTGAAACTTCAACCTCCTCTTCAACAATTCAGTGCAAAATTGCTATCGTGTGAATGTAGCCCTTTTTTGAGATAAATCTTTGACTTCTTGCTTACGGTATGTAGATTCTTTTTTGATTTTTTATTTGTACATCATATTTGAAGTTTATAAGAAGAATGATCATAGGTAATATGCTTGATATAAGTTATTTCTAGAGTGATTGAAATGCTCTCCAACTACCTTTTGTGTCGAAAAAAATTAATATTAAATTTTAAATTTTATCAGTAAATTTTCTTGGGGTTTATAATTTTTTTATTTGAACTTGAATGTAATTTTTTTGGTTTTACATTCAAGAAACTTTCTTTCTAGGTGAAGAAAAACCATTTGCTTAAGTTCAATAAATTGATCTTTTGGGGCCGAAACACACCTATAAAACTACCCAGAAAAAGAATAAACATTGTAGTCCTCAGTCACTCAACCCTCAAGATGCAAGAAAAAAGTATAATGCTCTTATCTACGCTATGAGCTTGTGTTTCTTCCACAATTGTTTGTGTGTCATCCGACAGTTGTGTCTCATCGGATAAAGTCAGTGGGGGTGGCAATGACGTGTGCAGATGTTCCTGAGGGTGATGTTATCGGGTCAGTTGCTATTTTCTTACGCCGCCCTATCTTCGTCTCAGGAACCATGTTGGTAGCTGCAATATAGTTGCAAACATGATATATTAAGTAAAAACATCACATGCATCATTGATATTATGACCAATATGGATTATTTACAGAAGCTAAAGTATTCACAAAATTACAACAAGGAAACAATAGGAAAATAATTGATAATGATTGTCAAAGAAAGGTGTTGTACATAAACCAATGTTAAGCATAAATGTCAAATGAGGAGGTTCATCAATTTAAGAGGTTCAACATTGTGAAAAGTTTTACAATATAGCTCAGCATGATGACATGAAGAACAACATAAACAAAAGGACTAAAGTCTCATCTAATTACATAACACATAAAGAAAAACAATCTCCTTCATCCTTTTCCCCATTACATCAACAAAAGGACAAATACGGTTTAGGTATACTGCTAGCATCATTGGAACTCCTCCTTACTTGAATTAGCTCACTTTTACTAGAAGCAAACTTAGTTTTGTTATAGAAGCAAACTTACAAAAGTGTGATGTTTGCAAGGGTTTGGTCTCATAAGCAAAAGACATTTAATCCTTCCTCTTATACGAGCAATAGTGGAGAGTGAAGCAGACTAAAACACAAAATACAAAGTGGTGAAGAAGAAAAAGAGGAAAGCTGGTATGCAAGTTTCTTTAACAAATATAAATGAAGAAAGGGCACAAGGTCCTCCACCTCTTCTATATCTATTGTTTTTGAAATTCTCAAATCTTGTGAAATGGGAGTTTCAGTTTGTTAGGTTTTTATTCTTGGCAACCCCGTTTGACAAAACTCCTTTCAGATGTATTTATTTTCGCACTTTTTATTTCAGTGAGGCTATGAGTTTATTAGATACGAATCCAAACCCGAATCGAACCATGCAGAGAAGTTTGTGATGTTAATGCTTTCAAGATTGCCACTTCGCTGATTATTACGGGGGTCGAGCTGACCGGTCAGCTCGCGGCCGAAGCAAAATGCAAAATTGCATTCAAAATTGCATGTCCGTCGTTGCTCGCTCGAGCCAAGGAGTTCTCGCTCGAGCGAAGGCTTGCTCGCTCGAGCCAAGGATTGCGTCCATACAAAAACCTGAAAGAGTGTATTCCTCGCTCGAGCCAAGGATCTGTCGCTCGAGCCAAGGCACTAGTAGAAATCATGAAAAATACACTCCTCGCTCGAGCCAGCAAAGCTTCGCTCGAGCGAGCCTCAGAATCTAGATTTCTCAAGGAGTTTGTTTTCTTCCCAATCTAGGATTACTTTTGATTCTCTATAAATACTTGGTTTTCTCCCAAAACTAAGTGATTGATTGAAGTCCTCCAGATCTTCTTTTTGGTTCTTAAGGTTTATATCTGGGGATATTTTGTTTGTTTTCTTTGATGTTTTTATTGAGTCTTCAACTCATGATTTAAAGAGAGTACATCAAAGGTTTGTTTGTTATACACAAAAGAGAGAGTTATTCTTCAGTTGTGGATTCTGAAGAATTCGAGCCTGAAGCTTTGGTGGAATTCGGAGTGGCTCATCAGAAAGACAATTCCGTGGTGAAGATGGGGTTGGAAGAGGCACATAGAGGTTGGTTCAATTAGGCGTTGTGGATTCACTAGGTAATTGAGAGTATACCTGTGTAATTCCTTTAAATCTTCTTAGTGGATTGTTTTGTGGCTGTTGCCCGTGGTTTTTTTATCACAGTTGGAGGTGTCCAATTGTGGTTTTTTCCACGTTAAATCGTTGTGTCTCTTTGTCTTGATTGTTTGATTGGGATTGTTATATTCTGCTTAAAATTGATACATAATCACAAATCAACATCTAGGGGATTTCTAGTTTTTTCACAGTTTATAGCAAATTCACTTCTAATCAAGAGTTGCCATGCCAAAAGAATGTTCTAAATTATTCTCAAAATATAATAGAGGGAGCCTGTCTACAAGTGAGATGGTGGAGAATGTTGCTACCACTAATAATGGGGGGGTTACTGAGGAGGAAAATAGAAGAAATCTAAAAGAGACATTTGAAAACCAGAAAAAAGCTAAAGGATGAATCCTTCTTTTGTC
This sequence comes from Camellia sinensis, assembly GCF_055761805.1. NCBI lineage: Eukaryota > Viridiplantae > Streptophyta > Magnoliopsida > Ericales > Theaceae > Camellia > Camellia sinensis. The sequence goes on along the minus strand of NC_138963.1, from coordinate 180,129,563 downwards.
AACTAACCTCTGAAGTTGTGAGAGATTTTAATTTCTTCACGAAAAAAAGGTGCCAAATAAAGTATGACAAAAATTTAACCGAAACCCATAGTCAATGAATTGATCTCCAAATTACACTCATATGTCAAAGTCCATTCTACATCACCAAAGCCAAATATGGAAAAGAAACAAACGAAATAGCATTCCCAATGCTTTATCATTCCAATTTTTTTGTTTGTTTGTTTGTTTGTTTGTTTGTTTTTTGTAGTCAACCAAGCAAAAATAACAATGTGATTGTTAAGAGTGTAATATGAAGTTTGGTTGTGGAGGTGATGGACTACGAATTTAGGGGCAACATCAAATAAGTTAATAGTTATTTGCCATCACCAAACCCATAAAGAGCATAAAGAGATAATAAATATTATTAAAACAAAATAATACCCACCTTATAAAAAAAAATTAGGATACAAACTTGGTACCTTATGCAGTGTAGGTTGAATGATCCAGCTGCTGTTGAGTGACAATAATTGTAGTGATTGATTCACCTGCATATGTAGAAAGAGCATTATATATACACAGACATTAAATTAGGGCCACATACATGATATATTAAACATCATCTGTATATATCATCTGCATGTACACACACAAAGCATTATATATACACACACATTCACCCGTATATATTACATATCATCTTTGAAACTTTTCATAAATTACAGCCACATACATTAAATTTTGAATAAACCCTAAAGCAACAATGTGAGAAAAGGGGGAAACTGAGAGAGAGAGAGAGAGACTGTGAGTGAGAGAGCTCAAGCTCAAGCGAGAGAGAGAGAGAGACGCCTGCAATACGTGTACAAAGCATTATACACGTACACACACACATATATTAAACATCATCTTTGAAATTTTTAATAAATTACAGGCACATACATTCAAATTTGAATAAACCCTAAACCAACAATGTCAGAAGAGAGGAGAGCAGAGTAAATGAAAGAGAGAAAGACAAAGAGAGAGACAGAGAGAGACTGTGTGAGAGAGCTTGAGTGGCAGAGAGAAAGACGCACAGACAGACTGTGAGCGAAAATGAGAGCGTGAGAGAGAGAGAGAGAGAGAACCTGCGATGTGCGGCTATGATGGTGGTGATTTGTGCCGGTGGTAGTGGCCATCGCAATGTCCTCCGTACGGTAGGCTACAGTGAAGGGATGCTTTTTGTGAGGTTTGGTGAAGGACAGTGTATTTGTGATACAAAGTGTGAAGTTGTGTTGTATAATGGAAAGAGGGGAGTGCGCAGAAATAAAGGAATTTCCGCGTTGAAAATTCAACCTTTAGCGACTAATTTCTCTATTTGTCAGCAAAGGAATATATATGCCGATTAAATCCTTTTGTAGCCAAATAGTGACTAAACAGCGATGAAAATCTTAGTCGCCAAAAGTCCTATTTGGAACGGCAACCAATATCCTTTTTAGTCGCTGAAAGTGGAGTTTTTGCCAACTAAATTTAAATTTAGTCGCCAATAAGTAATATTTATCGACTAAAATATTTTAGTAGCTATATCTTGAACCAACGCCGACAAAATTAATTTTTAGTCGCCAAAAATGTACTTTCGGCGACTAAAAATCGTTTAGTCGCCAAAAGTGGTTGCCAAAGATGCGATTTGTTGTAGTGGAAAGTGATTTGAGAATACTTTGTTCCTGGATTTCTCCAGATCTACTCTTTTTCTTTCTTTTTTTTTTCTTTTTTTTTTTTGGTGTTCTTGATTGTTCTTGTTGATTGCACAAAAATGGTGGATTTTTTATTGTTGATTATTTGCTATTGTTGTTGATGATGATTATGATGATCATCATCTGACAATGGAACAAACCTTCTAATTGTTCCATCTACCCAGTTCATATGGCCATTTAGGAGTATACAATGATGAGATGGGGATATGACTGAGCAGAGGGTTAGACAACTAAGGGATAAAATAATAATATTTTTTTTCTTTATTTAATCTTCCTTTGATTTGGTCTGTTTTGAAATATCTTTTTGAGAATACTTCAAGATTAGATGCAATCAGGAAGCTAGATTTGGATTTGTTTATGAACTTTGAAATATTGTGATTTATTGCATATGTACTAAAAATTTTCACTAGGACATTTTGCATTTTTTTGGTCTCATACATAAGGTGATATTGTGATAATGGATCAGTTGAGTTTTTTTTCTTGTTTATTGGTTGCTAAAATAGTTAGCTTTACAACACTCCAGGAAACCTGGTTTACGGTATAAATTAAAGGAGATCACTCGGTAGCTCCATTTTTGCAGCTGATGTAGAAAATAAGGCACTAGAATCTAATGTGAACCCTATTTCAAATAACAAAATTGGATTACGTATGTGCCAGGTATATAACAAATCATTGTTATTATGGTATTTTGTTGGCAGTATAGGATCTCTGAGTCTATTTTGCAACAGATTAAAAAAAAAATTGGACAGATTTTTTCAATTTTGAAAGAATTTGTATTGGATCTGTTCAATTTTGAACATATAGATTTCAACAGATAAAGAACATAAGAACAGATTTTAAATAGATAGCAAGAGAAATCTACAGATTTTAAACAGATAGAGAGAGAAACCCCCAGATTTTGAATAGATAGGTAAAAAAATTAAACAGATAAGAAAAAAATTGAACATATGGGGAAAAATTTTGAACAGGTAGGAAATAAAAGTCAAAAGATAAATTAAAGGGCAAAATTGAAAACAAAATATTTTTCAAAACAAACAAAAGGACTTTGCACCAAACTATTTCATAAATGGTGGACCTCTCACTAACAAAAAAATTTCCATTCGACCTATTGCCTTATACACTCTTTAAATTGTATTTATCACTAATTTTCAATTAATTTTTTTAGTTTTGCCTAGTTTTAAAACTGATGATAATAAAATTGGAAAAACTGGCTTAGTTTTAAAACTGGAAAATTTTGAGAAATTTCTCAAAAATTGATAATATTTTCAGTTTTACTGGATAGTTTCGCAAATTGAGAAATTGTTAATTTCGTATAACTAAGGTGCCGTTTGGTAACACTTACGTTTTCTGTTTTCTGTTTATATTTACAAAAATTTAAAAAACTCAAATAAAAACTTGTTTGGTAAAATTTTTGATTTATAAAACAGTAGTCTCAGTTTATAAATTTGGCCAAAAAATGAAAACACAAAAAATGTGTTTCCATTTTGAGTTTTCAGTTTTTTTTTTTTTTTTACCACCCAATACTAGCCACCACCCGCCACAATTTTCCACCACCGTCTTCCGCCACCACCACCCACCCCCTACCACCACCTGCCACCACCACTCACCACCCACCACCCACCACCACCCACCATCCACCTCTCGCCACTACCACCACCACCCACCACCCACCTGTCATTAACCCGCTACCACCCACCACCTGCCACCCGCTACTACCATCCACCGCCCGCCACCACCACCCGCCACATCCTTGCCACCACCACACACCACCCACATGCCATTCACCCGCCATCCACTTGCCACCACCCACCACTACTACCACCACCACCCACTCGCTACCACCTACCACCCGCCACCGTCACCCACCCACCCACCACCACCACCACTCGCCACCACCTGCCACCTGCCACCACCACCAGCCACCACCACCACCACCACCCACTTACTACCACCCATCACTCGCCATCGTCACCCACCCACCCACCATCACCACCCACCACCCATCACCATCCGCCACCCACCTGCCACCACCACCCACCACCCGCAACAACCACCCACTCACTACCACCCATCACCGTCACCCACCCACCCACCCACCACCCGCTACCACCACCCGCCATCCACCACCCACCTGCCACCCGCCGCCACCACCACCACCACCACCACCACCACCCACTCGCTGCCACCCACCACCTGCCACCGTCACCACCCACCCGCCACCATCAGCTACCCACCACCCACCGTCATCATTTTTCACCATCGTCTTCCACCGCCACTTGCCGCCACTTGCCACCACTTGCTATTTCTCACTCTTTTTATGTTTTTAAATTTTTTTAAATATTTTGTCAATTACCAAACGCGTTTGCAGTTTATGTTTTTTTAAAAATAAACAAAAAATAAACAAAAACCAGTTTATAAAATTTTTGTAAATATAAACTGAAAACGTAAACGTTACCAAACACACCCTAAAAAAATAATATTTTATTTTTATAAAATTTTGTATTCAATATTAGTCTTGTTTGATAAATCTCAATGTGAAGACTTCAAATATATAATTTTTATTAAAAATAAATGTGTATAATAAAAAAAATGAAGCTTTTAAGTTTTAAAATAACAAAATAAAAATAAAATGTCACATCAATAATACCTACTTAAATAAGAGAAATTATCTAATATTTTGAGACATGGTTAGGCAGTTATCTAATAACTACCCTTACCTATCTTAGGCTGCCTGTTAGATTTTCTAACTGTCAGAATTTTGTGCTGCTCTCTAGCAAGAGTGAGTGTAAAAAAAAAATAAAAATAAATAAAAGGTCAAAAAAAAAAGCAAGTTTTGCTACCCATCTTGTTGAATTGTGAATATGAGTTGTAATATTTTGTTGTCTTGCTAATCTAATACTCTGTATGTACAAGATTGCCAATGCAATGCAATGTCTGGATTTTTTATAGACTATTTTACTTTTATTTAATGAAGCTTTGAGATAAATACTATTGAGTTATATAACTTCTGTACTATTTTACACAAAAAAATAAAAAAATAAATAAATAAATCAAATTTTTACTACCTTTCTAAAACACCACTTACTTGTGATTACCGTTTAGTATGCCATTTGGAATTGTGTAAATGATAAGCATCATGAAAACAATTTTTGATGATATGGAACCTCCTACATGGGTACTTCAAAATTCGAGGAACGTGCAAATATGCAAGCAAGCTATTTTTGCTTGACTATATTGCAATTTTCTATTCTCTATAGCCTGTAGCACTAGCTACTTAAATTCTGTTCAAACCCTCCATCTGCTATTGTGTATCCCATATTTGAGTATTTGACCTTCACACGTGTCTTGCTTGGTGCAATTTATATTTATGGATGCTTTTATTATTATTTTATTTTATTTTGGAGTTTGCACTAAACATATAGTATATAACTTTTATTTACATTTTGGGACATTAGGGCCACAAGTCCAAATTTAAAAATTTTAGGTCCCAAATTTTATTCTTTTTTATACGGAGAACAATAATTTGAACATCTTTATTTTTTTTTTTTTGTCTATCTGTCCACGTGTTTATTAGTGGTTACCACTAGTCATCGGCGACTTTTCCAACATGGATAAATTTTTGGCAACTTTTCAGCATGGGCAGTGGCGGTGGGGGCAATTGATAGTAATGTGTAAGAATAGATAAAGAAAGTGGAGATAGAAAAGTACAAGGATAAAAATGAAAAAATAAAATAAAACAAAAAAATAATTTATACTTCTCTCACCAATATATATTTGTTTAGCCATATGTTTAAAATCAAGACAAATCATTGTTTTTTGAGTTAATTATTTACAAATGTTATAATAGCTCAGGTCCTATCTAAGATTTTTTGAACTAATAAGTCTTATTTAATAAAACTGAGAATATTATCAGTTTTTCTTAATTTTTAAACTTAAGAATATTATCAATTTTGCATAGTAATGTTTTTTGCCCTTCTACTTATTGGTTTGATTCAACTATCCAATAAAACTGAGAAAATTATCAGTTTTTTCTAGTTTTAAAACTGAGAACATTATCAATTTTTTCATTTTTAAAGATTTTTTTTTCCAGTTTTGCACATTAATGTTCCATTATCATGCTCTTTTATAGACTCAAAATTTTCAATTTTTCGCAAAAAAATAATTTATTTTTTTCAAAAAAAAAACATATATTTTTTTTGCACATATATATATTTTTAAATTTTTTCAATTTGAAAGTTGATATTTAAAGTTTTGAAAATCAAAATAAATGTTAAATCATCATATTCTTTTATAGATAATCATAAATGATGCACAATCATTGTTTAAAAGGCAATTTCGACTATTAAAAATTTAATGGAACTTGAAGGTCCAAAAAATTATAGTTAGGACTTAATAGATATAAGTTCATAAATTATAACTTAGTGTAAATGTCCCTGGTTTCTTTTTACTCACTCCTAAATATAAAATGATAAAATTCAAATATTTAAAATAAAATCAATTATAATAATATAATAAACATCACATTAATATATAAAAAAATTTACGAAAGTTATTAATTTAGAAGAAATTTCAATTCAGTTCAAATTCTAAAAATTAATTGAAATAGTGAAAATTAGTGATAAATCCAATTTAGAGAGTGTCTAAGTCATTAGGTCCAGTGAATTTTTTTATTAGTGAGGTCCAACTTTTGTGAAATAGTTTAGTGAAAAGTCATTTTCTTGGTTTTGAATGACATTTTGTTTCCAATTTTATCCCTGGCCTTTTTTTTGATCTGTTGACTTTCGTTGACTATTTATTTAATTTTTTTCCTGTCTATTCAAAAAAATTCCCTATCTGTTCAAAAAGTTTCTATTTGTTCAAATTTTTTCAATTGTATTTGTTCAATTTTATATCTATCTATTCAATTTTTTAACTATCTATTCAAATTTATTATTTATCTGTTCAAAAAAAAATTTCTATCTGTTCAAATTTTTTGACTATCTATTTCAATTTTTTCCCTTTATGTTGTCAAATGCTTGCCCAAATTTTATTATTTGTTCTTTTTTTTTTCTATCTATTTAAATTATTTTAATGTACATGTTTTAATTTTTTTTATTTGTGCAAATCAAAGAGAGGAGAGAGTGAAGATTATCTATGTAACCAAACTATCTGTTCAACCAACCTCCTTTTTTTTTTTTTTTGGTTGAAATACAAAGCTATCTATTGAAATCCAAAGAGTGATATATTGAAATTTCTGTTTGTCTATTTCTTATCTGTGCATATTACGTACATACATATTTATATTTTTCTCTTATCTGTACAGATTTGTGCAAGCAAAACATTATATGTTCAACTTTTTTTGGGTATCTATTCAAATCTCTCTCTCTCTCTCTCTCTCTCTCTCTCTCTCTCTCTCCTTATGTGTGTGTGTGTGTGTGCGCGCGCGCAATCTGTTTCATTTTTATCATCAACAAAACAACAACAATCAATAATAAAAAATAACCATCAACAACAGATAATAACTATCTGCGTAATCTGTTTCATTATTATCATCAACAAAACAACAACAATCAACAATAAGAAATAACCATCAACAACAGATAATAAATAATAAAAAAAAGAACAAAATAAGATCTAACACACATATTCAATCTAACACAGACCTAAGCTCAAATCTTAAAAAAAAAAAAAGAAGAGAAAAAGATCAATCTTCCTTCTCTCTATCTTTCCCTCCTCCTTATCTGTTCAACAAAAAGCAAAACAAAATTTTTTTTCTATTTCATCATCATCATGATTATCACACAACAACAAAACCAGAGAGAGAGAATTGGAAGATGAATGGACCTTTAGCTTGCATTTTTTAGATGTAGACTTAGAAAATAGAGAAGAGGATGGATGATCAAAATGAGTAGGAGATGGAGGTCAAATGCAGCTGTAAACACAAATTTTGTATCCTGCAATTAAGACGCGAAATAAATACACAAATAATTAATTTTATTGGTTATAATAAATGGGTACAATCCTCTGTGGTTTTCTCTATTACAAAAGAACGAATTCTCTAATTCGATCTCTGAAATGAGTTGCAATCCAACGGCTGTAAAAGCTTGTTGTTGAATCGAACAAGTTGATGGATTTCTTCAAGTCTTCGAATGGAGAAACTTGGAGAAGAAAGGCTTGATCGAGGGCTTGAACGGCTTGATCTCGAACGAGTCTTGAAATGATCTTCTTGAAAAGAGAGACCAAATTTGTGTTTGTAACTTGAAAGGATTGGCACAAGTTTGGAGTGCTTGATAATTCTTTTGTTTTTTTGAGTTTGAGGAATTTTAAAGAGAATTTTAAGAAGAGAATTTGGCAGTCTCGAGATTGCTTAGGAGCTTGCAAGACCATTAGCCAAAAAAATGTGTCCCTTTCCCTCTAATGAAAGCCTCTATTTATTAGCTTAGGTGGGGAGGATTAATTTTGGAAACTCCAAAATTGACTCCAATTTCCAAGAAACAAGCAAGTCACTTCTTAATTTATGGACATGATTTGCATTCAAATTTAAATTTGAATTATTCCACTAAATTTTGATAAAAATATCTTCGTGGGCCCCACACTTTTGGGTTAACCCAATTGTCAAAATAATTTCTTTTGGTGTGACCCATAATTTAAAATGGGTTAAGATCCATAATTTTAGTAAGACCCATACCCATTTGAAAATTTTGACCATCTTAATTTTGACCAATCAAAGAAAATTTATTTGGCTTGATTAGTCAGACGGTGATTAAGACACATGAAAATTTAAGTGTCTACAAATTGTCCCCACTTCAAAATTTTGGTTTGATGCTTGCTTGCTAGCATCAAAGGCGAGATTTGAAGTAGCTTGGTCATGTTCACGAGGTAAGGATTTTAATCATGGAACAAATGTAAAAACTAGCCATACATTGTTTCTAAAATAATGAAGTGTGGTCCTCTAAATATCACTTAAAGGAGCTTCTTTTTTTTTGTTTTTGTTTTTGTTTTTTTTGTTTTTTGTTTTTTTGTTTTTTTGTTTTTTTGTTTTTTTGTTTTTTTGTTTTGTTTTTTGTTTTTTTTTTTTTTGTTTTGTTTTTTTTTCCGCGCTGCTATGCACAATCAACTCTTTCTCCTCATATGTAAGGTAATGAGAAGAGTATTGCTAGGGTTTGTTAGAGTTTTCACAACCCAAAACCCTCTTTTGTCCTATTTATAACAACACGAGTATTAGGTCCATGCATAGAAACAAAAGGCACCATCAAAAGCAATTAGAGGCTGTGTATCAGAGCACCAGTTGAGGTGAGTTTGCTAACTTGTCAGAATTTTTTTATCTATCAATGCCCATTCAAGAGCTTTATACACACCTAGTCTTTATTGATGAGATCACCCATCAAGACACCATGGTTTGAATACCTTTGACTTTGAATAGCTGTGTGACTTTATTTTTTTATTTTTTATTTTTTTGGGGTGCCTACACAAGCATGTACAACACATATTGGTGGCTTATATATTTATGAATCAACTATTTGAGGCTTGCTTATTTTTATTTTATTTTATTTTAGTTTTTTTGGTAGCCTCCTTTGGAAATTGTATTTTATTATTGTCTGTAACAATAATTGAGTAATATATCTCACTGCCCTTTCACCATAATTGGTTATTGACTTATGTGGAGGGGAAGAAATGCGCCTATCGAGCTAACCACCTGGATATTGGGCTAGTGAAGTAGACATCTCCACCATTATCCATTTGACCATAGGTGATTAGTTTGACTCATGTGGAGGAATGAGCCTATCAAGCTAGCCGTCTAGATATTGGGCTAGTGAAGTAGACACTTCCACCACCACCCATTCGACCATAGGTGATTAGTTTGACTTATGTGGAGGAATGCGCCTATCGAGCTAGTCGCCTTGATGTTGGGCTAGCGAAGTAGATACTTCCACCAACACCCATTCAGCCATAGGTGATTAGTTTGACTTATGTGGGGGGAATGCGCCTATCGAGCTAGTCACCTTGATGTTGGGCTAGTGAAGTAGACACTTCTACCACCACCCATTTGGCCATAGGTGATTAGTTTGACTTATGTGGGGGGAATGCGCCTATCGAGCTAGTCTCCTTGATGTTGGGCTAGCGAAGTAAACACTTTCATCACCACCCATTCAACCATAAGTGATTAGTTTGACTTATGTGGGGGAATGCGCCTATTGAGCTAGTTGCCTTGATGTTGGGCTAGTGAAGTAAACACTTCCACCGCCAGCCATTTGACCATAGGTGATTAGTTTGACTTATGTGGGGAATGTGCCTATCGAGCTTGTCACCTTGGTGTTGGGCTAGCGAAGTAGACACTTTCACTATCACCCATTCGACCATAAGTGATTAGTTTGACTTATGCCATGATCATATATATGCCTCTCCACAACACATGCATTTTTTTTTATATATAATAATTGTTTGGCTTTGTCACTCAGTGATGGTATACTTCAAGACTTTTAAGAAGGGATACTTAACTATTCTTGAGGACTCTAGTGATGCTATTAAGGAGGGGACTACTCTTCCAATTCGTCCTCTTTTCCTTGATGCTTGGGGCTTGAAGTTCGAGCTGCTTGATAGTTCTTTTCATTTGGCGCAATGGGCTTGTGAGACTTCATGTCAATTGGTTGAAAGCCTGTCACACTCTAAGGTTTTATTATTGAAGTCATCTAACCATGAAGACATTGAGGATCTTAGTTCATTTCCTAACCTTAGGAGTGCGGTTTGGGATTAGAAGGTGGCATGGGGCCCTATTTTCAAGGCCATAGCAAAGCCTTCTTTTTGTGAAGGATATTGGGAGTGGTTGGAGGATGTGCTAGGGCAACATCATGAGATACTACATCAGGCGGGTATTTATGATGCAATTTATGCTTCATTGTTCTCGTATGACCGACTGCACAGTGTTATGCAGGCCTTTTGTGAGCTTTGGTGTCCATCCACTAATACCCTTCACACTTTAATAGGTGAAATATTTATCTCGCTATGGGATTTGTGTCAACTTGGTGGTTTTCCTATTAGGGGTGCAATATACGATGAAGTGGTGCCAAATGCCCAAGAGTTGGTCAGCAATATGAGGGATAAGAATTTCCTTCTTCCTGTCAGTTGCGGATATTTATTCCTTGTTTACCATCGGCTTTGTAAGGAGTCAAAGAAGAATGTGGTGAGGATTACTAGCTGGATAAAATTTTGGTTTAAAGGGGAAGTCAAGTACCATGAATCAACCAAGCGGGCTTCGAGGAATAAGACTCAACGCCCTAAGGATACTAGCAACCCTTCTGGTATTATTAACATAACTCGGTCTTGAACTGCGCAAGGGGACAAAGTCTTCAGTGACTTGGGGATTGTTGGTGCGGCAAAGGGTGAGACTTATTTGTCAGCTTTCCTTGTCTGTTGGTTGTGCAAATTTGTTCTACCCCGTGGGGATGGCGACTTGATTAGACTTGGGGTGATTAAGGTTGCTAGCATGATGGGTCATGGTCGTTCATTCAGTCTTGCTATTCTTGTACTTGCTAACATCTACAAAGGGTTAAATAGAATTGATTCTTCTTCTAATCCTAGAAAGTGCGACGCCATCTTCCTGATCCATTATGTTTATGCTTGGTTAGCAGAGTATTTCAACACACACTTTAGTATTGAATCTTCTCTGAAGCCTCAAATGACGAGATATGCTGGTGAAAGGATGGCCAAACATTTTGAGGAGTCAGAGGCCTATGACTTATTTCGATCATGCAAAGATATGACCTTGCACCATTTGGCATATAGCGAGGGCAATTCCAAGGAATTGGTTGATGATAGTCATCTTTCTAACTTAGACTTAGAGTATTTCATCAGCATCCGCTTGAGCTATTTGACTTTGCGAAGTTCGTCCGCTATGGTCGTTGAGCCATATAGTCCGCACAGGTTTAGCAAGCAATTTGGTTTTATTCAAACCATCCTGGGTAAACTTAAGGTTGATGTACGGGATGGTAGTTTACAGAACATTATTCAGCATTGGGATTCTTGTGTTCATGATGGTACCCGTTCTGTACTGAGGTTACCAACACATTTTGATTTCCCATCTTGTTCCACTACCAAGGTTTGTTTGGAGTGGTGGTTCCAACTTTACACATGTTATTTCTCTAACAAAGAAAATTCTATCCCAAGGAGTAAATGCTCGGCTTCACCAAATCAAGAGATGGTTAAAGCGAAGAAAAATACAATTGCTAAGCAAAATTCTAATCCTAAGACCAACAAAATGGTTCGAGGAAGTGTTGATGAGACTCTTGGTAGAGTAGCAGACGAGGACCATAGTCACGGTGATCGTAATTGGGGTCACTTAGGGAGAAAATCTAGTACTGGTACTAGTACCGTTGGAAGGAACACCACTACTTTTACTGACATGGAGTCATTTTTTATTGGCGTTCCTAGTGCTTCTCAACCATTGGCTACCGATGTTGTACTGGTAATGACAGAATCTATTATTTGTCATTTCATTTTTTTTTTTGACTCCTCTTTAATTTGTTTTGACAATTGCCAAATGATTACTTCGATTTGGTGTCTGGCAATAAGGATATGAGACTTCTTAATGAGTTCTCAGATAATGAAGAATCGGTTCATGGGCTATCAGCCTTTGATTTAGTGATTGGTCATAAGAGTTGTCTCTCAGTGGACCCAACTCCAATTGTCCAAACTTCTTCCTTACCTATTGTTCCTACACTAAGTCAAGTTGCATCTTCTGTGGCTTCTACCATTGATACAAGAAGCATGATCCTTAATGCTCGCCGCTCAGCAACTTCAATACTTGATAACCATATTAAAGGCTTATTGAGCAACACTCAAATTCAAAAAGTTCAAACATTGGGCCCAAAGCTCCAAGAGCTTTATGATGAGCTCTCAAAGCTTTAGATAGACTATTCTCCGTCGCAAAGTCAGATTGAGAAGTACGTACAAAATGCTACTACGTACATCTCTATGAAATCAGCGTTTGCTCAAGGGATGACTTTAGAGCTACAGGATCGCTCGAGCGGATAATTCTGCGCTCGAGCGGAGTTTGGTTTTTGGTTGTCCGCTCGAGCGGGCCTTCTTGCGCTCGAGCGGGATTTACACACTCCCAGTATCTCGTGTCCCTGCAAAACTTCTGCAGCTGTGTTTTTCACGCTCGAGTGGGTATGTTGGTGCTCGAGCGGGTAGTGCTTTGTCTGTGAAAATTCTGGGAGGGGGAAATCTACGCTCAAGCGGACTGGTTTTCGCGCTCGAGCGGATGTATTTTATTCTTGTGTCTTGGAGCTCGAGCAGGCCGCCTTGAGCTCGAACGTGTCCAGATTCTTGTGTTTGACACTCGAGCGTTCTATTCCCCGTTCGAGCGGAAGTGTCGTATATCAGTGGGCAGCTGGGCATTTTTGAATCACTTTTTACATTCACTCTCTCTCTCTCTCTTACTTTCTAAAAACACTTTTCAGAGCCTCTCTCTCTAGGATTTCCCTTCTCTCTAAGCTTTGATCTAGTTAGAGTGTTCTCCTATCCTTCGGCCTTTGTAAAAAGCGTGTTGATCGTCGAGGGCTTCGTTTTGATCCGAAAAGTTTGGAGTTTGGAACACTTTGGTTTTGGTCTTCTTCTCCATTTGAGCTCTAACTTCGAGGTAGGGATATCCTACTCCTCCTTATGAGCTTTGTCTTTAAATTTTAACATTTTGATATGTTGGGGATTGTTGGGTAATTTTGAGAAAGTTTGGGTCTTTGTGTAATTTTACAAAAGATGGGGTTTTATTTATATAAGCCTATTTGCATGTTTAGTATGGAAAAATGAGATAAATGTTGGGTTATTGATAGAAATGGAACCGTAGGGTTGTTTTGTTAATTATGGGAAATGCCCTAATTACATTGATGAATTAATGTGTGAAATTAATTTTGAGAAATGAGAAGTTGGATTGAAAATGTTGAAATTGGGAACATATGGGATTAAAGGGTGTAGTTGGATCATTTATCACTCACCTAGTTGAAATGTTGATATTTTATCCATTTGGTGCGTTTATTTTCTGTTTAGAAATAACTGCTTTGCGCTATCGGTGGAGGATAGTCTTGATTGTTATAGACAATGCATGATGATTAGGCGAACTAAAACTAATCGATTGACTATGCTATCGAGTATAGCAGTTGGAATAATACATCAACTTTATGTATTGATTGATTTTGTATATGATCTATGTTTATATACATTGTGTGTGGGAGGAGATAGGGGATGTACTCCACAGTTTAGGGGAAGATAGGGGATGGACCTCTAAACCGAATTTCGTGTGACATTGATACAGCACTACAATGTGTATCAAGTGTGGATTATGGAAGTGTCTGAATTGATTTGATGTAGCACTAAAATGTATATCGTTATCAATTGTGAAGTATAGAAGTGTTTCTATGTGTTATTGATACAGCACCAAAATGTGTATCCATCATGAATTTCGAAAGTGTTTAAAGATGAGTCTTAATCTCATTAAGTCAGTTGGCTAGATTCTAAGCCTTGTTTTCAAACTCAAAGTTGAATAAGAAATGGGAACTGAAGTGTGCCATGGGCATGATTGCCGCGAAACGGTAATACGACATACGTTGGAATACAAGTGTGGACCATCTATTGAATGCTTTTATTTTAGTCATTGTTTATAGTTGGTTTAGTATATTTCTACTAGGCTGTGGCTCACCCTTTATGGGACATCTTTTTCAGGTACAGGTAGCATGCCACCTCCACGGGCATAGCTTGGGAGGCTAGAGACAGACAGACTGTTTCTGTTGTTTCGTTTTCTTTTGATGTATTACATGTATATCAAGCCAAGGGCTTTCTTTGTATAGAGTTAGTACTCTTTTTTTGTAACCAAGTGTTGTCTTGGAAAGTTGTAAGCCCATTGGGCATTTACTTTCATTGTCAACATGTAATACATTTTGTAATGATTACTCTGATGAAATATATTTGCGCTTTATTTTCTCGTGTCTAAGCATGCTATTGTTGGATGATTTATGGGTTTATTTTGAGGGCGTTACAACTTGGTATCAGAGCGTACCGGGTTCGAATACTTTGGGTACGTGGGAAGTGATTAGTATCGCAATGGGTTTGTCTCGCTTGTTAGAGACTTATGTGTGACATTATATGTTTATTTGATAACATGTTTATGTGACTACTTGGGTATGGGATTTAGTTTCTAGGATGTTGATTGGATCCTTGGGTTTCTGTGAGTCTTGTTGGAAAGGCACTTGATCAATGCTGTTTCTAACCGGAACTCTAGTAACGCCTCGGGACTATCATTATCCGGAAATGAAATTCGTAAGTGCTTATGTGTTTACTTGGAGTGAATTACAGTTGTCCATGTATTAGGACGCGAGTGTTTAGCTTTGGCACACTTATGAATGTGCTACTCTTCTTCGTTACCTTTATTAGGATGTCAGGACGAGGAAGAGGTGGTAGACGTGGCAGATGTGGTAGGCAGGAGATACCTTTATCGGATGATATTCCGGCACAGCAGGAGGGGGTTGGCCAGGCCAATGTGGCCGAGCCAGCAAGTCAGGAGGCTATAGGCGCTTTAGCCCGAGGGATAGCCGATGCTTTGAAGGAGTCTATGGGTATTCTCAAAGTTGAGAATCCAGTTCAGGCTCCAGTGCAGGCCCAGTTTGTTGAGGCAATTCCTTCCTTCTTGAAGAGGGAGTTCTTCTGGTCTAACCCGGACGAGTTTATTGGGGATCCAAAAGAGCCACTTAAGGTTGACGAGTGGTTGGAGCAGATGAGTAAGACGTTCGAGATGCTTGGCATCGAGGACGGGGAGTTGCAAGTGACCTTAGCATCCTTCCAGCTTAAAGGGGGTGCGGGTCAGTGGTGGAAATACATGAGGGACCGTATTGCTGGCACGTGGGAGGTTTTTGTGGAGGCTTTTCAGGAGAAGTACTTATCTCCAGCAGTCAGGGAGAAGCTGAGAGACCAGTTCTGCCAGCTTTTGCAGTTGAGTTCTTCAGTGGCCGAGTATGAGGCTACTTTTACTAGCTTGTCCAGGTTCGCACCTGAACTTGTGGCGTCCGAGGAACGCCGCTGTGTTGAGTTTGAGAAGAGGTTGAGGCGCGGCCTCAAGATGAGAGTTGGGGTTCTATGATCCGAGACTATGGGCGCTTGGTTAATGTTGTAGCCCATATGGAGATCATGATGCAGGAGGAGGAGGGACAGAGAGGCTCCAAGAGGAGCCAGGATGGTCAGGGTGATGGCAGGAGACAGAGGGGTGCTAACCCTCAGCAGTCTCAGGGGAATGTTGCTAGATCGACCTTTCCAGTGCCGAGCGTAGGCTTGGGGAGAGGCAATCAAGGAGATTTCACCTGTTACAAGTGTAGTCAGCTGGGCCACAAGGCTTCGATTTGCCCACAGAGGGGAGGAGGCTAGAGAGCTGCTTCATCTTCAGCTAGACTGCTGAGCCAGAGTCAGGACAGGGGCCAGTCCTTGTTGAATGCCACTTCGAGCGCGTCTGGTTCTAGGCAGACGCAGGGTTTTCAGCCAACTCAGTCTGTGCAAGCCTTGAGGGCCAATCCGGGAGCTTCGTCGTCCCAGTCTGTGCAGCAGTTGTATGCTCTGAGGGGTGAGCAGGTGGATCAGGGGCCTACTGGGCGCGTGTACGTTGTTACCGCGCAGGATCTTGTACCTGCTCCATCAGTTGTGAGAGGTACCTTCTTGTTTTGCAACTCGGTTGCTAGTGTATTGATTGATACGGGTGCATCTCATTCTTTTTTATCTGCTGCATTTGCATCTATTTTGGGATTAGAGTTGGCACAGCTAGCATCTCCTATTTGTGTAGTGTCACCTATTGGGGATGAGTTGATTTTGAAACAAGGATGTAGGGGTTGTGATATAGAGGTCGCCGATCACCGGCTTCCGTTTCCTTTTATAGTGATGCCCATGTCGGGATTTGATGTTATTTTAGGTATGGACTGGCTATTGTCATACCGGGCTATTATTGATTGCTACCGCCAGAGGGTCGCAGTTTGTACCTTGAGCGGGGAGTATTTCCATTTCTTGGGGGATCGGGTTGGTAGTGTGTTGCCACCGGTGTATGATCCGCGAGGGCGGAGTGAGCTTAGTGGTCTACTTGCTAGCTTTTTGAGTAGTGAGTGCGGTGAGACCCAAACTGTGTTGCCGAGAGTGGTTTGTGAGTACTCGGACGTCTTTCCCGAGGATCTTGTTAGTTTGCCACCTCATCGAGAGATCGAGTGCTCTATTGATTTAGTGCCCGGCACGGCACCGATTTCTATGGCACCTTATCGTTTTGCCCCAGCCGAGTTGAGTGAGTTGAAGATTCAGCTCTAGGAATTGCTAGATAAGGGCTTCGTTCGCCCTAGTGTTTCGCAGTAGGGAGCACCGGCCCTCTTTGCTAAAAAGAAAGATGGTGCCTTGAGACTGTGTATTGACTATCGGAAGTTGAATCGGGCTACGGTCAAGAATAAGTACCCTATGCCCCGTATAGATGATCTGTTTGACCAGTTGAAGGGGTTCCGTTGTTTCTCTAAGATAGACTTGAGATCGGGTTACCACCAGTTGAGGGTCAGGGAGGAGAATATCCCGAAAACGGCATTCCGTACACGGTATGGCCACTATGAGTTTCTGGTGATGTCGTTTAGGCTCACCAATGCACCAGCAGTCTTTATGGACTTGATGAACCGAACCTTCCGGAAATTCTTAGATCGCTTTGTGGTCGTTTTCGTGGACGACATTTTGATTTATTCGCCTTCTGAGGAGGAGCACGAGGAACACTTGAGAGTGGTGATTGAGTTACTTACAGCCCATAGGCTGTATGCCAAGTTTGGAAAGTGTGAGTTCTGGCTAGGGGAACTCAAGTTCTTAGGCCATGTGGTTTCTGGGAAAGGAGTGTCTGTTGATACATCCAAGATTGAGGCAGTGCAAGATTGCTCACAGCCTAAGAGTGTGTTTGAGATCCACAGTTTTCTGGGGTTAGCTAGGTATTACCGCCGGTTTGTGAAGGATTTCTCCAGGCTAGCTTCGCCATTGACTAGATTGACTCGGAAGGAAGTCAAATTTGTGTGGAGTGAGACTTGTGAAAAGTCGTTCCAAGAGCTGAAAGTCAGATTGACCACCACTCCGGTCTTGATTATTCCGGAGAGAGGGTTGGGTTATGCAGTTTATTGTGATGCCTCACGAGAGGGTTTGGGTTGTGAGTTAATGCAAGAGGGGAAAGTGGTGGCCTATGGCTCACGTTAGTTGAAAATACATGAGAAGAATTACCCTACACATGACCTAGAGTTAGCAGCAGTGATATTTGCCTTGAAGATCTGGAGGCATTACCTTTATGGTGAGAGGTTCGAGGTGTTCTCGGACCATAAGAGTTTGAAGTACCTGTTTACACAGAGGGACTTGAATTTGAGATAGAGAAGGTGGATGGAGTTCATTGAGGACTACGACTTTGAGTTACACTATCACCCGGGGAAGGCCAATATAGTGGCCGATGCCCTTAGCAGGAAATCCATTAGTGATGTAGCTTGTATCGCCATCCGGGAGTGGGAGATGTTGGGTACACTTGGCGAGTTTGATTTGTTTTTGGGCGAATTCGTTGAGGCTGCGGCCTTGTTTTCGGTTGTTGCACAGCCTACACTTGTGACTCGAGTGTTAGAGGTACAGGGAGGTGACCTTGAGGTAGAGTCTTTCCGAGAGAAGATTTCCAGTGGGAAGGTTGAGAAGGGTTTGACAGTGTATCCCGACCAGAGTGTGAGATACCGAGACCGTTTGTTTGTGCCGGAGTCTTGCCGAGAGGAGGTACTCCGAGAGTTTCATCATTCACGCCTTGCGGTGCATCCGGGAGGCACTAAGATGTATTGGGATTTGGGTCGCCAGTTTTGGTGGGGGGTATGAAGAAGGATGTGGCGGTTTTCGTGTCTAAGTGCCTTACTTGTTAGCAAGTGAAAGCCGAGCATCAGAGGCCAGCGGGTTTGTTACAACCCTTGCCTATTGCCGAGTGGAAGTGGGAGCATGTCACTATGGACTTCGTTTTAGGTCTTCCGAGGACTCAGCGGGGTAGTGATGCTATTTGGGTGGTTGTAGACCGGTTGACTAAGTCAGCGCACTTTATCCCTATGCGCGTGAGAGATTCGGTAGATCATCTTGCCGACTTGTATATTCGGGACATAGTGAGGTTGCACGAGGTCCCAGTGACGATCGTCTCAGATAGAGACCCTCGTTTTACTGTGAGGTTGTGGCAGAGTTTGCAGAGTGCCTTGGGCACTAAGTTGACCTTTAGTATGGCTTATCATCCTCAGACTGACGGGCAGTCCGAGCGTACTATTCAGATCATTGAGGATATGCTTCGAGGTTGTGTCCTTGACTTTAGTGGGACGTGGGAGAGGCACTTGCCCTTGGTGGAGTTTGCCTACAACAACAGCTTTCAGTCTAGTATCGGTATGGCACCGTTTGAGGCCTTGTATGGCCGACCTTGTTGGTCGCCAGTTTGTTGGGCCGATGTGGGTGATGCGCCTTTGTTGGGCCCGGAGTTGGTGAGAGAAACAATGGAGAAATTCAAGCTTATCCGTAGGAGGCTTGTTACAGCCCAGTGTCGTCAAAAGAGTTATGCCGACCGTAGGAGGAGGCCTTTAGCTTTTGAGACGAGTGATCATGTTTTTCTGAAAATATCACCTAGGCGAGGTTTGATGAGGTTTGGGAAGAGTGGAAAGTTATCCCCTCGGTTTATTGGTCCCTTTGAGATCCTCGAGAGGACTGGGGAGGTTGCTTATCGTTTGGTTTTGCCGCCACAGTTGTCCGGAGTGCATGACGTGTTTCATGTGAGTATGCTTCGGAAGTATGAGCCAGATCCATCGCATGTATTGGATTGGACCGACTTAGAAGTAGATGAGGATGCCTCGTATGAGAAGAGACCGGTTCCGGTCTTGAATAGGCGGGATCAAGTCTTGCGAGGCAAGACCATTCCCTTGGTAAAGGTTTTGTGGAAACATCACGGAGTGGAGGAAGCCACTTGGGAACGTGAGTTGGAGGTCCGAGAGAAATATTCGGATCTATTTGTGGATGTTTGAGTATATGTTGTATATTTTATTGTATTGTTGAACCTTAAGAGTATTGAAAATATCTTAGGTTGTAAAACATTGTGTATGTTTTGGTTTAATGGAAGTATTTTGGAACTTGCCTTGAAATGGAAGTTTGATATAACATTGCATATGTTGAATGTGTTATAGAAATGGAAATCATATCATGAATATTGAATATGATGTGGAAATGGGAATCATGTGCGTTTTAAACTGTTGAAATGGCAAGGAAATGCATGTTGAAATGTATATGTTGTGAAATGCCTCTTGACAAGAGATGGAATGATCGGGAAGGGTCGAGTTATTTAATGTTAAATGTAACATTGTTTAAAATGGAGAAAAACTTGTTCTTTTGAAAACTTGTATTTAATTTTGGGGACGAAATTCTTTAAGGGGGGAAGGTTATAGCGATTCCGGGTTTTTACCCCTTGTTGTACAGTGATCCGGACTTGGTTCCGTGGATGTTGGCAGTTGTTTATATCTTATTTACATCCTTTCGTACTTTGTATTTGAGTTATAGGATGTGCTGGGCGTGTTCTGAACAGGTGGGTTGAGTTTTGGTCTCAAGTGTAGTTGCCCGAGTTTTTGGTGTTACGCTCTAGCGGATAATTCTGTGCTCGAGCGGAGTTTGGTTTTTGGTTGTCCGCTCGAGCGGGCCTTCTTGCGCTCGAGCGGGATTTACACACTCCCTGTATCTCGTGTCCCTGCAAAACTTCTGCAGGTGTGTTTTTCACGCTCGAGCGGGTTTCCTACGCTCGAGCGAGTCGCGCTCGAGCGGGTATGCTGGCGCTCGAGCGGGTAGTGCTTTGTCTGTGAGAGTTCTGGGAGGGAAAAATCTACACTCAAGCGAACTTGTTTTCGCGCTCAAGCGGATGTATTTTATTCTTGTGTCTTGGAGCTCGAGCGGGCATTCTTGCGCTCGAGCATGTCCAGATTTTTGTGTTTGACGCTCGAGTGTTCTATTCCCCACTCGAGCGGAAGTGTCATATATCAGTGGGCAGTTGGGCATTTTTGAATCACTTTTTACATTCACTCTCTCTCTCTTACTTTCTAAAAACACTTTTTAGAGCCTCTCTCTCTAGGATTTCCCTTCTCTCTAAGGTTTGATCTAGTTAAAGTGTTCTCCTATCCTTAGGCCTTTGTAAAAAGCGTGTTGATTGTTGAGGGCTTCGTTTTGATCCGAAAAGTTTGGAGTTTGGAACACTTTGGTTTTGGTCTTCTTCTCCATTTGAGCTCTAACTTCGACGTAGGGATATCTTACTCCTCCTTATGAGCTTTGTCTTTAAATTTTAACATTTTGATATGTTGGGGATTGTTGGATAATTTTGAGAAAGTTTGGGTCTTTGTGTAATTTTACAAAAGATGGAGTTTTATTTATATAAGCCTATTTGCATGTTTAGCATGGAGAAATGATATAAATGTTGGGTTATTGATAGAAATGGAACCTTAGGGTTGTTTTGTTAATTATGGAAAATGCCCTAATTACATTGATGAATTAATGTGTGAAATTAATTTTGAGAAATGAGAAGTTGGATTGAAAATGTTGAAATTGGGAATATATGGGATTAAAGGGTGTAGTTGGATCATTTATCACTCACCTAGTTGAAATGTTGATATTTTATCCGTTTGGTGCATTTATTTTCTGTTTAGAAATAACTGCTTTGGGCTATCAGTAGAGGATAGTCTTGATTGTTGTGGACAATGCATGATGATTAGGCGAACTAAAACTAATCGATTGAGTATGCTATCGAGTATAGCGGTTGGAATAATACATCAACTTTATGTATTGATTGATTGTGTATATGATCTATGTTTATATACATTGTGTGTAGGAGGAGATAGGGGATGTACTCCATGGTTTAGGGGAAGATAGGGGATGGACCTCTAAACCGGATTTCATGTGACATTGATACAACACTACAATGTGTATCAAGTGTGGATTATGGAAGTGTCTGAATTGATTTGATATAGCACTAAAATGTATATCGTTATCAATTGTGAAGTATAGAAGTGTTTCTATATGTTATTGATACAGCACCAAAATGTGTATCCATCATGAATTTCGAAAGTGCTTAAAGATGAGTCTTAATCTCATTAAGTCATTTGGCTAGATTCTAAGCCTTGTTTTCAAACTCAAAGTTGAATAAGAAATGGGAACTGAAGTGTGCCATGGGCATGATTGCCGCGAAACGGTAATACGACATACGTTGGAATACAAGTGTGGATCATCTATTGAATGCTTTTATTTTAGTCATTGTTTATAGTTGGTTTAGTATATTTCTGCTGGGCTGTGCTCACCCTTTATGGGACATCATTTTCAGGTACAGGTAGCATGCCACCTCCAAGGACATAGCTTGGGAGGCTAGAGACAGACAGACTGTTTCTATTGTTTCGTTTTCTTTTGATGTATTACGTGTATATCAAGCCAAGGGCTTTCTTTGTATAGAGTTAGTACTCTTTTTTTGTAACCAAGTGTTGGCTTGGAAAGTTGTAAGCCCATAGGGCATTTACTTTCATTGTCAACATGTAATACATTTTGTAATGATTACTTTGATGGAATATATTTGCGCTTTATTTTCTCGTGTCTAAGCATGCTATTGTTGGATGATTTATGAGTTTATTTTGAAGGCGTTACAGATCTAGGGTTTGATATTCATGATTGGTATTGTTAAGTTGTTTGTTGTTGAGTTATTTTGGAAATGATTTACTATGTTTATGAAGAAATGGAGGAAAGCTCTAATTTGTTATTATTGATATAAGGGATTTAAAAAGGGAGGGAGTTGAATAATCTTTATATTTTGCTAATATGGGTTGGTTAATTGTGTTCATATCAAAAGAAAATAAAAGAGCAGTAACCACGGTGTTGGTATTGTTTCAGACTAATCACGTGATGTTGAGTTGAGTTATGGTTTTGGTACTATGGAATTGATTTTGTAAAATAAAGGTGATGGATTTGGTTTTGGTTTTGTAAAATGGCGAGAATGAATTTTCAGAAAATGGTTGAGGTTGTGTGGTTCGGAAAATAACGGAAAGTGGTCTTTTGAAGGAAAATGAAATCATCACCCTTTGTAAATCGATAATGAACTTGAGGTTGGATTTTGAAATTTCTTCACATATTATTTTTACTATTGGACTGAAAGCCTAGTGAGAATTGGGTTTGTTTTCCTTTCATGTGAAATGTGGATATGGACGGATATGAATTTAAATGGTGGGGTTGGATATTTGAAATCTCTCACCTATGAAAGTATGGATAGTTTATCTATTTGGAAATTATATATATATATATGTTTAGAAATATATGTTTTGGACTATCGGTGGAGGATAGTCATGATTGTTGTAGAAACTGCATGATGATTAGGTGAATTGAAACTAATCATTTGGAATATGTCATTGTATATGACGGTTGGATGTAAACATTGTATATGTGCTTTAGTTGGTCATTGTATATGGTAACGTGTTAAATACATTGTATATGTATCTTGTTTGAGAGGAGCTAGGGGATGTACTCCACAGTTTGGGAGGAGATAGGGGATGGACTCCAGTGATAATTAAGTTGGCCGGAGTGTCCTGGGTGAAAGTCCTGAAATCTTATATACGTTTGCATAACGTAGATGATTGAAGTATTGAAGTGTTGATAATATGAGTTGTAATCTCATTTTGAATTGATTATCATTGAAGTGTTGATAATATGAGTTGTAATCTCATTTTAAATTGATTATGATTGAAGTGTTGATAATATGAGTTGTAGTCTCATTTTGAAATGTTTAGATGATAATGAACTATATCCTTGAATTGGAATTTTGTTATGAAAAGGATGTATCCTTGACTTGGCATTTTGTTATGGGAATGTGTATCGTTGACTTACCTTGCTTAAGGCAGATAGAACAGAATTTATTCATCATTATTGTCTCAGTGTATCTGGGTATATCATGGGTTGTTATGATTATTGTCCTAGAAGGCCGTGTTGCCTAAATTGTTGAAGCAGATAGCTATTGACTACTTATTATTTTCCTTATGTATTAAAGGCATATTTGTATAGTTAAGAATGTGTTGGAAACGGACAGAAGTATTGTGTTGAGATTGTAAAAAAAATGTGAAAGACTTTGAGTACTTGTGAACATGTTTTGAAAAGGCAAATCAAGTGTTAGTTTGAAAAAATGGAAGAAAACATAATGGGCTTGCGGAATCGTTTTCAGGAACTTGTCATTGTCATATGAATTTTGGGAAAACGAGTAACATGAAGAAAGAAAAGTAAATTGCTAATGTTGTTGAATGAAAAGAATGTTTTTAAGAAAAGTTCCTATATAAGTATATTTCTGTATAAACCGTCACATTATGTATATGATATGATTTGATACATTCATGATCATAGCTATCTGTGTATTGCTATTGTTTAGGATCATGTTGAGATCCCTACTGGATTTTATGTTCATCCCACGTTGCTAATCCTTTTTCAGGTGAACGTCGAGAGGTGTTTCAAGATTGAGGATCTTTTTTATGTGTGGGCCACGGGGCCTTTTATTTGTAGGTCGAATGCCATTGATGTAAAAGGGTTAAACCCTTTCTTTTAGTGTTAAAGATGTAAGCCTGCGGGCCGATTTATTTAGTTATGTACATGTTGCATTTTCGAATGAGATAATCTTTATTTATTCTTACAAATGATGTAAAGAGTTTCCGCATGTTATCTTTGTAATTGAATAAACTTAATGAATATGGTAATCGATTCCGAGTAATAAAATGTAGGGCTTGACAGACATAACTTGTATATTATACACACTCCTATAATATTTATTAAATATTAAATAAAGGGCATTTACACACCCTTTATGTAATACACCCACAATTATTAAATATTGATGCACTCAAGATAAATGGTCAGTCTAAAAATTTATTTAAAAAATTACTAAAATTTAGAATTAATTTTTAAAATATTTTACACATAGACAATTGGACATGTGGTAATTCAAAAAACGCCCAATTCCATTAAAAAAAATACAAAAAATTAAAAAAAAAATGTTCAAAATTTGCCAACTAACGATGTCCCAAATGCCAATTTAGAACTTACCCTCCCCACTAAATAGAGATAATTTTTTAGTGCTGTATTTGGTTGGGAGTTTTAAATAAAGATTTAGAAAGAGAAAAGAAAAAGGTAAATAAAATATAAATATAATATATACTTATATTTTCCCTTTCTGTTTTCATTTCTAAATCATTCCTCAAATCTCTCAATCAAATACAACGTAAAAGTTTAGCATGAAGGAAGACACCCTTACCTACCCAAAAATGAAGGAGGGCACCCACAGACTCATCAACGGCAATCGGCATGTTGAAGGAGTTGGCCATCAACATGGCAATCATTGTAAACACCAGCATCAATCATATCCTTATTTAATATTCTCTGAGGCTTTGGTAGTCAGAAGATTCATTTATCAATGGTTCAAAAGACAATTAATTTTTGCTTCAAGTACAATACTGTATTGTATATTTTGTGTTTGCAAATTAGGTCTACTTCATCTCCCTTCCCTTCTTTCACTATCAAATTCTCCCCTACCTGAACACCCCACTTAGGCAATTATTTTTGTTTTACTTCATTTTGATTGTCGGAGTTTTGCGTTTAATAGAATGAGAGTTGGAATTTTGGAATTTGGACATGGAGGAGGGTTTAGAGGATTGAAGAGGTACGAGAGATCGACCCAGAAGAACATTTCCCGTGTGATTGTGTACCACGAAAGCCGTGTCAATACTTAATGACCTGTCCTACACTAATTGGATAGTCGTAAACTACGGGTTTTATAACCTATATATATTTTTTGACCGGAAAAAAAAATTTATTGTAAAATCCATAAAAGATCCAATCAATTTGATAAAAAGGTATCACAAGATCTTAAAATGAGAAAAAAACTTCCACAGAATCAATGATTCAAGCCTCCATCTATAAAATGAAATATATTGGTGAAAAATATACATTATAGTTTTAAAGGACTTTTTGTTTGGGGGGGGGGGAGGGGGAGGCGGGGAGAATTTCAGTTAGATTTTAAAAACTTATTACAAGAAAGTGATAAATTTTATAAATATTAATGATTAAAACTATAAATTTCCATGGATGTGTAAAAAGTTTTAAAAATTATCACTGAATAGTAATTTTTTCCCCTTTTTACTCTTGTACTTTCTGTACCTACTTTACACACTTAGGGGTGGTTTGGGATGTCCAAATTAGTACACTTTTTCACTTTTTATAATAAAAAAATGTGTGACAAAGTAGAGAAAGCAAGTAGAAAAGTAAAGAGAAGATATTGAATGATGTGATCCAAATAAATATATGTATGCAAAAAAAAGTACACTTTTTTAGTATATGCCAAACATCTACTAATATTAATCACTACCCATCACCACTGCTAGCGCGACTATTGTCTAGTTGATCTAATACTCTAAGGATGTGTTTGTTCGACAATCTTCTGTGTAGATAAAATAATTTGAAGCAATTCAAACAAAATAAAATAAAACTTACAGCATTTATTTTGTAAAACCGCATAAATAATTCAAAAACCAAGTCGAGTTTGTGACACTTTGTCCTTAAGACAGATTCGCCCCACTACGGTACTTACGGTTGAGTGGCGTCTATCTCCCAGGATACAATGATCTTAACCAATTTGTGGTAGCACTCCAAAACAAATTGTTCGGCGAACCAAACCTGTATTCTAACTCTGAATATTTATTCTAAAACAAAAATGAAGAATAATGCACAGAATAAAATCTGGACAGCAAAGATGGGATTTTGCAAACTGATTTTCGGGTCCTTAGACTGCTGGAAATGGTCTGAATTTATAGGCAATCAATTCTGTCCCAACAGGTATGTAAACCGCCAAACAGATATGCCACTGTTTTAAGACAGATTGAAAATGAAAACTGGACAGATCTTGAATCTATCTGAATTTCAACAGTTCTCTGGACAGATTTTTAGATGTATTATTATCAACCACAATCTGTAGGAACAAGTCTCCAATATAGACCCAAACAGGTACAAATTTGAAGTGAACAGGTATCAACTATATTTGAACAGATGTTGTTTATAAAACAAACAGATTCAACAAATTAACTGCTGGTAACAGTAGCAGTTATATTCCTGTTCTGAAACTGCCTGGACAGTTTCGAATTCAAATCTGTCAGGGTGCTCTGTTTGGACTGATTAATCTGTTCAAAAATAATGGACTAGAAGATGAAACATATGGACAGAAAATTAATTCAATTATTTGGCACAAACTTTGAATTTAATTTCATTTAAAATTCAAATAAATTAATATTAGAACCGACCCGACCCACAACCCACACCCGGCTCGGCCAGACGGACGGCGGCAGCGGCGCGCGTGTGATGGTTTGGGCTAAGGTTCACTTTGTCCATAACTCCTCCCTTTTACAAACTTGGGGTGCCCTTTGCGGCCCAACCCAAGTATTGTAGGCTAAAGTTTATAAACTCAACAAAACTCTCTTAAAGTTTCAATGTGGGATAAGCCTCACAAGGAAACTCACTTTAAAACTTTAAATGTCCATTCCACGAACCCAAAAACGACGTCATGTTCCCTTTCACTCATAAATGGTTTTGGCGAACCATCTTCTCCGTGTGACTTGCCATGCGGCAAGGAATACTTCACCTGTTCGGACCCGCCCCAAAAGACATTTGGGGCCCACTCAATTTTGGGCTCAAAGTCGGCCCAAAATAAGCCTATATGAATCATTTTTCCAACAGTCCCCCACATGAATGGAATTTGACGGAGAGAAAATGCAACAACATGATCTAAATACAGAGAGTACAGAAATTGGTAATATTCTGCAAAGGATAGGTAGCTTTTGGCTTTGAACCTTCCCTTGTGAGACACTATCGGATTTACTAGCTAACTAATGAACATGATGTCTTGAACTGTTCAGCCGTTTGTGTAAACCAAGACAATAGAACTCACACAGTATATCCCAGACACAGTTTAGTTCTCACTATTGTGTTCATTTTGGCCCTGAACAACCTGGTATTTCATGAGTGCTCTAGAGAATTGTAGTCTTTCACAAATCTCATAGAACCAGCCCAGTTCACAATCACGTAGGTGATTCTTATGAAGAGTATCTTGCTATACTCCACTAGGTTAACCTAGATATAAGAATCATTAAAAGTTTTACTTAACCTAAAACGCTGCAGACATCACTATTTCATCATAGAAATGGGTAGGAGTTGGACACCCCAGTGATCCTTCTGAGTCATTCACAATTCAGTTGTCTCTTTGAATCTAGATCTTGGGATCTCCAGTCAACTAGGTTGAGTTGCCGTTGTGGTAACTTTTATTTAATAGGCTTTAGTCTCATTCCTCTCGATGAATTCTCAACTAACTCTGTTGCTAACCCTTTGGTTAGTGGATCCGCTATGTTGTCTTTAGACTTAACATATTCTATGGAAATAATTCCATTAGAGAGTAGTTGTCTTACGGTATTATGTCAACGACGAATATGTCGAGACTTACCGCTATACATATGACTCCGTGCTCTACCAATTGCTGATTGACTATCACAAAGTATGCATATAGCAGGCACCGATTTTGGCCATATTGGAATATCTTCAAGGAAGTGGCGAAGCCATTCTGCTTCTTCCCTAGCTTTGTCTAAAGCTCTGAATTCTGATTCCATAGTAGACCTAGCAATACAAGTCTGTTTGGAAGATTTCCAAGATACAGCCACCCCACCAAGAGTAAAGACATATCCACCGGTGGACTTTGAGTCTCTAGTATCCAATATCCAATTTGCATCACAGTATCCTTCAAGTACTACTGGATATCTAGTATAATTCAGCCCAATATTACGAGTAAATCGGAGATACCTTAGAATCCTTATAATTGCTTTCCAGTGTTCTACTCCCGGATTACTCGTATATCTACTTAATTTACTTACTGCATAAGCTATATCTGAACGAGTGCAGTTCATCAAGTACATTAAGCTTCCAATAATTTGGGCATATTCTAATTGAGAAATACTTTCTTGTACATTCTTAGATAGAAATAAATTAACATCTACAGGTGTTCTAGCAAGATGATCATCATCTTTGCAGAATTTGTCAAGTATTTTCTCAATATAATGAGATTGTGACAGAGCATATCCTTCTAATGTTTTGGTAATTTTCATACCAAGAATTACATCAACAATGCCCACGTCCTTCATGTCAAAATGTTTATTTAATATTTTCTTGGTAGTTTTAATCATATCATTATTACTACTTACGATGAGCATATCATTTACATAAAGACATACAATGACATAACATTTGTCTGTGTTTTTAATATAAACACATTTGTCACACTCATTAATTTTGAATCCATTTGACATCATTGCCTTGTCAAATTTCTCATGCCACTGCTTTGGCGCTTGTTTTAAATGATATAATGATTTAACCAATTTACACACTTTCTTTTCTTTTCCGGGAACAAAAAAACCTTCTGGTTGTTCCATGCAAATTTCTTCATTTAACTCACCATTTAAGAAAGCGGTTTTCACATCCATTTTATGAATTTCTAGATTGTATAGAGATGCAATGGCAATTAGCATTCTAATGGATGTTATTCTAGTAACCGGTGAGTATGTGTCAAAGTAATCAAGACCTTCTTTTTGTCTAAATCCTTTGACCACAAGTCTTGACTTGTACTTGTCAATTGATCCATCCGCTTTCATTTTCCTTTTGAAAATTCACTTGTACCCAAGAGGTTTACAACCTGGTGGCAAGTCCACTAATTCCCAAGTGTGATTTTGCAAGATGGATTCAACTTCACTGTTGACAGCTTCTTTCCATAAAGGAGCCTCAGGACTGGACATAGCCTCTTTATAAGTTAAAGGCTCATTTTCTAACAAATATGTTAGAAAATCAGGACCAAAAGATTTTGAGGTTCTAGCACGTTTACTACACCTAGGTTCCTCTTCCTCATTTTGATCTAACTCTTGTTCTTGATCATGAGATCTTTTATTGTTACTAATCTCTTGTCTAGTTTTATTTGGAAATACATGTTCAAAGAAAGATGCATTTCGAGATTCAATAATAGTATTTACATGCATTTCGGAACGTTCTGATTTATGAATCAAAAACCGATATGCACTACTATTCTTGGCATAACCAATGAAAATGCAATCAATGGTCTTAGGACCTATCTTAGTCTTTTTAGGACTAGGAATAGCCACTTCAGCCAAACACCCCCACACTTTTAAGTATTTGTAGGATGGTATTCTTCCATGCCACAATTCATAAGGTGTTTGATTCACTTTCTTTCGGAGTACTTTATTGAGTATATAATTAGCAGAAAGTATTGCTTCCCCCCACAAGTTCTGAGGTAATCCAGAACTTATTAACATGGCATTCATCATTTCTTTTAAAGTCCTATTTTTTCTTTCAGCAATTCCATTTTGCTGAGGTGAGTAAGGAGCGGTGGTTTGATGAATTATTCCATGTTCTTTACAAAACTCACCAAAAGGTGATTCATATTTACCACCTCTATCACTTTTAAGTTTCTTGATTTTCTTATCAAGTTGATTTTCAACTTCATTCTTATGTTGAATGAAAGTTTCCAAAGCTTCATCCTTAGTTCGAATTAAATAAACATAACTATATCTAGTATAGTCATCTATAAAAGTGATAAAATATTTTTTCCCACCTCTAGTTTGAATTGGTTTAAAATCACAAATGTCACTATGAATTAATTCAAGTGATTCCGTACTTCTTTCAATTGAATGGAAAGAAGTTTTGGATAATTTTGCCTCAATGCAAATTTCACATTTATGATTTGAATCAATGTCAAATTTAGGTAAACATTCCATATTAATTAATCTACGCAAAGATCCATAATTAACATGTCCTAGTCTACCATGCCACAAATTTGAAGTCTCAAGCAAGTAAGAAGATGTATTTTTATTAATAACTGAGGGTACAACGGTCATTACATTCATTTTGAAAAGGCCATCAGACATGTAACATTTTCTTACATACATCTCGTTTTTGGTAAGTACATACTTGCCACTTTCAAAAACTAGTCTAAACCCATTCTTACTCAACAAAGATCCGGAAACAAGATTCTTGTGAATGTCTGGTACATACAACACATTGTTGAGAGTGAGTTCCTTTCCAGATGTCATTTTCAGAATAATCTTTCCTTGTCCTTCAACTTTAGAAGTCGAGGAGTTGCCCATAAAAAGTTGTTCACCATTGGCCACTGTAGAATAAGATGTGAACATCTTTTTTGTCGGCACAGATATGGCGAGTAGCACCAGTGTCCACCCACCACTGTTTAGGATTTCCGACAAGATTTGCCTCAAAAACAACTGCAGAAAGATTTATGACATCTACACCATTGGAAATTATATCCATTTCGGTCATTTTGGCTTTAGCAACCTTCTTACTTGATCTTCCTTTGCCTTTACGTTTGTAACGACGATCTATTGCGCGATGTCCCTCTTTGTTACAAATGTAACACATGCCATTAAACTTGTATTTCTTAGTTTCCCCTCCTTTAGATAGCATTCTCTTCTGCCATCTTTTAAAAACAGTTCCTAAGAACTTCTCTGGTTTTTCACTATGATTCACTGGCACAGTCCCAACATAAGGAGAGGTTGGCGTAATGGCAATCACCATACCAGTACTGGTTTGAACATAAGTTTGACTAGTTTTAGTAGTCATAAATTCTAAATTATAAAATAAAATTATAATTAGAATTTTATACTACACAAAAAAATAAAACCAAAAATCACAGAATTTTAAATTTTGTAAAAATAAAAGAAACAAGAATTGTAACTTTTATTTCCAATTAATTTGAAAATAAAATAAAATTTTATTTAACCAAATTAATTCCACACAGAAAATTAAATTCCTGTAACACTTCAATAATTAAAATACTGAAACAGAATTTTAATTAATGAAAACTCAGAAAATAATTTCTAAAAACCCAAAATTAATTTCTGAAAAAATTCCACAAAAATATATTCTGAATTGTTAATGACACCAGTATCGTACTACTAGTTGTCAAAGAAAATAGATAATATATTACTACTATCTGTCAAGTAGCATATAATCACTATTTGTTTTTCCAACTAGAATATTATTTTGTAAATCCACAGAAAATAATTTTCTTTTAAAAGAAGAAAGAGAATAGGAAACCAACGAAAAATTCTGTAAACAGAATAATTCGAATCTGTCTTAAGATTTTTGGACAATCTTCTGTGTAGATAAAATAATTTGAAACAATTCAAACAAAATAAAATAAAACTTACAGCATTTATTTTGTAGAACCGCATAAATAATTCAAAGACCAAGTCGAGTGTGTGACACTTTGTCCTTAAGACAGATTCGCCCCGCTACGGTACTTACGGTTGAGTGGCGTCTATCTCCCAGGATACAATGATCTTAACCAATTTGTAGTAGCACTCCAAAAAAAATTGTTCTGCGAACCAAACCTGTGTCCTAACTCTCTGAATATTTATTCTAAAACTAAAATGAAGAATAATGCACAAAATAAAATCTGGACAGCAAGGATGGGATTTTGCAAACTGATTTTCGGATCCTTAAACTGCTGGAAATGGTCTGAATTTATAGGTAATCAATTCTGTCCTAACAGGTATGTAAACCGCCAAAAAGATATGACACTGTTTTAGGACAGATTGAAAATGAAAACTGGACAGATTTTTGGATGTATTATTATCAACCACAATCTGTAGGAACAAGTCTCCAATATATAGACCCAAACAAGTACAAATTTGAAGTGAACATGTGTCAACTATATTTGAACAGATGATGTTTATAAAACAAACAGATTCAACAGATTAACTGCTGGTAACAGTAGCAGTTATATTCCTGTTTTGAAACTGCCTGGACAGTTTCGAATTCAAATCTGTTCGGGTGCTCTGTTTGGACTGATTAATCTGTTCAGAAATAATGGACTGGAAGAAGAAATATATGGACAGAAAATTAATTCAATTATTTGGCACAAACTTTGAATCTAATTTCATTTAAAATTCAAATAAATTAATATTAGAACTGACTCGACCCACAACCCACACCCGGCTCGGCCGGACGGCCGGCGGCGGCGACGGCGTGTGTGTGATGGTTTGGGCTAAGGTTCACTTTGTCCATAACTCCTCCCTTTTACAAACTTGGGGTGCCCCTTGGGGCCCAACCCAAGTATTGTAGGCTAGAGTTTATAAACTCAACAAAACTCTCTTAAAGTTTCAATGTGGGATAAGCCTCACAAGGAAACTCACTTTAAAACTTTAAATGTCCATTCCACGAACCTGAAAACGACGTTATGTTCCCATTCACTCATAAATGGTTTTGACGAACCGTCTTCCCCGTGTGACTTGCCATGCGGCAAGGAACACTTCACCTCTTCGAACCTGCCCCAAAAGACGTTCGGGGCCCACTCAATTTTGGGCTCAAAGTCGGCCCAAAATGAGCCTATATAAACCATTTTTCCAACAGTGTTTGTTTGGACGGACTAGATAAAGGGAGATTGAAATTCATCGGATTGTAATCATGGGATTCATAGTCCTAGGACTATTTGGTTGGATAGGATATGTATCTCATGTTTGTTTAGTTATAAGATTAAATGTCAGGAAATGACTATTTGGTTAGATATGATATAAATCCTATATTTGTTTGGGATGTTATAGAGAATGATAAATGCTCAAATGACTATTTTACCATTTTCAATTATTTACTAAGTAATAGCAATATTAAACATATCTTTAATATTTTAATTATTTTTAGCTAGATTAAATAAAATTTTATTTTGTTTTGTTTTTTACACAATCAAATAAATTTATTTTAAAAAAATTAAATAAATAAAAATATCAATAAAAATATAAGCTATTTTTTAATCAAAATTTTAAATAAATTTATTTTAAATAATAATAATAGTTAAATAATGAAATTAAATAAAAACATCTAATAAAATTTAAATAATGAAATTAAATAAAATATATACAAAATTTTAAAATAAAACAATAAAATATCTATAAAAAATTATTTTTAAAAATTAAATACATAAAACATCAATAAAAATTAAATAAAATTATTTTATTTCTAAATTGAGACATTTAAATTTTATTGAATTTTGCTAAATATAATACATAATTAAATAGTAGATGGTCAAAATGGCCATTTCACCACCTAATCTCATATCCCCCCGCCCCCCATTCCCCTATTTGTATCCCATCCCCCCATGGGACAAAATTGTAACGCCCTCAAAATAATAACAATAAACCCATCAGATAAGACATGCATTTACATTTAAACTAACCGCATTCCTTTCATTCATTAGAATTTCAGGAAATAAGTATTACATGTTAACCTCATAACAAAATGCCCTACGGGCTTACAGCTTTCCAAGTTAACACTTGGTTACAACAAAGAGTTCTAACTCGTTTACACATTAAGCCCTTGGCTTGAAATTACATGTAATACATCAAAAGTAAAACGACAGAACTATGCCCGCCACTAGCCTCCCAGCTATGTCCTTGGAGGTGGCATGCTTCCTGTACCTGAAAATGATATTCCCATATAGGGTGAGCCACAGCCCAGTAGAAATACACTAAACCAACCATGGACAATGACTAAAACATTAGCAATTGATAGTTGGTCAACGCTGATACAATCACATAAATTACATATTTATGTCAACGACTTACAAGTCCCAATTACTTTTCATTTTCCCTTTTTCAACAGATAAGCATGCTAGCTCTATCGTTATTTCCATAGTTATGTATAAAAACTATATCTCACATTCAGATAAGCATAAAAGCTATATCCACATTCTCAACAGATATGTATATCAACAATATCCACAGATAAGCATACAAGCTGTATCCACACTTCACAACAGATATGTATATCAACAATATCCACAGATAAGCATACAAGCTGTATCCACACTTCACTTCACAAAGATAAGCATATGAGCTCTATCTTCACTTCTCTAGACAAGCATATGAGCTCTGTCTACGGAGTACATCCCCTATCTCCTCCAAATACCTATCCGGTTTAGAGGTACATCCCCTATCTTCCCCTAAACCGCGGAGTACATCCCCTATCTCCTCCTCTACACACAACGTATATAAACACATTGGTTCTATATACAATCACACAATACAAACAATTAATGTATTCTAGCAACTGTCAAGTTCCATAACACATTCCATTGATTAGTTTCAGTTTGCCTAATCAACATACATTGTCTACAACAATCACGACTATCCTCCACCGATAGCCCAAAGCAGTTATTTCTAAAACAGAAAATGAATGCACAAATGGATATTCAATCAACATTTCATTTCCTCATTTCTCACCAATTAATTATCCCAATTAATTAAACAATGTAATTAGGCCATTTTCCATAATTACTATTTCAACCCTTAGGTCCCATTTTCATCAATGATTTAACATTCATTCCATTTCTCTATGCCAAACATGCATCTAGGTTTATTATGAATAAAACCCCAACTTTTGTAAAATTACACAAAAGCCCCAAACTTTCACAAAATTACCAAACCAAGCCCAACATCTCAAAATACCAAAATTTAAAGACAAAACCCATAGAGAGGAGTAGGTTATCCCTACCTCAAATTCGGAGTCCCAAAGGAGAAGACGACAAAACCCAACGTGCTCCAAAACCCGTGATTTTCAGATTAAAATGAAGCCCTCGACGATCAACCACTTTTTTGTAAAGGCCAAAGGTGAGTAAATCACTCCTACTAGATCAAAACCTAGAGAGAAGGTAGTATCTAGAGAGAAAGACTCAACAATGGTGTTTTTGGAAAAGTAAGAGAGAGAAGAGAAAGTGAAAAAGTGATTTGAAAAGTCACAATTTCGGGACTTAAACCCAGTCTTCCGCTCAAGCGTAAAACACCCCGCTCGAGCGGCCACTCACAGACTTCCGCTCGAGCGGCCAACCTCCCGCTCGAGCGCAGAATGCACTCGTCCAGCATTTTTGCAGAACCAGGCCTACGCTCGAGCTCCCAACTCTACGCTCGAGCTCACAACACTGCACAACAAGATACTGGATGGATGTATTCCCCGCTCGAGCGCCAACACCTCCGCTCGAGCGGACAGGCCAAAAATCTGGGCAACTAGTTTTGGTTTCTAAACTCAACCAACCTGTAACAAACCCGCTCAACACATCCTATAACTCAAATACAACGTAAGAAAGGATGTAAACAAGATAATGAACAACTACCAACATCCACGGACACATGTCCGGATCACTATACAACAAGGGTAAATCCGGGATCGCTATAACCTCCCCCCCTTAAAGAATTTCGTCCCCGAAATTAAACACAAGTTTTCAAAAACAAGTTTTCCTCCATTTTAAACAATGTTATATTTTAACATTCAACAATTCGACCCATTACCGGTCATCCCATCCCTTTAACAAGAGACATATCACAATATGTAAACAACATATGTACTATCAACATGCATCAACATTATGCACTATCTTTCCAATTTCAACAATATATTCAACACATATAGTATCACATTCAACTTCCGTATGAGGCAAGTTCCGAAACATACTTCCAATAACCAAAACATTTTCAATGTTTCACAACTTAAGACATATATAAAAGCTCTTAAGTTCAACAAAATGTAAAATTTAAATACAAGATTACATATCAACAAACAAGTCCGGATATTTCTCACGGACTTCCAACTCACGTTCCCAAGTGGCTTCCTCCACTCCGTGATGTTTCCACAAGACTTTCACCAAAGGAATGGTCTTGCCACGCAGGACCTGATCCCGCCTATCCAAGACCCGAACCGGTCTCTCCTCATACGAGGCATCCTCATCTACCTCTAAATCGGTCCAATCCAGCACATGTGATGGATCTGGCTCATACTTCCGAAGCATACTCACATGAAACACGTCATGCACCCCGGACAACTGCGGTGGTAAGGCCAATCGATAAGCAACCTCACCAATCCTCTCAAGGATCTCAAAAGGACCAATAAACCGAGGGGATAACTTCCCACTCTTCCCAAACCTCATCAGACCTCGCCTAGGTGATATCTTCAGAAAGATATGATCACCTACCTCAAACGCCAAAGGCCTCCTCCTACGGTCGGCATAACTCTTTTGTCGACTCTGGGCTGTAACAAGCCTCCTACGGATAAGCTCAACTTTCTCCGTCGTCTCCCTAACCAACTCCGGACCCAACAAAGGTGCATCACCCACCTCGGCCCAACACACTGGAGACCTACACGGTCGGCCATACAAGGCCTCAAACGGTGCCATACCGATGCTAGACTGAAAACTGTTGTTGTAGGCAAACTCTACCAATGGCAAGTGCCTCTCCCACGTCCCACTGAAGTCCAGGACACAACCCCGAAGCATATCCTCGAGGATCTGAATAGTACGCTCGGACTGCCCGTCAGTCTGAGGATGATAAGCCGTACTAAAGGTCAACTTAGTGCCCAAGGCACTCTGCAAACTCTGCCACAACCTAGCAGTAAAACGAGGATCTCTATCTGAGACGATCGTCACTGGGACCCCGTGCAATCTCACTACGTCCCGAATATACAAATCGGCAAGATGATCTACCGAATCTCTCACGCGCATAGGAATAAAGTGCGCCGACTTAGTCAACCGGTCTACAACCACCCAAATAGCATCACTACCCCGCTGAGTCTTCGGAAGACCTACAACGAAGTCCATAGTGACATGCTCCCACTTCCACTCGGCAATAGGCAAAGGTTGCAACAAACCCGCTGGCCTCTGATGCTCGGCCTTCACTTGCTGGCAAGTAAGGCACTTCGATACGAAAACAGCCACATCTCTTTTCATACCCCGCCACCAAAACTGGCGACCCAAATCCTGATACATCTTAGTACCTCCCGGATGCACCGCAAGGCGCGAATGGTGAAACTCTCGGAGTACTTCCTCACGGCAAGCCTCCGGTACAAACAAACGGTCTCGGTATCTCACACTCAGGTCGGGATACACCGTCAAACCCTTCTCAACTTTCCCACTGGAGATCTTCTCTCGGAGGGATTCTACCTCAAGGTCACCTCTCTGTGCCTCTAACACTCTAGTCACAAGTGTAGGCTGCACCACAACAGAAAACAAGGCCGCAGCCTCAACAGATTCGCCCAGTAGCAAATCAAACTCGCCAAGTGCTCCCAACATCACCCATTCCCGGATGGCTATACAAGCTACATCACTAATGGTTTTCCTACTAAGGGCATCGGCCACAACATTGGCCTTTCCCGGATGATAATGCAACTCAAAATCATAATCCTCGATGAACTCCATCCATCTCCTCTGCCTCAGATTCAAGTCTCTCTGTGTAAACAGATACTTCAAACTCTTATGATCCGAGAATACCTCGAACCTTTCACCATAAAGGTAGTGCCTCCAGATTTTCAAGGCAAAGATCACAGCTGCTAACTCTAGGTCATGTGTGGGGTAATTCTTCTCGTGTATTTTCAACTGACGTGAGCCATAAGCTACCACTTTTCCCTCTTGCATCAACACACAACCCAAACCCTCTCGTGAAGCATCACAATAAACCGCATAACCCAACCCTCTCTCTGGTATAATCAACACCGGAGCGGTGGTCAATCTAACTTTCAGCTCTTGGAACGACTTTTCACAAGTCTTACTCCACACAAACTTGACTCCCTTCTGAGTCAGCCTAGTCAACGGTGACGCTAACCTGGAGAAATCCTTCACAAACCGACGGTAATACCCAGCTAATCCCAGAAAACTGCGGATCTCAAACACACTCTTAGGCTGTGCCCAACCTTGCACTGCCTCAACCTTGGACGTATCAACAGACACCCCTTCCCCGGATACCACATGGCCTAAGAATTTGACTTCCCCCAGCCAGAACTCACACTTCCCAAACTTGGCATACAGCCTATGGGCTCTAAGTAACTCAAGCACCACTCTCAAGTGTTCCTCGTGCTCCTCCTTAGATGGCGAATAGATAAGAATGTCGTCCACGAAGACGACCACAAAGCGGTCTAAGAACTCCCGGAAAATCCGGTTCATCAAGTCCATAAAGACTGCCGGTGCATTGGTAAGTCCGAATGGCATCACCAAAAACTCATAATGGCCATACCGCGTACGGAATGCCGTCTTAGGAATATCTTCCTCCCTGACCCTCAACTGATGGTAACCCGATCTCAAGTCTATCTTAGAGAAACAACGAGAACCCTTCAACTGGTCAAACAAATCATCTATACGGGGCATAGGGTACTTATTTTTAACCGTAGCCCGATTCAACTTCCGGTAGTCTATACACAATCTCAAGGCACCATCTTTCTTTTTAACAAAGAGGGCCGGTGCTCCCCACGGTGAAACACTAGGGCGAACAAAGCCCTTATCTAGCAATTCCTGGAGCTGAACTTTCAACTCAACCAACTCTGCTGGAGCAAAACGGTAAGGTGCCATAGAAATCGGCGCCGTACCAGGCACTAAATCAATAGAGAACTCTATCTCTCGGTGAGGTGGCAAACT
This sequence comes from Camellia sinensis, assembly GCF_055761805.1. Classification (NCBI taxonomy): domain Eukaryota; kingdom Viridiplantae; phylum Streptophyta; class Magnoliopsida; order Ericales; family Theaceae; genus Camellia; species Camellia sinensis. The sequence goes on along the minus strand of NC_138963.1, from coordinate 180,090,296 downwards.
AACAAGATCTTCGGGAAAGACATCCGAATGCTCACAAACCACCCTCGGTAATACAACCTGGGTCTCACCACTCTCACCACTCTCAAAGCTGGCAAGTAGACTACTAAGCTCACTTCGCCCTCGCGAATCATACCCCGGTGGCAAAACACTACCAACCCGGTCTCCCAAGAAATGGAACCACTCCCCGCTCAAGGTACACAATGTAACCCTCTGGCGGTAGCAATCAATAACAGCCCGGTATGACGATAACCAGTCCATACCCAAAATAACATCAAAACCCTTCATGGGCATGACAACAAACGGAAAAGGAAGCCTATAGTCGGCGACCTCTATATCACATCCTCTAACACCCTGTTTCAGAATCAACTCACCACCCAAAGGTGATACCACACAAATAGGAGATGCTAACTGTGCTAACTCCAATTCCAAAACAGATGCAAATGCAGCAGATACAAAAGAATGAGATGCACCCGTGTCTATCAACACATTAGCAACTGAGTTGCAAAACAGAAAAGTACCTCTCACTATTGATGGAGCCGGTACTAAATCCTGCGCGGTAACAGCATACACGCGCCCCGTAGGCCCCTGGTCTACCTGCTCACCTCTCGGAGCAAAAGACTGCTGCACAGACTGGGATGACGAAGCTCCCGGATTGGCTCTCGAGGCCTGCACAGACTGAGCTGGCTGAAAACCCTGCGTCTGCCTAGAACCAGACGCTCCCGAAGTGGCACTCAACTGTGGGCAAAACCTCTTCATGTGCCCAGGTTGTCCACACTGATAACAAATCAAGAGCTGCCCCCTGCCCAAACTCTGACTCGGCGGTCTAGCTGAAGAAGAAGCAGCTTTCTGACCCCCACCCTTCTGCGGGCAAACAGAAACCTTGTGACCCAGCTGGCCACACTTGTAACAAGTGAATTCTCCCTGACTGCCTCTCCCCGAGCCTACACTAGGCACTGGAAAGGTCGATCTAGAGACTGCACCCTGAGACTGCTGAGGGTTATAACCCTTCTGTCTCCTGCCATCACTCTGACTATCTTGGCTCCTCTTGGAGCCTCTCTGACCCTCATCCTCTTCCTGCATCATAAGCTCCATATGAGCTGCAGCATCCACTAGGTGTCTATACTCTCGAATATAAGACCCACCAACTCTCAACTTGAGGCCCCGCCTCAACTTCCGCTCAAACTCATAGCAACGGCGTTCCTCAGACGCCACCAGTTCAGGTGCAAACCTAGACAGACTGGTAAAAGTAGCCTCAAACTCGGCCACTGACAAGCCCTGCTGATTAAGCCGGCTAAACTGATCCCTCAGCTTCTCCCTTGCTACTGCAGATAAAAACCTCTCCTGAAAAGCATTCACAAACGCCTCCCAAGTACCACCAACACGAGCTTTCTCGTATTTCCACCATTGACCCGCATCTCCCTTCAGTTGGAAGGATGCCAAGGTCACTTTCAGTGCTCCGTCCTCGATGCCAAGCATCTCAAACGTCTTCGTTGTCTGTTCGAGCCATTCATCTGCCTTAAGCGGCTCTTTAGGATCCCCGATAAACTCATCCGGATTACACCGAAAGAACTCCCTCTTCAAGAAGGAAGGCCCTGTCTCAGCTGCCTGATTCCCAGCTCTAAGAATACCTAAAGCTCCTGCTATCTCTCTGGCCAAGGCACCCATAGCCTGCTGACCTACTGGCTCAGCCACATTGGCCTGCCCAACTCCCTCCTGCACTGCCGGAATCTCACCCTGTAACGGTACTTCCTGCCTCGCAGGTCTACCGCGCCTAGCACCTCTTCCTCGTCCTGACATCCTAATAAAGGCAACACAGAACGTTAGCACATTCATAAATGTGCCGAAACTAAACACTCACGTCCTAATGCATGGACAACTGTAATTCACTCCACATAAGCACATAAACACATAAGCACTTACGAATTTCATTTCCGGATAATGATAGTCCCGAGACGTTACTAGAGTTCCGGTTAGAAACAGCGTTGATCAAGTGCTTTTCCAACAAGACTCCCAGAAACTCAAGGATCCAATCAACATCCTAGAAATTAAATCCCATACCCACATAGTCACATAAGCCTGTTAGCATTTAAGCACATAGCATATGATACTACATCTAAGTCTCTATCAAGCGAGACAAACCCATTGTGATCCTAATCACTTCCCACGTACCCAAAGTATTCAAACCCGGTACGCTCTGATACCAAGTTGTAACGCCCTCAAAATAATAACAATAAACCCATCAGATAAGACATGCATTTACATTTAAACTAACCGCATTCCTTTCATTCATTAGAATTTCAGGAAATAAGTATTACATGTTAACCTCATAACAAAATGCCCTACGGGCTTACAGCTTTCCAAGTTAACACTTGGTTACAACAAAGAGTTCTAACTCGTTTACACATTAAGCCCTTGGCTTGAAATTACATGTAATACATCAAAAGTAAAACAACAGAACTATGCCCGCCACTAGCCTCCCAGCTATGTCCTTGGAGGTGGCATGCTTCCTGTACCTGAAAATGATATTCCCATATAGGGTGAGCCACAGCCCAGTAGAAATACACTAAACCAACCATGGACAATGACTAAAACATTAGCAATTGATAGTTGGTCAACGCTGATACAATCACATAAATTACATATTTATGTCAACGACTTACAAGTCCCAATTACTTTTCATTTTCCCTTTTTCAACAGATAAGCATGCTAGCTCTATCGTTATTTCCATAGTTATGTATAAAAACTATATCTCACATTCAGATAAGCATAAAAGCTATATCCACATTCTCAACAGATATGTATATCAACAATATCCACAGATAAGCATACAAGCTGTATCCACACTTCACAACAGATATGTATATCAACAATATCCACAGATAAGCATACAAGCTGTATCCACACTTCACTTCACAAAGATAAGCATATGAGCTCTATCTTCACTTCTCTAGACAAGCATATGAGCTCTGTCTACGGAGTACATCCCCTATCTCCTCCAAATACCTATCCGGTTTAGAGGTACATCCCCTATCTTCCCCTAAACCGCGGAGTACATCCCCTATCTCCTCCTCTACACACAACGTATATAAACACATTGGTTCTATATACAATCACACAATACAAACAATTAATGTATTCTAGCAACTGTCAAGTTCCATAACACATTCCATTGATTAGTTTCAGTTTGCCTAATCAACATACATTGTCTACAACAATCACGACTATCCTCCACCGATAGCCCAAAGCAGTTATTTCTAAAACAGAAAATGAATGCACAAATGGATATTCAATCAACATTTCATTTCCTCATTTCTCACCAATTAATTATCCCAATTAATTAAACAATGTAATTAGGCCATTTTCCATAATTACTATTTCAACCCTTAGGTCCCATTTTCATCAATGATTTAACATTCATTCCATTTCTCTATGCCAAACATGCATCTAGGTTTATTATGAATAAAACCCCAACTTTTGTAAAATTACACAAAAGCCCCAAACTTTCACAAAATTACCAAACCAAGCCCAACATCTCAAAATACCAAAATTTAAAGACAAAACCCATAGAGAGGAGTAGGTTATCCCTACCTCAAATTCGGAGTCCCAAAGGAGAAGACGACAAAACCCAACGTGCTCCAAAACCCGTGATTTTCAGATTAAAATGAAGCCCTCGACGATCAACCACTTTTTTGTAAAGGCCAAAGGTGAGTAAATCACTCCTACTAGATCAAAACCTAGAGAGAAGGTAGTATCTAGAGAGAAAGACTCAACAATGGTGTTTTTGGAAAAGTAAGAGAGAGAAGAGAAAGTGAAAAAGTGATTTGAAAAGTCACAATTTCGGGACTTAAACCCAGTCTTCCGCTCAAGCGTAAAACACCCCGCTCGAGCGGCCACTCACAGACTTCCGCTCGAGCGGCCAACCTCCCGCTCGAGCGCAGAATGCACTCGTCCAGCATTTTTGCAGAACCAGGCCTACGCTCGAGCTCCCAACTCTACGCTCGAGCTCACAACACTGCACAACAAGATACTGGATGGATGTATTCCCCGCTCGAGCGCCAACACCTCCGCTCGAGCGGACAGGCCAAAAATCTGGGCAACTAGTTTTGGTTTCTAAACTCAACCAACCTGTAACAAACCCGCTCAACACATCCTATAACTCAAATACAACGTAAGAAAGGATGTAAACAAGATAATGAACAACTACCAACATCCACGGACACATGTCCGGATCACTATACAACAAGGGTAAATCCGGGATCGCTATAAAATAGTCCAACACATTTGGGACTAGTAGTTCGGATGACCTATTAGTCCGGTAGAAAAATTTTGAACCAAACAATGGACTATTAGTCCAATCCCATGGCTCAATTCCTCAAAACAAACAACACCTGAATGTACAAGATTATCAAAGATCGTGATAGTGAATTTGGGGAGTTTGTGAAACTTATCAAGAGTCTTGCTCTAAGGATTCAAATCGTTTATTTTGTAAGGTCCTTCAATGTATATTACATATAAAAAAATTAAAGACATATTTTTCAACACTAACAACCATCGTAAAGATTACTTTTGAAAAATCTACAAATCCCCTAGATGTTGATTTGTGATTATGTATCAATTTTAAGCAGTATATAACAATCACAATCAAACAATCAAGATAAACCGACACAACGATTTTACATGGAAAAACCACAATTGGACACCTCCAATTGTGATAAAAAAAAAAAACCACTAAGAAGATATAAAGGAATTACACAGGTATACTCTCAATTACCTAGCGAATCCACGCCCGAATTGAACCAACCTCTATGTGTCTCTTCTAACCCCGTCTTCACCTCGGAATTGTCTTGACGATGAGCCACTCCAGAATCAACCAAAACTTCAAGCTCAAATTCTTTAGAATCCACTGAAGAACAATTCTCTTTTATGTAGAACAAACAAATAATCCTTTGATGTATGCTCTTTAAACCATAAGTTGAATACACAATCAAAACATCAAAGAAAACTAGCAAAATATCCCCAGATATAAACCCTAGATCCCAAAAAGAAGATCTAGAGAAGTTATCCTAGATTTGGAGCAACTTGCGAATTTATAAAATCTAAAATCGAGAGGTCCGCTCGAGCGTGGGAATTGACGCTCGAGCGGGGACACTACATGAAATGCTCAAAACAGGATGTATGCTCGAGCGGGGATTTCAACGCTTGAGCGTGAAAACACGGATCACAGTATTTTTGCAGCCTCACCAAACTTTTGGAACTCAGCATTCTCCGCTCGAGCGGGGAGGTAACTTTGAATGTATTCTCCGCTCGAGCGGGGGAATGGACGCTTGATCCCCGTCATAATCAGCGAAGTGACAATCTTGAAAGTATTAACATCACAAACTTCTCTGCAAGGCACAATTCGGACTGGATTCGTATCTAAAAACTGATAGCCTCACTAAAATAAAATGTGCGAAAACAAATACAATTTAAAGGAGTTTTGTCAAACGGGATTTCTAAGAAAAAACCTAACAATCTCCCCATTTGGCAATGCCGTGACAAAACACACCTAACAAATAAAATCCTAATCACCACAACCCATTACAGCCAACAAAAGCCAATGTCTTTCTCAAAGTCATGATCTGCAAAACAGTTATTAGTGCCACAATCTCCAAAACAACTATTAGTCCCACAAGAGTATAGGAAAAAAACAATAAACATATGACAAGATTATCTTGAAGCATGAGATGAAAAACATGAAAACCTAAGACACATGCACCCGAAAAAATAACTTCCCTTTTACGAAAAATAACCACAAACATTGAAAACAGTGAATCAAGAAGAAAAACAACAAAAATAATATGGTGGAGCAAGCAAGGAATTTCAGATTAGTACCTTAAAACACACAAGACTATCCAAGAAGCACAATTACTTGAAAACACAATGTGCACGGTCTGTAGAAGATTCCTCATGAAAGAAAGTAATGCATTATGTGAAAAGCATAGATCCTATGAAAAAAGTGTGTGTGTGACTCTTGGAGTTCGACAAACACAAGATTCAAATCCTAGTACTGATTTGAAAGTTGGACCTCCGACAAGAGAATCTAAGCACAATAAAGGAAAGTCAAACCACTAGGAATCAAGGGGTATTTAGTGAGTAAAGGCGGAGGCTCCCCCTCAATCAATAAATCCTTTATTTACTTATTTTTTTTCACAACTTTTCCTTTTTTTTTCTTTTGCCCATTTTTTCTTTCTTTTGCACACTCATTGGTGGCTGACACGCTCAAGAGTATGGAAACCGAACCAGAGAAGCATGGATATAATAAGGATGGCCTGGTTGGTGACTCTGAAGTAGCTTTTTCCTCATGGCTAGACTGCAAAGAATTGATGGGAAAGCCGTGGAGGTGCAAAAAGATGGAAGGTGGTTAAGAGACTCAACATCACCCAAGATATGCTACTATTGGTCAATTCCTCTAGAAAAACAAAAGATACCATGCTAGAAGTCCATAGAGAAAACTAATCACTAAGGCGGAAGAATCCAAAATTTGCTAATCCAAGAGTGTGTACAGAATGAGACATACTAATCAAAAAAATCACACTCCAAAATGAGTAATGACCACAGAAAGCACACATATATTAACATGTAATGGATATTCTTATCAATTCCAATATGCACCAAGGACCACTCAAAAATTTCAAGCTTGCAAAACCATACTAAGAAAATCTTTTTGAGATTTTTTTTTAAAAAATAAAATAAAACAATACAAAAAAATGAACAAGCACATATTTAATGACCAAAAAACAAACACGCAGAAATCCAAAAACTAAAACAACAAAACAAATTAACACAAGTCAAGTTTTCTCACCCAAACTGCTTTAGTACGAACAAAATTGTGAGAATTATGGTTCTTGGGTGGTGTCTTGACATTGTGGTTCCCTTCCCTTTCAATGGGAACCTGTCTCGATATGGTTTCCAACTTCCTATTTCTAGGTCTAGGTAAACACAACCTCTGTTCATGTTTAGTCTCAAGCAAATCAAAATAGCAAGATTTATTATGACCCTTAACCTCCTTACGACCAATGAAATGTCTCTTACCCCATGAGATGTTAGAATTTCTTCCATCTTTATGAGACACTCTCCCATGCAACTTATAACAATAAGGGCGAATATGACCATGTATACCACAATGATGACAAATAAAACAGGGTGTACAGGGTGTACCTTCTTTTCTTTTACCTTACCAACTCTAGGAAGTTTGAGAAGTCCATCCTTATGTTGAATTTTCTGTTCTCCCTTTCCTTGAGTTCTTGTATCATGAGATGTAGATGCACTCTGTTTTTGCTCTTTGTTATCACCAAAGTCAATGCCACTCTTGTCAGAACAAATTTGTTGAGACCCAATGATATTGTCCAAAGTCTTTGATCCTCTGCTCCAAAGACCAATGGTAGCCATAGCACACTTGAGTTCTTCCTCTTTCTTGATCATTAGTTCTTCCAAAGCAACTTGAGACATCTCGAGAGTTTTAATTTTTTCTTCATATGTTGCATAGATTTGCTGTAGCTCATTCCGCTCTGTCTCACAAGTCAAGAGTTTTGCACAAAGAGCTTGTCGATCGTTAACTAGCTTGATGGCATCAATCCTAGCCTCGGAAATCTCCTCCTTTAGTTTGACATTCTCACTTTCACATGCTTTGAGTTTCATAGTGAGTTTGTCATTCAATTTGGATAACTTAAGAGATTCCTTATACAACTTTTCATAAGCTTGCTCAAGCTCTTCATCATCACTTCCTGAGGATTCATCATCAGTGGCATTCTTAATCGGGCTCTTCGGATACTCTGTTCGTCCTTTAGTTTCGGAAGCCACCATGAAAGCAAGGAATTGTTTATGTCCCTCTTCACCTTGATCTTCATTGTCACTTTCATCTTCATCAGATTCTAATTCATCATCCCAAGTGATAGCAAGGGCTTTCTTCTTCCTCAAACGAGTAAGGCATTCTGAAGCAAAGTGGTCAAATCCTTGGCATTCATAGCATTGGCCTCTTTCAGAGTTCCCTTGTATCTTTCCTTTCTCCTTCTTGGTTATAGAATTAATTTTGAGTTTATCTTTGCCTATAGATTTATGAGTATGAGTAGATTCTAAAAGATTAGGATTCTTTTTCAAAAAAGATTTTTTAAATTGTTTAACAAAAGCAGCCGTAATCTTGAAATTTATCTCACAATCCTCATCAGAATCTTTTCCAACTCTATGAGCACTACTAAAAGCAATATCTTTTTGTTTCTTTTTGAAATTCCTATGTGCCTCATAAGTTTGGAGATTTCCAACCAACTGATCCAACTTGAGGTTGTCAACATCTTGAGCCTCCTCTGGTTGGAACCGATTGGGCAAGGATCTCAAAATTTTTCCCACAACTTTGGATTCTGGTATTTTTTTACCTAAATTGAAGCTAGAATTTACAATGTCACTCAACTTCGCATAAAATTCATCAAAGGTCTCACTATCTTTCATTGAAAGGTTTTCGAAACTAGACGTGAGCCTTTGAAGTTTTGAGCATTTAATAGAAGGAGTGCCCTCATGAATAGTTTGTAAGATATACCAAGCCTCTTTTGCGACTTCACAATTGCAAATTCGACTAAACTCTTCAGGTATGACAGCGCAAAAGAGAGAATTGATAGCTTTACTATTCCAGCTACTATTTTGGTAATCAATTGTGTCCCACTTTCCAATTGGTTTGGGGAAAGTTACTCCATCAACGGTAATTGTTGGTTCGGTCCATCCATTCATGACAGATTGCCAAACTTTTTCATCTATTGATTTAAAAAACGATCTCATTCGAGCTTTCCAAAAAGAAAATTGGATCCGTCAAGTAGGGGTGGTCGAACCATAGAATTTCCTTCATGTATTGAATCCATTATCACAAATCAAAAAGATCTCATTTTAAAAGAATATTTTTTTAAAAAAATCTGAAACCAATTGAAAAATCTAGAAGTCCCCTAGATGTTGATTTGTGATTATGTCTCAATTTTAAGCAGTATATAACAATCTCAATCAAACAATCAAGACAAACAGACACAACGATTTTACGTGAAAAAACCACAATTGGATACCTCCAATTGTGATAAAAAAATCACGGACAACAGCCACAAAACAATCCACCAAGAAGATATAAAGGAATTACACAGGTATACTCTCAATTACCTAGCGAATCCACACCCGAATTGAACCAACCTCTATATGTCTCTTCCAACCCCGTCTTCACCTCGAAATTGTCTTGACGATGAGCCACTACAGAATCCACCAAAGCTTCAGGCTCAAATTCTTCAGAATCCACTGAAGAACAACTCTCTTTTATGTAGAACAAACAAATAATCCTTTGATGTATACTCTTTAAACCATGAGTTGAATACTCAATCAAAATATCAAAGAAAACTAGCAAAATATCCCCAGATATAAACCCTAGAACCCAAAAAGAAGATTTGAAAAAGTTATCCTAGATTTGGAGCAACTTGCGAATTTATAGAATCTGAAATCGCGAGGTTCGCTCGAGCGTGAGAATTGACACTCGAGCGGGGACACTATATGAAATGCTCAAAACAGGATGTACGCTCGAGCGGGGATTTCGACGCTAGAGCGTGAAAACACGGATCACAGTATTTTTGTAGACTCACCAAACTTCTGGAACTCAGCATTCTCCGCTTGAGCGGGGAGGCAACTTTGAATGCATTCTTCGCTCGAGCGGGGGAATAGACGCTCGATCCCCGTCATAATCAGCGAAGTGGCAATCTTGAAAGTATTAACATCACAAACTTCTCTGCAAAGCACAATTTAGGTTGGATTCGTATCTAAAAACTCATAGCCTCACTGAAATAAAATGTGCGAAAACAAATACAACTAAAAGGAGTTTTGTCAAACGGAATTGCCAAGAAAAAACCTAACAACTTTTAATATTTTTCATAAAGTTATAATTAAATATTAATAATACTTAGAATTATTGGTAATTTTTATTGGTAACTCCTTCATGTGGAGTTTTCAACCAATTTATTATCAAAAACTACAACACTTTCCTTAATTTCAAAATGTGAATAATTATTTCTTTCAACAGGTACATAATTTATTTGCAGAGACTCTGAGTTGGTCAAATGAAACTTTTCCATGTCTCCCATAGGCATTAATGTTAAGAATTACTGACTGGTACTTGGACTTAGACTATCACTATTACTGACTTGGGACTTAGACTATCACCAACCCGTTTGGGAAGACTATCACTATTACTGACTTGGGACTTTAGACTATCACCGACCTGTTTGGGAAGTTTATTATTTTAATAGGTTATTTTAATAATTAGTTATTTTAATATGATTTAAATAGTTATGTTTAAAAAGGAAATTAATTTTTTTTATAATTGTATGTGATATTTGTGAAATAAAAAATAAAATAATTATAAAATTGATATGACATTTTATTTTATTAATTATTTTAATATATTTTATCTTTTAATATTATTTTAATATATTAGTTCGGATGACTATTAGTTCGGAGCAAAATTTTTCAAACAAGCAATGGACTATTAGTCCGGTGGGACTAATAGTCCAAGCCCACCCCTTAATCCTTTCAAACAAACACCTTCAAAACAAACACAACCATATAGGACTGCTAATCTCACAATGGGAGGAAATTGATAGTCCTCTGTGATTACTATTAGCAATGTCATGCTATTTTAGGCCAAGTTTGGGAAGTCCCAAATAATCCATCTTTTTATCTTTTTATTTTTTTTTCATCACATCACCTCTCTACTTTTCTGCACATCTTTTCGTAAAAAGACAAAAAGTACACTTATTTTGGTCATCCCAAACAACCCCTTACTACAAACAAACCTGATCTAAGTGGGACCCACGAATTACTATTCCAATTCCTCTCTCAAAATCCTAATAAAACATAGTCTAGGTGTGCAATTAAGACAGGTTTGATCGGATCGAGAGTTTATCTAAATTTAGCTCGAATTATGTTGAGAATTATCCAATCTCACTCATGCTTAATTTGTAGTCCAAACTTGTTTAAAAATCTAATTGTGGTGAGAAATTTCCAAACTTGCTCATGTTTAATTTGCAGTCCAAACTTGTTTAAATTGTAACAAATCAAACTAAGCTTTTAAATTTTTTCATATCAAACCCAATACTTTAAATTTTATAAGCAATAATTTCAACTATCTATCCATTTCCGTTAAGTCATTTAACAAATTATTTTTTTTTAAAATATTTGTGGATGGCATACTGGCATTTGTCCTTTATTTTTTTTATTTTAAAAAAACAAATCTTAATTTTAAACTTCTCACACTATGTCCAAACAACAATGATTGGGACTTTTTTTTTTTAAGACCCCCACAATTCCTTTTAGATCTCAATCATTGATTGTGCAGGTCCCATACATACATGAGTGAGTCTCATAAATACATCTTGAAACTTACACATACCTAACCACCTGGAACAACCCTCCTTTATTCCCATCCCAGGCCACCACATCTCCTTCCCCACCATGACCACCCGCCACTGCTATCATCCCCCCAACTTCCAGCAATTCTACATTCTTTTCCCCCACACACCCACAGCAGTTCCCTCACACAGCCAGATCGATCGATAGATTGATACGAGATCCCCACAAAAGTTAGAACAATAATTCAACATAAAATTCGAACAAAATCACTTGATTTGAACAAATATTGTCCATTTCTTTCTTTGAAAATATGTTTGAAATCCATGGTGGGTCTTGACGGAAATGGGGAGAAAAAATTGTAGCACTTATTCATGGTTTCGTTAGTTACACAATTGAGGCTGTATTTAGATATGAATTTAGATAGAAATTTGAAAAAGAAAAGTAAAAAAGTAAAATTTGAATGAATATAACTACATTTCACCGACATTTTCTCTTTCTCTTTCCCTTTCTCTTTCCAAATATATATCAAAATTCATGATTCAAACATACCCTAAAGATTTTGGTGATGGGAAAAAGAGGAGGTAGCAGCTGATCTGGGTGGTTGGTTGGATTGCCTGGTGTCTCTACTCATGTCTCACTCAAGTTTTTGTCCAAAGTCTGCATCAAATTAAAATATATATTGCTTGAATCCTAAAATGATTTTGGACTGTTGAGTTTGCTCAAATTACACCCCTGATTAGAGCCAAATTTCAAGAGTAATCACCAAATAGAAATAGGGAGGGTGCCAACTTGAGCAACTAGAGTTTAACTCTTAAAATTTTAGAGGTTAGCGACTCTAAGCAATCTAAATTCTATTGTTAAAATATATAATTACATCGAATAAACACAAAATATGCCTATAAAATACCAATTATTTTTATACAGCAAGACTTAATCATATTGCAATGTAATTAATTCTAATGTTTGGTGTGTATAACTCAAATTAATTTTTTTTATATGGTCCCTATTTGCAATTTTTTTTCTTCTTTCCAGAAAGTGTACTGTATTGGTTTATGACAACTCGAGTTAAATTTTTTATGTTAATTCAAGTAAATCCCTCTATACTTCAAGCTGAATTTGAGCAGACCCCCAAGCAGAATTCTTTTTATGTTAATTCGGTTAAGTTGCAGCACCAAGACGAAATTTGCAGAAACAGTAAAAAATGTGTAAGATCACACACTTATCTAACCAATAACCCAACCACAACGATGACAAAAAATTGAGAGGAAATTTTAGTCCCCCAAATTATCACTCAATAATTAATTCGACTTCTATCCTTTTATTATACTAATTTTACATTTAAATTATTCGATTTTGGATCAATTTTTGTAATATAGATTTTTACCAACCCAGTATTCAACTTACTACTAATCGATCAGTCATATGGAAATTTATTAAGTGAATAAACTAGTTGCAATTGCTATGAAAGAGACCGAGAATAAATTAGAAAATTTGGACTCAATTAGTTTCCCTAGAACTCGCTCAAGATAAGTACATAAACTATAACTCAGTAGTGCAAAAAAAAAAAGTGCCTAAAGCAATTTATTTCTTGACTTCCACACAAGCTCTTTTTCTTCTATTTTTGAGTATAATATTAGGTCAGTTCAACATTCATGTAGCTAGATTCTTTCCAAGAACTTCCCTAAAGCTAAAGATCGAAGATAAGGGAATCGTTTGGGGGAAATAATACTACAGTGCTAACAGTAAAAAAAAAATTACAAAATCATAGAAAAATATTATATTTTAATTATTAAAGTGTATAAAGTTTTTCATTGATTTGTAATTTTTTTTTTTTTTTTTTTTTTTGATTGATACACTGCACTGTTATTTCCCCATTAGTTTTTCTTCACTAATTAAGACACAAAACCTCAGCCTGTACTGGACTCAAGTCAACCATCATTTTACCTTTGAGAAAATTACATATATGGGACCCAATTACAAAGACTTCCAAGTTCAAAGTCTACGAAGACTTCCAAGTTCAAAGTCTATATAGGATAAACAATATGGGTACCATTGGAAAATTTGTGTATAAATTAGAGCCTTGAAACACCCATTAGTTATCCACCAAAGGAGGGGGAAAAAAAGGAAGCAATGGGACCTTTAGAGAAACTACTCTGCTTTTTTTCGTTAGTCTTGTTTGTTACACCCTTTTCTTCAACCATTAAAGTTGCTTCTGCTTCTGCTAAAGAAGCTAATGCTCTCCTCACATGGAAAACCAGCCTGCAAAGTGCAAACAATTCACTGCTAACTTCATGGGTCCTTCCACCCCGTGATAATGGCTCAACAAATGCAAGTCCCTGCAATTGGTTTGGAGTTTCTTGCAACCTTGATGGAAGCGTCATTAGATTGAACCTCACAAGTTCAAGTGTAAATGGTACGCTCGACAACTTTTCTTTTTCATTGTTTCCCAATCTTGCATATATCGAGCTCAGCAACAACAAATTCTTTGGTGTCATCCCACCTCTAATTGGTTCCCTCACCAAACTCATCTATCTTGATTTGTCCACCAACCAGTTCTCAGGAATCATCCCACTAGAAATCGGCCTGCTAACAAATCTTGAAACTCTCCACTTGTTCCATAATCAGTTGAATGGCTCAATTCCTCAAGAGATAGGTCAGTTAAAGTCTCTAATTGAGCTTGCTTTGTACACCAACAGTCTTTCCGGTCCCATTCCTACTTCTTTAACCAATTTGAGAAACTTGACTCATTTATATCTTTATCAAAATGATCTTTCTGGTTCCATTCCTCCCGAAATGGGAAACCTAGTCAGTCTTGTTGAGCTCGACATGGATGGCAACAATCTCACAGGTTCTATTCCTTCCACATGGGGAAACTTGAATAACCTAACTATGTTGCACTAGTTCAACAATTCCCTATCCGGTTCCATTCCCCAAGAGATAGGACAGTTGAAATCACTAAAGAGCCTAGCCTTTCATACCAACAATCTTACAGGCTCAATCCCAACATCTTTAGGTGATTTGAGCTCTCTAACCAAACTAGACCTTTGGAATAATCAACTCTCTGGTCCAATTCCTAAGGAATTAGGGAACTTGTAGTCCCTCATTTATCTGGAATTGAGTTCAAATCAACTTAGTGGTCCTATTCCAACTTTTTTAGGTGATTTGACCAATTTAGAAATTCTAAACCTCCGTTCCAACCGACTATCCAACCGCATTCCACAAGAATTTAGCAATTTGAAAAAATTGGTTCAGCTAGTAATGGATGAAAATCAATTTTCTGGGAATCTTCCAGAGCTTTGCCAAGGTGGTAAACTTCAATACTTCACGGTGCACCACAATCAGCTCACAGGTACAATCCCTAAAAGTCTGAGAAACTGCTCAAGCTTAGCCACAGCCCGCTTTGAGGGAAACCAACTCAGTGGAAAAATATTTGAAGATTTTGGCACTAATCCAAACCTGGTCTACCTAGATCTGAGTAACAATAATTTTTATGGTGAATTCTCAAAAAATTGGGGAATATTCCCAAATTTGACACTCCTAAAAATAGCAAGAAATAGCATCACTGGTAGCATTCCACCAGGGTTTGGAAAGTCAACACGGCTAGAACGACTTGATTTATCTTCAAATCGTTTAGTTGGGGAGATCCCAAAGGAATTTGGAAAGTTGACTTCTTTGGAGTGGCTGATTTTGGCTGATAATCAGCTTTCGGGTTGGATACCTCAAGAACTCAGATCACTAACTAAGTTGTCGAAACTTGATCTATCCACAAACAAATTTAGTGGGCCAATACCAGGTATTTTGGAGAATTATCGAAATCTGTTTTACTTGAACCTGAGCAACAACATGTTCAACCAGAAAATTCCACCACAGATTGGTAAGTTATTTCAACTAACCGAGATGGATCTGAGTAGTAACATTCTCATTGGAGAAATACCATTAGAAATCACAAATTTGCAAAGCTTGGAGAAGTTGAACCTCTCGCACAATAAACTCTTTGGTCTCATTCCAAAGAGTTTTGAAGGTATGCGTGGCTTGGCGTATGTTGATGTATCGTACAACCAGTTGCAAGGTCCTATTCCCATGAGCAACGCCTTCATCAATGCATCAATAGAAGCATTGCAAGGGAACAAAGGTCTGTGTGGAAATGTCAAAGGCTTGCAGCCTTGCAAAATTCCTTCTGCAATGCACAAACACACTCTAGAAAAGGGGACACTTGTTCTTATAATCGTGCTCCCTCTTGGTGGAGCACTCTTACTGTTAGGTGCATTCATTGGACTTTTCATCGTCTTCGATTCAAGAAAGAGAAAGTCACAAGTTGAAAAGAGTGACACCCAAAACCCAAATGAAGATCTGTTATCAATATCAATACTCGATGGAAGAGCAATGTACAATGACATTGTAAAAGCTACCAAGGATTTCGATGCCACATATTGCATTGGAAAAGGAGGATACGGAACTGTCTACAAAGCGAAGTTACCATCGACTAATATAGTAGCTGTGAAGAAACTTAATCCGTTATCCGAGAGGGCTGATAGGAAAGATTTCTTAAATGAGGTAAGGGCATTGACAGAAATTAAGCATCGAAACATAGTGAAGCTTTTTGGGTTTTGTTCGCATGCTCGATACTCTTTTCTAGTTTATGAGTACCTCGAAAGAGGTAGTTTGGCTGCAATTTTCGACAAAGATGAAGAAGCTAAAGAATTGGATTGGCCAAAGAGGGTGAATATTATTAACGGTGTGGCCAATGCTTTATCATACATGCACCATGATTGCACACCGCCCATTGTTCACCGAGACATTTCCAGCAACAATGTTTTAATTGATGAGGACTACGAGGCTCGTATTTCGACTTTGGCACTGCCAAGCTTTTGAAGCTAGATTCCTCTAACTGGAGTACATTTGCAGGCACATACGGATATGTTGCACCAGGTAAACATAGTTTTATGCTCTATTAAATTGACATAGAATTTGAAGTGTAACAAAACATGTGCATGATCATGTCTCTCTTTTTGCAGAGCTTGCTTACACAATGAAGGTAACTGAAAAGTGTGATGTTTATAGCTTTGGTGTGTTGGCACTGGAAGTGATCAAAGGAAAGCATCCGGGAGACTTCATCACCTCCTTGTTGACCCCAACTGTTGAGAACATACAGCTAAAGGATGTGTTGGACCAACGCCTTTCACCTCCCTCCCCTCAAGTTGAGGAGGTAGTGATGCGTAGTGTAAAATTGGCAATTGCATGTTTGCATGTCAATCCAGAATCTAGGCCAACCATGCACATTGTTTCTCAATTGCTATCCACCTAAAATATTCCGTAGAGCCTCACCTATGTGCATAGAATTACTGCCCATAAAAATGCACAGAATTGATCGCTTTCTATTCTGCATATTTTTCCGTGCACTAATTTTGTGCGCTTAGCAAGACTCAAGACTCATAAACTTGTGCACTGATAGTGCAAAGCTATTTTGTTTAGTATGGATATGTTAGATATTAGATAAAACCCAATCTTCTCTATTACCTAACACAATATACTTTTTATGCAGGGAGTTTTATTGTAAAAATAAATATTGAAGAGTGAAAATCAATAAAATAAGAGGTGTAGCCTTGGGGTTTTTGTGCAGTGTGTGTATGGTAGTAGCCGAACCACACACACATGGTGTGGCTTATCTCTTTATTGTCATCTTATTTTTCTTGTTTTGTTCTGTTTTATTTTATTTTTATTTTTTATTTTTCTTGAATATAAACCTTGTAGCACCAAAAAATGTTGGATTCTTTTATATTGATTTGAAAAGGCGATGTTGGAATGCTATTTTCCATTGAATAATTATGTATAAATTGCCAAAATGGTTCAAATTTGATGTCGGTGGTGGTGAGTTTGTGGTGGTGATTCTAGGTTTGATGGTGATTTGAGATTTGCTGAATAGGGAGGGAGGTGGTGGTTGGAGGGGAAGGAGGTGTAAAGCGATTAACATGTTAGCAAGAGTCCATGACAAGCTTGATTCACTTTTTCTATTGCAAATAACATCACAAATTTCATCAAATGATGTACTGCAAATTTGTTTAATTAGATGCAAAGAGTGATTACTTATATATTGGGTGCTAAGCCTTCAGTGACAGAGGTATGGTTTGGTGGAGCATGTGTATTTGTATTTGTAATTTAGTTGCTCTTTTTTTTTCGCAGGATTAGAATTTTTCTTTTGATTAAGAAATTTGTAAATAGGTTGTGAACAAAGTATTAGTTAAGTTGATTTGTTGTTATCTCAGAGCTCTTTTAACATTCTATCCATGAGGCATGCAATTTGTAAAAATCTGGCTACCATTTATTTAAGAAGTATAAATTACCCATCCATAAAAAAAATTGTAAATTTAATCTCAAAGCTTTTGACAGTAAACCCTAAAATTGGGAAACGAATTGATAATTTCAAACATGTAGAGATTTATCAAAAGAATGTTATTTTTAATACCTGGCTGGCTATGAGATTGAGATTCTGAACTTGGGTTCCGAAATTGATGAATTGTTGATGAGCAGCTCATTGAGTTTTCCCCCTCAGGATTAGGTGAATCAATGAATCGATATCAATGATCGGTGTGGAGTGACATTTGGGATAAACGGAGCGGACTACCGTTAAATAGTCTTCCGTTCAAACAAACGATGTCGTTTTGAACATTAATCAAAACGAATGTTTGGGACTAGGACAGAGGATCCAAACGCATAAATTAATAGGAAAATTAGCGCACGTACTTCTAAAAAAATTATTACACGCTCATGAAAAAGATTGTGATTTTAATAATTAATATTTGAAAATTTTATCAATTATTTGTAATTAATTTTTAAAATTTAAATTGAATTGAAATTTTCCATAAGTTAATAACTTTCATAAATTATTTTTATTTATTAATGTGATATTTATTATATTATTATAACTGATTTTTTTATTAATATTTGAATTTTATCATTAATGATTTGTTTTGATTTTAAACATATAGCTTATCAAATATATAATGGTGAAAAGTATAAATCATTGTTTCAACGTATTTACCTATTTTCATTTTTATCCTTTGTACTTTTGTATCTCTACTTTCTTCATATATTTTTACACACTATTATTAATTGTCCCCTAATGGTGAAAAGTATAAATCATTGTTTTAACTTATTTACTTATTTTCATTTTTATCCTTTCTACTTTTGTATCTCTACTTTCTTCATATATTTTTAAACACTATTATTAATTGTCCCCCACTATCCCCACCCGCACGGAAAAATTTTCAAAATTTTTCTCATGTTGAAAAAGTTGCCAATGATCAGTGGCAACCACGAACAGACACGTGGACAGACATAAAAATAATTAAAATTATTGTTCTCATATAGATAAAAAAGAAAAGAATTTGAGACCCAAAATTTTTAAATTCAGACTTATGGCCCTAGTGTCTAAAATGTAAACAAAAGTTTTACTAAATATTTTAGTACAAACTCCGAAAAATAGAATAAAAAATAATAAAAGCATTCATAAATATAAATTGCACCAACAAGACATGTGTCGAAGTTAAATACTCAAATATGGGATAAACAAGAGAAGATGGGGGGGTTTGTACAGAATTTAAACAGCTAGTGCTACAACTTGTAGAGAATAGAAAAGTTCAATATAGTCGGGCAAAAATAGCTTGCTTGCATATTTGCATGTTCCTAGCATTTTGAAGTACCCATGTAGGAGGTTCCATATCATCAAAAACTGTTTTCATGCTGCTTATCATTTATACAATTCCAAATGGCATACTAAACAGTAATCACAAGTAACTCATCAGTAGTATTTATCTCAATCCTTCAGCAAATAAAAGTAGAATAGTCTATAAAAAATCCAGGCAGTGCATTGCATTGCATGTAGACAAGTGGAAGCACAAATTCATCGCGATCCTTTGCAATCTGGTACATTCAGAGTATTAGATCAACAAGACAACAAAATATTACAATTCATATCCACAATTCAACAAGATGGGTAGCAAAACTTGCTTTTTTTTTTTTTTTTTACACTCACGCTTTTTAGAGAGCAGCACAAAATTCTGACAGTTAGATAATCTACAACTGGCAGCCCTAAGAAAGATAAGGGTAGTTATTATTAGTGAACATGACAGTACTTCTGGGGAAAAAACAACACTTTCTCACCACAGGCAGATCAAAATCACTTCTTCAAGAGGTTGCGCGAGAAAATTTTCTTGCAATATGGACTGGTTCGAAGGAAGGTGTGAGGCCGAACTGCTTCGACCAATGAAGCATGGAGAGAACCCTGGTTTAAGACAAAACATGAAAAACTTCACACATCAGATGCTGTCACACAGGGTGGTGAGGCATGCTGATACAGGGTGATTCTTTTCTCTCTCCTGACCCAAAAGTATGACATAGCTAGAAATCCTGAACTAAGGGCGCCTACTGCCAACTTTGAGCCTGAATTTTATTTCCTATTCCAAATTCAAATAAAAGCTCTCCAAAAAACATAAAAAAGAAAAGAATTGGATTGTGAAACTGACTTTTTAAGAAAATTGGCCAATTTTCAATGTGAAAAATCCAGAATCAGCCAAACAGTCGCCAAACTTTCAGATTTTCCTGCCAAATTAAAGTTGGAGAAAATGCTAGAGACCCACAATAATGAGACAAGAGAGTTGGACCTTGAGTGTGTAAAAAATCAAAAGTTGACACCTATTATGCCACATCATTGCAAGTATAAAATTGGGGAAACGTTTTTAGGGGTCTCAAACATTTTCCTTGACGACGATAATATGGAAGCAAGTTAATGACATTAGAGGTGTGTGCTGGTTGGTTCCATACCTTAGTATGTTCAAGTACAGACTAAATGACATAATTGGCAAAAGGGTCTTGCAGCAACTGTTCAAAGTGAGGCACTGAAAGCAATTCATGGATGACTCTTGGGCGGCTCTCTTCAAAGAACTTCAAGCATTTTTCAACCACATGGCTGCTGAATTTTTGCATGGACAGGTAAACGTAGTGGCCTTCAAACTGAGAAATCAGGCTGGCAGCAGCTGAAGGGAACTTAAACTCTATAATATATTGGACAACATAATTTCTGGGATACAAAAAAGGAAATATTAAAGTCAAAATGCAACATTAAACTGTGGCCCGAAGCCCGGATAAATAATCGCAGCAACCATTAATTGACCAGATTGGTACTGTGAGTGAATTTCTGACCACACTGCCAACTCAGTATTCAGCTGGAGAGCACTGGCAGAATAGATGGCACCTGATTGACCTGCAACAGAAAGAAGAGATTCCGGCAGTGGTTCGTTCATCCGGGGGCACTCCGATGATCAAGTCAGTTATCTCTCAAAGATAAATCAAGTGCTTAACTCAATATTCAGAATATAAATTGCGTACCTTAAACCTATGGGGGTGCCTCTCTTTTATAGTTAACTCAATCTTAGCCCCAATAGAAGCCTAGCTTCAATGGACTTCTGCTTAGTGCTTATCCTGGACTCTTCAATAGATAAAGATAAACTCCCTAAGAGCTTTATCCTTATCTAGACTGAAGTCCTTCCTCAATCTAGGACTCTTGTCCCTTATCTGCTTATCCTGGATTCCGATATCCTCGGAGATAACCTCGGTTTAGCCGAGATCACCTCGGCATCACAACCAGGACACGTGGCACCTCGGCTAACACGTCGGCGTCACCTTGGCCACGTGTTGGTACTCAGAAAATATATCCCCACAACTGCCCCCTAGGTTCTATTACCTCGGCATCCTAAGGTGATGGAACCTATTTTGTCATATCGTCCAGTATGCCGGCTATCTTGCTGTATCATTCATTTATCGAGGTCACAGTATGTCGGCTTAATATGACAAAGAACTCACGAAGTCCGTTACAAGTTTCTCAGCTGAGATCACCTCCAAGCCGAGGCTCTTACTTCGTCGGAATCAAGAATTCTAAGAGCTTCAACACGCGTATGAGTTGTCACGCATGACTTCCCAACCGTTCTTGCCACGCGTCCCTCTTTCTTTGAGTCGTACCTGTCACATGCCACTAAGTCGACCTGCTCTCGCGTGCGCCGTCTGTTTTAGGCACATTAATTGCCCTTTTGCCGCCGTTTCGAGTTTTGATAAAACTAGTTCCCTCTCTCTTCGTCTCTTCACTTATCATCGTTTTTGTTCAAACTTTCTCTCTCTCTTACTTTCTCAAATCCTCCATTGTTCCAAGCTCTCAAGCTTTGCTACCACCGCCGTTCACCTCCTCCGGCGAGGCTCTTGCTAATCTTTTCCGCTGCTGCAGTTCGTCTGACTTCGACAAACTCAACACCGGCCTCTTTCCTTCGGTGAGTTACTGTTTCTTCCTGATTTCAACTTCTTGTTTCAGTTTGTCTTGCTTTACTGAACTCCATTGCTCTGCCTCTGTAATCTTGCTTATATCTTTGATATTTCAATTTGTATCATGTTTTCCACCATATGTTTGTTTCATGAATCTGGTTTTGCCCCATCTGTTTCCTGAATTCACACTGTTCACACATTTGTTGTTTTTTGCCACTGTTCTTGGCCTGACATACCTGCGCGAACTTTTGTCTTGTGTTTCTTAATGATCCATCACTGTGCTTGACTCTGAATTACCGCTTTTGTTTGTGTTTTCTGCATTTTCTCCAGATTCGTGCCTTCAATCCTCATTCCCATAGATCTCGGTTTGGGATTTGTTTGTAAAACCCGCAAATCCTTAGGAAAAACTGAAACGATTCTACAGATTTCTGTGTATTTTTTAGCTTTAGCCGAGGTCCCTAAAACCCTCAAAAACACTCCCTTCTGAAACCCAACTCCTCTAGTTAAGCCGACATCATGGGTATGTGGAAGCATAGGGTAGACACCCCGACCAAACTAGAGTACTTTAGGCGAGAGTTTTCTATTCCTGCCGACGTCCACCTCAGGTTGGCAGGGGAGGAAGACTCTATTATGCCCGACGTAAACCTTATGCCCTTCCCAGCAGTGGCTTTTGTCGAATGTGGGCTTAGGTTTCCACTTGATCCCCTTTTCCGAGAAGTCCTTCACTACTATAAATTGAACCCAATGCAACTTGCCATCAACTCTTACCAAGTTATCAATGGCATAATTACCTTAGTCAAAAATGAAAATGCTAGGGTCACACTTGCTGATATTCAGTATTGTTATACCATGTGTCGCCTGAAATCAGAAAAAGGCCATATCTACTACCTCAAGCCGAGGTCCACCGAGTACAAGCTCATTGTCAACCTCCCAGACTCAAACAAGGGTGCTAGAGACGATTACTTCATCGTCTTGGGCAACTGGGAGTTTCAACCCAACGATGACATCCACCTTTATCCCCTAAGCCGAACAATTTTCGGGAAAAGAGATGGTAAGGGCCAAGTGTCATTTTTTCTTACTCTTTTTTCTAAAGTTCTCAATACTTTGTTCTAATGTCTGTGCTTTTCTTTTTGCAGTTCTTCCACAGCCACCAAAGGGCTTCCGCAAGTCTTTCTTCCCCAGTAAGGATTTGAAGAGGCTACTTGACTTGCATGTCCACAAACGGAAGGCCCTTTTGCTACTCAATTTCATTCCTACCTATAAGTCGGCTCCTCCCGACGTCCCAAAGAGGAAGAAAACCCTATCTCCTCCTTCTGCCACAACTCCTCAAACTGCCTCCACATCTCGGCCAGACCAAGGATCGACCTCTGATCCAGCGGAGCAGCCGTCAACCTCGGCTCCATACCTGATCCCACCATCCCAACGCTAACGCCGGCGACGAACTATTTTTGCTGCCGAGATGGGCCGCTAGAAAGCAATTGCTAAAGATCTCTTGGCCAACATTCCATCCAACGTAGATGCCCAACCAGCGCAGTCCCAACCTCCACAAAAGTCAAAGCCAAAAAGAATAAAGAAGGCTCAGCCAAAGGCAACGGTGACTCGAGTTGATACTGAGGACACTTTGTCAATTTTGAAATTAGCTGAGAGTGAGAAGACCTCATCTGCTGCCGAGAAGAGGCCATCCGAGGCCCAACCATCTGAATCCACAAGATCAAAGAGGCCGAGGTCTTCTTCTGCAACAGATTCGGGCTCCATGAAGTCCGATTCCCCCTGGGCCCCATCCATTACTTTAGAGGACAGGCCTGTCAAAGTTGGTGATAGTACTGACGATGTTAATGTCGGCGTCACTCTTAGCACCACTTTGCTTCTTCCCGGCGATCTTGATCGAAACGCTGAGATAAGCGAGTATGAAAATTTTGCTCTAATGCTCCAGCGTTCTGTTCAAGTAAGTCTTTACACTTGGCATCTTTCTTTCTTTTTTATACTTAGAAAACTTTCCAATAACTTCTATTCTGTCCATTTTTCTTTAGGCAATCCAGTACGCACACTCATTCTCAATGCAATCCTTTGAGAATAGGAAGGCGTTGGCCGACAAGACTAGGGAGGTCGCGAGTCTACAGAAGACCAATAAAAGAGCCGAAGCAAAAATGAAAACTTTGGAAGATCAGGCCGAGGCTGCCATCAAGGCCAAGGATGACGCCGAAGAAAAAACGGATGCCGCCGAGGCCATCAAGAAGGTTCTCAAGGTCGAAAAGAAAGAGACCGAGGAAAAGATGACCCAGGCCCAGATGCCTTGGCCACTAAAGAGGCCGAAATCAAGGCTGCAGACGAAAAAGCATACACTGAGGAGGTGGCCGATGTCACGGCGGACTACGAACGTCAGGTGAAGCAGGCATGCAACAAGGGTTTCACCCTTGGTTGGATGGCTTTGCTGAAAAAGCTCGAAGTCCCCGAGGACTCCCTCCTCAGGAACACCGACGTCCTTCCTCTTCCATTCCCCTAAATTCCAAGCTAATCCGACGACGATTCTGAGTCTGAGGAGGAGGCTTTGGTGAGGAAGTCAAAGGAAGCTGCTGGGGCCAAGTCCCCTTCTCCAAATGAGCAAGTCCTAGACTTGACTCAAGATGAGGAGGGTGAGGAGGTTCCCAAGGATGCAACTCCTGAGAAGGCATCATCGGACATGCCTCTCGTTGACAAGAGCCTCGATCAAACCCTTCAAGAAATAGATGCCGAACTCGCGACTGAGAAGGCTGCCGAGATGTCCTCCCAGCAGTCTTCTGAACTTCAAACCCAACTATCTGGTGTTGCCGAAGAGTCTTAATTTTGATGTTCTTTTCCTTCGTATTTTGTACTTTTGTTTTTCTTCTTTTTGGAACACTTGTAAACTTTGACCGACATGTCATCTTTTGAATGTTAATGCAACTTCCTTTCCTGAATGCTTGTATCTTTGTCTTCTCTTTACTGTTCTTGTATAATATTTTGCATATCTTCAAAGTACACTTTAACTGTGTAATTTTCTCGGGGTGAAATATCTCGGCTATACCCACCAACGGTTTACATCGGCAAGTACATAAGTACTCAGTTCAGTACAACCTTGGCCTTAACTTGTAAATTTTTCTCAAATTTCAACAAGTGTTAGGCGTAACCTTAGTTTAACTTCAACTTGTAAATTTTTCTCAAATTTTAACAAGTGTTAAACATGATCTCGGTTTAACTTCAACTTGTAAATTTTTCTCAAATTTCAACAAGTATTAAAAATGATCTCGGTTTAACTTCAACTTGTAAATTTTTGTCAAATTTCAACAAGTATTAAATATGATCTCGGTTTAACTTCGACTTGTAAATTTTTCTCAAATTTTAACAAGTGTTAAGTATGATCTCGGTTTAACTTCAACTTGTAAATTTTTCTCAAATTTCAACAAGTGTTAAACATGATCTCGATTTAACTTCAACTTGTAAATTTTTCTCAAATTTCAACAAATGTTAAACATAATCTCGGTTTAACTTCAACTTGTAAATTTTTCTCAAATTTCAACAAGTGTTAAACATGATCTCGGTTTAACTTCAACTTGTAAATTTTTCTCAAATTTCAACAAGTGTTAAAAACCGTTTTCCAACTCTATGCCCCCTAATGTGAACTTAAGTTTCACTTGGGTTCTCATTATGCATGTATTCCAGACACATCATCAATTATCCTATCTGTCATAAATGTGAAAAATCAAGCTTTATATATTACTTCGGATAATAACAAAGAGCAAGAAAATTTAATGATAAAAAAACTTAAGATTGCAAGTATTCCAGGGCCTTGGCAACTCTTTGCCCTCATTATCTTCAAGCCGATATGCCCCATTCCCCAGTACCGAGATGATTCTATAGGGTCCCTCCCAATTTGGGCCAAGCTTGCCCTCTCTGGGATCCTTCTTGTAGCCGACTACTTTTCTCAAGACGAGGTCCCCGATTTGAAACTCTCTTGGATTGACCTTCTTATTGTAACCCCTGGCAAGCTGCTGCTAGTATGCTGCCAGCTGAATTGCAGCTCTCTCCCTTATTTCTTCTAGCAGATCCAGATCTTGGGCTAATAATACATCATTAGTTCCGTTTTCTACTCCCTAGGTTCTGATCCTTGGGATGCCGACTTTCAGAGAAATGACTGCTTCTGTGCCAAAAGCCATGGCAAATGGGGTTTCCCCAGTTGATCTTCTCGGCGTAGTCCAATATGCCCAGAGTACACTTGGTAGTTCATCTACCCACTTCCCCTTTGTTGTTTGTAACCTCTTCTTAATCCCATCCAAGATGACTTTGTTGGATGCTTCTGCTTGTCCATTGCTTTGAGGAAAGCTGGGGGTTGAAAATTAATTTTTGATCTTGAATTTTGCACAAAAGCTCTTGATTAGCTTACTGTCAAATTGTGTTCTATTATCGGCAACTATTGCTCTTGGAATCCCAAATCTGGTTATGATGTTTTTCCATATGAAGTTCTTCACGTCCACATCTCGGATCTTGGCAAGGGGTTCAGCTTCTATCCATTTGGTGAAGTAATATGTTGCTACCAGCAGGTACTTCCTTTGCCCAGTTGCTTGGGGCATTTTTTTTGACAAGATTCATGCCCCATTGGGCAAACGGCCAAGGACTGGATACTGGGTTCAGGTCTACTACTGGTTGGTGTATCAGTGGTGCAAACCTTTGGCACTTTTCACACTTCTTGGCATAGGCTTCTGCGTCTTTCTGCATGTAAGGCCACCAATATCCTTGGGTAATGGCCCTGTGGGCAAGTGATCTGCCCCCTGCGTGGCTTCCACATATTCCTTCATGTATTTTGTATAGAAAATCTTCAACTTGCAGAGGATGTACACACCTCAAGAGGGGTCCAGTGAAGGATTTTCTGTAGAGGTGTCCCTCTGTTGTCAGATTGAATTCAGTCTGATCTTGTGTGCCTCTTTGTGATCATCTAGTAGTTTTTCTTCTTTCAGGAATGCTATTATTGCATCCATCCAGCTTGGTCCCATGTCCACACACATTGTTTCTCGCTCTATGGTCAGTGGTTCGAAGCTCGGGCCTGACAAATAGTCGACCATTATTGTCCTTGCCTTTCCAGGTTGGCCAGGGCATCGGCGTGACTTTTGCCATCTCGGTTAACCTGCTATAGTTGGCAATTCTGAAACAAGGCCACCAACCTGCCTACTTCCTTTGCGTATGCCGACATACGTTCATCTCGGGTTGCGAACTCACCTGTTGTCTGGTTGACTATGAGCTGAGAGTCACAGAAGACTATCACCTCATATGCTTCCACTATTATTACCAGTTTCAATCAATGCTTCATACTCTACTTCATTGTTTGAGGCCTTGAACCCCAAACTAATGGACTGTTCCAATATCTGCCCATCTGGAGATACCAGTACTACTCCCGCCCCCGCTCTTTGTCAGTTTGAACTCCCATCAACAAACAGTCGAAAGGAGTCGCCGATGTAAATGCTGCAGGGTATGAGTTTTTCTTCTTTTCTTTGTTCTGTTGCCCTTAGCTGGGCTCCTCTTTGTTCGCTTGGACATCATTCACCTCAGCTCAACGAAGTCCGATGTACCATGGCTCCTCGCGTGAACTCAACCACAAAGTCTACCAAGACTTGGCCTTTGATTGCTGTTCTTGGTCTGTATTCCAAGTCATACTGGCCCAAGGCCACTGCCCACCTAGCTATTCTGCCTGTTAGATCTCCCTGCTACAACAGGGACTTCAAGGGATGTTCAGTTAGCACCACAATTTTGTGGGCTTGAAAGCAATGGTTCAGCTTCTTTGAAGCCATTACTAGAGCTAGCGCCGACTTCTCTAGGGGTAAATACCTGGTTTCTGCATCAGCTAGGGTTTTACTTACATAGTAAACAGCCTTTTGTTCCCCTTTTTCTTCTCGGATTACCACTGCGCTTACCACGTGTTCCGAAACTACTAAGTATAAGAATAGCTCCTCTCCAGGTTCTGAATTTGAGAGAACTGGAGCTGTGGTCAAATACCTCTTTAAGTTGGCCAAGGCGGCTTCGCACTCCTCGGTCCATAAGAAGTTTGTGGCTTTCTTCACTAAGTTGAAGAAAGGTTTGCACTTGTCTGAGCTTCTGCTTATGAACCTATTCAGGGCTGCAGCCCTTCCAGTCAGCATATGTACCTGTTTTGTCGACGTTGGGCGCTTCAACTCTAGGATGGACTTGATCTGATCTAGGTTGGCCTCAATGCCCCTTCTGGTCACCAGGTATCCCAAGAACTTACCAGATCCAACTCCAAATGCACACTTCGATGCATTGAGTCGGAGCCGATATGTTTTAAGGATATCAAAGACTACTCTTAGGTCGGCCAGATGACCTTCAGCTTCCTTGGACTTCACGACCATGTCGTCGATGTAAACTTCCACTGTTCGGCCAATCAGGTGTTTGAGCATTTTGGTTACCAATCTCTGGTAAGTTGCTCCTGCGTTTTTCAACCCAAAAGGCATCACTCTGCAGCAATACAACCCTTTTGGGGTGATAAACGCAGTCTTCTCCTCATCTGGGGGGTACATGGCTATCTGATGGTATCCCCTGTAGGCGTCAAGGAAGCTCATCATTCCATGCCCTAAAGTGGAGTCCACCAGTTGGTCTATCTTGGGTAATGGAAAACTGTCTTTGGGATAGGCCTTGTTCAGGCTGGTAAAGTCCACGCAGACTCTCCATTTACCATTCTTGTTCTTCACCACCACTGTATTCGATAGCCATGCCGGGTAATTTACCTCTCGAATGGCTTTGGCCTCCAGTAGTCTGTCTACTTCCTCTTCCACTGCCTCAACATGCAGCAATATCGGTCTTCTTGCCCGTTGGATCACGGGTTTGGCCGACCTGTCTACGTTTAATCTATGGCAAGTGACCTCGGGGTCAATGCCTGGTATTTCGTAAGGCGTCCAGGAAAACACTTCAATGTTTGCTCTCAAGAAGGCCTCCAACTCTTTTTCCTCTTCTTCGGCTAAGCCCGAGCCGAGAAGGAAGAAACGCTCTTCATCCCCCTGCTGGACGAGGATTTTCTTTAGTGCTTCTTCACTCTTCTTGGCTGGTTCCTTGCCGACGTCCTCCAGGACCTCCACGTCCTCGTCTTTGATCTCTGCCCTCTCTGGTTCTCGTATGCTGCAGGTGGATTTCATTGCTTCTATGGAGAAGTTCTTTGCCTGCAGCTAATCTCCTCTGACCTCCTCTATCCCATGCTCTGTTGGGAACTGCAATAGTTGATGCAATGTTGAGGGAACATCCCTAATTGCATGCAACCATGCCTTTCCAGGATGGCATTGTAAGCAGAGGGTGTGTTAATCATAGTGAACTCTGTCTTTATCTTCCTGGTGCCAGCCTGCACCTCCAAGCTTGCTGCTTCCAGTGGCCATGTCGGCGTTCCATTGAACCCGACCATTGGGCCATTGGATTTCTCCATATCGTCTAGGTGAAGGCCAAGCTCCTTGTAACATCTGACATACATGATGTCACAGTAGCTGCCTTGGTCAATCAGGATGCGCTTCACTTGGCACTCCCCAACCTGGAGGGATACTACCAAGACATCATTGTGTGGATGCTGTACCCCCTCAAGGTCGGCATCAGTAAAGGACACTACTGGTCCCTGGAACTCCTCGGCCCGATGTCGTTTCTCCCCGGCCTGGTACACGTGCTGCAAGTGCTTTACCTTCTAGGTCTCCCCCCCATATTTCGTTTTTGTTAACCTTCAAGTGAATTACATTAATTACCCAAGGTCCTCCTACCTACGGTTGTTGTGCTAGGGGGGTGGAGCTGCTGGTGCTTGAGGCAATCTTGTCTGCTCCTCCCTTGTCCTGGCCTCATCTATAAGGTCCCTCAAGTGGCCTTGCCTTACCAGGTCTTCTGGGTGTGTCTTCAGGGCTCTGCAACCCTGAGTCAGGTGCCCATTCTCATTATGGTAAGCACAATACTTACCAAGGCTTCTTCCCATGAATTCTCCTGGCACCCTAGCTGGCGCTCTGAAATAGGGCTGGGATCGGATTTTATCCAAGACTTTGTGAATTGGGATTCGAAACACAGTTGTGGCTGCCTGTGCTGCCCTCTGTCCTATCTCTTGCTTGTTGGATCCGTTGTTACCTCAGCCTCGCTTCGGCAAGCCGTTTCCTTTCTCTTGCTTTGTCTCCTTAGTTCCTGATGTGTCTTCCTCGACTCTGGCATACTTCTCAATTCTGGCCATGAGCTCTTCCATGCTTTTTGATAATGTCTTTGCCAAAGACTTTCGTAGTGGATAGTCATCTTTTAGGCCGTTCTTGAAAGATACGACCGCCACCTCTTGGTTGCACTCCGGTATTCGGTTAAACACCTAATAGTACCTTTTTGCGTAGGCCCTAAGGCCGTCATCCTTGCTGATTCTCAGAACCATCAAAGCATCTACCCTTAATGGCTGTAGTTTGTTTGTCACGAACCTGGCCACAAACATCTCGACTAGGCCTTCCCAGGTCTTCACACTTCCCTTTGGCAATTTGTGAAACCAATCTGATGCAATCTCCCCGAAGGATGAGGGGAACACCTTGCAGAGCAACGGCTCGTTCCCAGTGTGTAGTGCCATCGAGTTCAGGTATAATCCGACGTGAAAGTTGGGGTCCGACTTTCCATCGTATATCTGGAACCTCGGCATACTGAAACTTTTCGGGGCCTCAAATTTGTCCAACTCTGCCAAGAATGGTGTTTTCGGCTTAACAGGGGAGGTTACCTCAGCATCTTGTTGCTTTCTCTTGAGATAATCTCTCAAGTCTTCCTTTGTCCGCCCAGGAGTTCGGCTATCCACTACAAGAAATGTCACTTTTGGCTACCAAAATATTGGTCGCCAAAAGTCACTTATTTAGTCGCCAAAATGAATTAGCGACCAAAATTTTTCGTCGCTAAGCTCGTCGCCTTTACCCTGTCGGCGATAGTATTGGCGACTAAAATCTGTTTGGTCGCCGAAAGTGTACACATTTGGCTACTAAATTGGCTTTAGTCGCCAAAAGGTATGTTTCCCCTACTAAAATAATTGGTCGCCGATAATCACCATTTGGCTACGACTTTGAGTTTAGTCGGCAAAATATATGTTTCTGCCACTAAAGAATTGGTCGCGGAATTAGGCTTTTTGGCTACCAACCTGTGGTGGTCGGGAAAGGTTCACTTTTAGCTACAAAAAAATTGGTCGCCGAAAGTGCTTATTTGGCTACTACTTTGAGTTTAGTCGGCAAAAGGTCTGTTTCTGCCACTAAAGTATTAGTCACTAAAAGTGCTACCATAATTTAAGAATAACTATTATAGACCAAACATTTTTGTCACCAATAGAATACATATTTTTAGTGACTAAGTAATTTTTGTCATTGTTACTTTTGCCCACTAAAAGTTTTATAGCCAAAAGCCTGCTCACATTCACTTCTTCATTTTTTGCCACCAAACGTTTTAGTCGCCAAATGACACCATATTTTTTCCGTGACTAAAACATTTAGTAGCCAATACTTTCTTTATCTCTTTCTCAATTGTTTTGGCTACTAATTATTTGGTCACAAAAAATTAATGGGTTATGTTTTTGCTACTAAATTCTTAGTCACCAAAACATTTGATTACATATTTAGCTACCAAAATATTTGGTGGCCAAATATGTTAACATTTTTTTTTTAATTAAAATATTTGGTGCACCTGTATCCATTATTAATCAGCATTCCTGTATCCATCAACAGTAAATATGTTATGAAGCATTCAATAACAATTACACACATTTCAGTTCCAACCATCCAAAAAATTAATATTGAACATCCACTTATATATATATATATATATATTACAAATTTCATAAGAACCAAGTCTAAGCCCACGTCAATAATTTAATTCAATACATAATACTGGAATAACCAAATTCTTTGTGCACCTACAACTTTTGTACCACAACAAAAATTATATTATGTACCACGTGCTATGTTAATTGCTACCACCAAAAAATTTTTTTCAAACCACTATATATACGGATAGAGATATGAAAAAAATGCCCTCCCGTACTTGTCAACAAAAACATATCCACATTTGTATGTCCAAAAACATCTGCAAAAAAGGGGGAAAAAATCATTAGTTCGGTGCATGTAATGGCACTTCTGGACGACATATATATATCGTAATAATTTCAAACATTAAAAGACAAGGACAGTGATATCTATTAACTAATGCAAGACATCCAAACATGAACCCATCATGAGTTCTTGTTCTAGCTTTTTTATCTCTAAATCTATCGAAGTAAATTTTAGTACTTAAATGTGAAAGTAAATTGTGTAGGTATTATGAAATTACCAAAATTTTGGGTGTACTTACCATTTCATCCAAAAATTATTTGTTATAAAAATGTAAGAAAACCCATCATTACAGTTTGTCTGGTATCCATAAAACTCACTATGCTTATGCTTTTGTGACCTCCACGAAGCTTCCAGTTACGTTAGTTCAGTGTTTTTCTGACCTCCACGGATGGAAATTAATATGGTCTTTTTCTTCATAAAAGATTCTAATTTTCTCAATATAATCATTGAAATTTTGGAAACACTTTCCTTAAAGAATAAACTAATTAGTGGGTTTATAGATGTAGATATGCTTCTGTTTGTGAATGAGTAATGCCTTGGGTTCTTTATAGGCTTATGGGGACGAGCTATATAAGATTATGCTTAACTATTCTTCCATTACACTATCTAATTTTGATACGTACCTTCAATACTTAGCTTCTTTTGTCCTAAGTTCCCTATTCTGTTGCTGAGGAATTATCCTCCCTTCAGCCAAATCTTGAGGCCATGTTATGTATATGAACTATCTATTGTTCAACTGTTGCACATTTTGTAGTGGTGATAGTTAAACTTATCAAATACACAATTGCGCCTAAACCTTAGCTGAACTTTACAAATCCTTTGTTCCAATTTCCAAAGGACTAGGTCAACAGGATATATCATTCGTCACATTTAGTTCTTGTCCTACTTACGTATTGTGGACACCTACATGTCACATTTATCACCGGGAACCTTCCTATTACGGAAAAACAGTGGCTCAGGGGCTGTTTTGCATTTTCACCCCCCGAACCCCTTTTTTCGACAAAGTTTATGACATTTTCAACTCTAATTCCCAAAGTAGGTGTCCTATTTATGTACCGTCTGTCCATAGATGTCACATTTATCACCGGGAAGCTTCCCGTTACCAGAAAATAAAATTTTGGGGGCTGCTTTGCATTTTCGCCCCTCGAACCCCTATTTTCGACTAAGTTTATGACATTTTCAACTCTAATTCCCAACGTAGGCGTGCTATTTACGTACCGTCTGTCCCTACATGTCACATTTATCACCGGGAAGCTTCCCGTTACCAGAAAATAAAATTTTGGGGGCTGCTTCCTGTAACAAGCCTTCTACGGATAAGCTCAACTTTCTCCGTCGTCTCCCTAACCAACTCCGGACCCAACAAAGGTGCATCACCCACCTCGGCCCAACAAACTGGAGACCTATACGGTCGGCCATACAAGGCCTCAAACGGTGCCATACCGATGCTAGACTGAAAACTGTTGTTGTAGGCAAACTCTACCAAGGGCAAGTGCCTCTCCCACGTCCCACTGAAGTCAAGGACACAACCCCGAAGCATATCCTCGAGGATCTGAATAGTACGCTCGGACTGCCCGTCAGTCTGAGGATGATAAGCCGTACTAAAGGTCAACTTAGTGCCCAAGGCACTCTGCAAACTCTGCCACAACCTAGCAGTAAAACGAGGATCTCTATCTGAGATGATCGTCACTGGGACCCCGTGCAATCTCACTACGTCCCGAATATACAAGTCGGCTAGATAATCTACCGAATCTCTCACGCGCATAGGAATGAAGTGCGCCGACTTAGTCAACCGGTCTACAACCACCCAAATAGCATCACTACCCCGTTGAGTCCTCGGAAGACCTACAACGAAGTCCATAGTGACATGCTCCCACTTCCACTCGGCAATAGGCAAGGGTTGCAACAAACCCGCTGGCCTCTGATGCTCGGCCTTCACTTGCTGGCAAGTAAGGCACTTCGATACGAAAACAGCCACATCTCTCTTCATACCCCGCCACCAAAACTGGCGACCCAAATCCTGATACATCTTAGTACCTCCCGGATGCACCGCAAGGCGCGAATGGTGAAACTCTCGGAGTACTTCCTCTCGGCAAGACTCCGGTATAAACAAACGGTCTCGGTATCTCACACTCAGGTCGGGATACACCGTCAAACCCTTCTCAACTGTCCCACTGGAGATCTTCTCTCGGAGGGATTCTACCTCAAGGTCACCTCTCTGTGCCTCTAACACTCTAGTCACAAGTGTAGGCTGTGCAACAACAGAAAACAAGGCCGCAGCCTCAACAGATTCGCCCAGTAGCAAATCAAACTCGCCAAGTGCTCCCAACATCTCCCATTCCCGGATGGCTATACAAGCTACATCACTAATGGTCTTCCTACTAAGGGCATCGGCCACAACATTGGCCTTTCCCGGATGATAGTGCAACTCAAAATCATAATCCTCGATGAACTCCATCCACCTCCTCTGCCTCAAATTCAAGTCTCTCTGTGTAAACAGATACTTCAAACTCTTGTGGTCCGAGAACACCTCGAACTTCTCACCATAAAGGTAGTGCCTCCAGATTTTCAAGGCAAAGATCACAGCCGCTAACTCTAGGTCGTGTGTGGGGTAATTCTTCTCGTGTATTTTCAACTGACGTGAGCCATAAGCTACCACTTTCCCCGCTTGCATCAACACACAACCCAAACCCTCTCGTGAGGTATCACAATAAACCGCATATCCCAACCATCTCTCCGGAATAATCAACACCGGAGCGGTGGTCAATCTAACTTTCAGCTCTTGGAACGACTTTTCACAAGTCTCACTCCACACAAATTTGTCTCCCTTTCGAGTCAGTCTAGTCAACGGTGACGCTAACCTGGAGAAATCTTTCACAAACCGACGGTAATACCCAGCCAATCCCAGAAAACTGCGGATCTCAAACACACTCTTAGGCTGTGCCCAATCCTGCACTGCCTCAACCTTGGATGTAACAACAAACACCCCTTCCCCGGATACCACGTGGCCTAAGAATTTGACTTCCCATAGCCAGAACTCACACTTCCCAAACTTGGCATACAGCCTATGGGCTCTAAGCAACTCAAGCACCACTCTCAAGTGTTCCTCGTGCTCCTCCTCAGAAGGCGAATAAATAAGAATGTCGTCCACGAAGACAACCACAAATCGGTCTAAGAACTCCCGGAAAATCCGGTTCATCAAGTCCATAAAGACTGGCGGTGCATTGGTAAGCCCGAATGGCATCACCAAAAACTCGTAATGGCCATACCGCGTACGGAATGCCGTCTTAGGAATGTCTTCCTCCCTGACCCCCAACTGGTGGTAACCCGATCTCAAGTCTATCTTAGAGAAACAACGGGAACCCTTCAACTGGTCAAACAAATCATCTATACGGGGCATAGGATATTTATTCTTAACCGTAGCCCGATTCAACTTCCGGTAGTCAATACACAATCTCAAGGCCCCATCTTTCTTTTTAACAAAGAGGGTCGGCGCTCCCCACGGCGAAACAATAGGGCGAACAAAGCCCTTATCGAGCAATTCCTGGAGCTGAACTTTCAACTCAACCAACTCTGCTGGAGCAAAACGGTAAGGTGCCATAGAAATCGGCGCCGTACCAGGCACTAAATCAATAGAGAACTCTATCTCTCGGTGAGGTGGCAAACTAACAAGATCTTCGGGAAACACATCCGAATACTCACAAACCACCCTCGGCAACACAATCTGAGTCTCAACACACTCACTACTCTCAAAGCTAGCAAGTAGACTACTAAGCTCACTTCGCCCTCGCGAATCATACCCCGGTGGCAAAATACTACCAACCCGGTCTCCCAAGAAATGGAACCACTCCCCGCTCAAGGTACATAACGTGACCCTCTGGCGGTAGCAATCGATAACAGCCCGGTATGACGATAGCCAGTCCATACCCAAAATAACATCAAAACCCTTCATAGGCATGACAACAAACGGAAAAGGAAGCCTATAGTCGGCGACCTCTATATCACATCCTCTAACACCCTGTTTCAGGATCAACTCACCACCCAAAGGCGATACCACACAAATAGGAGATGCTAACTGTGCTAACTCCAATTCCAAAACAGATGCAAATGCAGCAGATACAAAAGAATGAGATGCACCCGTGTCTATCAACACACTAGCAACCGAGTTGCAAAACAGAAAAGTACCTCTCACTACTGATGGAGCTGGTACTAAATCCTGCGCGGTAACAGCATACACGCGCCCCGTAGGCCCCTGGTCTACCTGCTCACCTCTCGGAGCAAAAGACTGCTGCACAGACTGGGATGACGAAGCTCCCGGATTGGCCCTCGAGGCCTGCACAGACTGAGCTGGCTGAAAACCCTGCGTCTGCCTAGAACCAGACGCTCCCGAAGTGGCACTCAACTGCGGGTAAAACCTCTTCAGGTGCTCAGGCTGTCCACACTGATAACAAGTCAAGGGCTGCCCCCTGCCCAAACTCTGACTCTGCGGTCTAGCTGAAGAAGAAGCAGCTCTCTGACCCCCACCCTTCTGCGGGCAAACAGAAACCTTGTGACCCAACTGGCCACACTTGTAACAGGTGAAATCCCCCTGACCACCTCTCCCGGAGCCTGCACTCGGCACTGGGAAGGTCGATCTAGCAACACCACCCTGCGACTGCTGAGGGTTAGAACCCCTCTGCCTCCTGCCATCACCCTGGCCATCTTGGCTCCTCTTGGAGCCTCTCTGCCCCTCATCCTCCTCCTGCATCATGAGCTCCATATGAGCTGCAGCATCCACTAGGTGTCTATACTCCCGGATGTAAGACCCACCAACCCTAAACTTGAGGCCCCGCCTCAACTTCCGCTCAAACTCATAGCAACGACGTTCCTCAGACGCCACCAGTTCAGGTGCGAACCTGGACAGACTAGTAAAGGTAGCCTCAAACTCGGCCACTGACAAGCCCTGCTGATTAAGCCGGCTAAACTGATCCCTCAGCTTCTCCCTAGCTGCTGCAGCCAAAAACCTCTCCTGAAAAGCATTTATAAACGCCTCCCAAGTACCACCAACACGAGCCTTCTCGTACTTCCACCATTGACCCGCATCTCCCTTCAGTTGGAAGGATGCCAAGGTCACTTTCAGTGCTCCGTCCTCGATGCCAAGCATCTCGAACGTCTTACTCATTTGTTCTAGCCACTCATCAGCCTTCAGTGGCTCTTTCGGATCCCCGATAAACTCATCCGGATTAGACCGGAAGAACTCCCTCTTCAAGAAAGAAGGCCCTGCCTCAGTTGCCTGATTCCCAGCTCTAAGAATACCCAAAGCTCCTGCTATCTCTCTGGCCAAGGCACCCATAGCCTGCTGACCCACTGGCTCGGCCACATTGGCCTGGCCAACTCCCTCCTGCACTGCCAGAATCTCACCCTGTAACGGTACTTCCTGCCTCGCAGGTCTACCACGCCTAGCACCTCTTCCTCGTCCTGACATCCTAATAAAGGTAACACAGAACATTAGCACATTCATAAATGTGCCGAAACTAAACACTCACGTCCTAATGCATGGACAACTGTAATTCATTCCACGTAAGTACATAAACACATAAGCACTTACGAATTTCATTTCCGGATAATGATAGTCCCGAGGCGTTACTAGAGTTCCGGTTAGAAACAGCATTGATCAAGTGCTTTTCCAACAAGACTCCCAGAAACCCAAGGATCCAATCAACATCCTAGAAACTAATTCCCATACCCACATAGTCACATAAGCATGTTATCAATTAAGCACATAGCATATGATACTACATCTAAGTCTCTATCAAGCGAGACAAACCCATTGTGATCCTAATCACTTCCCACGTACCCAAAGTATTCGAACCCGGTAGGCTCTGATACCAAGTTGTAACGCCCTCAAAATAATAACATTAAATCCAACAAATAAGACATGCAATGATATGTAAAAGTTCCACATTCTTCCATTTATTAGAATTCCATTACATATGTATTACATGTTAACAACAAAAGCAAATGCCCTAAGGGCTTACAGTTTTCCAAGTTAACACTTGGTTACAACATAAGAGTACTAACTCATACACATTAAGCCCTTGGCTTGAATTTACATGTAATACATCAAAAAGTAAAACGACAACAGTGTGTCCGCCTCTAGCCTTCCAAGCTATGTCCTTGGAGGTGGCATGCTACCTGTACCTGAAAATGATATTCCCATATAGGGTGAGCCACAGCCTAGTAGAAATACACTAAACCAACCATGAACAATGACTAAAATATTAGCAATTGATAGATGGTCAACACTGATTCATTCACATAAATTACATATTTATGCCACACGACTTATGAGTCCAAATTACTTTTCATTTTCCCTTTTCCACAGATAAGCATGTGAGCTCTATCCTTATTTCAACAGACATGTATAAAAACAATATCCACATTCACAGATAAGCATACGAGCTATATCCACATTCTACACAGATATGTATAACCACAATATCCACAGATAAGCATATAAGCTATATCCACACATCACAAAGATAAGCATATAAGCTCTATCTTCACTTCTCTAGACAAGCATATGAGCTGTATCTACGGAGTTCATCCCCTATCTTCTCCCAACACTATCCGGTTTAGAGGTACATCCCCTATCTTCCCCTAAACCGCGGAGTACATCCCCCATCTCCTCCTCTACACATAACGTATACAAACACAATGGTTCTATATACAATCACTCAATACATATAGTTAATGTATTCTATCAACCGTCAAGTTCCATGACACACTTCATTGATTAGTTTCAGTTTGCCTAATCATCATGCATTGTCTACAACAATCACGACTATCCTCCACCGATAGCCCAAAGCAGTTATTTCTAAACAGAGAATAAATGCACAAATGGATATTCAATCAACATTTCATTTCCTCATTTCTCACAATTAATTATCCCAATTAATTAAACAATGTAATTAGGTCAATTCCCATAATTAACATTTCAACCCTTAGGTCCCATTTTCATCAATGATTCAACATTTATTCCATTTCTCTATGCCAAACATGCATCTAGGTTTATTATGAATAAAACCCCAACTTTTGTAAAATTGCACAAAAGTCCCAAACTTTCACAAAATTACCAAACCAACCCCAACATCTCAAAATACCAAAATTTAAACACAAAATCCATAGAGAGGAGTAGGATATCCCTACCTCGAAGTTTGAGCCAAAAAGGAGATGAAGACTCGAAGATCAACGTGCTCCAAATCTCAACTTTTTCAGATTAAAACAAAGCTCTCAATGCCCTCTATCTTTTTAACAAAGGCCCTAGGTTAGATTCACACTCTAGGGAGATCAATTCTTAGAGAGAGTAAAAGTGTAGAGAGAGAGGGTCTCGGATCTAGGGTTTGATAAAAAGAAAAGGTGAAAAAGTGATGTTCAAAATCGCTACTGTCCGCTGATATAAAACACGCTCGCTCGAGCGAAGACTTGGTCGCTCGAGCGACCAGACACAGAAAACTCTCGCTCGAGCCAAGGAACTCTCGCTCGAGCCAGAAACTCAGAAGTGCGCTCGAGCCAAAGAACGCTCGCTCGAGCCAACAACTCGAACCCTCAGGTCTGCAACCAGAAGCACGCTCGAGCGACCAACTCCTCGCTCGAGCGAAGAACAAACCAGACCGCTCGAGCCAGGAAATACAACTCTCAGGTCCAGAACCAGGTGCAAGCGCTCGCTCGAGCGAAGCCACTCTGGCTCGACCCACCAGACACAAACTCAACTCTCGCTCGAGCGACCAACTCCTCGCTCGAGCGAAGGTTCAAAAATCTGGGCAGCAACACTAGGCTCCCAAACACAACCATCCTGTAACAAACCTGCCCAACACATCCTATAACTCAATATACAAAGTAAAGAGGATGCAAACAAGATAATAAACAACTACCACATCCACGGACACATGTCCGGATCACTGTACAACAAGGGTAAACCCGGGATCGCTATACTTCCTAAACACAATTATTTTAATCTACTAAAATAGTCAAAAACTAAAATAGCCTACCAAAATAACCAATTTCCCAAACACCTCTATTATTGGTTAGAATTATTTATTCGTTACAAATAGTGTGGGTAGTGATTATTTGATCATCTAGAACATTGCTCCATACTATTTATTATTTGATAATTTTAATTATTTTTTAAAAATTTAACAAAACAATTTTAAGTCTTACTGTTTCAATCAATCAGTATCAGGTTGGAACAAAATTCGAACTATTACGCCAACTTGCTCCTTGTCTGTAATAACCCCGACCTCCGATTAATGCTAAACCATGATTATTTATGCCTAACAGTAATTTAGAAGGAATCCGGAATTAAATTGCATATGTATTGCATTATCCTTGTGTTTTTATCTGTTTGCCATAAAATGATCTGTTCATGTTTTATGCTTTAAACTGCAAATTAAAGGCCTTATCGGCGGCCGACTCCGAAACTGATTAGTGTTTTGTGTTAATTAGAATTGATGTGATTTTATGGTAAATTTAGTTGAAATTTGATTTGGTGTGATTCAATTGGATTAAATAAGCTAAATTACATTAGTTGGACTTATCTACCATTATGCCACTTAGTGGCTTGATTTGAGACCAACCTTATCACACCTTATTACACTTAGTAGCATATCTCCTCAGCCATTTTCCTGGCCAAAACTGACTAGAGAGAGAGAGTTAGGAGAAAATAGAATTCATCTAGAGATTTGCCTTGGAACTTAGGAGAATTGAAGAGGCTTTGCAAATTTGAGCTTTCAATTGTGAATTTAAGATTAATTCTTGCTTGGTTCATGAGGCATTAGTGATCTAAGTCATGAATTGATTGAAAATGTTGAATTAAGGCATAAATCATGCATGCATGTCTACATTCTTGAATTGTGAGGTTGTTCTCATAGAATCCTCACATGCATGTTTATATTTTTGTTATAGTCCATGAATTCATCTTATTCTTGAGCTTAATCTTGCTTTGGATCATGTTTTGGAGCATTAGAAGTCATGAGAATTCATGCATGTTACATTTAAGTTTGTTCTTGAAGTTTTATTTGAAATTGTGTTTTATTGACTCACCTTTGGGCTTTGATTTTACAAATTGATCTTTAAAACATCTTATACTATGAGTTTACAAGTGTTTTCCAGAAAATGGGCCCAAGAGGTCGAGTTTTGAGGTGTTGAATGCTTGGTTTGAGCTTGGGAGACAAATCTGGAAATTCCAAAATTTGGCTTCCTCGCTCGAGCGAAGGATTCCACGCTCGAGCGACCATCATTTGTTCAGAGCTCTGTTCGAGCGAAGGAATGGTGGCTCGAGCGTAAATTGCAAGCTCTCAGGTTTTTGGTGCACGCAGACGCACGCTCGAGCGAAGAGCTGTGTCTCACGCTCGAGTGAGCATCGAGCGGGTATCGAGCGTAAAATTTCAACAACCAGTACTTTTGCATTTTTACAGACCACTCGAGCGAAGGAGTCTACGCAGAGCGACCCCTCTGTTTTGACAATCTCGCTCGAGCGAAGGAAGCCACGCTCGAGCGAGACCCTGTTTTCAGCAAGTTTTGAAAAATGTTTTCCAAGGCATCCTTGCATCCTCATTCCATCCTAGGCATTCCTAGGCCATGTTTAAGACTCTATAGAGAGGATTTAAGGTTAGAAACACACTAAGAACCAACGACATAAGTTTTGTGCAACTAGAATGTGTGTTTCAAGTGTGTGTCCGTTATGTGTTATGTAGGTCACGTGCTGCGTATCGTGTGATCAATCTGCTCCGTCTGTCTGTTTCAAGGCCAACTGTGAGTAATAATTTAGTAAAGTTATGATCAAACTATATCTACTTTCTGTGTGATAAACCAAGATCTTTTTTCCGAAATGATATGTTTAATTTCTGATATGTATTCGTGGCATCCTTACCATCATGTGATATCTGTTAGCTGTTACCCGGTATCGAAAGTTCCTTTATGGAACTTATTTCTGTCTGCACTCTGTTATCTGTACCGGAGGCCCTGTCACGGGGGCTCAGCTTCCGTTCTGTTCTGTTCTGTTGCCCGGATCCGAAGGTTCCTTTATGGAACTGGTTATTCGTAACCTCACGTGTATACGTTCTGTTCTGTTCTGTTCTGTTTATGCTAATGGATGTATCACGTAAACTTAATCATGACTTATGATTTCTGTCTGTATATGATCTGGATAAACTATGATTTTGATATGAAACTGAATTATGATTTCTGAATCTGTACGAACTCATTCATTAAAACCCTTTACTCTATTATTATTCACTGGGCTTTCGCTCACAGTTTATATTATGTATGTAGGTGAGCCGGCACATGACCAGGGCCAGAGTTGACGGCCTTCTGTCTTGTTTTTGTCAGCCAACTATTGTGCCTCCCGAGGAGGTTCCGAACGAAGCCTAAAGCCATGGCTGTTTTTGTATTCATGCTAGTCTTTGTGTATGCTCTGTAAAGTCAGGTCTTGGGAAGTACATTCTGTAAATATTGTGTATCTAGACTGGCATGTTTATGTATATATAAATAAGTTTTGAAATGTTCTGTCCCATGTACGTTATCACAACACATTGGACCTTGTCTATTTTGTATTATTACTTCCACAACCTCTTATTACTTGCTAATCTGTTCAGAGGCCTTTGGTAATCCGCGGATTACTGGCCGGTTATGGTGCTAAACCTACAGGGGTGGGTTTGGGTCGTGACATTGTCTCATCAATTGACTTCAACAATAAAAATAAAATAAAATAAACATAGACCTATGGTGGAGTCTACACCTTAACTCTCCATTACTTTGGTTAATTTTGGAAAGTGGTTAAATTAGTAAAACAAAAATCAAAAAAAATTATTAAAAAAACTAAAAAAAATTAAATAACAAAGTCAAAAATTTCTTCCATTCTCTTTATTTTTTGGACATTTTTTCATAAAAATCAAAAAATTTTAATTTTTTTAACTCATATTTTAGCAAAAAAGATAAATAAAAAAATTAAAAAGATGAATCCTTAGAACGACAAAAAGGGTTGTGTTGCTTAGAGGTGGATAAACATAAGGCTAGACAGGTACTGTATACGGTTACATTAAACTTGGCATTTGGGAACATGAATAAAAAGCCAAAAGACAACTTTTAACCCATTTTGGATCACATCACCTCTCACATAAAAAAAAAAGTCAAAAAGTCAGCTTTTAACTATCTTTCCAAAACACCCTGAGTCTAACTCAGCCATCTCAAGCTCAATCCCACAAAAATGTCTAAATCTCAAATCTACCCACTTAATAATTATTTGAATTTGAAACATTAACAAAATTAAATTGTAAAATAAATATAATTCTTTAAGAAATGTTTTAATTTAAACTCTAGAAAGAAAGAAATACATATATGTACTTTTCTTTATCTTTTATTATTTTTTTAATAAAAATAAAATAAGTATTTTATAAATGAACAGACCGAGCTAAAACTCTTTACTCCAATGACATTTGAAAGTGCCACAAAATTATTCTTCTTATGACATTTTTTTAGTCTTGTGGCATTTTAAACAAGTGTCATTTATACTCATACCACGGTAGATACTAGTGGCACCTTAGTGACACTTGCAAGTGCCACTATACCATCATGGCTAAAGACTTTCAATGACACTTTGATGTCATGATAGACACTATTTATGGCACTATCAAGCGCCATTAAAAAAGGATTTAGTGGCACTTCAGTGACACTTGTAAGTGTCATTATACCATCAAGGCTAAAGACTTTCAATGGCACTTTAATGTCATGGTAGACACTATTTGTGACGCTAGCAAGTGCTATTAAAGAAGACTTACAATCTAAAAAATGCCACTAAATGGATTTTTAATAGCGCTTGTTATGCCACAATTGATATTTTTAACAACTTCATAAATGCCACTAAATTCAATTCATTTGTGCCATTAAATGGATATAAGTGCTATTGGATCCTATTCTAGTAACACTTTGCAAAACTACTACCACTACTACAAAATGCCACTTATATATTCTTTTCATTGACTCTTTTAAAAGCCACAACTAAGCATGCGTAAATAACTGTAAAAATTGAATCGATTTTATAAAAAAAAATGAATATTAATTGCCACATCCTATATTAATTTGGCATACATTCATGTAATATTTTCATAATAATAAACAAATATTACCACCATAGTGTAACGCCCTCAAAAAATAATAACATTAAACCCAACAAATAAGACATGCCTTGATATACAAAAGTTCCACATTCTTTCATTCATGAGAGTTTCCATTACATAAGTATTACATGTTAACAACAAAAGCAAATGCCCTACAGGCTTACAGCTTTCCAAGTTAACACTTGGTTACAACAAAAGAGTACTAACTCAGACACGTTAAGCCCTTGGCTTGAATTTACATGTAATACATCAAAAGTAAATGACAAAAGTATGTCCGCTTCTAGCCTCCCAAGCTATGTCCTTGGAGGTGGCATGCTTCCTGCACCTGAAAATGATATTCCCATATAGGGTG
The DNA here is from genome assembly GCF_055761805.1 of Camellia sinensis. Classification (NCBI taxonomy): domain Eukaryota; kingdom Viridiplantae; phylum Streptophyta; class Magnoliopsida; order Ericales; family Theaceae; genus Camellia; species Camellia sinensis. The sequence goes on along the minus strand of NC_138963.1, from coordinate 180,045,987 downwards.
AGCCACAGCCCAGTAGAAATACACTAAACCAACCATGAACAATGACTAAAATATTAGCAATTGATAGATGGCCAACACTGATACAATCACATAAATCACATATTTATGTCATACGACTTATGAGTCCAAGTTTCCTTTCATTTTCCCTTTTTCAACGGATAGGCATACGAGCATTACCCACATTCTCAACAGATATGTATAACCACAATATCCACAGATAAGCACAAAAGCTATATCCACATTCTACAACAGATATGTATAACCACAATATCCACAGATAAGCATAAAAGCTATATCCACACATCACAAAGATAAGCATATAAGCTCTATCTTCACTTCTCTAGACAAGCATATGAGCTGTATCTACGGAGTTCATCCCCTATCTTCTCCCAACACTATCCGGTTTAGAGGTACATCCCCTATCTTCCCCTAAACCGCGGAGTACATCCCCCATCTCCTCCTCTACACATAACGTATACAAACACAATGGTTCTATATACAATCACTCAATACATATAGTTAATGTATTCTATCAACCGTCAAGTTCCATGACACACTTCATTGATTAGTTTCAGTTTGCCTAATCATCAAGCATTGTCTACAACAATCACGACTATCCTCCACCGATAGCCCAAAGCAGTTATTTCTAAACAGAAAATAAATGCACAATGGATATTCAATCAACATTTCATTTCCTCATTTTTCTCAATTAATTATCCCAATTAATTAAACAATGTAATTAGGTTAATTCCCATAATTAACATTTCAACCCTTAGGTCCCATTTTCATCAATGATTTAACATTTATTCCATTTCTCTATTCCAAACATGCATCTAGGTTTATTATGAATAAAACCACAACCTTTGTAAAATTACACAAAAGCCCCAAACTTTCACGAAATTACCAAACCAACCCCAACATCTCAAAATACTAAAATTTAAAGACAAAATCCATAGAGAGGAGTAAGATATCCCTACCTCGAAGTTTAAGCCAAAAAGGAGATGAAGACTCGAAGATCAACGTGTTCCAAAACCCAACTTTTTCAGATTAAAACAAAGCTCTCAACGCCCTCTATCTTTTTAACAAAAGCCCTAGGCTAGATTCACACTCTAGGGAGATCAATTCTTAGAGAGAATATAAGTTTAGAGAGAGAGGGTCTCGGATCTAGGGTTTGATCAAAAAAAAGAAAGTGAAAAAGTGATGTTTAAAATCGCTACTGTCCGCTGATATAAAACACGCTCGCTCGAGCGAAGACTTGGTCGCTCGAGCGACCAGACACAGAAACTCTCGCTCGAGCCAAAAACTCAAAAGTGCGCTCGAGCGAAAGAATGCTCGCTCGAGCCAACAACTCGAACCCTCAGGTCTGCAACCACAAGCACGCTCGAGCGACAGACCTCTCGCTCGAGCGAAGAACAAACCAGACCGCTCGAGCCAAGAAAAGCTCGCTCGAGCCAAGAAATACAACTCTCAGGTCCAGAACCAGACGCCATCGCTTGCTCGAGAGAAGCCACTCTGGCTCGACCCACCAGACACAAACTCAACTCTCGCTCGAGCGACCAACGCCTCGCTCGAGCGAAGGTCCAAAAATCTGGGCAGCAACACTAGGCTCCCAAACACAACCAACCTGTAACAAACCTGCCCAACACATCCTATAACTCAATAGACAAAGTAAAGAGGATACAAACAAGATAATAAACAACTACCACATCCACGGACACATGTCCGAATCACTGTACAACAAGGGTAAACCCGGAATCGCTGTACATAGGATCATCACATCAAAAACACACAAAAATTCAAACCACGATCATTTTTTTTTATCTAAAAATATAAATTTATTTATATTGCAATACAAATCATAATCAAAATTATAAAATATTCTACCACACTAACAAAGTTAAAGAAAAAAAAATTAAAAAAAATTATTCCAACCATAAATTTTGAAAAGCCATAGTGATATCCATCTTCCGGAGAGACAAATTATCAAAACAAATTCAGTTCCCAAATTCTCAACCTCACTTGTATAAATATTCTCGGTTAGCATCCATAACTTGCGAAATTTGCATCCAAAGATAAACATATAAATGTAATTGAAACTATATTAAGTTAATATAAATTTGTTAATGAAATTAGTATTTACGAAAGAAATATACCACAAATGGAGCAGGCCAAGCAACATGAGCTCCAATAGCTTATCCAATTGTTTTGACAAGTCCATATGATTGGATCAAGCTCTCATTAGGTTTGACTGGTACTTGAACATGTACCTTTCAATAGTCAAGTCCTAGTTCTTCCTTTAGATGGGTCTATGCTTTTAAGTACACCCGATTGCAACTGTTTATGTTGGCCTAATGATACATTTTAGAACAACTACATCTCCCACCTGTCAATCAAGATTTAACTACTTAAGTAATTATATATTTACAACTAATAAATAATATTTAAAAAATAAACTAGTACAAAGTGTCAGAGTAAAGATGATCACAACTGAAAGTGATATGCATTTCTCTAGTAGATAAGCAAGCCACATGATTTAATCACTTAATTAGGACTTTTAGAAATACCATGTTTATGAAGAAAAAAAAAATTAGATGGGGCTTTAGAATCTTTCTTGAAGTGATGGTGTGAAAAGCGATTAGTATTATTTTGTCATCTTATTCATCCTGACAAACAAAAAAAGGGTAAAAAAATTTAAAATAAAAGCAGAGCAAAATAATGTAAAATCCCACTGAAGCATTTAAACAAACACTTGCAAGACATTATATAAAATCACAACATAAATACAACAATAGTAAATCACAACTAACCTTTTATATTAAAAGATGAAAATTAATAAATTCATGAGTTAAAAGATTAGATTTTCCAAATTGTATCAAGTTTTATGCCTAAAACAAGAAGATCATAAATAAGTGACAAAGATAGAGGTATTGTGTGTGTTTGATGAGAGTGAGAAAGAGAGAAAGAATACCTAATGAACTCTGATCATAGAAGATGAAAACACAACAAATTTGTGGTGTAGATAGTATATAAGGATGGCATGAAAGATAAAGAATGATAAACCCTTGCTTTATTATTTGGCTCCCGTCTCTTTGTCCCGCCAAAATCAAATCTGCTTCACCAATTTCAGAATTGTTGGACTTCCGCCTTTATCTCTATCTCGATCTGCTCTGCAGATTTTGCCTCATCAAATTTGGTTGTCACACCCCAAAATTTGGACAATTAAATATTAAATTAGAACTAAACCCCAATCAATATTCCATCATCCAAATCCTATGGGTGAAACAAAAATCTAAATGTTTTCGTCCCAATCTAGTTTAAGTAAATTTCAATGCTCAAAAAAAAATACAAGGGATAAAAAAAATTAACAAACGTCAACCAAACCATCCATCATAAATTCATGACTATCCAATACCTCTAATATTAAAGTAGCAACAAATAGTCAACACAATTTAAATAATGTAAAGTTAGAAAATAACTCACAATGACAAACTATCAAAATACTAAAGTCATAAAATAAATAAACAAACTAATATTGACCCTAAACTCCAGAAAACAAAAGAAGTCCGAAAGACATGTCCTACAACTGTAGTTATTTTCCATCACCACCATAGTCCCAACTAATCCTGAAAAAGAAGCTCGGCTACGCTCAAGCTGAATGCACCCAAGATGCCAATAGATAAAACAAGTTAGTACACAAATATACTGGTATGAGTACAAGATTTGATACCCATGTGTCCACCAGACACAAACAAAAGAATATTTAATTCTTGTTACGGGACAAGACAAGTAGTTCCACCTACAGCGAGACGAAGGGGTAGTTTCCCGAGATACCGTAGCATTTAGTTTCTTACCCGTACACAACTAAATATAAATTAATTGAGTATACAAAAAAATAAATATAAATTATATGGTGGATCAGTTCCGCATAAAAAGTTAGTAACACCCACTATTCTGCAAAAAAATAAAGTTAGTATAATTTAATCATAAGTAAATTACTGAAGAAGTATAAAAATACACCGTTTCATACTTAAATCACTTGAATTGACCAAAACTGAACAAAAGTTGTACAGAATCAAATTTCCTAAAAGACAACGCGAATGAATTTATTAGAAACTGAACAGATTGAGAGAAAAACTTGATAGAAGAACCTAAACGGAATTCAACTGAAAAATCTGAAGCTAAAAACGAAAAGAAACTGCCCTAAGATGATTTTTTTCAGAAAAGTTCAAAACACGAAAAGTGTTCAGAATAATGTTTTACTTTAAATAATGCGAAATCAATGAAAATGGGCTCGTTTCGTGAGTTAAAACAGCATCTAAAGTCTGCATTGCTAAAATGAATAAAAACTATTGTAACCAAAATCATCTGATTTCAAGTTTTAATTGATCTTTTTAGTAAAAAGTTAAAATACAAAAATTGTCTAGAATTACATATACATGCCTCTACCCAAATTTCATAATTTATCGAAGTCATTTACTATTTTGTGAGATGTACAAATCAATACAATTAAACTATACCAATAAACTCACATTTAATTCTTTGTACCTTGAGTGCACCACTTCGGCCATTCACTTCTGGCCTACACATATATCTCATGTGCCTCTCGTATACCTAACACTGCTCCGAAGCGAAACTTGCACAGGGATATCGTCCCGAGCTTGACCTACACTCCCCGAACGGTTAGCATATATATATGCGCGTAAATCAAAGCACTCGTCTACTCCTGAGAACGAGGCAACAATATATATATACACAACTCCTCATCTACTCATGAGAACAAACATAAAAATGCTGAGCCTAAGACATTCAAATCAATCTCATAATCCTTACTTTTTTTTTATACATTTTTTCTCACCAGCACTCAAATAAAACAACAATTCCTGGAGTCATGGTGGAGTATTCAGAATTTATCTATGGGTTTCTAGTTTATTTTAATTTCATATATCCATGAGTGAGGTTACAACCATAAAATAAATATATATAAAAACCCTAAACCTTGCAAACACAACTAACCAAAATAATTGAAATCAATCCATCATCTTTATGCTAATACAATATCAAATCAACATCAAATAAATAAAATAAATAAAAACAACGAAATAAACATAAATTAAGGAAAGTGGGTTTTACACTCACAATTATTTTTCGAAAATCAAAAAAAAATACTTGAAGAATTAATGAAGCCACCAAAATAAAACTGTAACCTTCCTTTTTCCTCACGTCCCTCTCCCGCTGTAATGCCCTCAAAATAGTAACATCAAACCCATCAATATAGACATGCATTGATATATAAAAACTCCACATTCTTCTATTCATCAGAGTTCCATTACAAAAAGTATTACATGTTAAAAATAAAAGTAAATGCCCTAGAGGCTTACAGCTTTCCAAGTTAACACTTGGTTACAACAAAAGAGTGCTAACTCATTTACACATTAAGCCCTTGGCTTGAATATACATGTAATACATCAAAGGAATAAAACAACAAAAGTCCGCCTGTCTCTAGCCTCCCAAGCTACGTCCTTGGAGGTGGCATGCTACCTGTACCTGAAAATGATATTCCCATATAGGGTGAGCCACAGCCCAGTAGAAATATACTAAACCAAATATGAACAATGACTAAAAGATTAACAGTTGATAGATGGCCAACACTGATACTTTCCCTTATCACACTTTACGGTTTCATGACATATAAGTCCATTTTCCAATTCTTTTCAATTCTCAATTTAAAACCATGGCTCAGAACCTGGCCAAACAACTCATATGAGACAGTAACTCATATCAAACACTTTCTCATTTCATAATAGATAAGCATACTAGCTATATCACACACCAACAGATAAGCATACAAGCTATATCATCACTTCCACAGATATGCATATGAGCACTATCACACTTCCAATGACAAGCATATGAGCTCTGTCAACACATTACTAGATAAGCATATGAGCTCTATCTACGGAGTCCATCCCCTATCTCCTCCAACACAACACAATGCATATAAACAACAATTATACACATCATCACACAACACATAAATTTAATGTATTCTTTCAATCGTCAATCTCATTGACACATTCCAGTGATTAGTTTCAGTTTGTCTAATCATCATGCATTGTCTACAACAATTAAGACTATCCTCCACCGATAGCCCAAAGCAGTTATTTTTATACAGAAAATAAATGCAACAATGGATATATAATCAACATTTCAACTAGGTGAGCGATAAGTAATCCAACTACACCCTTTAATCCCATACCTTTCCAAATCAATTCCTCATTTCTCATAATTAATTATGCAAATTAATTAACCAATGTAATTAGGGTATTTTCCATAATTAACATTACAACCCTTAGGTTCCATTTTTCATTAATGTTTTAACATTTATTTCACTTTTCCATGCCAAACATGCATCTAGGTTTTATATAGCTAAAACTCCAACTTTTGTAAATTTACACAAAAGCCCCAAACTTTCACAAAATTACCAAACCAGCCCCAACATCTCAAAATACTAAAATTTAAAGACAAAGCTCATAAAGAGGAGTAGGATATCCCTACCTCGAAGTTAGAGCTCGGATGGAGAAGAGACCAAAAACCAAAGTGCTCCAAAGACCAAGATTCTCGAATCAAAACGACGCCCTCGACGATCAACACAACTTTTACAAAAGCCGAAGAGAAGGAGGACACTCTAACTAGATCAAACCCTAAAGAGAAGGGAGTATCTAGAGAGAGAGGCTCTCAAAAATGGTTTTTAGAAAAAGTAGGAGAGACAAAGAAAAGCAAAAAGTGATTTGAAATCACCCAGCGGATAACTCATATACGTATGACCCGCTCGAGCGAAGAACACAACGCTCGAGCGCCAAGAACAAAAATCTGGACACGCTCGAGCGCAATAAGGCCCGCTCGAGCGCCAAGACACAAGAATAAAGTACTCCCACTTGAGCGTGAAAACCAGTCCGCTCGAGCGCAGATTTCCACCTCCCAGAACTTACACCCAAAAAGCACTACCCGCTCGAGCGCCAACAAACCCGCTCTAGCGCCACCGCTCGAGCGTAAATGCACCCGCTCGAGCGTAAAAATCACATCTGCAGAAGTTTTGCAAAGACACGAAATACTGGAGGTGTGTAATCCCCACTCGAGCGCAAGAAGACCCGCTCGAGCGGAACGCCTAAAAACTAAACAACAAGGAATTGAAACCAAGGCCTAACCAACCTGTAACAACCCTGTTCAAAACATCTTAAAACTCAATCAAGTGGAATTAAAAGACGACAACAAGATAGATACCACTACCAACTTCACGGAACCGAGTCCGGAATACAACAGAACAGTAGAAGGACAACCGGGATCACTATAACCTCCCCCCCTTAAAGAATTTCTTCTCCGAAATTAAACACAAGTTTTTCAAAAACAGGTTTTCTCCATTCTCAATAATATTACAACATAATATTAAACAACCCGACCCATTACCGGTCAATTCCTTCTCTTTTCAAGAGGCATTTCACAACAGATATTACAAGTGCATTATCAACATGCAATTCTCTTCCATTTCCAACCATTTCCAATATACATGGTTCACAGTTCATATCATAATCAATATACATGATACAACTCCAATTCTACAATATAGCCAACATATGCAATATCATAATCAACTCCCATATCAAGGTAAGTTCTACAACATACTTTCATTAAACCAAAACATTACCAATGTTTTACAACTTAAGACATATATAAAGCTCTTAAGTCCACAACATTACATAATCTAAATATCAGATCACTCATCAACAAACAAGTCCGGATATTTCTCGCGGACCTCCAACTCACGTTCCCAAGTGGCTTCCTCCACTCCGTGATGTTTCCACAAAACCTTTACCAAAGGGATGGTTTTGCCACGCAGGACTTGATCCTGCCTATCCAAGACCCGAACTGGTCTCTCCTCATACGAGGCATCCTCAACTACCTCTAAGTCGGTCCAATCTAACACATGTGATGGATCCGGCTCATACTTCCGAAGCATACTCACATGAAACACGTCATGAACTCCGGACAACTGCGGCGGCAACGCTAAACAATAAGCAACCTCGCCAATCCTCTCAAGGATCTCAAAAGGCCCAATGAACCGAGGGGATAACTTCCCGCTCTTCCCGAACCTCATCAAACCTCGCCTAGGTGATATCTTCAAAAAGACATGATCACCTATCTCAAACGCCAAAGGCCTCCTCCTACGGTCAGCATAACTCTTTTGGCGACCCTGGGCTGTAACAAGCCTCCTACGGATAAGCTCAACTTTCTCCGTCGTCTCCCTAACCAACTCTGGACCCAACAAAGGTACATCACCCACCTCGGCGCAACAAACTGGAGACCTACACGGTCGGCCATACAAGGCCTCAAACGGTGCCATACCGATGCTAGACTGGAAACTGTTGTTGTAGGCAAACTCTACCAATGGCAAGTGCCTCTCCCACGTCCCACTAAAGTCAAGGACACAACCTCGAAGCATATCCTCAAGGATCTGAATAGTACACTCGGACTGCCCGTCAGTCTGAGGGTGATAAGCCGTACTAAAGGTCAACTTAGTGCCCAAGGCACTCTGCAAACTCTGCCACAACCTAGCAGTAAAACGAGGGTCTCTATCTGAGACGATCGTCACTGGGACCCCGTGCAATCTCACTACGTCCCGAATATACAAGTCGGCAAGGTGATCTACCGAATCTCTCACGCGTATAGGAATGAAGTGCGCCGACTTAGTCAACCGGTCTACAACCACCCAAATGGCATCACTACCCCGCTGAGTCCTCGGAAGACCTACAACGAAGTCCATAGTGACATGCTCCCACTTCCACTCGGCAATAGGCAAGGGTTGCAACAAACCCGCTGGCCTCTGATGCTCGGCCTTCACTTGCTGGCAAGTAAGGCACTTCGATATGAAAACAGCCACATCTCTCTTCATACCTCGCCACCAAAACTGGCGACCCAAATCTCGATACATCTTAGTGCCTCCTGGATGCACCGCAAGGCGCGAATGATGGAACTCTCGGAGTACTTCCTCTCGGGAAGACTCCGGCACAAACAAACGGTCTCGGTATCTCACACTCTGGTCGGGATACACCGTCAAACCCTTCTCAACTTTCCCATTGGAGATCTGTTCTCGGAAGGACTCTACCTCAAGGTCACCTCTCTGTGCCTCTAACACTCTAGTCACAAGTGTAGGCTGCGCAACAACAGAAAACAAGGCCGCAGCCTCAACAGATTCGCCTAGATGCAAATCAAACTCGCCAAGTACACCCAACATTCCCCATTCCCGGATGGCTATACAAGCCATATCACTAATGGATTTCCTACTAAGGGCATCGGCCACAACATTGGCCTTTCCCAGGTGATAGTGCAACTCAAAATCATAGTCCTCAATGAACTCCATTCATCTCCTCTGCCTCAAATTCAAGTCTCTCTGTGTAAACAGATACTTCAAACTCTTGTGGTCCGAGAACATCTCGAATCTCTCACCATAAAGGTAGTGCCTCCAAATCTTCAAGGCAAAGATCACTGCTGCTAACTCTAGGTCGTGAGTAGGGTAATTCTTCTCGTGAATTTTCAACTAACGTGAGCCATAAGCTACCACTTTCCCCTCTTGCATCAACACACAACCCAAACCCTCCCTTGAGGCATCACAATAAACCGCATAACCCAACCCTCTCTCCGGAATAATCAAATCCGGAGTGGTGGTCAATCTAACCTTCAACTCTTGGAACGACTTTTCACAAGTCTCACTCCATACAAACTTGACCCCTTTCCGCGTCAACCTAGTCAACGGCGAAGCTAGCCTGGAAAAATCCTTCACAAATCGACGGTAATACCCAGCTAATCCCAGAAAACTACGGATCTCAAACACACTCTTAGGCTGTGCCCAATGCTGCACTGCCTCAACCTTGGATGTATCAATAGACACCCCTTCCCTGGATACCATATGGCCTAAGAATTTCACCTCTCCTAGCCAGAACTCACACTTCCCAAACTTGGCATACAGCCTATGGGCTCTAAGCAACTCAAGCACCACTCTCAAGTGTTCCTTGTGCTCCTCCTCAGAAGGCGAATAGATAAGGATGTCGTCCACGAAAACGACTATAAATCGATCCAAAAATTCCCAGAAGATCCGGTTCATCAAGTCCATAAAGACTGCCGGTGCATTGGTGAGCCCAAACGGCATCACCAGAAATTCATAATGGCCATACCGCGTACGGAATGCCGTTTTAGGAATATCCTCCTCCCTGACCCTCAACTGGTGGTAACTCGATCTCAAGTCTATCTTAGAGAAACAACGGGAACCCTTCAACTGGTCAAACAGATCATCTATACGGGGCATAGGGTACTTATTCTTGACCGTAGCCCGATTCAACTTCCGCTAGTCTACACACAATCTCAAGGCACTATCTTTCTTTTTAGCAAAGAGGGCCGGTGCTCCCCACGGCGAAACACTAGGGCGAACGAAACCCTTATCTAGCAACTCCTGGAGTTGAATCTTCAACTCACTCAACTCGGCTGGGGCAAAGCGATAAGGTGCCATAGAAATCGTCACTGTGCCAGGCACTAGATCAATAAAGAACTCTATCTCTCGATGAGGTGGCAAACTAACAAGGTCCTCGAGAAAGACATCCGAATACTCACAAACCACCCTCGGCAACACATTCTGGGTCTCATCACACTCACCACTCTCAAAGCTAGCAAGTAGACCACTAAGCTCATTTCGCCCTCGCGAATCATACCCCGGTGGCAAAACACTACCAACCCGGTCTCCCAAGAAATGGAACCACTCCCCACTCAAGGTACATAACGTGACCCTCTGGCGGTAACAATCGATAACAGCCCGGTATGACGATAGCCAGTCCATACCCAAAATAACATCAAAGCCCTTCATGGGCATGACCACAAATGGAAAAGGAAGCCTATGGTCAGCGACTTCTATATCACAACCTCTAACACCCTGTTTCAAGATCAACTCACCACCAATAGGCGATACCACACAAATAGGAGATGCTAACTGTGCCACCTCCAATTCCAAAACAGATGCAAATGCAGCAGATACAAAAGAATGAGATGCACCCGTGTCAATCAACACTTTAGTAACCGAGTTGCAAAACAGAAAAGTACCTCTCATTACTGATGGAGCCGGTACTAAATCCTGCGCGGTAACAGCATATACGCACCCTGTAGGCCCCTGATCCACCTGCTCACCTCTAGGAGCAAAAGACTGCTGCACAGACTGGGAGGACGAAGCTCCCGGATTGGCCCTCGAGGCCTGCACAGACTGATCTGGCTGATAACTCTGCGTCTGTCTAGAACCGGACACTCCTGAAGTTGCACCCAACTGCGGGCAATACCTCTTCAGGTGCCCAGGCTGACCACACTGATAGCAAGACAAAGGCTGGCCTCTGCCCTGACTCTGGCCCTGAGGTCTAGCTGATGAAGAAGCAGCTCGCTGACCCCCTCCCTTCTGCGGGCAAACCGAAACTTTGTGACCCAGCTGGCCACACTTGTAACAGGTAAAATCCCCCTGACTACCTCTCCCAGAGCCCGCACTCGGCACTGGAAAGGTCGATCTAGCCACACCACCCTGCGACTGCTAAGGGTTAGAACCCCTCTGTCTCCTGCCATCGCCCTGGCCATCTTGGCTCCTCTTGGAGCCTCTCTACCCTTCATCCTCCTCCTGCATCACGAGCTCCATATGAGCTGTAGCATCCACCAAATGTCTATACTCTCGGATGTAAGACCCACCAACTCTCAACTTAAGGCCCCGCCTCAACTTCCGCTCAAACTCATAGCAACGGCGTTCTTCGGACGCCACCAACTCAGGTGCAAACCTAGACAAACTAGTGAAAGTAGCCTCGAACTCTACCACAGACATGCCCTGCTGATTAAGTCGGCTAAACTGATCCCTCAGCTTCTCCCTAGCCACTGTATATAAGAACCTCTCTTGGAAAGCATTTACAAATGCCTCCCATGTACCACCAACACGAGCCTTCTCGTACTTCCACCATTGACCCGCATCTCCCTTCAGCTGGAAGGATGCCAAGGTCACTTTCAATGCTCCATCCTCGATGCCAAGCATCTCGAACGTCTTACTCATCTGATCTAGCCACTCGTCAGCCTTCAGTGGCTCCTTTGGATCCCCAACAAACTCCTCCGGGTTAGATCGGAAGAACTCCCTCTTCAAGAAGGAAGGCTCTGCCTCAGCTGCCTGATTCCCAGCCCGGAGAATACCCAAAGCCCCTGCTATCTCTCGTGCAAAGGCACTCATAGCCTGCTGGCCCGCTGGCTCGGCCACGTTGGCCTGACCAACACCCTCCTGCACTGCCGGAATATCATCCGGTAAAGGTATTTCCTGCCTCGCAGGCCTACCACGCCTAGCACCTCTTCCTCGCCCTGACATCCTAACAAAGGTAATACAGAACGTTAGCATATTCACAAATGTGCCAAAGCTAAACACTCACGTCCTAATGCATGGACAACTGTAATTCACTCCACGTAAGCACATAAACACATAAGCACTTACGAATTTCATTTCCGGATAATGATAGTCCCGAGGCGTTACTAGAGTTCCGGTTAGAAATAGCATTGATCAAGTGCCTTTCCAACAAGACTCACAGAAACCCAAGGATCCAATCAACATCCTAGAAACTAAATCCCATACCCACATAGTCATATAAGCATGTTATCAATTAAGCACATAACATATGACACTACATCTAAGTCTCTATCAAGCGAGACAAACCCATTGTGATCCTAATCACTTCCCACGTACCCAAAGTATTCGAACCCGGTAGGCTCTGATACCAAGTTGTAACGCCCTCAAAATAATAATATCAAACCCATCAATATAGACATGCATTGATATATAAAAACTCCACATTCTTCTATTCATCAGAGTTCCATTACAAAAAGTATTACATGTTAACAATAAAAGTAAATGCCCTAGAGGCTTACAGTTTTCCAAGTTAACACTTGGTTACAACAAAAGAGTACTAACTCATTTACACATTAAGCCCTTGGCTTGAATATACATGTAATACATCAAAGGAATAAAACAACAAAAGTCCGCCTGCCTCTAGCCTCCCAAGCTACGTCCTTGGAGGTGGCATGCTACCTGTACCTGAAAATGATATTCCCATATAGGGTGAGCCATAGCCCAGTAGAAATATACTAAACCAAATATGAACAATGACTAAAAGATTAGCAGTTGATAGATGGCCAACACTGATACTTTCCCTTATCACACTTTACGGTTTCATGACATACAAGTCCATTTTCCAATTCTTTTCAATTCTCAATTTAAAACCATGGCTCAGAACCTGGCCAAACAACTCATATGAGACAGTAACTCATATCAAACACTTTCTCATTTCATAATAGATAACCATACTAGCTATATCACACACCAATAGATAAGCATACAAGCTATATCATCACTTCCACAGATATGCATATGAGCACTATCACACTTCCAATGACAAGCATATGAGCTCTGTCAACACATTACTAGATAAGCATATGAGCTCTATCTACGGAGTCCATCCCCTATCTCCTCCCAACAACATCCAGTTTAGAGGTCCATCCCCTATCTTCCCCTAAACCGTGGAGTACATCCCCTATCTCCTCCAACACAACACAATGCATATAAACAACAATTATACACATCATCACACAACACATAAATTTAATGTATTCTTTCAATCGTCAATCTCATTGACACATTCCAGTGATTAGTTTCAGTTTGTCTAATCATCATGCATTGTCTACAACAATCAAGACTATCCTCCACTGATAGCCCAAAACAGTTATTTCTATACAGAAAATAAATGCAACAATGGATATATAATCAACATTTCAACTAGGTGAGCGATAAGTAACCCAACTACACCCTTTAATCCCATACCTTTCCAAATCAATTCCTCATTTCTCATAATTAATTATGCAAATTAATTAACCAATGTAATTAGGGTATTTTCCATAATTAACATTACAACCCTTAGGTTCCATTTTTCATTAATGTTTTAACATTTATTTCACTTTTCCATGCCAAACATGCATCTAGGTTTTATAAAGCTAAAACCCCAACTTTTGTAAATTTACACAAAAGCCCCAAACTTTCACAAAATTACCAAACCAACCCCAACATCTCAAAATACTAAAATTTAAAGACAAAGCTCATAAAGAGGAGTAGGATATCCCTACCTCGAAGTTAGAGCTCGGATGGAGAAGAGACCAAAAACCAAAGTGCTCCAAAGACCAAGATTCTCGAATCAAAACGACGCCCTCGACGATCAACACAACTTTTACAAAAGCCGAAGAGAAGGAGGACACTCTAACTAGATCAAATCCTAGAGAGAAGGGAGTATCTAGAGAGAGAGGCTCTCAAAAATGATTTTTAGAAAAAGTAGGAGAGACAAAGAAAAGCAAAAAGTGATTTGAAATCACCCAGCGGATAACTCATACACGTATGACCCGCTCGAGCGGAGAACACAACGCTCGAGTGCCAAGAACAAAAATCTGGACACGCTCGAGCGCAATAAGGCCCGCTCGAGCGCCAAGACACAAGAATAAAGTACTCCCGCTCGAGCGTGAAAACCAGTCCGCTCGAGCGCAGATTTCCACCTCCCAGAACTTACACCCAAAAAGCACTACCCGCTCGAGCGCCAACAAACCCGCTCGAGCGCCACTGTTCGAGCGTAAACGCACCCGCTCGAGCGTAAAAATCATATCTGCAGAAGTTTTGCAGAGACACGAAATACTAGAGGTGTGTAATCCCCGCTCGAGCGCAAGAAGACCCGCTCGAGCGGAACGCCTAAAAACTGAACAACAAGGAATTGAAACCAAGGCCTAACCAACCTGTAACAACCCTGTTCAAAACATCCTAAAACTCAATCAAGTGGAATTAAAGGACGACAACAAGATAGATACCACTACCAACTTCACGGATGTGACGCCCTCAAAATAAACCCATTATATATACATCATTGACATGCAATATTAAAAGAAAACAATTCATTATCCCATTCATCAGAGTATTATTAAATAAAAACATTACATGTAATACCAAATTAAATGCCCTACGGGCTTACATTTTTCCAAGCCAACACTTGGACACAAAATATGAGTTCTAACTCAAATACAAATAAAGCCCTAGGCTTGATTATATATCAAATAAAAACAAATAACTAAAGATGGTCTTCAGAATCCAAAAGCTAAATCCTTCCAAGCTAAGTCCTTGGAGGTAGCTTATCACCTGAACCGGAAAATGATGTTCCCATAAAGGGTGAGCCACAGCCCAGTAGAAAAATACTAAACCAAATATAAGCATTGAATAAAGCATTAGCATTCAATAGATGGTTAACCAAGATAATCAATTACGTCATTTTACAGTCTCATGACAATATTGTCTAAGACACGTTTTACTTTCCAACTTTATCAATATGGCTGAGAACCTGGCCAAACTTACAACAGTGAACTATATATATTATATTCACATTCTTACAATGTCAACAAACAGATGAGACTCAGGCTCAAATCAAACACTTCATACTTCCAGTTTGATACACATTTTAGTGCTGTATCAAATAAAACACTTCAATATAAATAAGCACACATAAAAGTGATGCTAATGGAGTCCATCCCCTATCTCCTCCCAAACAAAATCCGGTTTAGAGGTCCATCCCCTATCTTCCCCTAAACCGTGGAGTACATCCCCTATCTCCTCCCACACAAAACAATATATGCAAATGCAATGCTCAATCAATACACGTATTTTCTATATTAATGCAATAGTCAAAATTAATGACTTAACCAATGTGATTAGTTCCAGTTATTCCTAATCCACATGCAATGTCTACAACAAACACGACTATCCTCCACCGATAGCCCAAAACAGTTATTTCTAGACTGGAAATAAATATATCAACAATTCAATAGGCAAGTGATTTTAATTATCCAACTACACCATTTAATCAATGAATTCCTCAATTTCATGCATTTAACCAATTTCCCCAATTTCCTTAAATTAATTATACAAATTAATTTATTAATACAACTAGGGTTTTTCCCAAAATTACCAAAGTACTCCCAACATATCAAAATACCAAGACTTAGGACAAAACTTATAAGATGGAGTAGGAAATCCCTACCTTGAAGCGAAGAATTCGAATGGAGACGATGACGAAAACCAAAGTGCTCCAAACCCAAGATTGTTCAGATTAAACGGAAGCCCTCGACCCACTCTATCTTTTTAACAAAGGACTTAGGGTAGAAATACACTCTAAGTAGATCAAACCTAAGAGAGAAGGTGTGTAGGGAGAGGGAGAAGACGGTTCTAGGGTTTTAAAATCAAAAAGGAGATGAAAAATGATCCAGAAAGTCGGATCTCGGATTTTTATACCAGTCGCCCCGCTCGAGCGTGGAAACCCCCGCTCGAGCGCCACTCACAGACTCCCGCTCGAGCGGCCAAACTCCCGCTCGAGCGGCGAATGCACACTCCCAGAAGTTTTTGCAGACAGGTCCCCGCTCGAGTGCCCAACTCCCCGCTCGAGCGTCACTCACGACTTCCCGCTCGAGCGTCCAATCCCCCGCTCGAGCGGCCAACACTACACAGGACATACTGGATGGGTGTATTCCCCGCTCGAGCATCCAAACCCCCGCTCGAGCGGACAAGCCAAAATCTGGGCAACTAGACTTGGTTCCTAAGCTCAACCAACCTGCTCCAAATCTTCCCAACACAACCCAAGACTCAAAATAAGAAAATAATGAATGACAACAACAATTATATAATGACGGAATCTACGGAACCTAAGTCCGGATACAATAATCAAATGGGAAAAGACCGGGGTCGCTATAACCTCCCTCCCTTAAAAGAATTTCGTCCCCGAAATTAAGTATAAGTTTGTAAATAAAAACAAGTTTTTCTCAATTCTCAAAGATATTGTATAACAACAATAAACATCTTGACCCAATACTGGTCACTTCATCTCTTTATCAAGGGTATCTCACAATATATATAAAACAACATATATTTCAACTTGTATCATTATTATGGATTATTCCTTTTAATGTTAACAATTCCCATATCATATTCAATCGCATGATATAAACAACACATTCAACGATGTACTCAACAGATGCAATGTTGCACTAAACTTCTACAATGAAGCAAGTTTCAAGATACACCCATTTATCAAAACATACTCACGTTTTACAACTTAAGACATATGTAAAGCTCTTAAGTTTAACAATATTACAAAATCTAAATACTAGATTACAAATCGACAAACATGTCCGGGTATTTTTCGCGGACTTCCAACTCACGTTCCCTAGTGGCTTCCTCCACTCCGTGATGTTTCCACAAAACTTTGACCAAAGGGATGGTTTTGTCTCGCAAAACTTGATCCCGCCTATCCAAGACCCGAACCGGTCTCTCCTCATACGAAACATCCTCATCAACCACTAAATCGGTCCAATCCAACACATGTGATGGATCCGGCTCATACTTCTGAAGCATACTCACATGAAACACGTCATGTACTCCGGACAGCTGCGGCGGTAAAGCTAAACGATAAGCAGCCTCGCCAATCCTCTCAAGGATCTCAAACGGACCAAAGAACCGAGGGGACAACTTCCCGCTCTTCCCAAACCTCATCAAACCCCGTCTAGGTGATATCTTCAGAAAGACATGATCACCCACCTCAAACACCAAAGGTCTCCTCCTACGGTCGGCATAAGATTTCTGACGACACTGTGCTGTAACAAGCCTCTTACGGATAAGCTCGACTTTCTCCGTCGTTTCCCTCACCAACTCCGGACCCAACAGAGGTGCATCACCCACCTCGGCCCAACAAACAGGAGATCTACACGGTCGGCCATACAAGGCCTCAAACGGTGCCATACCGATACTAGACTGGAAGCTGTTGTTGTAGGCAAACTCCACCAACGGCAAGTGCCCCTCCCACGACCCACTAAAGTCTATAACACAACCCCGAAGCATATCCTCAAGAATCTGAATAGTACGCTCGGACTGCCCATCAGTCTGTGGATGATAAGCCGTGCTAAAGGTCAGCTTAGTGCCTAAGGCACTCTGCAAACTCTGCCATAACCTGGCAGTAAAACGAGGATCCCTATCTGAGACGATCGTCACTGGGACCCCGTGTAACCTCACTATGTCCCGAATATATAAATCGGCCAGATGATCGACTGAATCTCTAACACGCATAGGAATAAAGTGCGCCGACTTAGTCAACCGATCCACAACTACCCAAATAGCATCACTACCCCGCTGAGTCCTCGGAAGACCCACAACGAAGTCCATAGTGACATGTTCCCACTTCCACTCGGCAATAGGCAAAGGTTGCAACAAACCCGCTGGCCTCTGATGTTCGGCCTTCACTTGCTGACAAGTAAGGCACTTAGATACGAAAGCTGCCACATCTCTCTTCATACCCCGCCACCAGAATTGGCGACCCAAATCCCGATACATCTTAGTGCCTCCCGGATGCACCGCAAGGTGTGAATGATGGAACTCTCGGAGTACCTCCTCTCGACAAGACTCCGGCACAAACAGACGGTCTCAGTATCTCACACTGAGGTCGGGATACACCGTCAAACCCTTCTCAACCTCCCCACTAGAAATCTTCTCACGGAGGGATTCTACCTCAAGGTCACCCCCCTGAGCCTCTAACACTCGAGTCACCAGTGTAGGCTGTACAACAACAGAAAACAAAGCCGCAGCCTCAACAGATTCACCCAGAAGGAAATTAAACTCCCCAAGTGCACCCAACATCTCCCATTCTCGGATGGCTATACTAGCTATGTCACCAACAAGTTTCCTGCTAAGGGCATCGGCCACCACATTGGCCTTTCCCGGATGATAATGCAACTCAAAGTCATAATCCTCTATGAATTCCATCCACCTCCTCTGCCTCAAGCTCAAGTCTTTCTGTGTAAACAAAGATTTCAGACTCTTATGATCCGAGAATACCTCGAATCTCTCACCATAAAGATAATGCCTCCAAATCTTCAAGGCAAATATCACAGCTGCTAACTCTAGATCATGCGTAGGGTAATTCTGCTCGTGAATTTTCAACTGACGTAAGCCATAGGCAATCACTTTCCCCTCCTGCATCAACACACAACCCAGACCCTCTCGTGAGGCGTCACAATAGACTGCATAACCCACCCCTCTCTCTGGAATAATCAAGATTGGAGCGGTGGTCAGTCTAACTTTCAACTCCTGGAACGACTTTTCACAAGTCTCACTCCATACAAATTTGACTCCCTTCCGAGTCAATCTAGTCAAAGGCGAAGCTAACCTGGAGAAATCCTTCACAAACCGACGATAATACCCGGCTAATCTCAGAAAACTGAGGATCTCAAACACACTCTTAGGCTGTGCCCAATCCTGCACTGTCTCCGTCTTGGATGTATCAACAGACACTCCTTTCCCAGAAACTACATGGCCTAAGAACTTCACCTCTTCTAGCCAGAATTCACACTTCCCAAACTTAGCATAAAGCTTATGGGCTCTAAGTAACTCAAGCACCATTCTCAAGTGTTCCTTGTGCTTCTCCTCCGAAGGTGAATAGATAAGGATGTCGTCCACGAAGACGACTACAAAACGGTCTAGAAATTCCCGGAATATCCGGCTCATCAAATCCATAAACACTGCTGGTGCATTGGTGAGCCCAAATGGCATCACCAGAAATTCATAGTGGCCATACCGTGTACGGAATGCCGTCTTCGGAATATCCTCCTCCCGGACTCTTAACTGATGATAACCCGATCTCAAGTCTATCTTCGAGAAACAACGGGAACCCTTCAACTGATCGAACAGATCATCTATACGAGGCATAGGGTACTTATTCTTAATCGTAGCCCGATTCAATTTCCAATAATCTATACAAAGTCTCAAAGCACCACCTTTCTTTTTAACAAAGAGAGTCGGTGCTCCCCACGGTGAAACACTAGGACGTATAAAGCCCTTATCTAGCAACTCCTGGAGCTGAATCTTCAACTCAACTAACTCAGCTGGGGCAAAACGATAAGGTGCCATAGAAATCGGCGCCGTGCCGGGCACTAGGTCAATAGAGAATTCAATCTCTCGATGCGGTGGCAAACCAACAAGATCCTCGGGAAAGACGTCCGAGTACTCACAGACCACCCTTGGCAACACAATCTGAGTCTCATCATCCTCACTAATCGAAAGGTTAGCAAGTAGACCACTAAGCTCACTTCGTCCTCGCGGAACATACCCCGGTGGCAACACATTACCAACCCGGTCCCCCAGAAAATGAAAATACTCTCCACTCGCGGTACAACAAGTGACCCTCTGGCGGTAGCAATCAATAACTGCCCGGTATGACGATAACCAGTCCATACCCAAAATAACATCAAAACCCCTCATAGGCATAACTACAAAGGAAAATGGGATTCTATGGTAATCAACCTCTATATCACAACTCCTAACACCTTGTTTCAAAATCAATTCACCCCCAAGAGGTGACACTACACAAATAGGAGATGCTAACTGTGCTAACTCCAACTCCAAAACAGATGCAAATGCAGCAGACACAAAGGAATGGGATGCACCCGTATCAATCAAAACATTAGCAACCGAGTTGCAAAACAAGAAGGTACCTCTCACAACTGATGGTGTCGGCACAAGATCCTGCGCGGTAACAGCATACACGCGCCCAAACGACCTCTGATCAACCTGCTCACCCCTATGAGCATAAGATTGCTGCACCGACTGGGACGATGAAACCCCCTGATTGGCCCTCGAGGCCTGACCCGACTGAGCTGGCTGCTGACCCTGAATCGGCCTCAAACCAGATGCACCAGGTGTGCCACCCAACTGCGGGCAATACCTCTTCATATGCCCCGGCTGACCACACTGATAACACGAGAGTGGCTGGCCTCTACCCTGGCTCTGGCTCTAAGATCGAGCCGCAGATGATGCTGCTCTCTGCACTCCTCCCCTCTGAGGACAAACTAGAGACTTGTGGCCCAGCTGGCCACACTTGAAACAAGTAATGTCTCCCTGACTGCCTTTCCCCGAACTAGCACTCGGCACAGGAAAAGTCGATCTAGAAAAGCTACCCTGAGACTGTTGAGGGTTAAAACCCTTATGTCTCCTACCATCACCCTGACCATCCTGACTCCTCTTGGAGCCCTTCTGTCCTTCCTCCTCCTCCTGCATCATGATTTCCATGTGAGCTGCAGCATCCACCATATGCCCATAATCCCGAATCATAGTTCCCCCAACTCGCAGCTTGAGTCCACGCCTCAACTTCTTCTCAAACTCGATACAACGGCGTTCCTCAGACGCCACCAACTCAGGTGCAAACCTGGACAAACTAGTAAATGCAGCCTCAAACTCGGCCACTGAAGAACTCGACTACTTAAGCTGGCAGAACTGGTCTCTCAGCTTCTCCCTAACTGCTAGAGATAAGAACCTTTCCTGGAAAGCATTCACAAAAGCCTCCCATGTACCTCCTATACGACCCTTAGTGAACTTCCACCACTGACCCGCATCTCCCTTCAGCTGGAAAGATGCCAAGGTCACTTTCAACCCCTCGTCTTCGATGCCAAGCATCTCAAACCTCTTCGTTGTCTGTTTGAGCCATTCATCTGCCTTAAGCGGCTCTTTAGGATCACCCACAAATTCATCCGGGTTAGACCGGAAGAACTCCCTCTTCAGAAAGGAAGGTCCTGCATCCGCAACAACAACCCGAGCTTGATTCTCAGCTCTGAGAATGCCTACTGACTCCCTGAATGCCCCTGCTATCTCTCGGGCTAGAGCGCCCATAGCCTGCTGGCCTACTGGCTCGGCCACATTGGCCTGGCCAATTCCCTCCTGAACTGCCGGAATCTCCTCTGGCACAGGCACCTCCTGCCTACCCGGCCTACCACGCCTACCGCATCCTCGTCCTCATCCTGACATCCTAATAAAGGAAACAAAGACGTTAGCACATTAATAAATGTGCCGAAACTAAACACTCGCGTCCTAATGCATTGGACAACAATAATTCATTCCACGTAAGCACATAATCACATAAGCACCTACGAATTTCATTCCTGGATAATGATAGTCCCAATGCGTTGCTATAGTTCCGGTTGGAAGCAGCAGTGATCAAGTGCCTTTCCAACAAGACTACTAGAAACTCAAGGGTCCAATCAACATCCTAGAAACTACATTCCATACCCACATAGTCACATAAACATGTTATCATGTAAGCATATAACATCACACTAAGTCTCTATCAAACGAGACGAACCCATTGTGATACTAATCACTTCCCACGTACCCAAAGTATTCAAACCCGGTACGCTCTGATACCAAGTTGTGACGCCCTCAAAATAAACCCATTATATATACATCATTGACATGCAATATTAAAAGAAAACAATTCATTATCCCATTCATCAGAGTATTATTAAATAAAAACATTACATGTAATACCAAATTAAATGCCCTACGGGCTTACATTTTTCCAAGCCAACACTTGGACACAAAATATGAGTTCTAACTCAAATACAAATAAAGCCCTAGGCTTGATTATATATCAAATAAAAACAAATAACTAAAGATGGTCTTCAGAATCCAAAAGCTAAATCCTTCCAAGCTAAGTCCTTGGAGGTAGCTTATCACCTGAACCGGAAAATGATGTTCCCATAAAGGGTGAGCCACAGCCCAGTAGAAAAATACTAAACCAAATATAAGCATTGAATAAAGCATTAGCATTCAATAGATGGTTAACCAAGATAATCAATTACGTCATTTTACAGTCTCATGACAATATTGTCTAAGACACGTTTTACTTTCCAACTTTATCAATATGGCTCAGAACCTGGCCAAACTTACAACAGTGAACTATATATATTATATTCACATTCTTACAATGTCAACAAACAGATGAGACTCAGGCTCAAATCAAACACTTCATACTTCCAGTTTGATACACATTTTAGTGCTGTATCAAATAAAACACTTCAATATAAATAAGCACACATAAAAGTGATGCTAATGGAGTCCATCCCCTATCTCCTCCCAAACAAAATCCGGTTTAGAGGTCCATCCCCTATCTTCCCCTAAACCGTGGAGTACATCCCCTTTCTCCTCCCACACAAAACAATATATGCAAACACAATGCTCAATCAATACACGTATTTTCTGTATTAATGCAATAGTCAAAATTAATGACTTAACCAATGTGATTAGTTTCAGTTATTCCTAATCCACATGCAATGTCTACAACAAACACGACTATCCTCCACCGATAGCCCAAAACAGTTATTTCTAGACTGGAAATAAATATATCAACAATTCAATAGGCAAGTGATTTTAATTATCCAACTACACCATTTAATCAATGAATTCCTCAATTTCATGCATTTAACCAATTTCCCCAATTTCCTTAAATTAATTATACAAATTAATTTATTAATACAACTAGAGTTTTTCCCAAAATTACCAAAGTACTCCCAACATATCAAAATACCAAGACTTAGGACAAAACTTATAGGATGGAGTAGGAAATCCCTACCTTGAAGTGAAGAATTCGAATGGAGAAGATGACGAAAACCAAAGTGCTCCAAACCCAAGATTGTTCAGATTAAACGGAAGCCCTCGACCCACTCTATCTTTTTAACAAAGGACTTAGGGTAGAAATACACTCTAAGTAGATCAAACCTAAGAGAGAAGGTGTGTAGGGAGAGGGAGAAGACAGTTCTAGGGTTTTAAAATCAAAAAGGAGATGAAAAATGATCCAGAAAGTCGGATCTCGGATTTTTATACCAGTCGCCCCGCTCGAGCGTGAAAACCCCCGCTCGAGCGCCACTCACAGACTCCTGCTCGAGCGGCCAAACTCCCGCTCGAGCGGCGAATGCACACTCCCAGAAGTTTTTGCAGACAGGTCCCTGCTCGAGCGCCCAACTCCCCGCTCGAGCGTCACTCACGACTTCCCGCTCGAGCGTCCAATCCCCCGCTCGAGCGGCCAGCACTACACAGGACATACTGGATGGGTGTATTCCCCGCTCGAGCGTCCAAACCCCCGCTCGAGCGGACAAGCCAAAATCTGGGCAACTAGACTTGGTTCCTAAGCTCAACCAACCTGCTCCAAATCTTCCCAACACAACCCAAGACTCAAAATAAGAAAATAATGAATGACAACAACAATTATACAATGATGGAATCTACGGAACCTAAGTCCGGATACAATAATCAAATGGGAAAAGACCGGGGTCGCTATAACGGAACCGAGTCCGGAATACAACAGAACAGTAGAGGGACAACCGGGGTCGCTATACCCGCCGTCTCTCTTTCTCTTTCGGCTTTCTCTCTCTCTCAGCTGCTGCTTGATTTTTTTTTTTTTTCTTTTTCTTTTTCTTTTCCTTTTCCTGATAACAACCCCATTACAACCTAATCACAATTATATAACCTAATAACTATTATATTATATTATACAAATACAACATAAATACAACATACATAAATGTGATATATATTTTATCAACATATAAAAAAAATTATATATAAAATATATAAATATATAAATATTTAGATTAATTATATATAATTACATACCACATCAAATTAATTAAATACCACATTAAATTATCATGCATCCACGTAATTAATAAAGTCAAAAATAAAATAAAAGAAAGTAATAATAATAATAATAATAATAATAATAATAATAATAATAATAATAATAATAATAATAATAATAATAATAATAATAATAATAAATAATGACTTAAGAAAAAATTAGGGTCGCCAGAGTTTGTTTCCTTTGAACTTCCTTATTTCCTTTGTTATAATATATATATATATATATATATATAATGATGGAGAATGAGACCAGATGTATCATATGGATTAAGTTTGTTCATATTTTAAATAAAATAAATAAATGTTAATTTGGGTCCTTATATTTTTAATTAAATCAATGGTAACCTGTAATTTTTAATTTTGTGTTAATTTAGTCCAATTAATAATACCGTTAGTGTTTTGATGAAAAATGATCACTGAATTTGTGGAAGTTAACTCAAGGAGTTGAGCAAATTTATTATTTTACCTCTAAAAGAATGACATATATCACTTGTATGCATATTTGTCATTAAAAAATGCTAACAATTAGGGCAAATTACGCTATTAGTCCCTCTATTTGACTATTATGTCATTTTAGTCTTTACAATTTCAATTGAATCGATTTTAACCTTGAATTTTTTATTTTGTCTCAAATTGGTCCAATTAATAGCATTTTTTTATGACAAATGCAACTTGTCATCGTTTTAGGAGTAAAACAAAATGCTTGGTCAATTCAGTGACTTAACCTTAACCAATTCAATGAAAATTTTCTATCAAAGACCCTAAAGATGCTATCAATTCAACTAAATTGACGTAAAATCTAAAATTAAGTGTCAAAATTGAGTCAATTAAAATTATACGAAACAACAAAATGTAAGGATTATTGATGTAATTTACTCAACAATTATAAGCAATTGAAATAAATTGAGATGAATCAGTAAATTCAGAGTCAAAATCGAGTTAATTGAAATTTCATGGACTAAAATTCAAGAAACTTTATCATTGTACTTGAGAGCAATTTGAAATTTTATTTTTCCTGTTAAGTCATATAAAGTCGTTGATCAATTTTTGTACATGTGGTAAGTACAGTTAAAAAAACATGTTATATTGAGTTTAATTTATTTGTTTTTATTTATTTTGTGCATTTTAAAAATTTTGAAAATATATTGGCATTTTTTGTTTTTTCAAAAAATGCCATTAGATAGCTTGAAAAGTTTTTGGCTTAGTGACATTTCTCAAAATGCTATAAAATATTTGTTTCTGACACTTTTCACCTAATGCCATAAAAAGTAACTTGCACCTACCTAATTTAGTGACATCTGTTGATAAATGTTACTAAAACAATTTCTTGTGTCATTCTTTTATAAAATGCCATAAAATTGATGTAACATTTCTTTATGGAAATGCCACTAGAATCTTATATGTTTGTGGTTCTGTGGCATTTTTTTAAAACGTGTCACCAAATATTATTTTTGTGACATTTTCTAAAAAGATGCCACTAGTGTAGTGCCACTAAAATGTGTTTTTGTTGTAGTAGGTTGGGCTTGGTGGGCCATCAGTCTCATTGCCACCCCTAGTGTTACCCTTTTTGTAATACATTTTTTTAAGAAAAAAAATAAGATCTTGCTAATGATAGCCCCAATAGATATCAATAAAGAACATAAAATACCAAAATACTTATAATTTTAATACACTTTCCACATATTCATAACACTTTTATATATATTTATAGGGACCAGTTTGTCGGTGTTGTTTGGGCCCATGACGCCCACCACAAGTCCCACAATTTGTACCATTCATTTTTTAGACCACAATCTGTTGATCATTCAAAAAAAAATCATATCAATCTGATAATTATAATTATATTAATTTATGATATTTATTTAAATAAATAAATATTATTTAAAACCTAGAACTCTTTGCTTAATTTCAAACTCTGGGTGCAGATTTCTTTCCACAGGGACATGATTCTTTTGCAGAAAATAATGTGTTGAGTTGGTCAATCCAAAATTTCCAGTCTCATATAGAACTTTTTCCTAGTAGTTTTATATGATTTAAAAGTCATTGCCTTGACTGGAGACTCCACTGTGTAGCTGCAAGATAAACAAAGACGATTGCCTAAGTTTATACGCCATAAACAAAGACCATTGCCCAAGTTTATACGCCATAAACAAAGACCATTGCCCAAGTTTATACGCCAGAGTAGTAGCTACAAGATAAACAAAGACCATTGCCCAAGTTTATACGCCAGAGTTAGTGTGCAATACGGGCAGGTTCGATCAAATTGATAGATTGTTTAACTTAATTCGAATTATGTTGAGAGTTGTAGTTTTTGAGAATTTTTTTTCACCCTTTTTATTTTTAAAAAGTGCAATGAATTGGTTAAAGACAACTCAATGCACAACACAATAAATTATTTTTTGTGTTAAATTCGGGCAACCTAAGCTAGAGTTAAAATTTTGAAATAAACTCAGTGTTCAGGCTTGGATAAGGGAATTAATAAAGGTCGGACTTGAGCCAGGCTAGAGCAAATCTGTCTACACTTTGAACCAGGCTTGTACAAACCTTTAATCCGACAAATATCCCTAGCGCAATGAAGAAAAACACTTTAACCAAAGTTCACATATAACAAAATACAAAATGCCCTATCTGCAATACAACATTCATGTCTTGTACTAGCTGCTTTAACCATTAGCATTTATTCCCAGAAAGCATAAGAATTGACTAGAGTTAATCAATATTCAACTCGACTGGACTTAACTCCACTCGATTTGATGCCTTCTGGGAATAAATGCTAATGGTTAAAGCAGCACTTCCCCAAAGCTAGTGATGGAATGGAAGAGAAGGAACACTATGTCTTCAGTAAATAGGAGCAATAGACTTGCGAAAACTGCTTAATGAAAAGAAAAAAAAAAGAAAAAGAAGACGAATAAGAAAAAAGAAAAATATAACAAAGGACTGCCCTCCTAACTCTAGAACAGGCTCTTGCGCTAAAAAATGACCCAAAACCTGCTTGGTTTTTCTGTTTTTAATTTTATGACTGATACAAATGGAAACTCTTAACATTCTACACAAAAACTGCCTGAAAAAAAATTCAAATTGCTGTTGAGAAGAATTGAACCAGGAACCAAGTGTAAACTATGCATGTACTGAAGCCAAAACGCTAAAACACTTCCTATTATTACATATGCTCTTCTTTTTACTTATTCTATTATACATCTGAACAAGAAGACTTCCATTTTCAAAGTCTACTACGACAATAGACCAGTGGAAAAACATGTATATAAATTAGAGCCTTGAACTACCCATTAGTTCATCAAAGGGGAAAACAATGAGACTGTTAAAGAAACAACTCTACCTTGTTTCCTTAGTCCTATTTGTTACACTATTTTCTTCAACCATTAATGTTACTTATGCTTCCGTTAAAGAAGCTAATGCTCTCATCACATGGAAAGCCACCCTGCAAAGCACAAACCATTCCTTGCAAACTTCATGGGTCCTTCCACCTCTTGATAACATCTCAACAAGTGCCGCCCCATGCAACTGGTTTGGAGTTACTTGCAACGCTGATGGAAGTGTCAATAGGTTGAACCTCACAGATTCAAGTCTAAATGGTACGCTCAACAACTTTACATTTTCATCATTTCCCAACCTTGCATATATCGATCTCAGCATGAATAACCTCTTCAGTGTCATCTCACCTCTAATTGGCTCCCTCTCAAAACTCATCTATCTTGATTTGTCCGTCAACCAGTTCTCGGGAAACATCCCACCAAAAATTGGCTTGTTGACAAATCTTAACACTCTTCACCTAGTCGAAAATCAATTGAATGGCTCAATTCCTCAAGAGATAGGCCAGTTAAAGTCTCTTACTGAGCTTGCTTTGTACACCAACAGTCTTTCTGGACCCATTCCCGCTTCCTTAAGAAATTTGAGAAACTTGGCTCGTCTATATCTCTATGATAATGATCTTTCTGGTCCTATCCCTCCCGAAATAGGAAACCTTGTCAATCTTGTCGAGCTTTACATGGATAGCAACAATTTCACGGGTCCCATCCCTTCCACTCTTGGAAAGTTAAATAAGCTAACTGAGTTGCACTTGTCCAACAATCACCTATCCGGTTCCATTCCATAAGAGATAGGAAAGTTGAAATCACTCCAGAGCCTAAGCTTTGAAACCAACAATCTTACTGGCTCAATTCCAACATCTTTTGGTGATTTGAGCTCCCTAACACTCCAATATCTTTGGAATAATCAACTCTCTGGTTTAATTCCTAAAGAACTAGGAAATTTGAAGTCCCTCAATGATCTGGAAGTGAGCGAAAATCAACTCAGTGGTTCTATTCATTCTTCATTAGGCAATTTGTCTAACTTAGAAACTCTTTTCCTTCGTCCTAACCAACTTTCCGGTCCCATTCCACATGAATTTGGCAATTTGGCGAACTTGATTGTACTAGAAATGGATGAAAACCAATTTTCTGGAAATCTCCCAGAGCTTTGCCAAGGTGGAAACTTGTAAACTTCACTGTGAACCACAACCACCTCATAGGTACAATTCCCCAAAGCTTGAAAAACTGTTCAAGCTTAGTCAGAGCTCGTTTTGATGAAAACCAAGTCATTGGAAATATATCCGAAGATTTGGGCACTAATCCAAACCTGGTCTACCTAGATCTGAGTAACAATAATTTATATGGCAAATTCTCATAAAATTGGGGAATATTCCCAAATTTGACACTCCTAAAAATAGCAAGAAATAACATCACCGGTAGCATTCCACCAGGGTTTGGAAAGTCAACACGACTAGAACGACTTGATTTATCTTCAAATCGTTTAGTTGGGGTGATCCCAAAGGAATTTGGAAAGTTGACTTCTTTGGAGTGGTTGATTTTGGCTGATAATCAGCTTTCGAGGTTGGATACCTCAAGAACTCAGATCACTAACTAAGTTGTCAAAACTTGATCTATCCACAAACAAATTTAGTGGGCCAATACCAGGTATTTTGGAGAACTATCGAAATCTGTTTTACTTGAACCTGAGCAACAACATGTTCAACCAGAAAATTCCATTACAGATTGGTAAGTTATTTCAACTAACCAAGATGGATCTGAGTAGTAACATTCTCATAGGGGAAATACCATTGGAAATCACAAATTTGCAAAGCTTGGAGAAGTTGAACCTCTCCCACAATAAACTCTTTGGTCTCATTCCAAAGAGTTTTGAAGATATGCGTGGCTTGGTGTATGTTGATATATTGTACAATTAGTTGCAAGGTCCTATTCCCATGAGCAACGCCTTCATGAATGCATCAATAGAAGCACTGCAAGGGAACAAAGGTCTGTGTGGAAATGTCAAAGGCTTGCAGCCTTGCAAGGTTCTTTTTGCATTACACAAACACACTCTAGCAAAAAAGACACTTGTTCTTGTAATCATGCTCCCTCTTGGTGGAGCACTCTTACTTCTAGGCGCATTCAATGGACTTCTCATTATGTTCAATTCAAGAAAGACAAAGTCACAAGTTGAAAAGGGTGACACCCAACCCCCGAAAAAAGATTTGTTATCGATATCAATAGTCAATGGAAGAGCAATGTACAATGACATTGTACAAGCTACCAATGATTTCGATGCCATATATTGCATTGGAAAAGGAGGATATGGAATTGTCTACAAAGCGAAGTTACCATCAACTAATATAGTAGCTGTGAAGAAACTTCATCCGTTATCCGAGAGGGCTGATAGGAAAGATTTCTTAAATGAGGTAAGGGCATTGACAGAAACTAAGCATCGAAACATAGTGAAGCTTTTTGGGTATTGTTCACATGCTCGGCATTCTTTTCTAGTTTATGAGTACCTTGAAAGGGGTAGTTTGGCTACAATTTTTAACAAAGACGAAGAAGCTAAACAATTGGATTGGCCTAAGAGGGTGAATATTATTAAGGGTGTGGCAAGAGCTTTGTCATACATGCACCATGATTGCACACCGCCCATTATTCACTGAGACATTTCCAGCAATAATGTTCTGATTGATGAGGAGTACGAGGCTTGTGTTTCGGACTTTGGCACTGCCAAGCTTTTGAAGCTAGATTCCTCTAACTGGAGTGCATTTGCAGGCACATACGGATATGTTGCACCAAGTAAACATAGTTTTATGCTCTCCTAAATTGACATAAAATCTGAAGCATAACAAAACAAGTGCATTACCATGTCTCTCTTCTTTTTTTTTTGTAGAGCTTGCTTACACAAAGAAGGTAACTGAAAAGTGTGATGTCTATAGCTTTGGTGTGTTGGCACTAGAAGTGATCAAAGGAAAGCATCCAGGAGACTTCATCATGTCCCTGCTGACCCCAGCTGTTGAGAACATACAGCTAAAGGATGTGTTGGACCAACACCTTTCACCTCCCTCCCCTGAAGTTGACGAGGTAGTGATGTGTAGTGTGAAATTGGAAATCGCATGTTTGCATGTCAATCCGCGATCTAGGCCAACCATGCACATTGTTTCTCAATTGTTATCCACCCGAAAAATTTCGTAAAGCCTCACCTATATGCACAGAATTGCTGCCCATGAAAATGAGCAGAATTGATCCCTTTCTATTCTGCATATTTGCACTAATTTTGTGCACTTAGCAAAACTCGAGCCTCGAAGATAGTGCAAAGCTATTTTGTTTAGTAATGATATGCTAGATATTAGATAAAACCCAATCTTCTCTATTACCCACTGAAATATGCTTTTCATATTGGGATTTTTATTCTAAGAATAAATACTGAAGAGTGAAAATCAATAAAAAGAGAGGTGTACCCTTGGGGCTTTTGGGTGCCATGTGTGTATGGTAGTAACCGAACCGAACACATATGGTGTGGCTACTCTCTTTATTGTCATCTTATTTATTTTATTTTGTGTTGCTTTTACTTTTATTTTTCTTGAATACATACCTACCTTGTAGCACCAAAAATTGTTGGCTTCTTTTATATTGATTTGAAAGAGAAATGTTGCCAGTAGAAATTACCCAAATGGTTCAAATTTGATATTGGTGGTGATGAGTTTGTGGCGGTGATTCTAGGTTTGATGGTGATTTGAGATTTGGTGAATAGGGAGGGAGGTGGTGGTTGGCGGGGAAGGAGGTGGTGGTTTATGATAGAAGCTGTAAAAGAGAGGGGAGACAGAAAGAGATTAACATGTTAGGAAGAGTCCATGACAAGCTTGATTCACTTTTTCTATTACAAATAACATCATAAATTTCATCAAATGATGTACTGCAATTTGGGAAGATTAGCTTTTTAGCTTCTTTTTTTTTTTTAACTTTTTGTCTTTTTTTTAGTCGCATCACCTCTCTACTTTTTTATACAAAGAAACCAAAAAAAAGCAAAAAAGTTAGCTTTTTACCATCTTCTCAATTTGTTTTTTTTTATTATTATTATTATTTTTATTTTTTTTTGGATTGTGAATCTAATTCTAAGTTTAGAAAATGAATTTTAACAAATTGCATTACTATAAAGCTTGAAGATTGTAATGACATTAGTAGAAACAGCTATAACAATACACAAGTATTCTTATGTCATCTTTTAAAAGGAAATTGGATATTCTTCTTTTCCATTTATAAGGGATTTGAAAAATCTGGATACCATTCAACAAGTATAAATTATGGAAAACACTATGATACACACCTAAGTATGTATCATGTGCATCTTACAACTTAAGAAGAAAATAGCCTAACTTTATACTTTTTGAGTCATAATTAAAAAACTAAAAGAAAATGTCATAACCAAACACAACATGAAATATAATTAAAAAAATTCATGAGTCATAACTAAAATAATGTCATAACTAAAAAATAATAATTATAACTAAAGAAAAAATGTCATATCTAAGGGTGCATATGATGCACCGGTTTGAAGGGTGTGTATGTTAGAAATTTCCGTAAATTACCCATCTATAAAAATTGTAAATTTAATAATCTCAAATCTTTTTAAAATGGGGATAATCAAATGATAATTTCAAACATGTAGAGCTTTATCACAAGAATATTATTGTTACTACCTGGCTATAAGGTTGAGATTCTGAATGTGGTTTGGGCGATTTCATCCAAAGAGTCAAAACGAGGCCATCATTATTATAAATTGGTGAGCTTCTCTTGCAACGTGGTAGCTTCTGGGCACACGTTCTGCAAATGTTACAAAAATTTGGAGATGATCCAAACGCATAAATTAATAACTTTCATAAATTATTTTTTATGTATTAATGTGATATTTATTATATTATTACAATTAATTTTATTTTAAGTTTAGAAGTGAGTAAAAAAAAACAATGATTTGTTTTTATTTTAAAGATATGTGTTAGGTTTTTGTACTTGGCAATCCCGTTTGACAAAACTCCTTTCAATTGTAATTTTATTCGATCTTTTATTTCAATGAGGCTATAAGTTTTTAGATGTGAATCCAACCCAAATTGTGCCTTTGAAGAGAAGTTTGTGATGTTAATTCTTTCATGTTTGCCACTTCGCTAACAATGTCGGGGATTCGAAGTTGTTTGTTAGCTTAAGTGAAGGACTGTGCGCTCGAGCGAAGAATCTTTGGTCCCAGAAGTTTTCACTGACTGTAAAAATACTGGAAAGATGCTTTTGTCGCTCGAGCGACACTTTGGTGGCTCAAGCAAAGACACTTAGAAAAACACGTGTTTGTCTCCTTCCTCGAGTGAGCATTCCTTCGCTCGAGCGACCATCACGGCCCTGTTTGCTATAAATATGTGGTTCTATCAGAATTTAGGGTTATAGCTTCCAGATTTTGTTTTTGGGTATTAGGGTTTTCATCTAGAGTTTCTTTGCTTGTTCCTTTGATATCTGTGAGAGTTTAATCATGAATTTAGTGAATTATATCAAAGGGTTTGTTTAGTTTGTTTTATTCACAAAAGAGAGAGTTGTTCTTAGGTGGGTTCCATGGAACTTGAGCCTGAAACTTTGGTGGATTCCGGAGTGGTTCATCGTCATGGATTCGACATCGGCGTTGTGGATTCAACGTTGGGCAAGACAATTATGAGATGAAGACGGGGCTGGAAGAGGCACATAGGGGTCGGTTCGATTCGGGCGTGGATTCGTAGGTAATTGAGAGTACATTTGTGTAATTCCTTTATGTCTTCTTAGTGGATTGTTTTGTGGCTTTTGCGTATGGTTTTTTATCATAATTGGAGGCGCTCCAATTGGGATTGCTATTTTCTGGTTAAAATTAATACATAATCACAAATCAATATCTCCAGGATTTTAGATTCTTCAATATGATTAACTAAATATATTAGTGAGAAGTATAAATCATTGCTTTAATTTTTTTATTTTACTATTACCATTTAACCTTTTTTTTAATCTCTACTTTCGTTCTCTATTCTCATACGCTAGTATCAATCGCCCCCTATCACCAGCGCTGGAAAGTTGCCAAAAAGTAGCCAGTGTTAGAAAAGTCACTGACGATCAATGGTAGATAGATAGGTGAACAAAAGGACAAATAAATATGAGTAATATAATTTTTCAAATTATTTTTCTTCTTATAGAAAAAAAATAAAATAAAATTTGGAATAATTTTTTGGACTTATAGCCCCAGTGCCTTAAAATGTAAACAAAAATTGCACCAAACAAGACATGTATTGAGATCAAATACTCAAATATGGGATACACAAGATGGGGTTTGTATGAGTTTATGTAGTTGTACAACCTGTAGAGAGTAGAATAATTACGTATAAATTAATGGGATGGTTATTAAATTTTTTAATATCATAACCGAACTCCATTTATGTTTTGATGATCAATTAAATTCGTCCAATAGTAGAGAGATATATGGTCTTTAAGTTAAAACTAATCAACTGGAATGGAATATATTATAGAGTCTGGTGACTAACTGATCACATTGTTTATGCTGACCAAGTGATCACTAATGGGGTTCAATATAATATTTTTGGTTTTTTTTTTTTTTTTTTTTTTTTGGGCAAGCTGTAGGTAGGATATTAATTAAAAATATGAAAAAAATTATATCAAATTGGTCCATCAAGCCCAAGAATACATAGCTAGAAACCCATCAACCATCAAGCCCAACAATCACTACAAGAAGAAAAATGTTTGGGAGCACAAATTTGACACCCCCAAAAGTGCTATATTGGGGGATTTAGCACCTCTCCCATAAGAAATAGCCGAACTTAGAAAAGAAATAAAAAATTATTGCATCTCTCATAATAGGAGAGAAAATGTAATAAATCTTTGTCATTGAATAAGATTGACCCCCAAGCCATTGGGGTATGGTTCATGTAACGCCCTCAAAATATTAACATTAAACTCATCAATATAAACACACATTTATATACAAAAGATCCGCATTTCCTCAATTCATCAGAGTACTTCATTACAAAAGTATTACATGTTAACAACAAAAGTAAATGCCCTACGGGCTTACAGCTTTCCAAGTTAACACTTGGTTACAAAAGAAAGTATTGACTCGGTTACACATTAAGCCCTTGGCTTGAATTTTACATGTAATACATCAAAAGGAAAATAAGGCAACAAAAGTATGTTTGCCCTAGCCTCCCAAGCTATGTCCTCAGAGGTGGCACGCTACCTGTACCTGAAAATGATGTTCCCATATAGGGTGAGCCACAGCCCAGCAGAGATATACTAAACCAACTATGAACAATTATTAAAAGATTAGCAACTGATAGATGGTCGATACTTACACTTCCATTTACATCTTATTTCAATTCCATGACAACCAAGCCTACGTTATAATTCACTTTTCATTTCTTATTCAACTTTGAGTTTGAAAACAGGGCTCAGTACTCTGGCCAAAACATTTTGATGAGATTATAGTTCATCACTAGAACATTTTCAAAATTCACGGTGGATACACATTTTGGTGTTGTATCAATAACACATAAACTACTTCCATACTCCACAAACGATGATGATATACATTTTAGTGCTATATCAAATCCAACAAACTTTTCAATAGATAAGCATATGAGTTATATCACTACTACAACAGATAAGCATATGAGCTATATCAACATTCCAATAGATAAGCATATGAGCTATATCAATACCACAACAGATAAGCATATTACACATCAACAGATAAGCATATTAGCTGTATCCACACTTCACTAGACAAGCATATAAGCTGTATCTACACTTCACAAAGATAAGCATATGAGCTGTATCTTCACTTCTCTAGACAAGCATATGAGCTGTATCTACGGAGTTCATCCCCCATCTCCTCCCAATCCTATCCGGTTTAGAGGTACATCCCCCATCTTCCCCTAAACCATGGAGTATATCCCCCATCTCCTCCTCTACACAAGCAATGTATATAAACACAGAATCATATACACAATCGATCAATACATAAGGTTAATGTATTCTACCAACCGCCTACACATAATGCATATAAACACATTGGTCATATACACAATCACTCAATACATAAAGTTAATGTATTCTATCAACCGTCATACTCTATGACACATCCGATTGATTAGTTTTAGTTTGCCTAATCATCATGCATTGCCTACAACAATCAACACTACCCTCCACCGGTAGCCCAAAACAATTATTTCTAAGCAGGAAATAAATGCACAAATGGATAATATATCAACATTTCAACTAGATGAGCAATAAAAGATTCGTCTACACTCTTTAATCCCATACATTCCCAATTTCAACATTCTCAATTCAATTCCTCGCTTTCTTCAATTAATTATATGCATTAATTAATTAAACCAATTAGGGCAAATTACCATAATTCACAAAACAACCCTAAGGTTCCATTTCCATCAATGTCCCAACATTAATCTCATTTCTCTATCCCTGTAACATGCATATAGGTTTATATATTTAAAACCCCGACTTTTGTAAAATTACACAAAGGCCCCACTTTCTCAAAACTTCCCAACAACCCCCCCAACATATCAAAATGCTAAAATTTAAAGACAAAGTTCATAAGATGGAGTAGGTTATCCCTACCTCAAAGAATGACTCCCAACCAAGAAGGTGAAGAAAACGAAAATGCTCCAAACCACGAACTTTTCGGATCAAAAGATAGCCCTCGACGATCAACAACTTTTTTGTAAAGGCCAAAGGTGAGGAAATCACTCCTACTAGATCAATACCTAGAGAGAAGGTAGAGCTCTAGAGTGAGAAGCTCAACAATGGTGTTTTTGGAAAAGTAAGAGAGAGAAGAGAAGTGGAAAAAGTGATTTGAAAAGTCAAAACACGGAGCTTTAACCCAGTCGCCCCGCTCGAGCGTCAAACTCCCCTCTCGAGCGTCACTCACAGACTCCCGCTCGAGCGTCAACAATCCCGCTCGAGCAGCGGATACACACTCCCAGAACTTTTACAGAACTAGGTCTCCGCTCGAGCGTCAAAACTCCCGCTCAAGCGTACAACACTGCAGAGGAGATACTGGAAGATGGAAAACTACGCTCGAGCGTCGAAAACTCCGCTCGAGCGGACAGACAACAACGAAGGGCCCGCTCGAGCGTCAAAATCCCAGCTCGAGCGTGAAGGCCAAAATCTGGGCAACTACTCTTGGTTTCCAAGTTCAACCAACCTGTTTCAAACTTGCCCAACTCAACCCAAGACTCGAACACAAGGAGTAAAGGATGTAAACAAAACACACACAATAACTAACTCCACGGAACCTAAGTCTGGATACAACAATTAAAGAAAAGGGAAACCGGGATCGCTATAGTTCAAGGGTCTAGTATCCACACCTTAAAGTGTGGTGAGTGAGAAGTCAGGGTTTCGAGCTAATGAAACAACAAATCTTTTAATTGTAATCTAACTATACTAACATACTAACGCTATCTTTGATTTTTTTTAAAAAAATACTAGAATTGACCCCCCTGATCTTATGAATAGAAGTATAGAAAAGTGGCCAATTGAGCTATCACAATCAGTTAAAATTTTACACCCCATTTGTACCCAAAAAATTAATATTACAGTTCGACATTTCTTTAGTGATTTCTTATACCTAGTTTGGTTAACTTTTTTTAATGATTTTTTAACATTTTTTTTAATTTATTGACTTTTTAGCCAAAAACTTAAGATAAGTTACAATGGTGATCCTTATAGTTTATCCTTTGTGTCAATTTAGTCTATCTACTTTCGATTGCATTGATTGAATTAATTACATTTTTCACTCTTATAGTTTGATCTAAAATTTCATTTTAGTCCCTATAATTTTAATTTGAAAATTGGCCCTACACTTTAGTCTAATTTTAATTTAGTTTTTCCATCCAAATTGAAAGTTAAAATTAACAATTTTTGACACTTATCACTTAAAGTCTAGTTCCAATTTGGTCATTCAATTTTAGAACACTAGTCAATTTTCTAAGGTGTCACTACAAGAAATTATACTTTTGGCGACCAATTAGTTGCCGAAGGTTGTTTTTTAGTCGCCAAAAGTCAATAGCGACCAAAGTTCTTTGTCGCCCCGTTGGTTCCCAAAGCCTTGTCGGCAATAGCCAATGGCGACTAAATTGATGTTGGTCGCTAATTATCTTATCTTTGGCTACTAAAACAGACTTAGTCACTGAAAGTAATTAAATCAAAATGAAATTCTCTTTCAGCGACTAAAATATTTAGTCGCTAAAACATTTTAGTCGCTAATACTAATACATTTACCGACTAAAAATTTTAGTCACTAAAAATAATACATTTAGCGACCAAATAGTTTAGTCGATGTTAGTTTTCACGACTAAACATTTTAGTCGCCAAAAGATTAGATATTTTCATTTCATGGTATTTTACGACCAAACATTTTAGTCGTCAATGGATGCCATGTTCTTTCGTGACTAAAATATTTAGTCAGCAAAAGTTTCTTCCCTCATCTTGATTTATTTTGGCTACTAACTATTTGGTCCCCAAAAGTCTTTTGTTTCTTTTTTACTACTAAATATTTAGTCATGAAAAACCTTTGCTTGCATTTTCGGCTACCAAAATATTTAGTCGCCAACAATTTTATAATTTTTTTAATTAATTTCTCGACCACCTGTAGTTATTCCATTATTAGTACAATCTGTACCCTGTGTATAAATAAAATAATCCATATACTGATAAAATTAGCAATGATTCCACAACATGCACACATTTCACTTTCAACCATCAAAAAAATTCATATTTAACATCAAATTAATATTTCCAATAGAAATTCCATACAAACCAAGTATAATCCAATCTCAAAAATATAATTTCATACATAACAGAGGATTAAATAACAGAGGATTAAACAAAATTAATATCTAAAAGTTAATCTGTACCACCAAAAACTAATTTGTACCACGCCAAAAGGTAACTTGTACCGTGCTAAAAAAGTCATATGTACCACGTCAAAAGGTAATCTATATCGCATCAAAAATGAGTCTATACAACGTCAAAAGGTAAGTTGTACCACACCATAAAACTAATATGTACGAACTATACTTATCCATAGACTAAAAACAATGTCTTTCATACTTGTCAAAAAAAGTTGTATCCACAATTCCGTGCCAAAAACCTTTTGTACATAAAATTAATCATTAGTATTGACTAAATATTGGCATATTTAAAATAATATATAAAAAAAAACATATAAAACTCGAATATAATTAATATTTTCAAATAAATCATTAGTAAAAACCACTGTTGAGTAAAAACCACATCACACTACACAACAGCATACCAAGATCAGGCAAAAAAAAATAATAATAATAATAATTAATAAAATAAAATAAAAGTTGGCAAGAAACCAACTAACAAAAACACCAATAACATAAATAAAATAAAAAAGGTAAAGGCCATCAAATAAAATAACTAGTGATGAAGCCAGCTGCAGTCCAACCCTCAAAGCAATTACTGAAGCAAAGATGAAAGCTGCCCACATGAAGCTAGAACATGTAATGCCCCAAAATAAATAGGATAAACCCGTCTCATAAAAGAAAATAAAGTTGAAACAAGATACTTTCATTAATCAGAGTTGGTATACAAAAGATGACACATGCATTATACATTCATAAATGGTTCATCTTGAATCTACAACATGTGTTACCAATAGTAATAAGAAATGAAAGCTAAACAGATATCGAAATGCCCTAATGGCTTACATCTTTCCAAGACCATGTTTGGTTACAACAAAATGAGTCAGAAGCTCAATACAATTAAAGCCCTAGGCTTGTACAAAAGTTAAACACAAAATAAACAAAATGAGTCTTCAGTCTCACAGTCCTTCCAAGCTAAGTCCTTAGCAGAGGCATATCACTAACACCTGAAAATGGTTTTTCCCAAGTAGGGTGAGCTAAAGTCAATAGAAACAATCTAACACATTGTATGAATCTTAACAAAGATATAAGCATGATGTGCATATACAATGCCTGTGATAAAATCTTTCATAATTTACAAGATCATACTATGCCAAGTTTTATATCTCATTTCGTTATTCATATCATTCAATCAACCAATACTGAGGATACAACTCATTGGGTCTCAAATCAATGTAATTATCATACAAGCTCAAATTAGTTGCCATTTTATGAAAATTTCGTCCGCGAGATCGGCACCAATGTATACAAACGGTTTTCGAGACTTTTACGCTGGACAAACAGGCCAACTTAATTTACTAAAGTCCATCCACTTTCTCCTCCCAAACATGGAGTATATCCTCTTTCTCCTCTCAAACATCATACATATACAAGGTATTAAAACACAGTCATATTCAATGACAATCAATAAAATATTAGTTTCAATTCACCTAATCCTCATACAATTTTTACAACAATCATAGCTATCCTCCACCGATAGCCCAAAACAGATATTTTTAAACAAATATACAATCTCCAAGACAGATAAATTATCTAAATTTCCATGGGTAAGAGATAATACAAATCTAACTCCACCATTTATATAAACATGTATCCAATTTCACATTTCCAATACCAATTCTATTATTTATACCAAAAAATTAATTTAAACAATTTAGGGCAAAACTCCATTTTCTTCCAAAATTCAATCCATGTGTTAAAATCAACAATTTTTCACACAACACATCCTCACATCTACAACCACAATCATTTTCAATACTTTCATTTGAAAACCCCTCTTTTGATTTTAAACCAAAACCTTAGGTTTGTCTAAACTCCTCCAAATCCCACCATTTGTTACACAACAACAAATAACTAAGTTAAAAATCATAGGAGGGTGTAAAGAGTCCCTACCTCAAGTTTAGAAGACCAAGGGAGAAGTGGAGAAACTCCAAGGACGCCGAAACCAAGATTGATTTGGATCAAAATGTAGCTTTTGAGTTGCTCTACCTTTTTAACAAAGGCACAAGGATGGAGAAATCACTAGACCTAGATAAAAAAGTAGAGAGAATGTAGGTTTTAGAGAGAGAGGGTCTCAACTTTAGGGTTTGGAGAGAAATAGATCTGAAAAAGTGATGTAAAATGACTTTTTTACGAACTGATATACGCATAGTCCACTCGAGCACAAGAAGTGACGCTCAAGCGTCAGATACAATAAGTTGTTTCGCTCGAGCGCAAGAAATGACGCTCGAGTGCAAAATACACATTCCCAATAATTTTGCAGAGAGCAGACCAACGCTCGAGCACAAGAAATAGCCACTCAAGCTAAGCCCGCTTGCAGAAAGAACCGCTCGAGCATAAATTACACTCTCCCAGTAGTTTTGCAGATCTGCAAAAGTTCTGAGAGTTTGCAAAGCTCGCTCGAGCGCAAGAAGTGCCGCTCGAGTGGAAAAGCAAAATTCTGGGCGATAAGAGTTGGAAAACCGAGCAACCAACCTGTCCCAAACACAACTACAACAACCCAATAGCCAAAATTAAGGGAAAAACAAGGGAAGCAAGGTATAATCAACAGTATGGAACCATGAAACCCATATCCAGAATACAACAAGGGTCAGGTCAAAACCGGAATTGCTATAGCACATCTCAGTAACATAGATCACAAACAGAGGCTTCTTAACTGTAAAAGGACAGACACAATACAAATAATACAATTTCAATTAGGGTAAATTACAAACACACCCCTTGAGGTTTACTTAAATTACAAATTACCCCCTTGTGGTTCTAGAAATTACATTATGCCCCCTAAGGTTTCTAATTTCAAAACAAATAGGTCATTTTATTAATAAATCATCAAGTTAATTAACAGGTTTTAATAATATTAAAATTTTATTTCAATTAATAATTCAGATAATTTTATTATTGTATAAGTGAACAGTTAGAAATTTCACTTTTTTAATTAATTCTATTAAATAAAAAATTCTGACAGGGAGGTATTTGTAATTTTCCAAACCATAGGGGGCAATTCGTATTTTAAACAAACCTCAGGGGGTGTATATGTAATTTACCCATATACTATCTACTGTTATGAACTTCCATAAATTTAACCCCCTCAAGGCAAGGAAAAAAATGCAATAGACTCTATGCTTGAAGCTGCCATTGCATCTTAAATCATTAGAATTCCCTTGTCTCTATCTCGTACACCCGATTCGTAGAGAGAAAAGAAAATTGAAGCGAAATCTAAAAGAAATTTAACTTACATTTCATTCATATTTCCCTCTTATTTTCTTTTCGCTCCATAAATCCCCTATCCAAATCCAAAATCCAAACACACACATGGAAAGTTTGGGTTTTCTGCTAGAATAGTAAGGAATGGAAAAGGAAGTCCTGAAGCTAGAAAGACTAAAAGATTGCCAATTGATCAGATGCATATCAGTGTCATTGAATTAGCAAAAGCACAATTCATTTATTCGACAAGCATATTAGAAAATCCGATGTTTGCTGCCTAGTAGGCTTGACCTATACTCATGTATTTGCTGTCTTGATGTTTCCACCGTTAGATGAAGATAATGTTGAAAAATAATGGTTTTTCGACAACTTTAATTTGAAATTTAAGTGGGACCCAACCACCAGTTGAGGTAGGTCTGAGTGATTTTGTATTCTCTTAAATGAGAAGATTGCTATACAA
This sequence comes from Camellia sinensis, assembly GCF_055761805.1. Taxonomy (NCBI): domain Eukaryota; kingdom Viridiplantae; phylum Streptophyta; class Magnoliopsida; order Ericales; family Theaceae; genus Camellia; species Camellia sinensis. Next base: position 180,003,384 of record NC_138963.1, on the reverse strand, counting down.
AAATAATGAGTCGAAACCATTGAGTTGTGTGAATGAGAATTGTCTCATAAAGTGAGCATCAATAAAGTTGGGCTTAGATTTAGACTTAGTCTTAGTTTGAACTGGGCCTAGGCTTGTACTTGTGCTTGTGCTTGTGCATATGCTGGGTTTGGTCTTGGACTTAGACTTGGACTTAATCTTGAACTTGGGCTAAGCTACGTTGTGTTGGGCTTAGCTTGTGCATGTGTTTGAGAATTGGGCTTGGATCAGGTTATGACCCAACATTAGTATCCATTTTGTGACCCATCTAGTTGGTTTATTCAAACATCATTATATACATATTTATTTGTATATATTAAGCACATGGGAGGTTTAGACATTTGTAACTCTCATCTTTTGATGATGGAGTTAATGACCATATTAGTGGCCATAAGCTTTCAACCTTTGTAACTCTAGCCCTAATGGCTAGGGTTAATGGCCTTGGTTAATGGCATTTGATGGCCCTATTGATGTATAACCTTCTTGGCTAGGGATTCCCCTACTTGAATAAATAGAGGCCTTTCCCCTTCAACTTGGGAATATAATTTTATTGAGATTTTTTATGGAAAATAAGATGGCGTTTTGAGATTAAAAAAAAAGTTGGGGATGTTTTTTTTTCACCAAAGAAAATTTTTCCTATCTTCTTTTGCTAGCCCCTTCTTTGATTCTTGCTAGAGAGAGTACAACCATTGTCAAGTTCGCCAAAGCTATTCAGAAGGTGCTTCTGCATTAGCTGGTTTCGACCGTCGTATCTTGGGAGACAGACGCTGGCGTACCTCTAGCATCCATCGGGAGGCGGTGAATCTGTTTTAAAGAAACTGTGGTATCACACAGGCTTCGGTTTGCTTCTTTTCTTATCATTTGTTCTTAAATTTTTCAATATTTAGTTTACAAAGATGAGTTCTAATTTTTAGTTATCCATGTTAATAATTTGTTCTATTAGTAATGTAATCTAATTCATTTTTGTATTTTTAGTTTTGTCGTTTATTCTGTATTTTATCCTTTTAATAAAAAAAATTTCCATTTCTATTTAATTTATTTTATATATTTTTCATGTATTATTATGAAAAAATACCAATAGTTAAATCCGATGCTCATCTTACATTCTGCAGATCTACTTCTAGAAGGAGATCTTTACTCTTCACTACTCCTCACGCTCTTAACCACGCGCCATGATACCACCAGTTGTCTCTAATGGGCTCCTTAAAAAATTTGTCTCAGCCTTCCCTTTCCTTTGGGCTGCTTTGCCCTATAATAGAATAAAACACACAAGTCTTACATTTACATAGCTAAATAATTAACATCTTAATATATAGTATACAAAAGATAACAAGTGCCATAGACTTATACAAAGCATATTCATTTAAAACAAACTCCACTTAATTAGCTTACATTACCAAGAAGAAAAAAACAAGACCCCAAAATTCAAAAGAAAAAACTCGAAAGTAACATCTTCTCATCTCAAGCCTGCTCTTTGTCTTTGTCACCTACATATATATAAGGGAGAGAGTGAGTCAAAACCTAGTGAATAATATTACAATAAAGGGTTAATGAATACATATCGATAAATTTTGTTAATCATTATCATATCATCAAATTCCATAGCTTTCAAAACATTTCATCATATATTTTGTTTCAAACATAACTTCTTCAAATCATATAATTGCATGCATCCAATAGAACAAAACACAAGAATAATCAACCCGGGTACCGATTAGACAAACCCACTAGCGGGTGGCACAGGAGATCTCAAATAACGGTCATTGGCATGCTTACGATCCCCCAATGACTGGGACTAATCTGAGGATGGCATAATCTACATTGATACACGAATAATTCATTCATTCAAAATCAAAACATAACATTTCAAATATAATATCATTTTTCATTCAAAATTAAACTTTGGAATATAGATTTACTATAACATTACTCCCAACGACTCCCGTGCAAAATAGAATCCACAAGATTTTGACCTACACAAAAGAGAGTGCAAACATTCATGAAATACAATTCAAAGTGATGCGTTACTACTCTTTTCCGAGTCCAATTTCTAATGTTCTATCTTTGGATTATATTATTTCTTTTAACCATTCGCTTTTAGGTCCATTTCCGAGTCTTATTCAAGTTTATTTCAGGTTCCAATTAGGCGGAAGGAGGCTCGACAAGTCAAAAATGTGAAAAAGAAGCAAAACGGGCAAAAATCCCTATTGGCTGTACGTGCGGGGCCTCCGAGCCACATGTGCGGATTGAAGTAGCCTCGAAATAGTTTTTCAGCCCAACTTCAAATAATCATATCTCCTTCATCCGGAATCGATTTTGGTCTATTCTTGAATCTAAATTCAAGCCCCGGAAGTTTAGTTTCTAATAGTGGTGGTCTCACATCCACATTTCAAATATACAAAAAGTTATGATTAAATTAGTGAAAGCTATTCATTTTTACCTTAAGCATTCCAAGCCAAATTCTTTTTCTTAGTTTCCTATCGTTTCTCTCATTTCAAAACTTCAAATCTTGATTCTATAAGTTCCAAAACATGATATAATAGTATAAAAACTCTTAAAAGAACATTTTCATTCAAGAATTTAGATTAAAACTAAACTAATTTTTTATTTCCAAAACAAAATCTACAATTTTTAGCTTGAAAATTGATGCTCCTTTGAATCTCTCTCCTTTGCTTCTTCTTTTTCTCTTCTTTCTCTCTTTCTTGAGCTCAACCTCTCTTTCTCTTTTAAATTCTCAGAATTTACAGCACTTTCTCCTTTCTTCTTAACTTAGTTTTTATTATTAAATAATAAGGGACACTTGTCCAAACAAAATTAATCCATGCGGTGGCACTACTAGAAAAAAAAAAAAAAAAAAAAGACACTCCAATTTATATTTAACATTTATTTCTCCTATTTTATTTTATTTATTTGCTCCATTTCCTTAGTTTTTCCCTAGCTTGGCTCGCTCAACCTCTCTCTCTCGCTCTTGCTCACCGATATGAATCGCTCTCTCCCTCTGGATCTCAATCAATTGATCTCTCTATTTATCTATCTCGATCTCTCAATCTCTCTCAACCTCTCAATCTCTCAATCTCTGTCCCGCACTATCTCACTCTCTCTATATCTGCGTGTACATTATCTACTCTCTCTCTTTCTCTACAATTTACGCGATTCGTTGCAGAGAAACCCTAACTCTACCATGGAAAAGTTCTCTCGGAGCTCTCAAATGCAGTAGAGTAAGCTCACCTCTCATGCGCTTCATCTATCTCAAAATTCACCTACATTACACACACACACACACACACAAAGACTATCTTTGAGCTTCATTGTGTACATATCGTCCTATCAATGCATAATTACGTGAATGCTTATATACATATGTACATGTATTCAGCATCACAATGCACATATGTCCTCGGTTCTATTTTTGCTTATTTTTTACCTCTATTTTGGTTCTTTGATCCATAAATTGCTCGATTTTGTTCTAACTTTTTGTTCTTTTTTCGATGCTTTTCGTGTTTATTGATTGATTAGTTGGTTTGAGAAAATCGTGGTAAAACTTTGTGGCTATTGCTAGTGGTGATGACTCTGAAGCCTTTGCACAAGCATTATAAGAGAAGGTTTTTGTTGATATTTGTAGACCGTCCGAAACTCCGCTCCGCGCGCGAGGGCACGAATCGTAGTTCATAGCTACTACAGTTCAGACTCATGTCACGGTTCTGAATCTAATCTCACAAAGTACAATGTGAGATTAATAAATCACCAAAGAGTCCAAATTCGACAAATTGTTTTGGAAAATCGATTTTAATCAAAAAGTGCCAAACATGGACTGCTTTGCCAGATTTCAAAGTCGCCACCTAAATATTTTATTTTGGAAAAATTTAGGAAACCCTAACTCGTGCCTAAAGCCACATGTCCGTCATCTCCATAGTTGCCTCGACTCAGGAACTTAGATACAAGGGGGGAAGGTCATGAAATGAGCACCCCCGCTCGCCCGATCAAAGGATCGGCCTTTACTAACATGATATGTTGTTTTTGAAAACGCATGTGTTCTTATTCCGATTTATTAGCTAACCTTACTATGTGATGCGCACAGCATACAAGTGTAGACTAGATCGCCTAAATTGGAACAAAACATCTCATGTTTGTGTTTCAAAAATGGTTTAAAGTTGCTACCCTCAAATAGGCTAAGACGCGGATTTTGCCACCCTCAAGTGGGCTTAGAAAACATGGTGATTTGCCACTTCAAGTGGGCTTAAAACTCATTTTTTGATGAATTGTTCCAATTCAAGCAATCCAACCTTCATCCACAGGCATTTATGCAGTTATATCAGTTGAGCAAATAGCCTCATGGCAAGCATGCTATACATGGCAACATACACATCTCATGTAGTATGCTAAAGCGTAAAAGCTTACCTAGTACTCCGAGCCAAAACAAAAGCTAGTTAGTAATCAATGCATGATCCTAGTTATGTTATCAATGCCTAATGCAACACATGAAAAATGCAACGAGATAGGCTCGGCTACCTAAGATGGCATAGGAAATGTAACAATTGATGCATGTATTCAAATTGGAATTGAAATACAATGCAGTTTATATGATGCGTCGAGCTCGGTGCATGCAAGATAGATGAATGGATGAGCGCATGTAAGCATAAGGATGCTAATTGAAATATGCCCTAAAACTAACCATCGAAAGCGGTTAAGTAAAAGGGAGAAAGAAATGGGGATTGGAAGACATGCATCACACACACGCACGCTTATTACAAAAGTTGTGCCCTCTCGACGGAGGGTCCGAATAATAAGCTAACTAGCTAATCTAAGCTAATTAAACTAATTATTGCAAAACAAAACTAATTAACTAACCCTAGCTAACTAATTAGTTATTACAACACAAATCGATTAGCTAAGTGCATTAACTACTTAAGTTCAAAACCAAAGCATTAGCTAGCTAAGCAAAGAAGCTAAGTAAAGCAGTAAGAAGAGGTCCTCAGGGCGAGAAGTGCATGCATGCTCGGTCGCCTCGTTCGGAAATCCATTACGATGCCCCAACTTGCCTCTGTTTGCATTTGATCTTAGAACACTGCACAAAGCTCCAGATAGCTTCTACTCCATCATGGGAACCTCCAGGAAGGCTGCCGACCACTTATTGGTGTTATAGACCACTTACATTTGCTGCAAACCAGAAAAAGTGGTCGGCCAGCCACTTTTACTGGTCTGCCGACCAAAAAATTCTGCACAACTCCATTTTGCTACAACAGAGAATAAGAAGGGGAACAGCAATGTATTTGCAAGGTATGTGTGCACAACCACCCTCCCTATCATTTCTTAAGCTTAAGGGAGTGCGGTTCTCGACTCTCAGGCCACCAACCATGCATCGCAATGCACGATGGCCGAGAAGCCAAGTTTGCACGAATCAATGTGAATGAATGCACACATAACACATAAGGGCCTTAACCTCTATCATGCATGATCAAGAGGGTTGGCGACCAAGAAATGAGGCACATTTCATCACTTCAAGTATGAAACGTCCCTTGTTCCTCATGTTTGGATTAATGCCTGATCCAAACACAATGCAATGCATGCACATACAAACAACATGCAAATACAATGTTATGCAACAATATGCAAACAAAATGCAATGCTTAATGTACTTAAACCAAATATGGACAGACCTAAGTCGTGCCAAAACAGTGGCCAAAATGCTATGAAATGATGGCATGAAATGCAAGATAATGCATGCTCATGCATTGGCCCATCAACTAGGCATAATAGCACAACTCTCAAACATGATTAAGAAGTGACAAACATGGAAGTGTGACAACCCTACATGTTCTAAAATCAGGTGTGAAATGATGCCAAATCATCTAAACAACACAAGCATAGCATGCTAGAAGGCCTAAGGCACAAGGCTACTAAAAGGGACTGCACAAAAGGCATGCAATACATGGCACAAATGATTGAACCAGCCGTAGACAGAGCTCAATTAGGTCAAAACAAAGACCAAAACATGCTGAGATGGGAGCTCAAAAGCCTAGGCATGCATGCATACAAGTTAGGTCATAAGTCAGGCACAAAGGCACAACCCTTAAAAGTACTCAAAGAGTGAAAGAAGTGAGAACATGGCAATGCTATATGCTCTAAAATATCATGTTAAATGATGCCAAATCATGCACATGTCACAAATGAAGCATGCTAGGAGGCTCAAAGCTTGAAACAAGCATAGGCACTTGCACTATAGCTATAAAATACATGAACCATATGGCCAAGACAACCCAAAAAAGTCCTAGAACATGTCAAATCAAGGCTAAAACATGCACGGAGTATAGCCAAAACAAGATAGCATGAAGGGCATGAAGCATGGAGTATGCAAGACCAATAAGGAGGATTACACTACACCTACCAAAACCAAGCATGAGATGACTTCACCAACAAAAATCAGAGTTATATCATGGCAAAATAGGACCAAATACACACTGAAATGGTGGCCCCAAAAGCTAGGCAAGATGGCATACGCATTGGCTCATATTTAAGGCATAAGGCACAAACCCTCCTAAGCATTGAATGAGTGAAAGATGTGAGGGCATGGCCACACTACATGCACTGAAATCACATATCAAATGATGCTAAATCATACAAACAGTCCAAGCAATGTATGATAGTGACTTGGAAACTCAAAGCTAGTGAGCTAGAATGTACTATGGCTATACAAAGCAAGGCATGCATCACCAAAACAAATAAAACAGAGCTTAAGCATGGTAAAACATGGCCAAAAGCTTGCTGGAGTTGAGCCAAGAACATGCTAGAATGATGGTCAAAAGCATGATGCATGTTAGGCTAGTGAATGTAAATGCACTACAAGTGCAAAGAGCATGCAAGAGGCTGTCAAATCAACCCAAAATAGAGGTATGGCATGCTAAAACAACACCAAAAACTTGCTGAGATAGAGCCAAAACTTGCTAGAAAGGTGAGCTATCAACATGAGCATGTAAGGCTAGTTTGCAAGGATTACACTACAATTGTATAGAGAATGCAAGAGTGGCCTAAACTAAGCCAAAATAGAGGTATGCCATACTGAAATAAGGTCAAAAATAGGTTGAGATGGAGCCAACATATGCTAGATAAACATGCTCAAACATGAGGCCAACAAAGCAAGCAACCAAGGTACAAGGAGAGGGGATGACCCCCTCCTATTTGAGACCTCAAAACACACTTTCCACCACTGAAATTCCTCTAAGTTGTAGTGGTGAGAAGGCCAAAAAGAGGTGGTCCCAATAGCTTAAAAGGATAGCACAAAACAACGCCAAACAAGGCACAAGAGGGGGTAGACCATCCCCAACACCAACAAAGCCTTAAACAAACATGTTAAATACTTAAAACCAGAACTTTTTGTAGTTTAAATTTAGGCCTAAATCATCATGAAAATAGGGCCAAAAGCTTAATCAAAAACAAAGGTTTAAAGGGTTAGAAACTCACCCTTGTAGAACAACTTCAAGGAAGCAACTCCAGCAACCTTTTTGGATCAAAATCAGTCCAAAAACTCCAAAACTAGCTTCAAGGTGCCTCAGCAACAAGAGTATGGTGTTTGAGTAGGTGTTTGTGTGCAAAAATGTGAAGAAACTACACTTTCAAGCACAAATATAGAGCAAGGAAGAAATATAGAGATAAAGATGTATGTATAGCTCTCAGCCACTTTTTCCTGAACCTGGAGAAGGGAGAGAAGGCCTCCTTATATAGAAAAAACATGCAACAAGCTTGTTGAACAAGCTTTAGGCTCCAAGCTATCCCTCTATACACGTGTATAGAGGATGCCTTCTGTGCCCAACAGCTGGCACAGCTGACAATAAAATATTTGCAGGAAAGCTGCCGACCAATTGAAGTGGTCGGCCAGCTACTTGCACTGGTCGGCCGACCAGCACAAGTGGTCTGCAAGGAGACCAAGTGGTTGGCAAGGGGGGGGAGTGGTCTACACCAAGAAAGCAAGGTGGTGGCATGGCTGCCGACCACTTTTGGTGGTCCACAGGCCACCAAGACCAGTTGACCGACCAGAAAACTGGCTGGCGGGAAAGAAAAGTGGTTTTCAGGGAGAGAAACTAGTCTACAACCCCTATTCCACCCTCTAAGCAAGGAAAACAAGGTTTGTGCTAAAAACAAACCAAAAAGGATGCAAGACAAGAGTCTGTGGGTCAAGGCACGCAGCTGAAAACCTCGAAAACTAGTCTATGGGCACCAAAAGTGGTCTACGGGAGGGAAAAGTGGTCTACGGCCACAAAAAGTGGTCTACAAGACCTCAGTGTCCCTCTAGACCAAGGCAACAAGGCATGGTCCGAAAACTAAGCCAAGAGGAGAACGATAAGAGGTCCCGAGACAAGGCGCGCGGCCGAAGGCTCCGGAAACCGGCAACTAGTCTACAAGAGGGAAAAGTGGTCTACAGACCTCTCTCTCCCTCCAGGGAAGGGAAACAATGCATGGTCCACAAACCAAGCCAACACACAAAGAGTTCAGAGGCCCGAAGGCAAGGCACTCAACCGAAAACTCAAAACGAGCACAAACATGCGCAATCACCGAGCGCTCAATCGATGACGTCTGAGTCTTAAGGTCAGTCAAAAATGGGGTGTCTACAATATTCTCATCTCATTAGAAGCAATATTCAAAATGTAGCTCTTTAATTTTTATAGGTAATAGGTCTTATAGCTAATCTTTGTCACACTTTGTTGTTTAAAATTGTCCATGGACCAAAAAATACACAATTGGAATAGGTTGTCTACTATGGCTGCTAAACATAATGTAATAACAGAGTGATCCATTCTACAGGTTATAATTTTTTTTACTAGACTTTGTTAATATGTTTAGTAATTTTCATGTTTTTTTTTTTTTTGGGTTCTCTAATGGTAGTTATACTTGTTAACGAGCTAAGAAATTTCAAAATTTATGAGGCAGCTCACATTTGTGTCCATAAGCATACGAATTTTTTATTGAAACTTTCATCTTTGATGAATTTTTTTTTTTTAATTCTGTTTACCTAAACAACTTACATCTGTTGTCATTCTTTTGAAGGTGGCAGATGAGTGGGGCCAAAACTCATGATGGAAGCCTTCCATGAACCAAAGAACAGAAAAAAGAGTTCAAGGTTTGTACATTTAGTCCCATATTTCATCTTACCCTTCTATTGTTGTATACTAAGGTGGCTTGGTTGGATTTTGAACATCTGAGGAACTAATAAGAGCCAGGATGAGAGTAATGGACCTGGTGCTTAATACTTAGATGGTATGGAACCAAATTTTCCACCTTCGACTGAGTTTTCAAAAGTAAGTGTGGAATTAATTTTTGAAACTCCTAAACAAACATCATGTGCAAAATAAGCCCTGGAACTAACGTTCCAAAGCTGTACCAAACGGAGCCTTAGTTTTTATTGAAACTTTCATCTTTGATGAATTTTATTTATTTTTATTCTGTTTACCTAAACAACTTACATCTGTTGTCATTCTTTTGAAGGTGGCAGATGAGTGGGGCCAAAACTCATGATGGAAGCCTTCCATGAACCAAAGAATAGAAAAAAGAGTTCAAGGTTTGTACATTTAGTCCCACATTTCATCTTACCCTTCTATTGTTGTATACTAAGGTGGCTTGGTTGGATTTTGAACATCTGAGGAACTAATAAGATCCAGGATGAGAGTAATGGACCTGGTGCTTAATACTTAGATGGTATGGAACCAAACAAACTCTCTCTTAGTTTGAGTCTTATAAATTTTCATGATTATAAATTTTGTCTCCATTTTGAAGATTAACATTAACATATGTTTCTCTCTTTATATATATATATATATATACCTCTCTGCGTTTCCCTATGACTTATGCTCATTGATTAACATTATGTTCATTGATTTAGGCTCTAATGTTTTGTTTGTTTGATCACTTAGCAGATAATTGGAATGCACAATGGTGCATTTTCATATCAAACTCATTCTCGTTGTAGTTTAACTTGATAACTATGAATAGATGTCATAAATTGAATAATTCCCATTGACCTTTTGTTCTACCAAAATAACTCTAGCATTTATTGACTACTTTGAATGACTATTCATATAAGAGTGCTCATGTTCTTCGTCTTATGACTCTTCAAGTTCACAAGTGTAATTGCATTTCTTTTAGTGCATCAACTATCTTGCTTCATTTAGCAGCTAACATCTTTTACTTTGATAGTGTTTGAATTTCAGACCTTTTATACTCCTTGGATTAATCCTGGATCTTTTGGTCTTCTCTACCAATTGTCACTCATTAGTTTTCTTTGCATTTGATCACAAGCTGAACTAAAGATGGCTGCCTTATGGAGTCTTGGGTTGCCCTCAGGTCATGCGCCAAGAATACTATATTAATTGGCAAAACCGGTAGTATGCCCATGATAATCCATATGTTTGGATTTTTTTATTTATTATTTTTTTTTATCATGATAACTCTCAGTAGCTAGTATGCTCTCTTTCTTTCTTTTTTCTTTTTTTTTGAAAAAAAATTTCTAAATTTTGGTTTTTGAATGTGTTTTTTTTTTTTTCTTTTTAAATGTTGATGCTGACTACTATTTGGTATTTGCATAATGGCCAATGGGATATTAGGCCAATGGCTACAAGTACTAGTTTGTGTGCTGATTTTGCTGAAAACATTAGGCTTCCATGTTAACTTATGTTGAGAATTCTTTTGCAAAAGGAGCAGGTGTAAACACTATTTTACAGTAAACAATTGAATTTAAACAATGAGATGTATGGGTATATATATATATATATATGAAAATATGGGTGGATATTTCTATTACGTGTTTTAATTAATTTGTTAATCTCATGTTATTTTTCATATAAAAAAATTGTTTGGTGTTTGCAATTGATATTTTTGTCGGAACAAATGCATAAATAATTTTTATAATAAATAATTATTTGTGACAAATGTCATTGAAGACTATTTGCGACAGTAACAAGAAGATTGCTAAAACATAATAAGAAATTTTTTATTTTTTTCAACGGCAAAACAGCAGACACAATAAGTAGGTTAGGCGGTCGTAAATAATTTGTGACCGCTACTTTGTCGTCGCAAAAAGTATTTGCCACTCACATATTTGCGTCCCCCATTTGCTATCGTATGGGCCGTCGCAAAAAAAAAAATTGCTACTGTATTTCTATTTTTTTGCGATGACATGTGGCGGTTGCAAAAAGTACTTTTTTTAATAGTGTGGTCTACATGAGTCATCAAACACTAATCTAATCCTCCATTAACTAATTAATCATATTTAGGTCCAATTAATTAGGTTTAGTTCTTAATCTCCATTAGTTAATTAATCTCGATTAAGTTAAATTAATGTCGCTTAATTTCGTTAATCTTGATTAATTCACTACAAGAAAATACATTTTTGGCGACCACTTTTGCCAACTAAAAAAATTTTGGTAGCTAAAAGTTGTGGAATTGGCGACCAAAAATTATGTTAGTCAGCAAAAGTACAATATTTAGCTACTCAAGTTTATTAGTCGGGGTATATTGATTATTGGCGACCAAAAAAAAATTTAGTTGCTAAAAATCCCACAATTTGTGACTAAAAAAAATTTAGTCGCTAAATTTGCCACAATTTGCGACTAAACAAATAGTATAGTTTAGTCACTGTATAGTAAGTTTTGGCTACTAAAATTATTTAGTTGCCGAATGAAAAAAAAAATTAATTTTTTATTTTTGGCGACCAATTTTGGTCGCCAAATATTTTTTTTCAGCGACTAAAAAATATTTTTGTCACTATATAGTTTGTTTTGGCTACTAAAATTATTTAGTCGCTGAATGAAAAACAGAAATTTTCCTTTTATCTTTGGCGACCAAATTTTTTTTTAGCAACTAAAAAATATTTTGGTCGCTGTATAGTTAGTTTTGGCTACTAAAATTATTTAGTCGCCGAATGAAAAACCAAAATTTACTTTTTATCTTTGGTGACTAAAAGTTTGGTCGCCAAATAATTTTTTTCAGCGACTAAAAAAAATTTTGGTTGTTGTATAGTTAGTTTTGGCTACTAAAATCATTTAGTCGCCGAATGAAAAACCAAAATTTGCTTTTTATCTTTGGCGACCAAAAGTTTGATCGCCAAATATTTATTTTCAGCGACTAAAACAATTTTTAGTCGTAAAAGAACTAAAATATTTGGAAGGAGACATTTCAAATTTTGGAGGGATTTATAAAATATTTTTAGCGACTAAAAATTATTTTAGTTTCCAATAACCATATATATGTATGTTCTAATTACTTCCCCATTTTGTTGCCCTAAATTAAATTTTTTTCTCTAAGGGAGCTCTCTCTTCCCCATCTGTGGGTCATCGATCTTAATCTCTCAAGCCGCTCTATAAGTCCTTGCCACCATCGCCGACACCATCGGTGGTCTTTGCCGGCACATCTGACTGTAAGCCTTGTGGTGGTAATACCAGAGAGCAACTCATCAGTAGCGGCTGGGCTAGAGCTCCACACTGATCAAGCCGCCACCGGTTTGACTAATTTGATGGTCGGTCCACCATCGTTCTATGGGAACAAGCCGACCATGCTTGATCTTCTTGGGCTGGGGATTGGAGCTGGTGGATCCTCCACTGCTAGCTTATTGGCTTTGTTCACTTCCATTGGAGGTGGGCTTGATGTTACGGCGACCAGGAAATTAAGTTAGAGAGGACACTTATTAATTACAAATTTTTTATTTAAAAAAAAAAACATGATCAACATTAAGATAATAATAATTTTATACGATAAATTATAACAAATTAAAAATCATTATTAATATGAGGCTAACAAAATTCTATAATAGTGTATAATAGCTCGGTGCAAGATGGTGATGTAAGTTTGTAATTTTAGCACACAAAATTATGGATCAAAATTCCTAATTTAATAAAATAAAAACACATCATTTATAGCACAAATTGTTATAAAATCAATTTAATTTTTATTTGACAGAAAATATTAAAGAGATGATATTACTTATAAATGATGTGTTTTGAATGGAAATTATTACATTGCCTTAGAGTACCATATGGTGTTGCCTATGTGATGCTCAAAGCATGAGAAATCACAAATCACACTAAGTAATTTGTCAACTACTTGAAAATAATGAGTTAATTATATGCAATCCATTCCCACTACACTATTGGTTTAGACTAATACATAAACAATACCACATATATAGTGCTCCCAAAGTATAAATAACTACTTATTGTGAACAATACAATAAATCCTTAGCCAAAAAAAAATGTTAAGAAAAAAATGAATACATTTGGTATATGACCACAAAACAAAAACAAAAAAAAATTCAAAATTGAGGGGCGGCGCGCGTGAACCCCCTGGGCCTTCTTTGGCTCCACCCCTAACGGCGGTGGCTTCATAAATTTGGAGGAGTGAATTCCTCGGCTAAAGAATGCTGGAAAAGGTTCATCTGAAATTACATTTTTCCCGACCAATTTCGCGGACTACCTTTTCTTTTGTCAAAAAATTTTGTCATTTGGCGACTAAATTAAAATTTGATAGGCAAAGGTTTAGAGTTTTGCCGACTAAAATTTTGTAGTTGCCAAAATAGAATTTTCTGCGACCAAAATTGAAATTTGGTCGGCAAAGGTCGAATATGGAAGACCAAAAAAAGCGGGAAAATAAAAAAGATTTTAGCGACCAAAATAATTTGGTCACAGATAATAAAACGACGCCGTTTTGAATGTAATTTAAGTAAATTGAAGGCAAATGCCGACTAAACAGTTTTGTAGGGGAAAATTGGCCTATATCAGCAAAGTGAAAATTTTCAAACTCTTTATACAGTATATACTGCGCACCACTCCTCATACGCACCTCATCGTCGATTCTCCTGCTCGATTGCAGTCACCAAAGTCGCTCCTCCTCCGTCATCGCAATCGCCTGTTTCGCTTCTTCGACCAAGCATCAGTGGCGCTTCGAGAAGTACTTGGGCCTCCATTGTTGGGTATGTATTTTATCTCTCTCTCTCTCTCTCAATTTTTGTATTTTTGTTTCATTACTCCTCTTACTCACATGGTTGCTCTCTCTTTTCGCACCTAAAAGCACCACCATCACTATAGCGATCCCGGTTTTCCCCATTTGGTTGTTGTATTCTGGACTTAGGTTCTGTGGTGTTGGTTGTTGCATATATCTGGTGTTCATCATTTAATTCCTTGTATTCGAGTTTTGGGATGTGTTGGTCAGGTTTGTTACAGGTTGGTAGTGAGTTTAAACATATAGTTGATGCCCAGAATCTTGTTCCTTCACTCGAGCGAGGCTTTTGTCGCTCGAGCGAGCTTGGTGTTTTAGATCCTTCGCTCAAGCTAGGGTTCCTTCGCTCGAGCGAGCGAGTTGTATGTTTTGGGTTTCTTCGCTCGAGCGAGATATTCTTCGCTCGAGCGTGCTTCTGGTTGCAGACTTGAAGCTTCGAATTGTTGGCTCGAGCGAGGCTTTCTATGCTCGAGCGAGTTATCTTTGTGTCTAGTCGCTCGAGCGACCAATCCTTCGCTCGAGCAAGCCTCTGTTATATCAGTACGCAGCAGCAATCCCCTTCATCACTTTTTGATTTCCTTTTCTCTCTAAAACCCTAGATCCGACCTCTCTCTCTATATATACATCTTCTCTCTAGGGTTTCATCTATTTCGAGAATGTTTCTACCCTAGTCTCTTTGTAAGAAAGATAGAGGGTGGCATGGGCTTCACTTTAATCTGAAAATTTGTGGATTTGGAGCACCTTGAGTTTCACCTCTCTTCTCCATTCGGTCTCTCCATTTGAGGTAGGGATAACCTACTCTAATCTATGAGTCTTGACATAAATTTTAGTCTTTTTGATTAGTTGGTGTTGTTTGGTAATTTTGAAAAAGTTAGGGTTTGATTTGTAATTTATAAAAAAGGGGTTCTTCATGTGTGAGTCAAAAAATACTTGAAATTGGGAGTTGTTTATGAATTATGAGTGAAATATGAGCCTTGGGGGCAATCTTGTGAATAAGGGAAAAATGCCCTAATTACATTGAATAATTAATTTGGGGAAATGTGAAATTGGGTTGAGGATAATGAAATTGGGAAATTATGGAAGTAAATGGTGTAGTTGGATAATTTAATCACTCGCCTATGAAAATGTCAATATTTTATCTGTTGATGAATTTATTGTCTATTTAGAGATAACTGCTTTGGACTATCGGTGGAGGATAGTCTTGATTGTTGTAGACACTGTATGTTGATTAGGGAAAACTGAAACTAATCGAACGTGTTGTGTCATTGAATATGACGGTTGAAATAATACAGCAAATATGTGTATTGATTGATCATTGTATGTGTTGAAGTGCTTAAATACATTATATATGTATATTTGTTAGGGAGGAGATAGGGGATGTACTCCAGTGTGTGGGAGGAGATAGGGGATGTACTCCACACACATATGTGTTCATATACTTTAACACATTGTTTATGTATCTTTGTTTGGGAGGAGATAGGGGTTGTACTCCATATGTGTTTATATACTTTAACACATTGTTTATGTATCTTTGTTTGGGAGGAGATGGGGGATGTACTCCATAGGTGATTATATATTTGAATACATTGTATATGTATATTTATTTGGGAGGAGATGGGGGATGTACTCCATAGATCAGTAAGCTGGCCGGAGTGTCCGGGGTAAAAGTCCCGAAACCTTATAATTGAAGTGCGGGAATGAAGTTGTCAATTGAAGTAGTAACAACGTAAGATGTAGTCTCATTTTAAATTGTGGGAAACAGAGGTGTTCATAAGTCGAGTTGTAGTCTCACTTAAATTGTTTGGGTTAGATAATGAACCATATCTAGGAATTGAATTGGATAAATAAGGGAGGTGGATGGAAACATAGATGTAATTGTTGTTGGGCTGGTGTGAATTGGTTTACACGTGTTAATCACTTGTCAAATGATAATGTTTTAGTTATTTCTCATATTGGGTTTAGTATATCTCTACTGGGCTTTGGCTCACCCTATTTGGGACACCATTTTCAAGTACCGGAGACGTGCCAAATTCAAGATCTTTGCTTAGGAGGTTTTCGGAATTGAAGACTCGGTTTTGTTATTTGTTTTATTGATTTTATGTAAATGTAAGCCGAGGGCTTTACCTGTAAAAGAGTTAGAACTCTTCTTTTGTGTAACCAAGTAACAACTTGGAAAGATGTAAGCCCGCAGGGCATTCCATTATTTTTGTAAACATTTGTAACTTATATGAAATACTCTTTTATAATATTAACTCTGATGTATGTATGGAGATGTGATCTATCCATCATGTATATAGAACTGTTGGGTGTTGGGATTATGTATTATTTTGAGGGTGTTACAATCAACATTTTGATGTTACTACTAGTTCGCCTATCTTCAAACAACCCCGAGATTAGGTATGGGTCCTCTCTCTCTCTCTCTGCCGCTCAATTTCTCTATTATCCTTTGTTTCCCCTAATTTTGAAAACCAATTTTTTTTGTTTTCCCTAATTTTCAAAACCCTAATGGGTGAATGTTTGAAGGGATGGCCTCAAATCATACTCTCCAGACAATGAACAAAAATTAAAACAGCTATATTTATACGTATATTGTTGTTTGTTCTAGTTAGATATTTACACCACATGCAAGTATACCATATTTGCTTTATATAATTTGCTTAATAGTTGGAAATTTTTTGTATCACTGTTTGTATGATTTGGGTTATCCTTGGATAGCATGATCAATTTTTTGTATCACTATTTGTATTTTTTTTTTTCTCCTTTTCGGAGGAGAAAAAACAAAAAAAAAAATAATGAAAAGAGTCCTTTTCACAGAGAAAAAGATCAAACCTCTTTATATATATATATATATATACAGTGATACAAAATTATTGATCCCATATATACATCCCACAAAAATCTATCATACCAGTTTGACACATACAGATACAGAGCTATTATCTATTGTCTGTTTCTTCAATTTTTTTATTTTTATTTTTTTGAGGAAACGGAGGAGCAGCAACAAAAAATGGAACTTGAAAATAATAATAATAATAATAGTAAACAAAGCTGTGCTAAGTTGAGTTGAGTTAGAGGTCTTTATTTTCTCTGCTTCAATCAAAAGAATTTATTTTCATTGAACTTTGCAATGATTTCGATTGTTTGGTTAGTTTTGTGAAGTTTACGTATTTTTGTGCTTCTAGTTTATTGCATAATTTAGATTGAGTAAGTTTTTTATTATGTATATGTTTTCACCAAGTGAATTCTGAGCATATCTGATAAGGGTAGTATGTTTATATAGTGGATTTGTTTGGTGATTTCATTCGGACCTACTTCTTTAGGGATCTGATTGGTTATACACTATCGAGGCGTGGATAATTGTTATTTATTGCTATGAATCGGATGACTTGTGAGTTAGGATGATGATTACCTTGAAAGGCATTTCATGTGTGGTGGAAACCTAAGAGTGTCTAATGGTTCAATAATAAATTTCTCGGACGTGTGGTGTAATTGGCCAATCCCCAACAAAAGACTAAGATTTCAGATATGTTGTTGCCTTTTAAATGTACAAAAATTTTAAGTGGTTTGAATTCCTACCCCTTTTCCCAAATTGTAAATTGTTTTTATATTTCTCTTAGCCTCATTTCTTCTGGAAATCTCAAACTGCCATATGCTTATTAGTTTTGTAACGCCCTCGAAATAATACGTAAAACCCATCATTTTAGATATGCAAGGATATAAGAAGATAACCATCTTTCCATTAATCAGAGTAGTTCTTACAAAAGTATTACATGTTAACAACAAAAGCAAATGTCCTACAGGCTTACAGCTTTCCAAGTTAACACTTGGTTACAAAAAGAAGAATACTAACTCAATACATATTAAGCCATTGGCTTGAATTTACATGTAATACATCAAAAGAAAGCAAACAAAAAAGCAATCTGTCTGCCTCTAGCCTCCCAAGCTATGTCCTTGGAGGTGGCATGCTACCTGTACCTGAAAATAATGTCCCATAAAGGGTGAGCCACAGCCCAGCAGAAATACACTAAACCAGCTATGAACAATGACTAAAAGATTAGTAGTTGATAGATGGTCAACACCGATACACTTACTTATATCACATTCCAGTTTCATGACATTTAAGTCCATGTTACATTTCATTTCTCATTTCTTTTTCAACCTTGAGTTTGAAAACAAGGCTCAAAACTTAGCCAAATAACTTAATGAGAATAAAGACTCATCTTAAAAACACTTTCGAAATTCATGGTGGATACACATTTTGATATTGTATCAATAACACATAAACCACTCCCATACTATACAAACGATACACATTTTGGTGCTGTATCAACATAACATAGAAACACTTATATACTTCACAATTGATAACGATATACATTTTAGTGCTATATCAAATCAATTTAAACACTTCCAAAATCAACACTTGATACACATGGTAGTGTTGTATCAATGTCATATACAATCTGGCTTAGAGGTCCATCCACTATCTTCCCCTAAGCCGTGGAGTACATCCCCTATCTCCTCCCACACACACAATGTATGTAAACATAGATCATATACATAAACAATCAATACATAAAGTCGATGTATTATTCCAACCGCTATATTCGATAGCATAATCAATCGATTAGTTTTAGTTTGCCTAATCATCATGCATTGTCTACAACAATCAAGACTATCCTCCACCGATAGCCCAAAGCAGTTATTTCTAAACAGAAAGTAAATGCACCAAATGGATATATTATCAACATTCAACCTGGGTGAGCGATTAAATGAATCCAACTACACCCGTTAATCCCATAATCTTTTCAATTTGAATATTCTCAATTCAATTCCTCATTTCTCAAAATTAATTATACAAATTAATTTATCCAACTAATTAGGGCATTTTCCCATAATTAACATAACAACACCAAGGTTCCACTTTCATCCATAGTTCATCATCTATCTCATTTCTCTATGCCAAACATGCATATAGGTTTAATTATAAATAAAACCCCATCTTTTGTAAAATCACACAAAGACCCAAACTTTCTCAAAATTACCCAACAACCCCCAACATATCAAAATGCTAAAATTTAAAGACAAAGCTCATAAAGAGGAGTAGGATATCCCTACCTCGAAGTTAGAGCTCAAACGGGGAAGTTGAAGAAAACCAAAATGCTCCAAATACCAAGATCCACGGATCAAAACGAAGCCCTCGACGATCAACACACTTTTCACAAAGGCCGAAGGGTAGGGGGACACTCGAACTAGATCAAACCCTAGAAAGAAGGGAGATCCTAGAGAGAGAAGCTCTCAAAAGTGTTTTTAGAGAGAGAGAGAGAGAGAGAGAAAATGTAAAAAGTGATTTTAAAACGCCCAGCTACCAACTGATATACGACATTCCTGCTCGAGCGGCTAACAGGATGCTCGAGCGTCAAGAACAGAAAACTGGGTCCGCTCGAGCGCCAAGACACAAAGACAAAGCACACCCACTCGAGCGTGAAAGACCAGTCCGCTCGAGCGTAGATTTTCATCTCCCAGAACTTTTACCAACAAGGTATTACCTGCTCAAGCGTCGACAAGCCCGCTCGAGCGCAACCCGCTCGAGCGTAGAAAACACACCTACAGAAGTTTTGCAGGGACACGAAATGCTGGAAGGGTGTAAACCCTGCTCGAGCGCAAAATGACCCGCTCGAGCGGACCACTCAAAAACTGGGCAACAACAATGGGAACCAAAGCTCTACCAACCTGTAACAACCAAGCCCAACACATGCTAAAACTCAAACAAATGGATTTAAAGGACGACAACAAGATAGATACAACTACCAGGAATACAACTGAACAGTAAAGGGACAACCGGGATCGCTATAACCTCCCCCCTTAAAGAATTTCGTCCTCAAAATTAAATACAAGTTTTCAAAAACAAGTTTTCCTCAATTCCCAACAATGTTATAACACAACATTAAACAACCCGACCCATTACCGGTCAATCTCATCTCTTTTCAAGAGGCAAAACACATTATACACATTTCAACATGTATTTCCTTTCCATATCATATTCATTTTTCATGATATAATTCCATTTCTACAATAAAATCAACATATGCAATGTTACACTAAACTTCCATTTCGAGGCAAGTTTCAAAATTCTTTCATTAAACCAAAACATTTTCAATGTTTTATAACTTAAGACATATATAATATAGCGATCCCGGGTTTACCCTTGTTGTACAGTGATCCGGACATGTGTCCGTGGATGTTGGTAGTTGTTTATTATCTTGTTTGCATCCTCTTTACTTTGTATATTGAGTTATAGGATGTGTTGGGCAGGTTTGTTACAGGTTGGTTGTGTTTGGGAGCCTAGTGTTGCTGCCCAGATTTTTGGACCTTCGCTCGAGCGAGGAGTTGGTCGCTCGAACGAGAGTTGAGTTTGTGTCTGGTGGATCGAGCCAGAGTGGCTTCGCTCGAGCGAGCTATTGCGTCTGGTTCTGGACCTGAGAGTTGCATTTCTTGGCTCGAGCGAGTTTTTCTTAGCTCGAGCGGTCTGGTTTGTTCTTCGCTCGAGCGAGAGGTATGTTGCTCGAGCGTGCTTCTGGTTGCAGACCTGAGGGTTTGAGTTGTTGACTCGAGCGAGCGTTCTTTCGCTCGAGCGCACTTCTGAGTTTTTGGCTCGAGCGAGAACTTCTTGGCTCGAGCGAGAGTTTTCTGTGTCTGGTCGCTCGAGCGACAAAGTCTTCGCTCGAGCGAGCGTGTTTTATATCAGCGGACAGTAGCATTTTTGAACATCACTTTTTCACTTTCCTTTTGATTAAACCCTAGATCCGAGACCCTCTCTCTCTAAACTTACACTCTCTCTAAGAATTGATCTCCCTAGAGTGTGAATCTAGCCTAGGGCCTTTGTTAAAAAGATAGAGGGCGTTGAGAGCTTTGTTTTAATCTGAAAAAGTTGGGATTTGGAACACGTTGATCTTCGAGTCTTCATCTCCTTTTTGGCTCAAACTTCGAGGTAGGGATATCCTACTCCTCTCTATGGATTTTGTCTTTAAATTTTAGTATCTTGAGACGTTGGGGTTGGTTTGGTAATTTGGTGAAAGTTTGGGGATTTTGTGCAATTTTACAAAAGTTGGGGTTTTATTCATAATAAACCTAGATGCATGTTTGGCATAGAGAAATGGAATAAATGTTGAATCATTGATGAAAATAGGACCTAAGGGTTGAAATGGTAATTATGGATAACGACCTAATTACATTGTTAGATTAATTGGGATAATTAATTGTGAGAAATGAGGAAATGAAATGTTGATTGAATATCCATTGTGCATTTATTTTCTGTTTAGAGATAACTGCTTTGGGCTATCGGTGGAGGATAGTCGTGATTGTTGTAGACAATGCATGATGATTAGGCAAACGGAAACTAATCAATGGAATGTGTCATGGAATTTGACGGTTGATAGAATACATTAATTGTATGTATTGAGTGATTGTATATAGAACCAATGTGTTTGTATACGTTGTGTGTAGAGGAGGAGATGGGGGATGTACTCCGCGGTTTAGGGGAAGATGGGGGATGTACCTCTAAACCGGCTAGTGTTGGGAGAAGATAGGGGATGAACTCCGTAGATACAGCTCATATGCTTGTCTAGAGAAGTGAAGATAGAGCTTATATGCTTATCTTTGTGAAGTGTGGATATAGCTCATATGCTTATCTGTGAATATGGGATATTGTTGTTATACATATCTGTTGAGAATGTGGATATAGCTTATGTGCTTATCTGTGAATGTGGGATATAGTTTTTATACATATCTGTTGAGAATGTGGATAGAGCTTATATGTCTATCTGTTGAAAAAGGGAAAATGAAAAGTAACTTGGACTCATAAGTCGTATGACATAAATATGTGATTTATGTGAATGTATCTGTGTTGGCCATCTATCAATTGCTACTCTTTTAGTCATTGTTCATGGTTGGTTTAGTGTATTTCTACTGGGCTGTGGCTCACCCTATATGGGAATATCATTTTCAGGTACTGGTAGCATGCCACCTCCAAGGACATAGCTTGGGAGGCTAGAGGCGGACATACTTTTGTCGTTTTTACTTTTTGATGCATTACATGTAAATTCAAGCCAAGGGCTTAATGTGTAATGAGTTAGTACTCTTTTGTTGTAACCAAGTGTTAACTTGGAAAGCTGTAAGCCCTTAGGGCATTTGCTTTTGTTGTTAACATGTAATACTTATGTAATGGAATTCTGATAAATGGAAGAATGTGGAACTTTTACATATCAACGCATGTCTTATTTGATGGGATTAATGTTATTATTTTGAGGGCGTTACAACTTGGTATCAGAGCGAGGTTCGAATACTTTGGGTACGTGGGAAGTGATTAGTATCACAATGGGTTTGTCTCGCTTGATAGAGACTTAGATGTAGTATCATATGCTATGTGTTTAATTGATAACATGCTTATGTGACTATGTGGGTATGGGATTTAATTTCTAGGATGTTGATTGGATCCTTGGGTTTCTGGGAGTCTTGTTGGAAAAGCACTTGATCAATGCTGTTTCTAACCGGAACTCTAGTAACGCCTCGGGACTATCATTATCCGGAAACAAAATTCGTAAGTGCTTATGTGTTTATGTGCTTACGTGGAGTGAATTACAGTTGTCCATGCATTAGGACGTGGGTGTTTAGTTTTGGCACATTTGTGAATGTGCTAATGTTCTGTGTTACCTTTATTAGGATGTCAGGGCGAGGAAGAGGTGCTAGGCGTGGTAGACCTGCGAGGCAGGAAGTACCGTTACCGGGTGAGATTCCGGCAGTGCAAGAGGGAGTTGGTCAGGCCAATGTGGCCGAGCCAGTGGGTCAGCAGGCCATGGGTGCCTTAGCCAGAGAGATAGCAGGAGCTTTGGGTATTCTTAGAGCTGGGAATCAGGCAGCTGAGGCAGGGCCTTCTTTCTTGAAGATGGAGTTTTTCCGGTCTAATCCGGATGAGTTTATCGGGGATCCGAAGGAGCCACTGAAGGCTGATGAGTGGCTAGAGCAAATGAGTAAGACGTTCGAGATGCTTGGCATCGAGGACGGAGCACTGAAAGTGACCTTGGCATCCTTCCAACTGAAGGGAGATGCGGGTCAATGGTGGAAGTGTGAGAAGGCTCGTGTTGGTGGTACTTGGGAGGCGTTTGTGAATGCTTTTCAGGAGAGGTTTTTGTCTGCAGCAGCTAGGGAGAAACTGAGGGACCAGTTCAGCCGGCTTAAACAGCAGGGCTTGTCAGTGGCTGAGTTTGAGGCTACTTTTACTAGTCTGTCCAGGTTTGCACCTGAACTAGTGGCGTCCGAGGAACGCCGTTGCTATGAGTTTGAGCGGAAGTTGAGGCGGGGCCTCAAGTTGAGAGTTGGTGGGTCTTATATCCGAGAGTATAGACACCTGGTAGATGCTGCTGCTCATATGGAAATTATGATGCAGGAAGAGGAGGAAGAGCAGAGGGGCTCCAAGAGGAGCCAGGATGGTCAGGGTGATGGCAGGAGACAGAGGGGTTATAACCCTCAGCAGTCTCAGGGAGCAGTTTCTAGATCGACCTTTCCAGTGCCGAGTGCAGGCTCGGGGAGAGGCAATCAGGGGGAGTTTGCTTGTTACAAGTGTGGCCAGCTGGGTCACAAGGTTTCTGTTTGCCCGCCGAAGGGTGGGGGTCAGAGAGCTGCTTCTTCTTCAGCTAGACCGCAGAGTCAGAGTTTGGGCAGGGGGCAGCCCTTGTCTTGTTATCAGTGTGGACAGCCTGGGCACCTGAAGAGGTTTTGCCCACAGTTGAGTGCCACTTCGGGAGCGTCTGGTTCTAGGCAGACGCAGGGTTTTCAGCCAGCTCAGTCAGTGCAGGCCTCGAGGGCCAATCCGGGAGCTTCGTCATCCCAGTCTGTACAGCAGTCTTTTGCTCCGAGAGGTGAGCAGGTAGACCAGGGGCCTACGGGGCGCGTGTATGCTGTTACCGCGCAGGATTTAGTACCGGCTCCATCGGCAGTGAGAGGTACTCTTCTGTTTTGCAACTCGGTTGCTAATGTGTTGATAGACACGGGTGCATCTCATTCTTTTGTATCTGCTGCATTTGCATCTGTTTTGGAATTGGAGTTAGCACAGTTAGCATCTCCTATTTGTGTGGTATCGCCTTTGGGTGGTGAGTTGATCCTGAAACAGGGTGTTAGAGGATGTGATATAAAGGTCGCCGACTATAGGCTTCCTTTTCCGTTTGTTGTCATGCCCATGAAGGGTTTTGATGTTATTTTGGGTATGGACTGGCTATCGTCATACCGGGCTGTTATCGATTGCTACCGCCAGAGGGTCACGTTATGTACCTTGAGCGGGGAGTGGTTCCATTTCTTGGGAGACCGGGTTGGTAGTGTTTTGCCACCGGGGTATGATTCGCGAGGGCGAAGTGAGCTTAGTAGTCTACTTGCCAGCTTTGAGAGTGGTGAGAGTGGTGAGACCCTGCTTGTGTTGCCGAGGGTGGTTTGTGAGTATTCGGATGTCTTTCCCGAAGATCTTGTTAGTTTGCCACCTCACTGAGAGATAGAGTTCTCTATTGATCTAGTGCCCGGCACGGCGCCGATTTCTATGGCACCTTACCGTTTTGCTCCAGCAGAGTTGGTTGAGTTGAAAGTTCAGCTCCAGGAATTACTAGATAAGGGCTTTGTTCGCCCTAGTGTTTCGCCGTGGGGAGCACCGGCCCTCTTTGTTAAAAAGAAAGATGGTGCCTTGAGATTGTGTATTGACTACCGGAAGTTGAATCGGGCTACGGTTAAGAATAAGTACCCTATGCCCCGTATAGATGACCTGTTTGACCAGTTGAAGGGTTCCTGTTGTTTCACTAAGACAGACTTAAGATCGGGTTACCACCAGTTGAGGGTCAGGGAGGAGGATGTTCCTAAGACGGCATTCCGTACGCGGTATGGCCATTATGAGTTTCTGGTGATGCCATTCGGGCTTACCAATGCACCGGCAGTCTTTATGGACTTGATGAACCGGATCTTCCGGGAATTCTTGGATCGATTTGTAGTCGTTTTTGTGGACGACATTCTTATCTATTCGCCTTCTGAGGAGGAGCACGAGGAACACTTGAGAGTGGTGCTTGAGTTGCTTAGAGCCCATAGGCTGTATGCCAAGTTTGGGAAGTGTGAGTTCTGGCTGAGGGAAGTCAAATTCTTAGGCCACGTGGTATCCGGAGAAGGGGTGTCTGTTGATGCATCCAAGGTTGAGGCAGTGCAAGATTGGGCACAGCCTAAGAGTGTGTTTGAGATCCGCAGTTTTCTGGGATTAGCTGAGTATTACCGTCGGTTTGTGAAAGATTTCTCCAGGTTAGCGTCACCGTTGACTAGACTGACTCGGAAGGGAGTCAAGTTTGTGTGGAGTGAGACTTGTGAAAAGTCGTTCCAAGAGCTAAAGGTTAGATTGACCACCGCTCCGGTGTTGATTATTCCGGAAAGAGGGTTAGGTTATGCGGTTTATTGTGATGCCTCACGGGAGGGTTTGGGTTGTGTGTTAATGCAAGAGGGGAAAGTGGTAGCTTATGGCTCACGTCAGTTGAAAATACACGAGAAGAATTACCCCACACACGACCTAGAGTTAGCAGCAGTGATCTTTGCCTTGAAAATTTGGAGGCACTACCTTTATGGTGAGAGGTTCGAGGTATTCTCGGATCATAAGAGTTTGAAGTATCTGTTTACACAGAGAGACTTGAATCTGAGGCAGAGGAGATGGATGGAGTTCATCGAGGATTATGATTTTGAGTTGCACTATCATCCGGGAAAGGCCAATGTTGTGGCCGATGCCCTTAGTAGGAAGACCATTAGTGATGTAGCTTGTATAGCCATCCGGGAATGGGAGATGTTGGGAGCACTTGGCGAGTTTGATTTGCTACTGGGCGAATCTGTTGAGGCTGCGGCCTTGTTTTCTGTTGTTGCGCAGCCTACACTTGTGACTAAAGTGTTAGAGGCACAGAGAGGTGACCTTGAGGTAGAATCCCTCCGAGAGAAGATCTCCAGTGGGAAAGTTGAGAAGGGTTTGACGGTGTATCCCGACCTGAGTGTGAGATACCGAGACCGTTTGTTTGTACCGGAGTCTTGCCGTGAGGAAGTGCTCCGAGAGTTTCATCATTCGCGCCTTGCGGTGCATCCGGGAGGTACTAAGATGTATCAGGATTTGGGTCGCCAGTTTTGGTGGCGGGGTATGAAGAGAGATGTGGCTGTTTTCGTATCGAAGTGCCTTACTTGCCAGCAAGTGAAGGCCGAGCATCAGAGGCCAGCGAGTTTGTTGCAACCCTTGCCTATTGCCGAGTGGAAGTGGGAGCATGTCACTATGGACTTCGTTGTAGGTCTTCCGAGGACTCAACAGGGTAGTGATGCTATTTGGGTGGTTGTAGACCGGTTGACTAAGTCGGCGCACTTCATTCCTATGCGCGTGAGAGATTCGGTAGATCATCTTGCCGACTTGTATATTCGGGACGTAGTGAGATTGCACGGGGTCCCAGTGATGATCGTCTCAGACAGAGATCCTCGTTTTACTGCTAGGTTGTGGCAGAGTTTGCAGAGTGCCTTGGGCACTAAGTTGACCTTTAGTACGGCCTATCATCCTCAGACTGACGGGCAGTCCGAGCGTACTATTCAGATCCTCGAGGATATGCTTCGGGGTTGTGTCCTGGACTTCAGTGGGACGTGGGAGAGGCACTTGCCATTGGTAGAGTTTGCCTACAACAACAGTTTTCAGTCTAGCATCGGTATGGCACCGTTTGAGGCCTTGTATGGCCGACCGTGTAGGTCTCCAGTTTGTTGGGCCGAGGTGGGTGATGCACCTTTGTTGGGTCCGGAGTTGGTTAGGGAGACGACGGAGAAAGTTGCGCTTATCCATAGGAGGCTTGTTACAGCCCAGAGTCGACAAAAGAGTTATGCCGACCGTAGGAGGAGACCTTTGGCGTTTGAGGTAGGCGATCATGTCTTTCTGAAGATATCACCTAGGCGAGGCTTGATGAGATTTGGGAAGAGTGGGAAGTTATCCCCTCGGTTTATTGGTCCTTTTGAGATCCTTGAGAGGATTGGCGAGGTTGCTTATCGGTTAGCCTTACCGCCGCAGTTGTTCGGAGTTCATGACGTGTTTCATGTGAGTATGCTTCGGAAGTATGAGCCAGATCCATCACATGTGTTGGATTGGACCGATTTGGAGGTAGATGAGGATGCCTCGTATGAGGAGAGACCGGTTCGGGTCTTGGATAGGCGGGATCAGGTCCTGCGCGGCAAGACCATTCCTTTGGTGAAAGTCTTGTGGAAACATCACGGAGTGGAGGAAGCCACTTGGGAACGTGAGTTGGAAGTCCGCGAAAAATATCCGGACTTGTTTGTTGATATGTAATCTTGTATTTAAATTTTGAACTATTGTTGAACTTAAGAGCTTTTATATATGTCTTAAGTTGTGAAACATTGAAAATGTTTTGGTTTATTGGAAGTATGTTTTGGAACTTGCCTCATATGGAAGTTGAATGTAACATTATATATGTTGAATATATTGTTGAAATTGGAAAGATAATGCGTAATGTTGATGCATGTTGAAAGTACATATGTTGTTTACATATTGTGAAATGCCTCTTGTTAAAGAGATGGGATGACCGGTAATGGGTCGAATTGTTGAATGTTAGTGTAACATTGTTTAAAATGGAGAAAAACTTGTTTTTGAAAACTTGTGCTTAATTTCGGGGACGAAATTCTTTAAGGGGGGGAGGTTATAGCGATCCCGGGTTTACCCTTGTTGTACAGTGATCCGGACATGTGTCCGTGGATGTTGGTAGTTGTTTATTATCTTGTTTGCATCCTCTTTACTTTGTATATTGAGTTATAGGATGTGTTGGGCAGGTTTGTTACAGGTTGGTTGTGTTTGGGAGCCTAGTGTTGCTGCCCAGATTTTTGGACCTTCGCTCGAGCGAGGAGTTGGTCGCTCGAGCGAGAGTTGAGTTTGTGTCTGGTGGATCGAGCCAGAGTGGCTTCGCTCGAGCGAGCTATTGTGTCTGGTTCTGGACCTGAGAGTTGCATTTCTTGGCTCGAGCGAGTTTTTCTTGGCTCGAGCGGTCTGGTTTGTTCTTCGCTCGAGCGAGAGGTATGTCGCTCGAGCGTGCTTCTGGTTGCAGACCTGAGGGTTTGAGTTGTTGGCTCGAGCGAGCGTTCTTTCGCTCGAGCGCACTTCTGAGTTTTTGGCTCGAGCGAGAACTTCTTGGCTCGAGCGAGAGTTTTCTGTGTCTGGTCGCTCGAGCGACAAAGTCTTCGCTCGAGCGAGCGTGTTTTATATCAGCGGACAGTAGCGTTTTTGAACATCACTTTTTCACTTTCCTTTTGATCAAACCCTAGATCCGAGACCCTCTCTCTCTAAACTTACACTCTCTCTAAGAATTGATCTCCCTAGAGTGTGAATCTAGCCTAGGGCCTTTGTTAAAAAGATAGAGGGCGTTGAGAGCTTTGTTTTAATCTGAAAAAGTTGGGATTTGGAACACGTTGATCTTCGAGTCTTCATCTCCTTTTTGGCTCAAACTTCGAGGTAGGGATATCCTACTCCTCTCTATGGATTTTGTCTTTAAATTTTAGTATCTTTAGACGTTGGGGTTGGTTTGGTAATTTGGTGAAAGTTTGGGGCTTTTGTGCAATTTTACAAAAGTTGGGGTTTTATTCATAATAAACCTAGATGCATGTTTGGCATAGAGAAATGGAATAAATGTTGAATCATTGATGAAAATGGGACCTAAGGGTTGAAATGGTAATTATGGATAACGACCTAATTACATTGTTAGATTAATTGGGATAATTAATTGTGAGAAATGAGAAAATGAAATGTTGATTGAATATCCATTGTGCATTTATTTTCTGTTTAGAGATAACTGCTTTGGGCTATCGGTGGAGGATAGTCGTGATTGTTGTAGACAATGCATGATGATTAGGCAAACGGAAACTAATCAATGGAATGTGTCATGGAATTTGACGGTTGATAGAATACATTAATTGTATGTATTGAGTGATTGTATATAGAACCAATGTGTTTGTATACGTTGTGTGTAGAGGAGGAGATGGGGGATGTACTCCGCGGTTTAGGGGAAGATGGGGGATGTACCTCTAAACCGGCTAGTGTTAGGAGAAGATAGGGGATGAACTCCGTAGATACAGCTCATATGCTTGTCTAGAGAAGTGAAGATAGAGCTTATATGCTTATCTTTGTGAAGTGTGGATATAGCTCATATGCTTATCTGTGAATATGGGATATTGTTGTTATACATATCTGTTGAGAATGTGGATATAGCTTATGTGCTTATCTGTGAATGTGGGATATAGTTTTTATACATATCTGTTGAGAATGTGGATAGAGCTTATATGTCTATCTGTTGAAAAAGGGAAAATGAAAAGTAACTTGGACTCATAAGTCGTATAACATAAATATGTGATTTATGTGAATGTATCTGTGTTGGCCATCTATCAATTGCTAATCTTTTAGTCATTGTTCATGGTTGGTTTAGTGTATTTCTACTGGGCTGTGGCTCACCCTATATGGGAATATCATTTTCAGGTACTGGTAGCATGCCACCTCCAAGGACATAGCTTGGGAGGCTAGAGGCGGACATACTTTTGTCGTTTTTACTTTTTGATGTATTACATGTAAATTCAAGCCAAGGGATTAATGTGTAATGAGTTAGTACTCTTTTGTTGTAACCAAGTGTTAACTTGGAAAGCTGTAAGCCCTTAGGGCATTTGCTTTTGTTGTTAACATGTAATACTTATGTAATGGAATTCTGATAAATGGAAGAATGTGGAACTTTTACATATCAACGCATGTCTTATTTGATGGGATTAATGTTATTATTTTGAGGGCGTTACATATAAAGCTCTTAAGTTCAACAATAATACAAAATCTAAATACATGATTACACATCAATAAACAAGTCCGGATATTTCTCACGAACTTCCAACTCACGTTCCCAAGTGGCTTCCTCCACTCCGTGATGTTGCCACAAAATTTTTACCAAGGGAATGGTCTTGCCTCGCAAGACTTGATCCCGCCTATCCAAGACCCGAACCAGCCTCTCCTCATACAAGGCATCCTCATCTACCTCCAAGTCGGTCCAATCCAATACATGCGACGGATCCGGCTCATACTTCCGAAGCATACTGACATGAAATACGTCATGAACTCCGGACAGCTGCGGCGGCAAAGCTAAATGATATGCAACCTCGCCAATCCTCTCAAGGATCTCAAAAGGGCCAATAAACCGAGGGAACAACTTCCCACTCTTCCCAAACCTCATCAATCCCCGCCTAGGTGATATCTTCAGAAAGACATGATCACCCACCTCAAATACCAAAGGTCGCCTCCTACGGTCGGCATAAGATTTCTGACGACTCTGGGCTGTAACAAGCCTCCTACGGATAAGCTCAACTTTCTCCGTCGTTTCCCTCACCAACTCCGGACCCAACAAAGGTGCATCACCCACCTCGGCCCAACAAACTAGAGACCTACACGGTCAGCCATACAAGGCCTCAAACGGTGCCATACCGATACTCGACTGAAAGCTGTTGTTATAGGCAAACTCCACCAAGGGCAAGTGCCTCTCCCACGTCCCACTAAAGTTAAGGACACAACCTCGAAGCATATCCTCAAGGATCTGAATAGTACGCTCGGACTGCCTGTCAGTTTGAGGATGATAAGTCGTACTAAAGGTCAACTTAGTACCCAAGGCACTCTGCAAACCCTGCCACAACCCAGCAATAAAACGAGGATCTCTATCTGAGACGATCGTCACTGGGACCCCGTGTAACCTCACTATCTCCCGAATATACAAGTTGGCAAGATGATCTACCGAATCTCTCGCGCCCATAGGAATAAAGTGCGCCGATTTAGTCAACCGATCCACAACCACCTAAATAGCATCACTACCCCGCTGAGTCCTCAGAAGACCTACAACGAAGTCTATAGTGACATGCTCCCACTTTCACTCGGCAATAGGCCAGGGTTGCAACAAACCCGCTGGCCTCTGATGTTCGGCCTTCACTTGTTGACAAGTAAGGTACTTAGATACAAAAACTGCCACATCTCTCTTCATACCCCGCCACCAAAACTGGCGACCCAAATCCCGATACATCTTAGTGCCTCCCGGATGCACCGCAAGGCGTGAATGGTGGAACTCTCGGAGTACCTCCTCTCGGCAAGACTCCGGTATAAACAAACGGTCTAGGTATCTCATACTCAGGTCGAGATACACCGTCAAACCCTTCTCAACTTTCCCACTGGAGATCTTCTCTCTGAGGAACTCTACCTCAAGGTCACCTCTCTGTGCCTCTAACACTCGTGTCACAAGTGTAGGTTGCGCAACAATAGAAAACAAGGCCGCTGCCTCAACAGATTCGCCCAGAAGCAAATCAAACTCACCAAGAGCACCCAACATCTCCGACTCCCGGATGGCTATACAAGCTACGTTACTAATGGATTTTCTGTTAACGGCGTCGGCCACAACATTGGCCTTCCCCAGATGATAATGCAACTCGAAATCATAATCCTCAATGAACTCCATCCACCTCCTCTGCCTCAAGTTCAAGTCTTTCTGTGTAAACAGATATTTCAAACTCTTATGATCCGAGAACACCTCGAATCTCTCACCATAAAGGTAGTGCCTCCAGATTTTCAAGGCAAAGATCACTGCTGCTAGCTCTAGTTCATGTGTAGGGTAATTCTTCTCGTGTATTTTCAACTGACGTGAGCCATAGGCAACTACTTTCCCCTCTTGCATTAACACACAACCCAAACCCTCTCGTGAGGCATCACAATAAACTGCATAACCCAACCCTCTCTCCGAAATAATCAAAACCGGAGCGGTGGTCAATCTAACTTTCAATTCCTGGAACGACTTTTCACAAGTCTCACTCCATACAAATTTGACTCCCTTCCGAGTCAGTCTAGTCAACGGTGAAGCTAACCTGGAGAAATCCTTCACAAACCGGCGGTAATACCCAGCTAATCCCAGAAAACTGCGGATCTCAAACACACTCTTAGGTTGTGCCCAATCCTGCACTGCCTCAATCTTGGATGTATCAACAGACACCCCTTTCCCGGATACCACATGGCCTAAGAACTTGACTTCTCCTAGCCAGAACTCACACTTTCCAAACTTGGCATACAGCCTATGGGCTCTAAGCAATTCAAGCACCACTCTCAAGTGTTCCTCGTGCTCCTCCTCTGAAGGCGAATAAATCAGAATGTCGTCTACGAAAATGACTACAAAACGGTCTAAGAATTCCCGAAAGATCCGGTTCATCAAATCCATAAAGACTGCCGGTGCATTGGTGAGCCCAAACAGCATCACCAGAAACTCATAGTGGCCATACCGCGTACGGAATGCCATCTTCAGAATATCCTCCTCCCTGACCCTCAACTGGTGGTAACCCGATCTCAAGTCTATCTTAGAGAAACAAGGGGAACCCTTCAACTGGTCAAACAGATCATGTATATGAGGCATAGGGTACTTATTCTTGACCGTAGCCCGATTCAACTTCCGGTAGTCTATACACAGTCTCAAGGCACCATCTTTCTTTTTAGCAAAGAGGGTCGGTGCTCCCCACGGCGAAACACTAGGGCGAATAAAGCCCTTATCCAACAACTCTTGGAGTTGAACCTTCAACTCAACTAACTCGGCTGGGGCAAAACGATAAGGTGCCATAGAAATCGGCGCCGTGCCGGGCACTAGATCAATAGAGAACTCAATCTCTTGATGAGGTGGCAAACTAACGAGATTCTCGGGAAAGACGTCCGAGTACTCACAAACCACTCTCGGCCACACAGTCTACGTCTCACCGCACTCACTACTCAGAAAGCTAGCAAGTAGACCACTAAGCTCACTCCACCCTCGCGGATCATACACCGGTGGCAATACACTACCAACCCGATCCCCCAAGAAATGGAAACACTCCCCGCTCAAGGTACAAACTGTGACCCTCTGACGGTAGCAATCAATAATAGCCCAGTATGACAATAGCCAGTCCATACCCAAAATAACATCAAATCCCGACATGGGCATCACTACAGAAGGAAACGGAAGCCGGCGATCGGCAACCTCTATATCACAACCTCTAACACCTTGTTTCAAGATCAACTCACCACCAACAGGCGATACTACACATATAGGAGAGGCTAACTGTGCCAACTCCAATTCCAAAACAGATGCAAATGCAGCAGATACAAAAGAATGAGATGCACCCGTATCAATCAATACACTAGCAACCGAGTTATAAAACAAGAAGGTACCTCTCACAACTGACGGAGCACGTACAAGATCCTGCGCGGTAACAGCATACACGCGCCCTGTAAGCCCCTGATCCAACTGCTCACCCCTCAGAGCAAACGACTGTTGCACTGACTGGGACGACGAAGCTCCTGGATTGGCCCTCAAGGCCTGCACAGACTGAGCTGGCAGAAAACCCTGCGTCTGCCTAGAACCGAAATGGCACTCAACTGTGGACAAAACCTCTTCAGGTGCCCAGGCTGACCACACTGATAACAAGACAAGGGCTGGCCCCTGCCCTGACTCTGGCTCTGCGGTCTAGCTGAAGATGAAGCAGCTCTCTGACATCTTCCCCTCTGTGGGCAAACTGAAGCCTTGTGGCCCAACTGACCACACTTGTAACAGGTGAAAACTCTCTGATTGCCTCTCCCCGAGCCTGCACTCGGCACTGGAAAGGTCGATCTAACAACACCCCCCTGAGACTGCTGAGGGTTAGCACCCCGCTGTCTTCTGCCATCACCCTGACCATCCTGGCTCGAGCGTCAAGAACAGAAAACTGGGTCCGCTCAAGCGCAAGAATGCCCGCTCGAGCGCCAAGACACAAAGACAAAGCACACCCGCTCGAGCGCGAAAGACCAGTCTGCTCGAGCGTAGATTTTCATCTCCCAGAACTTTTACCAACAAGGTACTACCCGCTCAAGCGCCGACAAGCCCGCTCGAGCGGAGAAAACACAACTACAGAAGTTTTGCAGGGACACGAAATGCTGGAAGGGTGTAAACCCCGCTTGAGCGCAAAATGACCCGCTCGAGCGGACCACTCAAAAACTGGGCAACAACAATGGGAGCCAAAGCTCTACCAACCTATAACAACCAAGCCCAACACATGCTAAAACTCAAACAAATGGATTTAAAGAACAACAACAAGATAGATATAACTACCAACTCCACAGAACCGAGTCCGAAATACAACTAAACAGTAAAGGGACAACCGGGATCGCTATAAGTTTTATAGAATATTCAAATGTGTTTAAATATATGATAACCATGGATCTGAAATACATAGAGAAAGAAATTTAGATATTTCATTTCATTTCTCTTTTTCTTTCTTTCATCTTCACTTTCACTTTCCTTTTCTTTTTACTTAACAAATCCAAGTTTCTAAGCGTATGCACAACAACTTCTATGCTACCGTGAGTCGCAGGCATTTTGCAAAAAATAAATTAAAATTGCTCTACATACCAAACTTGTAGCTTATTACTTGAATGGGACTGAATAGGTGTACTTGTTGCAGTCCATCATTGATTTTTTAAATATGTGACATTGATATTTAAGGATGAGCTATGTTATGGAGCAGCCAGTTGATCTGTTTTTGTCTTAGTATGGAGATGCTCCAGAATATTGTCTTGTTTCAATGTGTAAACTAATTATAAGATACATGGCCTTGTCATTCTTTTAAGTGATTTAACAACATAAGAAAGAGTAGCATCATAATTTTTCTTCCTTTACCAAATTAACATGCACAAAAACACAATAATGTTATTTACACAGAACACACACATACATTAGTCACGTATATTATTGTAAACTTATTAACTACATAAGTTTTGAATAATGTGCACTTGAGTTGTGACTAATGAAAAAACCTTTTACTGAGGGAATTGATTTTCAGATTCTACATCTGCATATTAAAGGATAAGTTTTATTATATGCCCTCTTTCCGATCTAAGAAGGCATGTTTGCACCCCTTCAAGCAGTAGCCCAAAGTGAAAAGAGTAGTTGTAAAGATGGCAAGAGACTACAAGTGGAACAATGTTAAAGCTAACAGCAGCATCATTAGCACTAATAATGCAATTACTTGATGACTGCTGCAGTTGATGACATCAACAACTGTATAATAGATAGCATATTAAGGTTTTGTTGCCTTTTAAATGTAGAAAAATTTTGATTGATTAGTATTTGTGTCAATCTTTCTCTCTCCGTCTGACAACTCTCTCTCTCTCTCTCAATCTTTGTATTTGTGTTCCATTACTCCTCTTACTCACTTGGTTGCTCTCTCTTTTCGCACCTAACAGCACCACCATCACCATTTTTCTGCTACTACCAGTTCGCCTATCTTCAAACAACCCCGAGATCGGGTATGGGTCCTCTCTCTCTCTGTAACACCCCCAAAATAATACAATAAAACCAACTGTTATGCAGAAGATATAACAGAAATAAATACTTTCATTCATCAGAGTCTGTTTATAAAAGTCTAACAGATCAGTTAAATGCCCTGTAGGCTTACATCTTCCCAAGTCATTGCTTGGTTACACAAAAGTGAGTGTAGCTCATTACAAATAAAGCCCTTGGCTAAACATATAACGAAACACAAATAAGAAGCTCTTGCTTCACAAAGTCCGTCCACACTATTGCCTTGGCGGAAGCATATCACCTGTACCTGAAAAGGATGTTCCCATATAGGGTGAGCCACAGACCAGTAGAAATAATCTAACACAACATATGAGGTTTAGCAAAGATATAAGTACCATGTGCATAAACAATGCCAACACGAAAACATCCACAAACTTGCATATTCATATCATGCTAAGTTGTTCAAACCTTAATCCATTTTCCTTCAACTCATTACCAGTTCATCTAGACATCTCAATTCATGAGTTAAGTCCATTATCTTTCAATTCATTGCCACTTCATCTATACTTCTCAATCTGTCATTTTACAGATATTTCGTCCACGGGAATTGGTACCCATATATATAAGATTTCGGGACTTCCACTTATCTTTCAACAACCAAACTGAGACTATAACTCAATGGTTTTCCAATCATACAAAACACACATAAACATTTCAAATCTGCCATTTTACGGATATTTCGTCCGCGGGAATCGGCACCCATATATATAAGATTTCAGGTCTTTCACCCAGGACACTCCGGCCAACTTGCTTTCAGCAGAGTCCATCCCCTTTCTCCTCCCAAACAAACATACATATACAATGTATTTATAAACATGGTCATATTCAATGACAACGACAACGAATTAGTATTAAATCACCTAATCCTCATGCAATTTTTACAACAATCATAGTTATTCTCCACCGAGAGCCCAATACAGTTATTTCTAAACAAATATTCAATATGAAGATAAGCAGTTTATTCAAAACTTCCAAAGGTGTAAGATAATACATATCTAATTCCACCATCTATATCCACAATCATCCAATTTCACATTTTCAATGTTAATCCCAATTATTTATACAAAATAATGATTTAATCAAATTAGGGCAAAAATTCCCCTTTTTCCAAATATTAACCCAAACACCAAAATCAACTATTTTGGCACAACAAGATCTTATATTCAAACCCCATACTCATTTATCTCATATTCATCAAAAACTCTCTTTTCATTTCACACCCAAATCCTAGATTTGTCCAAACCACAACCACATCCCACCATCTATACACAGTAGCAAATAACTAAACTAAAAACCATATTAGAGTGTAGAAAATCCCTACCTCAAGTGTAGAAGACCCAACAACAAGGAAGAACTTCAAAGATGATGAAACCAATTTCTTCTTGGATCAAAATGAAGCTCTTGAAGCACTCTACCTTTTTCTCAAAGACACTAGGGTGAATAACACAATGGATCTAGATGAAATCTTAGAGAGAAGGTGTACTTTAGAGAGAGAAGCTTCAGATTTGGGTTTTGGAGAGTTTTAGAGAGAGAGAGAGAGAGAGAGAGAACTGAAAAAGTAACTTAAAATCCCTTTCTCAGGAACTGATATTTGCACAGTCCGCTCGAACGTGGAACTCCCCGCTCGAGCCTCAGACACAAAGGTCCACTCGAGTGTGAATTACGCGCTTCCAATAGTTTTGCAGACGCAGACCCCACTCGAGCGCCAAATTGCCCGCTCGAGCGTGGAGCAAAATTATGAAGCCCGCTCGAGTGAAAGAGCCAAATTCTAGGCAACAAAGGCTTAGAAAAACAAACAACCAACCTGTTCCAAACATATAATTACAACCCAACAACCAACAATAAGGGGAAGGCAAGGGAAACAAGATGCGTACAACCATCCAAAGCATACAAACCGGAGTCCGGAACACCACAAAAGACGGGTCAAAACCTGGATCGCTATACTCTCTGTTGCTCAATTTCTCTATTTTCTGTAGGTTTTTTTCCCTAATTTTCAAAACCAATTTTATTTGTTTTCCCTAATTTTCAAAACCCTAATGAGTGAATGTTTGAAAGGATGGACTAAAATCATACTCTCCAAACAATGCAAAAAATGAAAACTGATATATATATATATATATATATATATAATCCGGTTTGTTCTGGTTGGGATGACATAACACATGCATGCTCAAACAAATAGTTAGAACCAATCCTAAGAGAGATTAACAACAAATTAGAACAAATCAGATCAACCTGCATGCTTAACCATGAGAAAACCATTTGACGAAGTGTCTAAGATATTTTAATCATCAAATTAAAACTATTAAGCTCCTCCATTAAGATTTCTAAGATGTCTAAACATATCAATTTCATGTTCAAAGCTATCACCTAGTCAATATTATTCATTAAAATTTTATACAAAGACTTTCCTTAAATTTGATCTAATTTTCCTAAGTCTTACAATTTAATACATATATTTCTGTTAGATTCCTTACCAACTGTATTCATCTTCTAAGATTTCATCTTAATAATGCATATTGTTATTTCTAGAGTATTATAAAGTAATAAAATCAAGATAACTATTCGATCATGTCATGTAAAAATATTTTCAGTGTGGTATATATTTGTTTTCCACGTTTATGAGGTGGCTACTTTTTAACTCTTAACGATTAACAAGGAAATTCATGTCCTCAACGCTTATTAACTATATTCTTTTCTAAGCTTTAATTCAACTATTTTATATAATAAGATAGCTAATTTGGTTTAAGGTATTTAAAGATAAATAATATTATGATTATTGTGAGTCGTATTATTCGGAGTGTTACACTGGCATATTTGCAAAACAAAATGGAAAACTCTTTGAAAAATCTAGAAATCTCCTAGATATTGATTTGTGATTATGTATCAATTTTAAGCAGTAAATAACAATCCCAATCAAACAATCAAGACAAAACAACACAACGATTTTAAAGTGGAAAAACCACAATTGGAGTGCCTCCAATTATGATAAAAAATCACGGACCAAAGCCACAAAACAATTCACTAAGAAGACAAAAAGAATTACACAAGTGTACTCTCAATTACCTAGCGAATCCATGCCCGAATTAAACTGACCCCTATATGCCTCTTCCACCACGGTCTTCACCTCGGAATTATCTTGCCCAACGTTAAATCCACAACGCCGGTGTTGAATCACGACGATGAGCCACTCCAAAATCCACCGAAGAACACTCTCTCTTTTGTATTGAATGAAACAAACAATCCTTTGATATATACTTCTCAAACCATGAGTTAAACTCAAACAAACATCAAAGAAACTAGCAAAGAAGCTCCAGATATAAACCCTAATATCCAAGAAGAAGATCTGGAAGCCGTAACCCTAAAAACGGATGAAACCACATCTTTATAGAAAACTGATCAGCGATCTCCGCTCGAGCGCAGAAATGGCCACTCAAGCACAAGAAAGTTCGCTCGAGCATAAAATCCCAACTTCCAGTACTTTTGCAGACAGGTCAAACTTCTGGAACCAAACGTTCTCCGCTCAAGCGCACAAATGGCCGCTCAAGCGCACAAGCAACTTCGACTGCAATTTTGCTTCTGGCTTTGGGGGCACTACCCCTCGACCCCGCTTGGGCGCTATCCCCTCGACCCTCAGGAGTTAACTGGGCAGCTCGATCCCCGACATAGTCAGCGAAGCGGCAAACATGAAAGAATAGACATCACATACTCCTCTGCATAGGCACAATTCGGGTTGGATTCGCATCTAAAACTCATAGTCTCACTGAAATAAAAGATCGAATAAAATTACAACTGAAAGGAGTTTTGTCAAATGGGATTGTCAAGAATAAAAACCTAGCAATCTCCTCCTTTGGCAATGCCGTGACAAAACACACATAACAAATAAAATCTGAATTACCCTAACCCATTACAGCCAATAAAAGCAAACTTCTTTCTCAAGGTCATGATCTGCAAAACAACTATTAGTGTCACAATCTCCAAAACAACTATTAGTGCCACAAGAGTATATGAAAAAGCAATAGACATATGACAAGATTATCTTGAAGCATGAGATGGAAAACATGAATAGATGTGACTTGGAGATTTTAAGAACATGCATCGTAATTAGATGAATAGATGAAAATCGCAAGACACATGAACCATATAGCATGAATAAATGAAAATCCTAAGACACATGCATCCTAATAAAAGCCTAACACTCTTTTTAAGAATGCATTGCATGGGGATACCATAACAGGTCACTTTTACAGTTTAAAACATATTAAAATAATAAATTATATTAGTCAATCACAAATATACTTAAATTATTTCATAAAAATATATAAGTTGAATACAAATTGACGTAAGTTAACTCTCAAAAATTTTGAAAATCATAAAATGTCATAAATTTTCACAAGCATACAAATGTCATCTCACAAAAATGCGTAAGTTAAATACAAATTCAAGTAAATTAACTCACAAAAGTCTTAAAATTCACAAAATGTCATAAATTTTTACAAATATATGTAAGTCATCTCACAAAATTGCGTAAATTAAACACATTGTGATGTTAATTATGACTCATTATGATATTGATTATGATATTATTTTGGTTATGATCAAAGAATTTTTTGTTATACCTTATGTAGTGTTTGGTTATAACTCTGTTTTTTTTTTTAAAAAAAAATCTGACTCCTATAATATTGAGTTATGCCATTTGTCATAATCAAACCCATAAATGACATAACTTGTATATAGTACGCACTCCAATAATATTTATTAAATATTAAATAAAGGGCATTACACACCCTTTATGTAATACACCCACAATTATTAAATATTAATGCACTTAAGATAAATGGTCAGTCTAAAAATTTATTATAAAAAAATTGATAAAATTTAGAATTAATTTTTAAAATATTTTACATATATACAATTGGGCATGTGGTAATTCAAAAAACGTCCAATCCCATAAAAAAAAAAAAAAATCAAAATTTGCCAAATAACGATGTCCCAAATGCCAAGTTCGAACTTACCCTCCCCACTAAATAGAGCAATAATTTTTTAGCGTTGTCTTTGGTTGAAAGAATTGAGAAAAGATTTAGGTCTCGTTTGGAAACAGACTTTTTTAGTAACTTTTTGATTTTTTGATAAAAATATGATGTAAAAAAAACTAGTATGTTTGGAATGATTTTTTGATTTTTTACGAAAAAATGTGCAAAAAGTTGAGAGAAAATAGAATGTTTGACTTTTTTTGTATAAGTTGTTGCCTTTTTTATTTTTTTAGTGACTTTTTAGTTTTAGGCTAAAAAGTGATGTTGTCAAACGAGACCTTAGAAAGAAAAAAGAAAAAAGTAGGCAAAATATAAATAAAATATACTTATATTTTTCCTTTCTCTTTTTATTTTTAAATCATTTCTCAAATCTCTCAACCAACTGTTATATTTTTCCTTTTTCTTTTCATTTCTAAATCATTTTTCAAATCTCTCAATCAAACATAGCTTAGAGTTTTAGCATGAAGGAGGTCAAGAGTGCACCCACAGATTCATCGACGACGATCCGCATGTTGAAGGAGTTGGCCATCAACATGGCAGTCATTGTAAACACCAGCATCAATCGTGTTATGCTGCCCCAAAATCAATCATACCCTCATTTAATATTCTCCGAGGCTTTGGTAGTCAGAAGATTCATTTATCAATGGTTCAAAAGACAATTAATTTTTGCTTCAACTACAATTCTGTATTATATATTTTGTGTTTGGAAATCAGGTCTACTTTTTTTTTTTTTTGATCAGCAAAATCAGGTCTACTTCATCTCCCTTCCCTCCTTTCACTGTCAAATTCTTCCCTACCTGAACACACCACTTGGGCAATTATTTTTGTTTTACTTCATTTGATTGTTGCTTCATTTTGATTATCGGAGTTTTTTAGTTTAATAGAATGAGAGTTGGAATTTTGGAATTTGGACATGGAGGAGGGTTTAGAGTATTGAAGAGGTACGAGAGATCGACCCTGAAGAATATTTCCCGTGTGATCGTGTACCACGAAAGCCGCGTGAATAATCGAATTAATGACCTGTCCACACTAATTGGATAGCCATAAACTATAGGTTTTATAACCCATATATTTTTTGATTGGAAAAAAAAAAAAAAAATTATTGCAAATCAATAAAAGATCGGATCAATTTGGTAAAATGATATCACAAGATCTCAAAATGAGATAAAAACTTCCACATAATGAATGATTCAAGCCTCCATCTATAAAATGAAATATATTGGTGAAAAGTATACATTATAGTTTTAGAAGACTTCTTTTTTTTTTTTGGGAGAATTTCAGTTAGATTTTAAAAACTTATTAAAAAAAGTGATAAATTTTATAAATATTAATAATTAAAACTATATATTTTTCCATGGTTGTGTAATAAGTTTTAAAAATTATCACTAAATAGTAATTTTTCCCCCTTTTTACTCTTGTACTTTCTCTACATACTTTACACACTAATATTAATCCACCAAGGATCCTCTAGAGTGAAATTTCCCTAAAGTTTCCTAGAGTGCTACATTGTGTGGTTGAGATTTACTGGCAAGTCACATCAGAAAAATTGATGTGACTTGCCAGTAAATCTCAACTACACAATGTAACACTTCATGAAACTTTAGGAAAAAATTACTCTAGAGGATCCTTGCTCATATTAATCACAACCCATCGCAACTGCTAGCGCCACTAGTAACAATCTTTAGGACTATTGTCCGGTTGATCTAATACTATGAATGTACAAGGTTGTTACGGATGTGATGGTGAATTTGAGGAGTCTGTAAAACTTATCAAGAGTCTTATTTTAAAGATTCAAATCATTTATTTTGTAAAGTCCTTCAATGTATATCACCTATAAAAAATTATGTCAATATATATTTTTTAACATTAACAACAATCTTAAAGGTTATTTTCAATATTTTTCATAAACTTATAATTAAATTTTAATAATACTAAGAATTATTGGTAATTTTTATTGGAAACTCCTTCATGTGGAGTTTTCAACCAATTTATTATTAAAAACTACAACACTTTGCTTAATTTCAAAATGTGAATAATTATTTCTTTCCACAGGTACATAATTTATATGCAGAGAGAGACTCTGTGAGTTGGTCAAATGAAACTTTTCCAAGTCTCACATAGGCATTAATGTAAAAAATTACTGACCGGTACTTGGGAGTTAGACTATCACTATTACTGACTTGGGACTTGGAGTAATCGATCCGTTTAAGAAGTTAGTTATTTTAGTAAGGTATTTTAATAATTAGTGATTTTAATATAATTAAAATAATTGTGTTTAGAAAGAAGATTAATTTTTTTTATTGTTGAATGTGATGTCTGTGAGATAAAAAATAAAATAATTATAAAATTAATATAACATTTTATCTTATTAACTATTTTAATATATTTTATCTTTTAGTATTATTTTAGTTCAAAAGGCCAAAAAAAAAAGTCTCTTCCCAAACACCACATCAACAATAATCAAAGACGTGTCACTAACGCACTAAGAAAGATGGAACCATTTCTTTATTGGTGGTGATACATGCATCAATTAGTGTATTAATTAGTGTACCAACACTAATTATAACATTATTATTGACCCCACTCATTACACAAATTACAAATACCAAAAATATCTTAAATTATGTCACATTATTAATTGATATACTAATTAATACACTGATTAATGCATATAATATTATTCTTTCTTTGTTGACCCTAGATATTTAAAAGACCAATGCCCATGTTTAACACGCCCGAGTTGGTGCTTGTTTGACGGATTAAAGTTAGATAAAATTACGAGTATAATGAAATTAATAATATAGTGATCTTATATTAAAAACATAAGATAAAATATATTTATTTATGTTCTATTGTGGTGATATTAATTAATTGAAATTA
The DNA here is from genome assembly GCF_055761805.1 of Camellia sinensis. Taxonomy (NCBI): domain Eukaryota; kingdom Viridiplantae; phylum Streptophyta; class Magnoliopsida; order Ericales; family Theaceae; genus Camellia; species Camellia sinensis. The sequence goes on along the minus strand of NC_138963.1, from coordinate 179,960,021 downwards.
AATTTATAATTAAATTACGTAAAACCCTTATTACTTACAAAGTAATTTTGTTAATTTTATAAAATGAGAGACAAAATAGTCATTTAGCCACCAATTCATGAGATTCAACTAGTAATCCCAACTCTCATATAGGACTGCTAATCTCACCATGAGAGGAAATTGATAGTCCTCTATAATTACTATTAGCAATCTCATGCCGTTTTACTACAAACAAACATGATCTAAGTGGTACTCATGAATTACTAATCTAATTCCTCTCTCCAAAACCTCAATAAAACATGGCCTAGGTGCGCAATTAAGACGAGTTTGATCGGATTGAGAGTTTATCTAAATTTAGCTCGAATTATGTCGAGAGTTATCCAAGCTCGCTCATACTTAATTTGTAGTCCAAACTAGTTTAAAAATCGAATTGTGATGAGAATTTTCCAAGCTCACTCATGTTTAATTTGCAGTCCGAACTTGTTTAAATTGTAATAAATCAAACTAAGCTTTTAATTTTCTTCATATCATACCATACACTTTAAATTTTATGAGTAATAATTTCAATCATCTGTCCATTTCCATTAAGTCATTTAACAAATAATTTTATTTTTAAAAAAAATATTTATGGATGGCATATTGTCATTTGTCCTTTATTTTTTTATTTTAAAAAACAAATCTTAATTTTAAACTTCTCACACCATGTCCAAAATATCATTATCAAGTATCTATTGGGAAACTAATAACAACAATAATAAAAAATTTTAAAAAATCATACATCTTGAAACTTACACATACCTAACCACCTGGAACAACCCTCCTTTATTCCCATCCCAGGCCACACGGCCTGTTTGGTTGAATTTTTTTTAAGGTAAAAGTTGATAATTAGAAAGTAGAAACTAAATATATTCCTATCTCAGCTTTCAAATAATCAATTTTTTTCAATTTATGTAAGCTATTTTTGCCTAATAAGTTATAAGCAGAAGCTGTACCAAACAGTCTGACACAAACTCCCAAATCAAAATAAGCTATAATCACCTCCACAAACTGTAACAAACAGTCCCTACATCTCCTTCCCCACCATGACCACCGCCACTGTTATCATCCCCCCAACTTCCAGCAATTCAACATTCTTTTCCCCCACACACCCACAGCAGCTCCGTCGCACAGACAGATCGACAAAGATCGATCGATAGATTGATACGAGATCCCCACAAAAGTTAGAACAATAATTCAACATAAAATTCGAACAAAATCGCTAGATTTGAACAAATATTGTCCATTTCTTTCTTTGAAAATATGTTTGAAATCCATGGTGGATCTTAACGGAAATGGGAAGAAAAAATTGTAGCACTTATTCATGGTTTCGTTAGTCACACGATAGAGGCTGTATTTGGATCATCAATTTGGATAGAAATTTGAAAAATAAAAGCAAAAAAGTAAGTAAAATTTGAATGAAATATAATTACATTTCACCAACATTTTCTCTTTCTCTTTCCATTTTCAAATATATATCAAAATTTATGATTCAAACACAATTTAAAGGTTTTGGTGATGGGAAAAAGAGGTGGCGGCGGCTGATCTGGGCGGTTGGTTGGATTGCCTGGTGTCTCTACTCATGTCTCGCTCAAATTTTTGTCCAAGTCTCGACCAAATTAAAATATATATTGCGTGAACCCTAAAATGATTTTGGACTGTTGAGTTTGCTCAATTTACACCCCTAATTAGAGCCAGATTTCAAGAGGAATAGGGAGGGTGCCAACTTGAGCAACTAGAGTTTAACTCTCAAAATTTTAGAGGTTAGCGACTCTTATCAATCTAAACTCTATTGTTAAAATATATAATTACATATAATAAACATAAAATATGCCTATAAAATACCAATTACTTTTATACAGTAAGATTTAATCATATTGCAATGTAATTAATTCTAATGTTTGGTGTGTATAACTCAAATTAATTTTTTTTATATGGTCCCTATTTGCAATTTTTTTTTTTTTTTTCCTTCTTTCCAGAAAGTGTACTGTATTGGTTTAGGACAACTCAGGTTAAATTTTTTTATGTTAATTCAAGTAAATCCTTCTATACTTCAAGCTGAATTTGAGCAGACCCCCAAGCTGAATTTTTTTTATGTTAATTCGGTCAAGTCGCAGCACTTAGACGAAATCTGCAGAAACAGTAAAAAATGTGTGAGATCACACACTTATCTAACCAATAACCCAACCACAACGATGTTAAAAAAATTGAGAGGAAATTTTAGTCCTCCAAATTATTACTCAAAAATTAATTCAACTTCTATCTTTTTATTATACTAATTTTATATTTAAATTATTTGATTTTGAATCAATTTTTGTAGTATAGATTTTTACCAACCCAGTTTTCAACTTACGACTAATAGATCAGTCCTATGAAAATTTATTAAGGGGATAAACTAGTTGCAATTGCTATGAAAGAGACCGAGAATAAATTAGAAAATTTGGACTCAATTAATTCTCTTAGAACCGGCTCAAGATAAGTATATAAACTATAACTCAATAGTGCAAAAAAAGTGCCTAGAGTAATTTATTTCTTGATTTCCACACAAGCACTTTTTCTTCTATTTTTCAGTATAATATTAGGTCAGTTCAACATTCATGTAGCTAGGTTCTTTCCAAGAACTTCCCTAAAGCTAAAGATCAAAGATAAGGGGAATCGTTTTGGGGAAATAATAGTACAGTGGTAATAGTCAAAACAAATTACAAAATCATAAAAAAGTATAATATTTTAATTATTAAAGTGTATAAACTTTTTCATTGATTTGTAAATTTTTTTTTTTGACTGATACACTACAATGTTATTTCCCATTAGGTTTTCTTCACTAATTAAGACACAAAACCTCAATGTGTGTAACGGACTCAAGTCAACCATCATTTTACCTTAGAGAAAATTACATATATGGGACCCAATTACAAAGACTTCCAAGTTCAAAGTTTACAAAGACTTCCAAGTTCAAAGTCTATATAGGATAAACAGTATTGGAAAATTTGTGCATAAATTAGAGCCTTGAAACACCCATTAGTTATCCACCAAAGGGGGTGAAAAGGAAAAAAGAATAAAAAAAAAGGCAATGGGACCTTTAGAGAAACTACTCTACCTTTTTTCCTTAGTCCTGTTTGTTGCACCCTTTTCTTCAACCATTAAAATTGCTCCTGCTTCTGCTGAAGAAGCTAATGCTCTCCTCACATGGAAAACCAGCCTGCAAAGTGCAAACGATTCCCTGCTAACTTCATGGGTCCTTCTACCCCATGATAATGGCTCAACAAATGTAAGTCCCTGCAATTGGTTTGGAGTTTCTTGCAACCTTGATGGAAGCATCATTAGATTGAACCTCACAAGTTCAAGTGTAAATGGTACGCTCGACAACTTTTCTTTTTCATTGTTTCCCAATCTTGCATATATCGAGCTCAGCATCAATAAATTCTTTGGTGTCATCCCACCTCTAATTGGTTCCCTCTCCAAACCCATCTATCTTGATTTGTCCACCAACCAGTTCTCAGGAATCATCCCACTAGAAATCGGCCTGCTAACAAATCTTGAAACTCTCCACGTGTTCGATAATCAGTTGAATGGCTCAATTCCTCGAGAGATAGGCCAGTTAAAGTCTCTAATTGAGCTTGCTTTGTACACCAACAGTCTTTCCGGTCCCATTCCTACTTCTTTAACCAATTTGAGAAACTTGACTCATTTATATCTTTATCAAAATGATCTTTCTGGTTCCATTCCTCCCGAAATGGGAAACCTAGTCAGTCTTGTTGAGCTCTACGGATGGCAACAATCTCACAGGTTCTATTCCTTCCACATTGGGAAACTTGAATAACCTAACTATGTTGCACTTGTTCAACAATTCCCTATCCGGTTCCATTCCCCAAGAGATAGGACAGTTGAAATCACTAAAGAGCCTAGCCTTTCATACCAACAATCTTACTGGCTCAATCCCAACATCTTTAGGTGATTTGAGCTCTCTAGCCAAACTAGACCTTTGGAATAATCAACTCTTTGGTCCAATTCCTAAGGAATTAGGGAACTTGAAGTCCCTCATTTATCTGGAATTAAGTTCGAATCAACTTAGTGGTCCCATTCCAGCTTCTTTAGGTGATTTGACCAATTTAGAAATTCTAAACCTCCGTTCCAACCGACTATCCAACTGTATTCCACGAGAATTTGGCAATTTGAAAAAATTGGTTGAGCTAGTAATGGATGCAAATCTATTTTCTGGGAATCTCCCAGAGCTTTGCTAAGGTGGTAAACTTCAATACTTTACAGTGTACCACAATCAGCTCACAGGTACAATTCCTAAAAGTCTGAGAAACTGCTCAAGCTTAGCCACACCCCGCTTTGAGGGAAACCAACTCACTGGAAATATATTTGAAGATTTTGGCACTAATCCAAACCTGGTCTACCTAGATCTGAGTAACAATAATTTTTATGGCAAATTCTCAAAAAATTGGGGAATATTCCCAAATTTGACACTCCTAAAAATAGCAAAAAATAACATCACTGGTAGCATTCCACCAGGGTTTGAAAAGTCAACACGGCTAGAACGACTTGATTTATCTTCAAATCATTTAGTTGGGGAGATCCCAAAGGAATTTGGAAAGTTGACTTCTTTGGAGTGGCTGATTTTGGCTGACAATTAGCTTTCGGGTTGGATACCTCAAGAACTCAGATCGGTAACTAAGTTGTCAAAACTTGATCTATCCACGAACAAGTTTAGTGGGCCAATACCAAGTATTTGGGAGAACTATCGAAATATGTTTTACTTGAACCTAAGCAACAACATGTTCAACCAGAAAATTCCATTACATATTGGTAAGTTATTTCAACTAACCGAGATGGATCTGAGTAGTAACATTCTTATAGAGGAAATACCATTGGAAATCACAAATTTGCTAAGCTTGGAGAAGTTGAACCTCTCCCACAATAAACTCTCTGGTCTCATTCCAAAGAGTTTTGAGGATATGCGTGGCTTGGCATATGTTGATCTATCGTACAATCAATTGCAAGGTCCTATTCCCATGAGCAACGCCTTCATGAATGCATCAATAGAAGCACTACAAGGGAACAAAGATTTGTGTGGAAATGTCAAAGGCTTGCAGCCTTGCAAAATTCTTTCTGCAATACACAAACACACTCTAGAAAAAGGGACACTTGTTCTTATAATCGTGCTCCCTCTTGGTGGAGCACTCTTACTTTTAGGTGCATTCATCGAACTTTTCATCATCTTCGATTCAAGAAATAGAAAGTCACAAGTTGAAAAGGGTGACACCCAAACCCCAAATGAAGATTTGTTATCAATATCAATACTCGATGGAAGAACAATGTACAAAGACATTGTAAAAGCTACCAAGGATTTTGATGCCACATATTGTATTGGAAAAGGAGGATACGGAACTGTCTACAGAGCGAAGTTACCATCAGCTAATATAGTAGCTGTGAAGAAACTTCATCCGTTATCCGAGAGGGCTGATAGGAAAGATTTCTTAAACGAGGTAAGGGCATTGACAGAAATTAAGCATCGAAACATAGTGAAGCTCTTTGCATTTTGTTCGCATGCTCAACACTCTTTTCTAGTTTATGAGTACCTCGAAAGAGGTAGTTTGGCTGCAATTTTCAACAAAGATGAAGAAGCTAAAGAATTGGATTGGCCAAAGCGGGTGAATATTATTAACGGTGTGGCAAGCGCTTTGTCATACATGCACCATGATTGCACACCGCCCATTGTTCACAGAGACATTTCCGGCAACAATGTTTTGATTGATGAGGAGTATGAGGCTCGTATTTCGGACTTTGGCATTGCCAAGCTTTTGAAGCTAGATTCCTCTAACTGGAGTACATTTGCAGGCACATACGGATATGTTGCACCAGGTAAACATTGTTTTATGCTCTACTAAATTGATATAGAATCTAAAGTGTAACAAAACAAGTTCATGATCATATGTCTCTTTTTTTACAAAGCTTGCTTACACAATGAAGGTAACTGAAAAGTGTGATGTTTATAGCTTTGGTGTGTTGGCACTGGAAGTGATTAAAGGAAAGCATCCGGGAGACTTCATCACCTTCCTGTTGACCCCAGCTGTTGAGAACATACAACTAAAGGATGTATTGGATCAACGCCTTTCACCTCCCTCCCCTGAAGTTGAGGAGGTAGTGATGCGTAGTGTAAAATTGGCAATTGCATGTTTGCATGTCAATCCACAATCTAGGCCAACCATGTACATTGTTTCTCAATTGCTATCCACTCAAAAAATTTCGTAGAGCCTCACCTATGTACACAGAATTACTGCCCATAAAAATGCACAAAATTGATCGCTTTCTATTCTTTATATTTTTCCGTGCACTAATTTTGTGCGCTTAGCAAAACTCAACCCTTGTAGACTTGTGCACTGATAGTGCAAAGCTATTTTGTTTAGTATGTTAGATATTAGATAAAACCCAGTCCTCTCTATTTCCTAATACAATATACTTTTTATATTGGGGGTTTTATTGTAAAAATAAATATTGAACAGTGAAAATCAATAAAATGAGAGATGTAGCCTTGGGACTTTTTGTGTCGTGTTGTATGGTAGTAGCCGAACCACACACACATGGTGTGGCTTCTCTCTTTATTGTTATCTTATTTATTTTGTTTTGTTTTGTTTTATTTTTATTTTTATTTTTATTTTTATTTTTATTTTTATTTTTCTTGAATGTTAACCTTGTAGCACCAAAAAATGTTGGATTCTTTTATATTGATTTGAAAAAGCAATGTTGGGATGCTATTTTCCATTGAATAATTTATGTATAAATTACCAAAATGGTACAAATTTGATGATGGTGGTGGTGAGTTTGTGGCGGTGATTCTGAGTTTGATGGCGATTTGAGATTTGGTGAATAGGGCAGAAGGTGGTGGTTGGCAGGGAAGGAGGCGGTGGCTTATGGCGTAAATCGATTAACATGTTAGGAAGAGTCCATGACAAGCTTGATTCACTTTTTCTATTACAAATACAATCACAAATTTCATCAAATGATATACTGCAAATTTGTTAAACTAGACGCAAAAAGTGATAACTTATATGTTGGGTGCTAAGCCTTAAGTGATAGAGATATGGTTTGGCGAAGCATGTGTATTTGTATTTGTAATTCAGCTACTCCTTTTTTTTTTTTTTTTTTTTTTTTTGGAAGATTAGAATTTTTCTTTTGATTAAGAAATTTGTAAACAAGTTGTGAACAAAGTATTAGTTAAGTTGATTTGTTGTTATCTCAGAGCTCTTTTCACATTCTAACCATGACGTATGCAATTTGTAAAAATTTGGATACCATTTATTTAAGAAGTATAAATTACCCATTTATAAAAAATAAAAATAAAAATAAAAATAAATTGTAAATTTAATCTCAAAGCTTTTGACAGCAAACCCTAAAATTGGGAAATGAAATGATAATTTCAAACATGTAGAGATTTATCAAAAGAATATTATTGTTAGGCTTGGTTTGGGAAGTAGGTTGGCTTTTTGACTTTTTGGCTTTTTTGGCTATTTTAGCCTGGGCTAAAAAGCTTGGTTTGGGAAGGGCTTTTTGGCTTTTTGGCTTTTTTGACTTTTTTTGTGAGAGAAGAATGTAATGATTATAGGTTGGATGTGATGTTTTGTTTGTTATGGCTAAAATAGCCTATTTTGTTTTTTGTGGCTAAAATAGTCAAAAAAACCTGAAAACCATCTTGCCAAACAGAGGCTTAATACATGGCTGGCTATGAGGTTGAGATTCTGAACTTGGGCTCCGAAATCGATGAATTGTTGATGAGAAGCTCATTGAGTTTCCTCCTCAGGATTGGGTGAATCAGTGAATCAACATCAATGATCGTTGTGGAGTGACATTTGGGACAAACAGAGTGGACTGCCGTCAAATAGTCGTCCGTTCAAACAAACGATATCGTTTTGAAGATTTCATCCACAGAATCAAAACGAATTTTTGGGATTAGGAGAGAGGATCCAAATGCATAAATTAATGGGAAAATTACCGAATATACTTCTAAAAAAACTATTACACGCTCATGAAACAAATTGTGATTTTAATAATTAATATTTGTAAAATTTATCATTTATTTGTAATTAATTTTTAAAATTTAAATAGAATTGAAATTTTCCATAAGTTAATAACTTTCATAAATTATTTTTATTTATTAATGTGATATTTACTATATTATTATAATTGATTTTTTTGTTTTTAAATATTTGAATTCTATCGTTAATTATTTGTTTTAATTTTAAAGATATACCTTATCAAATATATAAGGGTCATTTTTTGATAAATTCTCTTTCTAAGTGTTTATTCCATCTAACTCATATTCTTTTTTAGTATTCCATTAAGTTATGTTTAATATAATATGACCAAATCATCCTTTCTAATTTTTTACACATGTTTATATTTTGAAAATAATACATAACAATATTCCCTCATTTTATAAAGAAAATATTTTCCTCATTCTAAAGAGAAAATTTTTTCCTTATTTCATGGAGAAAATATCTCTTATTCTAAGGAGAAATTCTCTCTCGCATACCATTGAGAAAATCTCAAATTATGAAATTTGAACCATTTTATAATTTGAAAATTTTAAATATAACGCAACAAAAAATCTGAATGAAAATCAAAATACAATGTGAATGTACACATTAAACAACAAACACACAACTAATTTTTGAAAAAACAAAACACATACTAAAGTACAACGTGAATGTTAATAATAAATAACAACTAACCTCCGAAAAATAAAATTCATACCAAAATACAATGTGAATGTTCACAATTTAATATTAATATACAACTAGCCTTAAAAAAATAACTCATATTATGTAAACATTTACATTGTAACATGAAAACATAAAACAAAATTAAAAAAAGTGAAAATCGACTATTTCAATTGTTCAATGGTAACAAAAATGATTGTTTAACTAACAAGTATAGTAACAAAAACAATAAGCATATAATTAACTTTCGAAAAAATAAAACTTATACCAAAATACAATGTGAATGTTTACAATTTACAATTAATATAAAAAAAAAAAAAAAAAAAAACTTATACCAATATGAACATTCACACTGGCCTCTTTTGGGAAGTGAGTTATAATTCACTTCTCGGATTATAACCCACTTCCTCTCTTATAAGCAGTTTTTTACCAAAAAACTTATTATAACCATCTTCTCAAAATAGCACATCTAACGTAAAAACATAAAATAAAATTGAAAAAATTAAAAATCGATTATTTTGATTGTTCAATGGTAACAAAAACGATTGTTCAATCAACATGCATAGTAAAAAAAATAACAAAATACAACTTTCGAAAAAACTTCAAAAAAAAAATTCATACCAAAATACAATGTGAATGTTTACAATTTACAATTAACATACAACTAACCTTAAAAAAACTAAATTCATACAAATATGAATATTCACACTAAAACATGAAACAAAATTGAAAGAAAAAAATGACTATTTCAATTGTTTAATGATAACAAAAAAATAATTGTTTAACCAACAAATATAGTAACAAATAACTAATGATATGTGAACATTCACATATTACAAAATATATAATTATGTCCATATCTATATTCTAACACTTATTTCTCAGACTTTCAAATAATGTGAAATGTGAACATTCATACCGATTGACCAAAAAAAAAATAGAAACAATAGCAATAATAGAATTAGAAATCCAAAAAAAAAAAAAAACTCAATCACTCTAAAAATAAAAATAAAAATATCACCACATCCTCATTTTTATCATTATCATTATCATTAACAATCTATGCAATTTTATCATTTCACCAATCCAAATCAAATCAAACCCATTTTTGAAGCATATGTTTGTAACAAAATTGACTGGACATAAACAGAGTTTTGACTTACAATAATGGAGAAATATAGAATTTTGAATACAGAGTAACAATGGACGAATACAGAACTTCAAACACAAATTGACAATGGAGGAATGCAAAGCTTCACTGCAATAATGGAAGAACATAATATTATTTCACCACTATGTGTAAACTAAAGTTTCTAAACCCTACTAAATAGAGAGTTTCGAAACCCTAGCACAATGAAACAATACCACAAATGTGAATGAAACTGGTCCCAAAAAAAATGTGAATAATGGTAACTACCAAAATAGAGGTAGTAACAAAAAGAAAACGTGTATATTCTTTTTTTATGTAATACATATTAACAATAGACATAAGAGTATAATAGTCCAACAATCAATATAAATTAAAAAAAAAGGACCTCATGAAATAACAATATAAATACCTAGGACTAACAAAGTTATAATTTTTCTTGGTAGACTTGTTAAGTTAGAACATCTGTAAATGAGATTTATCAATAAAAAAAACCCAATATATAATGGTGAAAAGTATAAATCATTGTTTTACTTTATTTACCTATTTTCATTTTTATCCTTTTGTACCTTTCTATCTCTACTTTCTTTATATATTTTTACAAACTATTATTAACTGTCCCCCCACTGCCACCGCCTGCACAAGAAAATTGCCAAAATTTTGCTCATGTTGAAAAAGTTGCCAATGACCAGTGGCAACCACAAATAGACAAGTGGACAAACATAAAAATAATTCAAACAGCAATGATAGAGGCCTTCATAAAATACAATCTCTGACAACTGTTAAAATGATCTGAGCCATTCATATCACTATCAGATATTAAAATAAAATAAAAAATTCAAACACATCAATAGTCAATACATCAGTGAGGGCCGTAGAACCCTCCTTTGTGGGGTTCCCAAATATTTTCCTAATTCAAATTATTATTCTTCATATAGATAAAAAAGAATAAAATTTGGGACCTAAAATTTTTAAATTTAGACTTATGACCCTAGTGTCTAAAATGCAAACAAAAGTTGTACTAAATATTTAGTACAAAGACCGAAAAATAGAATAAAAAATAATAAAAGCATTCACAGATATAAATTGTACCAAACTAGACATGTGTTGAGGTCAAATACTCAAATATGGGATACACAAGAGAAGATGGGGGCTTTGTACAGAATTTAAGCAGCTAGTGCTACAGCCTGTACAGAATAGAAAAGCTTAATATTATCGGGCAAAAATAGCTTGCTTGCATATTTGCATGCTCCTAGAATGTTGGAAGTATCCATGTAGGAGGTTCCATATCATCAAAAATTGTTTTCATGCCGCTTATCATTTATACAATTCCAAATGGCATACTAAACAGTAATCACAAGTAACTCATCAGTAGTATTTATCTCAAACCTTCAGCAAATAAAAGTAAAATAGTCCATAAAAAAATCCAGGCAGTGCATTGCATTGCATTTAGACAAGTGGAAGCAAAAATTCATCGCGATCCTTTGCAATCTGGTACATTCAGAGTATTAGATCAACAAAACAACAAAATATTACAACTCATATCCACAATTCAACAAGATGGGTAGCAAAACTTGCTCTTTTTTTTTACACTCATTCTTGGTAGAGAGCAGCACAAAATTCTGACTGTTAGATAATCTACAACTGGCAGCCCTAAGAAAGATGAGGGTAGTTATTATTAGTGAACATGGCAGTACTTCTGGGAAAACAACAACACTTTCTCGCCACAGGAAGATCAAAATCACTTCTTCAAGAGGTTGCGCGAGAAAATTTTCTTGCAATATGGACTGGTTCGAAGGAAGGTGTGAGGCCGAACTGCTTCGACCAATGAAGCATGGAGAGAACCCTGGTTTAAGACAAAACATGAAAAACTTCACACATTAGATGCGGTCCCACCGGGTGGAGAGGCATGCTGATACAGGGTGGTTCTTTTCTCTCTCCTGACCCAAAAGTATGACATATCTAGAAATCCTGAACTAAGGGCGCCTAAGGCCAACTTTGAGCCTGAATTTTATATCCTTTTCCAAATTCAAATAAAAGCTCTCCAAAAAACATAAAACGAAAAGAATTGGATTGTGAAACTGAATTTTTAAGAAAATTGGCCAATTTTCAATGTGAAAAATCCAGAATCAGCCAAACAGTCACCAAACTTTCAGATTTTCCTGCCAAATTAATGTTGGAGAAAATGCTAGAGACCCACAATAATGAGACAAGAGAGTTGAACCTCAAGTGTGTAACAAATTAAAAGTTGACACTTATCATGCCACATCATTGTAGGTATAAAATTGGGGAAACGTTTTTAGGGGTCTCAAACATTTTCCTTGACGTCGATAATATGGAAGCAAGTTAATGACATTAGAGGTGTGTGTTGGTTGGTTCCATACCTTAGTATGTTCAAGTGCAGACTGAATGACATAATTGGCAAAAGGGTCTTGCAGCAACTGTTCAAAGTGAGGCACTGAAAGCAATTCATGGATAATTCTTGGGCGGCTCTCTTCAAAGAACTTTAAGCATTTTTCAACCACATGGCTGCTGAATTTTTGCATGGACAGGTAAACGTAGTGGCCTTCAAACTGAGAAATCAAGCTGGCAGCAGCTGAATGGGTCTTAAACTCTATAATATATTGGACAACATAATTTCTGGGATACAAAAAAGGAAATATTGAAGTCAAAATGCAGCATTATACTGTGGCTCGAAGCCCCGGATAAATAATCGCAGCAATCATTAATTGACCAGATTGGTACTTTGGTAGAGGTTTAGGGGGATGCATATAATGCAATAAATAAAAATTATCTAGTGACATGTGAGTTAACCATTAATGTACACAATTAAGAAAGCAATCACAACTATAAGATTCCAAACCCATATGTTATGAGCAGAATCACTACTGAGGCACAGGAGCAGCTTGATTTCTATAAAATAAGCACACCTGCAAAAGCCTAAGAATACACAAAAAGATGGCCAAATAACAACACATTGATTGAGATCATAGAACGAAAAACTTCATGTATGAAATTGCCCAAGGGAAAATTGGTTTATCTTAATGAAATGCGAAAGTATTAAGGCATGACATTTCACCAATTAAAGAAATTAAAAAGATGATAATTATGATGATTTGATGATGATGATGACAATGATGAATGCTAAATAAAGATGTTAGCGAAGGAATTAACTGTTAACAGAAGATGTTAGCGAATGAATTAACTGTTAACGGAAGATTTGGACCCTAAATAGAGCTTACAGAAGGATTAATGTTTCCAAGAGCAGTTGCTGGGATTAAGGCTTTTTTAGTATTAAGATTTTAAGATTATAAAGAGTGTAGACATTTGAACTAGTATATTGTTATTCCATCACAAATTAAATTATATAAACATATTTATTGATGGCAAAGTAAATAGTTGATGAGAATAATGTTAGAGATACAATTATTCTATTTTCCAATGTAAATAGTAAAATGACCCATTGTCAATACACGACTGCCTACTTAAAACAGTTGGAACGGCCAACAGCAAGCCAATCCATTAATTACATGGGTCAAAATCTCAACCAAAACCCTTAAAATTAATGGACGGAATTGGCGAATTGCCATCCCCATCCACTACACAAGGGTGTCAGATCCCAATGCCGTGCTTAAACTTTTTTAGCAATGCAACATAAATCATGCCTTGGCCAAATAGAAGGGAGAACTAGTCAGGATCTGTTAATCTGATAAAAATGACAACAAACATTTTATAAAGCTAGTAATTAATAGGATAAACAAGCTTCGCATGGTTCTCTCACCAGAAGAACCTCTCACATCAATGATTTCCCTCAAGTAAGATAAAAACATTAAACAGTACTTCGCATTTGTTTCAGCAATTCTTCATTTTTTATCTTTTTTTTAACCTGGCCTTTGTTTGATTATCCATTATTACCTTGTTATTATATTCATAATATGACCAAATGGTTTCAAGCAAAAAAACAATAGCATTCCATGAGCTCAATAATTCCCAACAAGAAAGAAAACAAGTAGCTCATTCGTTAAACCATGAAAATGGATGCTTTAGTGTGCACTAATAATGTGTGTAATACTTGAAAATAAATAGCAATGACATCTTTATCTAGTTTGCAGCTGGATTGTTGGATGCCTTCTGTCCTTTTTGGAAATTAACAACCAAGAAGGATTCAAGGATTCTCACATTTGATAATTGAAATCGGGTCAGGTAAAAAACCCTATAATTTACTGTTTAACTGCAAACTCCCATTTAAGAACAGATTAAACAGAGATGAGCTGATTAAATTGATTTGATAGGGTGGTGTGAAATTTTACTATAAAATCAACTAACATATTCATCTCCTTGACCTCAGTAAAGATGTACATCTTGATTGGATCAAAGGACAGCAAAAATACTTGTACCTTAAATATATTGCTATGCGGATTATCCTATCACTTTTAGGCTATGTTTGGATCTTGGATTTGGTTAAGAATTTAGAAAGGGAAATGGAAAAGGTGAGGGAAATGTGAATGAAATATAAGTTAATTTTTTTCTCCATTTCCCTTTCCCTTCCTAAATCCATTATCCAAACACATAGTTAAGATTTTTGTATCAGATTACACCCACACACATGCATGCATATTGCATAACAATTATTCAATCAAAGAAATGGGCTAAGCTCTTGAACTAATTACCCAAAAGCATCTTGAGCAAGGATAAGAGCATGAGCAGCAATTTCTGCAACTAACTTTTCTTGATATTTCCCCTCTGACTTATCAATGCATCGGTTCAAAACACAACATCCATGTTGATGAGTTGCAATATTAACACAGAACTTTGCAGCAGCGTCAAAAATAAACTGCAAAGATTAAAAAACAGAAATGACAAAGAAGATTCAGAATCCATTTTTACATGAATATGGATCTGCCAAAACAAAACAAAACAAAAAAAAAAACAGTAACTAAGTAATCACACTATAGACTACATATTAAACCACATAGGCATGCAATCAGATTATAGGTTTAATGGAATGTGGAAACCATATCTTGTCTAAGGTTCTCCACAGGTTATAAACAGATTGTAGGACAAAGGTTTAGAATGTTTGAAAGGAACCGTGTTGTTACTGCACGCTATTTTGAATGAAATACTCTGTTTTGATGGATTTTCACAAGAATATATGTTCTCAAGTAATATTCCAACAGTGTATACCATAAGAAAGAGGGAAAAAAGAAGAAGAAAAACAGATAATAAAAAAAGAAATAAATAAACAGATAAAAGACTAAAAGAGGAAAAAAGAAAAAGAAAAAAGAAGAAGAAGAAGAAGGGATAGTAGTCCTTAACAGAGAAATGCAGAGAACACCAGGAAAAATGATCATTTGACTAGGGATGCAACAGAATGTGTCAATTGTGTTATGCTTCGGTCCTCAAGACTGGTTTGAGGCTACATAATCAGGTGCAAGTTCATTTTATCCTCATTTATTTGCTTGCTATTTACTATATATGCTCGTCTCCAAGCTAGGTACAGAAATACACTCATTTCATCAAGTATCCCATTCCATCCCATCCCATCCCACTCTACTGGACTGGCGATCAAACAAATATAACATAAAATGCATCACATTGGACAGAATGTTTCAACCTAAATTGGTGTTGGAACAGAAGGGGAAAAGCGCACTTGTCCTAAAACTAAGCTTTGTCATTACTAATTATAACTACATGGAACAAAGCTTAATCTACTCAACTTGATTGAGCATTCCGTACAGAAGCTAATGATGCAATATCTAAGGTTCTTATGCTTAAATCAAGCACTATTCTCCATTCATGTTCAGCACACACTGATATGCAAAAATTAAGACATTAGATTAAACATGAGCTGGATTGTCATTTTTGTGCAACTAATCAAAAGGGATGAAAATCTTTACCTTATTATCTTCCTTCCTAAGGCATTGTAAGCAACGTTGTATGACATGATTTCCATTCAAATCCTTAATAAGATCAAGAAAACCTGGTTCAAGAGCTTGCACAACTAACAAAACCTGCTGTCTGGTTTTGAGAGTTTCAATCAACTTCTGCACCACGCGAGTGCTGATACCACCACACCAGTTTAATTTAAAAACAATAAAATCACTCGGAAACATCGTAAGTATGCTGAGAGAGAAGGGAGAAAAAAAAATGAAGCAACAAGTAAAAGAGTTACCCGTGTGCGTTCAAAGAAACTCTGATAAGGTCTCCATGTCCTTCAGTCACCATGAGCACAATATGCATTCTCTGTTCTTCACTGCAGACTTCTAACAATTTCTGCATAAGGTAATTTCCAAATGAATTCATCATGAGTTCAACGACATGATTGATGATTTCATTAAATATTATTTGAACATCTTGACTGGTTCCCTCATCAAATATCTTTTGTAAAAACCGACAACCATGCTGATCCTTGGCCATAAAGTACATACAACCCTGTATCTGAGCTAGTGAACTAAATGTTGGCTGCAAAAGCAATGGACTATAACTCCTTGGGCCCGGACTATTCTTACAAATTCCTTTCAATTGCGATTGACCATGTAGCTCTTGTCTTTTCTCTCGCCGATTATGCATTGCAATTTCATTGCTGGACTTCTTCTTCTGACCTTTAGAACGATTACACCCTTTGTCAACAACATGTTTCAAACTCTTTCCTTGAATAATGAAGCTATCCTCACAACTAAAAGCTTCAACATCCCCTGCATCTGTTATTGACAAAAGAGATGGAGGGACACTGCCATTTGGGATTGCTCTAGTCTTCTCTTTTAACACTAAATTATTATTACATATTGGAACAAGATTAGGATACACCAATTGAGAGGAATTCACTGGATTCAAGGGACTCCTGTCTCCATAAAAACCCATCCCAAGTTTCCGCGAGCAAGACAATTCATCATTCAGATTAGGCAAATTCATAGATGGGTTATGTAACTGAAGTCCACCATTACAAGATAATCTTCGCTGCTGGTTTCTTTGGTCCATAACATAATCTATCTTGCCTTTGTAGCAATTGTGTTCAGAATACAAAGCATTGGAGTGATTGTGAGTAAGATGAGAACCCATCAAATTACCTGCATTGTATCCCTGACACAATCCAAGTATTTTTGCCTTCGTATCATCATCAGAACTCACAGAATTTCCAGGAATTGAAGACTGAAAACCTCCATAGCCATGAATATCACTGTTAAAACCATCAAATGTTCTATAATTTTCAAAATTGCAAGGACTAGGCCCATCTAAATTGCATCCACCAAACCCAAACCCAAACCCAAACCCATATGGATCTATTGGGAATCGCCTAACCTTGGAATAATCCTTACGTGCCTCACCAACATTCAATCTACGAAGATTATCACAGAAAGCAGGCTCATCTAAGACATGTTCATTGGAGTTCTTCACAACAAGAGAATCCAAGTAATGAGTACTCGGTGATCGAAACATCTTGTGGTCCATTTGAGCCATAGATGGTGAAAAACCATCCTCAGAAGAAGAAGACCCACCAGAAAAAGAACTTGAACTAATTGGTGAAACCAAGTGATTATTATTTTGATGATGAAGATGGTGATCAGGAGATGTAATATGAAGGATCTCATTCAACAACATGTCAAGCTCTCCATCACCCCTCATGTTCTCTACAACCCTCTCTTCTTCCTCACCTTTTTTAGCTTTAAACATCACAAAAACACCAATATATAGACAGATAAGAGATACAGAGATAATATAGATAGAAATGGAAAAACGCAATCCAAAATCAGAAAACCCAAATCAGAAAATCAAACTAGGGATGCTAAAGAATGAATATCAATTGGAGATTAAAATCAGCGCACAAGGTACAGTAGAGTAGTGAAGAAATTGCGGTTGTATTTGGCATGCGAATTTGATTTGGTTTTGGGGTTTTGGGGACGAAGATTGAGAAGAGTGAGAGTAGAGAGAGAGAGAGAAGAGATGGATTTCGAGATATTGGTGGGTTTGTTGGGTCTGTTACTGTTCACGCTCACGCCATTAAAATGAAGAGCGAGTCGCCATATGCAAATGCAGAGAGCATAGAGAGAGAGAGAGAGGCGGAGGAAGAGGAGAGAGAGAGAGGCACACTGGCTCTCCGTATTCTGACTAGGAGAGTTTAGTATTGTTTTTTTTAATTAATAATTGTTTTTGCTCAATTTTTAATATTTTAAATTTAGGGTTATTTGGGATGATGTATATTTTTTATTTTTTACACTCAAAATTTTTTTTTTATGAAATATAAATTGAGCTTGAAGAGGTGATCTGACTTAAATAAGATAATGTGTTGTAATATGTGTTAAAATAGCACATATTATTATAGCATATTATCCTATTTAGATCATATCAGCTCTTTATTTTTTTATACATCTTTTTATAAAAAATTAAAAAATATATATTTACGTTGTGTTTGATTGGAAAATTTAGGAAAAAATTTAGAAAGAGAAAGAAAAAAATATATGTAAAAGTAAATAAAATATAAATATATTTTATTCATATTTTACTTATTTTTTTATTTTTCTTTTTTAAATAACACCTTTAGATATTAGTTTCTCTGCAGCCAAACAGATTGCTGAATTCCTCACAAACACAACTAACCTAGCGTAATTATATCCCCAAAAAAACTAACCTAGCGCTATTTTCTCCTAAAAGTTGATCTCCAACATAATGACTGAACTACCCTAGTAATTTTATTAAGCATGTGTTAAAAAAGTTTTAAAATATTATATATTTTTTAATACACTCACTTTTCCAACCAAAAAAAAAAAAAAAAAAAGATAGTTATGAATTATTAATATTCTACAAAATATTTAAATGATTGTGAGATTCACGCCACATGAGTTTCATGCTCATGCAAATATTTGATAAAATATTTAATAATTTATTTAGAATATCAAATATTATTCATTGTTTGGTCATTATCAAGGACAAAAGAAAAGAATGAAAAGGAAGGTAAATAAAAATTTTATAAGTTATCTGTGTAAGTTTTGTAATTGTTATAGTGTTCCTAGTATAATTATTGAAAATTTATATAAACCCTTGTGGAATTGCCCTTGTCCTTACACTTTTTTTCTTTTTCTTTTTGGTTGAACTTTTATCTGGTATATGCATGAAAAATGAATAAATAATCACAAAGAGGAAACAAATTTTATGTATGTAATTGTGATTTATGTTGTAATTGATAATTAATTATACTCCATTTTAATAATGCTTCATCCAATCCTTTAAAATGCAACTTGCTACATGCAAGATGCAACCATATGTAGGCATTAGGCTCATACTGTTGTAGTTGTTATCTTACCAACTCGGGAAATTTTCACTTTTAAGAGTATTGTTTTAGATGCATAATAACTCTAGGAATTTTTACTTTTAAGAGTATTGTTTTAGATGCATAATGGGTAAAAAATTTACGTACGACAACTTTTTAGGTCTCAAAAGTTGACAAATTAAAGTTATCAAGGTGTTAGGAGAACTTTAACATAGAATAATGGCATTGATTAAGTGAATGAGGTACAAAATTGTGACCACTTCACAAGCACAAGCAATTATTCTCTCATATAGATGTCAAAATGGCCAAGTGTCACAACAAATTAGTTAAATTATTAATTTTATTAAAATAATTAAGCCAAATTCAAAAGAAAATATCTCTAGTAAATTAGTCAAAACACTTTGTTAAAATAATTATAGGGCAAATTACACTAACAGTCCCTATAGTTTGGAACTCGTGTCACTTTAGTTTCTGACTTTTCAATTGTGACACATTTGATCCTGAATTTTGAATCTTATTCTAAATAAAGACAATTGAATATACCATTACTCAATTTCAAGGGCAAAGTAATCAATTTGATAAAATATAAATTAAATTAACAAAAATAAATGCCAAATTTTTTTTTGAATTTTTAAAAATTATTTCTATCCGTCAAAAATAAAATTATGTAAAATTAATAAATCTTTTACGCATTTATTTATGGGAAAATTAGTCTAAAGTCCCTCTCCAATTTTTAGTAATGGAACAGATCCACCATATTATTTTGTGATGTCTAAGGTCCCTCAATCATTTATACATATATCACAAAGAAATTTGACCTTACCAAATCAAAACTCATCTCTCTCTCTCTCTCTCTAAACTTCTCCATTCTCAGACCTCTCCAATTCTACCAAGAAATCCAATCAAAAATTGAATCAAAGTCCTCCACAGGAATGGCTCGTCGATTCACATCCATCCTCAAACAACTCTGCATTCGATTACCATCAAGATCAGTAACGTACATACCCCGATAGAGAGATGGTGCTCTGAGAGCCATCACTCTGATTTCCGGCGACGGAATCGGACTTCTGGTCACCATTGTCGTTAAGCAAGTCATGGAGGCAATGTATACACCGGTGTACTTAGATCGCTACCAAGTCCGAAGTGACATCAAGAACGCGTCTTCGAAGGTGATCAAATCGATCCGCAAAAACAAGGCATGCTTGAAGGGAGGTTTAGGGCTTCTGAATCGTCTCCGAAGGTAACCAGTAGCCGCTGTCGACACTGGTGGTCCAGCCGATGGTGTTTCCTCAGAAACGGCTGTCTCCAATGGTGAATGATTCATATTTTAGGAGGAATTGGAGAAGCAGAGGCAGATGATTGAATTAGAGAAGTAGAGAATGCAATTCGCTAAAGATTTAGAGATTAAAATGATGCAGCTGTTCAAGGATACTCAAGTTCTGCTTGAAAAGATCAAGCAAGCAAAGTGGTCGGGTTCGAATGGTGACAGAAAATGAAATTTCTGAGTTGTGAATTTCTCTGGGTTGAGTGATTTGGAGATGGGAAATTTCTCTGATTTGAATAAATTTATCTGAGTTGTAAAAGGAAATTTCTCTAGTTTTGAGAAAATTTCTCTGGGTTGAAGTGAGTCCAGAGAAATTCTTTCTTGATCCAGAGAAATTCTCTGGATTTCTCTAGTTTAAACTCATAAAAATTTCAAAAGAATCAAATTTTGTTTCTTGGTTGTACTCAGTGCAATAATTTTGTGTATTATCTATCTGGTGTGCACATTTCTTGAAGTGAGTCCAGAGAAATTCTTCACTGGTAAGAACTTCTCTGTGAAGTCCAGAGAAATTCTCTGGATTTCTCTAGTTTAAATTCAGAGAAATTTCAAAAGAATCGAATTTTGTTTCTTGGTCGTACTCAATGCAATAATTTTGTGTATGATCTATCTGGTGTGCACATTTCTTTTTGCATCAGTGTTGCTGGTGGTGTTGTTGTTTTGCCCTTTTTTTTTTTTTTTTTTGAGTTAAAAACCATATCTGTTAGTTCTTTACATAATCTAGAAATTTCTCTGGAAAAGAACAAAGAATTTCTCTGGGTTTGAGAGAATTTCTCTAATCTAGAATTTCTCTGGATAGAATTTCTCTAGAAAGTCTAGAGAAATTCTCTGGATGGAAATTTCTCTGGATTGATTTGAGGGACTTTCGACATTATGAAAATATTGAATATCCTTTATGCTATAAAATTTTAATATCAGGGACCCTAAAAAAAATCCCCCTTTATTTATTTATTTATTTTACCAAATTAATTTTTATTATGTATTTGGATGATGATCATGTAATGAGTAGTTATTAGACTTTTAATGTATAATTGATATATTTAATATATGAAATGTTTTTAGTTTTGGATTTTTAATTTAATAGATTAGTTTAATAATGATATCAAAATTATCGTAATATCTGACTTTTGGAAAAATAGAAACTAATTTAATGAAAATAAAAGCAATCACCTATTACATGATCATCATTCAAACACATAATTAAAATTACTTTGGTAAAAAATAAATAAATAAATGTGTGAAAGATTTATCAATTTTACATAATTTTATCTTCGGTGGGTAGAAATAATTTTTTTTTAATTCAAAATTATTTTTTTGACATTTATTTTTGTCGTAGTAGTTTATATTTTATCAAATTGATGATTTTTCCCTTGAAATTGAGTAATGATATCTTCAATTATCCTTATTTAGAACAAAATTTAAAATTCAAGGTCAAAATAACACGAGCTCTAAACTATAGAAAAGTCATGGATCAAAATAACACGAGCCCTAAATTATAGAAACTGATAAATTAGCTTCTTCTTCTTTTTTTATGTTGTCTCTTAATTTTGTATTCTTCAACTATTTACTATTTTATTTTCTTTTCTCTTTCTTCTTCTTATAAAAGTATTAAATGGTTACTTTAAAAGAATCAACAATACTTGATTGTTCGAATTTTCATAATTCAAATGGTTCAAATGTCTCAAAACGATTTGACCCATTTAAGCTACACAAATGCCAGATACTAAGAATTTTTGTAAAAAAAATATAGTTATAATAAAGAGCATCTTTGGAGTGTAAAAAACGTGACAAGCTAAATTAACAAAGTGAGATTTTGACTAAAATTCTTAACCAATTTTGCTAAAAATGCTCTAATAAAGCAATGATCTTGACTAATAGCTTATGCAACCCCAAAGAGGCTTGAGTGAACCAACCATAAATAGGAAGATTTTTTTAGTCATTTTACAACTTATTTATTTTGTTTAAATAATCATTTTAGTATTATTTTTTAAAATAAATTACATTAACCTTCTTGCTAATTTGAAAAAACTATGGTAAACCTCGCAAGTTTAGCATAATTACATTTCATTCAATGGTAGGGTGTTCATAGAAAAGAAGGTGTTGGCCAATGAGTGGCAGATTTTGATCGAGTCTCACTCATAAGTCCCACTAACTATCTGGAGTTTAAAACAAATTAACAAGAAAGATGAGTCAAACAAGAACGTCTTCTTACTTATTATGACTGAAACTAGTTCAAGGGAGATAGACGTCATTGGGTTAGTAAGGCTTCAACAACTTCCGATGCCCCACTTTGCCACAATTAAAGCAAAAAGTATGAACGACTCTTCAAGTTTTAATTCACATAACACTTAATTTTATTTTTTATTCAGAATTTGTTAGTCATGTATGATTGAAAAAATAATGTTTTTACCTATTTTACACTAAAATATATGTTTAACTTTGGTAATCTTTATG
This sequence comes from Camellia sinensis, assembly GCF_055761805.1. Lineage (NCBI taxonomy): Eukaryota > Viridiplantae > Streptophyta > Magnoliopsida > Ericales > Theaceae > Camellia > Camellia sinensis. The sequence goes on along the minus strand of NC_138963.1, from coordinate 179,937,096 downwards.
CTTTCACACCATTTATATTAGTTTCGATCCTTTTAATCTTATTAAAAACAAGTTCAATATAATTATATCAAAACAGTAAAACTTGTTAGACCATCTCCAACGCTTCACTAAAGTTGATATCAAATTCAAATTTTGATGAAAAAGCTATTGTTCACTGCTCTAACGGTTGCACCAAATCGATATCAGATTGAGATTTCATCAACCAATTCATCAAACTGACGACAAGATACTGATTTCACCAAATCACTGTTGGTGACCGTTGGAGGAAGGACCCGGTCGACCAACCGATTGCTCGGCCGGTTGACCAACCGGTCGACCGGTGCACCATTTCAGCCCTTGGTTCGTTTGAATCCTCAACTGGTTGGTTTGAACTGTTGGTTTGAACTGCTGACCGTTCGAGACCGTTTGACCAGCCGTTTGACCAGCCGGTTAACCACCCGGTCGACCGGGTTGGGCAATTCCGCACAGTGCACAACTTGGAGGAACAGGTTTGCAAGAACAGGTTTGAACTGGTTGTTTCAACTTGTTTGAGCTGATTTTTTTGGACATATGTTCATTTGTGGATTACCAATAATTTGAAGGGTGATATAAATTTAAATTTTCAATATATTTGACATACATATTTCATAACTAGCCGTTATAATAATTTACCGTTAGATGGACAGAGTATTTTGAAAATTTACCGTTGATGATGTGCTCTATAAAATAGATTTGATTTTTATATCAAGCTGACATAGTGTTTCATTTTCAGAATAGCATTTATATGTTGTGAATTTTTTTTCTTTTCAGTTATTAGATATTTGTTTTCCTTGAAATTTTAATTAATATTATCTGCTTCTGAGTTTGAGCTTCATATCATTACAATATTTTTCAGTAAGTGTATTGTATTTTTTCTAAACTATGGAAGATTTCGAAATGTTTGAGGAATCACAAATGTTTGAGCACAACACTCATATTAATTTTATGTCGGAATCTTCACGAGAACAGAACACGCAGAACAATGATAATCATTTTATTTCAGAACCTTCTCGTGTTTCTCGTGGTAAAGCATTCACAATTATAGAAGATGAAACTTTATGTAGATCTTGGTTAGCAGTCTCTCAAAATCCCATTACTGGTAATAGTCAGAGTATTGCTATATTTTGGGAACGAGTACTTGTTTATTTTAATTCACAATTGAGCAGTGAATCAAATCGAAATAGTATTTCTTTGACTCACCGTTGGTCTGCCATACAAAAGGCAATTAATAAATTTTGTGGTTTTCTTGAACAAATTCAACTGAGGCAACAAAGTGGAACAATTGAGGCAGATATGGTAAATTTTATTTGTGTTATTAAATATCAAATTTATTTTTTAAATGTATACTTGTTATTGAAATCTTTGTAATTTTTTTTTGTAGGTCACTGAAGCGAAGCGGATGTATCATGCAATACAGAAAAAACACTTCATATTTGATACATGTTGGGAGATTTTGCGCCAAAGTTGTAAGTGGGATGAATTTTGATCAAAAAGAAGCATGCAACATACTGATCCATGTTCGAATCCACCAAGTGAATATGAGGCTTCTCAATCCAACCAGAATAATACGGTGCACGAACAATCATCTAATACATCAACACGACCAATTGGTACTAAGGCCGCGAAAGAGAAGTTGAAGAATCAAACAACGCACGATAGTAGATTTGATGAAATGGCTGCTAACCAATCCAAAATTGTTGAAGTGTTATCAACTATCTCTGCTAGAACTATTCAGCGAGATGAACAAAAGGCGATAGACCGTGCGCAGAAGGCTGCAGAGCGTCGAAGAAGGGCCGAAGATAGGGAAGAACAACTAAAAGTCCTATCTATGATGAATGAAAGAGAACAACGAAATGAAGATCATAAAATTATGTCAATGGACATGACAAATTTAAATCCTATGCAAAAGGCGTACTACGAAGATCTTCAACGACAGATTTTATTTCGAACAACTAATAGATTGCCTTGAAAGGTTCCGTATTTGTGGGTTTTATGTATTGGTTTTATTATTTAAAAATATTACGTCTAACGTGTATTGGTTAGTTTTTTTGGTTTTATGAATTTCCCTTGATACGTATTTTTGCCATATTTCAAGTTCAACACCTAATTCTTGCCATGTTTTTTGCATAGACAGATCTTTGGCCTGTAGTTCAATGTGTTTTTTTTAATTAACCTACTCTTCTATAAAATGATATTTAAAGTGAAGTCTGACTACTATAACATAATTCGTATAAGAGGAATCATAACTGGATAATGACCTTGTTGTCGCATTTTTAGGATGTACATAATCATGTCCTTTGTCAACTAGGCATTAAAATGAAAAACTACAATATAAAGTGATAACAACTGCATAGGCCAATGTCATAACAAATTGACTCAACAAAAGGTTTTTAAAATAACAAAATACAAACCAATACAAATACATAATGTGAAACACATCAACAGTCATTATCTGGTGGTGGTGGTGGTGGTGGTGGAGAAGGGTAGTAGTGCTGGTATATATCATTGTGTGAGCCAGGCATTCCAAAAAATGCATGCCAAATCCATAAGTCATAAGATGCTACTGCTTCAAGAATAATGGTTGGCTTTTTTTGATGGCCTACGTATTGACCTTGCCATGTCTTTGGACAATTTTTTCACTCCCAATGCATGCAATCTAAACTTCCCAACATGCTAGGAAACCCCCGAACCTCCCCAATAGCAAGTAATCTAGCAATGTCAGTTGGCGTCGGGGATCTCAGATATTCTTCTCCAAATATTTCAATCACTAAATTACAAAATTGTTGCAAACTTTGAATTGTAGTGCTTTCCCCAATACGAATGTAATCATCAACTGCATCTGCTGCGACACCATATGATAATATTCTCATCGCTGCAGTCATTTTTTGTAGGGGAGATAATCCAAGTAGATAAGCTGCATCTTGTTTTGAACAAAATATGAATTGTGCGTTTGAATTGCATTCAAAATGCGTAGACACAAAGGACGACGCATTCGAAAGCGTCTCCGAAATATTGTAGGTGAATGCACTGGATTTGCAGCAAAATAATCTGCAAACAATCTGTCATGACCTTGCCTTCTATCTCTGTGTATATATCTATGACCTACAACAGAATCACCTATCTTCTTTGACCTATCACTTGACTTAAGAATCTGAAACATACTAGTATTATTCTGCTCATAAGCTCCTACAAGTGTGACGATATATTCATCATCAGACTCATCATCAGAGGAAGAGGAAGAAGAGGAGGATGAAAATGAAGTAAATATCACGGATTTCAAGATATTCATGGTGCTCTGTTTTGTTTAAGGTATGATCGTATTTGTCTGGCATATGGATAATAGGTTTATATGAGAGCATAATCCATATAGCAGACATATATGTAATGGAGGAAAAAAGAAATAGGAAAAACAATTGGGAACAGAAATGGAGGGAAACAAACAAAGAAAGGAAAAAAATAAATAAATAAAATATATAGGCTGATCGGTCGACCGGCCGGTCGACCAACCGGTCGCCCCCTTCCCTGGTTCAGAAAGCTGGGTTCAAACCGTTCAAAAGGGTAAAACAAAAATAATAGCATTTTACGCATACAGGTCGACCCATCGGTCGACCCACCGGTTGACCAACCGGTCGCCCCACAACATTTGATGCACATTTGATGCACCGTTGGAGTGGGTGATATCAGATTTGGTGAAATGGATCATTTTTTACTCAGATTTGATGAAAAAAGAAGTAAACCGTTGGAGATGCTCTTAATTTACCTTTTTTTTTTTATAAATTTAACATTAACCAATTCAAAGCCAGCCGCAGGCGCCAAGCACAATCTTCTTACTCTCCCCACCTACAAATTCTCCACCTCAAACCCATTCTCAACACCTTTCAAGCCTTCAGAAAAAAATAAATAAAATTATTCTTGACTTGCCTAACTGACACTTGTGGTCTCATTTTTGCTTGTGTAAAAGAGGAGAAATTAAATATAAAAAAAAAATGAAATTCCCTTGGAGAACCCTCTGGAAATTGTTGGAGGGCCTATTTGAAGCTTTCATCACTGTTTTGTGAGTAGTGCTACCAAGTTGAATGCTTCAAGATCCTACATTCCCAAACTGCACTTTGTTTGGATCAATTAACAGATCAAAGCCCCAACTCAACCAATTGATTCTAAAAGGGAAAATTGCAAATTATTAGGAATAAGTGTATGACAGTAATTGCAAAAGCATGTAAATGAAAATCACGATATTTTTTATACTAGAGTACAAATTTCACAATTGTAATATCAAGTGACATTATTATCAATTAATTAGATTTTTTATATCATCACGAGAATCAAATTATTAAAGAGATAATTGTTAAAAAGTTTAACTTAAAGAGGGTATAAAACATTAGGTTCAGTAAATATTTTTTTGTTTGTGAGAGGCTTACCGTTTGTGAAATAGTTTGGTGAAAAATCTTTTTTTAAATTTGAAAGACAAAATGTTTTCAATTTTACCCCTTAATTTATTTGTTGACTTTTGTTGGAAAAAATTTGGTCAAAACTCCCTCATAATAAAATTTTAACACATTAAGGACAAGCACAAAAAAATTTTCTTGAAAAGTTTAGCACACCAAAATATCCTTAGTGATTAATTTAATATTTTAAATTTTAAAATAATATAACTTTTAACGTAGAAATCGGTTTTTAATAAAATTAATATTTTTAGAATCCTCTTATCAAGATGTATCAAATAAAATCTATGTTGACTATGCAATTCGTAAAATAAAAAAATATATTGTTAAAATTGATGTAAATAATAACATATTACTTATTACCAAAGTAATACTTTATTGTCTTCTTAAACAGAGCATTAGTAACACACAAAAAAAAAAAGTATAAATTAAAAGAAGTTCTACAAGTTTTTTTACTACAAAATCACGAATAAATCAACCATAATCAACAAACAACAATTCAAACCAACAACAAGGACACATGTACCATCAACCATCCAAAATTGTCTCTTCTCGAGCGACTTGACTTGTTATTGGAAATTGATTCATTAAGATCTTCTTCAAGAGCATAAATACTATTATCTTTTGCTTCCAATTCATATTGTAACTTTTCATTGTAATCTCATACATCTTTATCAAGCTCTGTTACTCTTGAATCTTAGCTAGTAACATCGTGAAAAGGCAAAGAATTGATCTGTTTCTTCAACAAATTTTGTTTTAGCTCCAAAAGCAATTTCAATGAGGAGAGAGAGAGAGAGAGTTGGGTGAGTTAATGTTATTGAGGAACTGGAAAGGCAAGATTTGCCCCCAAAAAAATAAAAAATGGCAAATTACACTAACAGTCCTTATAGTTTGGGACTCGTGTCATTTTAATCTTTGACTTTTTAATTGTGACATATTTGACTCTAAATTTTGAATCTTGTTTCAAATAAGAATAATTAAAGATATCATTACTTAATTTCAAAGCCAAAATCATCAATTTGATAAAATATAAACTAATTTAACAAAATTAAAGGTCCAAAAAATATTTTTAAATTTTTAAAAATTATTTGTATCTACCAAAGATAAAATTATATAAAATTAATAAATCTTTGGATATTTTTTTATTTTATCAAATTAATTTTTATTATTTATTTGAATGATGATCATGCATTGATAGTTGTTAAGTTTTTAATGTGTAATTGACATATTTAATATATGAAATGTTTTAAATTTTAGATTTTTTTGATTTAATGAATTGATTTAATAATGATATCAAAATTATCGCCATATTTGACTTTTGAAAAAATAAAAACTAATTTAATAAAAATAAAAATAACCATCCATTACGTGATTATCATCCAAACACATAATAAAAATTAATTTGGTAAAATAAATAAATAAATAAATGTCTAAAAGATTTATCAATTTTACATAATTTTTATCTTTAGTAGGTAAAAATTATTTTAAAAATTTTAAAAATATTTTTTTGACATTTATTTTTGTCAAATTAGTTTATATTTTATCAAATTAATGATTTTATCCTTGAAAATCCACCGGTATCTTCAATTGTCCTTATTTAGAATAAAATTCAAAATTTATAGTCAAATATGTCATAATTGAAAAGTCAATGATCAAAATAACACAAGTCCTAAACTATAAGAACCGTTGGTATAATTCACCTAAAAAAATATATTTTTGTGTCCTCCATCAAGTATGGGTCTCCAAGAGGGGGAGTTTATGAAGGAAAAATTTATTGGTTGTCATTTTCACTTAGAATGGCCCAATGGACGGATTTTGGACCAAATTTCTCCTTCTTCTCTTTTTTTTTTTTTTTAATATCTGTTTGACTCTTTTTTTTTTTTGACTATTTATTTAAATTTATATCTATTTGTTCAATATTTTTCTTATATAGTCAAATTTATATCTGCTGAAATCCTATTTAATTTTTTCCTCCTTATATGTTCAAATACCTATCCAAATTTTATAACAATAATGATAGAAACTCCCTTTTTGAAAGATGTCACAACCCCCAAAGTAATCAATATCACTTATGATGTGGATCTCACATATACATTAGTGGGTCTCACACATCATGAGCGGTATGGATCACTGAGTTGAGATCTTCTTCTTGGATTCTCTCCTTATCACCCTACTTGTAACAGTAGATATGCATTTTTAATTGATCCAATGGTCCAAATTTGGGTGGGAAAAACAAATTTGAATTTGTTTTATTATTTTTTTGTTTTTAAATAACTACATCAGAACTGTTGAATCAACTCAAAATGCATCTCTACCATTGCAAGTAGGGAGGCAATGAGGAAATCCAAGGAGAGGATCTCAACTCGTGGATCACTTTGAGAATTGTGAGACTCCTCCAAAAAGGGAATCTCACTCATTTTTCATTTTATAATTTGTTCAATTTTTTCATTTATCTGTTTAAATCTATCTATACCAATTTTATTATCTATTCATTTTTTTCCTGACTTCTATCTATCAAAAATCTATTTATTGAAATTTTGATTATAGTCATTCAAAATCTATCTATGTGAAATGCCATGTGTTTGAAATTCTTATCTTAATTTTCCCTATCTATTCAAACCAAATACCAAATAGATCTGCTCAAACCCAAAAAAAAAAAAGAAAAAAAAAAGAAAAATAGATCTGTTCGGATCTGTTTCGTCGTCATCAACAACAACAAACACTGCTACATATAACAAATCAAAACTCAAAATAATGATCTAAACTTAAATAATAATGAAAAAAAGATAGATAATCAGATCTGAGAGAGGATGAGAGAGAAGTAAAAGAGATGTCCAAATTGGGTTTCAAGTTTGGCTTAAGATATTTCTGGCAACCCAAGGGTGATTGGCAACTTGGTCAAGGCTTAGGGGTTAAGACCCTAGGTCCCAAGTTCAAAACCCCTTGGGCCAATCTCCTAGGCGTAGGGCAGTTGGTTAGGAGGTTAGTGTCATGACCTAGTAAAACAGAGTACAGGGGCCTGGCGGAAGCCAATACAGTAAATAAACAATGTCTAATGAGCTGTGACAGTCTGAATGCCAAAAAGACTTTTCATATATACATATACACAGTGCAGAACAATATGTACACCATTTATAATCATTCAGATCAGGGACCTAATCCCTATTAAACAGTACAGTAACAGTCTATACAGTCTACAAAACAGTTACAGAGACAGACGGGGGAAATTAAAACACCCCTAAGCCATAGCTTGACAGGCTCGGAACCTCGCTCGTGAGGCACAGTGGTTGGCTTGACAAAACTGGAGCTTACCCCGACGCTTCTAGCAGCGGTCTGGGGCCTGTACACCTACATATATATATGAGCAGTGAGCTAAAGCCCAGTGAATAACATAATGCGCAAAGAGGTTTAGAATGAATGTCCTTACAGTAATGAAAACAGTTCATTAAATCAGTATTTTAGTTGTTCAGTCAGTACAGTCATATGTGGTGCATCCATTAGCATAACAGTACAGTAAACAGTAGGTCTTGAAAGACCGAACAGTCTATGATAGCCATCAATCAGTAAACAGTAGTGGTTCCAATAAGGGAACCAACAGAGATCTCTGTAACAGTAACAGTTAGTAACAGTAGTTGCTAAGGATGCCACAATACAGTTCAGAATAGAGGACATACATTCATTCTATTAACAGTATCAATTCAGAAACAGTACAGTTCAATTGTTCAGAAGATAATCATTTTTGAACATATCTTTACACAGTTGTTACTCACAGAGTTCTGGACTACAGTTAGGCTAGAGCGCGTCCCCAGTCGCCAACCCTACACAGTTTACAGATTGAACACACACTAAGCTACACAGTTGGGAAAGATAATGATTTAATCCCTAATTTCTCTCGGTGTGGTTCTGCATTTATACCCTTATTAAGATGCCTTAAACTAGGCCTAAGAATGCCTAGGATGAAATGAGGATGCAAAGATGCACTTTAAAAACATTTTCAGAAAACAGAGGTACCGCTCGAGCGTAGGTTAATCCGCTCGAGCGGACATGCAGACAAAGGTTTCCGCTCGAGCTCAGACTTAGACGCTCGAGCGTACTGCAAAATAGTCAAAAGTGCTGGATAGATGAAATTCACGCTCGATTGGGCGCTCGACACCCACTCGAGCGTAAAACACAAGGTCCCGCTCGAGCGTAAATCACCCCACTCGAGCTGACTTAAAAACAGAACAAAATGCTGAGAGCACGATTTCCACGCTCGAGCGCCAGTCACCCGCTTGAGCGTAAGTTCAAAATCTGGAATTCCCAGATTTGAACCTCAAGCTCAAATTCAACTACAAATGTATCAAATTCGATTCCTTTGGGCCCATTTCCTGGAAAACACTTCAAAACTCATAGTTTAACATGATTCAAAGCTCAATTGTAAAAATCAAAGCCCAAAGGTAGTTCAAATAAATCCAATTTCAAGCCAATTTTTATGAACAAGATGAACATGCAACATGCATGAAGTTAAACAGCTTACAAGCCTCAAATACATGCTCTATTGAGCTAATATCTTCAAAGACAAGATGAATTCATGGACTTAACATAAATATGAGCATGCATGTGACAAATTTCCATGGAATCAACTCAAAATTCAATAATATAGGCATGCATGAATTAAGCTATAATTCAACAATTAAGAGCCATAACTTGGCTCTAGACTTCCACTTGCTCTAAAACCATGCAAGAATTAATTGAATTCACAAACAAGAGGGTAGTTACACTACCTTAGGTCTAGTAGTTCAAGAATGGAAGCAAAATTTTGAAATCAACCTTCAATTCCTTCAAGTTTCTAAGCAAATCAACAAGGACAATTCAACTTTCTCACTTTCTCTCTCTCTAGTTCAGTGGTGGTGAGGAAAAGAGCTGATGAAATGTTTGTTTGAGTGTATAAAGGCTCAAATATGGTTCATGAAGTGGCCCACTCACAATGACAAAGTTGTAGATAAACCTAACTCTTTAATTAGCTTACTTAATCTAGTTTAATCATACTAAATCAAATTTCAGATAAATATGCTATAAAATCACATATATTATGATGATTATAAAACACTAATCGATCTCCGGTTCGGCTGCTGATAAGGCCTTCAATTCGCAATTTAAACATAAAAACATGAACAGATAATCAAACAGTCAAACAGATAGATAATGCAATTAAACAGATATAATCAATAAATCAATTTCAGATTTCAGTCAGTCAGTTGTATTTCAATCAATTCAATTACCAATCATAATCAGTCTCAGTTTAGCAGTAATCGGTGGTTTATCGGTAAACAATGGTGAGGGTTGTTACAGTTAGCCTTAAGTTGTTGCTACCACAGCACTTGGTGTGGACCTAATGCTCTCCCGCTGCTCGAGTCCTGACTTAAGCGGAGTTTGTCTTGGGAGATCGGGACAAGTTCCCAAGTTATAGTCTCTTAACTTGGAACGGACAACAAGACACCTTGGTGATCTCTGCAAAGGGCGCTGCCTTGGACTTGCGGGAGAGTGAAAGGATTTTCCTGTAACAAAAAAAAAAAAGAAAAAAAAAAGATATTTCTGGCCATTTTTCTTCTATATAAAGATGAGAGGTGTCTGATCTTCTTTTAGTCCAAAATAATATCTCCAGATAAAAATGACAGTTGAAAATGTGAGAAACCACTAATTTGGATGCATTAGAGTCATCATCACTCAGATCTTAACTTATCAACGGCAACAGGCCTAAATCGCCGTCGAAGCCACCAATCTAGAGGCGGCGCCAGCGGAGGAGGAAGAGGAACCGAGACGGCAGCAGCATAAAGCTTAGCGATGGTGATGGTGATGGTGACGGCGACGGCGACACCTCCAGTGAAGGAAGAAAGAGATCTGATTCGATCAGATCTGAAGGGAGAAGAAGGAGATTGAATCGCCGCACGATCAGGATAGCAACGGAGGAGGGCGGCAGAGGAGTAGTGGCGGCGAGATCAAGGTCATGGGAAGGGGAACGAAGGCGGTGGAGTGGTGTGGTGTAGTGTGGGCGGAGAAGATGAAGACATAAAGAAGAGAGAAGAGACGGAGAGGAGGAGAGAGAGATATGAGTGGAATGCATGTGAGTAATTTAGATAAGTTAAAAAAATAAATAATAAAGAAATTAGGATTATAATATATATGTTATTTAAATAGTAAGAGTGTTATTAATGAAATCTAATGTCTTGGGTTCAAATCTTACTTACACCTTTGAATAATATTTTTTTATTTTAGGATAGAAAAATTTATCATCTAACAGAAGAAGAAACCACTATACTATTAAATACCAAGTCATGTGTCCATATATAATAGTATAGATGGGTAGTTTAGTCATTTTGTAAAAACTTATTTTTCATGAACAAAATATTTTAGAATGTGAATATGTCATGTGCTCATATATATATATATAAGGGTATCCACAATGGGATAGCTAAAATTGTTTGTTAAAGTGTGTTATATGACAAAAAGTGATAAAAGTGGGGCCTAAAAATGTTTGTTAAGATGTGTTAAGAGTTTGTTAATTTTAGAGAGTGAGTGGTGGTGCAATGGATGTGTTAAGGTGGGTGAAAAATATATATATGTGTGTGTGTGTATATAATAAATAAAATAAATAAATAATTTAATTTAATAAAAAATTTCAAGCCCAAAATTAAATTTCAAGTCCAAAAAAAAATCCAAAAAAAAAAAAAAATTGCCGTTGACCGATCAACCGGCTGGTCAACCCGTAAGACAAAAAAAAGCTTCCCTTCCCTCGCTAGAGCGCTCACTACAGATAACAAAGAACTTAGCAGCTGACTCTAATTGACACCCCTAACACATGCGTTAACAGATCCACTGCAGCACCAAACAATGTCCTTCGCTAGCCAAAAGTTGACAACTGACACTAACACATAACTGTCCATTATGGATACTCTAATAGTCAAAAATGATTTAGAATTCTAAATAATGAAGTCTAAATCCACTACTAGTGTGTTGCAGTGGGGTCCATCACTACTGATGTGATGGATTATCTTTTTCTTTTTCTTTTTTTTCTCTCTCTCTTCCTCCATGCCAGCTCATTAGAGCTGTTGGGTTAGAGCTCCCAAGCAGTGCTCATATAATAGTATAGATGGGTAGTTTAGTTATTTTGTAAAAACTTATTTTTATAAACAAAATATTTTAGAATGTGAATATTTGAATAAAGAAAATTTAAAATTAAATTTATGGATTGAGGTCTCGTTTAGAAATATGTTATTTTAGTAACACTTTAACTAAAATATGAGGTAAAAAAACTTATATGTTTAGAATTACTTCTTTATTTTTTACGAAAATATGTGCAAAAAGTAAAAAGAAAACGAATCTTTAACTTTTTGATATAGGTTATAGGTATTTTGGTTTTTTTTTAGTAACTTTTTTTATTTTTAAACTAAAACATGTTACTACCCAAACAAAGCCTGAGTACCTAATTAAGTGAGAGATAGATTATTCACATAATTTCCCATTTATGAATTTTTATTTATTAATAAAATCATACAAAGGTTACTCGGTGGTTTTGGAGTTTTATACCATCCAGGAGCGTTTTGGCCAGGTGATAAAAAATTAATTTTTTGATTTTTTAATTTTTTTAAAATCACATTGGGGGTGTTTAGGAAAGGCTTTTTTCAAGTTTTTTGGGTTAAAATTCACATAAAGATAAAATAAGTTAAAATAACTAATAAGATAAAATATCACATCAAATTCATATCATTTCATTTTTTCTCTCACATACATTACATCCAACTATAAAAAAAATCCAACTATCTTCCCCATACAAAAATTTTAGCCTACTAAAATAGCCAAAAACTAAAAGAGCTTACTAAAATAGTAACTTCCCAAACATCCACATTATCTCTTTATTTTTTTACACAAAAATGTTAAAAAAGCCACAAAAAAATCAAAAGTTAACTTTTCACTAATTTTTCAAAGGTCCAGTTTATCTCAAGTTGAGATCAAGACTGGACCCGTCCAGTTCGGCCCATGGGGTCTATTTTTGGACCCGTTTTGATAATCTGAACCGTTCAATGTATAGAACTCGTCGAGTACTACATGCCTTTAAAAAATCATGTTAATCGGATATCAATAGCTATGTGATCAAATCAGTTTTGTATAAAAACAATGGACGGTGAAACAATTAACGGTTTATAAAAAACTGTTTTGTTCATATAGCTATCGATATCCGATCAACGTGATTTTTTACAGGCATATAGCACTTGACGAGTTCTACACATTAAACGGTTCGGATTATGAAAATGAGCCCATAATAGACCCCCACAGGCTCAACAGTACGATCTAATCCGATCTTAAACTGGACCAAAGCCACTGCCTTTCTCAAAATACCACCCACTTTGTGCCATGCGTAGTTGTCTTTCAAAAAATTAACACAAAAATGATGAGCGTATAAAAAATAAGTTGTCCCACCATATGAATGCGTATCAAGACCCTTCTATGATTTTTCATTTGTAATGAGGCATGGAATAACTAATCCCAACCTTTGAAAAAGGAAAATTATTTAGTACTATTGGGTAAGATTACTTGTTTTAACTTTATTTTTATTAATTCAATAGCGAAATTTATCACTTTTATATTATTTTTTAAGTTGAATAAAGTGAAGAAGGAAAATGTTTTGTGGCCCGAATCTGCTTGCCCCGAATGCCCAAAACGACGTTGTTTTGGGCATTCCTTTTTTTTTTTTTTCTTTTTTTCCGCCATTTTCGACCTCTGCAATGCAGAGGAAGAGGGAGAGAAAGAGAGGGAGAGGGAGAGGGAGAGGGAGAGAGAGAGGTCGCGTCGCCTACACCGATCGCGTCGCCTCTGCCGATCGCGTCTGCCTCGCCTCAGCCCCTCCTCCTCCATTTTTTAGGCCTCCTTCCCCTCCCGTCCTTCCTCCCCCTCCCCCTCCCCCTCCTCCCCCTCCCGTCCCCTCCCCTCCCCCTCCTTCCCTTCTTCGTCTTCCACCTTTCTTCTGCTGAAAAGAAAATAAAAAAAAAAATTAGGAGCATTCGGGGCGTCTTGTTTTCGGGCCCCCAATCACTACCGAGTGAAAAATTACTCTAAGATTGACAAATAATCTCTCATTGAAAAGACTATAACAGGACAGATGTAATTTTAAGAGCATTAAAATTTATTATTTTAAAATAGAGTATGTTAAAATGACATTTCATCGTAGAAAAGGGCTAAATTGATATAATGATCTTCCAACTCATGCATATGTGAATGCGACGGTCTCAATAGGGTAAAGGATGTTCGGCATGTGCTATTTTTAAAATATGTTATTTTAATATATTATTTTATTTAGATAATAATTATCTTATTTAAATCTCTATCACCTCTCTGTCACATCACTTTAAATTTAATTCATATTTTACATTTTTTTATAAAAAATTAAAAATAATACTTATTTAAATCATTTTAAATACTGTCAATTAACTGAGCGTATAAGTGCAGTCATTTGAACAAAAGTAACAAGGACAAAGAATCACACCCTTGAAATTTGGCAATAAATTACTTCATAAATTAAGGGATTAAAATTAGAAATATTAGCCCAAAAAAAATTATACAAACATGAAGGAATGCAAATAAGATTTGTACTTCCATAACTTTTTACTTACATCTCAATACAAAATTCCTTACACCTTATGTGTTTATGTGTTTGTAATTTTTTTTCTACCCCATTATTAAATAATTCTTCCATTAAAATATATAGGCAGTTAGCATGTGCTTGCTAAAAACATAAAAAAGCTGATGATACATGGGGGGCTGGGAATGAAATTATCTACCGCAGAAAAAGGCCTTTCTTGGGCATCAAGCCACTGCCAAACAGCAACAGTGGAATAAAATGAAATGACAGAGGACATGTTTATACTTTGACCCCGTTTGCCATACAATATTTTTAATCTCAAAATTAAAAAATTATTAAAAAATTAAAATACCTATAACCTATATTAAAAAATTAAAAATTATATTTTTTTTTTACTTTTTACATATTTTTTCGTAAAAAAATCAAAAAATCATTCCAAACATACTAATTTTTTTTACCTCATATTTCAACTAAAAAATCAAAAAATTATCAAAATAACTTATTCCTAAATGAGGTCTTACTCACCATTTAGTTAGGAGATTTAAAAAAGAATTTAAAAAGAAAATAAAAAAGATAGATAAAATATAAATGAAATATATTTATATTTTACTTAATTTCACACACATTTTTTCTTTTTCTTTTCAAATTCCTTCTTAAATCTTCTAACTAAACACAACATTAGAATTTTTTCAAGAAATACTACTACACTAGGTAGTTCTTATCACCATTGAGAGTAGAAATTTGCTGTGAAAGGGATGAGCCCAGACAGACTGGAGAAAAAGCTCACAATGAGACCTTTAATTTTAGTTCTATAAAAAACTCTAGTAATATTATAAGGAGTGGGATTCACATGTAATTTGATGTGATGTATGTATATTTTTTTTCTCTGGTCACATTATTAATTTTTTTTTTAAAAATTTAAAATTAAATCTCTCTACCATAACTGCAAATACAAAATGTCGATTGACAATTACATGACAACATCTTGCCTGTTGTCTTGCCAACTTCCAAGAGCAGTCCATGACATAATTATGTACACTGAAACGATGCACAAAATATACCCATTGTCGAAATGTGTATACAATACAATGCATAGATTGTAAATGGTCTATATCCAAAAACCCATATTCAAAATGTATTGACCTCAATTAAAATTGTTGACTCCACTATTTTGAATTAATAAAAATTTGTATTTTGTTCATGCATTACTACATAGCACAGCAGCCCTAGTAATACCTTCACCAAGCAACAGCTGCCATCCATTACTATTTCACCAATCCTGGATGGCTAAGGCCTATTAGTGCAACCTAACCCAATAATGTACTAAATTAACGCAATGTGTCAAACTTGTCCTCTATAAATACAAGGTGGCAGATATTGGCATTGTTTGGAAAGTGAGTTTGGGGCTAAAAATAGCCACAAAAAACAAAATAAATTTTTTAGCTCTTAATAAGACAAAATATCACATCTAACCTATAACTATTATATTTTTTCTCTCACAAAAAAACTAAAAAAGCCAAAAATCAGCCAAAAATCTTTTCCAAACCAAACTTTTTAGCCCCAAACTAAAATAGCCAAAAAAGTCAATAAGTCAAAAACCAACTCACTTTCCAAACTAAGCCAATACCACTTGAAACATCTAGTTCAAATGCCACCACATGCCATTTTAAGCTCAAATATATTAATTCTTTGAAACACACAGCATATGTCTATTATGAAAATTCAAACCAAATATTTGACAACACTAAATTCCAAACAATGAAATGATTATGAATAGCTAGTCCAAAATCACAGTCAAGGAGTCTGTCTCGTTAAAGATAAGCACTAGAAAACACAAGATAATGGACATACAAACCAAATTAGCCAGTCGTCCACAGTTCTGGTTGACATGTTAAAACCTATGACAGTACCAAAAACCCACAACACAAGGTCAAATCATAGGAGAACCGTCTCCTTAGAAATAAAAAACAAAACCAGACACACAAGTTATAATTTCAAATAAATTGAGTTAGAGACCTAACAGGTTACACCAAGGCAATGCTGCTGCTGCCACCAGGAGGCTTACGAACCCCGCCAAAGTAGTCTCGAGATTCTACCTTCCCATCAGCAAAAATATTGTTGCCGCTCATTTCTCGCAGCTTAGCTGAACTCAGTGATCTCTCAGCAGATGTTGGTGGAACATCTCCTTTGAAAATGTTATTTCCATTCAGCTCTGCAAATTTCTGGTTGGGAATCTTCTTTGCTGTCTTGATTATGGGCTCCTCATTAAACAAGTCGCTGCTCTGACCTCCAGCGGGCTATGGATTAGTAACAGAGTTCAAATTGTGTCAGATTATGAAGTGTAGGAAAGAAAATATGCATATAAACAAGTGAGAATCATGTGGTATGGAAAAAAATTAAGGGCAAATCTTGAGCTATGAATGAGTGAATTAATACAATTAGCGTAGTAGCAAGCCAAGTAAAGTTCCTCGTCCAAAATATTACAGGGGGTCATTCAAGTTACACACTTCCACATAGGTATTCATTATATTCTTTTAATTAACAACAAATAAGTGGCAGTATACACAGTTCCACACAGGGGGTCATTCAGTTTGACATTAACTTTTTCCAGTCTATGCACTCGAACACAGGCATACTAAAATTTCCAAATCTCCCCGGAAAATATTAAAATTAAGGCAGTTGTGCGCATAGAAAGACAACACAAAATGAGGCATTTCTGCATCCACACAATTCACTTACATTAGAAACTTTGACAGATGTGCGTATGTTACGTGGTGCAGGTTCTCCAATTTCTATGCTTTCTCTTAAGGCCAAAGCTCGAGCAGCCAACAGCCGTGGTTGAATTTCAGGAGGCGGAGCAAAGATGTCATTCCCACTAAGTTCCTTGCACTTAGCATCAGAAAGTTGCTTCTTCAACTTGGCCTCCGATTCACTTTCTAGCGTCCCACTCAACTCACGCTGCTTTGCCACCTCATGCAGTGCAGTTGGCTTCTTGAGAGAAACACTTTCTTCTTCACCAAATGAGATGTGACTGATTCCAGCGACCGCTTGCTGATTACAACTCCAACCATTAGAATTATAAAAAGTGATTAATGATGTACATTTAAACTGACAGCAAAACAGAGATTCTATATTGCCAACAAATTTCCATAATAGCAATGATTTGTTATATACCTGGTACATACGTAACCCAGTTTTGTTATTTGGAGTAGCGTTCACATCAGATTCTAGTGCCCCATTTTCTGCATCAGCAGCAAAAATGGAGCTACCAGTCATCTCCTTTAATTTATACCCTGAACAAGGTTTCCTGGAGTGTTGCAAAGCTAACTGTTTCAGCAACCCATATAAACAAGAAAAAGAACTCAACTGATGCATTATCAATATATCACCTTATGAATGAAACCAGAAAAATGCAAAATGACCTAGTGAAAATTTTTAGTGCATATGCAATAAATCATATTATTTCAAAGTTCATAAACAAATCCCAATTTAGCTTGCTGACTGCATTTAATCTTGAAGTATTCTCAAAAGAATATTTCAAAATAGACCAAATCAGAGGAAGATTAAATAAAGACAAAATATTATTATTTTATGATAATTGTCTAACCCTCTGCTCAGTCATTTACCCATCTCATCACCGTATACTCCTAAATGGCCATATGAATGGGGTAGATGGAACAATTAGAAGGTTTGTTCCGTTGTCGGAGGAAACTAATATAAGGAAAATCATTCTATTTGGGAACAGGAATTGGATAGACATCAGAGGGAGCTGTCTGGGCAGCTAGATCCCAGTGCAGAGTTTAATGGAAAATATGACAATATAAGAGTAACTCATTTTCAGTATCTGGTTGATCAAAAGTTATGTAGTGTGAATTATTTCCTGACCATCAGTGAGCCAAAATGTACAGGCAATGCTAAAGAATTAGCATTTTATTTCAAGCCCTAAAAAATATGCCAAAGATTTGAAACTTAATATCCTAGATTTGAAACTTAATATCCTATTTGGTTTATTAGATTTGGTGGGGGGGGGGGGGGGGGGGGGGGGGGGAAGGAAAAGGAAAATGGAATAGATTGGAATAGATAGAAAAAGAAAATAGATTTTGGTTCTTTTGTTTGATTGGATTAGAAAAAAATAAGAAGACAAATTGAATATATGTTTATAATATAAAAAAGAGGCAATTTTTTATTTGTGAAGTGCTAGAGACATTGATTCACAAATTCACCCATAATGCGTGGCAAGGGAGTTGTTGACCTATATCATTGGATGTAAAACAAATCAAACATGAACAACTATCACACCGCATCATTGTGGGTCAAATTGTGAGAGCTTTTTGGGAATCTCAAACATTTTCCTTTTTATTTAGTTACCCATAAAGGATGAATATATTATATTTTTAACTAATTTCATTTTTCTTTCTTATTCTATTTTCCGAGAAATCCAATATCCTAAATCCAAACATAGCATGAAGTGAAGGGTTTTTTTTATTATTAGAAGCCATGCCCCTTCCTAATAGTAGCTATAACTATAATTCTTGACAATAGTCACTGATCCTAATTACGCACATATACTGTATTACACCCCCTTCCAAGATGAAGATTCTGACGTCACAATATGTTAAAAAACTAATTTAGTTCTTCTACTACACCGAATTAGAGGGATATGTTCTATAATCGACTATGATAGATCTAATTGCAACATTAGGTATTACAGAGCATAAGAAAGTGTGAACTCTCATATAGAACTAATCAGCAAAACTAACAAAACTATAGTATTTCATACAAAGTGATCCCATAGACAACACATCAAAGAACAAATATGTGGCCTGACAATCCCAACTCAAAAGATCAAGCATTTCAATTCAAAGCATCGGATAGAGAGAGCAAGATAACTGAACAGAGGAAAATCTCTGAACTTCAACCCCCAAAAAATGCCAAAAGAGAAATATGAACATTGTGAAAACAAGCTCAAATCAAACAAACAAACAAATAAATTTTCCACAAGGTCTCTACCAAAGAGGGCATTGAATTAGAAAATCACGAATAGAAAGAACAAATAAATTTACAAGAAAAAAAAAAAGTCTATATAGATAAATATTATACAACCAAAATTTTCAATTTTTTGGACATAAATTTGACTGGATCTCTCACCTTTTGTTCAAACTCTCAACTTCTTCATCCGTAACCTGACCTCCGAACACCACCTTACTGATCCCATCCGATGGCTGACATTATTCCCAAAAAAAAAACAAAAAAACAAAATTAAAAAAAGATGACAAAAAATTTAAAAAATAGTGAAATGAAAAGTCAATCGCTGAAATCTCAAAAATTAAAAAGAAGAAAATTGAAATTGAACCTGGTGAGAACGAGCAGCTGAGGCGGTGGAGGGGGAATAGGAGGGAGGAATTTCAGACCAGGTGAGTAGATCTGCAGTGGATGTGTGAGACTTCCTCACCGGAGTGCTTCTCTCCATTCTTCCTTCCTTCTAGAACAAATCAAAATGCTCCAGTCACAAATCAAACAGATTCCAGATGCTTCTCTCTCTCTTCTCCAACGACACACTCTCTGCGTCTCCCTTTCTCTTTCTAATATTCACTCTCTCTCTCTCTCTCTCTCTCCACACACACGATATGAGATCCGTCCCCTCCGAAATGACGACGCTGTCCTCCGTTCTCTCTCTCTCTCTAGTATTTTTTTCCCTCTCTCTCGTGTTGGTGGTGTTGTGTTGCGAGCTACGACCGCTACTACTTGGGTACTGTGGTTGTTTTAAAACCGTTGCGGAGTCGGTGTGTGCGTAGCACCGCAATTTGAATTTTAATTCCGCCTTTTTTTTAATTTATTTAAACGGAAGCACGTGCGACAGAGAGACTCCACCTGTCGCTGTTCATCATAATACCCCTTTACTTAGAATATCCATATGCGGCAAATTAAAAGCTTCCGTTTGCGATGGGAGTTGATTTTTTAATTTTTTAATTATTTTAATTATTTTAATTTAAGTTAAAAAATTTAATTTAAAAAGATTTTTTTATTTTTTTAATTTTTTTATGAGAGAAGTGTGTAATGATTATGAGGTAGATGTGATGTTTTGTTTGTTATGACTAAAATAGTGGCCTTGTTAGGTTTGTTTTTCAAAAAAAATTTTGAAAAAAATTCTCTACAAACAAATTTTTAAGAGTAATCAAATCAAACAAATTTTTTCAAAAAAAATCTCAAAATTTTGTTTGGTTACCTACTTTCCAAAATCATTCTCTCTCTCATACACATCAAATCAATCACTTTTTTTAAAACCCTCTCCTCAAAACAATTTTCCAAAACTATTTTTGAAAAAAGACAAACCAAACAAATTTTCGTACTTTTTATCTCAAAAATTACTCTACAAACACAAACCAAACACACCCAGTCTATTTTGTTTTTTGTGGTTATTTTAGCCCCAAAACCACTTGCCAAACACCACCTTAAATTTTATCTTAAAATATTATTAAAAAATTTATTTTCTATTTTAAGAGTTACTTTTTTATTTATTTCTCTCAGCAAACTCCCTATTCTTTTTTCTATTTTATTAAAATAATATTTTTAATTATAAGTGATGAAAAGCAACAGTATTAAAATAATATTTTTAATTATAAGTGATAGGAAGCAACAGTACATGCTGTACGGGGAGCAGATATCCCGGCAAGCCCGTATTCCTTTCTTCCTAGCTCCGTTACTGTCCGATCACCTGTGAGCAAATAACGGTGAGCTACCCGGCGGTGTGTGGTCGGAAAACCCCTCCGACGATCAAGTTAGAACACACACACAGGCGAATAGATAGAGAGAAGGGTGAGTGTTGAGTGTTTTGTGTCTGTCTCACCAAATTTTTCCATCTCAACACATGGGGGGCGCAGATTCGCTTATATACTTTCTGCGTCCCAAATCTACTCTCATTCGCCTCTCGACACGTGGTGCTGCTATCCCATCTGTCAGCAAAAATCTTGCTGCGCACCACCTAACCCAACTGCCCTCCCATTCTCCTAGGAGCTCGGCAGCCGGTCAGTACCATCTCGGCCATCGTCTGCCATACTGCGCTTCTTGCCCAAGTATTCTAACAGCTAAGCTCAGATGAGGACCGAACTCGGCGGCATCTCGGCATAGCCGAGCTTGGGACAACTCACGCTTGTCCGCGGTCAACCAACCTGCCGAGCAAACAGGTACCCCGGCGTCACAACCACGGATCCTCGCAGCTTGTTCAATCCATGCGCTGCCTTAACCGAGCAGCTTCCTCCAAGGCCGGGCAATACAGCTCGGTCCCACACCCGTTCGACCCAAATCTGCACGGCGCAACTCAGTCTGACCTAAATCTGTCCGGCCCTTACCACGGCCCAATCCAGATCATAAATCTCCCTCTTAATTGCCCCTTAATTCCGTCCGCGAAAGTGTGACTGGGATTACTCACTTCGACCGGGATAACATTTCTTCGGTCTTCAGAATGCTAAATGGCAACCGGGCTAGTTAACATTACTGTCTGCAAACTTGCCCGGTTATACTCCTCGACTGACGTCATCTTCTTTGAAAGTAGTCCGGTTGGCTCCTCAACTCTTCAACCTGTCTCTTCAGTTCTGACGTCGCCATAAATAGGGACACGTGGCGGGCTGCCATTGGTTCTCGAGCAGCCAACCCGCCGTTTTGCCAGAATTTGAATTTGGGCGGTCCCGTTTCCTCTATAAACATCCCCCCCTCATCTTCCATGAGGTCTCATTGACTCACTGCCATTCCAAGCAACCCAAAGCTCTTGCCTCTCCTTTGCCATTCCCGAACTTGCGCTCGAATCGAAGAAGAAGCAGCCACTGCTCCATATTGGTAAGCTCTCCAGCCCTTGTTATTTGTTATTTTCATTGATACTTCAGACAATAGGGCAATAGAACGTAGTTCTTAGGACATAGGACATAGAAATCATCCCAAACCTCCCACTATTCATGGTGTTCTTCATTTTTGCTGATGAACTTTCGAAGAACTGGGGCGGTCCGGGCTCCAGGACTTCGTTTGATCCAAAAAACAACCCCCGACCGAGCTAATAAAACGTTTGCCCCAACCTTAGTGAAAACCGGGGTAGGCAAAGGGTTTGGTCGATCGATTGGGCTAATAGCTGGTCCGGTTTAAGGTCGGGCTCCTTGGCTAACCTTCAAAACCGAGGTGGTTTGGCACAATCTATGACCGAGCTAAAGTCAAGCTCGTTTCGTGCGACCGCGCTTCCGCTTACACTTGACAACCTTTTCCTGCAGAGTCCAAGTGGACCCCTAACCACTTCCGAGGCTCTCAAAGATCGAGCAGCCAACAATCTACAAGTCAGTGCCAAACCTCCTCAGCCGAGAAAATTTGGCCGGTCCTTCGTGGGGAAATTTTGATTTCTCGTAGATACTCCGGCTGCTATGGCTGCGTTCAGGGAGGAGTACGGCATCCCGGCCGATGTCCACCTTAAATTTGCAGAAATTGAGACAACGCCATGGGGCAGGGAGGAATGCCCCTTCACCGTGCTATCAATCGTCGAAGAGAGCCTTCGTTTCCCACTCAACCCATTGATCACCGAGTTCCTCCGCCGCACTGGGCTTGCACCCACTCAAGTGTCCACCAACACCTACCGAATAATAAACGGTGTGCACGAACTTAACAACCGGCTAGGCACAAACTTAGGCTTAGCCGAGATATTGCGACAATATACTCTCGGTCACACCGGCGATGGTCTCACTTACTATCTTAAGATCAGGCCGGGCAAAGAAAAAATCGTGACCGGAACACCGGACAAAGACCTGCACGATGACGATTTTTTCTGGGTAACCGGTAATTACGAAACAGTCGAGGTACCAGGTTGGTTCATCAGCAAGAACTTCGGTTCCACATGTAAGCCGTGCTGTCTTGTTTGGTCAATTCGTTTTAATTATTCTACGCTTAACCACTTCCCTGTTCCCCATGCAGCAATTCAAGCCTTGCAAGCAAACTACCAATACCCCAACGCAGAAGCAATCCGGACCGTGCTCCGCTACAGCCACCGAGATTGCAACGAACTGCTCGGCTACGTGCCAACTTACAGATACTCAGCACCACGCCAGAGTAAAGTAACAGACTTTCTCCGTGCTCTAACTCCTCCCCGAGACCCAACTCTGCCAGACGTCCCGTTTATCCGGTTATCCGAAGCCGAGGAGATGGCGAAAAGGAGTCGCATCAAGAACTTGCTGACCGCGACATCGGCCGAAATACCGAGCATTGTCCCCCATTCCCAAGTTGTCGGTCAATCCAGTGGCCCTGTCGTTGCCTTGGCGTCTCCAACTGCTGGGCAATCCAGGCAAGAAGCTCGCCGGGCTAGCAAAAGGCCTCGCGCAGATCCATCTGCCGAGCTGGTTGCCGAGCTCTCCACCGAGCAACTCACAGAAGCTGCAGACCCAACTCCAGCATGGCGGCTGCAGCTTAAGCACTAGGGAAAAGACATCCCGGCTAACGCTTCGATCAAGGGTGATAAAGAGCACCTGCTTGCCTTTGATCTCTCAAAAGCCCTGCTTTTACCGAGTGATGTGGTCGATAGCGACCACGTTTCGGACACTCGGCTTGTGAAGTCTTCAGTAAAGTCCATGGCCAGGGTAAGTCTTAATCTTTTGCTGAAATTTTTGTTAAGTGTTTGCACGGTTTCTAATTTGTCCAAGCTTTTTTGCTTGCAGGCTATCCAAAAGCAGCACCTGGTCCTGGAGCGAATCCACTGACTGCGGCAGAAGGCGAATGACACGGCCGACCAAGTCCAGAGTCTGCAGACCGAGCTTGGCCGAGCAAAGTCCTCACATCAAGTGGCCAATGCTGATAATAACAGGTTGCTCGGCCAGCTTGGGGAGGCCGAGAAGAAGAGAGACGAACTTCAGGCCGAGCTGGATAAGCTCAAGGCATCCAGGGAGAAGGAGTGTGAGGATGCCAACAACGCCGGCTTCAAAGAGGCCGAGGATAGCTATAAGAAGCAGGTCTTTGCTACTCAGGATATTTATTTCAAAGCAGGCTGGAAGTCAGCCTGCGAACATCTCAGTCAAGGCCCTGACACCGATGTCTTTGCCACTCCCCCGGTTGCCTTCCTACCGGTCTACCTCGTGCCTTATGCCAACGACGTCTTCAGCGCGTTGCAAGCTGAGGCCGAGGAGGAACTTGCCAAAGAAACCGAGGTAAATGCCGAGGAGGGAAGCGGCGAGGAGTTGCCCGGAGAAAAAGAGGCCGGTGCCCAAGAGCGAACAACGGTTGATCTGGAGGCCGCTGAAGATGAGTTCTCCCATCTTTCCCCCTTAGTGTAGTCCTCTTTTCCTTTTATTTTGTGCTTTGTGTATGTAACCGGGCTCTATGCCCCTCCTTTGTACTTATTTTCTCATCAATGAAAGAGCCTTAATTTCACAAAAGTTTGCACGATTTTCTCCAACTCTAACTTTAGCAAAACATCTCGGTTTAGACCACCAGGCCTAACCGGAATGCACATCGCGGTATAAGTAGCAAAATTGAACTTCGTCGACCGGAACAACCATCTCGGTGGGAACATCAAAGTTGAACAAACCATCAACTCCTTCAACTGGAGTAGGTCATCTCGGTTGGAATCCCAAAGTTGAACAAACCATCAACTCCTTCAACCGGAGTAGGTCATCTCGGTTGGGATCTCTGAGTTAGACAAACCACCGACTCCTTCAACCGGGGTAACTCATCTCGGTTGGGGTCTCTGAGTTGGACAAACCACCAACTCCTGCAACCGAGGTAACTCATCTCGGTTGGAATCTCTGAGTTAGACAAACCACCAACTCCTTCAACTGGAGTAATTCATCTCGGTTGGAATCTCTAAGTTGGACAAACCACCAACTCCTTCAACCGGGGTAACTCATCTCGGTTGGGATCTCTGAGTTGGACAAACCACCAACTGCTGCAACCGGAGTAATTCATCTCGGTTGGGATCTCTGAGTTGGACAAACCACCAACTCCTTCAACCAGAGTAATTCATCTTGGTTAAGAATTTCAAGTAATCAAAGCAATCAGTCATAATGCTCAGTCAAAGAAGACACTTCTATATATTGACAAAAAGAATTACATTCTGAAGTGTAAGGCAAAAAATTCCTTTGCACAAAAAGAAAACAAAGGCTAGAAATAGTACAGTTTGAGGTTGGCCGCATTCCATGGCCGGGGTATTCCTTTACCATCGAGATCCTCCAAGTGGTATGCCCCCTTGCCCGCCAGACCGGTTATCTTGTAGGGTCCTTCCCAATTTGCCCTTAGTTTGCCTTCACCTGGCACTAGGGTGTTACCCATAACTTTCCTTAAGACCCAATCAACCACCTTGAACGGTCTGGGGTGCACCGTCTTGTTGTACTTCCTGGAGAGCTCTTGCTGGTAGGCGGCCACATGGATAAGAGCCTTTTCCCGGCATTCTTCCACTAGATCCAACTCCAGAGCAATGGCCTCGGCATTCAGCTCGGGCTCAAAACTTTCACTTCTGAGACTGGGCATGCCAACTTCCAATGGAATGACCGCCTCCATGCCATAAGCCAAAGCAAACGGTGTTTCCCCGGTCGACCTTCGAGGGGTTGTACGGTATGCCCAGAGGACGCTGGGGAGTTCCTCAGCCCAATTTCCCTTCGCCTTCTCCAGCCGTTTCTTCAGTCCGTCAAGAATGGTCTTGTTCGACGCCTCGGCTTGCCCGTTGGACTGTGGGTAAGCCGGGGTGGAGTTGTAGAATTCAATCTTCAAATCTTCACAAAACCCTCTGAATAGGCGACCGTCAAACTGGGTGCCGTTGTCAGAAATCAAAATTTTAGGGACGCCGAACCGTGTTACTACATTCTGCCAGACAAACCGCTTCACGTCTTTCTCCTTGATTGTTGCCAAAGGCTTGGCTTCAACCCACTTGGTGAAGTAGTTGGTTGCCGCGATGAAGAACTTCCGGTTGCCTAGAGCTGTTGGGAGCGGCCCCACTATGTCTAATCCCCACATTGCAAAAGGCCAAGGGCTGGTTAGGGGAAGAAGTTCTCTGGCCGGTTGGTGAATCTGGTGCACAAACTTCTGGCACTTTTCGCACTTGCGAACATATTTCTGGGCGTCGGCTTGCATGCACGGCCACCAATAGCCTTGCGAAATAGCGCGGTAGGCCAAGGACCTGCCCCCCTATGTGACTGCCATAGATGCCTTCGTGAATTTCATACAAGAAGGTTTCCACGCTACTCAGGTGCACACACTTCAGGTATGGACCGGTGAAAGACTTTTTATACAAAACGCCTGAAGGAGAGAGCCAAAACTGCTCTGACCTTACACGCACTTTGTGTGCTTCCTTCTTGTCGGTTGGAAGAGTCTGTTCTTTGAGGAAAACGACGATAGGGTCCATCCAGGAAGGACCTAGCTCGGCGCAGAGTACTTCCGTCTGCTCGGTTTCTTCAATACTCAGCCGGGGAAGATATTCAATTAACAGGGGGTTAGGAGATGCGCAATCAACCATTGAGGCGAGGCCGGCCAACTCATCAGGTTGTTCTCTTCTCGGCCAATCTGTTGAACTCTGATTGCCTGAAATTGCTTGATATGTTCCCTGACCAAAGCTTGGTACTTTGCCATTCTGTCATCCTTTGCTTCATAAATCCCAGCGACTTGGTTAACCATAAGCTGGGAATCACTGTACACCATTAGCTCGGAAGCTTGCATCTGAAGCTCGCTTTTGAGACCGGCCAAAAGCGCCTCGTACTTAGCCTCGTTGTTGGATGCTGGAAAGCCAAGGGTGATAGAGTGTTCAATTGTCAACCCGTCTGGGGATATCAAAACTATACCTAGCCTGGCGCCGTGACGGTTCGAGGATCCATCAACAAAAAGTTTCCACATCTCCCCCACAAAGAGCTTCCAGCATTCTGAGGGGTCTTGAGAAGCATGAAGGTTGATGGGATCACGACTGCTCGGCTGTGCGGTTTCAAGTTCTGTGTTGATCGGTTCTAACTCAGTCACCCTTGATGATTCGGCACCGGACTAATCCGCAATGCTCAAGTCCGTAAGCGAATCACCAGGTTGCGGTATTATGCCGGCCGCAGGCTCTGAGCTGTGTGGTTCCATTTCTTCCCCCCTTGGTGATGCGGGACCGGGCAGAGCTGGTTGGTCGGTGATATTCAACTCCGTCATCGCATTACCAGGTGGTAAAACTGTACAAACTGAGGGTGCTTCAGTGGTGCGCGCAAACTCCGCGTCACTACCTCCACCAACTGGTTGTATCTCGGTTGCACTTGCGTTCACTCATCATCTGTCGCGGTAATATCGACCGGGCATACCGGATGAGTTCCAGGTGAGAATTCGGCGACGAAGTCGGCCAAAGTCTGGGCTTTGATGGCAGTATGCGGCTGGAACTTCACATCAAACTGTCCCAACTCGACCGCCCACTTGAGAATCCGACCGGAGAAGTCTGCCCGCTCGAATAAAGCTTTGAGGGGGAATTCGGTCAAGACGATGACGGTATGTGCATGGAAATAGTGCGCCAACTTTCTTGAAGCCATCATTAATGCCAAAGCAAGCTTCTCCAACGGCAAGTATCTCGACTCTGCCGGTAGCAAAGTTTTGCTGACATAGAAGATGGGGAGGTGCTTGATTCCTTCAGCCCGGACAAGCACCGCACTGACTGCATGCTGTGATACAGCCAAATAAAGATAAAGTTCTTCTCCAGGCTCCGGTGTGACCAACAGTGGCGCTGAAGAAAGATACTCCTTGAGCTCGGCCAAAGCTCGGTCACACTCTTCATCCCAGGAGAACTTTGATTTTAAAGACTGAAAGAAAGGGCGGCAGCGATCTGATAACCGGCTTATAAATCGATTAAGCGCGGCGGCCATCCCAGCAAGATGCTGCACGTCTTTCGCCGAGCTAGGCTGTTTTAACATTTGCACGGCTTGGATTTGTGTAGGGTCTGCTTCGATACCCCGGTTCATGACTAAGAATCCCAAAAAATTTTCGGACCCCACGCCGAAGGCACACTTGGACGCATTCAGGTGTAGCTTGTGCTTTTTGAGAATGGCGAACATCTCGGCCAAGTCGGACAAATGATCTGTCTGATGTTGACTTTTAACCACCATATCATCAATGTAAGCTTCCATTGTCTGGCCAAGCAAAGGAGCGAACATCTTGGTCACCATCCTCTGAAAAGTTGCCTCGGCGTTCTTCAAACCAAAAGGCATGACTCGGTAGCAGAAGAGTCCCCTTGGTGTAGTAAATGAGATGATTTCTCAGTCGGGGCCATGCATGGAAATCTAATGATAGCCGCGGTAGGCATCCAAGAAACTTAGCCTATTATGTCCAGCCGTCAAATCCACAAGCTGGTCAATTCTAGGCAAAGGAAAGCTATCTTTCGAACAAGCTCGGTTGACGGTCTTGTAATCAACGCAAACCCGCCACTTCCCATTCTTTTTCGGTACCACAACTGTATTTGAGATCCACCGAGGATAGTGCACTTCTTGAATCGCTCGTGCCTCCAGCAAATTCTTGACTTTCTCCGCAACTACCTCGGCGTGATGCAGCGCCGATCTCCTTGTTCGCTGAATGACTGGCTTGGCTCCGGGGAAGACATTGAGATGATGACAAATAAAACTTGGATCGAGGTCGGGCATGTCGTAAGGCGACCATGCAAAAACCTCGATGTTGGCCATCAAAAACTCAACCATCTCGGTCCGTTCTGTGGCTGTAAGGCTAGAGCCGAACAAGAAGAACTTGTCCGGCTGCTCTGTATCAATTCGCACCTCCACCAATTCCTCGACAGCTTTGTCCTCGGCTTTGGTGCCCACATCATCCAAGACACCTTGGTCCTCCGGTCCCTCAATCATCTGAACAAATCCTTTGGCAGCTCGGCTCCCGTTGACCGCCACGAAGCATTGCTTTGACATGACCTGATCGCCCCAAATCTCCTCAATTGCCCCCATGGCCGAAGGGAATCTCATTACTTGGTGAAAAGTCGATGCCACGGATTGCATAGCGTGAAACCACCCCCTTCCAAGGATCAAATTGTAAGTAGATGGCACCTATAACACCCAGAACTCCACTTGTTTGACCACGGATCCCGCTTTGACCGGCAGGATAATCTTTCCCAAAGGCCACTCCGGTTGTGAGTTGAAACCAACCAATGGCGAAGTCGCAGGGGCCAGATCTGCATCTCGGAGCTTGAGCTGTTGGAAAGCGTCGTAGTACATGATCTCGACCGAGCTTCCCTGATCGATCAAGATCCGTTTTACTTCAAAATCTTTGATGCGGAGTGTAACCACTAAGGCGTCATTGTGCGGTGTCTCAATGCGCTCCAAGTCCCTTGAGGAGAAACTGATCACATCTTTCGCTTCCGTCTTCCCCCTCTTGAGCGCAGGCTGAACTGACAAAACTTCCCTCATGTGCTCTGCCTTCTTGATCATACCACGGAGCTTGCAAACACACGCCGGTTCCACTATGCCGTGGATGACATTCACAACCCCTTGAGGAGGTGCATCTCGGTTATCCGGTCCCCGCGGATCAACCAGAACTTGATTTGCCTTAACGCCCCCATCAATGTAAAAATCCAGGTGCCTGGCCGTGACTAGCTCTTCCAGGTGTTGCCTCAATGGCAAACAATCCTCTGTCCGGTGGCCTCGCTCCCGATGAAACGTGCAACGATACCGCGGATTGTAGCCTTTTTGTCCATCGCCCAACTTAGCAGGAAACTAGACATACTCTTCGTCTCGGATTTCACTAAGTATGCGATAGATCGAAATCTTGAAGACCATGGTTATGCCAGTCCTTGCCTTCAACCTTCTGTTTGCATCCGATACGTCATCTCGGGGGTAGTCATCCCGGTCATTCCGACGTCCTCTACCCCGGTTTTTACGATTCGAGCCACGGTCCGATTCCTCTGCGCGGTCACTTGAGCGGCTGGACTCTTGCCCAACTGCGTGCACTTTGCCTGCTGTCTTCTTGTCCGTTGCTATCGGAGTTGCCTTCACGGTAGATGCTGACGCATCATCCTCGACTCGGATGCGCTCATTGATGCGCTGCATGAGCTGGCCCATCGAGGTCGGTTGGTGCATGGTAAGCGAGTCCCGCAGTCTATATCCGACTGGGTGACCACGCTTGTTTTGAGTGATTTCAAGGTTGACCGGGCAATCTAAGATCTCGTTGAAGGTCTCCCAATACCTAGAGTTGTATGCCTTCAATGTGTCGCTCGGTTCCATCTTGACACTCAGTAAATGATCGACTTCCTTTGGTGTTTTTGTGTTGGTTTTGAAGCGCGTCACAAAGGCTTCGGCCAAATGATGCCACCGTTGTATGCTCCCTTCCAGTAACCTCTCGAACC
Organism: Camellia sinensis; assembly: GCF_055761805.1. Lineage (NCBI taxonomy): Eukaryota > Viridiplantae > Streptophyta > Magnoliopsida > Ericales > Theaceae > Camellia > Camellia sinensis. The sequence goes on along the minus strand of NC_138963.1, from coordinate 179,906,714 downwards.
ACTTCAAGCCCAGCTCGCCTAAACTTGACAGGAAGATCAGGCACATAAGTCCGTCATTTCGCCTATGTCCGGCCATAACCTGTCGGAAGTGGCTCACATGCATGTAAGGATCGGTTTTCCCCTCGTAAAGCGTGAACTTTGGCTGGTGGAAGCCTGCCGGAAGCGGTGTTGTTTCTATTTCCAGGGCAAAAGGGGTGGCACTCAGCCTGGCCAAATCTGAATCCACTAGGAGCGGCGCTGCTTGGCGGGGTGGAGGCATTCCGACCTCCTCGCTGGCGTGAACCCCGTAGGATAGCCGCTGGAACGCCGGTATCGTCTGAACTTCACGTCGGTGAGCCCGCTTCTTTAAGACCGCCCGCAAATCCTCTGAATGAGCGGAGTGAGAGTACTTCGACGTCATCGCCGGACGTGAGGGCCGGTAAGTGCTATCTTACGCGCTAGACTTCTCTGCATGCACGTCGGAATCACCAACCTGATAACTTCTGGTAATAGAAATGGATGGAGTGCGTCGCTGACTCTGACCGCCTGAACGGTGGGATGGGGTGCGTTCACTGTGGTCACCCACTCCAGCTACACCCTTCCCTTTGACATGCCGCTTGAGCTCCTCCATCTCCGCCGCCATTCGCCGGATGACAGCGTCTTGGTCCCTCAACTTGTGTTCCAAACGTCGGGCATGTGATTCTCTCCACCGCCGATGACCGTCCGGACTTCGTGAATGACCATAACTTCTCCCGCGTTTATCCCGCGCGTTTCCTGACTGTCCTCCGGTAGGTGTCTCCAAGTCCGCCATTGGATAGATAGCGGGAGGTCTTTCTCTCCTTCGGGTGAACTCCGGGGTGGCTCCGTCTATGGCAGACAACGAAAACTCATCGTTGTTAGCCATGGACGGCGATTAGATGAGCCTGGAAGACAAGGCTTTGTCTGTCAAGTTTCCCACAGACGGCGCCAATTGTACGGGGAGCAGATATCCCGACAAGCCCGTACTCTTTTCTTCCGAGCTCCGTTACTGTCCGATCACCTGCGAGCAAATAACGGTGAGCTACCCGGCGGTGTGTGGCCGAAAAACCCCTCCGACGATCAAGTTAGAACACACACACAGGCGAATAGATAGATAGAACGGTGAGTGTTGAGTGTTTTGTGTCTGTCTCACCAAATTTTTCCATCTCAACGCATGGGAGGCGCAGATTCGCTTATATACCTTCTGCGCCCCAAATCTACTCTCATTCGCCTCTCGACACGTGGTGCTGCTATCCCATCTGTCAGCACAAATCTTGCTGGGCACCACCTAACCCAACTGCCTTCCCATTCTCCTGGGAACTCGGCAGCCGGTCAGTACCATCTCGGCCATCGTCTGCCATGCTGCGCTTCTTGCCCAAGTATTCTAACAGCTAAGCTCAGATGGGGACCGGACTCGGCGGCATCTCGGCATAGCCGAGCTTGGGACAACTCACGCTTGTCCGCGGTCAACGAACCTGCCGAGCAAACAGGTACCCCGTCGTCACAACCACGGATCCTCGCAGCTTGTTCAATCCGTGCGCTGCCTTAACCGAGCAACTTCCTCCAAGGCCGGGCAATACAGCTCGGCCCCACACCCGTTTGGCCCAAATCTGCACGGCGCAACTCAGTCTGACCCAAATCTATCCGGCCCTTACCACGGCCCAATCCAAATCATAAATCTCCTTCTCACATGCAAAGCAACAGTAGAGCAGAGCAGTCGACCGACCGAACAACTGGGCGATCGACCAGTCAAGCTAATTTTATGCTTTTTTTCTTCAGTTTTACAGGACAATCACGGACATTCGGGAGACGTTTAGGGGACGTCCTTTACACCTTTTATCAGATATGAGGGAGTTACAGTGACTCTCCACAAATAGAGAGTTACTATAATAACACTTATATTTGGAGAGTTGTTTAGGAAAGCTGATGAAAGTATATAAAGGGATTTCAATTCCTTAAAATAAGTAAAGAGTGGATTTAGGGAGATTGTTAGGGATACTCTTAGTAGAATACCTAAACTATCCCCTCACCAAGTTCTTTTATTTATCTCATTTGAGAGAAGTTGGTTATTTTAATTAATTTTTTAATTTAATTATTTTAATCTAGTTTAAAAAGTTATATTCAGAGAAATAATTAATTAATTTTTTTATAGTTCATTTGATGATTATGAAAGAAAAAATAAAATAATTATAAATTAAATATAATATTTTATCTTATTAACTATTTTAATTTATTTTATTTTATTAATTATTTTATCTTTATTAACTATTTTAGCCCAAATAACCTTTTCCAAATCCTTCCCTCTTCCCCTTTTTTGTTTATTTTTTATTTTCTTTATTGGATAGAGATTGTATCAAGTTCAAAATTTGAGCTTCATCATTGCAAATCTTGTTTTAAAAAAAGATTGACAAATATAATGTTATGATTGGTGCATAAATTTAATTTTTTCAATGAATAATACATACCCAAAAATCTATAAAATAAACATTTCAAATTATCAATATAGAATCCGTGATAAACTCTAAAAATCTAACATAACAGTCAAATTCATATTTTAAAAAGAAAAGTTCAAGCTCTATTTGGTAAAGTTTTGATAATCAATTTTGGAAAATAATTTTTTAAAAGAGTTTGTAAAATTTTAAATTTTGTTTGATTGTATATCTTGAAAATAGTTTTGAAATGATTTGTAATTTTTTTTTTTATAGTTGAATAGATAGGTGTAACAGAAAAATTAGGTGTAACAGAAAAATCGATCGATTGATATGTAAAATATGAGAGAAGAAAATAACAAATAAAAAAATTAATTAATTGATGTGTAAAATGTGAGAGAATGAAAAAAGAAAAAGAAAATAATTTTAAAAATTTTAAACAAAACAAATTTTTTGGATGGTAACTAGGGTTTCAAACGAGCCGAGTCGAGCTTTAGTATGTTTGGACTTATTTATTAAGCTTTTAATGCACTCGAGCTCGAGCTCAATAAAAATTTAAAGAAACGAGTTGACTTAGGCTTGACTCGAGTTCGAGCCTATTCATGAGCCTTAACAAGCCAAAAAATTTATAAATTCATACTTGCGTATGAGACTAAAGTTATAATTAAAACTTTAATTATATAATTATATATACAATATATATATATATATATATATATATTCTAAAAAAACGTCAATATTTTATCAAAATAATAATATCTACTACTACTATTATATAAATGTACTATTTATAGTTAACTATTATTTACATTTATATTTTTTAAATATATAAAAAAAAACATATTTATCTTATTTTTTATGCATATTTTTATATTATTTAATATATAAATATTAAATATTAAATGAATCAGCTAACGAGTTGAGTTTACAAGCTAAACTTTAGAATGTTTGAGCTTATTTATTGAAAATTTAACGAGTTCGAGCTCAAGCTCGAACATAATCGTAAAAAAAAAAAAAAAAAAAAAAAATTAACGAACTAAGTTCAAACAAACTCTTATCAAGCTGAGTTCAATTTACTCACGAACGAGTCTATTGGTTTGCAGCAATAAGGGTAATGAAACACAACCTCAGTTTTCTATTCAGTTCTGCTACAGACCTCGAAATGAGATCTGCCGCGAATGGCTCGAGCCCCAAGATTTCGTTTTGGGGTAAAATTTCAAAAAAAAAAAGAAAAAAAAAGCAACAAAACTAGTGATGGCCTTGGTGTCCCCTGTCAATCCATTCAAGAAGAGAGAGAGAGAGAGAGAGAGAGAGAGAGAGAGAGAGAGAGAACCACCAAGAATTGCAAGTTCTTCCATGAATTGAAACAAAGTTCAAAATCTGAAATTAAAAATAAAATCAAATCAAGATAAATCAAATTAGCAATTAGCAAATCAGTGGCGGTAATGGAGAGAGAGAAGTCGGCGGAGCAGTTGGGGAGCTGGAGGGAGGGAAGAGTTTGGCGGCGTCGCAGTCGGTGGCGCTGTGGAGGGAGGGTGGTTGAGAGCAGGGGACGGTGGAGGTGGGGATGTTGAGGGATTGGAGGGCTGTGAGTTCTCTTGGGTCAAGGATTGAGGAGGATGAGGGGATGGTGATGATGAGGGGGATTGGGTTGGGGAGATGGTAGTGGTGGTGGTGCTGGGAGGAGAAAGAGAGAGAGAGGAGGTGGGAGATAAGAGAAAGAGAGAGTAGGGGGCCATGGTGCCATTGGTGAGCTAGAGAGAAAGAGAGAGAAAGACGATTCAAAACAATTCGTGCCTCGAATTGTCGAGGCCTGAAGCATTTTTCTTTTCCATTATACTTCATTATCCTCTTTATCGACCAACAAATTTGAAATGATGATCTAGACTTTTCCCATTTCACAAGATTTGCAATCATTCTGAATGAACTTTGTTTGGTGTGATTTTTTAAACTAATTTTAAAAAATAATTTTTTAAAAATAGTTGATAAAATTTAAAAATTTATTCAGTTATATATTTTGAAAATAATTTTTAGAAATTTAAAATTTTAAAACTTGCTTAGTTTTGAATTTTCAAAATTAATTCTTGAGTTTTTGAGTTTTTATTTTTTCATGTCTTGTTGTCATTAGTAAACTTTTTTTTTTTTTTTTTTTTTGTATTTTTGCCAATTGTTTTTAAAAACATTTTAGGTGCACCCAATCTAAATAGAGATCAATTTTATTTGAAATAGTTTTGGGAATAAAAATAAATTTAGAATATATTTCAACTAATTTTGAGAATAAAAGTAAATTTGAAATATATTTAAAATATTTTGAGAATAGTTTTCATAATAGAGATAAACAAATGAATTTTCAATTTTAGGCTCTAAAAAGCCGTTTTGAAAATTTGAAAAATAGGTTAAAAGTTGATTTTTTGGTTTTTTTATTATTTTTTTTAGAAAAATACGTAAAAAGTAAATAAATGATGTGATTCAAAAAAATTAAAAAAATAACTAAAAAAACCAAAGTGCCAAAATTGGCCAAAGTTTTTATTTAATTTAGGTTATAACATTAGTTGGACAATCATATTTATAAAATATGAATTTAAAAATCCACTTTTTAAGCCAAATCATCAAATTTTGTATTTTAATTTTATATTATCGATATTTTTGCTTTGACATGGACACTTTTAAACGAAAAGTGAAATTTCCATTCATCAAAAATGCTTTAGAGCTCTAATATAGGAGCTTTAATAGTTCTAATGGGAATGTAGGACCCACACTGATGTGATGTTTGTGCCTTGTCTTGTTTTTTTTTTTTTTTTTTTTTTTATTGCTTGGACACATCACTAGAGCTCAAATTAGAGCTCTAGATTTAGAGCTCTCTAGCATCTCCCTTCCATTCATACTATCAACCATGAAATCGTGATAGTGTCCCACGGGTTGCGTGTACGTAGAATTCGCATCTTGAACTAAAATGTAATAACGTCGTAGTGATAGGAAAATAAAATATTTATAAACAAAAAAAAAAAAAATATGATTGATACACTTAAAATTTGAATTTATTAGAATTGCCCGGATTATATAAGATTGACGACCGACGTCATCCGTATTAATTATGATTATCACCCTTGTCATATGTGATTATTGTGCGGGAGTGATTTCCTCACTATGAAAAATGGTTGGACTTCGTGAAAGGACAACATGCTCTAAGAATTGGAGATCTATACAGAATAACAAATGGTGAGACTGTTCGACCGAGGTTTGGTCGGAAACCCCTTCAATGGTGAAGTCAGTGTGACAACCCTCACTTCTGATTAGTGCTAATCTGTGATTAAGCGTGATAAACAACCGATTAAGTTGAAATTCTGACCTGATTGCATGAGTGTATTGCATTAGTTACATTTCTATCTGTTTGTCATTATATGATCTGTTCATGTGCGAATTGAAGGCCTTATCGACAACCGAATCAAAAATTGATTAGTATTTTATGCTAATTAGGATTTATGGTATTTTATGGTAGGTTTAATTAGAATTCAATTTGGAATGGTTAAATTAGTATTATTGTTAAATTATGTGAACCAAGGTTTATTACCTTTTTGCCATTGAGTGGATTGACTCAAAAACCCACCCTTATAATGTCTTATTCATATTTGATGCATCCTTTTGCTCATCCTCTAGGCCAAACCGAGTGAGAAAGGGAGAGTGAGAGAATTGAGTTCTTCAAGAAGGTTTTTTTACTTGAACTTAGAAGAATTGAAAGAGAATTGGCAAAATTGAGCTTCAACATCTAGAATTGAAGACCTAAGGTAGGAATTCACCTTCTTCATTATGAAATTAAGTTGTTTCTTGCATGGTTCATGGAGATTTGGAGTTTAAAGTCAATAATTAATTTGAAAGAGTTGAATTGTGAGCTACTTCATGCATGCATGTACATGTTCTTGCATTTTGAGGTTGTTTTCATGAAAATTCTTACATGCATGTCCACATTTTAGTTGTGGTCCATGAATTCATCATGTTTTTGTAGGGATTGACTCATTTGATCATGTGTTAGAAGTTTTGAATTCAAATGAACACATGCATGATATATTGACATCATGTTCTTGAAGTTTTAATTGAAATTGTGTTCAATTGTCTCACCTTTGAGCTTGATTTTACAAAATTGATCTTCAAAATATGTTGTAGTATGAGTTTGCAAGTGTTTTCTAGGAAATGGGCCCAAAAGGTTGAGTTTTGATGTGTTGAACGCTTGGTTTGAGCTTTGAAGGCAAATCTGGAAATTTCAGATTTGGCTTCTACGCTCGAGCGAAAGATTCCATGCTCGAGCGACCATCGTTTTGTTCAGAGCTCCGCTCGAGTGACGGAATGCTGGCTCGAGCATAGATTGCAAGCTCTCAGGTTTTTGGTGCACGCAGACGCACGCTCGAGCGACAAGACCTATGCTCGAGCGAAGAGCTGTGTCTCACGCTCGAGCGAGCATCGAGCGGGGATTTTCAACAACCAATACTTTTGCATTTTTATAGACCGCTCGAGCAAAGGAGTTTGCGCTCGAGCGACCCCTCTGTTTTGGAAAGCTCGCTCGAGCGTAGAAAGCCATGCTCGAGCGAGACCCATGTTTTCAGTAAATTTTGAAAAGTGTTTTAAAGTGCATTTTTGCATCCTCATTCCATCCTAGGCATTCCTAGGCCAAGTTTAAGGCATATTAATGAGGATAATGTTATAGAACCACACCGTGTATAATTAGGGGCTAAGTTATTAATCTCGAGTGTGTGTTCGTTCTGCAATTGTAGGGTTGGCATCCGAGGACGCTCGTTAGCTTGTCTATAGCCCAGTGCTCTATGAGTAACAATGTTGTAAAGATGTATTCAATTATGATTATTTTCTGAATGATCAACTGTACTGCTTACTGAAATGTCATTGTTCAATGAATGAATGTTTGTCCTATTTGTAAACTGTACTCGTGGCATCCATAGCAACCTACTGTTACTGTTACTGCTACTGTTACAGAGATTTCTGTCGGTTCCAATGTTGGGACCACTACTGTTCACTGTTTGATGGCCATCAGCTGACTGTTCGGTCTGTTAAGACCTACTGTACTGTTTTGCTATTGCACGTACTACGTATAACTGTTATGAATTCTAAATGACTGATTTGGCATAAATATGAGCCACTGATTGAATAACTAATTTACTGATGCAAATGACTGGTTTAACTAATGAAAGGATATTTATTCTTAACCCCTTTACGCACATGTTATTCACTGGGCGTTAGCTCACTGTTTATATTTATATGTAGGTGTCCAGGCATCAGACCGATGCCTGGAGCGTCAAGTTAAGCTCCCGTTTTGTCAAGCTAACCACCGTGCCTCACCTCGAGGTTCCGAGCCTGTTCAAGCTAAGGCTATTTTGGGGTGTCTCAGTTTCACCCTTTTGTTTCTGATTTGTAGTAAATGTTTTAGACTCGCCTGTACAGTTGTAGTTAGGGATTTGGTCCCTAACCTGGATGTTTGTATATATGTTTTGGTTATCAATGTGGCTTATTTATAAAGGTCTTTTAGATTCAGACTGTCACAGCTCATTGTACATATTTTATTTACTGTTTTGGCTTCCGCCAGCCCCTTTACTTTGTATTATTGTCATTACTGTTAAGCAGGCCTTTGGTAATCACGGATTACTGGCCGGTTGCGATACTAAACCCATAGGGGTGAGTTTGGGTCGTGACAGAGTGGTATCAAAGCGATGTCAAAGCACGAGTTACACCGCACACACGTGTCCAAATGAGCTATAAGATGTCCTAGAAATGTAATTAGGGCATTGCATGAGCATGAGAAAGTGTGTGTGGCTATGATATGAATATATGTGTTAATGTGCTAATATGCTTAAGTCAGTAACTTCCTATGTTTATTATTACTGTATTGCATATAGTGAAATGGACAATGCAAGAAATGCCGATGAATCTGAGTCATTTGAGGCAAGAATGGCAAGGTTAGAAAGAACAGTTAAACTATTGACTGAGGCCCTAAGGCAACAACAAAACCAACAGCCCCCACCTCTTCCAGTACAACCTGAACAGAATGTTAATGATGATATAATTGCTTTGACACAGAAGTTCAACAAAATGAAACCGTCATCATTCCAAGGAGGCCTTGAACCATTAAAGGCCGAAGTATGGGTGCTAGAAACTGAAAAATTGTTCGAAGTGTTTTCTTGTTCGGAGGCACACAAGGTGTTACTGGCTACCTTCACTTTACAAGAAGAGGCCAGACGGTGGTGGATGCTCGTCTGTGACACCAATAATGCTATGACTTGGGCTCAGTTTAAGGAGTCCTTTGAAAAATACTTTCCCCAGTGTGCCTGAGATCGCAAAGTGACCGAGTTTGAACAGTTGAAAAAAGGTACTATGTCGGTGGTAGAGTATGAATCTAAATTCACTGAACTCGCCAGATATGCACCACACATGGTGGACACTAATTGTAAAAAGGTCAGGAAGTTTAAAGGCGGCTTTAATGTCGAGATACTTGATTGAATTAATGTCCTGAAGTTACTTAAATATGTAGATGTTCTTGACAGAGCAATAATAGCTGAGTTGAATATCAAAGCATTAAAATAGACTGAAACACCCGCGACCGAGTGGCGCGGTAAGAAACGGGGCTTTAAGTTTAAGAAAGGCCGGAACAGTTCATTGAATAAGAAGCAGAACACAGGGTCAACAAACAGTTCTAGTCAGGGAAGTGGTTCCATACCACCCTGCTCCGAATGTGGAAAAAGGCATAAAGGGGTTTGCTATAAAATTTCTGGTGCTTGTTACAGGTGTGGCAAGGTAGGCCATATGGTCAAAGATTGCCCTTCCACTCCCCAAGGCAATAGTAAAGCTGCAGCTAGTGCCGCAGCATCAACTGTTATACTGAAACCCAATCCCAAAGCTACTGGAAAGGAGCTTTTAAGGCAAGGCCGGGTGTTTGCACTCGTGCCGGGAGATGTGCAGAATACCGAGACAGTTGTGTCAGGTATACTCTCAATTTGTGCTCAAAATGCTTATATTTTGATCGATTCGGGGTCTACACATTCATTTGTCTCGCATGCTTTTTTGCGAAAATTAAATAGACCACTGGAACCCATGAACTATTTGTTAGCTGTATTTTCACCCGCTGGGAGATCCATGACTTGTGCTTATGTGTATCCTGCATGTGAAATTGTTGTTGGAGATGTACACTTGTATATTGATTTACTGCCTTTGAACATTGATCATTGCGATGTAATTTTGGGAATGGACTGGTTAACAAAATATCATGCTACCATAGACTGTGTAACGAAACAAGTTGTTTTCCGTCTACCTGGATTACTTGAATTTATGTTTAACGGAGTTGGTGTAGTACCTCCCCCATATCTAATTTCGTCCATGAAAGCCTTTAGATTGATTAAAAAGGGATGTAAAGGGTATCTATGCTGCATATTGACTGTACCTACTGATACTAAAGCTAATGTGGACAGTATTCCTATAGTCAGAGAATTCCCAGATGTCTTTCCAGATGATTTGCCAGGGGATTTGATTGATAGGGAGATTGAGTTCACCATTGAAGTGTTACCGGGTACACAGCCAGTTTCCAAAGCTCCGTACAGAATGGCACCTACCGAATTAAAAGAACTGAAAATTCAGTTGCAAGAATTGTTAGATAAGAAGTTCATCAGGCTTAGTACTTCACCGTAGGGCGCACCAGGCTTATTTGTGAAAAAGAAAGACGGCTCCCTAAGACTCTGCATTGACTATCGTGAACTGAACAAGGTAATAGTGAAAAACAAATATCCATTGCCTCGTATTGATGATTTGTTTGACCAGTTACAGGGTGCCCAGGTTTTTTCCAAAATTGACCTTAGATCTGGATACCACCAGTTGAAAGTCAAATCAGGGGACATTGAAAAGACTGCCTTTCGAATGAGGTATGGACATTATGAATTTCTTGTTATGCCTTTCGGAGTTACTAATGCACCTGCTGCATTTATGGACCTTATGAACAGAATTTTCAAACCATTCCTCGATGACTTTGTGGTTGCTTTCATAGATGACATTTTGATTTATTCCAAGAATAGGGAAGAACATGAACGTCATTTGAGAATTGCTTTACAAACCTTAAGAGAACAGAAACTGTATGCTAAATTGACAAAGTGTGAATTTTGGCTTGATAATGTTATGTTTTTGGGACATGTAATTAGTAAGGATGGCATCTCAGTGGATCCATAGAAGATTGAAGCAATGGTGAATTGGCCTAGACCGACTAATGTTACTGACGTTCGAAGTTTCTTAGGCTTGGCCGGGTATTACAGAAGATTTGTGAAAGACTTCTCCAAAATTGTTCTACTATTGACTCAGTTGACTCAAAAGGGAATATCATTTGACTGGACCGATCAAAGAGAATCAGCTTTTCAAGAATTAAAGACTCGACTTGTGACTGCACTGATTCTTACCCTACCTTCAGGTACGGATGGATTTACTATTTTTAGTGATGCTTCTTATAAGGGTTTGGGATGTGTTTTAATGCAGAATGGTAAGGTTGTTGCGTATGCTTCTCGACAATTGAGACCGCATGAAAAGAACTACCCTTCTAATGATTTGGAACTTGCTGCAGTGGTATTTGCATTGAAAATTTGGCGCCACTACCTTTATGGGGCTACATGTGAGGTGTACACCAATCACAAGAGCTTAAAATATTTCTTTACATAGAAAGAGTTGAACATGGGGCAGTAGAGATGGTTAGAACTGATAAAAGACTATGACTTGCAAATTCTGTACCATCCGGGGAAAGCTAACACCGTTGCTGATGCACTGAGTTGGAAATCGATTAGGAATTTGGCCTGTTTACTCACCGGACAGAAAGAATTGCTATGTGGCCTTGAAAAGTTCGAAGTTGAGATTGTTTTGTATGAACAAGGTGGAACATTTGCTGCTATTTCTGCTCAACCGACTCTTATTGAAGAGATTAAAGAGAAACAACACCTAGATGACTATCTGAAAAAGATCATTGATGAATGAGAATCCAAACCGAGGCCGGATTTCAGATTTGAAAACAATGTATTGAAATTTTAGGAAATGTTGTGTGTACCGAATGATTCTAAACTGAAAAGGTGAATTTTGCAGGAAGGCCATAATTCAAAACCTTCTATCCACCCAGGAAACACAAAAATGTACCAAGACTTGAAACTTAACTTTTGGTGGCTGGGAATGAAGAAAGAAATTGCCGAGTTTGTATCGAAATTCCTACACTGCCAACAAATCAAAGCCGAACATCAACGACCCGCAGGCTTACTTCAGTCCTTACCAATACCAGAGTGGAAATGGGAACATATTACTATGGATTTCATTGTTGCATTACCTCGCTCCAGTAAAGGTATGGATTCAATTTGGGTTATTGTTGATTGAATGGCTAAATCTGCTCACTTCTTACCTGTCAAAACAATCTATAATGCCGACAAATTGGCTACAATTTATATTGACGAGATTGTTAGATTGCATGGAGTGCCTGTAGCTATTATTTCTGACAGGGATTCGAAGTTTACATCGAGATTTTGGCAAAGTCTTTAAACAGCATTAGGTACTGAATTGAAACTGAATAGTGCCTACCGTCCTCAGACAGATGGCCAGTCAGAAGGACCATCCAGACTCTGGAGGATTTACTGCGTATGTGTGTTCTTGATTTCCAAGGAAATTGGGAAAGCCATTTACCTTTAGCTGAATTTACCTACAACAACAGTTTTCACTCGAGCATTGGTATGGCGCCTTTCGAGGCTTTATATGGAAGAAAATGTCGATCTCCTATTTGCTGGGCAGAAGTTGGAGATAGGCCTTTGCTTGGGCCCGAGATTGTACATGAAACTACGGAAAAGGTGAAACTGATTCAACAAAGATTGAAAACCGCACAAAGCCGACAGAAAAGTTATGCGGATGTCTGAAGGCGAGACAGGGAATATGAAGTGGGTGATCATGTTTTTGTTAAAATGACACCAATGAAAGGGCAGACTCGCTTTGGAGTCACCGAGATATGTCGGACCGTATGAGATCATTGAAAAAATTAATCCGATGGCGTATCAAGTAGCGCTTCCTCCGGAAATGGAGAATATGCATAATGTCTTCCATATTTCAATGTTGAGGGATTATCTTCGGGATCCCTTCCATATTATTGAGCCTACCCGTGTAGTGCTAAGTGATGACTACACTTATGAAGAACGGCCTATTCAGATTGTAAACCGACAAATCAAGAAGTTGAGGAACAAAGAAATTCCATTAGTGAAAGTGGACTGGCAAAACCATGGTGGCATTTATGCCACTTGGGAAAGGGAAGACGATATGATGAAAAGATATCCGGAATTGTTCCCCCTGAATCCAGTATTCTTCCAAATGAAGGTAATCCGAGTTTGGAGAACCAAACTCTTTTAAGGAGGGAAGACTGTGACAACCCTCACCTTTAATAAGTGTTAATCCGTGATTAAGCATGATAAGTAACCGATTAAGCTGAAATTCTAACCTGATTGCGTGAGTGTGTTGCATTAGTTGCATTTTTATTTGTTTGTCATTATATGATCTATTCATGTTTTAATTTCGAACTGCGAATTGAAGGCCTTATTGGTGACCGAATAAGAAATTGATTAGTATTTTATGCTAATTAGGATTTATGTGATTTTATGGTACGTTTAATTATAATTCAATTTGGAATGGTTAAATTAGTATTATTGTTAAATTAATTGAACCAAGGTTTATTACCTTTTTGCCATTGAGTGGATTGACTCAAAAACCCACCCTTATTATGTCTTACTCATATTTGATGCATCATTTTGCTCATCCTCTAGGCCAAACTGAGTGAGAAAGGGAGAGTGAGAGAATTGAGTTCTTCAAGAAGGTTTTTTTGCTTGAACTTAGAAGAATTGAAAGAGAATTGGCAAAATTGAGCTTCCACATCTAGAATTGAAGACCTAAGGTAGGAATTCACCTTCTTCATTATGAAATTAAGTTGTTTCTTGCATGGTTCATGGAGATTTGGAGTTTAAAGTCAATAATTAATTTGAAAGAGTTGAATTGTGAGCTACTTCATGCATGCATGTACATGTTCTTTTTTGAGGTTGTTTTCATGAAAATTCTTACATGCATGTCCACATTTTAGTTGTGGTCCATGAATTCATCATGTTTTTGTAGGGATTGACTCATTTGATCATGTGTTAGAAGTTTTGAATTCAAATGAACACATGCATGATATATTTACATCATGTTCTTGAAGTTTTAATTGAAATTGTGTTCAATTGTCTCACCTTTGGGCTTGATTTTACAAAATTGATCTTCAAAACATGTTGTAGTATGAGTTTGCAAGTGTTTTCCAGGAAATGGGCCCAAAAGGTTGAGTTTTGATGTGTTGAATGCTTGGTTTGAGCTTTGAAGGCAAATCTGGAAATTCCAGATTTGGCTTCCACGCTCGAGCGACCATCGTTTTGTTCAGAGCTCCGCTCGAGCGACGGAATGCTGGCTCGAGCGTAGATTGCAAGCTCTCAGGTTTTTGGTGCACGCAGACGCACGCTCAAGCGACGAGACCTATGCTTGAGCGAAGAGCTGTGTCTCACGCTCGAGCGAGCATCGAGCGACGATTTTCAACAACCAGTACTTTTGCATTTTTACAGACTGCTCGAGCGAAGGAGTTTACGCTCGAGCGACCCCTCTGTTTTGGAAAGCTCGCTCGAGCGTAGAAAGCCACGCTCGAGCGAGACCCATGTTTTCAGCAAATTTTAAAAGTGTTTTAAAGTGCATTTTTGTTCCTAGGCCAAGTTTAAGGCATCTTAATGAGGATATTGTTATAGAACCACACCATGTATAATTAGGGGCTAAGTTATTAATCCCGAATGTAGGAATGGCAATGGGGCCGGGCGGGGTGGGGCCGGGGACCACACTCCCCGTCCCCGATCCCCGAAAGTGAGATATTTCCCGCCCCTGCCCCCGATCCCCAACGAGGACCCATAGCCCGCCTCCGTCCCCGCTCCCCGATCCCGAAAAATCCCCGGTGATATTTTTTTTTTTTGATCTGTAAACAATCCTATTGAAATATATTTTCAAACATATTTGTAACTCCGTCCATCATATTTTCTGTAAACATATTTGTAACTCTGTCCAGCATATTTTCATATTTGTAAATCTGAAATATATTTTCAAACATATTTGTAACTCTTCAAACAATCCTATTCAAACATATTTGTGACATTTTCAAATTAAAAAAATCTATAAACATCTAATTCAAACATATTTCAAATATGATATTTGTCAACATATTTTGTATCTCTAAAGAACAAAATAACATCTATGAATAACTCTGTCTAGCAGAATAGTCCTATTCAAATCAATATATACAAATCAATAAATCTGTCCAGCAGTTCTAAAAAAAAAAGAATCTGTCCAGCAGCATTCTAAACAAAAGAATCTGTCCAGCAGCATTTAGCATAGTAGAGAGAAAAGCATCCTATTCAACAAAATAACACAAACAACAAAACAGATGTCTAGCAGCCCCACACAAGAAAATTCAACAAGTTGCAAAGAGAATAATTAGTCCCAAGCACAACCCGCAAGGGATAGGTTACCCAAAAAGTGAAATTTAAAAAAAAAATTCCATTACAACATAAAAAATCAAATGAATTGTTTCTCCAATTCTCATACAAACCACACAACTACTTTCATCATCTCCTTCAACTTGAATTCCTGTTAAATAACAAAAGGAAAGAAACAAATAATTAATACTAATAATAAAATGTAAAAAATGTTAACAATTTAAACCAAAAAGATGACAACTAACACAAAAGTGGCACATGACTCTTCTGAGTCGATCTCATCATCATCATATATAGTTGCATAGCCCACCGATTCCAATGTTGAATTTCCTAAAAAGTAAAGAATATAAATTCAGTATTGAAATTATTCCATGGTAATATAAATAATAAAAGTGAAATAATAATATGTAGATTAGATGAAATAATACCTTTCATCTCGCACCCCACAACCAACTTTGTGCACACATTAATGCTTCTAATGTGTTTGGATGAAGTCTACTACGATATGGACTCACCAACCTTCCACTACTACTAAATGCTGACTCAGAAGCAACAGTGGATACAGGAATAGCTAAAATGTCCCTAGCTATTGCCTGTAAAGTCGGATACTTTGGTCCATTAATGTAGACACCCCATTTTTTTGACCGTCCTCAAGACTTGGACGTCACCGTTTGAACACCCGGTGATCATCCATGTTTGTGTTCGTTTGGAGTTTCCGGAGGTCTCGGCTACGCACTTTGCCTCAGGATCTCCGAACTCGACTGTTTAGTGTCTGGTTTTGCACCAAACACTTGTGTTTTGCCTTGGAGGGGTAGGGAATGCCTTGTAAGGCATCCCCACACATCACCGGCCATGGCCAGAGGCCACCGGCTGGTGTTTTGTTGCCATCGGCAATGTGTATTGCCGGTCGACATTCTTTGTTGCCGGTCGGCAGTCCATTTTGTCAAAATGGCAATTTTGAACGGCCGATCACTGTTCATCTACTTTTAGTAGATATTTTGTGCCAGCTGTGATAGCTGGCACCCACTCTGTTCCCCTCCATACACATGTATGGAGGGATTTCCCTCTAAGCAAGCTTGTTTGGTAAGCTTTGCAAGGGGGACTTCTATAAGAGGAGAGCTCTTCTCCTTCTTCTAGGTTGGCAATTTTGAAAGAAAAACCAGAGCTTATACATATACATACACACTCTCTCTCTATATTTCCCTCTCTCTCCTCCATTGTGTGTGTTTTGTGGCCTAAAAGTGCATTTTTACCTTAGTTTTGCACTAACACACACACTACCACACCTTACTTCGACTTTGAAGGACTTTGAGGGGTGTTTGTTGAAGTTTTGGACTGGTTTTGGTCAATAGAGGGTGGCTGGACCAATTGTTCTTCAAAGGTTCTTCAAGGGTAATCACTTTACTTTAGTTTTCCCAATCTTGCATTGGCTTTTGACCTATCTTGCTTTCTGTTTTAGGCTTTGTGTATGACATGACAAAGCTTTGTATTTTCATGCTTAAGATATCTCATTGAGGTCGTTTTGGCATTGGGGGTCGAACTCCTCTCCTTAGGCCTCTTTTGGCCTATTTTGGTGCCCTTTTCTTTAAGCTTTGTTTACTTTGTTGTGTTGGTCTTCTCACCACTGAAATCCAATGGATTTTTAGTGGTGATGGAGTGCTTTTGAGGTCTTGCATAGGGGAGGGACACCCCTCCCCCCTTTTGTCTCTCTTTTATCCTTGTTTTGGCTTAAAGGGCAACATGCATGCTTAATCATTTTTGGTCCCATTTCAGAAGCTTTTTGGGTGTTTTGGGTCATATTATATCTCTGTCCAATGGTGGTTTATTGGCCCTTAGCATGCATTTTATACTTGCTTTGTAATTCTCCATCTTGCCTAGAAGTGTGCTATGTGTTTAGCCTAGCATATCCTCTTGTTTTGGCTTTGCTTTGTGAGGCTCTTGGCCATATTTTGTCATGCATGAGGTCTGTTGGCCACTGATTTGGACTTGTTTAGCATGCTTGGTATAGTTACGTTGCATTTTGGCTTGTAAGCCTCGAGTGTGTGATTCTCTAGCACGCTTAGCTTACCTTAATCTCATGACTTGACATCATTGTAGATCATATTTCAGTCCCTAATCCATGCTCGTATGTTTGTCTTCATCATCTCTTTCATGCTTTGAGGGGTTGTCCTTTTATGCCTTGGAAATGGTCATTGTGCATGCCCATGCGTTTAGATATTAGGCTGCCATATCAGTGGGTTTTGAGGGTCCTTTTTGCATACTAGAACTCTGTTTCGTATTGAAAAATTCATGCCATGTTTGCTTGGGATAAGTATTGAGTGATGCTCCTTTTTGGTGGCCTTGAACGCCCTTGTTTTGGACTCATTCCTTGGCATGTTTTGACCATGATCTACGCATGCTTTAGTCTTGTTTTGGAGTCCCTTGGGACTGTTTTAGGTCATTTTGGTCCTTTAAGGTTTGGTTGACATAGCTTTGGTTTGACCCCCTTTATTGGCTTCAAGTAGTGGTCATTGTTGCATGCCTTACTTGCATGATTTGTTCGATTTGGCATCATCCTCTATTCATTTTTAGAGCCTAGCATGTTGGTTTAATGCCCTTTTATATCGCCTTTAAGTATGCTTAGAGTCGTCCCCTTTCATGCTTAGGTGAGGGACCTTGTTGTGTGCATGCTTGCATGCATCATTTGTGCTCTTATACATCATTTTGGCCACTGTTTATGGCAAGGTTGAGGTCTGCCATTTATGGTTTAAGTCCACCATTGCATGCTTATCATATGCTTGTTGCTTATTTGGTTCATTATATGTTGTCCCATGCTAGCCTTATGGCATATTGGTCCATGTTTGCATCACATTTGCATCTCATATGACTAGCATTTTGCATACTTAACATGGTAGATTGCATCACATTTGACATGTTTTGCATCTTAGCATCATGTTACATTTTGAGCCATGTTGGCATAACATGCATTGCATTGCTTGGTTTGGAGTGTCAAACCAAGTGTGAGGGATGAGGGGTGTTTGTACTTCGAGTGACAAAACACACCTCAACCCTTGGTCACCGAGGCCCTTGACTTTGGCATGATAGGATCTTGGTCCTCATTTATGTGTTGCGTGCATTTGTACATCAAATTGCAACCTTGGCTCCTTAGCCTATCATGCATCAAATGCACTATTGATAGCTCGAGGGTCAAGGGCCATACCCCCTCAAGTCCGTTACATGATTGGGAGTGTAGCCATGCATACACTTGCTTGAAATTCCATGCCATACATTGTCTGTCCTTGTTGCTGTAAAAAACCAGATTCTGCAGGAACATTTTGTCGACCGGCAGTGTTCAGTGCCGACCGACAACCTTTCCTGGGCCGATATCTTCATCAATAGCCGATGGATATTTTCAATGGCCGGTGGACATTTCCTTCAGCCGATGGTGTTCCACAGTGTTCAAGTGACCTGTCCCAGAACTTTGGCAGTTTTCAGAGAAGCAGGGCAGTGTAAACAGAGGCGGCAGTGGTATGGTACGGACTTTCCAGGCAAGACGGGTTCGAGCATGCATCATTCGCGCATCCCGAGGCGGGGCTGTGGCCACCTTTCTTCTTTTTGCATTCATTCTGTTAAGTAACTAGAAATTCTGTAATAATTAATGTGTTTATTATTCGGACTGTAATATTTATTTGGACCCTCCGAGCGAGGGCAATTGTGTAATAAGTGTGCGTGAGTGTGTGTATGTCTTCCAGCCCCACGTCTTTCTTCCCTTTTATTTACCCGCTTATGATGGTAGACTAGGGCATATTTAAATTAGCATACCCCATGCTTAGCATGCGTGCATTCATACATTTGCCTTGCATGCACCGGGCTCGGCGCATCATTCTAACTGCATTTGTATTTCAATTCCAAATCGAATACGTGCATCAATTGATCGCATTTCACATGCCATGTTTAGGTTAGCCGAGCCTACTCTAATCGCATCCTGTATGTGTTGCATTAGTCAATTTGACATGAACTAGGACCATGCATGTTGGCTAACTAGTTTATTGTTTTGGCTCGGAGTACTCGGTAAGCATTTATGCTTTAGCATATCGCATGCGTGTGAATGCTATCATGACAGCGTGCTTACCATGTGGCTAGTTGCTTATGTGATAAACTGTTTGGATGCATGTGGGTGAAGGTTGGATTGTCTGAGTTGGAAAAACTCGTTGAAATCCGTATTTTAGCCTACTTGCGAGTAGCAAATTCCAAAGTGTTTTTCAAGACAAACGGATATGCAATGCTTATTTCCAAATTAGGCAATCTAGTCTATACTTGTGTGCTGTGCGCATAACATAGTAATTCTAGGCTAATAAATGGAATAAGAACACATAACGTTTTCAAAACTGGACATCACGGTTAGTAGAGGCCGATCTTCGGATCGGGCGAGAGGGGGTGCTCATAGCTGACCTTCCCCGATCGTACCCAAGCTCCCAAGCCAAGGCAACTCTGGTGATGACGGACACGTGGCCTTTGGCACCGAGCCAGGGTTTCCTAAATTCTCCCATTTTAAAATATTTAGGTGGCGACTCTGTATCTGGCAAAGCAGTCCATGTTTGGCACTTCTTTTCAAAAAAAATCTGTTTCTCAAAACGATTTGCCGGATTTGGACTCTTTGGTTCAGATTAAGAACCGTAACACAAATTGAGTCCGAACTGTAGTGAGGCCCACGGGCGCGTGCTACAATTAGCTTTCCACCAATTCAAAACATCAAAACCTGAAGTTCTTGGCAAAACATCATCTTCTAGATAATGGTCCAACTCTGATCTTACGTTCTTCATTTTTTTACTTCTCTTTCTATTAATAAACAAATCAAATTCTGAAAAGGTCTCTAGAACAATTTCTGGATGAGTAGAAGAGTCACCAACAACATCCGTCTCCATACCAACTCAGTGCTGATACTCTTGCAACAAATCATAACAAATCTGACGAACCCTATCAACTTCATCTTCAGCTTTGTCTCCATAAAGTTTTTCAAAATAAAACTCCAATACACTCATCTTATACCTAGGATCAAGTACAACTGCAACTCCAATAACACCATGTATCACTAACCAATATTTATCAAAATGTTTCCACCATTTTTTATGCCATTGTTCTAATCACTTCAATTTCACAAAAGAGCCATTGAGACAATGTCATCCTAATCTCATATAAAGCAGGGAAACAAACATTTGCTGTGGGATACTTTGTACCAGAAAACAACTCTGTGATAGAAAAAAAAAATCTTAAACCTCCCACTAATCTCTCTAACAAACTCCCATTCTTGCTCAGTTGGCACAGTCTTATATTGGGGCTCTCTAATTTTCAACCTAGAAAAGACATCCTTATACAACAAGGTCTGAAGCATCATGTAGGTTGAATTCCACCTAGTTTCATAATCAAGTCCTAATTTTTTGTATGTGGAATACGCAAGTGGTTGACTGTTTCTTCAAATTTTTCTAGTCTTTTTGGTGTTGCTGTCCAATAAGCTACACTCTCTCAAATTTTCTCCACACCCACTCGTATGACATCCAATCCATCTTTCACTATCAAATTCAAAATATGCGCACAACAACGCATATGAAACAAAGTACCACCCAACAAAAGTGATGTATTACTTAACTTATCCATCAACATGGTAATCATGGCATCATTTGTGGAGTAATTATCAATAGTCACAGTAGAGATTTTTCTATCAATATTCCAGTCCATCATACACTCAAGCAAAGTATCACAAAGAACTTCTTTTGTGTGTGGACATGGAACATAAATAAACCTAAAATATGATATTCATAAACAAGTATTAATAACATGCAAATTGAACTGAATAAGATAGAATTTTTAAATGATTTGTAAATTTACAAAAAATATACCCCAAAATTCGACTTTGCAATGTCTATGAATCATCAATAAAGTGTGCGGTGACAGCCATAAATCCTTTCTTTTGATTGCTAGCAGTCCACATATCAGTTGTGATTGCCACCCTACTTTTATTATGCTCCTCCAAACTCAATGTCTTCACCCTCTCATAATCATAAATCCTTAAAATATCACTCTTTATCGTATTTCGAGAAGGCACTTTAAACAATGGTTGAAGTGCTGCTGAATATCGTTTAAAACCAACATGGTCTACGATAGAGAGTGGATATTCATGCAAGATTATGACATGTGACAACTCTTTCCTAGCAAAATCTTGATCAAAAATTTAAGAATTCATTTTTGGACTGTCTCTACTAAAATTGTTCGTTAACACTTTTTGCCTCATGTCCATCACTTTTTTCCTAGTACAACTCTTATGGTGATCATGCAAATGCCTAGTTCCATTTTTTGAATCACCTCCAAGATGCTTATTACAATAATTACATATTGCCTTCCATACCCCATTGACTTGTTGTTTTTTAATATGTTTCCACACAACACTAGGTTTTTTTTTAGTTCCTCCACAAGTAGTATTAGACTCTTCTTCTAAATC
The DNA here is from genome assembly GCF_055761805.1 of Camellia sinensis. Lineage (NCBI taxonomy): Eukaryota > Viridiplantae > Streptophyta > Magnoliopsida > Ericales > Theaceae > Camellia > Camellia sinensis. Next base: position 179,885,265 of record NC_138963.1, on the reverse strand, counting down.
AATAACATTTTGATTAGAGAGGGGAGACGGTGAGTTTGTAGCTGGCGATGAATTTTTTGACGCGTCACTCTCAAATGGTACTTGAGAGTTAACGGGTACTTGAGAATTAACGGGTACTTCAGAGTTAACTGGTGCTTGAGAGTTAACATCTGACATTTTTAACCTTTATAAAAATAATATGGATTGAATTAATATTAACAGAGGTAACATAAAAGTAGATTACTGCAACTAAGAAACAAATTAATAATAACTAATAACATGGATTGAATTAATGGAACTGAGAAACAAATTAACTAAACATCAATTTTCTTTATTAACAATACTGGAACTATGATTCTAACTCCTATATACCAATGTATTTGGCAATTGAGATTTGAGATACTTACTCTCCATTCATACTTCTTTTTAGAACTTGAAATACATAATGCATTTTATTCCCAAGTTTTTCTCACTACAAGTTACAAATTTTCCTAAATTGCGTTGCCCTAGGCAGTATAGCATAGCAGAGATAGCTATGCTATGTAATCTAGCCAAGGCAAAAAAATGAAAGAGTTTCAAACTTCTAACAGTGAAACAACAAATTTAGAAAAGTAGAAATATCAAAGAAAACTCATACATAACAATATAAAAGAAAACTCATTACACCATCAGTCTAGTTTAAACTATTTTTCTGAAAATTGAATTTTTTATTTTATTTTAGTGAATTTTTTTTTAATTATTCAAACTCTATTTTAGCATTCAACTCAAAGAAACAAAAAAAAAAAAAAAAAAAAGACCAAATACAAAAGGTGTAAAGTGTAATGGCTGTCTTGATGTAAAGTGTAATGGCTGTCTTGATTTACACCCAATATTGAACATATTAATGTTTGCTTCCATTTTCAATCATGGCTGTCTTGATGTAGTGCTTCACAAAAAATTATTAAATATTCTTAAAACAAATGTGATAATAATATGAAATCATAACATATTTGAGAGAGTCATTTTTTATTATTATTATCTTTAATTAGTTAATAAAAGTGAGTTAATCTGACTCACTCATAAAACTTTTCGTTTTATAATTAATTTGAAGCACTTGTAAATAATTATCCTTCATACAAACACAGTGCAATTAACAACTGCAATTAATTAAAGCTATAATTTTGTTTTTATGCTCTATTACCAAAGACTTACACGAGAAGCTGGTTTCATTTTTAATTATGAAACGAAGTATAATTATGAACCAAAGTCAACCAATTTGATTCATTGGCAAATTAATATCACTCAAATAATTTTAAAACTGGCCTTCCTTTCATCTTAAAAATTGGTAATATTATGTTAACGACTACAGTGTGTGCTAAGGACATTTAATTACAAACTTTGTAATTTGTTATAAGAATTTGTACTATAAAATTATAATTATGTTTAACTCAATTATCTAATGTCATTAAAATTCTCACTAAAAAAATACAAATTTGTATTAACAAATCAATTGTTAACTAAACATCAATCAACATCATCAACTTCACATAATTTCAACTACAAACAGATATCTGGACACAAATTATCAAATTAACAATTCAACAAATTAACAAATCAACTACAAACAGATATCTTCACACAGAATAACATCAATAAAGAGAACATAACATCATCAACATCATCATCTTCAATAATATATCATCAATAAAGAGAAAATAACATCAATCAATAAAGAGAAAATACCTGGATGAGCAAATCAAATGTCAGTAATGAGCAAACCAACTGAACCTAATTTCTACACACAGAATAACGTCATCAACATCATCATCTTCAATAATATATAAAATAAACAGATCTAAAATAAATAAATTTTTTTATAAACAGATCTAAAAATAAACAGATCTAAAATAAATAATTTTTTTTTATAAACAGATCTAAAAATAAACAGATCTAAAATAAAAATATATAAATATATATATATATATATATGTATATAATAAATAAATTTAGAGGAAAAAAAAAACAGAGTTTGAAGAAAACCCTAGATCGAAACCCTAGATCGAAATATATATATATATACACTCAGATCGAAACCCTTAATCGAAACCCTATATACACTCAGATGTATATATATATAATATAGACATATATATAAATCCTAGATCGAAATCCCTAGAGAGAGAGAGAGAGAGAGAGAGAGAGATACCTAAACAGAGAGAGCAGCGACGGAGGAGAGGAGTGGTAGTGAGGGAGGATCCGCGGTGAGGGAGAGAGCAACAGCCCCGTCGTGTGTGTGTGTGTGTGTGTGTGTGTGTGTGTGAGACGGGGAGGCAAAACGGTAAACGACAGAAGTGAGGCGGTAAGGGAGGCTCGGTGGTGACGGAGGATCGCCGTCGGTGAGGAGGGAGGCGCGGCAGTGACAGATGAAAGAGAGAGGGAGAGACCAGCGGCGAGTGTGAGAGAGAGGGAGGAGCGTCGTGTGCGGGAGGTTGAATGTGTGTGTGTAACAACCCCAATACTGTTTACTGATTAATGACTGATTGATTACCGATAACCATCGATTACCGTTAAACTGAATTGATTATGACTGATAATTGAACTGACTAAAAGTACGGAACTGACTGACCGAAATTGAAACTGAATTGAACGAATACATCTGTTTGAATTGCATTTTATCTGTTGACTGTTTGTTTGACCTGTTCGTGTTATATGTTTAAACTGCTAATTGAAGGCCTTATCGGCGGCCGAATCCGGAATTGATTAGTGTTTTATGATCCTCATAATTAATGTGATTTTATGGTATAATTATTTGAAAACTGATTAGGTATGATTAAATTAGATTAAAATAAGCCAATTAAAGAGTTGGACTTAATTACCGTTTTGCCCTTGAGTGGGCCACTACCTCTATACCTTGAGCTCATTATACTTGAGCCAAAAACATTTTCCTCAGCCCATTCCTTGTGCTCTAGCCGACCTTAGAGAGAGAGAGGAGCTAGAAGAGTTGAGTTCAACTTGCTTCATTGTGGATTGGCTAAAATTACTTGAAGAATTGAAGGTTGATTACTAATTTGAGCTCCCTCACTTCTAATTCTACACCTAAGGTAGATCGTTCATCATCTTAATGATGTCATTGAGCTAGTTCTTGCATGATTCATGCTTCATTGTAGAACTAAGTCATGATTTGGTTCATTGTTGTTGAATTGAAGCTTAATTGTTGCATGCATGTACATATATTGAAGTTTTGAGGTTGTAAGTCCATGTTTCCTCACATGCATGTCCATCTTTTGGTCATACTCCATGAATTCATCATGTTCTTGAAGAAATGAGTCCATTTGAACAAGCTTTGAAGGTTGAATTTGGTTTGAATCCTTGCATGTTTGCATGTTCTTCATATTCTTGAAAATGGGTTTGAATATGGTTTTAATTGACTCACCTTTGGGGCTTGAATTCATAAATTGAGCTTTGAAACTTGTTATACATTGAATTTAGTTATGTTTTCCAGAATTTGGGCCCAAGAGGTCGAGTTTGGAGTGGTAGAATGCTTGGTTTGAGCTTGGGAGGCAAATCTGGAAATTCCAGATTTGGCTTCCTCGCTCGAGCGAAGGATTCCCCGCTCGAGCGAGCACCTTTGTCCAGGGCTCCGCTCGAGCGACCATCGAGCGACCATCGCGCGTAAAATCACAGCATCCAGTATTTTTACTGTTTCGTCAGACCGCTCGAGCGAAGGATTCCTCGCTCGAGCGAAGCCTTTGATTTTGGACTTCCGCTCGAGTGAAGAAAGTCTCGCTCGAGCGAGACTCCTATTTTCAGCAAAGTTTGCAAAATGTTTTCTAAGTGTATTTTTGCATCCTCATCCCATCCTAGGCATTCTTAGGCCTAGTTTAAGACATCTTGATGAGGATATCGTTGTAGAACACACCAAGGCAAATTAGGGATTAAGTTATGATATTTCCCAACTGTGTAGCTTAGTGTGTGTTCAACCTGTGAACTGTGTAGGGTTGGCGACTGGGGAGACACGCTCTAGCATACCGTAGCCCAAACTCTGTGAGTAACAATTGTGTAAAGATATGTTCAACTGATATCTTTTGAATACTGAACTGAACTGTTTACTGAACTGGTATTACTGAATGAATGTATGTCCTTTATTTCTGAACTGTACTGTGGCATCCTTAGTACCTACTGTTTACTGTTACTGTTACTGTTACAGAGATCTCTGTCGGTTCCCTCGTGGAGCCACTACTGTTTACTGACTGATGGCCATCATTATTGTTCGGTCTTTTAAGACCTACTGTTACTGTTATGCTAATGGATGTACCACATATGACTGTTTACTGTACTGAACAACTGAAATACTGATTGAATTGAACTGTTTTCATTACCGTAAGGACATTCATTCTAAACCTCTTTACGCATTATGTTATTCACTGGGCTTTAGCTCACTGTTTATATATATATGTAGGTGCTCAGCCACCAGATCGGAGCTAGGAGCGTGGGTTAGACTCTAGTTTTGTCAAGCCAGCCTTTGTGCCTCACTGCGAGGTTCCGAGTTGCCATACTATGGCTTTGGGGTGTTTTGTTTGTTTCCCCCGTCTGTCTCCTTACTGTCTGGATTACTGTATAGACTGTCAGTTACTAACTGTACTGTTATCAAGGGATTAGGTCCCTTGTACTGTGTGACTGTAAATTTTGTATAGACTGTACTGTTTGTATATGTATGAATGCATGAGAAATCTTTTTGGCATACAGACTGTCACAGCTCATTGGACATTGTTTAATTACTGTATTTGCTTCCGCCAGGCCCTGTACTCTGTTTTACTGTATTACTGTTAAGCAAGCCTTCGGTAATCTCGGATTACTGGCCGGTTACGGTGCTAAACCCATAGGGCCGGGTTTGGGTCGTGACAGTGTGTCTGTGTCAAACCTAAACAAAAATCAAGCATATATATATCCAGGGACAAAACTGTAATTTTTGCTCGGGGACTAAGCGGGGCCGGGCCGGGTTTGGGTCTGAAACACCTATCCCCGTCCCCGACCCGGATATCATCGGGGATGAATTTTTGAATACCATCCCCGGCCCGTAGGGGATATTTTTCGGTGAATAACCACTGAATGCGGGGTCGGGGGTCGGGTCACCGTCGGGTCGGTTTCAGATTGCCATTGTCACGACCCAAACCCGGCCCTATGGGTTTAGCACCGTAACCGGCCAGTAATCCGAGATTACCGAAGGCCTGCAGAACAGTAGTACAGTAAAACAGAGTACAGGGCCTGGCGGAAGCCAATACAGTAAATGAATAATGTCCATTGAGCTGTGTCAGTCTGTATGCCAAAAAGATTTTTCATGCATTCACATAAACAAACAGTACAGTCTATACAAAATTTACAGTCACACAGTACAGGGACCAAATCCCTTGATAACAGTACGGTTAGCAGTTAACAGTCTATACAGTAAACCAAACAGTACGGAGACAGACGGGGGAAAAATAAGACACCCCAAAGCCATAGCATGGCAACTCGGAACCTCTCAGTGAGGCACAAAGGCTGGCTTGACAAAACTGGAGTCTAACCCACGCTCCTAGCTCCGATCTGGTGGCTGAGCACCTACATATATATATAAACAGTGAGCTAAAGCCCAGTGAATAACATAATGTGTAAAGGGGTTATGAATGAAATGTCCTTACAGTAATGAAATTAGTTCATTAAACAATACTTCAGTCTTTCAGTCAGAACAGTTATTCAGTCATATGTGGTACATCCATTAGCATAGCAGTAAACAGTAGGTCTTAAAGACCGAGCAGTAATGATGGCCATCAATCAGTAAACAGTAGTGGTCCCACGAGGGAACCGACAGAGATCTCTGTAACAGTAACAGTAAACAGTAGGTGCTAAGGATGCCACAATACAGTTCAGAGGATAGGACATACATTCATTCAGTAAACAATATCAGTTCAGTAAACAGTGCAGTTCAGTATTCAGAAGATAATCGTTTGAACATATCTTTACACAATTGTTACTCACAGAGTTTGGGCTACAGTATGCTAGAGCGTGTCTCCCCAGTCGCCAGCCCTACACAGTTCACAGGTTGAACACACACTAAGCTACACAGTTGGAAAAAAAAATAACAACTTAATCCCTAATTTGCCTCGGTGTGTTCTACATCTATATCCTCAATAAGATGCCTTAAACTAGGTCTAAGAATGCCTAGAATGGGATGAGGATGCAAAGATGTGATCAGAAGACTATTTCAAGATTTGCAGAAAAACAGAGTCCCGCTCGAGCGCAGGTTTCCCCGCTCGAGCGGTTATGCAACAAAGGTACACGCTCGAGCGTCAACTTTCCCGCTCGAGCGTACTGTAAAAGTACTGGATGGGTGAAATCTCCGCTCGACGCCCGCTCGAGCTTGAGACATGACTCCGCTCGAGCGCCCAATCCTCCGCTCGAGCGGACTGTAAAACAGTGCAGAGATACTGGATGCTCGGATTCCACGCTCGAGCGGCACTTCCCCCGCTCGAGCGGAAGTGCAGAATCTGGGAATTCCAGATTGCACCTCCAAGCTCAAACTCACTTCAAATGCATCAAAACCAATCCTCTCGGGCCCATTTTCTGGAAAACATTTATAAACACATAGAATAACATGGTTCAAAGCTCAATTTGAGAAATCAAAGCCCAAGGGTGTTTAATTCACACTCAATTTCAAACCAATAACATAAACATGGAGGACATGCAATCATGCATGAATTTAAATCATTTTGAAGCTCCAATTTGATGCTCTAAGGAGCCAATTCTTTTCAAAACATGGTGAAATCATGGACTTAAACATAATTATGAACATGCATGTACCCTTTTGCCATGAAACAACTCAAACATCTATATTACAACATGCATGCATGAAATGAGCTTCAAATCAACAACAATGAACCAATTCTAGACTTAAATCACTAGAGGCTCAAGAATCTTGCATGAATAAGCTTAAACACAACAAAGAGGGGTTGAATTCCTTACCTAGAACTTATATGTTAGGATAGGGAAGCTCAATTGTACAAAACTCCTTCAATTCTTCAAGATCTCAAGCTAAATCAACATGAACAATTCTCTCTCTCTCTAACTCTCTTCTTGGTCGGTTGAGGCAACACAAAGGCTGATGAAATGTTGTTTTAATCAAATGCATTAGGTGTAATAAGGCTCAAAAGGTTTGAGGTAGTGGGCCACTACGAGGCTAGTTCGGTAAATAAGTCCAACTACGCAATTGATCAATAATTAATCTAATTTACTCACACCTACTCAGTTTTCAGGCAATTATACCACAAAATCACATTAATTATGACGATCATAAAACATTAATCAATTCCGGATTCGGCCGCCGATAAGGCCTTCAATTAGTAGTTTAAACACTAAAATACGAACAGATCAAATAAACATTCAACAGATAAAATGCAATTCAAACGTACATACTCAGTCAATTCAGTTCCAGTTTTCAGTCAGTCAGTTCAGTATTTTTAATCAGTTCAATTATCAGTCATAATCAATTTAGTTTAACGGTAATCGATGGTTATCAGTAATCAATCAGTCATTAATCGGTAAACAGTATGAGGGTTGTTACAGCCATCCCTACCCGAGTGTGTGTTCGTTCTGCAACTGTAGGGTTGGCATTCGAGGACGCTCGTTAGCTTGTCTATAGCCCAGTGCTCTGTGAGTAACAATGTTGTAAAGATGTGTTCAATTATGATTATTTTTTGAATGATCAACTGTACTGCTTACTGAAATGTTATTGTTCAATGAATGAATGTTTGTCCTATTTGTAAACTGTACTCGTGGTATCCATAGCAACCTACTGTTATTGTTACAGAGATCTCTGTCAGTTCCAATGTTGACTGTTCACTATTTGATGGCCATCAGCTAACCGTTCGGTCTGTTAAGGCCTACTGTACTGTTTTGCTATTGCACGTAGCACGTAAACTGTTCTGAATTCTAAATGAATGATTTGGCATGAATATGAGCCATTGATTGAATAACTGATTTACTGATACAAATGACTGGTTTAACTAATGAAAGGACATTCATTTAAACCCCTTTACGCACATGTTATTCACTGGGCTTTAGCTTACTGTTTATATTTATATGTAGGTGTCCAGGCACCGGACCGATGCTAGAAGCGTCAAGTTAAGCTCCCGTTTTGTCAAGCTAACCACCGTGCCTCACCTCGAGGTTCCGAGCTTGTTCAAGCTAAGGCTATTTTGGGGTGTCTCGGTTTTACCCTTTTGTTTCTGATCTGTAGTAAATGTTTTAGACTCGCCTGTACAGTTGTAGTTAGGGATTTGGTCCCTAACCTGGATGTTTATACGTATGTTTTGGTTATCAATGTGGCTTATTTATAAAGGTCTTTTACATTCAGACTGTCACAGCTCATTGGACATCTTTTATTTACTGTTTTGGCTTCCGTCAGCCCCTTTACTTTGTATTACTGTCATTACTGTTAAGCAGGCCTTCGGTAATTACGAATTACTGGCCGGTTGCGATGCTAAACCCATAGGGACGGGTTTGGGTCATGACAATCAGCAACTTAGGGAGAGGAAGAAGAGAGAATACAAAGTATATATATGTTAAGTGTGTGGATTTCGGATCCCTTGAGGGTGATTAGTGCTCACCTTTTATAGGAGAAGGTTACTTGTCCTCCAAGACCTTCTCTCTCCGCCATTTGTCCAATGTTTCTTATTCGTGGTTGTCTCCCATTGGAGGAGGACGGCCACTCCACCTGACACTCGGGTGCAGGTCTGTCTTGTTTGTCTCATTAGTGGTCGTCTCTCATTAGAGGAGGATAACCACTCTGCTTGACATTCAGATACAGGTCTGTCATGTGTGCGTCCTGTCCCACTGCGGTTCCACGTCTCCATGTTCTATTCACACAGAGGGAGAGGAGTAGAGTTGTTTATCTCTTGTGGGCCCAAAAAGGATCTTCAGTGAATTGGCCTTCTTTAATTTGGTCTACTCTAGAGTGGTTGTCCAACCAAGAGATCCAACACATTACTCAGCCCACTTCGGAGTGGTTGGCTGCCCATCCAGGAGGTGCACCATGTTGCTCGGCCCACTTTGGAGTGACACTCCTACATTGGGCCGAACTCTTATGATTGTCTTGCTTCGGAGCAAGTGTTGGCCTTAGGACCGAGGTCCAAGCTAGCTCAACCTCGGAGTGAGCATCGTATTGGGCCTAGCACCAAGACTTGATTAATTTTTACCCACTTCATTTGCCCCCTGGCTTGTATTCAAATTTATTGAGTGAAAGCCATTGTTGTTCATCGGCTCAATTTGTTCAAAGTGTACTCTAACCTTCATGCTTATAGACGAATCTCAGCCCTCGAATTTTACAAGAAGACAACTAATATGTGTTTATATGTAATTATACAAGAGCATCTTAGCCCACCCAGAATTTTTAGGAGGCCAAGTTTGTATAAAAGTTGCTTGGCTGCCATGCTTTATATTTGCTAAATTAGATACTTAATCTTACATAGCCAAATTAGGTGGGCCCCAATATCCACTAGGCAACTCATTTATTCTTTTTCTCAGCACATTGCACGTGATCTTTAACTTGTATAAACAATCACCTTGAATGTTTTTGGTGGGCCGTTACTTGACTTTGTGCAAGGTTATGCCTTATAAAATAGGTTTGTAATTTGATGGAATTCAAATTGCATGACTGGACATTCTTAGATTGAGTTGTAGCTCAGCCTCATGTATGCTTGGTAGATTCCACCTGAGCTCTTTCTTGCATATATACAGTATGTCGGCCATCCGTGCAACTCTTTACTATTGTTACATGCAAACAAAAATGGGTTTAGCCAATTGTTATTGTTGCTCCGTCTTTTCTGTTTGGCCATGTGTCTGCCTTGTCGGTTTACTTGCAACTTCTTTTCTTTCCTTTTTTTTAATTTGAGCATCACCTTCAGGTACTGTTCGGTCAGGCTTGTTTGGTTGATGTTGTTGCTTAGTCAGGCCTATCCTGACACCTGATGGGCCGAACAACTCCTGTTAAATTTATGCATGACCACTACCCAACTGTCTTTTTATTTCGGTCTTTAAGATCTTGTTCTACGTCGCTTGGTTGTTTTGCACGTCAGTTAACCGAGCAAGTCATCGGTAGGCTGAGCAACTGCAAAAATTGTATAATATGTGCTGAGTAAATGCACTTTCCAACAAGAGTAAACCATGGAAAATTACGTTGGCCCAGTCCCATTAAGAAAATCCATAGGTGACGTTCAGTTCTTGGTTGGCCAAGTCATACTCGTGCACTTTGGTTTGGACATGATTAACAAATCAATTTTTTCAACTCCTCTTCATGCATTGGTCGGTCTTTTGTCATGTTCGGCCAATCTTATTTATGTCTAATGAAGTTGTAGCTTGGCCCATTATTTTATCGGTTTGATCCCATCTTTAGGTACTGCTCAGTCTTTTTATTTTTTTATTTTGGTCTTCAAATTTGTGTTCTGTGTTGCACGGCTGTCTTCAATTCTACTCAGTTCAATCTTGTTCGGTTGGATTGTTGCTCAGCCACGGGTTTGCCGTTGCTCAGCCTCAGAGTAGCACCCCATCAAATTTGCAGCTCGATCACTAGCTTGATTTGTCGTCGTTGACGAATGAGTCCAATCAGTTGTCGTTCTTTTGTAGCTTGGTTCGCACCAGCTCTTTCACGCTGCTCGGTGATCACTAATTTGTGCTTGGTTTCATCTTTTCAGCATCGCTCTCGGCTGGCCACCATCTTCGTCCTTCTATTGGACTTCAAGCTCGGCATTGATGGACGTACATACTTGACTGTCGAGCTGTCACACGTCCATATCTAATTAGTTTGGGGGCTGCTAATGTGACGTGAAAGCAAACCATCTCTGAGTTTTTTTGAAAATAAGCAAACCCATCTTACCCATCACTTTCTCACTCTAAACATTTGAATTTCCAAACCCACTTTTCTCATGTCTTTGCTTTCTCACTTTTTGACTTCAAAAACAACAAGACCCATTTTTGGAACAGAGGCTCTGACTTTGTTTTTATCCTTACGCTTTCTTTCCTTGGAACTCTAAAGCAATTTTAAAATATGAGAACTTGACCTCTAGTCATTTTCTTTCTATAAATTCTAAATTTCTTCCTAGAAAGTTGAGGACTTGTATCAACGTTGTGGTTTTCTCGCTTTCTCTCTCTAGAATTTTAGTTCAGAGACTCTAATCTCCTCTCTTTTTCACGCTGGTTCAAGCTTCTTCGGCGTCTCGAACAGTGCATTTTCGATGGTGGAGTGACCCTACTGCCGTTTCGTCTCTCATGGCCTGTCCATATTGCTCTCGTTACTTTGTTTCGTCATTTCTGACGTGGTAAGCTTTGAAGTTCTTAGTGTCCGACTGTATCACCAACCTTTAGCACCATTTCTTGTGCCTTTATTCCAAAGTTACTTTTTCATAAGTATTCCATCTCTTGCAGTGGGTTTGCCACTGTCATTTATTGATTCATGTCGTTGAGACTGTTTTGTAAGTCCTCAGGCCACTGTTACTTTTTTTTTTTTTTTTTGCAACTCACAATTTTTCTCTTGGTTGCCACAATGGGATTGTTTCATTGGACACGCTCGCCATCGAGTTCCACTTGATTTTGACACCGTACGTCATAGAACCCATGTATTTTCTTTCCACCTTCACCATTACTTTTTTGGTTAAGTGTAACATTGAGAGTTGTCTAGCACACGGTTGCTCTGTCAGCCATCGTACCTCCAACCTTGCAAGTCATCCTTAGTATAGTTGTTTGGTGGAACGTCGCACCTCCTATAGGTAAGTTTCGGAACTTAGTGGACACTCCGACGGGAGTGGACGAGTTCCGCCGAAGATATAACATTCCTAATGATGTCACGTTGACATTGGCGGCTGTGGAGGTAGATCGGTCATGTATGAGTACCACAATACCCTTCTCAATTGCCTCCATTGTAGAGGGGGGTGTTAGGTTTCCGCTGAACCCCTTGTTGCGTCAATTCTTTTCTTATTTTGAACTTACACCAATGCAAATATCAATGAATACATTTAGAGTGGTAAGCGGCGTCTCAGTCTTGAACGACCTCTTAGACTTGGACTTGGGTATTTGGGATATCCTTCATTGTTATTCCTTGTTTCATAACAAAGGCGGCAAAACCTATTATGTCAAAGTTCGGTCGTTGGACCTCCAACTTGTCACTGAACTTCCCGATAATAACAAACATGGCTTTGATTTCCTTCAAGTCGGAGAGAATTGGGAGTTTTCGGCCGATGAGGTGGTCCGATCAAAGCGGGTTCCACGGAAGAACGGCCACCCAAGTCATTCTTCGTTTTAGTTTCCTTTTGTCCATTTGCTTATTGTCTGTGATATATTTTTAAATGTTGTTGTTCTTACTTGCAGGTTCAAAGAAGCTAAAAAAGAGGCCGGAGAAAGCATCCGAGGGACATCAAAGTTGCACTAAGGTACAAAGATCGGTTGGCCCCTCATTTGCTTAATTATGTGCGAACTTACAAACATCTCATCCAACAGAAGCCCAACGTAAACAAGTTATCGAGGGATTCATCTGAAATAGAAACCAAAGAGCAAGTTGGCTATACCACCAAAGCTTCCTCTTCCGCTGTTGTTTGTTCATCAAGCGGATCACTCAGTAGGGGCTACTCTCCATTGCCAGACTTAGCAAACAAAATGGATCACTGCCAAAAGCTCAATCTTGATGCCTTAGTCTTTGGATCTGATGATGAGGACCTTCTAGCTATCTCGACGGTCGACACACGAGTTCCTTCTCCACCGATTGAAAGATCTAAGGGTGGAAAAAAGCATGTTGCTCTTCCTCCTCCTGTCGCTACTTTTGCTCTTCATGCTGATAGGGCCTCAAAGAGGAAGAGTTCCAAAGGTGAAGAAGTTACTGGGGGTTCTGATGAGCAGGGTTTGGTCGAAGAATGGGTGCCTCCTTTGGAGCATAATGACCGAGCAATCACTACATCGGACAGCACAATTTACTCAAGCGACTTGGCCTTTAACTTATCAAAGGCATTACTGCTACCTTTGGACATGGCAGAACAAAACATTTCAAGTGACGTGTTGATCAAGGGTTCGGTGTAGATGCCAACTGCAGTAAGTCTTTTTCTATGTCCTTGTCATTTTCTTAAATTTGGTTGTTGAGAATATGACACTTTTGTTTGGTGTAGTGCATTTAGAGGATGCACATCATGGATGAAAGTCGGCATCGTGAGGAGCAAGAGAGGGTCAAGACGATCAACATGTTGGCCGATGCTAATATGTCCTTGAAGGCGGCCTGAGAGGATCTAAAAGAGATGGAAGATGCAAAGAAGAAGGCCGAAGCATTGATGTTTATGGCCGAATGGAGGGCTGCAGATGCTGATACAGCTTTGAAGTCTTTGAAGGCTAATTATCAAGGGATAGTAGATGAGGCCAAACAGAGGGGCTATGACGAGGCCGAAAATACCTACTCGGAGGAGATTTTGAAGCTGAGGGATAAGATCTTTACTAAGGGTTAGACTGGGGCTCTGCACGCTGCTAAGGTAGAAGAGGCTTCTCCTCTTTATGATATTGACAATATCCCAATCCCTTCAAAGAATGCATCAAGAGTTAGGAGGCGAAGGTCTCGGGAGGTTGGAGCTACGGATGTTGATCCTTCTGACCTTTCTCCTCTCCTACCGGGCTCTTCCTTAGTTGGGCGAACTGTCGATCCTACAGATAATGAGCATCGCGATGAGGGACATTGCGAGGAGGAGCAACATGAAGAGTAAGCTATTAGGTTGCCTTGAGTTTTTGCTTTTCCGCTTTAGTAGTTATTTTGTAATGAAACTTGGAAGTTAATGAAGTATCTTCAACTTTTGCTTTAGTGCTCGGTCGGATAAGCTATGATACAAACCGAGCTCCCTCTTGCCTTTTCTTTTATTTGTCTTGGAGTTCGGTTGGCCAGACCTCTTCTTTTGTAAGGCCAAACTCTTTTTTGTAATTGAAGTTTCATTTTAATGCACTTGTTCTTACATTTTTGCAAGTGTTGAATTGCTTATCTTTAATTTTTGTTTGTGTGTAATGTTTGCCCCTAGCCAAGCAGAGGCTTTGTGGCTTAACAAGCCATCTATTCGGTTTAACCAAGCTTCGTGCCTTGGAGAAAATTGAATGAGTTTTTGATTCCCCCAGCCGAGCATGAGCTCTATGGCTCAAAAGGCTGTCTGTTCTGTCAGACCATGCTTCATGCCTTAGAAGAGAAAAAATTGTGAAAGTTTTCTATCATGTTGTTCAATCGCCACCTAACTTGGTCAAGTTTTGGCGTGGTTTAACCCATCGTAGAGTGTAATTTAGCCCCTCTTCGAGCGCAAATTGTGAATATGGACCGTGTTCCAAATAACAATACTTAGCACAAATTCCACCAATTTATACTACTTGGCACTCGCGCCAACCAAAGGGTTAAGCATCCGAGCTTGGCTTGAGTTAAGACCAGTGGCCAATTTGCTTCACCGAGCACAAATGTACAACACAAGTAAATAAAGGCAAATTGTAAAACAAATTTCCAATCATTGATACTTAGAACTTTTGATTACATCAAGGCATATTTTGAGAAATACATTACTGAATGTACTTCATTCTGAGAATTACATCACTGGAAGTACTTCTTTAGGTTGGCAATGTTCCATGGTCTAGGGATTGCCTTCCCTGCTAAGTCGGCCAGATAATATGCGCCATTGCCAAGTGCTGAAATAACCTTGTAGGGCCTTTCCCAGTTAGCACCGAGTTTCCCTTCTCTAGCAACTTTCTTGTGATCCATCATCGTCTTGAGTACCAAGTCACCTGGTAGGAATTGTCTTGGACGCACATTCTTGTTAAAGCTCTTAGTGAGCTGCTGCTGGTAAGTCACCATTTGAACGAGAGCAGCTTCTCTACGTTTTTCAGCCATGTCTAGAGCTTGGGCAATGGCTTTATCATTGTTTACTGGCTCAAATATCTCAGAATGGATAGTAGGAAGGCCAACCTCCAAAGGGATAATTGCTTCCATCCTATAGGTAAGTGAGTAAGGTGTCTCGCCGATCGACCGGCGATGAGTAGTTGGGTAGGCCCAGAGGACATTTGGTATCTCTTCTACCCATTTGCCCTTGGCTTTTTCAAGACGCTTTTTTATCCCATCGATGATCATCTTGTTGGACGCCTCAGCTTGGCCATTACCTTGTGGGTAGGCCAGAGTGGAGTTTCGGAACTCTATCTTCAAGTCAGTGCAAAATCTTCTGAAGATCTTGCTATCAAATTGTGTGCCATTGTCAGAAAGAAGGACTTTGGGAATGCCAAATCGAGTCATAATATTACGCCAAACAAACCTCTTAGTGTCTGCTTCTTTGATCTTGCACAAGGCCTCCACCTCCACCGATTTGGTGAAATAGTTAGTTACAGCGCTGAAAAACCTTTTATTCCCAGTTCCCCTGGCCAATGGTCCAACAATGTCTATGCCCCACTGAACAAATGGCCAAGGACTGGTGAAGGTGGCTAGAGCTTTGGTTGGCTGGTGAATGAGAGGAGCAAACTTTTGGCACTTGTCGCACTTGCGGACATACTGTTGGGCCTCTTTTTGCATACATGGCCACCAATATCCGTGTGTCAGGGCTCGGTGTGCCAAGGACGGAGCACTAGTGTGGCTCCCACAAATTCCATTATGGATCTTGCAAAGCACATTCTCTACCAGTCTTGGATGAACATAGAGTAGATAAGGGCCCATGTAGGACTTCTTGTAAAGCTTGCCAGATAGTGAGACCCAAAATCGAGCAGCTTTGTGCCTTATCTTGTGCGCTTCTTTTTTATCCTCAAGAAGGGTGTCATTCTTCAAGAAGGCCAAGAGTGGGTCCATCCAACTTAGGCCCAAGTCAATTCAGAGGACCTTTTCGACTAGTTGAATACTTGGTTAGGGTACATATTCCACCCATATTTTGCGACTGTCTCTGGAGTCGACCGAGGAACCCAGGCAAGCTAAGGCATCAGGTGACCATTTCCCTCTCGGTCAATCTTCTCAACTTTGATGGCCTGGAACTTTATGATCAAATTTTTGGCCCGTTCTGCATAAGTGGCCATCCGCTCGTCACGAGCCTCGTAAACTCCAGAGAGTTGGTTGACCACTAATTGGGAATCACTAAAGACGAGTAGCTCCTCCGCGTTGAAGTGTTTGGCACTTCGCAGGCCGACTAGTAGAGCTTCATACTCTGCTTCATTGTTAGAAGCTTTCCAGCCCAATCAGATGGCCTGTTCCCATATGAATCCTTCAGGAGAAATAAGGACAATTCCCGCCCTTGAGCCCTTTTGGTTGGAAGAACTGTCTACAAACAGCTTCCATACATCTCCAATAAAAAGCTTCCATGCTTCGGCTGGGGATTGCCCTTTGTGCTAGGCAGTCATAGTGACCATGGCCGAGCTCCTTTCGGAGGGAACAGTTGGTCTCGGAGTGAATTCGACAACAAAGTCTGCTAGGACTTGAGCTTTGATGGCAGTTCGAGGTTGGAACTTGATGTCAAACTCTCCAAGCTCCACCGCTCACTTCTCGGCCTGAGAAATCTGCTCGACTAAACACTGACTTGAGGGGGAATTCAGTGAGGACGTTGATGGTATGTCCTTGAAAGTTGTGAACAAGCTTCCTAGAGGCAATTAATAGGGCATATGCCAATTTCTCCAATGGCAAGTATCTAGTTTCAGCATCTAAGAGAGTCTTGCTAACATAATACACTGGTTTTGCTACTTTCCATCCTCTTTGACCAACACTACACTAACAGCATGATCAAAAACAGCTGAGTAAAAGAAAACCTCTTCGTTGGCGACAGGTGTAGATAAAAGGGGAGGAGAGGACAAATACTTCTTCAAATCTTCTAGTGCTTCAGAGCACTGGCTTTCCCATTCAAAACTAGCTTTCTTCCTTAGAAGTTGGAAGAAGGGCTTCATCCGATCAGAGGATCGACTGATGAAACGGTTAAGTGCTGGAGCCATGCCAGCAAGTTTCTGGAGTTCCTTAGCCTTTTTAGGCACTTTGAGGTCTTTGAGGGCTTTGATTTGGTCGGGGTTGGCTTCAATGCGCCACCTAGTCACCAAGTACCCCAAGAACTTCCCTGATCCTACTCTAAAGGCACATTTTGAGGCGTTCAGTCGAAGCTTGTGAGTCTTCAGAATTTCAAACACTTGCTCAAGGTCCCTTAGATGGTTACTCGGCAAACTTGCTTTTGACGACCATGTCATCAATGTATGTTTCCATGGTTTTACTAAGTTGGTCCTTGAACATTTTGGTGACCATTCGCTGGTAGGTCGCACCAGCATTCTTCAAGCCGAAGGGCATCACTTTGTAGCAGTAAGTGCCTCTAGGGCTGATGAAAGCTGTTTTCTCTTGGTCAGGACCGAACATGGGGATCGGCTCAGATGATCAGTCAGTCGTTATATATATATATATATAAATTGGTAGTCTTCCTTTTTATCACTTTAAAAAACAAAAAAACAAAAAATAGATAATAAAAACTCGTAAATGACATTAAAAATCATTATTAGATCATTCCCATATATAATTCTATATAAAATTTTATTTGTAAATCATATTTTGATGTATTATTTTTTATTTTAATAATAGAGAAATAATAAACACCAACAACTATTAAGCTCAACCAAGCCTAAATCGGTTAGAAATGTATAAAACATGATGGGTTTAGGGTTACTTATGTTATTTCCAGTGGTGTGTCTGTAAATTAAATGTATAAATAAAATAAATAATAAAATAAAATAATTCAGAAAATAATTATATAAATTAAATTACGAATTAATTGTTTACAGAAATTATAAGTCGAGACTTGTGTTGAACACAATCTCCTTAAAGTAAGTTTCACCCGCGCTCCAGTACTTCGAGTTTTAATGGCGTCTACTTTACAAGATGCAACGACTACTACTTGATTTGTAGCACTACAAAATCAAGTCTTGCGAACCAAATAATGTTGTAACTCTTTCTTCTTCTTTTCCTAGAAACTAAATGGTAAACAAATGTAGGAGCATTGGAGGACGAACAACAGAAAAAAAGGAAGAGTTTTTTTTTGGAAACTTTTCCATGCAAATGAATTGCTGGATGGCAGACTATTTATAGGAGGAATACTGGCTTTTCCGAACAGGTAGAAAACCTGTTCGGACAGATGGAATAGGTACAAAACCTATTTGGACAAATACAGATCTGTTCGGTTTGAATTCAACAGGTATGAACCTGTTTTGAACTTGTTCGGGTGGGTAAACTTGATTGGAATTTGTTTGGGGTGAAGGAAACAAAATTGGACCAATTTATTTTTGAATTTTGAAACCAAAAATAAAAATAAAATAAATAAAATTCAAATGTTTTTGGCCCAAAAAGATAAGTATTTGGCCAGACAAGCCCAACCCAACCTCACATCACGCACTTGCGCCTAAGCCTAGGCCCAGGCCCAGCCCAGCCCAGCCCAGCCAGCTTGACCGACCGGACGGACGGCGGCGACAGCGTGCGTATGTGATTTTTGTTTTGGGTTCAATGGGTCTAACCCACTTTACTCATAACCTCACCCTTCCACAAACTTGGGTACCCCTTAGGGCCTATTCCAAGTATCCCAAGCTAAAGTATATAAACTCATAGAAATCCTTAAACCTTTCCAATGTGGGACAAACACATTTCACAAATGTGTAGGAAACCCACCTAAAGCCATTTCCACAAACCCGAAAACGCACGTTGAATTCTCATTCATCTAGAAATGGTTTTGAATAACCAAATACACATCGTTATTCACTACGCGGCATTAAACATGAACCTAATGAGAAACGTTAAAAATAACGCTTGGGTCCCACCTTAATTAATGCTCAAAGTTAGCAAAAATAAGGTTTTTTCAAAGTCATTTTCCAATAATCTTCGACATGAATGGAATTCACGATAACGGACATGCAACAAGATGCTGACAAAGAAAGAGTGCATTAGAAGATATACCACATCGAGATAGGTAGCTTTTGGCTTTGAACCTCCTCTAGTGAAAACCTATCAGACTTACTAGCTAACCAGTGGACGCGATGCCTTGAACTGTTCAGCTGTTTGTGTAAGCCAAGACAATAGACTACACATAGTGTATCCACAGACACAATTTAGTTCTTACGGTTGTGTTCATTTTGGCCTAAACAACACCTGATAATTCATGAGTGCTCTAGAGAATTTAGCCTTCTCAATTCTCACAGAACCAGCCCAGTTCACACTCATATAGGTGACTTCTTATTAAGAGTATCCTACTATAACCCACTTGGATTTCCAAGCTATAAGAATCATTAAAAGCAATGCTTATTGTACTAATGCTGCAGGTATCACTCTTCTTATTATAGAAATGGATAGGAGCAAACCTCTTTAGTGATACATGAAGTCATCCATAATTCGGTTGTCCCTTTGAACCTAGATCTTGAAATTTTCAGCCAACTAGGTTAGGTTGCCATTATGGTGACTTTCAAGTAATAGGCTTTAATCTTATTCCCCTCGATAAAATGTACACTTGCTCTTTGGTTAGCCCTTTAGTCAATGGATCTGCAATATTCTCTCTTGACTTTACATATTCTATGGAAATTATTCCATATGAAAGCAAATGCCTAACGGTATTATATCTTCGATGAATGTGTTGAGACTTACCACTATACATATGATTTTGTGCCTGCCTTATTGCTATTGTGCCTGCCTTATTGCTACTTCACTATCACAGTGAATGCATATAGCTTGCACAGGTTTAGGCCACATTGGAATGTCTTCCAAGAAATTACGAAACCATTCTGCTTCTTCTCTTGTTTTATCTAATGCAATAAACTCAAATTCCATTGTCGACCTTACTATACATGTCTGCTTGGAAGATTTCCAAGAGACTGCCTCACCTCCCAGGGTAAAGACATATCCACTAGTGGATTTTGAGTCTTTAGTATCCGATATCCAATTTGCATCGTTGTACCCCTCGAGTACTATTGGATTGTATAATGTAAGCCATAATTCTGAGTATGTCTTAGATACCTAAGTACCCTAATTATTCTTTTCCAATGATCGGACCTTGGATTACACGTGTACCTACTCAATTTGTTTATGGCATAGGCTATATCTGGCCTAATAAAATTCATTAAGTACATCAAGCTTTCGATTATTCGAGAGTACTCTAATTGTGATATACTTGCACCTGCATTTTTTGACAAATGAAGACTAATGTCAATAGGTGTTTTAGCAAGACAATCGTCATGCTTTCTAAATTTCTCCATAATCTTCTCAATATAGTGAGACTGAGACAAAGCATAACCTTCAGATGTTCTAGTAATTTTTATTCTTAGAATTACATCTGCTACTCCCAGATCTTTCATGTCAAACTTTTTGTTCAACATTTTCTTTATGAATTTAATCATGTCATTATTACTTCCAATAATGAGCATATCATCCACATAAAGACAACGTATGACATAACCTTTGTTTGTGCTTTTAACATAGACGCATTTGTTACATTTGTTTATCTTAAAACCATCCGAAAGCATAGCGTGATCAAATTTTTCATGCCATTGTTTCAGAGCTTGTTTTAATCCATAAATGGATTTGACAAGCTTACAAACCTTTTCCTCTTGGCCGGGAACTTGAAACCCTTTCGGTTATTCCATATATATTCATTCATCTAACTCGCCATTCAAAAAAGCTGTTTTAACATCCATTTGATATGTCTGTAGATTATACAAAGCTGCAATCGTAATTAGCATGCGAATAGATGTTATTCTTGTCACTGGTGAATAGGTGTCAAAATAATCAAGGTCTTCCTTCTACCTGTATCTCTTAACAACAAGCCTAGCCTTATATTTATCAATTGAACCATTTGCTTTTATTTTTCTCTTGAATATTCCCTTATATCCAAGAGGTTTACATCTTGGTGGAAGATCCACCAATTCTCAATTATGATTTTGCAGTATTGATTCAATTTCACTATTCACAGCCTCTTCCATAATGAAGTTTCAGGACTTAACATTGCTTCTTTAAAGTTTTGAGGCTCATTTTTTAACAGGTATGTCAGAAAATCTGGACCAAATGATTTAGAGATCCTAGCCCTCTTGCTACGTCTAAGTTATCTACTTCATTATCATTGTGGTCTTCACTGCTGCCTATAACATCATTAAAAGTTCTTTTATTTGAACTTGTCTCTTCAGTTTCCTTGCAAGCAAAAATGTGCTCAAAAAACGACGCATTTCTTGACTCCATAATAGTGTTTACATGCATATCAAGATTTTTAGATCTATGAACTAAAAATCGATATGCACTACTATTATTTGCATAACCAATGAACACACAATCAACGGTTTTTGGTCCTATCTTAGTCGTTTTGGGACTAGGGACTGCCATATTAGCCAAATACCTCCACACTTTGAGGTAATTGTAGGTAGGTCGTCGATCTTTCCATAATTCATAAGGTGTTTGATTAATTTTTTTGTGGGGTACCCTGTTAAGGATAAAGTTAGCAAACAAAATCGCCTCCTCTCATAAGTTCTGAGATAACCCTAAACTAATCAACATGGCATTCATCATCTCTTTAAGAGGTCAATTCTTTTTCCCAGTAACTCCATTTGACTGAGGAGAATAGGGTGCAGTGGTTTGGTGAATAATGCCATGTTCAGAACAAAATTCCTCAAATGGTGCATCATACTCACAACCTCTATCACTTCTCACTATCTTAATAGCTTTGCCATGTTGATTTTTAACCTCAAGTTTATATTGCTTAAAAGCTTCTAAGGCTTCCTCTTTACTTCTTAATAAGTAAACATAGTAATATCGAGTGCAATTATCAATAAAAGTAATAAAGTATTTCTTACCTCCTCTGGTTTGCATAAATTTTAAATCACAGATATCTGTGTGAATTAAACTTAGAGGTTCAGTACTTCTTTCTACTTTATTAAATGATGACTTAGTGAATTTTGCCTCAACACAAATCTCACATTTATGATTTAGTTTAAACTTTAAGTTTGGAAAGCATTCTAAAGAAACAAGTCTACACAAAGAATTAAAATTAACATGTCCTAATATATCATGCCACAAAAAAGAAGACTCAGTAATACAAACAGAAGATATGTTCTTATTATTAATAGCCAAATTAGGTACAACAGTTATTACATTGAGTTTAAAAAGCCCATCACTCCTGTAACCTCACCCCATATACATTCCACTCTTTGGAGAGTACAACTTTATCAAATTCAAAGACTAATCTAAACCCATTCTTGATCTGCAACAACCCAGAAATCAAATTTTTGCGAATCTTTGGTATATGGAGTACATTGTTGAGAGTGAGTTCTTTCCCCGAGGTCATTTTCAGCACAATCTTTCCTTGTCCTTCCACAGTTGAAGTGGAGGAGTTTCCCATAAAAAGATGTTCTCCACTTTCCATCACTTTGTAGGTTGTGAACATCTTCTTATCTGCACAAATATGGCAGGTTGCTCCAGTATCCACCCACCACTCCTTGGGATTGCCCACCAAATTTGCTTTAGAGGTTATTGTAGCAAGATTGATGTCTGCCACTCTATCAGAAAGATAAAAATCCTCGGCTTTGTTCGCTTGTGCTGGCTTTTTGCTTGAACTCCCTCTGTCCTTGCGAACGTGACAATTCTTAGCGCGATGTCCATCTTTGCTTCACACAAAACACTTGCCTTTGAACCTCTTGTTGAACCCGTTGTTGATCTTACTAGTGGATCCTTGTTTGGGACCATTACTATCATGCTTCCGCTTCTTCTTGTCGAACTTTGACCCTTGTTCATGTTCCATAACATTTTCTTTAGCTTGCATGACATGGTTTCCTGACTTATTGTCTAAACCTCGGTTGTCCTCCTCAATTCGAGCCGCACTATCAGTTCCTCCAATTTCATCTCCTTGCGCTTATGCTTCAGATAATTCTTGAATTCTTTCTAGGATGGTGGTAATTTTTCAATGATTGCCGTTACTTGGAAAGATTCACTAAGAACTATCTCTTCCGTATGTATGTCATGGAGAAGTAATTGGAGATCTTGAACCTAGCTAATAACTATCTCGGAATCTATCATTTTAAAATCCAGAAAACGGCCGACAACAAATTTCTTTGTACCGACATCCTCTGTCTTATATTTATAATCTAGAGATTCCCATAAATTTTTTGCAGTGCTTTTGACAATATACACATTGTACAGTGTATTGTCCAACCCATTAAGGATATAATTCCAACATAAAAATCACCATGTTTCCATGTATCGACTACGGCTAGGGGTGGGCGCGGGTCGGTTGTGGCCTTGGAATCTCCAATCTGCCATCTGTCCACCAGATTAGCGGATTAGAGAAAATCAATCCACATCCGTCTGCCAATCCGGCAGATGTGGATTGAGCGGATTGGTAGATGGATGCGAATCTGTTTGGTGGTTTAAACTTTTATAAATTTTTAACATAATTCAACTTGTGCACTTCCTAAAAAAATAAAAAAAAAATTATTATAGTCAATAACTTAAAAAAATATTACAATCACTACATGCCTCATCTAAAGAAAGAAAGTTTGAAACTTTAGAATATTACAATCATTGCATGCCTCATCCACATATTACAACCACAGTATGCCTCGTCCACATAAAGTATTACAATCTCTGATTCTTAAAATATAAAAACAATTCAAACCACCAAAACCATGAACAAAGCAGTAATAGAGATTGTATGTCACTATATTGTTACATCTATATCTGTTTTTAAAAATAAAAACCAACCAGCATATATCATATTTTCTATTTATTATTTTTAGAGTTAGATTTAAAAATAAAAATAAAATATAGATAAATAATACATTAATTTTTTTCAATTCAAAAAATATATTCAACAGAATATTTAAACTATTTGTCAATTGAAAATATAATTAGAATATCTACACAAATTAAAAATACAAAGTCTTATAAATTACTAGGGGTGCTCGCGGTTTAGCGGTTCGGTTGTAGCCAAAGGAATCTCAAATCCGTTATCCGTCCAAAACTAGATGGATTGGAAAAAATCAATCCGCAATCGTCCTCTCATTATCATGCATCCGTCCAAAATGCGACGGATTGGTTCAATTCGGTTGGTTTGAGTGGATTGGTACATCCGCTACTCACTTTTAACTGCGGCAACCACTTGCCAGTCAGTTTCTCCCTCGTTCAGTGCCGGAGCTTTTTCATGTGTGAAGCGAGCCAAATTCAATGTCGTAAGATAAAACATCATCTTTTGTTGCCATCTTTTAAAATTATTTCCATTGAATTTTTCTGGTTTCTTCCCATGATTTACCGATATTGCCAGAGTCATCACTAGCACAACAGGTGTGGGGGTCGGAGTAAGAACAGTCTCAGTATTGTTTATTTCAGTTGTCATATTTATGAAGAAATCTTTCACAAACCGACGGTAATACCTAGCTAATCCCAGAAAACTGCGGATCTCAAACACACTCTTAGGCTGTGCCCAATCCTGCACTGCCTCAACCTTGGATGTATCAACAGACACCCCTTCCTCGGATACTACGTGGCCTAAGAATTTGACTTCCCTCAGCCAGAACTCACACTTCCCAAACTTAGCATACAGCCTATGGGCTCTAAGCAACTCAAGCACCACTCTCAAGTGTTCCTCGTGCTCCTCCTCAGAAGGCGAATAGATAAGAATGTCGTCCACGAAGACAACCACAAATCGGTCTAAGAACTCCCGGAAAATCCGGTTCATCAAGTCCATAAAGACTGCCGGTGCATTGGTAAGCCCGAATGGCATCACCAAAAACTCATAATGGCCATACCGCGTACGGAATGCCGTTTTCGGAATATCCTCCTCCCTGACCCTCAACTGGTGGTAACCCGATCTCAAGTCTATCTTAGAGAAACAACGGGAACCCTTCAACTGGTCAAACAAATCATCTATACGGGGCATAGGGTACTTATTCTTAACCGTAGCCCGATTCAACTTCCGGTAGTCAATACACAATCTCAAGGCACCATCTTTCTTTTTAACAAAGAGGGCCGGCGCTCCCCACGGCGAAACACTAGGGCGAACAAAGCCCTTATCGAGCAATTCCTGGAGCTGAACTTTCAACTCAACCAACTCTGCTGGAGCAAAATGGTAAGGTGCCATAGAAATCGGCGCCGTGCCGGGCACTAAATCAATAGAGAACTCTATCTCTCGGTGAGGTGGCAAACTAACAAGATCTTCGGGAAAGACATCCGAATACTCACAAACCACCCTCGGCAACACAATCTGAGTCTCAACACACTCACTACTCTCAAAGCTAGCAAGTAGACCACTAAGCTCACTTCGCCCTCGCGAATCATACCCCGGTGGCAAAACACTACCAACCCGGTCTCCCAAGAAATGGAACCACTCCCCGCTCAAGGTATATAACGTGACCCTCTGGCGGTAGCAATCAATAACAGCCTGGTATGACGATAGCCAGTCCATACCCAAAATAACATCAAAGCCCTTCATGGGCATGACAACAAACGGAAAAGGAAGCCTATAATCGGCGACCTCTATATCACATCCTCTAACACCCTGTTTCAGGATCAACTCACCACCCAAAGGCGATACCACACAAATAGGAGATGCTAACTGTGCTAACTCCAATTCCAAAACAGATGCAAATGCAGCAGATACAAAAGAATGAGATGCACCCGTGTCTATCAACACACTAGCAACCGAGTTGCAAAACAGAAAAGTACCTCTCACTACAGATGGAGCCGGTACTAAATCCTGCGCGGTAACAGCATACACGCGCCCCGTAGGCCCCTGGTCTACCTGCTCACCTCTCGGAGCAAAAGACTGCTGCACAGACTGGGATGACGAAGCTCCCGGATTGGCCCTCGAGGCCTGCACAGACTGAGCTGGCTGAAAACCCTGCGTCTGCCTAGAACCAGACGCTCCCGAAGTGGCACTCAACTGCGGGCAAAACCTCTTCAGGTGCCCAAGCTGTCCACACTGATAACAAGACAAGGGCTGCCCCCTGCCCAAACTCTGACTCTGCGGTCTAGCTGAAGAAGAAGCAGCTCTCTGACCCCCACCCTTCTGCGGGCAAACAGAAACCTTGTGACCCAGCTGGCCACACTTGTAACAGGTGAAATCCCCCTGACCACCTCTCCCGGAGCCTGCACTCGGCACTGGGAAGGTCGATCTAGCAACACCACCCTGCGACTGCTGAGGGTTGGAACCCCTCTACCTCCTGCCATCACCCTGACTATCCTGGCT
Organism: Camellia sinensis; assembly: GCF_055761805.1. Taxonomy (NCBI): domain Eukaryota; kingdom Viridiplantae; phylum Streptophyta; class Magnoliopsida; order Ericales; family Theaceae; genus Camellia; species Camellia sinensis. Next base: position 179,859,079 of record NC_138963.1, on the reverse strand, counting down.
CCTCTTGGAGCCTCTCTGCCCCTCATCCTCCTCCTGCATCATGAGCTCCATATGAGCTGCAGCGTCTACTAGGTGTCTATACTCTCGGATGTAAGACCCACCAACCCTCAACTTGAGGCCCCGCCTCAACTTCCGCTCAAACTCATAGCAACGGCGTTCCTCAGACGCCACCAGTTCAGGTGCAAACCTGGACAAACTAGTAAAGGTAGCCTCAAACTCGGCCACTGACAAGCCCTGCTGATTAAGCCGGCTAAACTGATCCCTCAGCTTCTCCCTAGCTGCTGCAGACAAAAACCTCTCCTGAAAAGCATTTATAAACGCCTCCCAAGTACCACCAACACGAGCCTTCTCGTACTTCCACCATTGACCCGCATCTCCCTTCAGTTGGAAGGATGCCAAGGTCACTTTCAGTGCTCCGTCCTCGATGCCAAGCATCTCGAACGTCTTACTCATTTGCTCTAGCCACTCATCAGCCTTCAGTGGCTCCTTCGGATCCCCGATAAACTCATCCGGATTAGACCGGAAGAACTCCCTCTTCAAGAAAGAAGGCCCTGCCTCAGCTGCCTGATTCCCAGCTCTAAGAATACCCAAAGCTCCTGCTATTTCTCTGGCCAAGGTACCCATGGCCTGCTGACCCACTGGCTCGGCCACATTGGCCTGACTAACTCCCTCTTGCACTGCCGGAATCTCACCCGGTAATGGTACTTCCTGCCTCGCAGGTCTACCACGCCTAGCACCTCTTCCTCGTCCTGACATCCTAATAAAGGTAACAGAACATTAGCACATTCACAAATGTGCCGAAACTAAACACTCACGTCCTAATGCATGGACAACTGTAATTCACTCCACGTAAGCACATAAACACATAAGCACTTACGAATTTCATTTCCGGATAATAATAGTCCTGAGGCGTTACTAGAGTTCCAGTTAGAAACAGCATTGATCAAGTGCTTTTCCAACAAGACTCCTAGAAACCCAAGGATCCAATCAACATCCTAGAAACTAAATCCCATACCCACATAGTCACATAAGCATGTTATCAATTAAGCACATAGCATATGATACTACATCTAAGTCTCTATCAAGCGAGACAAACCCATTGTGATCCTAATCACTCCCCACGTACCCAAAGTATTCGAACCCGGTACGCTCTGATACCAAGTTGTAACGCCCTCAAAATAATAACATTAAACCCATTAAAAGAGACATGCATTTACATATAAACTAACCACATTCTTTTATTCATTAGAGTTCCATTACATAGGTATTACATGTTAACATCAAAACAAAATGCCCTACGGGCTTACAGCTTTCCAAGTTAACACTTGGTTACAACAAATTAGTACTAACTCGTTTACACATTAAGCCCTTGGCTTGAAGTTACATGTAATACATCAAAAGATAACGACAAAACATGTCCGCATCTAGCCTCCCAAGCTATGTCCTTGGAGGTGGCATGCTTCCTGCACCTGAAAATGATATTCCCATATAGGGTGAGCCACAGCCCAGTAGAAATATACTAAACCAACCATGAACAATGACTAAAATATTAGCAATTGATAGATGGCCAACACTGATACAATCACATAAATCATATATTTATGTCAACCGACTTATAAGTCCAAGTTACTTTTCATTTTCCCTTTTTCAACAGATAGACATGTAAGTTCTATCCACATTCTCATCAGATATGTATAACCACAATATCCACAGATAAGCATATAAGCTATATCCACACTTCACAAAGATAAGCATATGAGCTCTATCTTCACTTCTCTAGACAAGCATATGAGCTGTATCTACGGAGTTCATCCCCTATCTTCTCCCAACACTATCCGGTTTAGAGGTACATCCCCTATCTTCCCCTAAACCGCGGAGTACATCCCCTATCTCCTCCTCTACACATAACGTATACAAACACAATGGTTCTATATACAATCACTCAATACATATAGTTAATGTATTCTATCAACCGTCAAGTTCCATGACACACTTCATTGATTAGTTTCAGTTTGCCTAATCATCATGCATTGTCTACAACAATCACGACTAACCTCCACCGATAGCCCAAAGCAGTTATTTCTAAACAGAAGATAAATGCACAATGGATATTCAATCAACATTTCATTTCCTCATTTCTCACAATTAATTATCCCAATTAATCAACAATGTAATTAGGTCATTATCCATAATTACCATTTCAACCCTTAGGTCCCATTTTCATCAATGATTTAACATTTACTCCATTTCTCTATGCCAAACATGCATCTAGGTTTATTATGAATAAAACCCCAACTTTTGTAAAATTACACAAAAGCCCCCAACTTTTACAAAATTACCAAACCAACCCCAACATCTCAAAATGCCAAAATTTAAAGACAAAACTCATAGAGAGGAGTAGGATATCCTTACCTCGAAGTTTGAGCCAAAAAGGAGATGAAGACTCGAAGACCAACGTGCTCCAAATCCAAACTTTTTCAGATTAAATCAAAGCTCTCAACGCCCTCTATCTTTTTAACAAAGGCTCTAGGCTAGATTCACACTCTAGGGAGATCAAATCTTAGAGAGGGTGTAAGTTTAGAGAGAGAGAGTCTCGGATTTAGGGTTTGAAAGAAAAAGGGAGTGAAAAAATGATGTTTAAAATCGCTACTGTCCGCTGATATAAAACACGCTCGCTCGAGCGAAGACTTGGTCGCTCGAGCGACCAGACACAGAAACTCTTGCTCGAGCCAAGGAACTCTCGCTCGAGCCAGAAACTCAGAAGTGCGCTCGAGCCAAAGAATGCTCGCTCGAGCCAACAATTCAAACCCTCAGGTCTACAACCACAAGCACGCTCGAGCGACAGACCTCTCGCTCGAGCGAAGAACAAACCAGACCGCTCGAGCCAAGAAAAGCTCACTCGAGCCAAGAAAAGCTCACTCGAGCCAAGAAACACAACTCTCAGGTCCAGAACCAGACGCCATCACTCGCTCGAGCGAAGCCACTCTGGCTCGACCCACCAGACACGAACTCAACTCTCGCTCGAGCGACCGACGCCTCGCTCGAGCGAAGGTTCAAAAATCTAGGCAGCAACACTAGGCTCCCAAACACAACCAACCTGTAACAAACCTGTCTAACACATCCTACTACTCAAAGCGAAGTAAAAAGGATGCAAACAAGATAATGAACAACTACCAACATCCACAGACACATGTCCGGATCACTGTACAATAAGGGTAAACCCGGGATCGCTATAGGACAAGTACATTTCACAAATATGTAGGAAACCTACCTAAAGCCATTTTCAAGAACCCGAAAATGCGCGTTGAATTCTCATTCATCTGGAAATGGTTTTCAGTAACCAAATACACAATGTTATTCACTACGCGGTATTAAATATGAACCCAATAAAAAACGTTAAAAATAACGCTTGGGTTTCATTTTAATTAATACTTAAATTTAGCAAAAAAGTAAGATTTTTTCAAAGTCATTTTCAAGAACTTAAACCCCAGGGGCTTCTGTGTGAGGTCATTCCTTGTCCTTCACATTCGTTCACAGTGTTGAGGGTTAAGGTTATCCAATCCAACGAGTTTGGAAATAGTGTTCGTTAATGTGGGAGAGTCTCTAGTTATTGCCATTTTTGGCATATCTAACTATCATTCGGCTTATGTTCTGGCCACAACAATGGTGATTAACATTGTTCAACAAGTTATATCAGGTATTTAACTTTTTTATTAATACTCACAACTCAAACTTATCTAACCTTTTTTTTTGTCTAACTTTTTTGTATCTAATTTTTTTTTTTAAAAACTCCCAACTCAAAAGTTAATTGTATATAACACCTCTCTCTCTCTCTCTCTCTCACTCTCATTTAAAAAGTAAAAAATTGAAAAAATCTATATAAAAAAAAAGTTTACTGAAGAGAAGGAGAAAAAAAAAACTTTTATGCTCTTTTTTGTTTTTGCTCTTAAAAAAAATTAAAAAAAAAAACAAAAAATTGTCAAACATAGTCTTAGATATACTAATCTACTTACAACCTTTTCATGAAAAATTATTAGATGATCAAAGACAGTAGCATAAATGTTTGTCCCAATCAATTATGAATGGTCACTTCAACCAATATGGACTCAATACATCACATTCATTGGATGCAGAAATTTTGAGTTTACATTTGTCGAGGTGCTTTGTAATTAGTGGAAATCAAAATTTCAAGTAGTGATTCGAAATCACTCAATAAAATCTTATTTTTCAATCACTTAATTTTTAGGTAAGTAGTTTCGAGTGAGCTGAATTTAATAATAGACGTTGGTTTATATTTCAGTCTTCCTTATTCTTTCAAGACGTATTTAAAAGACAATTTGATACTACATCTTAATCGTGACTTATTGGGAACCTTATACAATGAGTACAAATTTTTTTTAAGCAAAGCATGTAATAATTTAGTACATTTTGGCAGGGATTGCTGTTGGAGAGGAGTGGCAAGCACCAGTGGCTTACATTAATTTGCTTTGTTATTACATTGTTAGGCTCCCTGTTGGGCTCGTTTTAGATTACAAAACAAATTTAGGGGTGGAGGTAGAGAGTATCAATCTTGTGGTTATAGGGAGTATCAATATTATAGTGACAAATTTAAAAACTAAATTTCGAATGCCATTATTATATTTGGTTTTGTTACCATATTGTTTTCGTGGTTATTAGAGAGTTTGGATGGGCATGACTTGTGGGGCTTGTCTGCAATCATTGATCTTATTACGGTTTATCATATGGCAGAGAAATCAGAAAAAGGAGGTAATGAGGGGCATATGTCCATGCTTGTTTGATGATAATGATCCTTCATTATTATTCGAGCAATATTTATACATAAAATTTATGCACAGAATGCATAGAGTACTATACGGGGAGCAAATATTCGATAACGCCTGTACCCCTTTCATCCAAGCTCCGCTTCTATCCGTTTAACCTGCGAACACAACGGCGGTGAGCTACCCGGCAGTGTGTTGCCGAAAAACCCCTCTGACGGTTGAGTTAGCATACACTCAGGAAGAGAGAGAAGAGCTCAATGAGTGTTAGGTTTTTTCTCACTAAATGATGTTTCTGGCATGGGGGGCGCAGTCATGCTTATATACTTTCTGCGTTCACCTCTGCACCCACTCGTCTATTGACACGTGGAGTTGCACTCCCATCTGTCAGCGCAAATCCAGCTAAACACCACCTAATCAAACCGCCAAACAACATTAGCGGGAATGGGGCAGCCCGATGACATCACCTCGGCCTCCTATGACTATGCTATGTAACGAGCCCGATAGCGCCACTCACCAAGCTCCATCACAACTGAGCTCAGTAGCATTCCAGTACGACTGAGCTCCAGACAGATTAAGCCGGTATTCAGAAGACCCTTTCCGCCGAGCTAAATGTGTGAACCACGTAACCCGGGTTGGCCGACAATCACCTCGGCCAAGTTAGCTCGGCCCAAACGTGGGACCTGGACCTCAAACGAGCAAACCAACTCTGGAGAAGCCCATGTTAGCTCAGCCTAAACATGCTCGGACCTCTCTCTGCCCAGCTTCTACCACAGTCTGAAGCCAGATTATAAATCTCCCTCACAATTGCCCCTTAATTTCATCCACACAAGCGTGACTGGGATTACATGGTCTGACCGGGGTCGATTCTCCGCCCGACTTAAACCCGCAAGACGTTGACCGAGCTAATCCTCATGCTCGGTTTCTTGAATTTCTCGGTCGACGCCTCAACTCGCCATCATGTCTCTTCAATACTAACGTCGCCGTCATTATGGACACGCGTCCTTCGCTCATTGGCTTCAAGTAACCAACCCCGCTGCCTCTTCATTTTTCATATTTTTGGCGCTTCTTTTCTTCCTATAAGCTCATTATTTGCCCCTTCCTCTTTCCTCCTTACCATTTCTCTTCCATTCCAGGCGCCTCAAATGCTGCAGTGCAATCCTTTCTATCAAACACCATTCTTGCTCTGGACTGTCTTCATGCTCGAAGATTCGACTTTTGCCTCTAAACTGGTAAGTTCTTCGAATCTTTCCATTGTTTTTCATTTGAAACTCACATTTTAGGGCATGATAGCAGTAGGTTTTAGGATGTAGCTCTCCAAAAACCACCTATGCCCCTTCTCTCTCAACTGTTCTTCAACTTCTGTGATGAACACGCGAGGATCTGGGGCGGACCGAGCTCCAGGTCTTTTTTTGATCCCAAAAAACACCAAAACTGAGCAAGTTACAAGTTTGCAAAAACTCCTGTAGGAACTGAGGTAACAGATTACTTGACCGCTCGACCGGGCTAATATCTAGTCCGCTTGTGTGGCCGAGTTTCTGCGTTCACCTGTGTGACCGAGATGGTCTAGCACTCCATTTGACCGAGCTAAAGTTGAGCTCGTTTTGCGCAACCGCGCTCCCACTTACACTTATACTTACTCTTACTGCAGAGTCCTAGTGGACCAAAACCAACATTGAGGCTCTCAACAGCCGACTAGCAGCCGGCTTCACATGGGGCATTACCACTTCCTCATTGATACGCCGGTCGCCCTTGCCGCATTTCGGGAAGAATATGGCGTCCCCACAGACGTATATCTCGAGCTCGGTGCCAAGGACACCACCCTATGGGGTAGACTGGACGAATGCCCCTTCACCGTGCTGTCCATAATTGAGGGAGGTTTACGCTTCCCAGTCTAATCTCTAATATGTGAGTTCCTAAGGCGTACCGGGCTAGCGCCAACACAAGTTTCCACCAATACATTTTGAATAATAAACGGTGTGGCTGAGCTAAACAACCGGCTCGGTTTGAACCTTGGGCTAGGCGAGATTCTGTGCCAATACACCCTGGACCGTACAAGCGACGGGCTTAATTATTATTTAAAGATTAGACTGGGCAAAGAAAAACTTATGACTGGCACCCCGGATAAAGATATGCATGACGACGACTTTTTCTGGGTATCAGGAAATTACGAGATGGCTGATGTGCCTGGCTGGCACATCAGTAATAACTTATGTTCGACATGTAAGCCGCGCTCACTGCTCGGTCAAATGACTTTGCTTTATTATTCTGTACTAACTTCTCTTTTCCTTGCAGCTATTGAAGCCTTACAAGCGAACTACTTCAATCCAAACGAGGCTGCCATCAGAGCCGTGCTGAGGTATAGCCACCGAGACTGCCATGAACTTCTCGGCTACGTACCGAGCTACTGCTACTCGGCTCCCCACAGAAGTAGAGTCACCGACTTTCTACGGGCGCCATCCCCACTGCCTGATCCAACACTATCGGACGTGCCCTTTATCCGGCTAACTGAGGAAGAAGAGACGGCCAAGCGGAGCCACGTCAAGAACCTCATCACCGCCACATCTGCTGAGCTGCCGAGCATCCCCCCTCACACCTCAACAGCCGGACAATCATCCGAGACCGTCATCACCTTGGCGTCGACCACTTCGGCACAGGCCGGCAAGGGAGGCCGCCGAGCAGGCAAAATGCCTCGGTCTGTCGATCCATCTGCCGAACTTGTGGTTGAGTTGAGTACCGAGCAACTCGCAGAGGGATCTGAACCAACTCCGCCATGGCACCCGCAGCTGAAGCACCGGGGAAAAGAGTTCCCGGCTAATGCCTCTGTCAAAGGCGATAAAGAACACTTTCTGGCTTTTGACCTGACAAAAACACTACTGTTATCAAGCGATGTGGCCGGCAGTGTGCACGTTCCCGACACCCGGCTTGTCAAATCCTCAGTTAAATCCATGACTAGGGTAAGAGTTCTGCACATCTATTCAAATTTGCTAAGTGTTTCCACGGTTACTCTTCTTGTTTGATCTCTTACACGTCCTCTTACAGGCTATCCAGAAGCAGTATCTGGTGATGGAAAGGATTCACAAGCTCCGGCAGAAGGTGACCGATGCCAACAACCAGGCCAAAAATCTTGAGACCGAGCTAGAGAGGTCTAAGGCTTCACTTGAAATGGCCAATGCTAACAATGCGAGACTCCTCGGCCAACTTGGTCGGGCCGAGCAAGAAATGGACGAACTAAAAGCCCAACTCACGGTCGAAAAAGAAGGGAGGAAGGTTGCCGTGGATGAGGCCAACAATCTCGATTTCCAAGAGGCCAAGGATAACTACACCAAGTAGGTCGAAGCCACTAAGGACATTTATTTTAAGTCTGGTTGGAAGGCCGCTTGCGAAAAGCTCGGCCAAGGATCGGAGACCGAGGTATTTGCTTCTCCTCCCCCAGCCTTCCTACCGGCCTACCTAAATCCTTATGCCAATGAAGTCTTCAACGCCTTGCAAGAGGAGGCAGACAAAGAAGCTGAGGAAGACGGTAGCCAACCGGAGCTCGACGAGAAGGAGAAGGCTGCTGTGGTTGGCCTAGAGGTCGCGACAGAAGGAACCGGTGACGAGTTTGCCGATCTCTCCCCTCTAGCTTAGTTTAGGCTTGTCTCTTTAGATTTTTGTCTGAATTTCTATAACCGAGCTACAAGCCCCACCGTATGTACCCAATTTTTCCATCAATAAAAAGTTATTATTTTGCACTTCTGCAATGTCTGTTGTAATTTTCGTTTTAACCACGCTATTCTTCATAGAGCCGAGAAGATTATCTTGGTCACAGTAAACAGCTTTGTTAATGCTACGTAAACAAAGTAATTCATGCATATAGTTGGGATAAATTTTATAGCCGGTGTAAATCATCTCGACTAGAGCCTTGGAGTTAGGCAAATCATCAACTCCTATAGCCGGTGTAAATCATCTCGGCTAAAATTCTTGAGTTGGACGGATCACCAACTCTTGCAGCCAGGTTAAATCATCGCGGCTAACACACTTGAGTTGGGCAGATCACCAACTCTTGCAGCCGGGGTAAATCATCTCGGCTAATACTCTTGAGTTGGACAGATCACCAACTCTTGCAGCCGGGGTAAATCATCTCGGCTAATACTCTTGAGTTGGGCAGATCACCAACTCTTGCAGCCGGGGTAAATCATCTCGGCTAGTACTCTTGAGTTGGGCAGATCACCAACTCTTGCAGCCGGGGTAAATCATCTCGGCTAATACACATGCCCCTTAGTCACTATATTACTTCGGTCATAGTAAACCTCTTCAGCAAAAATAATTCACTTCTATTGCATTGGCAAAAAGAGTGTTACATTCAGAAGTGTAGGGAAAATAGGTTTTTCCACAAAAATTACATAAGAACGATAAATACTAAAAATAGTACAGTTTGAGGTTGGCCGCATTCCATGGCTGGGTACGCTTCTGCCATCCAAATCTTCTAAGTGGTATGCCCCTTTGCCCACCGGACCGGTTATCTTGTAAGGCCCTTCCCAGTTTGCCCCTAGTTTGCCTTCACCTGGCACCAGTGTGTTGCCCATGACCTTCCTTAAAACCCAGTTGCCCACTTTAAACGGTCTGGGGTGCACTGCTTTGTTATATTTCTTAGTCAATTCTTATTGGTATGCGGCCACGTGGATCAAAGATTTTTTGCGGCGCTCGTCAACTAGGTCTAATTCTAGGGTGACTGCTTTGGAGTTCAATTCGGGCTCAAAAATTTCACTTTGGATGGTGGGCATGCCGATTTCCAAAAGGATAACCGCCTCCATGCCGTACGCCAGGGCAAAAGGAGTTTCCCTGGTTGATTGCCTCGGGGTCGTCTGATATGCCCAAAGAACACTTAGGAGTTCCTCGGCCCATTTTCCTTTGGCTTTCCCTAGTCTTTTCTTCAACCCATCGAGAATGGTCTTGTTTGATGCTTCGGCTTGGCCGTTGGACTGCGAGTAAGCCAGTGTGGAGTTGTAGAATTCGATCTTCAATTCTTCACAAAATTCCCTGAACAAGCGCCCGTCAAATTGGGTGCCGTTATTGGAAATCAGAATCTTGGGGACGCCAAATCGCGTTATCATACTCTGCCAGACAAACCGTTTGACGTCTTTTTTTTTTGTAGTCGCTAAGGGCTCAGCTCCAACCCAATGGTGAAGTAATCCGTAACCGCGATGAAGAATTTCCAGTTGCCCGGTGTCGTTGGGAGTGGTCCCACTATGTCCAGCCCCCACATCGCAAAAGGCCAAGGGCTGGTGAGGGGAATAAGTTCTCTGGCCGGCTGGTGAATTTGGTGGACAAACTTCTGGCACTTCTCATATTTTCTAACATATTTCTGAGCATCCGCTTGCATGCACGGCCACCGATATCCTTGCGAAATAGCTCGGTAGGCCAAAGATCTTCCCCCGATGTGACTTCCGCATATGCCCTCATGAATCTCATACAGGAAGGCTTCCACGCTGTTTGGATGTACACACTTGAGGTATGGATCGGTGAACGACTTCTTGTATAAAGCGCCAGACGGAGAGAGCCAAAACCGCTCTGACTTCACCCAGACTTTACGTGCTTCCTTTTTATCGGCCGTAAGGGTCCGTTCTTTCAGAAAAAGAAAAATAAGGTCCATCCAAGAAGGGCCAAGCTCGGTGCAAAGTACTTCCGTCTGTTCAGATTCCTCAATACTAGGCCTTGGAAGAAACTTAATCAAGAGAGAACTGAGAGATGAACTGTCGACCATGGAAGCTAGACCGGCTAACTCATCTGCACGGCCGTTTTCTTCATGACCAATTTGTTGGACCCTTATTGCCTGGAATCGCTTGATGTGTTCTCTTACCAGAGCTTGGTACTTGGCCATTCTGTCATCTTTGGCTTCGTACACCCCAGACACTTGGTTGACAACAAGTTGGGAGTCGTTGTAAACCATAAACTCGGTCGCGCGCAACTGGAGTGCGCTCTTAAGCTCGGCCAGTAGCGCCTCGTACTCAGCTTCATTGTTTGACATAGGGAATCTGAGTGTGATTGAGTGTTCGATAGTCAGGCCGTATGGCGATATCAAAACTATGCCCAGCCGGCGCCGTGACGATTTAAAGCTCCATCTACAAAAAGTTTCCACATTTCACCGACGAAGAGTTTCCAACAATCTGAGGGGTCTTGGGAGGCTTGAAAATTGATGGGATCACGGTCACTCGACTGTTCGGTTTCAAGTTCGCTGCTGTCTTTTTCGCTGCCAGACACTTCTTCATCCCCCTTCGGTGATGCGGCACCGGATCGAACAGGTTGGTCTGTTATTCCCAAGTCCATTGTCGCATTGCCGAGCTGCAGTACTATTTCGACTGGAAGTTCTATGGACGGGCGCGCGTCGCCAACATCGCCCTGTTGTGCAATTTCCGTTGAGTTGTCATTCACCTCCTCAGCTACTGCGGTGAGATCCACCGGGCATACTTGGTGAATTCCATGCGAGAATTCAGCGAAAAAATCTGCCAATGCTTGTGCCTTTATGGCCGTTCAAGGTTGAAACTTAATGTCGAATTGTCCCAATTCGACCGCCCACTTCAAGATTTGACCGGAGAAATCCGCCCGCTCGAACAACGCCTTGAGGGGGAATTCGGTCAACATGACGATTGTGTGAGCATGAAAGTAGTGCGCCAATTTCCTGGAGGCCATCATCAACGCCAAAGCAAATTTTTCCAGCGTCTGCCGGTAGCAAGGTTTTGCTCACGTAAAAGATAGAGAAATGCTGGATACCTTTTGACCGGACAAGGACCGCACTAACTGCATGCTGAAAAATAGCCAGATAAAGGTAGAGTTGTTCGCCGGGCTTGGGTGTCACCAATAATGGGGCAGAAGACAAATATGCCTTAAGCTCGGCCAAAGCCCTGTCACATTCCTCATCCCATGAAAACTTGGATTTCAAAGCTCAAAAGAAAGGGCGGCAACGATCTGATGACCGGCTTATGAATCGGTTAAGCATGGCAGCCATACCAGCCAAATGCTGCACGTCCTTTGCCGAGTTGGGCTGCTTCAATTCTTGTATGGCTTTGATTTGTGTGGGGTTCGCCTCGATGCCTCGGTTTGTGACTAGGAAGCCTAGGAATTTCCCGGATCCCACGCCGAAGGCACACTTAGACGCATTCAGGTGTAGCTTGTGTTGTTTAAGAATGGTGAACATCTCGGCTAGGTCGGATAAGTGGTCGGCTTGATGCTTGCTTTTGACCACCATGTCATCGATGTAAGCCTCCATCGTCCACCCTAGCAGAGGAGCGAACATTTTGGTCACCATCCTTTGGAAAGTCGCCTCGGCGTTCTTCAAACCAAAAGGCATGACTCGATAACAGAATAGTCCCCTTGGGGTGGTGAAAGAGGTTATCTCGAGGTCGGGACCATGCATGGCGATCTGGTGATAACCGCGATAGGCATCCAGGAAACTGAGCCTGTTATGTCCAGCCGTAAGATCCACTAGTTGGTTTATTCTGGGCAAAGGAAAGCTGTCTTTAGGGCAAGCTCGGTTGACAGTCTTGTAATCAACGCAAACTCGCCAGTTCCCATTTTTCTTGGGCACTACGACCGTATTGGAAACCCATCGAGGGTAGTGCACTTCCTGGATGGCCCTTGCTTCTAGCAAGTTCCTCACTTCCTCCGCGATTACCTCGGCATGATGAAGGGCCGATCTCCTCATTCTTTGAATGACAAGGCAAGCATCTGGGAAAACATTGAGTTGGTGGCAAATAAAGCTTGGATCAACGCCAGGCATGTCGTACAGTGTCCATGCAAAGACTTCGATATTCGCCATCAGGAACTCTACCATCTCGGTCCTTTCTTGGGCGGTCAGGCTTGACCCTAGTAAAAAGAACCTGTTCGGACTTTCGGCGTTGATCGGCACTTCCACCAACTCTTCAACAGCCTTGCCCTCGGCCTTAGCGCCCACATCATCAAGGACACTCTGGTCTTCCGGACTTTCAATCATTTGTACGAAGCCTTTGGCAGCTCGGCTTCCGTTCACTGCCACGAAACATTGCTTCAACATGACTTGATCGCCCCAAATTTCCTCAACTTCCCCCATAGCCAAGGGGAACCTCATAACCTAGTGGTAGGTAGACGCCACCGCCTGCATAGCATGAAGCCATCCCCTACCCAAGATCACGTTGTATGTGGACGGCACCTTCAATACCCAGAACTCCACCTGCTTGACTACGATTCGGCTTTGACTGGTAAGATTATCTTTCCCATAGGCCACTCCGGTTGTGAGTTGAAACCAACAAGTGGCGAGGTTGCCGGAGCCAAATCTATATCCCGGAGTTTGAGTTGCTTAAACGCGTCGTAATACATAATCTCAACCAAGCTTCCCTGGTCAATCAAGATGCGCTTGGCATCGAAGTCTCGGACGCGTATGGTGACTACTAGGGCATTGTTGTACGGCGTTTAAATGCGCTCTAGGTCCCTAGTTAAGAAACTAATCACATCCTTCTCCTCGGTCTTCCCCTTTTTGATCGCGGGTTGGACTGACAAAACTTTGCTCATATGCTTTGCCTTTTTTATCATTCCTCGGAGCTCGCACACACGCGCTGGCTCCACTATGCCGCGGATCACATTGGCCACTCCTTGAGGGGGCGCCTCTAGGTCATTTGAACCACTCGAATCAGCCGGGGCGGGATGCGCGGCTCTTACGCCCCCATCAATGTAAAGGTCTAAGTGACCGGCTGCGACTAACTCCTCTAAGTGTTGCTTTAAGGGTAAACAGTCCTCTGTTCGGTGTCCTCGCTCCCTATGATATGTGCAGCGGTACCGCGGATTGAAGCCCTTTTGTGCATCGCCTAACTTAGCAGGAAATCGGACGTAATCCTTGTCGCGGATTTTACTAAATATGCGATAAATTGAAATCTTAAACACCGTGGTGATGCCCGTCTGAGCGTTCAACCTTCTGTTAGCATCGACTGCATCATCGCGGGGATATTCTGCTCGGTCATTGCGGCGACCTCTACCCCAGTTTCTATGATTTGGTCCACGGTCAGATTCTCCAGCGCGATCATTTAGACGGTTAGTCTCCTGTCCGACCGCGTGTACCTTGTCAGCCGCCCTTTTGTCTGTTACCACCGGATTTGTCTTCACGGTGGATGCCGCCGCATCATCCTCTACTCAGAGGTGCTCATTGATGCGTTGCATTAGTTGCCCCATGGACGTCGACTGGTTCATTGTAAGCGAGTCCCTCAGCCTATGCCCGACCGGGAGACCGCGCTTATATTGGGTGATTGCCAGGTTGATCGAGCGATCTAGGATCTCGTTGAAGGTTTCCCAGTACCTAAAGTTGTATGCCTTGAGGCTATCACTCGACTCCATCTTGACACTCAGAAGGTGGTCCACTTTCTTTGGCGTTTTGGTGTTGGTTTTGAAACGAGTCACGAATGCTTCCGCCAACTGCTGCCACCTCTCGATGCTCTCTTTTGGAAGTCTCTCAAACCATTTCAAGCCCAGTTCACCTAAACTGGATGGGAAAATAAGGCACATAAGAGCATCATTACGCCTGTGTCCAGCCATGACCTGTTGAAAGTGGCTTACATGCATGTACGAATCGCTTTTTCCGTCATAAAGCGTAAACTTGGGAGGGTGAAAGCCCGCTGGAAGCGGCGTGGTCTCTATTTCAAGGGAGAATGGGGAGGCGTTCAGCCTTGTCAAGTCAATGTCTAAAGGAATTGGTATGGCCAAACGGAGCGGTGGCATCATAACCTCCTCACTATGGTGACCTCTGTAAGATAACCGCTGGAGCACCGGCACCCTTTCAACCTCCCGTCGGCGAGCTCTCTCCTTCAAGACGTCCCTCAAGTCCTCTGAACAGACGAAGTAAGAATACCTTGACGTGGTCGACGGATGCGAGGGATGGTAGGTACTATCTTGCGCGCTAGACTTCTCTGCAGGCGTGTCTAGGTCTCCAATTCTATAACTTCTGGTGATAGAGAGGGAGGGAGTCTGCCGCTGGCTCAGCCTGCCTAAGCGGCGGGGTTGGGTACGCTCACTGTGGTCTCCCATTCCAGCAACACCCTTTCCTTTGACCTATCGTTTGAGGGCTTCCATCTTTGCCGCCATTCTCTGGATGACGGTGTCTTGGTCCCTTAACTTGTGCTCCAGACGTCGAGCATGCGATTCTCTTCGCCGCCGGTGTCCGTCTGGGCTCCGTGGGCGACCAAACTTCTGGCACGCTTATCTCGTGCGTCTCTCGGAAGTCTTCCTAGGGAAGTCTCCAGGTCCACCATGTTCGGAACCGCGGGGAGTCCGTCTCTACGTCTGGCTGACTTCGGGGTAACACCGTCAATGGCAGACAACGGTATTTCGTCGTTGTTCGCCATGGAAGGTGATCAGATGAGCTTGGAGGACAAGGTTATGTC
Source organism: Camellia sinensis (assembly GCF_055761805.1). Taxonomy (NCBI): domain Eukaryota; kingdom Viridiplantae; phylum Streptophyta; class Magnoliopsida; order Ericales; family Theaceae; genus Camellia; species Camellia sinensis. The sequence continues at coordinate 179,843,916 of NC_138963.1, read as the reverse complement.
TGTAAAAGCTTCCCACAGACGGCACCAATTGTACGGGGAGCAAATATTCGATAACGCCCGTACCCTTTTCGTCCAAGCTCCGCTTCTATCCGTTTAACCTGCGAACACAATGGCGGTGAGCTACCCGGCGGTATGTTGCCGGAAAACCCCTCTGACGATCGAGTTAGCATATACTTAGGAAGAGAGAGAAGAGCTCAATGAGTGTTAAGTTTTTTCTCACCAAATGATGTTCCATCCCTGGCATGGGGGGCGCAGTCATGCTTATATACTTTCTACATTCACCTCTGCACCCACTCGTCTATTGACACGTGGAGTTGCTCTCCCATCTGTTAGCGCAAATCCAGCTAAACACCACCTAATCAAACTGCCAAACAATATTAGCGGGAATGGGGCAGCCCGGCGACATCACCTCAGCCTCCTATGACCGTGCTATGTAACGAGCCCGACAGCGCCACTCGCCGAGCTCCATCACAACCGAGCTCAATAGCATTCCGGTACGACTGAGCTCCAGATAGATTAAGCCGGTATTCAGAAGACCCTTCCCGCCGAGCTAAATGTGTAAACCACATAACCCGGGTTGGCCGACAATCACCTCGGCCAAGTTAGCTCAGCCCAAACTTGGAAGCTGGGACTCGATCAAGCAAACCTAACCTGGACAGGTCTAAGTTAGCTCGGCCCAAACGTGGGACCTGGGCCTCGATCGAGCAAACCAACTCTGGAGAAGCCCACGTTAGCTCGGCCTAAACATGCTCGGACCTCTCTCTGCCCGGCTTCTGCCATAGCCCAAAGCCAAATTATAAATCTCCCTCACAAGTACAAAGTGTATTATGTGCACAAATTTTATTATATGTAAATAATAGGGAAAATTATGTAAATAGTCTCTGTAGTTCATACGATGCGTCAATTTGGTCTGTTTAGTTTTAATTTGCTCGATTTTGCTCCTTAATTTAACGGATTGTGTCATTTTAATCCAATAAATAACGGTTGTTAAGTTAATTTAACGGAAATTCAAATAATGTGTCAATTTAGTCTCGTTATTTTTCATAATGTGTCAATTTAGTCCCTATCAAAATCGAGAAAATTGAAATTATAGGGACCAAATTGATATATCGTGTAAAGTACAGGGACCAAATTAACACATTATTTAACATTCCGTTAAATTAACTTAACAAATGTTATTTATTGGATTAAAATGACACAATCCGTTAAATTAAGGGTAAAGTCGAACAAATTGAAATTACAAGAATCAAATTGACATATCGTGTAAACTCCAAGAACTATTTGCATAATTTACTCTAAATAATATTTCTCTTATCATTAAGATCAATCCTAGCGATGATTGGTCCGTGTTTTATGATTTTATTAATTAGGACCTTTTTTCCATCCCGACCTTTTGCTTGTTGCTTAATTCAGGTCAATCTTGCTTTATATCAGTAGTTCTTCCTCAGATGGTCATCATGCCTACGTACAAAATAATGATTTTAGTATGGAAAATGAGTGAGAATTTTAATTAGAGTTATAGTGGGTTTTATTTATTGTTATAGTGTGTTGTGTTTTTTTTTTTTTTCCCTTCCTTTTATACCTTATTAGTGGTGAATTAGAATCACTAAATTAGTTGTCTCTATCCTGACTATTTTAGTATTAGTTTCATGAATGTTGACTTGAATTACTTAATAATTGAAGTGATTTTCATAATCAATACCTAGTGTCACATTGAATTGCACCACTTACCCATAAATCATTGTAAGGCCCTGTTTGTTTAGGGTGAAAGAGAGGGTATTGGGATTGTTAATACCAAGGTATTAGTAATAGCTTTGTTTGTTTTGGGAGAAGACCTTGGGACTATTAGTCCCTTGGTATTACTAATACCCTTGGAGAGAGGATTGGTAAGGAGGAGGTAGAGATGGTATTAGAAAAATAGTGAGGGGATTAGAAATTTTTTTATTTTTTTTATTTTTTATATATGGGAAATTTTTTTTAAAATATAATTTTTAATTTTTTATATTTTTTTATTTGTTTTATTATTTTATATAAAAATAATTTATATTCTATCTCCCAAAACAAACGGGGCCAGGTTTTTTTTTTATATATATATATATATTTTTTATGTTTTATTATGAAATTACAATAAATAAAAAAAGGATAATTACACTGATACCCCCTGAAATTCATATTTATTACGGTTCTCCCTCACCTTTTAGAAATTACATCTCCTCCCTGAGGTTTAAAGTTTTATTACAGATTATCCCTTTCAGCAATTTAATTTTTTTCAATACGAATTTTGCCCTCATTGGGTAAATTACATTGACACCCCTCACATTTTAAAAATTACAATCTCCTCCCCAAGGTTTAAAGTAGCATTACCAATTACCCCCTTGGCTAGTATTAGTTGGAAAAAAAATTAATTGAAAAAAATTTTGTTAGTAAAATTTTTAAGTTTTTATTTAAAAACCAACGTAAACTCATTTTTTGAATTTACATTTTTCTCTCAAATTTACAAACTGAGACAACCATTTACAAACCAAAAAAATTATCAAACAAGTTTTTATGACAATTTTTTAAATTTTTGTAAATATAAATTGAAAACTGAAAACGAAATGGTTACCAAACAGGCCTCAGATGGTAAAAATGTCGTAAAATTAACAAATTATCAAAAGATTCTTAGGTTATGTATGGTTTGATTTTTAGAATTTTTTTTAAAAAAATTAAAAATTAATTTGGTTAAGACATAAAAAATAAAAAATAATTATCATTTAAGGGTAAAAAATAATTATCATTTTAACTTTTGGGTAGGTTATATACATACGTATGGCCGTTTCAATTTAATTTGTAAAAAATTATTTCTTACCACTCGAAAGATAAAAATTATAAACAAATGATAATTATTTTTTATTTTTTTATTTCTTAACCAAATTAATTTTTAATTTTTAAAAATTATTTCTAAAAATCAAACCATACATAGCCTAAAAATCTTTTGATAAGTCATTTCTTACGTTGGTAACTTATTTAATTATTTGTTAATTTTATGACATTTTTACCATCTGAAGCCTGTTTGATAACCATTTTGTTTTCAGTTTTCAATTTTCAATTTATATTTTCAAAAATTTTAAAAATTGCCATAAAAACTTGTTTGATAATTTTTTTAATTTATAAATGGTTGTCTCAGTTTATAAATTTGAGAAAAAAATATAAATTCAAAAAATGAGCTTACGTTAGTTTTTAAACAGAAATTTAAAAATTTTACTAACAAAAAAAAATTTCAATTACTTTTTTTTCAATTAATTTTTTTTTCAAATAATTTTTTTCCCAAATAATTTTTTTTTCAATGATTTTTTTTCCCAACTAATACTAACCGAGGGGGTAATTGGTAATGCTACTTTAAACCTTAGGGAGGGGATTGTAATTTCTAAAATGTGAGGGTTGTTAATGTAATTTACATAGTGAGGGCAAAATTGGTATTAAAAAAATTAAATTGCTGAATAGGGAATCAATAATGAACCTTTAAACCTCAAGGGGTGTTAGTGTAATTTACCCATAAAAAAAAGTTGAGATTTGACTCCGATAACAAATTAAATTATAATTTTTAAATTATTAACTTTTAAAATGATATTGACTTTAACTAGGGATGCAATTTGGGCGGGTTCAACTCGAGCAACTTGAACCCAGTTTGAATTTTTTTAGGGCTTGGACAAAATATTTTCAAATTCAGTACTAGTTTAGGCAAAAATTTAGAAACCCGAATTAAATTTGGATGGCTTAGGCAAAAATGTCAAACAACCTGAGCAACTCGAAACCCAAATTATACATATATAGATATATAAAAATATTAAATATACATATAAATTATTAGCCATTACATGATATTAAAGTAATTTAAATTATTAAATCATATTGAATATATATTATTATATATACAAATAACATAAAATCTTATTTTTTTTATATATATTTTCACTCATAAATTGTAAGGACTACTATAGCGGCATCTCTCTTATATTATATAAATTATTTATTTTTATGGTATTAATGATTTTTTATAAAATAAAATAAAAAATTATAAATAGAGTCAAATTTTAATAATTTAATAATGTGGCTGAGAAAAAAAAATTGAAATTCATTTACAATTCAGGCAATTCGGGTTTAACTCGGGTCGGACTTGGACAAACAATCTCAGGTTACAATTCGGCCCTGGACGGGCCTGGACAGATCTTAGCACAACTTAAGCTGAATTTGGACAACTTTTCAACCCGCCCGAGCGGCACCCCTAACTTTAACCATGTATATAATGGGTCTTATACATCATTAATTTTTGACCAATAAGTTTTATGATTTCTCCACTATTTTTTCTTTTAAATTTTCAAATCATATAAATAAATAACTTTTGAATAAACTACTAATAAGTCTTAATAGTTTAACTTAATTCCTATTAAGTACTAAAGCTAGTCATAATAAAATTGTTGCTAAAAATAATTTTTTGTGACTTTTTTTTGGATATTTCGCTAAATATTGATAATTAACGACTTTTTTATTACGATTTTTATAAATTGTCGCTAAAACTTATAATTATTAACTTTTTTGTGACGAATTTGTTGAATTGTTGCTAAAAGTTAAAAATTAGTGACATTTTTTTGTAATAATTTTTTTAAATTGTCATTAAAACTTATAATTATTTACATTTTTTGTGATAAAATTTTCAAACTGTAACTGAAAATTAACAATTAATGACTTTTTTTTAATAATGTTTGATAAAAAAATACCATTAATTATCACAGAAGCTGTTGGATAATAAGTCCATCTATTAAAACTTACACGTAAATACCTCATAACTTTTTTATTAAACAAATAATGTTATATAAATAAATAAATAAATAATTAATACAGAATAAAATATTAGATTTTAATTTTATCATTTAAAATGAAAATAATACTAATGTCAATACAAATATTATGCAAAATATTTATAAGAATATCATTTTTCCAGGGACACAATTAACATGGTGTCCGGAAGAAGGGATAACTACACCCGGGATTTAGCCCAAGTTTGGGAAGATTAAATAAGTGCATTTTTTGATTTTTTTTGTATTATGTGGAGAAAAAGTAGATAGGAGATGTTGATTAATGTGACCCAAAAAAGATAAAAAGATGAAATAAGTGCACTTTTATTGGTTCGCCAAACTTGGCCTTAGCCGTTTGGCCGTTTCCTCCACACTTTCCACTCCATCCAATCCAACCCAATCCAATATCTACACGCACTAATTATAATAATTAATAGGAAAATGTCTCGTAATTCAAATTTTGTGGCTTAAAAATGGCTTTGGTCATTTGAGCCACTTTTGAGCCACAAAATTTGAGTTACGTAGCATTATCGTAATTAATATATCTTATAATATTATAAGAAAATATTATATGCATTAATTAATATACTAATCAATTTATCAATTGATAATGTAATATAATTTAAGATATTTTTTATATTTATAATTTTATATAATGAGTGAGATCAATAATAATATCATAACTAAAATTGGTACATTAATTAATATATTAATTAGTACATGTAACACCATTAATATTATAATTATAAAAATTTTAAAATTATGATGCAGGGTCTCTGTACTAATTATTAGCATTATTCAGTCACTATACTTTCCTTTGAGATATCAGTTGATTTTTTAATTTTTTTTATTATTTTAATATAGAATTAAAAAATCTCATTTAAAGATAAATGTTTTTGACTTTTTTTAATTCTTATGAAAAAAATAAAATAATTATAGTTTAAATATGATATTTATCTTATTAAATTAAAAAATATTTTTTATTTTTTTATAACTAAAATAACCCCAGCCCAGCCCAGCCCAACCCAATTCAATTCAAACTATGTATGTATATATTATTAGGAAAATGTCTCGTAACTCAAATTTTATGGCTAAAAAGTGGCTCAAATCGTTTTAACCATTTTTATGTTATTTTGTACTCAAAATGATGTCGTTTTGACTATTTAAATCACTTTTAAACCACAAAATTTGAATTACGTAGCATTGTCGATATTATTAACGAAAATACTGGACACATAAGTTCCAAATTGTCCATATTTTTATTAAAGTGAAATTGTCCATATTCGAGCCCCAAAAACCTCTGCGAGAAGAAGACGAAGTAAGCACAGTGTGATTAGAGATGGTAATGGCAACGGTCACTTTAAGCAGCTTCTCAGCAGTGTCCTTGTTGCTGACTCCGAGTCAAATCGGTACTAACTCGATACGCTTTTTCTTCAAACCCTTGTTGACCTCCTCCTCCTCCTCCTCCTCAAGGTCCTCCATTTTCAAGCACACTTTCGCGCCAAAAGTGCTTGCTTCTTCAACTGCCTTCGTCCAAACCAAGCCGGTATACATCAAATTTTGATTTTTATGTCTCTAGTATTAGTAATTCATTAGTTGTTCTTCAAGTCAATTGATACGTTTAGTGGATTTCTGAATTTAGTTACAAAGCAACATATATTTTCTTTTGTTGGTTGAGAAACGACAATTGTTGTTGTTGTTGTTGTTTTTTTTTTTTTTTTTTTTTTTAATGGGAAAATTTTGAGGATTGGGGTAAAATGCCCGAATTTTATCACCATTAGCAAATTGGGTAAGACTTGTATAGTTGTATTTATAATACTGGAGGTAGGGGTATGTATGGATGAAGTTGGGAACAGAATCTGATGATCTGGTTAGAGTCTTTTTGGTTATTATCAGTCTTGCAACTTGAAAATATGGGAACTAAATTTTTAATTATGAAGTTTTTTACTATTGGATATGATATGACATGACCCGGTTGAATTGAAATAATTGTAGTTTGATGGACATGAAACATCTTACACACAACACTTTATACACTTACATGAATGCTTCTTGTGGGTAATTTTTGAATTTCTTCTGAATTGCGTCAATATTTTCAGGTATGTCTTTTACTTTCTTATGAAATGCTATAGTGTACAAATTCAATTTAGATGTCTTAATTACAGTGGTACTTATTCTAAGGATCACTATGGTTGATGTTGTGTCGAGATAAAGTTTGGTCAATAGCTTGTATGGAGAGGAAGCTGTGGGGAATCTCATTAATGATCACTTGCATCAAAAGGGGGTGGTGTGTATATCTTGTTATTTATCACACACATGCTCACATGGCCATATGCATATAGTTGATGGAAGGATTAAAAAATGTGTAAAATTCTATATCCTATTTACTTAGATGCCTTTGTCTTCTTTCAACTACATTTCTTGGTGGGAGCACTTGATTTACAAAAGAGAGTTATTGCATTTTTTTATTAACTTTTCCATTATCTTTTTTCTCTTTTCTGGGTCTCAAGTCTCAACATATATTTCTGTGTATTTTCTTACATGTATTCTTTGGTTTTTAGGATTCAATTTCAGGTGTAAAGGAGGTCAGCACCGACAAGAACATTTTAGCTTGTCCCATTTGTTATGAACGTCTGATTTGGAATGGTGATCCTGTTTTATCTGTGTAAGTTATCTGTGTCATATTTAGAAGGATGCTTTCTTGCTTGTTTGGTCTTTTCCTGCTTCCTCCAGCTTTTTGGTGATTGATAAAATTTTCTTATTTGATAATTCTAGCTTTTTTGTTTGTAAAGTTGAATGTTAGTGTTCTTTATTTCATGTTATATTCATTTTCGATGAATTTGCTACAGGGACTCTGCACCTCGGTGTAGTTTACAATGCGGCACTTGTAAGAAGGCTTACTTTGGCAATGAAACTCATATTGACCTGACAGTAGCTAGTGGGGCCAAGGAGTATGGTGAAGCCATGCCGGCTTCCACAGAGCTATTCAGGTTAGAGTTGGGTATAGATGGGTTTGTTAATCAGAGCACATGATGGATGGTTAAAATTGTTTGTATCTCTTATGTTTCTGCATATCATGAAGGTTTGGCGATTCTGGAGATCATTTTAAGGAAGTATAACATTTACTCTTCACCATAATACTTCTATTATCATGGTCATGTCATCTGGAATTATGCCCCTTCTTATTCTAACTTTTTCTCTTTCTCAATTCCTGCAATTATTAACATAATAGACAGTACTTTTTGACTGCTTAATGTAAGAAATGAAATGGCACAGTAATTTTGCACAAAAGACAATATTCTGATAAGGCAAGAAAATATATGCTTACCTGGGATGTCCAACAACATCATAAGATCAAATCAAGTAATGCTTAAATTGTATTTTTCAAAACATTCTTCAAGTTGTAGATGACTGCAGGTAATGGTTCGAGGTTTTGTTATTGTTCATGTAACTTCTCTTTAAATTCTTCCAAATAGCATTGTCTACCTTCCTTTTAAGGAATTGCTATAACCTTATATCCCTAAACTAAAGTGGCTCACTATCTCCACAAATTCTGGTGGCCGGTAAAATCGATATCTTCATTTGACAAAAACCTTGCATTATGCTTTAGCATGTAACTTTTAGTAGTGTAGATCTAGAATGTTCTGGTTAGATGGCTGATGAGTTTCAGCATTGGGATCAGAGTCATCATGGGTTTATATATCCTTATGGCTCAATGTAACAAAATACTTTTGGGCAGGCCAAGATTCGAGGTGTCATATGAACCAAATATTTGCATTGCAAATTTTGTGCATTTTGATTAAGTGATAGCATGCACTTGGATCATCTGTTTTCTTAACATTTTTTAAGTTTGCTTAAGTGATAGCATGCACTTGGATCATCTCTTTTAAATTTGATTGCTTACGGTGATCTCTCCATATGATAATCCCATTTCTTTGCTACAAATGCCATGCTCCTCACGATATACTGATGATTAACTCATGCATTAGGACTGAAGCTGACACTGCAGTAACAAGCTACAGAAACTTGATTTTTAACAGAAAGATCCAATATCTCGGGAATTAATTATTTTTGTTTTTTGTTAATTTGTCTACAACACATTGTAATATTTCCTACATTTAGTGATCCTATACATAAATGATATCATATTTGACATTACACACTAAATTTGAGTTGTATCATATGATGAACGCCAATAGTTTGTTGCCACAGGGTTCCTCTGGTATCATTCCTCTATGAGCGGGGCTGGCGACAAAGTTTTTCAGTATGGGGTGGTTTTCCAGGCCCACAGAAGGAGGTATCTTTGTTATATATAATTTTGTTGTTCTATCAAAATTTTCTTTTGTGTTGACAAATTATTATACAGATTAGCCTGTACAATCTTTTGATTGGTTACCAACTTGGCGTTGCAATTAGAATTATTGTAGCACAGATTTACAATTATAAACACTGGGTGTTTGTGTATCCCTTGAATTTTTTTGAAAATAATTAAACAATGCATTCTCTGTAAGACTAATGTTTGAAGGAAATTCCATCCTAAATAGCCAGCATTGTAGTTTATACCGTCACAGTAAAGAAACTAAGAAGCAAAATCATTTCATGAATTTCCAAGTTCTCCCATCGTAAAGATGTTAATAGCTGTCTAAAATGTGTTTGACTCGTTTTAAATAAATGCTATGCGAACCCTACTGGTATTATTCAATTTTCATCTTTGCCCAAATGCTCCTTTAACAAGATATGTTAATCATAATATATGTGTGTATATATATCTGCTAGTTGGGATTAGAAGTGGTGTAAATAGGATTCGTCCTGTTCATGCATGTTACTATACAAATATGATGGTTAAGACGCTAATCATTAATGATGTTGGCTGCAGTTTGAATTAACAAAAGATTTCCTTAAGCCAGTCTTAGGTGGAAACATTGTCGATGCAAGTTGTGGCAGTGGGTTGTTTTCAAGGCTCTTTGCCAAGAGTGGACTATTTTCTCTTGTTGTTGCTTTGGATTTTTCGGAGAACATGCTGAAGCAATGCTATGAATTTATTAATCAGGAGGAGAACTTTCCTAAAGAGTAAGCAGTTACTTTTTTTAATTTAATATTTTTCTATTAAAATGAACTAGAGTTTGTAATTTCTTTTGCATAAATTTCTCTAAATGAAATGCTTCAAGATTATGATTTGGATTCTATTTCTAATGTAATAACATGTTGTCATTTTAGGAACTTCATTTTGGTTAGAGCAGACATCTCTAGGCTTCCATTCGCTTCTAGCTCTGTAGATGCAGTACATGCTGGTGCTGCTTTGCACTGTTGGCCTTCGCCATCGGCAGCTGTAAGCCTTTATAAGTTTAATCTTTTACTTGCTTGGGGAGTACGTATTACTGCTTACTACACTAGAATTCTAGTACTAATTGTCTCAAAATCTTAATAAACTGCATATTCTTTTTTTTTTTTTTGATAGGTAAGTCATAAGTTATATACCAAAGTATGGATATTACAATGAGGCTCATTTCACGCCCAGAGGCAAACACCCTTCGAGGAGGGAAAAAAGCAAGCCTAGCTTCTACACAACAATCTAACAAGTAGATTAACATATAAGAAGCAACCAAAGCTAGGCCAAGCAATAATTAATGGACATGCCTACGATTTCATTGGAGTCTTATAACTTGATTTCTTAGACTTGATAGAGAGGCTAACTTCTTGAGCAAGTTTAAGATTGGCGATTCTCTCAAGAAGCTTTTTCTTGTTTTCCACTTTTGAAGATGGGTTTGTCCATTGAACCACGAATGTTCCATTTGAAAGGGATTGAGGAGCTCCTTTGGGACATGAAGATCGTTTAGGGGCTAACCCATTTATATTACCCATGTCCCTGACAATTTCTTTCTCTTCCCTGAGAGCCTCTACATTCGGAATATCTTCATTGGCATTAAGCACACTCTTAAGATCTGCACAAAAAGAAACCTTCTCATTGGCTACACAAATATTAAGAAAATCAAACGCATTCAATGAAGATGGAGGGGGTGTAGGAACAAAGTTACCCATAGGAGCATTAACGACGTCCTTCCCTTTTTTCTTTTTCACTTCAATCCATTCATTTGGCTTGCTTCCCTCCTTCACTTCGGCTACTTCTTTGGCCTTCCACTCTTGTTTGAGTTTACTAGGAGCTTGAGTTTTCGATTTACTCAGACACAAACTTGTAGCATGGCCAAATATTTTGCATTCTCCACTCACTTGGGGTCTCCAAGAAACTTTCACTTTGATTTCGAACGGTTCTCCATATCCTAAGTTTACAACAAAGGAGGGTGGAATCTCCTTAGTATTTTCTATCTCAATACAAATTCTAGTAAATGTTAACCGGCTATGGTTTTGATTAAATTCATTAAGGTGCAATGGATTACCAATAAAACTTGCTATGTAACTCAATCCCTCCTCAGTCCAAAGTTCAAGCGGCACATTGAAAAATTTTACTCATATTGGCACACTTGAGAAGACATTTTTAATAAGAGTCATACCAGGGTGCCATTTCTTGATAACAATCAATTTGCTCCCAATATAATAAGGCCCCTCATCAAGAATGGACTTTAAAGCTTCTTCATCTTTAATCTTGATTACAAAGTTGTCATTATCTAAGGTTACAACCTCTTCAAGATTTTCCTTCCACAACTTGTAGGCCCAAGTCTTCACTTGGAAGAAAGACAATTTTCTATCAATAAAATAACCCACAAAAGCATGTTCTCATTGCTTAAACCCAATTTTAGAGATTTCTAATAGGATTTGAACTTGATCGTTCTCATAACCCACCAAGTATCTTTTGAGACTTTTGACTACTTTCTTCTTAGCATTCTTTTAGATTTAAATAAACCACTCCATGGTGTAGAGATAACATTATGGCAAGATTTACCCAAACCATTGGAACTATAGCTTTGGACTATTTCTGCTTTAGTCTTAGAGTCCATAGAAGCCACATCTACCAAACCCTCTACACATGACATTCGAAGCTGAGCATGCCCTTTTACCTCATTGTAGTCCTGCATATTTGTGGTTGGGGTACTTCCCTTTGTTGCTGTCTCAATATTCCCTATTGGTTCAGGGACGATTGTTTTGCCCAGGCCTTGTTCAGAAGAGCCATGGCAAAAACTAGAACCCACCATGGCATTGTAAGCTTTAGGGGAATCACAGGAAGTCTCTTCAATATCAAAATCATCATGTTCAAATTCAAGTTCTATTTGCCTTTGTATATAGTCTATATTATTATGGTTTTTAACATTTGCTTGATTTGAACTATTAGGGCCCAATTTATTTTTCACCAAACTAGAATGGAATTCTTTAAGAGGGATTTTGGATGAGCTACCCCTCTTATTTCTTAATTTCTTACCCATTTTCAGCAAACAGATTGGGGAAAATGGGGAGGAATCACAACCCAATAGCTATCAAGGATAAATCAACAACAATGGAAAGATTTTAAAATTGTAACCTGCTTTGGCTTCTGAGTTGGAGTTGGAATCGGAAGCTTGACTCAGCGAGCGACCATAGCGACCACCACCACTGCGGCCACTCTCCCCAACACTCTCTCTCTTCCCACTCCCCACAGTCTCATCTTACTCAGAGCTTCCGGGACGACCCGCCGAACCCGTTCACCTCGCCTACTCAATCTCCCTAACTCATTGCGCCCGAACCTGAGATTTGCAGATGTAGCGTATCGATCTAGTACAGTGAACTCAAGGTTCGCAGCAGGTCTCTCTCTCTCTCTCTCTCTCTTCTCTACACACAGTCGGACTCTGCTTTCTTCGATTATACTGCATATTCAAAAGCATGAAATGTAGGTTGATTGATTTGAAAATTGTATGTAAGAACTAAATTCCGTATGGTTGACATGTCAATCTGTGTCTCATTGGCCCTTCAGCACCCAAGTGTGATAGACATTCTTCAAACTGATTTTTGAACATTGCATCCGAGTGAAGTGAAGGATATAAATTGCATAAGTATAAATTTGACATCAAGAGCAAGACTTTGTTGGACACTCCATTGTGCTCTTCTTTTTCTTTTCTTTTCTTATTTTATTTTATTTTCTTCTCTAAAATCTAAATTTGGCAAGACTTTTTCCATACATCTTAGGCTTCGGTTTTCTTATTATTATTAACTTGCCTCAATCGTGCTAAATGAAGAGATATTGTCAATTGCCATAGTCCTTGCTGTTACAAATCTGATTTAGAATAAAAATCAAAATACAAATTAGTAGTTTCCAACTAAAACTTTTGAAAAGCAAAGAAGATTCGATTAAACCACAAAAATCAAAGTCCTCCAATCCTACGTTTGAGTTGCTACCAAAACTGAACTCATCCACTGGTGATTCTAGTGAACTCTGGGAAATGTATTCAGTTCATTCTCCTTGTTTTGGTAGTACAGATAGCAGAAAACACATCGAGATAACTGCAGCACTTTCTTTGTAGTTCTTCAGCTGAAAACACCTGCTGATCAATCAATACCGCTAGCAATCTGCTTAAATTTTGGATAGCGCAATGTATTAGGTACACTTCATCATTTGTCTCACATTAGTCCCCTCCATTTGAGGAAGCTTGACATCAAGATTCTACTCACGGAGCTAGATTCTAAATTTTATGGGGTCCTGTTTAATTTTCTTCCTAGCAAATAAGCTTTTAACAGAAACCTATCTGACCTTGTTTTTAAATTTAACTTCCCACTACACAAGTCCAAATTATAAATTTAATGTTCAAACTTCTATGAAGCTTCCAGCGTTGTTGCCCCACTTATTTAACTCTATTGCGATGTCTATGGTTCTAATCTTGTAAGTCATCCATGTGTGCTCTTTAATGTTGCAGCTATGGTTTTACAGGTGGCTGAGATAAGTCGAGTTTTACGGCCTGGAGGTGTTTTTGTTGCTACCACCTACATATTGGATGGTCCTTTTGCAGTGGTCCCATTTTTGAGGCCTCTGCGCCGGGTATGTTTCTTCAGCTTCAATCTCATTTGTGCATTCCACATGAGATAATAGATGAGTTTGAAAATAAATTTAAAAAAATGAAAAAGTGAAAAGAAGTGGTTGAATCCTTAAGATTAAGAGCATATAATTTCCCCTGATTGTTCCCATCAAGCCCACTAAACATTGATTCTATACCCCTTGTCCATGCTGTGGCTGCTGTATGCTAGAGAGCAACCAAACACTTGTCCGAATGCTGATTCTTTTCTCTCTTCTTTTTTTTCTCTTTTTATTTTGCCTTTTTCATTTTCAACAAATAAAAAAATTTAACTTTGTTAATTTGATGAGAACTTTAGTTAATGGGTGCATCTTTCACCCAACCTGTCTTGGCTTTTAATTTGCAGCTGATGATGGGTAATTTGTTTCCCATTGTAGAACATTGGGCAATTCTCAGGCAGCCATGTCTTCCTAGCTGAAAGTGAACTTGAAGATCTCTGCAATGCCTGCGGCCTTGTGGGTTTTACATGCAACAGGAACGGACAGTTTGTGATGATTTCTGCTACAAAACCGAGCTAACAATATTTGGCTTTGTGTTGTTCTACCCATTATTTCTCAAACTACTTACATGGGTGTCAGTAATGTCCAAGCTTTGTATTTGTTAAAACCGTGTACAGTGCCTGGCTTGCAAATCTGTATGGGAAAAAAAAAAACATTTCTGATGTATTTAGAGAGAAAATATTTACTGATATATTTAAAGAGAATATTTACTAATTAGACTCTTGTACCTTCATTGGAATATACAATTTGTAGACGTTTAATACACAGACAGTCTTCTTTGACTGGTAAAAGATTCTTGCTGAAGAAATGAAGTTCAGTTTTGTTTTCTTGACATAGGTTTGACCTTAAGCTTGACTAGGCAAAATTTGATACTGACATCGATTTTATTTATTTATTTATTTGTTTTTGTGGAACTTTTAACATCGAATTCTTGTATTCACTGTTTCAATGCATTTGTCAGTATTGGATTATATAGGAATTTCGGGATTTATGAATTTCGAGACATGATCTAATAGTTAGAAGTATTAAATTATATAGGAATTTCGAGATATGTGAATTTTGAGACATGATGTAATAATTAGAAGTATATTGAGATAAAATTAACAGAATAATTTTGGAATAAATAAATGGGAATGGAATTTTGAATGTATGAAACTTGGAACATTGACCAAGACCAATTATTCCATGGAACCAAATGGGGTATTATTATAGAATCTATGGGATGCCAAAGAGTCTCAAGTGAAAAACATGGGTTTATGACTAATGCAATAAAGGTGGCGTTTGGTAACTTTATCAGTTTTTGTTTTGACATTTGTTTTTCCTCACAAAAATAAAATCAAGAAAGCATGGTGAGTTGTTGGAAGAGGTGACCGAAGGTGTTGGGGGGAGAGAATGAAAATTTATTTTGCAAAAAACATGTCAATTTTGGGGCAAAATTGCGATTTTGAGCCTCGAAAATTGACTAAAAAATGCGTTTCAATTTTTTTAGTTATTATATTAGTCTAATAATAAGTTTACTAGAATTTAAAAGGTCTCAATAAAATAAAAATATTATAATTATCAAATTGACTGAGAGAATAGTACATAATGAATTGTTTCAATTATTGAAATAGGACATATAATAAATCCCACCGGCCTTTAAATTTTTTTAAATTTAAATTTAAACTTATGAAAAGTGTAACCAATCCAGAGTTCTGAGTGGTGAGTAAGGATCCTCTAGAGTTTTTTTTTTTTAAAGTTTTTTAGAGTGGTGCATTGTGTGGTTGAGATTTAATGACAAGTCACATCAATTTTTCAATATTAAATCTCAACCACACAATACACCACTTTAAAAAACTTTAAAAAAAAAATACTCTAGAGGATCCTTGGTGCTGAGGTGGCGGTCATGGAAACCACTCACCAATTTTATGGTGTTAATAATGGGTAATAAAATACTGGTTAATGACACATCAAACATTAATCTCACTACTTTTTACACCAATTTTCTCACAACGTGAACAACGGTGTAGAGGGCAGTCAGTCTTCTCCATCACATCAAAATTCCAGTAAAAAAATTTGACTTGACAAGTGGTGATAGAAACCACATTATTATTATTATTATTATTATTATTATTATTATTATTATTTTAAGGTTTATAGTCAATGGCAAGGTGGAACCAGAAGTTGCAAATTAAGCTCAAGTTTGACTACATTAAAATAATTTATTTTTTTATTTTTTTTATCACATTATTTTTTTATTTTTTTGTATATCTTTTCATAAAAAGATAAAAAATATATTTATTTAGATCATTCTAAATAACTCCTAAAATTAAATCAGGGATAGTTGCAAATTTAAGTTTTAAGAATGCATGTTTATGTTGAGAGGATCAAAACAATTTTTTTGCCAATTTGTCATTAGCACTACTAAGCCTCCGTTTGGGAAGTGGGTTGACTTTTTAGCTTTTTGACTTTTTTGGCTATTTTAGCCTGGGCTAAAAAGCTTGGTTTGAGAAGGACTTTTTGACTTTTTGGCTTTTTTGACTTTTTTTGTGAGAGAAGAATGTAATGATTATAGGTTGGATGTGATGTTTTGTTTGTTATGGCTAAAATAGCCTATTTTATTTTTTGTGACTAAAATAGCCAAAAAAACCTGAAAAAACCCTTGCCAAACACAGGCTAATACATGTTGCTTTTTATATTGGGTGTTAAATGAGATATGCCTAGAATCTTTGAAAAGAAGAAAGGGATGTAGATGGAATTTGCAAGGGTGAATTTGAAGAACTTTTAACAATCTTTGCAATTAAATTTTTTACAGTAACCCATTAAGGTGTAATATCAATTCTAATTAAGGATTTAATTTGAGTAGGTTTAACCAAGGCAACCCAAGCCTAATCGGTAAAATTTAACACGTAGACAGTGAATATTTAAACACACAATTGGGTATCTGCTAAAATTTTTAGTTCATAACTCGACATCTATTTAAATAAGGGTAAATTACACTGACCTCTCCTGAGGTTTACCTTAATTACAGGCACCTCTCCTGTAGTTTCAAAAATAACATTGAACTCCCTTACTTTTGAAAATAATATATAGATTCCCCCTTCCCGTTAAAAAAGTAAGAACGACGTTAACTTAATAGTTGAATTGACCATAATACCCTTCAATCATACTATGAAATCAATTAGCTCAACAATTTCAACCTACTACTCTTAACAAAATTCACTATCCCAAAGTTAATCCTCAAACTACCAAAAACTGGTATTCTAAACCTACTCCTGTCGACCTTCAATTTGAAGACACTAATATTAGTAATCAATTTTCTGTTTCTGCTAAACGATTATACGAATGGAATATTGATGGTCTCAGTGAAGATCAAATCCTCCAAAAATTAAATCATTTATCTATGGTCGCCAATAGTTATCTCAGTAATTATCCCCAATACACTCAACCTGAAATTGTTTCCTTACTTACCTCTGGTTTTACTGGTATGCTCAAATCTTGGTGGGAAAAATATCTCACTGAATCAGATCGTGACTCTGTTATTTATGCTAATCAAACTGATGAAAATGGACTCCCTCTTTTTGATGAAACTCTAGGATGTTGTCACCCTGATGGAATTAATCAATTAATATATACAATAGTTCGACATTTTATTGGTACCCCAACCAATATTTATTCTCGAATCCATGATCAACTAAGTAATCTTAACTGTCCAACCTTAAGTGATTTCCGATGGTATAAAGATGTATTTACCTCTAGAGTCATGTTAAGAGAAGATTGTACTAAATCATTTTGGAAATTGATAATTTGGGAATATTCCATCCAGAATCAATTTTATCATGTTGTATTTCAACATCTTCTTCATTAATTATGATGCCTGGATTAGGTATGGAAGGCAAGGCAGTTGACCTAGAACTGACTGATGAGTTACTTCTAAATAATCGATTCATTGTTCTGGATTAATTAACCAGTTTTACAGATATCTTAATACATACCCTATTCTTGTCAATGTTACCACATACCTAGTGTACATACATACCCTATCTTGAAACCCCAAAGTCTGACTCTGCCTAAACCGAAGGACTTACACTAGACTGGGAAGAAGTGGGTGACTTAAACTAGGTGGATAAAATAGACTGATCTTGTGGGTGATTAAGATTGAACTGAAAACAGGATTAATTAAACAAACAAGGAAGACGATTGAATAGAAGTAGCTAAACAGTTAGAAACAGGACACAACACAACTTGGCTCTGATACCAAAAGGGCGGAAGCAGCACATATACATGAAGGAGTTACAATAACATTTAATTATATTATACAGAAAATAACTTACAATTGTTGTAGCAACTGCAAGGATCTTGATTAGGGGAAAACAGAAAGCTTAAAGGGCGCTCAGAACACTCTGGTTTTCTTACAACAATGAAGGATAAGAAAATTTTCGAATGCCTGAATGCTTACAATTGATTACAATATAAAGAAATAAAAAGCAAAACAGTAAACATGTGACTTCTGAAAGCAGCTGGCCGAGCATGTGAAAAGCAGATGCTGTCGGATGCTTTCGGTGGAGTGATTACACAACTGAGCAGCCTTTAGTAAAAGTTGATTGGTTGAATAGTGACGGTGAACAGTAAAAGTGAACAGTAGTTTTTACTATTCATTACTTTCGGTGGAACATGTGAATAATGGAATCAATATAAATACAAATTGGCAGCTTTTCTCAAAAGAGTATTGATTGAAGCTAATTTGTATTTATATGGAATCCAATGTTGATCAGACAAATGGATCCTGAGCATCTTGAAATTCGGGTCCTGAATACTGATTGGTTGATTCTTCAGAAGAATGGATCTGGGCTGACCCGTCTGAACTGTCTGAATCGGTGGATTGAGCTTTAGCTTGATTCAACAGTTGATGGGCTAACTGGATCATGTCTGCTTTGGATGATTGGGCTTTACTTTTGGATTTACTTTTGGGTTGAACAGGCGGTGGAATGGGCTTTGCCTTGACTTTGGACTGTACTTTGGATTTGGATTGGGCTGGTTGAGCAGCAACAGCTTTGGACTTTGATTTTGTTGATTTGGGCTTGGAGCCACTAGATGAGGGGCTGCCAAGGTTGACTGGAGGAAGACTGGGCTGGCTTCCTTGAGTGATTGCAGCAGTTGGGTTCTGCTGGGCTTGAGCAAGAGCAGGAGTTGGAGCAAATTGATCAGGTGGAAATTCTGCTGGAACAATTTCAAGAATTCTGGGAACATTGAATTTATCCCACCATTTAACTGTGTGTTGGCGGATGATAATATTATCATCAATCCCATAATTCCATTTGAATATCCATGGAATCTTGTATTTGGCAATGAATATGAGTAATAAGGGAAATTGCTTCTGGTGAGCAGAAAATGGGTAAACAGAGTTGAAGTAATGAATTATATTTTTGAGATCATCAGGAAGGATAGCTGAAATGGCGCCATAGTGAGACCACCATCTCAGAAACCAAGTGGGTAACTCAGATTTGAATTTCTGATCAAATGAGATGAACCAAGAATGACTAAAAGTTTCATTTTGGTACAAGAAAATCTTGAACCAAGCATCAACGTAATCATGATAATTATATGGAATAGAATGACCAGGTAGGTCACGAAGCTGGTTAGGATTTCCCCATTCAGCCATGGAAACAATGTTGTGAATATAGAGTGAATGGTATAGGACCTTATAGGCATAGGTGCGGTCCTGAATTGGCTTGATTAAGATGGAATGATGGTTGATTAAAATATCCTTGTAATAGGCTAGAGTTTTCTCTGGATGGGAAAGGGTGAAATGGCATCCAGAGCCAAAATGGAATTTAGCAATGTCATTGATGGTTTGATTCCTGGGGTGACTGGGTTCTTTATAGAACAGGTTGGTAACATGTGAATTGGTATATTCGGATCGAGATGATTTAGTAGGGTTAACTGGGAATGGAGTAACTGAAACCGATTGGCTAGATACAAAAGGATCAGAGGCCAATGCAGATGAATAATCAGGGTGTTGAATAGTACCAAGGGTTTGGTAACGGTTAATGAGGTCAAGTGAATAAGAGGGGGAAGCTGACTTCAAAGGAGGAGGGACAAGAAGTTGATTTGGTTTAGTGGAAGAGGAGGCCAAAGCCTTGGAAGGAGGCCTTGGACGAGACATCTGTGAAATAATAAACAGTAATTAGCAACCAGAAAGAAGGTCTAAATAATCTTGATGATGATGTAAACAATTGTAGTTGTGAGCAAGTAAATTGCGGCGAGCTTGAATCTGCTGGTAATTGATATACTGGGCTCGTTTGGTAGTGGGTCTAGCTGATTTGAGGCGACGAATGCGATGGGTAAGCTGTTTAATGAGGGTTTTGAAATAGGTAATTCGGGATTTATGGTAAGCAGTAAATGGTGTAGTCATCCCTTACCCCCCTGTAAAAATTCCCGGGTAAGAAAATCAGGAAGGGAATTTTGACAACCAGGTATATAGGTAATATCAAAATCAAAAATACTTAAAATAGCCTGCCAACGGGCAAAAATTTGCTTACTAGCAAGATTT
The DNA here is from genome assembly GCF_055761805.1 of Camellia sinensis. Taxonomy (NCBI): domain Eukaryota; kingdom Viridiplantae; phylum Streptophyta; class Magnoliopsida; order Ericales; family Theaceae; genus Camellia; species Camellia sinensis. The sequence goes on along the minus strand of NC_138963.1, from coordinate 179,823,557 downwards.
TGAACATCTTTTTCTAAAATAAATTTGGCAGATTTGCAATCGACACGAAGTAAGAATTTTTGATTTAAAACATCATCTTGAAATTTTTGAATACATAAAACAGTAGATAAAATTTCTTTTTTAATAGTACTATAATTAAATTGTGCTTTATTCCAGACACCAGAATGATAGCGAACAATTTGTTCAGATGATTGAGGAGTAAGTTGCTGAAGAAGAATGCCACCATAACCAATATCGGAGGCATCAGTTTGAATAATTTTGAATGAATTTTCAGTAGGAATACCAAGACAAGGAAGAGACTTAACATATTGTTTGACTTGTTTAACAATAGAAGTATGAACAGAAGACCAAGGAGGAGGATTATCTTTTAACCGATCAAATAGAGGTTGACAAGTTTTCCTAAGGTCTTTATAAAATTCAGCAATGTAATTGAGGGAACCTAAGAACCTTTGTAATTGAGTTTTATCAAGGATTTCATCAGGGAATTTGGAAGCAAATTCAATGGATCGACTAATAGGTAGAATGGTATTATGATGAATATCATATCCTAAAAATCTGACTTTAGTTTGAAATAATTTAATTTTAGGAGCAGAAATAACAAGACCATGACTTTTAATTGTGTAAAAGAATGCAGTTAAATGTTTCCAATGTTCACTAATTGATTTCGAGAAAATTAATATGTCATCAATGTAGACAATGGAAAAATGACTAAATGGGTTAAATATGTCATTCATTATATGTTGAAATTCACTAGGGGCATTTTTTAAACCAAATGGCATGACATTCCATTCATATTGACCAAAAGGTGTATTGAATGCAGTTTTATACCTATCTTTAGGGTGAATTTGAATTTGCCAAAAACCACTTTTCAAATCAAATTTACTGAAAATAACGGCTTGACTAAGTCGTTTAATTAAATCTTTTTTATTAGGAATAGGATACCGAATCCATTCTAAAACAGAATTTAATGGTTTGTAATTAATAACAAGTCGAGGGACACCGCGTTCTAATTCAGCATTTTTATTAACATAAAAAGCAGGGCAGGACCAAGGTGATTTACTTGGACGAATTATATGATTTTTCAATAATTCCTTAATTTCTTTTTTACACATTTCAAGTAATTCATGATTCATCTGGATTGGTCGAGATTTAGTAGGAATTTGGGATTCATGAAAATCCTTAATATAAGGTAAGGTAACTACATGTTTTTTTCTATGCCAAAATGCAGTAGGTAAAGTGGAGCAAACAGTTGATTCGAGTTTTAATTGAAAATCCTGGATTTGAGAGACAAGAACTGGATTAGTTAATTGTTGATCAATTCTTTTGTGATTGATTTCTTCTTTTAAGAATTTTAAATGTCGAGTAAGGCGGTTAATTTGATGAGAAATAGAACAATCTTTTAATTGATTTAAGTATAATAATTCAGGAGGAGATAAAAACTTAAATGTAACTGGTTGGCCTAGAACATGTGTAGTAATTCCGGTACTAGAGGTAGTAAAGGGATATAGTAAATATATAAATGGGGAACCCAAAATAATTTTATCTGTCATATTAGTGACTAAAACAAAAGAGGTGTTAAAACATATATTATCTTGGCAAACATGTACTTTTGGTAATTTGTATTTGATATGCATTTTTGTACCATTAGCAGAAGTTAATTTTTCTTGACATTTTTCATAACATGTAGTAGGAAGTAATCCTTCTTGGATACAATTTAAATCAGCACCAGTATCAATTAAGGCAATTAATTCTAATTCAAAATCATTTACAATTATTTTGATTTTAGAATACCATTTTTGAATGTAAAGTTTGTTGATTAAATTTAACCGTTTTTCGTCAGGATTGTTGGATTGAGAGTGGTGTGATCGGTTATCAAATATCAAATTATCAGGATTAGTAGGATCAGATTCATGTTCAGATTCATGTGGGGATTCTTGGTCATTAGTTTGGAAATTATCTAAACTTTTATCAAGTTTGAGGGTAATAATTTCATCTTCTAATTTTTTATCTTTATGTTGTAATTCTTTGATTGTGTTTTTAATCTGATTGATTTCCTGTTGTAAATCTTGTAAGGTGACTTCTTTTTGTTTATTTTTAAATCTTTCTAAAGTTTTGGATAGACTGATTATAGGCTTATCAAACTTGGGTTTAGAATCTGAATGGATTAATAAGGATTTTAATTTATCTGTATATTTTTGTTTTAACTTAGGATCATCTAATTTACTAATTAGGTCAATTAAAGCAGATTCTTCTTGAGTAGTTTTGGTAAGAACAGTAATTTGGTTAACGGGTTTACAACAAACATCATTACAACCTATTGTAATATCATTATCGGAATTAGCACTAGGTGAATGGTAGTCAGATGACGTATCAGGTTGATCAGAAGAGGAAGAATTACTAACAGAGTGATTTAATTGGAAAATATCATATAACTGATTTTTGGAGTTATCATCAATTTGGAGTTGATTGACTCTATCTTTTAATTTTTGTTTTTCTTTACATTTATTTGAGTAATGTCCTTTTTGACCACAGTTATAACAAGTAACATCTTTAGTAGATTTAGATTTTGGATGTGATTTAGAGTTATAATATTTCTTTTTAGGTTTGGTATAAAATTTGTCATTGGATTTAGAAGGTGAATAATTCTTTTTATATTTATATTTATTGGAATGTTTGTATGAGGATTTATGTTTGGAGTATTTATGTGATTTCCTACGAGAGGGTGCAACAGGAGGTAAACCATATTGTTCACAGAAATTTCCTAATTCATATTTAGCTTTATGTTTATCTTTATTAGCTTTTTGAGTAAGTTTAAGATCAATACACATTTTTAATCCTTCTTTTTGAATAGTACTAATTATATCACCATATGTGAGATTATCATATTCAATAACACCAGTGGGTTGACTAAGAACATCCCTAATTTTATGGGCAAATAAGCTAGGTAATCCATTAATAAATTTTTCTTTCCAAAATGATTTAGTACAATCTTCTCTTAACATGACTCTAGAGGTAAATACATCTTTATACCATCGGAAATCACTTAAGGTTGGACAGTTAAGATTACTTAGTTGATCATGGATTCGAGAATAAATATTGGTTGGGGTACCAATAAAATGTCGAACTATTGTATATATTAATTGATTAATTCCATCAGGGTGACAACATCCTAGAGTTTCATCAAAAAGAGGGAGTCCATTTTCATCAGTTTGATTAGCATAAATAACAGAGTCACGATCTGATTCAGTGAGATATTTTTCCCACCAAGATTTGAGCATACCAGTAAAACCAGAGGTAAGTAAGGAAACAATTTCAGGTTGAGTGTATTGGGGATAATTACTGAGATAACTATTGGCGACCATAGATAAATGATTTAATTTTTGGAGGATTTGATCTTCACTGAGACCATCAATATTCCATTCGTATAATCGTTTAGCAGAAACAGAAAATTGATTACTAATATTAGTGTCTTCAAATTGAAGGTCGACAGGAGTAGGTTTAGAATACCAGTTTTTGGTAGTTTGAGGATTAACTTTGGGATAGTGAATTTTGTTATTTGATAAAAAATTAATCAAACGACATTTAGATAATGGTTATAATTTTATGCATATTGGCTTAATTCAAGTTGGTGTCAATCCATTAACCCTTGTTGGCAAAAATACTTCTGTTTTACTCTGTTTACGAGATGCTCGTTTTCTTAATTATAATGCTAGTTTAATGGGCATGATGGAAACTGGTCTTAATAAAGGTCCAGTACATTTCAATTGTTTTCCTGATTTTACATTAAGTTTAAGAGATCCACATATTCTCAAAGCATTAACATTAAACATACAATTATATGGTGAATACACTGAAATGTTAGATTCGTCTCATAATATTGCTTTAATTTATCGTGTTCATTATAAATGCATGCAAACTAATTTAAATGTCCATGCTTTACGAAAAAGTCCTAAAGATAAAACCCTATTAATTCAAAGTGGTACTCGTGGTGAATCCAATATTAATATTCCTCAAATGATTGAATGGAAAGATATCAATTTACCCGAACAATGGGTTACTGTTAATGAAAATTACAAACATAGTCAACAACAATCTTCAATCCAAGACATTCAACATATTCAACAAAACAATGATGGATCTGTTAATATTAAATTCAATCGAAGTCAATCTTCTAGACATAGTACATCTAGTGTCCCTTCTGAAATCTCAACTGAGGATGAAATATTTAACACTCCTTTATTTAGAAAAAACAGTCAAATCCATCTTGGTCCAACTAATCCAACTTCAACAAATAAATTAAAAGGAATTGATAATTCTACTACTTCCCAAATTAGTAAACCTGTTTATACTACTACCTCACATTTCCCTGACGAAGAAATAGCTTCAAATAATTCCCCAACTCAAACTGATTTCGATGGCTTAATACCACCTGTCAATTCTCAGTTAATGACAATCAAAAAAGATTTCACTCCTGATTTGAATAAATTACTTATTGAATTCCGATCCAAAGCAAATAAAACTAAACGCCAAGCTTATAGTGCTAAATATAATTCTGTCCAACAATCCAGAATCACTAGAGAATGGTATAATTTTATGGTTCAATATAGTTTTGAATTATCTTTCTTTGATTATATGGATCAATATCACAACAGGATAAATACAATCACCAAACACAAATGGAAAACTTCTCCAAATACTTCGGTCAGTTCTAATCATCCTCCATTAGAAAATATAATTATCGATCACCAAGGTTCTGAAGTTCCAGCCTCTCCTTTTAAATTACCTGGTAATGATACTGAAATTAAGAAGGTCATTGAACAAAATAATTATACTAATCAATGTCTAAAAACAATTGGTAAACAATTAGATAAATTAGAAACTAGTCTAGATGACCAATCTGCCAAATCAACTAAAACTTTGGATCAACCATTACTAAATCTACCTAGTCATCGTTCTAAACGCAATAGTCTCGTTACTACTGATCAATCTACTGTCAAAGCTATTGAACAATTATTTACCAAATTAACTCCTAATGATACTTCTACATCTAAAGATAAAGGTCTTACTGTTTTAAATCAACAACCTATATCCGATCAATCTGAAACTGACATTACTGATAATGAACTAAATCAATTAGTTTTGAATTATCTTTCTTTGATTATATGGATCAATATCACAACAGGATAAATACAATCACCAAACACAAATGGAAAACTTCTCCAAATACTTCGGTCAGTTCTAATCATCCTCCATTAGAAAATATAATTATCGATCACCAAGGTTCTGAAGTTCCAGCCTCTCCTTTTAAATTACCTGGTAATGATACTGAAATTAAGAAGGTCATTGAACAAAATAATTATACTAATCAATGTCTAAAAACAATTGGTAAACAATTAGATAAATTAGAAACTAGTCTAGATGACCAATCTGCCAAATCAACTAAAACTTTGGATCAACCATTACTAAATCTACCTAGTCATCGTTCTAAACGCAATAGTCTCGTTACTACTGATCAATCTACTGTCAAAGCTATTGAACAATTATTTACCAAATTAACTCCTAATGATACTTCTACATCTAAAGATAAAGGTCTTACTGTTTTAAATCAACAACCTATATCCGATCAATCTGAAACTGACATTACTGATAATGAACTAAATCAATTAGCTCAACAATTTCAACCTACTACTCTTAACAAAATTCACTATCCCAAAGTTAATCCTCAAACTACCAAAAACTGGTATTCTAAACCTACTCCTGTCGACCTTCAATTTGAAGACACTAATATTAGTAATCAATTTTCTGTTTCTGCTAAACGATTATACGAATGGAATATTGATGGTCTCAGTGAAGATCAAATCCTCCAAAAATTAAATCATTTATCTATGGTCGCCAATAGTTATCTCAGTAATTATCCCCAATACACTCAACCTGAAATTGTTTCCTTACTTACCTCTGGTTTTACTGGTATGCTCAAATCTTGGTGGGAAAAATATCTCACTGAATCAGATCGTGACTCTGTTATTTATGCTAATCAAACTGATGAAAATGGACTCCCTCTTTTTGATGAAACTCTAGGATGTTGTCACCCTGATGGAATTAATCAATTAATATATACAATAGTTCGACATTTTATTGGTACCCCAACCAATATTTATTCTCGAATCCATGATCAACTAAGTAATCTTAACTGTCCAACCTTAAGTGATTTCCGATGGTATAAAGATGTATTTACCTCTAGAGTCATGTTAAGAGAAGATTGTACTAAATCATTTTGGAAAGAAAAATTTATTAATGGATTACCTAGCTTATTTGCCCATAAAATTAGGGATGTTCTTAGTCAACCCACTGGTGTTATTGAATATGATAATCTCACATATGGTGATATAATTAGTACTATTCAAAAAGAAGGATTAAAAATGTGTATTGATCTTAAACTTACTCAAAAAGCTAATAAAGATAAACATAAAGCTAAATATGAATTAGGAAATTTCTGTGAACAATATGGTTTACCTCCTGTTGCACCCTCTCGTAGGAAATCACATAAATACTCCAAACATAAATCCTCATACAAACATTCCAATAAATATAAATATAAAAAGAATTATTCACCTTCTAAATCCAATGACAAATTTTATACCAAACCTAAAAAGAAATATTATAACTCTAAATCACATCCAAAATCTAAATCTACTAAAGATGTTACTTGTTATAACTGTGGTCAAAAAGGACATTACTCAAATAAATGTAAAGAAAAACAAAAATTAAAAGATAGAGTCAATCAACTCCAAATTGATGATAACTCCAAAAATCAGTTATATGATATTTTCCAATTAAATCACTCTGTTAGTAATTCTTCCTCTTCTGATCAACCTGATACGTCATCTGACTACCATTCACCTAGTGCTAATTCCGATAATGATATTACAATAGGTTGTAATGATGTTTGTTGTAAACCCGTTAACCAAATTACTGTTCTTACCAAAACTACTCAAGAAGAATCTGCTTTAATTGACCTAATTAGTAAATTAGATGATCCTAAGTTAAAACAAAAATATACAGATAAATTAAAATCCTTATTAATCCATTCAGATTCTAAACCCAAGTTTGATAAGCCTATAATCAGTCTATCCAAAACTTTAGAAAGATTTAAAAATAAACAAAAAGAAGTCACCTTACAAGATTTACAACAGGAAATCAATCAGATTAAAAACACAATCAAAGAATTACAACATAAAGATAAAAAATTAGAAGATGAAATTATTACCCTCAAACTTGATAAAAGTTTAGATAATTTCCAAACTAATGACCAAGAATCCCCACATGAATCTGAACATGAATCTGATCCTACTAATCCTGATAATTTGATATTTGATAACCGATCACACCACTCTCAATCCAACAATCCTGACGAAAAACGGTTAAATTTAATCAACAAACTTTACATTCAAAAATGGTATTCTAAAATCAAAATAATTGTAAATGATTTTGAATTAGAATTAATTGCCTTAATTGATACTGGTGCTGATTTAAATTGTATCCAAGAAGGATTACTTCCTACTACATGTTATGAAAAATGTCAAGAAAAATTAACTTCTGCTAATGGTACAAAAATGCATATCAAATACAAATTACCAAAAGTACATGTTTGCCAAGATAATATATGTTTTAACACCTCTTTTGTTTTAGTCACTAATATGACAGATAAAATTATTTTGGGTTCCCCATTTATATATTTACTATATCCCTTTACTACCTCTAGTACCGGAATTACTACACATGTTCTAGGCCAACCAGTTACATTTAAGTTTTTATCTCCTCCTGAATTATTATACTTAAATCAATTAAAAGATTGTTCTATTTCTCATCAAATTAACCGCCTTACTCGACATTTAAAATTCTTAAAAGAAGAAATCAATCACAAAAGAATTGATCAACAATTAACTAATCCAGTTCTTGTCTCTCAAATCCAGGATTTTCAATTAAAACTCGAATCAACTGTTTGCTCCACTTTACCTACTGCATTTTGGCATAGAAAAAAACATGTAGTTACCTTACCTTATATTAAGGATTTTCATGAATCCCAAATTCCTACTAAATCTCGACCAATCCAGATGAATCATGAATTACTTGAAATGTGTAAAAAAGAAATTAAGGAATTATTGAAAAATCATATAATTCGTCCAAGTAAATCACCTTGGTCCTGCCCTGCTTTTTATGTTAATAAAAATGCTGAATTAGAACGCGGTGTCCCTCGACTTGTTATTAATTACAAACCATTAAATTCTGTTTTAGAATGGATTCGGTATCCTATTCCTAATAAAAAAGATTTAATTAAACGACTTAGTCAAGCCGTTATTTTCAGTAAATTTGATTTGAAAAGTGGTTTTTGGCAAATTCAAATTCACCCTAAAGATAGGTATAAAACTGCATTCAATACACCTTTTGGTCAATATGAATGGAATGTCATGCCATTTGGTTTAAAAAATGCCCCTAGTGAATTTCAACATATAATGAATGACATATTTAACCCATTTAGTCATTTTTCCATTGTCTACATTGATGACATATTAATTTTCTCGAAATCAATTAGTGAACATTGGAAACATTTAACTGCATTCTTTTACACAATTAAAAGTCATGGTCTTGTTATTTCTGCTCCTAAAATTAAATTATTTCAAACTAAAGTCAGATTTTTAGGATATGATATTCATCATAATACCATTCTACCTATTAGTCGATCCATTGAATTTGCTTCCAAATTCCCTGATGAAATCCTTGATAAAACTCAATTACAAAGGTTCTTAGGTTCCCTCAATTACATTGCTGAATTTTATAAAGACCTTAGGAAAACTTGTCAACCTCTATTTGATCGGTTAAAAGATAATCCTCCTCCTTGGTCTTCTGTTCATACTTCTATTGTTAAACAAGTCAAACAATATGTTAAGTCTCTTCCTTGTCTTGGTATTCCTACTGAAAATTCATTCAAAATTATTCAAACTGATGCCTCCGATATTGGTTATGGTGGCATTCTTCTTCAGCAACTTACTCCTCAATCATCTGAACAAATTGTTCGCTATCATTCTGGTGTCTGGAATAAAGCACAATTTAATTATAGTACTATTAAAAAAGAAATTTTATCTACTGTTTTATGTATTCAAAAATTTCAAGATGATGTTTTAAATCAAAAATTCTTACTTCGTGTCGATTGCAAATCTGCCAAATTTATTTTAGAAAAAGATGTTCAAAATCTTGCTAGTAAGCAAATTTTTGCCCGTTGGCAGGCTATTTTAAGTATTTTTGATTTTGATATTACCTATATACCTGGTTGTCAAAATTCCCTTCCTGATTTTCTTACCCGGGAATTTTTACAGGGGGGTAAGGGATGACTACACCATTTACTGCTTACCATAAATCCCGAATTACCTATTTCAAAACCCTCATTAAACAGCTTACCCATCGCATTCGTCGCCTCAAATCAGCTAGACCCACTACCAAACGAGCCCAGTATATCAATTACCAGCAGATTCAAGCTCGCCGCAATTTACTTGCTCACAACTACAATTGTTTACATCATCATCAAGATTATTTAGACCTTCTTTCTGGTTGCTAATTACTGTTTATTATTTCACAGATGTCTCGTCCAAGGCCTCCTTCCAAGGCTTTGGCCTCCTCTTCCACTAAACCAAATCAACTTCTTGTCCCTCCTCCTTTGAAGTCAGCTTCCCCCTCTTATTCACTTGACCTCATTAACCGTTACCAAACCCTTGGTACTATTCAACACCCTGATTATTCATCTGCATTGGCCTCTGATCCTTTTGTATCTAGCCAATCGGTTTCAGTTACTCCATTCCCAGTTAACCCTACTAAATCATCTCGATCCGAATATACCAATTCACATGTTACCAACCTGTTCTATAAAGAACCCAGTCACCCCAGGAATCAAACCATCAATGACATTGCTAAATTCCATTTTGGCTCTGGATGCCATTTCACCCTTTCCCATCCAGAGAAAACTCTAGCCTATTACAAGGATATTTTAATCAACCATCATTCCATCTTAATCAAGCCAATTCAGGACCGCACCTATGCCTATAAGGTCCTATACCATTCACTCTATATTCACAACATTGTTTCCATGGCTGAATGGGGAAATCCTAACCAGCTTCGTGACCTACCTGGTCATTCTATTCCATATAATTATCATGATTACGTTGATGCTTGGTTCAAGATTTTCTTGTACCAAAATGAAACTTTTAGTCATTCTTGGTTCATCTCATTTGATCAGAAATTCAAATCTGAGTTACCCACTTGGTTTCTGAGATGGTGGTCTCACTATGGCGCCATTTCAGCTATCCTTCCTGATGATCTCAAAAATATAATTCATTACTTCAACTCTGTTTACCCATTTTCTGCTCACCAGAAGCAATTTCCCTTATTACTCATATTCATTGCCAAATACAAGATTCCATGGATATTCAAATGGAATTATGGGATTGATGATAATATTATCATCCGCCAACACACAGTTAAATGGTGGGATAAATTCAATGTTCCCAGAATTCTTGAAATTGTTCCAGCAGAATTTCCACCTGATCAATTTGCTCCAACTCCTGCTCTTGCTCAAGCCCAGCAGAACCCAACTGCTGCAATCACTCAAGGAAGCCAGCCCAGTCTTCCTCCAGTCAACCTTGGCAGCCCCTCATCTAGTGGCTCCAAGCCCAAATCAACAAAATCAAAGTCCAAAGCTGTTGCTGCTCAACCAGCCCAATCCAAATCCAAAGTACAGTCCAAAGTCAAGGCAAAGCCCATTCCACCGCCTGTTCAACCCAAAAGTAAATCCAAAAGTAAAGCCCAATCATCCAAAGCAGACATGATCCAGTTAGCCCATCAACTGTTGAATCAAGCTAAAGCTCAATCCACCGATTCAGACAGTTCAGACGGGTCAGCCCAGATCCATTCTTCTGAAGAATCAACCAATCAGTATTCAGGACCCGAATTTCAAGATGCTCAGGATCCATTTGTCTGATCAACATTGGATTCCATATAAATACAAATTAGCTTCAATCAATACTCTTTTGAGAAAAGCTGCCAATTTGTATTTATATTGATTCCATTATTCACATGTTCCACCGAAAGTAATGAATAGTAAAAACTACTGTTCACTTTTACTGTTCACCGTCACTATTCAACCAATCAACTTTTACTAAAGGCTGCTCAGTTGTGTAATCACTCCACCGAAAGCATCCGACAGCATCTGCTTTTCACATGCTCGGCCAGCTGCTTTCAGAAGTCACATGTTTACTGTTTTGCTTTTTATTTCTTTATATTGTAATCAATTGTAAGCATTCAGGCATTCGAAAATTTTCTTATCCTTCATTGTTGTAAGAAAACCAGAGTGTTCTGAGCGCCCTTTAAGCTTTCTGTTTTCCCCTAATCAAGATCCTTGCAGTTGCTACAACAATTGTAAGTTATTTTCTGTATAATATAATTAAATGTTATTGTAACTCCTTCATGTATATGTGCTGCTTCCGCCCTTTTGGTATCAGAGCCAAGTTGTGTTGTGTCCTGTTTCTAACTGTTTAGCTACTTCTATTCAATCGTCTTCCTTGTTTGTTTAATTAATCCTGTTTTCAGTTCAATCTTAATCACCCACAAGATCAGTCTATTTTATCCACCTAGTTTAAGTCACCCACTTCTTCCCAGTCTAGTGTAAGTCCTTCGGTTTAGGCAGAGTCAGACTTTGGGGTTTCAAGATAGGGTATGTATGTACACTAGGTATGTGGTAACATTGACAAGAATAGGGTATGTATTAAGATATCTGTAAAACTGGTTAATTAATCCAGAACAATGAATCGATTATTTAGAAGTAACTCATCAGTCAGTTCTAGGTCAACTGCCTTGCCTTCCATACCTAATCCAGGCATCATAATTAATGAAGAAGATGTTGAAATACAACATGATAAAATTGATTCTGGATGGAATATTCCCAAATTATCAATTTCCGAAATTTATAAAACCACATTTGTACAAAATGTTTTTAAAATCTCTCTTCATGTTAAAACTATTGAACAAGTTTATGCTTTAGAAAAACCCAGAGAAACCTGTCAGTTATTTGATAAAAAATTAATCAAACGACATTTAGATAATGGTTATAATTTTATGCATATTGGCTTAATTCAAGTTGGTGTCAATCCATTAACCCTTGTTGGCAAAAATACTTCTGTTTTACTCTGTTTACGAGATGCTCGTTTTCTTAATTATAATGCTAGTTTAATGGGCATGATGGAAACTGGTCTTAATAAAGGTCCAGTACATTTCAATTGTTTTCCTGATTTTACATTAAGTTTAAGAGATCCACATATTCTCAAAGCATTAACATTAAACATACAATTATATGGTGAATACACTGAAATGTTAGATTCGTCTCATAATATTGCTTTAATTTATCGTGTTCATTATAAATGCATGCAAACTAATTTAAATGTCCATGCTTTACGAAAAAGTCCTAAAGATAAAACCCTATTAATTCAAAGTGGTACTCGTGGTGAATCCAATATTAATATTCCTCAAATGATTGAATGGAAAGATATCAATTTACCCGAACAATGGGTTACTGTTAATGAAAATTACAAACATAGTCAACAACAATCTTCAATCCAAGACATTCAACATATTCAACAAAACAATGATGGATCTGTTAATATTAAATTCAATCGAAGTCAATCTTCTAGACATAGTACATCTAGTGTCCCTTCTGAAATCTCAACTGAGGATGAAATATTTAACACTCCTTTATTTAGAAAAAACAGTCAAATCCATCTTGGTCCAACTAATCCAACTTCAACAAATAAATTAAAAGGAATTGATAATTCTACTACTTCCCAAATTAGTAAACCTGTTTATACTACTACCTCACATTTCCCTGACGAAGAAATAGCTTCAAATAATTCCCCAACTCAAACTGATTTCGATGGCTTAATACCACCTGTCAATTCTCAGTTAATGACAATCAAAAAAGATTTCACTCCTGATTTGAATAAATTACTTATTGAATTCCGATCCAAAGCAAATAAAACTAAACGCCAAGCTTATAGTGCTAAATATAATTCTGTCCAACAATCCAGAATCACTAGAGAATGGTATAATTTTATGGTTCAATATAGTTTTGAATTATCTTTCTTTGATTATATGGATCAATATCACAACAGGATAAATACAATCACCAAACACAAATGGAAAACTTCTCCAAATACTTCGGTCAGTTCTAATCATCCTCCATTAGAAAATATAATTATCGATCACCAAGGTTCTGAAGTTCCAGCCTCTCCTTTTAAATTACCTGGTAATGATACTGAAATTAAGAAGGTCATTGAACAAAATAATTATACTAATCAATGTCTAAAAACAATTGGTAAACAATTAGATAAATTAGAAACTAGTCTAGATGACCAATCTGCCAAATCAACTAAAACTTTGGATCAACCATTACTAAATCTACCTAGTCATCGTTCTAAACGCAATAGTCTCGTTACTACTGATCAATCTACTGTCAAAGCTATTGAACAATTATTTACCAAATTAACTCCTAATGATACTTCTACATCTAAAGATAAAGGTCTTACTGTTTTAAATCAACAACCTATATCCGATCAATCTGAAACTGACATTACTGATAATGAACTAAATCAATTAGCTCAACAATTTCAACCTACTACTCTTAACAAAATTCACTATCCCAAAGTTAATCCTCAAACTACCAAAAACTGGTATTCTAAACCTACTCCTGTCGACCTTCAATTTGAAGACACTAATATTAGTAATCAATTTTCTGTTTCTGCTAAACGATTATACGAATGGAATATTGATGGTCTCAGTGAAGATCAAATCCTCCAAAAATTAAATCATTTATCTATGGTCGCCAATAGTTATCTCAGTAATTATCCCCAATACACTCAACCTGAAATTGTTTCCTTACTTACCTCTGGTTTTACTGGTATGCTCAAATCTTGGTGGGAAAAATATCTCACTGAATCAGATCGTGACTCTGTTATTTATGCTAATCAAACTGATGAAAATGGACTCCCTCTTTTTGATGAAACTCTAGGATGTTGTCACCCTGATGGAATTAATCAATTAATATATACAATAGTTCGACATTTTATTGGTACCCCAACCAATATTTATTCTCGAATCCATGATCAACTAAGTAATCTTAACTGTCCAACCTTAAGTGATTTCCGATGGTATAAAGATGTATTTACCTCTAGAGTCATGTTAAGAGAAGATTGTACTAAATCATTTTGGAAAGAAAAATTTATTAATGGATTACCTAGCTTATTTGCCCATAAAATTAGGGATGTTCTTAGTCAACCCACTGGTGTTATTGAATATGATAATCTCACATATGGTGATATAATTAGTACTATTCAAAAAGAAGGATTAAAAATGTGTATTGATCTTAAACTTACTCAAAAAGCTAATAAAGATAAACATAAAGCTAAATATGAATTAGGAAATTTCTGTGAACAATATGGTTTACCTCCTGTTGCACCCTCTCGTAGGAAATCACATAAATACTCCAAACATAAATCCTCATACAAACATTCCAATAAATATAAATATAAAAAGAATTATTCACCTTCTAAATCCAATGACAAATTTTATACCAAACCTAAAAAGAAATATTATAACTCTAAATCACATCCAAAATCTAAATCTACTAAAGATGTTACTTGTTATAACTGTGGTCAAAAAGGACATTACTCAAATAAATGTAAAGAAAAACAAAAATTAAAAGATAGAGTCAATCAACTCCAAATTGATGATAACTCCAAAAATCAGTTATATGATATTTTCCAATTAAATCACTCTGTTAGTAATTCTTCCTCTTCTGATCAACCTGATACGTCATCTGACTACCATTCACCTAGTGCTAATTCCGATAATGATATTACAATAGGTTGTAATGATGTTTGTTGTAAACCCGTTAACCAAATTACTGTTCTTACCAAAACTACTCAAGAAGAATCTGCTTTAATTGACCTAATTAGTAAATTAGATGATCCTAAGTTAAAACAAAAATATACAGATAAATTAAAATCCTTATTAATCCATTCAGATTCTAAACCCAAGTTTGATAAGCCTATAATCAGTCTATCCAAAACTTTAGAAAGATTTAAAAATAAACAAAAAGAAGTCACCTTACAAGATTTACAACAGGAAATCAATCAGATTAAAAACACAATCAAAGAATTACAACATAAAGATAAAAAATTAGAAGATGAAATTATTACCCTCAAACTTGATAAAAGTTTAGATAATTTCCAAACTAATGACCAAGAATCCCCACATGAATCTGAACATGAATCTGATCCTACTAATCCTGATAATTTGATATTTGATAACCGATCACACCACTCTCAATCCAACAATCCTGACGAAAAACGGTTAAATTTAATCAACAAACTTTACATTCAAAAATGGTATTCTAAAATCAAAATAATTGTAAATGATTTTGAATTAGAATTAATTGCCTTAATTGATACTGGTGCTGATTTAAATTGTATCCAAGAAGGATTACTTCCTACTACATGTTATGAAAAATGTCAAGAAAAATTAACTTCTGCTAATGGTACAAAAATGCATATCAAATACAAATTACCAAAAGTACATGTTTGCCAAGATAATATATGTTTTAACACCTCTTTTGTTTTAGTCACTAATATGACAGATAAAATTATTTTGGGTTCCCCATTTATATATTTACTATATCCCTTTACTACCTCTAGTACCGGAATTACTACACATGTTCTAGGCCAACCAGTTACATTTAAGTTTTTATCTCCTCCTGAATTATTATACTTAAATCAATTAAAAGATTGTTCTATTTCTCATCAAATTAACCGCCTTACTCGACATTTAAAATTCTTAAAAGAAGAAATCAATCACAAAAGAATTGATCAACAATTAACTAATCCAGTTCTTGTCTCTCAAATCCAGGATTTTCAATTAAAACTCGAATCAACTGTTTGCTCCACTTTACCTACTGCATTTTGGCATAGAAAAAAACATGTAGTTACCTTACCTTATATTAAGGATTTTCATGAATCCCAAATTCCTACTAAATCTCGACCAATCCAGATGAATCATGAATTACTTGAAATGTGTAAAAAAGAAATTAAGGAATTATTGAAAAATCATATAATTCGTCCAAGTAAATCACCTTGGTCCTGCCCTGCTTTTTATGTTAATAAAAATGCTGAATTAGAACGCGGTGTCCCTCGACTTGTTATTAATTACAAACCATTAAATTCTGTTTTAGAATGGATTCGGTATCCTATTCCTAATAAAAAAGATTTAATTAAACGACTTAGTCAAGCCGTTATTTTCAGTAAATTTGATTTGAAAAGTGGTTTTTGGCAAATTCAAATTCACCCTAAAGATAGGTATAAAACTGCATTCAATACACCTTTTGGTCAATATGAATGGAATGTCATGCCATTTGGTTTAAAAAATGCCCCTAGTGAATTTCAACATATAATGAATGACATATTTAACCCATTTAGTCATTTTTCCATTGTCTACATTGATGACATATTAATTTTCTCGAAATCAATTAGTGAACATTGGAAACATTTAACTGCATTCTTTTACACAATTAAAAGTCATGGTCTTGTTATTTCTGCTCCTAAAATTAAATTATTTCAAACTAAAGTCAGATTTTTAGGATATGATATTCATCATAATACCATTCTACCTATTAGTCGATCCATTGAATTTGCTTCCAAATTCCCTGATGAAATCCTTGATAAAACTCAATTACAAAGGTTCTTAGGTTCCCTCAATTACATTGCTGAATTTTATAAAGACCTTAGGAAAACTTGTCAACCTCTATTTGATCGGTTAAAAGATAATCCTCCTCCTTGGTCTTCTGTTCATACTTCTATTGTTAAACAAGTCAAACAATATGTTAAGTCTCTTCCTTGTCTTGGTATTCCTACTGAAAATTCATTCAAAATTATTCAAACTGATGCCTCCGATATTGGTTATGGTGGCATTCTTCTTCAGCAACTTACTCCTCAATCATCTGAACAAATTGTTCGCTATCATTCTGGTGTCTGGAATAAAGCACAATTTAATTATAGTACTATTAAAAAAGAAATTTTATCTACTGTTTTATGTATTCAAAAATTTCAAGATGATGTTTTAAATCAAAAATTCTTACTTCGTGTCGATTGCAAATCTGCCAAATTTATTTTAGAAAAAGATGTTCAAAATCTTGCTAGTAAGCAAATTTTTGCCCGTTGGCAGGCTATTTTAAGTATTTTTGATTTTGATATTACCTATATACCTGGTTGTCAAAATTCCCTTCCTGATTTTCTTACCCGGGAATTTTTACAGGGGGGTAAGGGATGACTACACCATTTACTGCTTACCATAAATCCCGAATTACCTATTTCAAAACCCTCATTAAACAGCTTACCCATCGCATTCGTCGCCTCAAATCAGCTAGACCCACTACCAAACGAGCCCAGTATATCAATTACCAGCAGATTCAAGCTCGCCGCAATTTACTTGCTCACAACTACAATTGTTTACATCATCATCAAGATTATTTAGACCTTCTTTCTGGTTGCTAATTACTGTTTATTATTTCACAGATGTCTCGTCCAAGGCCTCCTTCCAAGGCTTTGGCCTCCTCTTCCACTAAACCAAATCAACTTCTTGTCCCTCCTCCTTTGAAGTCAGCTTCCCCCTCTTATTCACTTGACCTCATTAACCGTTACCAAACCCTTGGTACTATTCAACACCCTGATTATTCATCTGCATTGGCCTCTGATCCTTTTGTATCTAGCCAATCGGTTTCAGTTACTCCATTCCCAGTTAACCCTACTAAATCATCTCGATCCGAATATACCAATTCACATGTTACCAACCTGTTCTATAAAGAACCCAGTCACCCCAGGAATCAAACCATCAATGACATTGCTAAATTCCATTTTGGCTCTGGATGCCATTTCACCCTTTCCCATCCAGAGAAAACTCTAGCCTATTACAAGGATATTTTAATCAACCATCATTCCATCTTAATCAAGCCAATTCAGGACCGCACCTATGCCTATAAGGTCCTATACCATTCACTCTATATTCACAACATTGTTTCCATGGCTGAATGGGGAAATCCTAACCAGCTTCGTGACCTACCTGGTCATTCTATTCCATATAATTATCATGATTACGTTGATGCTTGGTTCAAGATTTTCTTGTACCAAAATGAAACTTTTAGTCATTCTTGGTTCATCTCATTTGATCAGAAATTCAAATCTGAGTTACCCACTTGGTTTCTGAGATGGTGGTCTCACTATGGCGCCATTTCAGCTATCCTTCCTGATGATCTCAAAAATATAATTCATTACTTCAACTCTGTTTACCCATTTTCTGCTCACCAGAAGCAATTTCCCTTATTACTCATATTCATTGCCAAATACAAGATTCCATGGATATTCAAATGGAATTATGGGATTGATGATAATATTATCATCCGCCAACACACAGTTAAATGGTGGGATAAATTCAATGTTCCCAGAATTCTTGAAATTGTTCCAGCAGAATTTCCACCTGATCAATTTGCTCCAACTCCTGCTCTTGCTCAAGCCCAGCAGAACCCAACTGCTGCAATCACTCAAGGAAGCCAGCCCAGTCTTCCTCCAGTCAACCTTGGCAGCCCCTCATCTAGTGGCTCCAAGCCCAAATCAACAAAATCAAAGTCCAAAGCTGTTGCTGCTCATCCAGCCCAATCCAAATCCAAAGTACAGTCCAAAGTCAAGGCAAAGCCCATTCCACCGCCTGTTCAACCCAAAAGTAAATCCAAAAGTAAAGCCCAATCATCCAAAGCAGACATGATCCAGTTAGCCCATCAACTGTTGAATCAAGCTAAAGCTCAATCCACCGATTCAGACAGTTCAGACGGGTCAGCCCAGATCCATTCTTCTGAAGAATCAACCAATCAGTATTCAGGACCCGAATTTCAAGATGCTCAGGATCCATTTGTCTGATCAACATTGGATTCCATATAAATACAAATTAGCTTCAATCAATACTCTTTTGAGAAAAGCTGCCAATTTGTATTTATATTGATTCCATTATTCACATGTTCCACCGAAAGTAATGAATAGTAAAAACTACTGTTCACTTTTACTGTTCACCGTCACTATTCAACCAATCAACTTTTACTAAAGGCTGCTCAGTTGTGTAATCACTCCACCGAAAGCATCCGACAGCATCTGCTTTTCACATGCTCGGCCAGCTGCTTTCAGAAGTCACATGTTTACTGTTTTGCTTTTTATTTCTTTATATTGTAATCAATTGTAAGCATTCAGGCATTCGAAAATTTTCTTATCCTTCATTGTTGTAAGAAAACCAGAGTGTTCTGAGCGCCCTTTAAGCTTTCTGTTTTCCCCTAATCAAGATCCTTGCAGTTGCTACAACAATTGTAAGTTATTTTCTGTATAATATAATTAAATGTTATCAGAGCAGTTGCTAATATATAAATGGGGAACCCAAAATAATTTTATCTGTCATATTAGTGACTAAAACAAAAGAGGTGTTAAAACATATATTATCTTGGCAAACATGTACTTTTGGTAATTACTTATATATATATATATATATATATATATATATATTGTTTCCAAACCCTGACCAAACCAAACCCCCCCTCTCTCTCTCTGACCAGAGTTTCGCCGCCCTATCTTTCTCTTTCTCCTCTGCGACCGACGTACCGCTGTTCGAGCTCCGTCGATACGTCGCCACTCCACCATTCCCGCCGATCTGTCGATCTGAGCGAAGTGAAGGAGGAGCAGTATGAGAAACTGCGACGGTAAAAGCTTGAAGAAGCCCTTGAAGCCAAATCTCTTCGCTGTATTATCAATGCATATCATACCGTCGCTAACAAGATCTCATCTCTCCGAGGCTGATGATTCTCAAAGCATCTGACTGAAACGATTTCAGATCTATTCGACTAAAAATGATTTCAGAGTGAAGTGAGAGAGGATGTGTGTGTCTGTGTATATATATATATGTATATGTTGTTATAGCAATTCTTCTATTTCTCGCCCCAAATTCTTTCTCTAATTTTGTTTTCTTTTTTTAACATGTTTATGTGTGTGTGTGTGTGTATATATATTTGAGATGGAACTAGAACTTATGAAACTTCTTTTTTTATTTTTTTTCTTAAATGGCTAGTTGCTTTTGTAAAATATAAGAGAACTTTTACTTTCATTTTGTGAATCTGAACTTATGGTTTTCTCTGATTTGACTTTCTTATTTACATAATATATATTGTACGAGTACGAAATAATTCTTCTCGTATGATCCTGTTGATCAAGCTTGCACTCCTCAAAACGTCGTCGTTTTGACACTTGAAAACACAAACGTGAGCTAATCGGCGGGTGTGTGCCGGAAACCCCTCCGATACCTAAGTCAGCACAATAGACAATAGACACAAAAGCTCTGTAAATTCAGGAATCAAAGTTTTGTTACCTCTCCATAGGTGATATTATGAGCTTTTATAGGTTTCGCGTGGCACAATCCTAGTAGGACTCCTATTCCCCCATGTAGAGTCCTCCTAGGAATCACACTCCTGAAAGATAATGCTTATCCTTCAACACTCTCCTCACTGCTTAAACCAAGTGAGATGGTTTTACCTCGGTAGTACGTCAGAACGACCGAGTTATCATAGCCACGCTAAACTGGCTGAAATGACCGAGCTTTACCTAGCTCGGTTCTTCCCTGTATTGTGTGTACATCGGCTTCTCCTGTTAAGACCGTGCTAACCATAACGAGTTTGGACCGAGCTAATTCGTAGCAAGGTCATGAGAAAAGCTCAAAGTACCTTGGCTCAGAAGGGTATGGCCGAGCTAACTGCTATCACTCTAACAGTGGTGACCGAGCTAACTCCAAGGCTCTTTTGGACCGGGCTAACCTACAAGGCCCATTTACCCAGCCCTTCTTACTGTGGCCCATAGAACGACCCATTACCCAACTCGGCCCAATTTATTTACAAATTACCCTCTCATATATATAAGTTTACGCTTCACATGTTACAATTTTAGTATATATGTGTGTGTTACAAATTCAATTCAAACCATCTATGTTTCTTCTTTTTTTTAAAAAAAGATAAATGTATATTTTTGTTTTTCTTTTGGCCTTTTCATGGTGTTTTTTGATCTCACTAACACTCAATGTGGGTGTTTGGGAAGTGAGTTTTTTTGTAGGTTTTTTTAATTGTAGGATATTATTGGAGAAATTTTTTTTTGTGTTTAGGAAGATAATTGGATTTTTTTGTGGTTGGATATGATGTTTGTGAGAAAAAAAGTGAAATGATTATAGGGTTTAATATGATATTTTATTTGGATTTGTTTTTTATTTTATTTTGTAACCAATTTGTCTTTTAGTGAAAAAAAACAAAAAAAAAAAAAATCTTCCCAAACACCGCCAATAAGTTTGAATTTTGTGGGTTTTATGCTTCAAATGGTAAAATTTTGTTGTTTGGGACCTCTTTTTAAGTCCCTAGTGTAGATAAGTGAATTTATGTATTGACTCTCAAGAATTTTGCAAAAATTCTGTAATGAGGAAAACCCCTTTTGGGATTTTTTTTGAAAACAGAGGAAAGTCCTAAATGTAGCAATGAGTAAAACTCAGATGAAAAATTTTGTAAATTGGCCTCCTCCTTAATCTCCACCTCCCTCTAAATCTCTCTCTCTCTCTCTCTCTATATATATATATATATTGTGTTTGTATTTGGTATTTATATGAGATCTTGGTTTTTGATCTGTTTGTTCTTTGTTGATGGTCAACATAAACCCTACAATAGCCAAAGGATAGTATTGGAATTTGTAAAATAATTATGGATGACATCAACAAAATCTACTTAATTTTGGACGGATGGGCAACAAAAGGGGAAATTTGCATATTATTTTCAAAAGTAAGGGAGGTTAGCGTTATTTTTGAAACAACAAGGGAGGTCCCTGTAATTAAAGTAAACCTCAGGGGAGGCCAGTGTAATTTATCCTTTAAATAATAAATTGGATCGATTCTCACCATTAGGTCTATGAAATTTCACTCTATTTGTTGGATTAAATCAATGGTGAATTACACTAACGATTCCTGCAGTTTGGGTTTATGTCTTTAATTCTTGACTTTTCAATTGTGATACATTTAACTCTAAATTTTGACTCTCATTCCAAATAAGAACAATTGAAGATATTGTTGCTCCATTTCAAGAGCAAAGTCATTAATTTGAGAAAATATAAACTAGTTTGACAAAAATAGATATTTTTTGATGGTTATCATGTAATGGATTGTTATAAGGTTTTTAATATGTAATCAATATGTTTAATATATAAAATATTCATATTTTTAGATTTTTTTTTATTTAATGGATTTGTTTAATAATGATATCAAAGTTGTCGTCATGTTTGACTTTTAAAAATATAGAAACTAATTTAAACAAAATAAATATAAAAAAATTATTTTTATCCTCCCAAAAATAAAATTATATAAAAATGATGTGTTTTTAATTTTTTTTCACCAATTTAATTTTTAGTTTTTTCTTAAAAATTTAAAAATAAAATTAAATAAAAATGATGTGTTTTTAAATTGTTGAGTGGTGATTCATCCCACTAATTTTTGGATCACTAATAGCTCTAATGAGCTTAAAAAAAAAAAAAAAAAAAAAAAAAAAAAAAAAAAAAAAAAAAAAACTCAAGCCAAAACATCACATCATTTTGGTGGGGGCCACTGTTCCACATCATTAGTGATGCTCTAGAGCTCCCAATTTAGTGCTCTAAAACATTATTCTAAATTGTTTTCACCAATTTAATTTTAGTTTCTTAGAAAAAATTTCTGAAAATAGGTTCTGCAAACCAAACTAAACACAACTTTATAACCAGGAAAATTTCAACATTATTTATTATAAAAAAAAATCATTACATTTCAAACAACATACAAGTTAACTAACACAAAATAAGTTGTATAACGACTTTGTCCTCGAAATGGACTTTTTTTAAAGAAAATATCTTTAATTATCCGTATTTAGAACATGATTTAAAATTCCGGTCAAATATATCACAATAATTTTAAATCAAATATATCACAATTAAATAATCTGTGATTAAAGTAACATAAATTTCAAATTACATACATTGTCAATTCACTCGTGAATCAAACACAATGTACTAATTGATGACTCTCAACTCGAAATTATATGAAAAAGTTATAATTACCAATTAGCCTTAAATAGATATTATTTTGTTTCACAAGTGATTTTTTTAGTTAAAAAGTCAAAAAGTCATTAAAAAAATCAAAAAGTTAACAATCCATATCAAAAAGTCAAAAATTTTATTTTCTCTCTATTTTTTACACATCTTTTCATAAAAAGTCAAAAAATTATCCCAAATATTTATTAGTTTTTTTTAGCTCATATTTTAGTCAAATAGCCAAAAAGTTACTAAATTAGTCTGTTCTGAAACGAGGCCTTAAGTGGTCCAAAAAACTTGAGTTCGATAGACCAATCCAGTCTTTTATGAATAAAGTTTGGGATGATCTAAATAGGTGTACTTTTTGTCTTTTTACAAAAAGATGTGCAGAAAAAGAGAGAAGTGATGTGATGAAAAAAAGATAAAAAAATAAAAAGATGAATTATTTAAGGGATGCCAAACCACCCCTAAATTGAACTAAATTTAATGATCTTGGCTAAATGCGAGCTCACAAATTGGACTTGGATGAGTCTAAGCACTACTCGGGTTGGATCTGGATAGATCCAGAGTGTGACCTACCTCAGTGAACTTACACTCCATAATTGCCTCCTTTTGGGAAGTGGGTTAACTTTCTAGCTTTTTGATTTTTTTGACTATTTTAGCCTGGGCTAAAAAGTTTGGTTTGGGAAGGACTTTTTGATTTTTTTGACTTTTTTAACTTTTTTTTATAAGAGAAGAGTGTAATGATTATGAGTTGGATGTGATATTTTATTTGTTGTGTCTAAAATAACTTATTTTGTCTTTTGTGACTAAAATAACAAAAAAAACTCTTGCCAAACGGATTGTAACTTGCAGGTTGTAGTGTAATAATCGATTTAATTTGGTCAAGATTGTAAACAAATTTAACATCGAATAGGATCCTTTGATTTTATTGCTTGAAAAACGAAAACCAACCACATGTTATTATTCGATTTTGTAAATGAGAGATTCATAAATAAATAAAAAAAAATGACATATTTTATAGAATTTAAGGTTAAATATTTAAAATAGCCTTGCATAATATATATATATATATATTCCTTTCAATAAACATTAAATTAAGGATAATTACTTTGAACAAAATTATTTTAAAAGATTAGGTCTATACCTAATCTATCCTGCCGAAATATCTGTAATTTCTTATTTATTTTAATTAATTTGAAATAATTATATATTTTTATCTTAAAAAATTGCCGTAAAAAATAGTAGGTAATAATTCTAAACATGGTTACGCAGTGCTTAAAACATTGGATAACCAAATCCATTTTATTAAACTAAAAATCAAGCGGAATAAAGTACAAAATTTGTGAATCTTAGGCACTTTCATAGGCCCCCCCCCCCCCCCCCCCAACACACACACACACACACACCATGTGATCGAAAACATTTTGTCATTTAATCATTTTCCAACCACAGTTTTTGCAGTATTTCAAGATGATTATGATTTTCTTTTTCAAGATGATTATGATGATGTCTCCCAAGTCCTATCATCAATGTTCAATCAATGAATGTTAATAAATATATATATATATATATATATATATATATTATTAATGAAAAATTAAGAAAAACTTATTAACAAATTTAAAAATGATGGGTACATTTTTTAAAATAAAAATGTCTTAGAAAAAATTATCTTTACTATAAATTAAATGAATCAATATCATCAAACTACTGGCTAATAAAATTCCATAAAAAAATATGAATTTGTTGCATGTTTACATGAGATTGACCTCACGAATCTTATTATGTATTCTCGTTATCTAATTAGTGGACCATAAAAATATGGTGGACTAGGCAATTTAACTTATGGAGCATCTTCGCAAACAGATTTTTTTACAATTGGTAAAAGTAGGGCTGAGTAGAAAAATTGAAAAATCATAAATCAGTTCAATCGAGATTAAATAGTATGGTTTGGTTTGGTTTTCTTAACCTACGGTTTGGTTTTGATTCTTAAAATAGGCGAATTGCACCTTATGATTCAAGCTATGATTTTATAATTACAGATCCGATTTGAAATCAAATCAAACTGAACCATTTAGATATATACATATATATAATTTGTTATCTACAGTAAATACTCAAATATTTTATTAATGTCAAATATATATACATAAAAGACTTTTCTTAAGTGTGCAACTTACACCTTACACTTACGCCTTTCTGTTTGCTGTCCTATTTTATGTTTACACCTTCCACTCACACCTTTTGTGTTGGTTGCATATGGTGTGTAACCTTAAGAACAGGACCCATACATAAATTGTAATCTTTTACTTTTGCAAGTTTGTTATTGTCTTAGTGGTAGAATTAAACAATTCTTAAATTGTGAACAATATTTTATAGTCATGAATGATGATAATATTTTTCAAAAATTGTGATTTTAAGCTGAATCAAACTGCGGTTTACTATGGGGATAAAAACTTCTCTTTTTTCCATGCAACAGTGGTTCAGAGGAGACAGAGAAATCAACTGGTGAAACTCTTGTATGAGGAAGGGGAGTGGTTAGAGACTGATGAGGCAATCAATGAGCATCTACTTGGTTATTTTCAGACTCTTTCCAAGCAGTGGAAGACATGGATTTTACGGAGGCTCTATCGGTCATCACACGAGAGGTTTCAGAGAAGGTAAACGCTGAGCTGATTAAACCTGTTACAGATGAGGAGATCAAAAATGCGGCCTTTCAGCTGGGCTCTCTCAAAGCCTCGGGACCAGATGGGTTTCAAGGCATCTTCTATCAAAATCATTGGGAAATTGTGTGTTCTGATGTGTGCTTCGCGATTCGAGAATTCTTCCATACGGGGTTTGTTCTTCCGGAATGGAACAACACTAATCTTGTCTTAATTCCCAAGGTAGCGACACCGGAGAAACTGGTACACTACACACCGATCAGCCTGTGTAATTTCAAAATGAAGATTATCACAAAGCTTATGGCCAACCGCCTCAAACGCTTCCTCCATTATTTTATATCCCTTAATCAGGCAGCTTTCATTCCGGGAAGACTCATTCAAGATAGTATTCTAGTGGCACATGAAGGGTTTCATTTCTTGAAGCAGAAAAAAAGGGGGTGACAAGTGGATTTAGCTTTAAAACTAGACTTCAACAAGGCATACGATCGTATTCAATGGGATTACCTCAAAGCTGTTCTTCAGAAAATGGGTTTTCATGAGCGTTGGATTTGTTGGGTAATGGAGTGTGTTACCATAGTCAAGTTTTCCATCTTCGCGAATGGGGAAAAAGGGCCTCCTTTACACCCTCCTATGGCCTTAGACAGGGAGATCCGCTATCCCCATATCTATTTGTCATGGTGGCTGAGACCTTGTCCAAATTGATAGAGACGAAAGTCCGGAACAACAAACTCACAGGCATACAAATGAGGAGGACTTGCCCAGTGTTGTCCCACCTTTTCTTTGCAGATGATGTCCTCATTTTTTTCAAGGCCACCATTTTGGAGACCATGGAAATGGCCCAGACTCTCCAGGTTTATAGTTCCGCTTCGGTTCAACGCCTCAACTTCGTTAAATCGGAAGTTTTCTTTTCGTCCAATGCTCCCCTAGAGTTGAAAGGACAGATCTGTGAGCTGCTCGGTACTCTTCTTGCACAACCAAACACAAAATATTTGGGACTTACTTTATGGTGGGGCCAATCAAAGGTTGACTCTTACAGTTTTTTGGTGGACCGGATGGTTTCCAAAATGCAAGGTTGGAAAAATAAACTCCTTTCCCATGCTGGACGAGAGGTTTTACTAAAAGCGGTGGTTCAAGCCATACCTTCCTATGCTATGGCGTGCTTTGCTTTTCCTAAATCTTTCGGGTTTAAGGTTAATAGAGCCATTTGGAATTTTTGGTGGAAAGAAGATCCAATGAACAGAGGACTCCCTTGGGCCAATTGGGAGTCAATGACTGTCTCAAAACTCCATGGGGGTTTGGGTTTCCGTGATTTCTCAGCCGTTAATCAGGCCATGTTAGCTAAACAAGGATGGAGACTAATTACTAACCCACAATCTTACTGGGCACAGCTTTTCAAGGGTTTGTACTTTCCAAACACCAACTTCCTTATTGCTACTATGGGAGCTCGACCTTCGTGGGCTTAGACCAGTCTGCTTAAGGGGGGGATCTGTTGAAAAAAGGGATGCGATGGTAGGTCCAAAATGGGGAGTCCATTCAGTTCTGGGATGACAAATGGATACCAACAGTGCCTAACTTTCAGATTTCGTCCCTAAAACCTCCACTTTGTGACATTGTGATAGCCTCGGATGCTATTGATCCAATCAGAAAACATTGGAATCTGGAGGTACTTCAACACTGTTTGTCTAGTGATGAATGTCAAGCAATTCAGCTCATCCCCATTTCGATGGGAGCCAGCGAAGATCGGTTGGTTTGGCATTATACCAAGTCTGGGCAGTACTCGGTCAAATCTGGCTACTGGGTGGCTAAGACATCCATGCAACCGAGCTCTCCGTCCCAACCATTAAGCTCTTTTCAACTTTCTGAAGGGTTCTGGAAGCGTTTGTGGTCCATTAACGCCCCTCCCCAGCTCAAGCACTTTTGGTGGCGGGCTTGTAAGAATCTTTTGGCTTCTAAGGTTAATCTCCATCGACAACGATGCTCACCATCTAAGGTATGCCCTGTTTGCTTGAAGGATGATGAATCAATGGAATATCTGTTATTTGATTGCCCATGGACTCAAGCTGTGTGGTTCGGAAGTCTACTGAATATTAGAATTGAAAAAGGGTCTGTGGTGAATGTAGCACATTGGACAACTCAGTGGATGAAACCCATGCACTAGAATGATGACTAGGATTTGATACTTAGCAAAAGTGTTTTTATTGGGTGGTATATCTGGAAAGCGAGAAACGCTTTTTTATTCAATCAAGTCCCTATTAATCCCATGGATACCATTGCGAAAATAACACAGGGGTGGAATGAGTACCAAGCACACTGCCAAAAAGGCCACTCTACTCACACTGATACACAAGCTCCAGCGTTGGTGGAGGCCCAAGGCTGGCAACCTGCACCTTTTGGGGAGTGCAAAATTAACTGTGATGCAAGTTTTAACAAACGCAGAACCATAGCAACCGCTGCTGCTATTATGAGAGATTCAGCAGGTCGTGTTATTGATGGGTTAGTCTCCTTGTTTCTAGCTTCATCTGCCTTTGTCGTTGAAGCACATGCAGTGAGGATGGCGACTATGATGGCCCAAGCCTGCGATTTGAATTATACTATTGTTGAAAGTGACTGTAAAGAAGTTATCCAACTAGGAGTGGGTGAAACAGCGCCTCCGTGGGAAGGTTTGGCAATTTTGCTAGATATTCACCACCTGGTCAGAGTGAGGAACTTGCTTTTAAAGTGGACTACCAAAAACAACAACCAAGTTGCTAATTGGGTTGGACAAGCCTATGCTTGTAATCTTTTGCCTTTGGATTGGGTGGCTAACCCACCTGCAGCTCTTGCTGCTCTTATTAGCGCTGATGTACCCCCTTCTCTTCGTTGATTCTATATATATATACCTATCGTTCAAAAAAAAAAAAAAAATTGCAGTTTACTATTTTGTTTTTGTTTGGGTTTCAAAATTTTCACGATTTGGTTTTGGTTTTACATTTCGTAGACCTATAAGTAATGATTTGATTCTGGTGGATTTGGGGTGACTGTTGTGCACACAGTAGCCATTGTTGTACAGCTAAATGGGCCCATTTTGATAATCCGAACCGTTCGCATTTTAGAATACATCAAGTAGAACATACCTGTAAAAAATCAAGTTAATTGAATATCGTTTACCCTTTTATCCACACACATTTGTATCTATAAAAATAAATAGCAATTGTGATTTAATGTATTAAAATAAATACAAATGTGAGTGGATGAAAAGGTAAACGATATCCGATTAACTTGATTGTTTATAAATATATTGTACTTGATGTATTTAAAAATATGAACGGTTCAGATTATCGAAATGAGCCTCGAAATAGGCTCACTTGACTACACAACAATGGCTGCCGTGCATGTGCCCAAATTTGATTCTGGTTTAGTCTTAAATCCAACCTCACTCACCCCTAGATAAAAGGAAACTAAATAAATTATGGCAAGAATAGTTATTAATTTAAGTGGTTACCCACAATAGGAGTAAGAACATGGGTAATGCCTACCTTAAATCATATTAATCGTGTAATATTTTATACAAATTTTTTATCTATATATCGTTAGTCTTGTTAAAATAAATGGTGTACACTACATGCAAGTTATGATATTTGTGGGTTTAATTACCACAAATATCATAACTCAATCAATCATAACCAAATTAATGTCATAATCAATGTCACAAGTAATCATAATTAATATCACAATAGACCATAACCAAAAATCACAAAAATCGTAAATAAAGAATATATGATAGACACCCATAAAATTTTTCTAAAAGAAAAACTAGAAGTCTCAAAATTACCTTTTAATAGTAAGGTGCAACATTGTTATAATTTATTTCTACTATTCTTGATGATATATTTTCCATGGGTAATAATAGCTATAAATAAAATTGTCAACCCATCAAATAAAGAGAAAGATGATAATGAGTGATTAATGAGTAATTGTTATTCAAGTTATAAAACCACAATTCAATTATTGTGATTAAAACAAAAAACAAAACAATAGAGTAAAATACTATTAGAGTAGCATTGTTAAATTATAACAATTTATTACTAAATTATAGCAATAACAAGAATTTGAGCAACTGGCTGAGTGATTAATGAGTAATTGTTATTCAATTTATAAAACCACAATTCAATTATTGTGATTAAAACAAAAAACAAAACAATATAGTAAAATACTATTAGGGTAGCATTGTTAAATTATAACAATTTATTACTAAATTATAGCAATAACAAGAATTTGAGCAACTGGCTGGGAGAGCTTTTCGCAATTTATAGTTGGAAGATGTGACATCAATCCTCTATATTGGCATTGGTTTTGGTGGAGATGCCTCCGTGATTTTTTTTAGTGTTTTGTTACTCTATCTAAAAAAAATAAAAATAAAAAAGAATTTGAGCAAGTAACTGTTAGAGATGCTTTCATTGTGTGAAAAATAATAATAATAGTAATAAATGTTAATCAATACTGTACGGGAAGCAAATATTCCACAATGCCCGTACTCCTTTCGTCCAAGCTCCGCTTATATCCGATCAAGCTGCGAACGCAACGGCGGTGAGCTACCCGGCGGTGTATTGCCGGAAAACCCCCTGACGATCAAGTTAGCAGACACTCAGAGATAGAGAGAGAGGAAGAGAGTCGAGTGTTTAGGTTTCTCTCACCAAATGATGTTTCATCCCCAGCATGGGGGGCGCAGTCATACTTATATACTTTTTGCGCTCACTTCTACATCCATTCGCTTATTGACACGTGGAGCTGCTCTCCCATCCGTTAGCGCAAATCCAGCTAGACACCACCTACTCAAACCTCCAGACAACATTACCAGGAACAGGGTAGGCCGGCGGTGTCGCCTCGGACTCATATGATCGGGCTATGTAAGACGACACCACTCGCCGAGCTCCACCACAACCGAGCTTAGCAGCATTTCGGTATGACTGAGTTCCAGACAGATTAAGCTAGTCTTCAGAAGGCCTCTCTCGCCGAGCTGAATTCGCGAGCCATGAAACCAGGGTCGGCAGACAATCACACCGGCCACATAAGCTCGGCCCTAACATGGGCATAGGAACCTGCAGAGCAAACCAACCCTGGACTAACCCAAGTTAGTTCAGCCCAAACGTGGGACCTAGGCCTCGACCGAGCAAACCAACTCTGGACAAGCCCATGTTAGCTCGGCCCAAACATGCTCGGGCCTCTCTCTACCCGGCTTCTACCATGGTCTAAAGCCACATTATAATCTCCCTCTCAATTGCCCCTTAATTCCGTCTGTGCAAGTGTGACTGGGATTACATGATCTGACCGGGGTTAATTCTACGCCCGACTTAAATCTGCAAGACATTGACTGAGCTAATCCCCATGCTCAGTTTCTTGACATGCTCGGCCGATGCCTCAACTCGCCCCCCTGTCTCTTCAGTACTGATGCCGCCGTCAATAGGGACACGCGTCCTTCGCTCATTGGCCTCGTACAGCCAACCCCGCCGCCTCTTCACATTCGAATTTTGGCAGTTCTTTTCTTTTTCTCCTATAAGCACACCGCTAGCCCCTTCACATTTCTTTCTTACTGCCTCTCTTCCATTCCAGACAACCCAACGTGCCATCCTCTCTCTCAAACACCATTCTTGCCCTGGACTGTCTTCGTGCTCGAAGATTCGACCTTCGCCCCCAAACTGGTAAGTTATTCGAATCTCTTCATTGTTTTTCATTTGATACTCACATTTTAGGGCATGATAGCCGTAGGTTTTAGGATGTAGCTCCTCACTAACCACCTCCGCCCCTTCTCTCTTAACTGTTCTTCAACTTCGATGATGAATACGCGAGGATCTGGGGCTGACCGGGCTCCAGGTCTTCTTTTGATCCCAAAAAACATTAAAACCGAGAAAGTTGCGAGTTTGCAAAACTCGCATAGGAACCGAGGTAACAGAGTGCTGGACTGCTCGACCAGGCTAATATCTGGTCCGCTTGAGCGGCCGAGCTTCTGGGTTTACCTCTGTGACTGAGGTGGTCTGGCACTCCATCTAACCGAGCTAAAGTCGAGCTCGTCTTGCACGACCGCGCTCCCACTTACACTCACACTTGCTTTTACTGCAGAGTCCAAGGGGACCAAGAACCAACACTGAGGCTCTCAAAGGCCGAGCAGCCATCAAAAGAAAGTTTGCCAAACCACCACAGCTGTGCTAAAACCAGCCGGCTTCACATGGGGTGTTACCGCTTCCTGGTTGACATGCCGGTCGCACTAGCCGCGTTCCGAGAAGAATACGGCGTCCCCGCAGACGTGCATCTCGAGCTCGACGCTGAGGACACCACTCCATGGGGTAGACTGGATGAATGCCCCTTCACCGTGCTGTCCATAATCGAGGGAGGTTTACGCTTCCCGGTCTAGCCTCTAATATGTGAGTTCCTGAGGCGTACCGGGTTGGCGCCAACACAAGTCTCCACCAACACATTCAAAATAATAAACGGTGTGTCCGAGCTAAAAAATCGGCTCGGTTTGAACCTTGGGCTAGCTGAGATTCTGTGCCAATACACCCTAGGCCGTACAGGCGACGGGCTTAATTATTATTTAAAGATTAGACCGGGGAAAGAAAAACTTGTGACCAACATCCCGGATAAAGATATGCATGATGATGACTTTTTCTGGGTATTAGGAAACTACGAAATGACTGATGTGCCCGGCTGGTACATCAGCAAGAACTTCGATTCTACATGTAAGCCGCACTCACTACTCGGTCAAATGACTCTGCTTTATTATTCTATACTAACCGCTCTTTTCCTTGTAGCTATTGAAGCCTTGCAAGCGAACTACTTCAACCCAAACAAGGCTGCCATCAGAGCCGCGCTGAGGTAAGCCACCGAGACTGCCACGAACTTCTCGGCTACATATTGAGCTACTGTTACTCGGCTCCTTACAGAAGTAGAGTCACCGACTTTCTACGGGCGCCATCCCCACCGCCTGATCCAACACTACCGGACGTGCCCTTTATCCGGCTGATCGAAGAAGAAGAGATGGCCAAGTGGAGCCGCATCAAGAACCTCATAACCGCCACATCTACAGAGCTGCCGAGCATCCTTCCCCGTGCAGCTACTGCCGATCAAACGTCTGGGACGGTGATTGCTCTAGCGTCAACTGCTGCAACACTGACCAACAAAGGCAGCCGCCGAGCCGAGAAAAGGCCTCGGACCGCCGATCCCACAGCCGAGCTCGTTGCGGAGCTGAGCACCGAGCAACCTACAGTTGCATCTGAGCCACCACCACCTTAGAAGCCTCTGTTAAAGCACCGGGGTAAGGAGATCCCGGCCAACGCTTCGGTCAAAGGCGACAAAGAACACCTCCTAGCCTTCGACTTGACAAAAGCCCTCCTCCTGCCGAGCGACGTGACCGACAGTGACCACGTGCCCGGCACTCGGCTTGTGAAGTCCTTAGTCAAGTCTATGACCCGGGTAAGAATTCCGCATATTTTATTTAAATTTTTTCAAGTGTTTGCACGGTTAGCTTTCTTTATTCAAACTCTCTTCTTACAGGCCATCTAGAAACAACATCTTGTGATGGAACAGATTCATAGACTCTAGCAAAAGGCGACCGACGCCGCCAGCCAGGTCGAGCACCTTCAAACCGAGCTGGGCGGTCGAAGACTTCTTTAGAGATTGCAAATACCGACAACTCCAAATTGCTCGGTCAACTGACAGCCGTTGAGAAGGAAAAGGACGCTCTCCAGGCCGAGCTGGCAGCGTTGAAGCAATTAAGGAAAGATGAAGTGGATGAGGCAAACAATGAAGGTTTCAAGGAGGCCGAAGAAAGCTACATCAAGGAAGTCGAGGACACCAAGGACATATTCTTTAAGTCCGGTTGGAAGGCTGCTTGCGAACAACTCGGCCAAGGATCTGGAACCGATATGTTTGCCTCTCCCCCGCTGCCTTTCTGCCGGCCTATATAGTGCCATATGCAAACGATGTCTTTAGTGCCTTGCAAGTTGAGGCCGAGGAAGAGAGCGAGGACAACGTCGAAGACGATACAGAAGGAGAAAACCGCAATAAGGAGGCCAACCAGGTTGAGTCTGGTGCCCGAGAAATCACAACTACGGTCGACTTGGAGGCAGTTGCAACCGGGGACGACTTCGCTGACCTTTCCCTCTTAGTTTAGCTCTGTCTTTTTTTTTTTTTTTTTTTGAGAATGTAACCGGGCTGCCTGCCCCACTTTATGTACTACAGTTTATCAGCAATGAAAAAGTTCTCAATTTATTAACTGTTGCACTGCTTGTTGTACTATGTTTCATCATCTCGGCAAGAATCTTTGACCTAAGCAAAACATAAACTCCTTTAGCCGGGCTAGAGCCTTTGAGTTGGGAAAATCACCAACTCTTTTAGCCGGGATAAAGCATCTCGACTAAAGCCTTGAGTAAAATATCAACTCATTTGGCTGGGGTACATCATCTCGGCTGAAACCTCAGAGTTAAGTAAATCATCAACTCATTTAGCCGGGGCAGAGCACCTCGGCTAGAGCCTTTGAGTTGGGCAAATCACCAACTCCTTTAGTCGGGATAAAGCATCTCGGCTAAAGCCTTGAGTAAAATCATCAACTCATTTAGCCAGGGTACATCATCTCGGCTGAAACCTCAAAGTTGAGTAAGTCATCAACTTATTTAGCCGGAGTAAATCATCTCAGTTGAAACCTCAGAGTTGAGTAAATCATCAACTCATTTAGTCAGGGCAGAGCACCTCGGCTAGAGCCTTTGAGTTCGGCAAATCACCAACTCCTTTAGCTGAGATAAAGCATCTCGGCTAAAGCCATGAGTAAAAACATCAACTCATTTAGCCAGGGTGCATCATCTTGGCTGAAACCTCAAAGTTGAGTAAGTCATCAACTCATTTAGCCGGAGTAAATCATCTCGGCTGAAACCGCAGAGTTGAGTAAATTATCAACTCATTTAGCCGGAGTAAATTATCTCAGCTGAAACCTCAGAGTTGAGTAAATCATTAACTCATTTAGCTGGAGTAAATCATCTTGGCTTTAGAGGTGTTCACTTTTCGTGTACTTCAACCAAGTTCCTGAACAGAAACAATTCCTTTGAGTTGGACAAATCACTAACTTTTTTGGTCGGGGTAAATCATCTCGGCTGGAGCCCTTGAGTTTGGCAAATCACCAACTCTGTTAGCCGGGGTAAATCATCTCGGCTAAAACATAAGAGTAGGCCCCAAAAACAACAAACTACTTCAACAAAGATAATTCACTTCTGTTATATTGACAAAAAGAGTGTTACATTCGGAAGTGTAGGAAAAACAAGTCCTTCCTCAAAAAATTACATAAGAACGAAAAATACTAAAAATAGTACAGTTTGAGATTAGCCGCATTCCACGGCCGTGGTACGCCTTTGCCATCCAAATCCTCTAAATGGTATGTCCCCTTGCTCGCCAGACCGGTTACCTTATAGGGCCCTTTCCAGTTTGTCCCTAGCTTGCCTGCACCCGGCACCGGTGTGTTGCCCATGACCTTCCTTAAAACCCAGTCACCCACTTTAAATGGTCTGGGGTGCACGGTTTTGTTGTATTTCCTGGACAATTCTTGTTGGTATGCGGCCACGTGGCTCAAAGCTTTTTCTCGGCGCTTATCAGCTAGGTCCAATTCTAGGGCGACTGCTTCAGAGTTCATCTCGGGCTCAAAATTTTCACTGTGGATGGTGGGCATGCCGATTTTCAATGGGATGACCGCCTCTATACCGTATGCCAAGGCAAAAGGAGTTTTCCCGGTGGATCGCCTCGGGGTCGTCCGATATGCCCAAAGGACACTTAGGAGTTCATCAGCCCATTTTCCTTTGGCTTTCTCAAGTCTTTTCTTCAACCTATCAAGAATGGTCTTGTTTGATGCTTCAGCTTGGCCGTTGGACTGCGGGTAAACCGGAGTGGAGTTGTAGAATTCGATCTTCAATTCCTCACAAAATCCTCTGAATAAGCGCCCGTAAAATTGGGTGCCATTATCAGAAATCAGAATCTTAGGGACGCCAAATTGCGTTACCATATTCTGCCAGACAAACCGTTTGACGCATTTCTCCTTGATTGTCGCTAAGGGCTCAGCTTCAACCCATTTGGTGAAGTAATCCATAGCCGCAATGAAGAACTTCCGGTTGCCTGGTGCCGTTGGGAGTGGTTCAACTATGTCTAGCCCCCACATCGCAAAAGGCCAAGGGCTTGTGAAGGGAAGAAGTTCTCTGGCCGGCTGGTGAATTTGGTGGGCGAACTTCTGGCACTTCTCACATTTTCTAACATATTTTTGAGCGTCCGCTTGCATGCATGGCCACCAATATCCTTGCGAGATAGCTTGGTAGGCCAAAGATCTTCCCCTGATGTGACTTCCGCATATGCCTTCATGAATCTCGTACAGGAAAGCTTCCACGTTGTTTGGGTGTACACACTTGAGTTAAGGACCGGTGAATGGCTTATTGTATAAAGTGCCAGATGGAGAGAGCCAAAACTACTCTGACTTCACCTGGACTTTATGCACTTCCTTTTTATCAGCTGGAAGGGTCCGTTCTTTCAGGAAGAAGATAATAGCGTCTATCCAAGAAGGGCCAAGCTCGGTGCAGAGTACTTCTGTCTGCTCGGGTTCCTCAATACTAGGCCTTGGAAGAAACTCAATCAGGAGAGGGCTGGGAGATGTTCTGTCGACCATGGAAGCTAGACCGGCTAATTCATCCACATGACCGTTTTCTTCACGACCAATTTGTTGGATCCTTATTGCCTAGAATCGCTTGATGTGTTCTCTTACAAGAGCTTGGTACTTGGCCATTTTGTCGTCTTTGGCTTCGTAGACCCCGGACACTTGGTTGACAAAAAGTTGGGAGTCACTGTAAACCATCAGCTCGGATGCGCGTAACTGAAGCGCGCTGTTAAGCTCGGCCAATAGCGCTTTGTACTCAGCCTCATTGTTTGACGCAGGGAATCCGAGTGTGATAGAGTGTTCGATGGTCAGACCGTCTGGCGAGATCAAAACTATGCCCAGCCCGGCGCCGTGACGATTTGAGGCTCCATCTGCAAAAAGTTTCCACATTTCACCAATGAAGAGTTTCCAACACTCTGAGGGGTCCTGGGAGGCTTGAAGGTTGATCGGATCACGGTTGCTCGGTTGTTCGGTTTCAGGTTCACTACTGTTCGGCTCCACTTCATCCATCCTCGGTGATGCGGCACTGGACCCAACAGGTTGGTCTGTTATGCCCAAGTTCGTCGTCGCATTGCCGGGCTGCAGTACTATTCCGACAGGAGGTTCTATGGACGGGCGTGCAAGTTCCGCGTCGCCAACATCGCCCTGTTGTGCAATTTCCGTTAAGCCTTCGTTCACCATCTCAACTGCCGCGGTAAGATCCATTGGGCATACTTGGTGAATTCCAAGCGAGAACTCAGCAACAAAATCTGCCAATGCTTGTGCTTTTATGGCCGTTCGGGGTTAAAACTTGACGTCGAATTGTCCCAATTCGACTGCCCACTTTAGAATTCGACCGGAGAAATCCGCCCGCTCAAACAAGGCTTTCAAGGGAAATTTGGTCAACACGACGATTGTGTAAACATGAAAGTAGTACGCCAATTTCCTGGAGGCTATCATCAATGCCAAAGCGAGTTTTTTCAGCGACAAGTACCTCAACTCTGCCAGTAGCAAGGTTTTGCTCACGTAAAAGATAGGAAAATGCTAGATACCTTTTAATCGGACAAGCACCGCACTAACGGCATGCTGCGAAACTGCCAGATATAGGTAGAGTTCTTCGCCGGGCTTGGGTGTCACCAATAATGGAGCAGAAGACAAATACGCCTTGAGCTTGGCCAAAGCCCTGTCACATTTCTCGTCCCATGAAAACTTGGATTTCAAGACTCGAAAGAAAGGGCGGCAGTGATCTGATGACCGACTTATGAATCGGTTAAGCACGGCTACCATACTAGCAAGATGCTGCACGTCCTTTGCCGAGTTGGGCTGTTTTAATTCTTGTACGGCTTTGATTTGTGTGAGGTCCGCCTCGATACCTTGGTTTGTGATTAGGAAGCCCAGGAATTTTCCAAATCCCATGCCGAAGGCACACTTTGACGCATTCAGGCATAGCTTGTGCTGTTTAAGAATAGAAAACATCGCGGCCAGGTCGGATAAGTGGTCAGGCTGCTGCCTGCTTTTGACCACCATGTCATCGATGTAAGCCTCCATCGTCCGGCCGAGCAGAGGAGCAAACATTCTGGTCACCATCCTTTGGAAAGTCACCCCGGCGTTCTTCAAACCAAAAGGCATGACTCGATAACAGAATAGTCCCCTTGGGGTAGTGAAAGAGGTTATCTCGCGGTTGGGAGCATGCACGGCGATCTGGTGATAATCGCGATAGGCATCCAAGAAACTAAGCCTGTAATGTCCGGCCGTGAGATCTACCAGCTGGTCTATTCGGGGCAGAGGAAAGCTGTCTTTAGGGCAAGCTCGGTTGACCGTCTTGTAATCAACACAAACTCATCACTTCCCATTCTTCTTTGGTACTACAACCATGTTTGAAACCCACCGAGGGTAGTGCACTTCCTCCGCGACTACATCGGCGTGATGAAGAGTTGATCTCCTCGTTCTTTGAATGACAGGCCGTGCATTAGGGAAAACATTAAGTTGATGGCAAATAATGCTTGGATCGATGTTGGGCATGTCGTATGGCGTCCATGCGAAGACGTCGATATTCGCCATCAAGAACTCTACCATCTCGGTTCGTTCTTGGGCGGTCAGGCTTGATCCTAGCAAAAAGAACTTGCTTGGATTTTTAGTGTCGATACGTACTTCTACCAACTCTTCAACAGCCTTGTCGTCCGCCTTGGTGCCCACGTCATCAAGGACACTTTGGTCTTCCGGACCTTCAATCATTTGCACAAAGCCTTTGGCAGCTCGGCTCCCATTTACTGCCACAAAACATTACTTCGACATGACTTGATCGCCCTAAATCTCCTCAACTTCCCCCATAGCCGAGGCGAACCTCATAACTTGGTGGTAGGTCGACGCTACCGCCTGCATAGCATGAAGCCATCCTGGACCTAAGATCAGGTTGTATGTGGACGGCACCTTCAATACCCAGAACTCCACCTGCTTGACCACGGATCCAGCTCTGACTGATAAGATTATCTTTCCCATAGGCCACTCCGGGTGCGAGTTGAATCCAACTAGTGGCGAAGTTGCCGGAGCCAAGTCTGTATCCCGGAGTTTGAGTTGCTTGAACGCATCGTAGTACATAATCTCCACCAAGCTTCCTTGGTCAATCAAGATGCGCTTGACATCGAAGTCTCTGACGCGGAGGGTGACTACTAGGGCATCATTGTGTAGCATTTGAATACGCTCTAGGTCCCTAGTTGAGAAACTAATCACATCTTTCTCCTCGGTTTTCCCCCTTTTGATCGCAGGCTGGACTGACAAAATTTCCCTCATATGTTGCACCTTTTTTATCATTTCTCGGAGCTCGCATACACACGCCAGCTCCACTATGCTGTGGATCACAATGACCACTCCCTAATGGGGGGTCTCCAAGTCATCGAACCACTCGGATCAGCCGAGGTAGGATGCACGGCTTTAACGCCCCCATCAATGTAAAGGTCTAAGTGACCGGCTGCGACTAACTCCTCCAAGTGTTGCTTCAAAGGTAAACAGTCCTCTGTCCGATGTCCTAGCTCCCTATGATACGTGCAGCGGTACCGCGGATTGAAACCCTTTTGCGCATCGCCTAACTTAGCAGGAAACTGGACGTAATCCTCGTCACAGATTTCACTAAGTATGCGATAGATTGGAATCTTAAATACCGTGGTGATGTCCGTCCGAGCGTTCAACCTTCTGTTAGCATCAGTCGCGTCATCGCGGGGATATTCTTCTCGGTCATTGCGGCGACCTCTACCCCGATTTCAATAATTTGGTCCACGGTCAAATTCTTCGGCGCGATTATTTGGACGGTTAGTCACCTGTTTGACCGCGTGTACATTGCCAGCCACCTTTTTGTTTGTTGCCACTAGAGTTATCTTTGTGGTAGACGCCGCTGCATCATCCTCTACTCAAATGTGCTTATTGATGCACTGCATTAGTTGCCCCATGGATGTCGGCTGGTTCATTGTAAGCGAGTCCCTCAGCCTATGTTCGACCAGGAGACCGCGCTTATATTGGGTGATTGCCAGGTTGATCAGGCAATCTAGGATCTCGTTGAAGGTTTCCCAGTATCTGGATATGTATGCCTTAAGGGTGTCGCTCGACTTCATCTTGACACTGAGAAGGTGGTCCACTTTCTTTGGCGTTTTGGTGTTGGTTTTGAAAAGAGTCACAAATGCTTCTGCCAACTGCTACTACCTTTCGATGCTCTCCTCCGGCAGCCTCTCAAACCATTTTAAGCCCAACTCGCACAAACTCGATGGGAAAATAAGGCACATGAGA
Organism: Camellia sinensis; assembly: GCF_055761805.1. Lineage (NCBI taxonomy): Eukaryota > Viridiplantae > Streptophyta > Magnoliopsida > Ericales > Theaceae > Camellia > Camellia sinensis. Next base: position 179,783,217 of record NC_138963.1, on the reverse strand, counting down.
GCGTCATTACGTCTGTGTCCAACCATGACCTACCGGAAGTGGCTTACATGCATATACGAATCAATTTTTCCATCATAAAGCGTAAACTTGGGTTGGTGAAAACCCGTTGGGAGTGGCGTGGTTTCTATCTCCAGGGAGAAGGGGGTGGCATTCAGTCTCGCCAAATATGTGTCCAGAGGGACAGGCACGGCTGAGCGGGGTAGTGGCATTATCACCTCCTCACTGGCGTGACCCCCGTAAGATAGCCGCTGGAGCACCAGCACCCTTTGAGCCTCCCGTCGGCGAGCCCATTCCTTCAAGAGAACCCGCAAGTCCTCTAAACGAATGGAGTAGGAATATCTCAACGTCGTCACCGAACGCGAGGGATGGTAGGTACTATCTTGCGCGCTAGACTTCTCTACAGGCGTGCCTGAGTCTCCAACCCTATAGTTTCTGGTGATAGAAAGGGAGGGTGTGTGCCGTTGGCTCTGACTGCCTGAGCGGCGTGGTTGGGTGTGCTCACTGTGGTCTCCCACTCCAGTAACACCCTTCCCTTTGACCTGCCGTTTGAGAGCCTCCATCTCTGCCGCCATTCTCCGGATGACAGTGTCTTGGTCTCTTAACTTGTGCTCCAGACGTCTAGCGTGCGATTCTCTTTGCCGCTGGTGTCCGTCTGGGCTCTGCAAGTGGCCAAAACTTCTAGCTCGCTTATCCCGTGCATCTCTTTGAAGTCCTCTAGGGGAAGTCCTCCAGGGGAAGTCTCTAGATCCGCCATGTTCTGAACAGCCGGGAGTCCGTCTCTCCGTCTGGCTGACTCCGGGGTAACATCGTCAATGGCAGACAACGGTATTTCGTCATTGTTCGCCATGTAAGGCGATCAGATAAGCTTGGAAAACAAGGTTATGTCTGCAAATCGTTCCCACAGACAGCGCCAATTATACGGGGCGCAAATATTCCACAATGCCCGTACTCCTTTCGCCCAAGCTCCGCTTCTATCCGATCAAGCTGCGAACGCAACGGCGGTGAGCTACCTGACGGTGTGTTGCCGAAAAACTCCTCTGACGGTCAAGTTAGCACACACTCAGAGATAGAGAGAGAGGAAGAGAGTCGAGTGTTTAGGTTTCTCTCACCAAATGATGTTCCATCCCCAGCATGGGGGGCGCAGTCATGCTTATATACTTTCTACGCTCACCTCTGTATCCATTCGCTTATTGACACGTGGAGCTGCTCTCTCATCCGTCAGTGCAAATCCAGCTAGACACCATCTACTCAAACCACCAGACAACATTACCAGGAACGGGGCAACCCGGCGGTGTCGCCTTAGACTCATATGACCAGGCTATGTAACGAGTCTGACGACACCATTCGCCGAGCTCCACCATAACCGAGCTTAACAGCATTCCGGTATGACTGAGTTCTAGACATATTAAGCCGGTCTTCAGAAGGCCTCTCTCACCGAGCTAAATGCGCGAGCCGCGAAACCAAGGTCGCCAGACAATCACACCGGCCAGGTTAGCTCGGTCCCAACATGGGCCTGGGAACCGACCGAGCAAACCAACCCTGGGCTAACCCAAGTTAGCTCGGCCCAAACGTGGGGCCTGGGCCTCGACCGAGCAAATCAACTCTGGACAAGCCCACGTTAGCTCGACCCAAACATACTTGAGCCTCTCTCTACCCGGCTTCTACCACCGCCCAAAGCCACATTATAAATCTCCCTTTCAAATACTTAAATGCTTTACTTGAGTTTAATGATATTTTTGTTGAGTATTGTGTTTTTAAAGCATAAACAAATTCAAGAGATATTTTATTAATTTTAAAATATTATTTTAACAATTTAAAAATCTTTTATACTAAACACAATTCAAATAAAAAAAAATTCCAAATACTTAGGTTTCATTTGAAAATTAACTTTTTTAATAACATTTTAATTTTTTACGAGGATACATATAAAAAAAAATAAAAGAATAAGTTAACCTTTTGTTTTGATTTTTTGATAAATTGCCAACCATCTCCTTAGTCAGAAGCAAGGCCACGTTGATCGTCGTTTATATCAAAGAAACGTTACATCATTTGTATTTGGACAAGTGTTCTGTTATCTCTCCAAAGGCCCAAATTATGACATGGGTCAGATAATTATTCTCTCAGAGGAGACAAAAAGGTGATGAAACCCAAGGGAGACTTGTGTGCAAATTTTAATAGGTGGACTTATTATCCAATAAATCATGTGATAATCAGCAACAATCTTATATAAAAAAATGTCACTAATTGTTAATTTTAGCGATAATTTAAAAAATTCGTTACAGAAAAAACTTGTTCATTGTCAATTTTTAGCATCAAATTTAAAAAATCGTCACAAAAAGTATTTTTTAGCTATGATTCTAATATAACCAACTTTCAATGACGAAATGATAAGACTTAATGAGATTTAAATCAAACTCTTAAGACTAGCTAGTAATTTACCCTTATTTTGAACTAACTCAATGAGATTTAAATCAAACTTTAAGACTAGCTAGTAATTTACCCATATTTTGAACCAATAATATTCAAGTTCGAACATCACCTAAATTTACCAAAGAAAATAATATTCAAGTTAGAGCATCACCTATATTTGCCCAATAGCAAATTATAAATTCTAGCAAGAGAAGTATAGAAAGTACAAATTATTTTTTTTGCTTTCGAGACAAGTTAAGGTGGTGTTCTAACTTGAATTTTATTGGTTGGAGGAAAATGTTTAGGTTCATTTGGGAAGTTGGTTAACTTTTTGGCTTTTTCAGCCTGGGGCTAAAAAGTCTCGTTTGGGAAGGACTTTTTAACTTTTTTGACTTTTTGTGAGATAAAGAATATAATGATTATGGGTTGGATGTGATGTTTTGTCTTATTGAGCTAAAAAGCCCATTGTGTCTTTTTGTGGCTAAAATAGCCCTAAACCCAACCCAACCCAACTCTTCTTCCCAAACGAAACCTAAGACTCACCAAAAACTCTTACAATTATATCCATAATGATATGGTATCTGTTTGCACCACATTTTATTTTTCTATCTATTATGGCCTGTTGATTGTGGCCAAAGTCGATTATGGTCTATCGATTAAGACCATAGACTATTTTTAATAATAACATTGGCTACATTTATTTTTATTATTATTATTTCTATTGACAAACATGCTAACGTGACGTGACAGATGTGTTAAGGGCGTAGCATGATAACATGTTAAATGAAGGGCCAGAAAATCAACAATTAAGCAATTTGAAAGTAAGTTGCTAAGATTAAGGAGCCAAGATCAAATCAAGCACCAAATCTGTAAAATGGTTCCTATCAAAGATGGAATATGGTATCATGTTGAGAAATCATGGGCTTGTTGAGGAAATTGTGGACTTAGGTTATCTCTTTCTCTCATGTGGCTGAGCCTATAAATAGGCCAAGAGAGATACAATGAAGGGCATCAAGAGCCACCAATCACACTTGCAAAGAGTTTATTTAGGAGTAGTTTAACTTAGCATTTTAGTAGTAGATTAAACCAGCAGCTTTTTCCAACCCCCACTTCTTTCGTTTCTTTCAATTGCTGTATTTCTTCAATTTTTTGTTCTTGTTTAAGTTCTTGTAACTAGTGACAAGTGACAATTGACAACTTATTCGAATTAATACATATTCTGTTCTGTTCCATTTCCTCTTCATTTAATTATCTTGAGGGAAGTTTTTAATCTGTTTAATGCAAAGAACTCAACCACAAAACCTAATTTTTATTTGTGTTTGCTGGAAATTTATTTGAGTTTGTCGATCAAATCGTTGTTGATTGGGCTTAAACTAGATTTTTACCAACATAAATTAGGACCATTCTAACTTGGAGTGATGATGGTAAAGAAGCAGACTTATCCTTATGGAATCATGCCTTCAACAGGTATGTTTACATCTTGTGAACCCATGGATGCAAACTACCAATGGAGTGGCAGTGTTCCTATGGATATAGATTATCAGTGAAATGCCTCATATTCTGAAAATTGTCAGTGTTATGATGGTGGTTCTACTGCTTATTGCCAACATAATGGCATGAAAAATGATGTGAAAAGAATGATTTGGCATAGTGATGATGAAATTTATTGGTGCGGGAGTGAAATCTTGGTCCTAAAAGAAGAAATTAATTCTCTTTATAGGCAAAGGTTTCAAATAATTCGTCATCTCTGTATTATTTTACACAAAGAGATTTAAATTACGATGATGAAAAAATTCATCAACTTAAATGCCAAATTTTTCTAATTGGTGAAAAATTCGATATTGGAAGAAAAAATTAGAAGGCATAATGGCCAATGAAAAATTAAGATATGAAAATAATGTGACTCATATGGTTAATACACGTATTTTTTAAGAGCTAATCATTCATAAAGAGCCAAGCTATGTGGCTCGAAGGGTTAGTGCATCGAGTTATGAAAATAATATGACTTTGGAGAATTTTTATAGGCCATTAATGGCTAAAATTAAAAAACAACCCCTTCTTTCAAAAAATATCAAGAACTCTGATGGTAAAGGTTCACTTGGGGGCATGATGTTTTGCCAAACGTGGCAAAAAGTGACAAGCCATTAATGGCTAAAAACGAAAAACAACCCCTTCTCTAAAAAATTGTTAAAAAATATCACAAAATGATGGTAAAAATTCACTTGGGGGGCATGATTTTAAGCCAAAGATGGCTAAAATTATGAACGTGGGGGGCATAATTTTAAGCTAAAAGTGGCTAAAAATTATGAACCCACGTTTATTGAATGTAAATTTTTTGACATTGTTCAAAGTGTCAAAATTTATGAATTTTTCATAACATTCAATTATGTGAGTTTTGAGATCTAATATCCACTTTGGATTTGTGGGTCACACCAAAAATTAATTTTCACGACATGGTTTGAAAAATAACAATGGTTAAAAAATGTTATATGTAGTGAATTCTCTTTAATTAGTCAAAATGTGGCTAACATATACTTGTTATGTCAGTCGACAGAGCCAAAGATGGAATGTTCACAAATCAACAGCGATGGATTAAAAATTACTATGGATATAATATAACTCTTCAAGAATTCGAATTGTTTGCACCATAAAATACTTTTCGTTATTGCGGTAAAACTTCTTATAGATCATTTAATTGGATTTCATTATTCAATCCATTTAAACGAGGGAGCATTCTTTGCACCACATTTTATTTTTCTATCAATTATGATCTATTGATTATAGCCAAAGTCGATTATGGTCTGTTGATTAAGACCATAGACCATTTTTAAGAATAAAATTGGCTACATTTGTTATTATTATTATTATTTTTGTCGACAGACATGCTAACGTAGCGTGACAGATGTGTTAAAGACGTGGCATGATGACATATTAAATGGAGAGCCAGAAAGTTAGCAATTGAGCAATTTGAAAATTAGTTGCTGAGATCAAGGAGTTAAAATCAAATCAAGCACCAAATCTGCAAAATGATTCTTATTAAAGATGGGATATGTATTACGTTGAGAAATCATGGCTTATTAAGAAAATTGTGGACTTAGATTATCTTTTTCTCTTATGTGGTTGAGCCTATAAATAGGCCAAGAGAGATACAAAGAAGGGCATTAAGAACCACCAATCACACTCGCAAAGAGTTTATTTAGGAGTAGTTTAACTTAGCATTTTAAGAATAGATTAAACCAGTAGCTTTTTTCAACCCCCATTTCTTTTGTTTCCGTTGATTGCTATATTTCTTCAATTTTTTGTTCTTGTTTAAGTTCTTGTAATTAGTGACAAATGATAATTTATTCGAATTAATACATACTAGTGAAAATCCATGAAAACCTGTGCTATGCATGGGATGTGAAAAAATTAATAAAATATATTTATATAAAATAATATAAATAGTTAGATTTTTGTATGTAAATTATGAAAATAAAAAAATATTGAAATCTAGAATTTAAGTTTTACAATTTTATCACAATTTAATTATCAAATTTTAATTTATCACAATTGTAAATTTAGGTGAGTTAAACCTAAGCAACTTGGGTCAAGTCTGTAAATTTTTAAAGATTGTGCAACATAATTTTTAATTTAGTAAAAACGTATGTAAAATTCAAAATTTTGAATAAATTTGAATGGATTTGGACAAAGAAACCAAACAACCTGAGCAATGAAAACAAAATTGTATATATAAATATATAAAATTATTTGCTAATTTAATTTGTAATAATAAATAAGATTAATTAAAATTTTAATATTAATAAAAGCAAATACACCTTTTAGAAAGAGATCATTGAATAAGTTGGTATTAAAAAAATGAAATTTTATAATGGCATAAAATAATTTAAACATGATTTTTTTAAAATTATTTTTGATTTAAAAATTACAATAAAATTATTTTTATTTTTTGTAATTTTTTTTTATAAATTTTATAAAAAAAATTATATGTTATTAAATACACATATTTTTTTGGACAGATTACACAAATAGTCCCTAAAGTTTGGGGCTTGTGTCACTTTGGTCCCTTACTTTTCAATTGTGACACATTGATCCTGAATTTTGAATCTTATTCCAAATAAGAACAATTGAATATATAATTAGGTTTTTCAAAGGTAAAATTGTCAATTTGATAAAATATAAATTATTTGACAAAAATAAATGTCAAACAAATATTTTTGAATTTTTAAAAATTATTTCTCCCGACTAAAAATAAAATTATATAAAATTGATAAATCTTTTAAACATTTATTTTTTTTTTACCAAATTAATTTTTATTATGTGTTTGGATGATGATCATGTAAAATTAATTTTAAAAAATTAATCATGTAATTTTTATTAATTTTTCATAATTTGATCATTGGTGGATAAAAATAATTTAAAAAATATATATATTTTTTTTTGACATTTATTTTTATCAAATTAGTTTATATTTTATCAAATTGACGATTTTACCCTTGAAAAATCTAATAATATTTTCAATTGTTCTTATTTGGAACAAGATTCAAAATTCAGGGTCAAATGTGTTACAATTGAAAAGTCAGGAACCAAAGTGACATAAGTCCTAAACTATAGGGACTATTAATGTAATTAATCCTATTTTTTTATATTATGTTACTACAAAAATAAAAATATAAACTTTTAATAGCGATTATTAATTTGAATACGTGTATTTAATAATATATTATGTTTAGACCAATAATATTATGATACATCATTATGATACATGAATATTGATCTCATTCTTATTATAGTAATATAATTTTAAAAAGAATTTAAATTCAAAGTTTTATTTTATTATTTAATAAAAGATGCATAAATTAAGAAATAAATATTGATCTTATTCTGGTAACATAATTTAAGGAAGAATCTAAATTTAAAATTTTGTTTTAAGAATATAAAATTAATTTTTAGACCATTCATATTCATATTAACAAAAATTAAACAAAATCAAAAAAGAATTACAACTTTTAGCTTTAATAAGATGATAATGTTTTGCAATTATAATAATATATAAATTTTGCATGAGATTTTAAAACTCTCATAATATCTCTTCTTAAAAACATTATTTTATAAAATATATAAATATATAAATAATTTCAACGCCACTCTTATTACTTCTTAATACAAAAATTATGATCTAATTATGATAATTTTAAATTTGTATTTAAAACTAATAAATCATTTGATAGATCATTATAATTTTAAATTTATATTGTGCCAATTTTAAATTTAAATTAGTAAATTACTTTCCATATTTAGCGACCCTCTAATTTGAATTTTGAAATGAATTAGTATACTTTCCATCTTTTTTTTTTTAGATTTGATATACTTTTCGTATGAAAGTCATAAATTAAGGGATATTAATTTTTATTTATTTTTTGCTTGAATAAGAGCTAGCCAATAGAATTTTTTTTTAATTTTTAAAAATCAAAAAATTATGAAATTTAGATTGAAAACTTGGAGCTCTTAAAGGCCTTATGGGTTAGAAATCCCCTTTTACTTATATAATATAGATTGAATTTTGAAAGAAGCACTATCATAAATTTTGAAAAAATTTCTTTATTAGTTATAGCATAAATAACGTGACCATCTGAAAGGTTTTTTTTATAAATTTTAGATTCTATTAAATTATTTATCATATTTAATGACACATAATTTTAAATTTTAAAATGCAAATATATATATATATATATATTTAAAAATCATAAATTATGGAATAATTAGAGTTTTTTTTATGATTATAATTAGATTTTAGTGAATTACTTCCATATTAGTGGTACACAAATTTAAATTTTAAAATAATTGGGCATACTTTCCTTTTAGAAGTCGTAATTTATGAAATAATTAGAGTTTAATTGTTATGGTTAAATTAGATTTAGCCAATAGACTTTTTAAAAAATTTAAAATAATTATATTTTGGTGAATTGCTTTCATATATAGTGGAACACAAATTTAAATTTTAAAAATCATAATTTATGAAATAATTAGATTTTTATTGTTATTGTTAAATGAGAGTTTAATCAATAGAATGTTTTTTATTATTTAAAAATCAAAATATCATAAAATTTAGTTTGAGGGTTTAGAGCTCCCACAAACCTTATCATTAGAAGCACCTTTTTGCTTACATAATACTAGTAGTCACTCGTGTAACGCACGGGATTTTAGAAAGTCAATAATCACTAAAAAAAAATTTGCTATTTAATTATATTTCTTAATATTTTTTATTTAATTTGTGTATATAAATCTTACTCCACATCATTAAAAATATTTAATATTTTACATTATTGAAATTTTTTAAAAACTATCATACATTAAATCATCACATATATAATAGTTAATTTATCTAGGAATTACTTCAGATGGTCAAAAGTAGAGTAACAAAGGCATATTATAATTAATCAAAATGACTAATATATTAAATAAAAGTAGCACTAATTTGTTTAATCAATAGGAGATATTACATTAATCATCCCATATAATATAATAAATTAAAATAAAATTAATTTTAATTCCCATTATATGGTTAAAATTTTTTTACATGCTATTTGTTTTTTGGTTATATTGATTCATTAAACACAAATAGGTTTGGAAGGATTAAAATAAAAAATTTTTTTTAAAAGGTTTGGAGATGCATTAAACTTGAATTAACAAACATGAAGAATATAAATATTTATATTATTAAAAAAAAATTAACATTTTTAATATGAGATATCTTCTATTTGCTCAAATTCTGAATCTCAATAATAATAATAATAAAAAGAAATTTGTGGTTTAGTTCTCAAAGGAAATGAGTTCCTAAAAATAAATTTAATCATTGTTATTTTAACAGGATAATCAACAATAAAAAATCAACTGATAAATACATTTAAAGTATAAGTTCATATTCAATAACTTTTAATGTGTTCTTCATTTTCATTCTAACATCTACACCTATAAAAAAATTAAACACTAATAATCAATAAGTGAGAGTTACAAATTGATAATAGTAGCACTTTTATAAAAAGTAAAAAAACAAAATCTCAATTAAATGACACATTATTAACAAAAAGAAAAAAATAAACAAAAATACAGATTGTAACAAAAAAATTTAAAAATAAAATAATAATATCCACTTACATAAACTCACTTTCTCAAAAATGCAAAAACTTGTGCAAGTACACATTTCAAATGTAAAACAAATATTTAAGAGTTTTAGGCACACTGAAAAGGGATCAGAAATGGCACAATGTTGATTGTTTTCCCCCCAATCTTCGATTCATGGTTTCTTTAGCAAGAATTTGTTTTTGTATTGAAAAGATAATGCTTAAACAAAATATATATATGGAATTCTATCATATTTAAAATTTGTATGAAAAATTAATAGATGATTTAAAAAAATAAAATATTAAATTCAGCTTGAAAATAAACTTTAAAAAGTTAGACTGAAATATATAGAAATTCTATAACAAACTAACAAAAGATAAATATAGATCTTTAAAAAAATTATTATCTTTTTGGGATATTTATATCCCAATCTTAATCTTTTTTTTTATTTAAATATTTTGTTATCTTTTATTTAAATTTTCATTTTGCATTTCAAATCTAAATAGATATATTTTTATTTTTGTATATTTTTTCATCTCTATTTTTTTGTTATTCGTATATCAATAATTACCTTTTTATTTTAAAAATTATTTGACTCGTAATATTTTTTTATTTAAATATTTTTTAATTGTTCATATATAAATAGTTGACTTTTTATTTTTAAAATTTATTGACTCGTAATATTTTTTACTTAGTTATTTTTTATCTTTTATTTGACTCTTTATATTATTTTTGTGGTTGAAATTTGAATAGTTGTCTTTTTATTTTATTTTTTTATATTTTTATTTCTACATCATTGTTGTTCATATCTAAATATTTATAATTTTATTTAAATATATATAATCCGTTTGGCTTTTGAGATTTAGATAATTGACAAATGATTAAAAATAAAAACTTATTCGTATATAAATAATTACCTTTTTATTTTAAAAATTATTTGACTCGTAATATTTTTTTTATTTAAATATTTTTTAATTGTTCATATATAAATAGTTAACTTTTTATTTTTAAAATTAATTGACTCGTAATATTTTTTACTTAGTTATTTTTTAATCTTTTATTTGACTCTTTATATTATTTTGTGGTTGAAATTTGAATAGTTATCTTTTTACTTTATTTTTTTATATTTTTATCTCTACATCTTTGTTGTTCAAATCTAAATATTTATCATTTTATTTAAATATATATAATCTTTTTGACTTTTGAGGTTTAGATAATTGACAAATGATTAAAAATTAGAAAAAGTGGGAGAGGAGACTTGAGAGGTGACACTTAATAGAGAGAATCTATAAGAATTTAGTATTAAGAGTTTGGAGAATTCTCATACTTCATTACATTTGCTTATATATATAGTAAGTATAGATATATATATATATATATATATAGATTCTGTTTTGTTCCATTTCCTCTTCATTTAATTACCTTTAAAGAAATCCTTAATCTGTTTAAAGTAAAAAACTTAACCACAAAGTCTTATTTTTATTTGTGTTTGCTTGAAATTTATTTGAGTCACTCGATCAAATCGTTGTCGATTCGGCTTAAACTAGAAACAATATAATAGTGTCAATTTTTTTTGGGTCACACATTTAATAATACAGGAGCCAACATCCTTACCACATCATTATAAATAAATTTAAAAATATAAAAATATGAGTCTCTAGCATTGTTTTTAATTGAAATAGCCATCATCTTTTTCTCTCATTCTGAAAAAGAATTGGATAAATATTAATTAATAAGATGTCGTTTGGCAATTAAGTTATGTTGGATTGATTTTTTTTTATTAAATTACAAAATATGTTAAAAAATTAATAACATAAAATGTCATATTTAAATTATAATTATTTTTTTCTTATAAAAATAAAAAAAATTAAAAAATTAATTCAAATAAAATTTTTAACCTATTTTAAAATAATTAAAAAGTGAGTCCAACTTTTCAAACAAAACCTAAATAGTGTGGAGCAATGTTTAAAGATTCCAAAAAATAACTTCTCCAATGAAGGGGTCGCCATCGTAATCTATTGCGGGAATCGTGACTGTGGGACCACTTGTACTGTAGGCCCTTCTGTACCGCCTACTTAGCTGATTCCACCGCCCGCCCCCTTCGCGCGCGCTCTCTCTCTCTCTCTCTTTAGATGTGGTCCACCTATGGTTGGTTATTATCACCACAGAAAACACCCGATAAAAAATGTAAGATTCCGAATAAAAAATAACACAATCAACTTGTTTAATTTTAGTTTTCAGAAAATACTTTTTTAAAAAAATTAATTTTTTATTTTCAATTATTTTTTTTCATATTTTCATAAATTTTTTAAATTTTTAGACACACCTAACATAAATACACTTAAAAAGTATAATATTTGTGAAAAAAATTATAAAAAAATTCATTAAATATCAAAAATATTAAAAAAAATAAAAATTCAATATATTTTTTTTTGTATTTTTGTATATTTATTAATCTTTATAAATATTTTACTATTTAGATATGAAAATGCAATTTTGTTAGCAGGAAATAGATCGAACTAATCCAAGCACTTCACGGGTTGACTATCCTTCATCTTCCTAATCGCACTTGCAACAAGTCCAGTAGCAAGGTTCCAAAATGGGGACGGTTTCTTCCTACAGACCCTTCGACGACCAAGTTAGATATAGATATAGCGAGGGTGAGAACTTAGAAAAATTAAGAGAAGATGAATGGAGAGAAGAAGGAAGGGGTAAATTACTTGTTACCAAATGTTCCTCAAAAGTTTCGTTATATTTCTTATTAATCATTTCCTTATCTATTCATGTTATCTCATTGGCCGAAAGTCTGTCACCTGCTTGCCGTCGGCCATGGCCATTTCACTACACTTCAGAGTGAGAGATCTTTTTGCATTTAATGCCTTGACCGTCGCATTTAATGCTTGGTGCATGGGTTCAACATCTTTGTAGAATCCTTGTCAGCCACGTGGCTCGGCTCTTCCTTGACACATGTCCAGCTGGTGCCTGGGCTTGACTAATGTGGGTTCTCTATTAGGCTTGGTGTTGAGCCTGTTCTGTTGGGCTTTATGATGATAACTAATCAAATAATTGTTTAGGAAACCTATAGCAACCATAGGTTGGGTTGCTCCATTAAGATGCATCTAAAAAAGTAAAAAAATTGTTTAAAATTTTTAAAATGTTCACTAAAAACAAAAAAACTCAAAAAATAAAAAACTTAATTTTTTAAAAAAACTGAAACTAAACACATTGAATAATAATTAGTGGGTCGAAATTTATTATGAATTCCAAAAATTCATTGCATTTTTTGTGAGCAATTATATCATCCATTAGGTATCTTTAGCATTATTGAGTATTACTGTTAAAAAAATTATCTACCATGAATTTTTGTCTCAAATTTTATTTTGAAAATAAGATAAAATGTAAATTTAAAGTCATAATAAAATATAGATTACACCTAAAATTACTGTGGTGTACTTTTTTTCTAAATATCATTTTGCTTAATAAATGCTATGTGTAAATATAAGGCCATCACATTTGATAAATGATAAAATCTATCATACATAAATGAATAGATTTAAAATAGTTTTTTTTTTTTTTTGGGGGGGGGGGGGGTTGTTTTGGGTGTGTGTGTGTGTGTGTGTTGGGGGTGGGGGGTGGGGTGGGGGTGTGTTGGGGTCGGTTGAGAAAATAGTCATGAAAAGATGAAATAAATTTTTTAATCTCAAGTTAAAAAATAATCCGGTTTGGTAACTTAGGTTTGGAGTTAAAATAGTTTCAAACATTAAAAAAGTCAAATAGTCTCAAATAGTAACCTAAGCCATAAACTATAATTTTTTTTTTAAAAAAAAAAAAAAAAAAGTAACCTAAGCGACTGTCACGTTGATAGTCTACCACTGCCACGTTGACAACCTACCCCACAGCTAGTAAATGACAATTTTACCCCTTTAGACAAATTTTGAATGTTTTAGGTTAGGGACAAATTTGTTATTTTAGTTTCAAACATAATTTCAAACACATTTTTCAATACAACAATTAACCAAAAAATTCAACTCAACTTCCTAAACACCAAAAACTAAAATAGTCAAAAAACTAAAAAGTAAAAAAAGTTGCCACTTCTCAAACGAGGCCAATGTTATATTCAAATCATAATTATTTTTTTCTTACAAAAGTCAAAAAATCTATCATAAACGAGACTTTTTAACCCCAAACTAAAATAATTAAAAAGTCAAAAAATTAAAATATCAACTCACATCCCAAACGGAGCCTTAATAAAATACTTAATTGATATATAATTTTATTTATTTATTTTGGTAGATAGTATTGTTTCAAGAAAAAAATGTTAAAAATAAATTTTAAGACTGTTGTTAATATTAAAAATACGTAGAAAAATATTTAAAAATACATATTTAGAGTTTAAATATTTCAATATTAATTGTTCATCGATGGTTTTTAAAAATGTGATTGGCTTGTTTAAAAGAAGACAAATATAAGAATGTAAATTTCTAAAAAATATAGGTCTTATTTGTCATAATTTTAAAAAATTAAAAAGTTAAAAAATCACCATCGTATTTAAGTCACATTATTTTATTTAAGTTATATCACCTCTTTAACATATCACTTTAAATCCAATTCATACACAATTCATATTTTATAAAAAGTTAAAAAATATACTTATTTAGATCATCTTAAACCACTTTTAAAAATGTAAAAAAGAGAATAAAAAATTATAAAATATTTTAAAATTTCTAAAAAATAAATTTAATTTAATAATAAATGATTTGACATATATATATTTTGTTTTGTTTTTTTTTTTTATTTTTATTTTTATGTCTTAAGGTTTTTGTTAGCAACACCCTTTAAATAAAGACAGAGAAATGCTAACTGCCATGTCAGCCCACGTGGGTTAGCCCCATCCCAACCGTACACGTGGACTTCCGTCCTTGAATGGCGCTTTGTAACGCTGGGCCGCTCCTTTCGCACAGTCAGCAATTCTAGTGTCACTGACGTCTCTCTATGCATCACCAATCTGTCATTGCTTTCTCTCTTCCTTTTCTTTTTTAATTTTTAGCTAAATTATTTCACACTCCTTCAAATTTTGAGCAAAGTTTCATTTTTTAATCTCGGCAATGATTGGTAACCACAAATTATGTGACTTAAATGGTCCAAAAATATCAAAACGATAATGTTTTAGGTACAAAATAACTCTAAAAATGTCAAAACGACATCGTTTTAACATTTTCAGATCATTTGAACCACAAAATTTGTAACCACCAAATATTTTCCTTTTAATCTCCATAATCTAGGCTAGAAGCATGATAAAAAAAGGCTTTAACTGACCCGATCTTATTTAGGTCTCATTTGGGGACTTAGTTTATAGTAAAAAAAATTAAAAACCATTGTAAATTTTCACATTATCTTCTTTATTTTTTATATATGTATATATTTTTTGTAAACAATAAAAAATAATTAAAATCATAAATTCCCAAACAGGTTTATACATAAATATACATTTATATTTATGTTATATAGATTTTATAAATAATATATATCTTATGGTTTAAAAATATTATTATGAATATATTTGTAAATTTAAACAAAAAAACAATGAGCCAATTGACTCATGGGTTGGAAATGGATCAAGAAATTTCCACAAGGATCGGGATTGGGCTAGGAAATTTTGTTAGATTAGAAAGGACTCGACTTGATTTTCAGACCAATTTAAGTAGTGCCTGCTTAGTTCTAACCTCTCTCAACTAACGGTGTTGGTTCAACTGACTTTCTCCATATATTTTTATTTGAAAGATAATGGGGTTAATCTTTACAAAAGAAAAAAAAGCAAAGATTGATAATTTTTATACCCAAAAGATTCTTTTTTGAGTTGCTTGTTGAATTTTGTTGTAGTGTTTATTGTATAAATTCATGTAAGAAATTAAAAAAAAAATTAGGAAGAACTATCATATTTTCTTAAAATATATGTACAATTATATAGACATGCCAATTAAAGTGGGGGTAGAGATTAAATAAATAACTAAATAAATAAGTAACGACTGCAACTTGAGGGTCTATTTCACTGCAAATTCATTTTAATAAAACAATCATCTTGTTTTCGTTTTTACAAAACAAATTAACATGTGCAAAGTTCATGGTATACTAAATTAAAGTTATTTCATACTTTAGAGGATCTTTTATATCCTTTAGCACTTTTAATAGCACATCTATCATCCAAACTCAATTTGATAAGTATATAGGAAGAAAGTGGGAAACATGTGGGGTTTATCCAAATCATAAAAGAGCCTCCAATGGGGGCAACTATAATCTGAATATGATAAGATTTTTCCCCCCTCTTTAAGTTATTAGAAGCGAATTGAATTTTTTTATTTTTATTTTTAATTTTTAGATTGAATTGACAAAATTAAAGGTGGAAAAAGATTTAGAGACATTAGTTTCTCAATTGGTAGTGGATCTTACCAATACGAAAAAGAACTATATCAAATTCAACAATTATAGTCCAACATATAATTAGAAATTCATTATCTTCCTTATGATGGGGCTCTATTGTGTTTTTTTATTGGGCAAATTACATATAACCCCCTTGAGGTTTGGCTAAATTACAAATACCCCCCTGAGGTTTGAGAAATTACAAATTTTCCCTGAATGCTATATTTGCATAAGAAATTAGGGGGTAATTTGTTATGAAATATAAACCTCAGGGGGCAAATTGTTATGAAAATACAAACCTCAAGGGGCGGGATGTAATTTCCGAAACCTCAGGGGTATCTGTAATTTAGCTAAACCTCGAGGGAGGTATATGTAATTTGCCCTTTTTTATTTCTTCCTCGTGATGAAGTTCTTTCTTAAATTGTTGTTTCTTTAACATTATGAGACTCTTTGCCTCCGTTTGGGAAGTGGGTTGATTTTTTGACTTTTTGGACTATTTTAGCCTGGGCTAAAAAGCTTGGTTTGAAAGGGTTTTTTGGCTTTTTTGCTTTTTTGACTTTTTTTGTGAGAGAAGAGTGCAATGATTATGGGTTTGTTGTAATGTTTTGTTTTTTGTGGCTAAAATAGCCTATTTTGTCTTTTGTGGCTAAAATAGCCAAAAAAGCCCACTTTAGTTCTTCCCAAACAGACCCTTTGTTTGATTAGTTATTAGGCTTCTGCAATTGTTGGATGGAAAATGAGTTGGACGGAAAATGAGTTGGACCCCCTCAAGGAGGTACCCCCTTTGACCCCCCTCTCTATCTAATTGACCATTTTTTTTTCTTTTCCTCCAATTATCACCCGTCACGTGTGTGTGGGGTGGTGGGAATGGTGATTGGAGGGGGTCTCAATCACTTCCCTTGTTGGATTACAGTTGTTCAAATTTAACTCTCTTCATATTGTTAATAATCTCATCATACCATTTGATAATTAAAAAATAAATAATAAAGGCCAACAACTATCATCACAAATAGCTAATAGTAGAAATAAAAATCTGAATACAACATCTATAATTTGATAATACAGAGAAATGATCAATTTTTTCCTTTGACCATGATTGATCGATTAACTTCCTAGACAAGGATATACAAGAGTGGTAAACTAGATTAGCTTAGTTGGTTATAAATGAGAGAGAGAGAGAAAAAAAAATCTTTATAGAATCTTTAATACAAAGGATTTCAAATATTTATTTTTACTTTGTACTTTCCATCTATCATAACAAAATTTTCAAATTTAATTTAAAATTCATACCTCAACTATCAAACTTAAATTTGAACCTTTCTTGAAATAAATAATGTGGAATCATTTCATTTCATTTCAAATTTATAAATCCAAATTCAAATTTTATATTGTGTTTGGCTCATAGATTTGGGTAAGAATTTAAAAATAAAATAAAATAAATAAAATATTAATAAAATATAATTACATTTCACATATTATTTTTCTTTTTTAAATCTCTTTTTAAATTTATAAACCAAACCCAAGGAGTATTGAATAGAGGGATTTTCCATCTACATCAAAAGGAGAGAGATGTGAAGTTTAGGTTACCAACCAAGACCAGAGCAACACCAACTATCATCCTCCACAATACCTTGGTGTTACATGCTTTCATATAATTGCAAGACAAAACCTTAAGTTCAAAGTTATCAGAATCAATTGGCACTAATTAAGCTTCGTTTGACATTAGCTACGGTAGTTAATTTTTTGTGTTGGAACTTTTTTTAGTCTCTTTTAGTTTTAGTTTTTGAGTTTTTTTATTTATTTTTTGGAGAGTAAAAGTATAATAATTATGATTTGGATATGACATTTTGTTTTATTGACTTATATAGTATATTTTATTTTTTTGTACTTTTTTAGTCCCAAAATGTTTACCAAACGAGGACTTAGTTGATCAATTGATCAAAATCTTTATTGAAGATTAAATTAGCTTCTAATGTAAAATAATAATAATTCAATGGCAAGTTAAAAAAAAAATATAACAGTTGATAGAAAAGTTTATGAGCTAATCTTTTAATCTTGAAAAGTTCTTTTATTAATATGAAAATATTTTTCTAATTTCAAATTTTCAAAATAAAAATAAAATAAAATTCTAAACTTGAACCTTCTTTACATGGAACCAATGGAGCTATTTTACAAACAAAAATGTCAATGATCTTCACTCGTTGGTGCATTTATCAAATGAACACAACCCATGGTCATGGTCAATTGCATATATCCCATTTCAATGTGCCGTACATATATGTACTTAACATGAATATTAAAAACCCACTGTTAATCAAATGTTGATTTTATTTATTTTAGAGTTGAATACTGGTGAATCAAAAGGTTGAGGCACCGTTTGTCTATGTTTTTTTTTTTTTTTTTAAATTTTTTTTAAATTTAGCTGACAATTGTTAAAATAATAATTTTTTTAACAAAATTAAAATCAACTAATATAATAATTGTCAAATTCAATCAGAATATATATAGTGTTATTAATATTATTCTGAGTGGATGTTAAAATTGAATCTCATCTACTATTGAAAAAGAAGAAAAAGATTAAAAAAAATTAAAGCGCTGAATAAATCAACCCTTCTAGAGAATAATTATGAAGGCAGTCTATGGGGACTAGAGGTATTCAACTTCACCTACAAAATTAATAAATAAAAAAATCCCAAGTTATCCTGGAAAAATTAGGGATTAGACTGTGGATTAGACCATGTTACTTGGGCCTTCGGTAATTTAAATTATTTTTATTGGATCACAATGTGTATATCATTTATGAAAAATATTAAATTAATCCGATAATTGTACCTATAATAGTTTATGACATTATTTGCAAAAAAATGAACGACAAATATTATTTGTAAATTAGATTGTTCATTTTTTAGGAGACAAACGTAATAAACTAACGTTGTTATAGTTATCGGATCAACATGATTTTTTTTATGGATGATCTGCATGTTGTGGTGTAAAACATGAATGATATACATTATCGAGACAGAACACGTGGCGGGTCCCGCGAGTCCAAACAGCACGATCCTGCTATTAAAAATTATTATGCAGTGTTGTTTACGTAGTATTTTAACAAATTAATAATGTAATAACAAAACACATTGGCCGAATTACCTTTTTATTTCTCAATTACTTAATAAATATAAGTCAATATTATGATGTTATTAATTTTTTTCTATAACGTATACGACATAATATTATGAAAATACTAAATAATTGGTGGTTTATTTTGTGGCAACAATTCACTTGTCTAGGATGGACTTTTCTCTAGTGGGCTACGTAACTAAATGTATTTAGGATAGAGACACATCTAAGAGCCAATCTTTTTCTTTTGTTGGTTGGTCGTAAGCCACCCTTGTGTTGAATCCCCACTTTTTAAAATTTATTTTATTTTATTTTTTTGCCTTTATTTGCAGAATATAAAATAGTGCAACCTATGGAATGGATTTTTTGGCCTCCTTAACTGGTGTATAAACTCTTATCTGGATCATGCATTGGCTAATGTGAGGTCACATTTTCAATTCAACGCAGTCTACACTGCTACAAAAATACAAAGGAATTGTCAAAGGAATGCTCACTTTTTTTTTGGTTTTCATCAACCAAACAAACCCCAGAGGTCTAGCCACGAGGTCTTGGAATTGGTTCGAGTCTTCAAAGACTCACATGCGTCAGCTAGCATTTCACTTCGATCATTGCTTACGTATTTTAATAATAATAATAAGTGTATATACATGCACATTTTAAACACAATATGAGATTAATGATAATAATGATATTCAATTTTGGGTAGATAGGACATAGAATTACTTGGAAAGAAGAAGGAATATAAAATTTCATCGTGATATCATTTTATTCACCAACAAGATTATTAAAACGTTCTTATAAAAAATTTTCTCCCTCTTCCGTCTTCAATAAATACTTCCATTTTAGCTCCAAGTATCAATCAACTTGTAAAGTTGAGTTTTTAAAAATAAAATTAGTTTGCATTTGTTTGACCAAGGCTAAAAAAGTCATATATATATATATATATATTTGTCTTTAATGAAATTTTTTAAAATTTGTGTTGATTTTTTTCTTTAGTTTTCAGGTCTTTCCAGTTTATATGGATCTAAAAAAAAAAAAAAAAATTGAAAATCCAAAAAGGTTCAATAAACCAAAAAAAAAAAAAAAAAACTAACTTCTCTTCTTCTTCTCTTTTGTTTTGTTTTGTTTTGTTTTTGTCTTTAGACCACTTTTTCCTTTTTAATAGTTAAAAAAGAATTTGCCAAATTGTTAAGACAGTGTCTTAATATTTGTAGGGTCTATGGTTGTTTTGTTAGACTTTGATGATATATGCTTTCTTTGGGGAGGTCATGGATGGCAACACATATATTTTTATGGGGTATTAAGACCCTTTTTTTTTAACAAGACCCATTTTGTTCAATCGCATAATTAATTAGTGGGTAAACAAAATATTTTACTCTCGTTAGTTAATATAATAAGATTTACTATTTTAAATGGATCCCTTCTCACTATTTTTTTCACCCACCTATATCCTCAATAAAATCATTTTTGTAAGCATTACTTACACTCTTGATTGCTTTTATTTATTTATTTATTTATTTAGACCATTACTTTAAGTCACATTTAAAATAAACTAAGTAAAAATAAAATAAAATATTTAATATATATTGTGTGTTAGTCAAGTGATGAGAGTATTTTTAACAAATCTAAGGTTGAAGTTTCGCCTCTCCTATTTATCTAATTTTTTTTCATAAAAAATAAGCAACACACGACATAAGAAGAAGCAAATAAGCTAATTTTTTAATTATTATTTATTACGAAAAAACGTGCAAAAAATAAAGAAATGATATGACTCAAATAAGTCAGAAAATCAATAAACTAACTTATAAGTCACTTCCCAAAAGAGGCCTAAGTTTAGCCTTCACTTAATAATAGTATATAAATAGATAGATAGATAGATAGGGTTGTAAAATCGGTCCACCAGCCCACAATCCACTCAAAACCCGCCATGGTTCGAAGTGGTCTGGCTTGCCTAGGCTCGAGCCCGAGCTCAGTGCCAGCCCAGCCCATGACCTTGGGCTTGGGCCGAGCCTTGGGCATAGGCCATGTGTTTTAGGGCTCAATCCGACCTATGACCTGACCCGAGGACCAGTCCACCTGGCTCACCTGAGGCCCACTATCATTTCCAAAGCTATTTTTATAGGGGAAAAATAAAATGTTGGTGAAAAAAATAAAAAATGGTCAGGTCCTGCCCGAGTCCAGGCCCAGGCAAGGTGGCCTCGCTTGAGGCCCGAGTACCCCCTAAGCCTGGGCTGCGATTTTGCACGAGTAGGCCAGCTTGACCGAACCTGATTTTTGGTGAGAGCCTGTTGAGTCCAACAGCGAACTAGCCCGAGCCATTTTTACACCCTTAAAGATAGATAGATATAAATAGATAAATTTCAATAAAATAATAATTAAAGAGATGAGCAATTATAAAAAGGGAAAGACTATGGTACACAATGGTATGTACTATATGTACTTTATAAGTAAAGAAGAAAAGTACATAATTTCATACTTTTTGAGTCATAACTAAAAAAAATCATAACCAAACACAAATAGTCATAACTAAAGAAAAAATAATCATAATTAAAAAAAATTATAATTAAAAATAGATATAATATGAGACGTGTATAATATAATTCTCTTTATAAAAATAATTGAAGAAATTGTTAAAAAATAAACAATACTACTGCGTAACTCGAATTTGAGTTTAGACTGAATGACTCGAAATTCATCTTGTCGGTCATTCAGTTGGCCATCCGGCCAGTTATTCAAAAAGAAGGTTGACAGTCGCGGTCGACAAGGTGACAACTACAATAGACAAATGTTTCATCCGGTCGTCTGAGTAATCGTTCGGCTAGTCGTTTGGTAAATATCCATTCGAGCTATTCGAGCTTCTCCATTTTCAAGTTACAAGACATTTTTCAAAAATAAAATAAAAATCAAGGAAGAAAATTGTTTTTGTTTGAGCAAGCAGCTACTTACAGGGATTGGCCCAACATGAGAGAGGGAGAGAGAGAGACTTAACTATTTGCCTTTTTCAGTTGCTAAACTTTGAGAGGGGTCAGTCTCTCTCACATGACCCTGAGGAGGAATGAGCTGAAAACTGAGTGAGATCTAGAAAGATGGATGGATGGATGGAGAGAGAGAGAGAGAGAGAGAGAGAGAGAGCGCAAAACAACCATCATTGCTAAAAACCAGCTTATTCTCTGGCAAAGGGGCCACCATGATTCCAAAGAGAGTGTCACATGTCACTACATACACTCTCATAAAGCTCCTTCAAAATCTCTCCAAATCCCATATATAATCATCTCCCCCCCAACCCCCCTTTTTTCTTTTTGTTTTTTTCTTCAAATTTTATCATGATTATTATTCTTTTTAATTTTATGAGAGCGATAATTATACCTGCCTTTTGATATGAATTCTTCATCATCTAATGGTTAATCATTCCTTCAAACCAAGGTTGATTAAACAAGATTTTGAACCAGAATTGGCATTAAAAGATTTTTTAATGGGTGTGATATTTGAGTCTAAATTTTTTGATGTATATTTTTTTAAAGGGACAAACTATCAATCTATAAATGTTAAAGAAGTAAGATTGACTTTGAACAGGTTATTGGCTTTCCCCATTAATACCAAAAAATACATTCACTAATTTCCAAGTTGCTTCTCTTGTGGGCTCCCTCATCCATAGTTCAATTAATTATATAAAGCACTTCACAAACTCCACAAAAATTTGGCATGGGGCTCTGATTCTGAAGCACCAGACACCTTTCTCCTGAGGAGTAATTTCATTTTAGTGTATGTCTAAAAAAATATTTTCAAATCGATAGTAAAATTTACAAATATTAAAAAATGAAAGTATAGTTTTATTTATTTATAAATATGTAATTAGTTTTCGAAAACTCCACTAACTTGTAATTTTATCTTCGTATGTGTATTACATAACATGTGTATCAATGGTTTTGTAATTTTTCACACGGAATAATTGGCTTGTGTAGAGCACAAGCTTTATCATATTTGTATAATAAAGCCACTAAAATTATTTATTACTCATTGAATGCATAATAAAATTTTTAACTTTTATAATTGATAAATATAAACAATGACCTTTAAACCGAATTTCTGTTATAAGAAGTACCTAAAAAAAAAAAAAGGAAAAGAAGGGAGTTTTCTTGTATAGTTAGCATCAGGTGGGATCAAGCTCATAGAAATAGGATGCCTCAAGCATATTGTTTGACTTTTCTATGTTTTTGGACAATACAACTTGAAAATATTTCTGTTCTTTCTATAATAGTTTCAAATTTCTTTAATAGACTGAGATACCATTGTGAACCAAGTTTGTTATAATTTGTTTTTGTTTTGAGTAAAGAAAACTAAAATGTTTTTTGACTTCTTCCTCTAAATCATAATCTTGACAAATGCTATGCCCAAGTTTACAACAAGTTGCTTAGCTTGTTTGTATATCTCCATATGTTGTGCTTTTTGCTACTATGCTTCTCTCTATCAAAACATTTAGTGTCTTCCAGAATAAAAACATGAGGATTAAGGATAATCCTACTACTTATCTTTGTTTACCCTCATAATTCTGTTTTATGTGAAAATGGATGCCAGCACACCACACTGCTAAATAAATTCAAAAATGTTTGTTACACTTCTATTGTAAAAAAAAAAAAAAAAAAAGTACTCCTACATATTATTTTTGTATGGAGTATAATATATAAGACCGTTTGAAAAGTAAGACGTTACTATACTTGATTTTTTTAAATAAAGACCCAATTGTAACGATCAACATGATATACAAAGCTGAAAAAATTAAATAAATTATACCATTTTTGCAGAAATAAACGTCAATTTAGCCAGGTTACTTAAACAAGAGACAAGAACATGGTTATTAGTAATAAAAGTTACATAAGAATGAGAGAATCATCACGAAACAATAGCCTAAACCATGTAAGGCCACCAAGAATTCGACCAAAAATAATATACTTATACCAACAAAAGAAAAAAAAAAAAAAAAAAAAAAAAAACCGTAGTGTAGAATCAAAATTCTGTAATCCTTCTATATATGGATATGTTTAATCAAAGATTACAAAAAAAAGAAAATATTCTATATATTTACAAGTAACATAACAATAATAACATGCCGAATCTTAACTGAAAAGTGACAATTCGGGTTTATTAATCAAGACCATACTTCTATCCTCTGATCAATCCTCACCACCATAATCCTCCTCATTGTTGCCTCAAAGTTCTCTTCCATGCTCCATCTTTCCTCATTATGAATCTCGTGTCCTGTCGTGTCGTGTTTGCCTCTATCAGCAATGCACTCTCAATCGCATGATAAAATTTCAAAACACGAAAACATTTTCCAAATCCTTCTCAGGTCTCAGGGTGAAAATCCGATGAAGGAGCCAAGCAGTTCAGCTTGTAGTTACTAACATTTTGAGAGTCACCGCCACCGCCACCGCCACCGCCATCGTTGCCATCGAAAGAGCCCAAGTGTTCTTGATGACCCACGTCAGTAGATGCCTCTTCACCTCTCCATCTAGAGAGATGATTGTTGTTGCTTCCATGGCTTTGAAACCCACCAAGATTTGCACTCACATGTTCATGATGACTCATACCCAATTCATCAAGAGAAGGAATCGCCGATCTTGCTTCGGATTTGGACCCGAAAGCCGGAGATTGAAGGAGAGATTGGAATGTGAGAATTGGGTTTTGCATGTTCAGCATAGTTTGATTCTGACCCTGCTGAGGTAGTTGTTGTTGTTGTTGGTAGCTACTTGAAGGACCAGCAATGGAAGATGTAATGTTATTGTTAGCAGTACTATTAGCAAGATTACTAGTTGGATCAATATTCATGGTAGAGTTCAAAAACGATGGTGATGAAGAAGAAGAGGGCACAAAAGGTGATTGTGGAACAACCTTTTGGGCTGAAGGTCGGAAAGGGTAAAGGCTCATGGCGGAGCCACCTCCGCCGCCGAAGAGATCGAACCGGCGAGAATACGGGGAGGTGGCGGAGAACGGTGGAGCTGGGATTCCGGTGAACTCTTGAACCATTTGCCGGAAATTCGATGTGTCGGTGGTGAGGACGGTGGTGGGTGCTCGGCGTGAAGCTCTGGTTCGCTTCCTTGAGCTTTTGATGCCTTGGTTTGTTTGATCAGACCTTGGTGTTGTTGTAGCTACTCCTATTCCTCCTCCTCCTCTTCCTCCACCACCACCACCATTACCATGATGATCAAGTGATGATGGTAATGGCATGGATGATGATGAGCTTGGAAATTGGACCTGAGTTGTGGGGCCTTGATGAAGGCCTAACAGAGATTGGCTTGATGATGATAGTGATGATGATGAAGATGATGATAAGAGATTTCCAAGTTCGGCGTAATTGGATTCAGATCTTAGTCCTGATCTGGGCCACACGAAATCGAGATTATTGTTGTAGAGATTGTTTGGGTTTGGGTTTGGGTTTGGAGATGAATGTGAAAAAGGTCCGAGATTGTGTGCTTGAGAGTCAAACAAAGTGGGTTGTTGGTGGTGGAAGAGAGGTGGTGGTGGTTGTGAAGGAGGCGGCTGTGGGTGGTTGGAGATGGAGCCAAAACTGTGGTTCAAGAAAGGAGAGATTGACTCGGTCCGTGAATCATACTCTTCATCTCCACCACTTGAAGATTGCATACTCCCACTGTTTCCAGAATCCATTTGCTACCAAACAAGTGAAATGAAAGATGAAATATTAAATATAAAAATAAAAAAAAAAAGGCCAAACCTGCTGAGAGATGGTTGTAGTTCCAAAAAAAGAAGAGAATCTGAGAGAGAGCACAGATTATGATATATCACCACCACAGAAGAAGAAGAACTGAAGAAGAACCCAACCCATAAAGTAAATTGAGAGAGAGAAAGAAATCTTCCAAAACAGCTTTCAAAAAGTACCCATAGATATTGTAAAAGCTCTGATCAACAATGGCCTTTTTTAATCTTTTCCTTGTCTTTCTCTTGTACAAAAAGTTTCTATAGAAAAAGAACCAGACTGAGCGTGTATGTATAGATACACTATACTCACCGATCTTCACTGCAGAATAGAAACAGACAGAGAGAGAAAGTTTTATATACGAAGAGAGAGAGAGAGAGAGAGGTTTGTTCTCCTCAGTTGCTGTGTGAATTGTGGGTTTTAGGAGATGGAAAAAAGAGAAATGAGAAGAGAAGAGGTTATTTAAGCTTTGTCTGAAAGAGGGTCTAAAAGAGAGAAAGTCTCAAGTTACGTTTACAGATCGTCTTCTAGAGAGATTGCAGGCTAGATGGTGGGGTCTCCAGTGGAAGAGGAGAGGAAAGAGCTGCCGGTAGGTGGCAACGGGTCAAACTCAAATAGAGGAGAGAGAGAGAGAGAGAGAGAGAGAATGGTTGGCGAGCTTGTTGATGATAATAGAATATGAATGAGAAAAGGATATTAAAAAAAAAAAAAATCGAAAAATAAAATGAAAAATTAGAAGGAAAAAAAGAAAAAAAGAAAAAAAAAAAAAAAAAAAGAGAATAAAGTGCAAGGTGAGTAGGCAACTACATTGGCTCATATTAATGTGGCAGTGAAAGGGACGTTGGGGAAACAAAAATCATGATCTGCACCGCCACCTCAACCACCTCCACCACCACAACAACCACCGTCTACCGCTGTCTCACTCTGACTACTACTATTCCTACTTGTTTTATCTCACAACTTTCTTCTATTTACATGAACATCCCATTATTTAAAAGAAAGTTATAATATTGTAGTAGTCCAAATTCATTTGGAACTAATAATAATTTGTGTGTATGCAGTTTTCATGGGTTTTCTGCAAGGGAGGACAAGGTTGATGTTGGTGTATCATAATGTTTTTTCTCCAATTTAGAAATGGGTGTGTTAGGTGAATCTCAATAAAATATCATAATGATGGATTTTGATCATTTTCGTTCTATTAATGTAATGTAGGATTTTTATTATAAATTTAATCGTTAAGAAATGAAAATGTAAATTTATAATTATTTTAAATTAAAAAAGATTAATATACTTATTGTCAAATGATATAATGAATCTTTTCATTATAAATAATAATAAATATTATATATGAAAATTTTTATAAAATTAATCTAAGAGTGATTGCATAACATATAATAAAATATTACAAACTAATTGAAGGGTAAAGAATCTTTATGAAGACATTTCATAATATTTCTTTCATAATACCTAACATTATTAATATATAGTAGACAGGATCACAATCAAAAAAGACTTACTATAAACAACTCAATCAATAACTAAAATACAAAAAAATAAAATAAAATAAAAAGCAAATGACATACTTCACATTAGGCTTTAACCAAGTATTAAGCCTACGTTTGGGAAGAAAATTTTGGGGCTTTTTTGGCTATTTTAGCCACAAAAGACAAAATAGACTATTTTAGCCACAAAAAACAAAATATCACATCCAACCCATAATCATTACACTTTTCTCTCACAAAAAAAGTCAAAAAAGCTAAAAAGCCAAAAAGTCCTTCCCAAACCAAGCTTTTTAGCCCAGGCTAAAATAGCCAAAAAAGCCAAAAAGTCAAAAAGCCAACCCACTTCCCAAACGTAGGCTAATTACACGACACTCGATTCATAAATTTAATTTTAAATTTTTTTTACCTAAAGGTTCACACTTTGAAATTCTTTGTCTATTAGGACAAGTTCCTGTAAAATGACCAAACTATCCATGTATATATATATATTGTTTCCAAAACCAAGCCCTAGCCAATTATTTCTCTCTCTCTCTCTCTCTCTCTCTCCATTGTCTCTGTCTCTTTTCTCCACCTCCACATATATCGCTGGCAATCTCCCTCTTCTCTACTGTTGGTGATCTCTTTCTCCTCATCTTCGGGCGAATCTTCACCGAACGTGAAACCCTAGGTATCCTCGTCTTATCACCAGCATTTGATATGTACTCCGATCCGAACATTCTAGAGTCTCAATCACCGATTTCTCTAATTTTCTTTCACCAATCGAATCAGTGTCCTATTAATTGCACAGGTTCGTGATTTTCCTCTCTCTCTGTCTCTCTCTCTCTCTCTCTTTTATGTTGTTAATTGTGGACTAGACTGTAGTCATATTCTGAAAGGAGTTGATGAATTTGAATTCTCTAGATCTCTACTCTCATGGTTGGATTGGCCATTATTCGTGGCCACCGTAATCTTAGAGTTTCGGAAGATTTTTCTTTTAATCAGCAAAAAGAGAACTTTATTGATGAAAAAGTCTGCAAACACATGATATTACATCAATAAAAGAAAGAGGAGTGCAAAAAGCATCAAAGCAAAATAACCTCAATCCCAACTAGGTTGGCACCAAATATATTGCCCTATCATTTGCTAGCACAACCGCCAAGGGTTGGAGAAAAACCAACCACAACAAGGGATAAAGGAAACAAACAAAAATCACAACCAAAAATAAGGGGCTGCATTACAACAACCAAATCTATAACCACAACTGTAAACTAGCAACAGACCAAAGCCTTCAAAACCAGCAGCATCACATGAGCTCCTCACTTTATGCATTTCCTGACTTGATGTAGGTTTGATGCAAACTGATTAATTGAATAGTCTCTTCCCACCATATTAGACTTTATCCGCATGGCCATTCTAACCTTGATGAGTTCGCAAAGTACTTCAAAATTGGGTTGTACCTTATTGAAGATAACTTCATTTCTGTGTTTTCACACAGACCAAAAAATCGCTATAGGTAATGCTTTCCATATCTGTAATTCCCCTTTTTTAAACTTCCACCCATTCCACCATTGCAGCAAGCTTTCCACTGTACCTAGTATAACCCACTGAACTCCCCACCATTTGATGATGCTAGACTATATTTTCTAAACAAAAGGGCAGTGAAGCATTACATAAAGTAATTCCTCCTCTGAGCTACACAGAGCACAAAATACACTTACATTTGTAACAACAACCCCAATTTTTTTCAAATACTCAATTGTCTTAATTCTCTCTTTCTGCACCAACCAAGCAAAGAATTGGGCCTTTGGAGATGCTGCATTATTCCATATTAAAACAGATAGAGTCTTCATTGATCCAAAATTCATCTCACACTAGTTAAATACCGACTTAACCTTGAAACATCCTAAACTATCAACTTTCCATATGATGTGATCCAAAATCTCCAAACAGAGTGCTGGCCCTGTTCCTAATTCCGTCTTCGTGTTTCTCAGATCCTCTTTTTCCCATGCCAATAAATTCCTTCTAAAGTTGAAACACCACTCATCATAGTTGACTTTTTTGTCCATCATCTCTTTCAATGTTACCTCTTTGTCATTTGAGATACTAAATAGCTTCGGGTATTTCTCTTTAAGACAAAATCTATCTAGCGAAGCATCCTCCTAAAACATAATCCTACTTCCATTTCCAATTTTAATCTCAACATTTTCCATAAAAAAATTAAGAAGTCTGGGATTTGCTTGTACTACTGATAATATATCACTTCATATCCTTGAGCTAGAGCTATCAACCATAAGGAATGGAAACCATCTTCCACCAATAAACCCATACTTACTGCAAATCAGTTTTTTCCAAAGTGTATCATCTTCAAACCCAAACCTCCATCACCACTTGGGAAGTATGCTTTTATTTACTGCTTTCATGTCCCTTATGCCCAATCTCCCAAACTTTTTACTGACTGTAGCCTCCTTCCACTTCACTAGATGAATCTTCATCTTCAATTTAGTGTCTCCTCACAAAAAAGCAGCTTGTATCTTCTCAAGCTCCATTACAATTCCAGGAGGTATCCTGAATATTAACATGTAGTAAATTGGTAAGTTAGCTAGCACAGATTAATAAGAGTCACCCTCTCAGCAAAAGAAATCACTCTTATCTTCTAGCCAGCTAATTTAGTCTTGAGCATGTCCATTACAGGTTTCCAAGATTGCTTTCTTCTAGGATTAGCCCCTAATGGTAAGCCCAAGTATTTGAAAGGTAGTTTATGACTTGTGCAATTTAGTCTTGAAGCAAACTCAGCAACTGTTGCCTTATCAATACCCACTCCACTTACAGCCCATTTCACTGATAGCACTCTTATGATAATTAATTTTTAGGCCAGACACTACTTCAAAACATCATAATACTCTCTTAACATTTGTGACCTCCACCCAATCTGCCTCACAAAATGAAATTGTGTCATTAGCGAATTGTAGATGAGATACATTCACACCTCCAGCCCCAATAGCAGCCCCTCTTATCAATCCTAACTCTTTTGCTCTTAACAGAAGCATGTTTAAACCTTCAGCTGCAATGTTGAACAAAAATGGTGAGATTGGATCCCCTTGCCTCAGTTCTTTCTGGGAAATCACTTCCTCAGATGACGACCCATTCACAAGAATTGATACTCTAGCTGAAACAAAGTAGGTCTTTATCCAATCCACCAATTTTGTCCCAAAACCAAATTTGCTTATCATATCAAACAAAAAATTCCAGTTTACTGTGTCATGCGCCTTTTCAAAGTCAAATTTTATTATTATCCCACTTTCCTTGGTTCATTTCCACCAGTCTACCACTTCATTTGCTACTAGTATTCCATCTAATATATACCTCCCACTCAAGAATGCAGATTAGGATGAGCTAATGATGCTTGGTAACACAAGCTTTAATTTGCTAGCCAGGATCTTTGATAGAATCTTGTACACAGAATTTATGAGACTAATTAGCCTATAGTCCTAAATAATGGTTGGATTTTGCTTCTTAGGAATTAGTGTTACAAAAGAGCAATTCAAACCCTTTACCAACTTTCCATTATCATGGAACTCAGCCATGAATTTGAGTATATCAGCTTTCATAATCCTCCATCCCTTTTGCATCCTAAGCAAATTAAATCTATCAAGACCAGGTGCTTTATTCCTATCACATTCCTTTATTGTCGCCTAAACTTCTGATTCAGAAAACTCCTTCCCCAACAACTCAGCTTGAGAAGGTTCAATGGACCTAAACACTCCTCTAATCTTGGGTCTAATTTTTCAATTTTCTGCAAAACTTCACCAAAATATCTTGCAATTTCTTTCTTCATCTCTTCAGGTTTATTAAAGGTGTTACCCTTGATTGTAATGGAGTCCATCAAGTTCCTACTCTGTGTAGACACCCCATTTTTGACCATCCTCAAGACTTGGACGACACCGTTTGAACACTAGGTGATCATCCATGTTCGTGTTTGTCTTGAGTTCTCGGAGGTTTCAGTCGCGCGCCTTGCCTCAAGACTTCTCGACTTGTTTGTTTTGTGCTTGGTTGTACACCAAACACTTGTGTTTTGCTTCTGAGGGCAAGGAATGACTTGTTGGCCATCTCCATACCTCACCGGCCTTGTCTTGTGGCCACCGACTCTGTTTTCTTGCTACCGGCCAAGTATTTTGGTCGGTTGGCAATGTTTTTGGTCGGCCGACCATTTTTGTTGGTCAATCGGCCATATTTTCCAGCCGACCCCTTTCCATTTGCTTTTGGCAGATATTATACACCCCCTCCATACACGTGTATGGAGGGATTTGCTCCCTTATGTTAGCTTCTCCGAGAAGCTTAGGAATTGGATTCCTATAAAAGGAGGCCCTCTCCTCCCTTTCCAGAGGTTGAACAATCTGATATAGATAATATATATCACTCTCTCTCTATATCTCCCTCTCTCTCTTGATTTGTGTGTGTAAAAGTGTTCCAAAGGGGTTTTTGTTCTTAGTTTTACACTAAGACACCAAGTGTTACACCATACTTCGGTTACTGAGGTCTTGAGGGGTTGATTTCAGGGTTTTTGAGTTAGTTTTGATCAAAAGGAGGTGCTGGGTTTGGTGTTCTTGAAATGTTCTTCAAGGGTGAGAACTATCTCTTTTATTTCCCATTTTGCCTTAAGCTTTTAACCTATCTTGCATGCTATTTTGAGCTTAGTGTATAACTGATAAAAGTTTTGTATTTTCATGCTTAAGATGTTTGTTTAAGGTTGCTTTTGGGTTGGGGGTTGTTTACACCCTCTTCGGCCATGTTTGGCCTCTTTTTGTGCCTTCCTCTTAGGGCTTTGGAACCCTTTTATTTCGACCTTCTCACCACTGAAATCTAGAGCATTTTCAGTGGTGGAAAGGTGGTTTTGAAGTCATGTATAGGGGAGGGACACCCCTCTCCCTTTGTGTCTCATTTGCTTGTGTTTAAGGCTTATAAATGTAACATACTTGCTTAGCTTTATTTGGCTTCATTTCAGTGGGTATTTGGTGTTAGTTTAGCATGTTATACCTCTGTTTCATGTTGGTTCGATGGCCTATTGCATGCATCATGCACTTGCTTTGTAATCCCCTCTATTGTCATAATATGTATCATGCATTTAGACCATCATGCATGCATGTTTTAGCTTGACTTCATGAAGCTTTTAGCTATGTTGTGACATGCTTAAGTTCTGTTTTTGGTCTTTTGGGTCATGCTTGCCATGCTTTGTGTAGCCACTTTGCATTTTAGCTTGTTAGCCTTGGGTGTGTGAGTCATTAGCACGCTTTATTTGGGCTATTTTAGTGATTTGGAACCCCTTATCATGCTATTTCAGTCCATGTTCCATGCTTGTATGCGTGAATTTACCATCCTTTCAATGTTTTGAAGAGTTGTTGTTTCATGCTTTGAAAAGGGGTCATTGTGCATGCCTCTTTGTTTAAGTCTTTGGGCTGCCATATCAGTGGGTTTTGGGACTCATTTTGGCATATTATTGCTCTGTTTTTCATTGCCTAACCCATGCCATGTTTGGTTGAGGTGGTTGCAGTGAAATACTCTCTTTGTAGTCTTGAATGCCCTTGTTTTGGTGCCTATTTCTTAGCATGTTTTGGTCATCTTCCATGCATGTCCTAGCCTTATTTTGGTCTGCCTTAGGACTGATTTAAATCATTTTGGTTCTTTAAGGCTTGGTTGGTATGACCATAGATTGACCCCCTTTTGTTAGCCTCAAGTTTTGGCCTTTATTACATGCCTTATTGACATGGCTTGGTTGATTTGGCATCATCCTTTACACATTTTCAGAGCTTAGCATGCATGTCATTTGTCTACATTAGTCTCTTTTTAAATGTGTTTAAAAAGTTCCCCTTTTCATGCTCAAGTGATAGGCTAGTTAGCATGCATGTTTGCTTTGCATTTTGGTGCCTTCATCCATCACTTTTGGCCACTGTTTTGGGGCATGGCTGAGGTCTTCCATTCTGGTTTAAGTCCATCCTTGTATATAGTTGCATGTTTGACATGTTGCATCTTGTTACATGCTTGCTAGTTTACACTTTGTTACATGCTTATGCAAGTTACATTGAGTAGGCACACTCATGTTGCGTTACATTATTTGCATACTTGCATTATATCATGTTTGCATGTTTAGTATATTGCATGATGCTTAGCTAGTTGCATTACATAATATTGTTGTATACTTGGCATGTTCATGTTACATTGGCATTAACTTGCATGCTTAGGTAGCATTAGATTTCATTGAGTTAACATGCTCATGTTGCATTGCATTGGTTGCATGCTTTGCATTGTATATGGCATACATACATTACATTATGGTTGGCTTGGGGTGTCAAGCCAAACATGAGGAATGAGGGACGTTCGTACTCAAAGTGACGAAACGCGCCTCGATCCTCGATCACCGACACTCTTGATCTCAACATGATAGAGCGTGTAGCATTCATTTGTTTTGTTGCATCCATTTTACGTTAATATGCACACTTGGCTCCTTTGGCCATCATGCGTTGAAATGCGTGATTGGTGGCCCGAGGGTCGAGAGCCATACTCCCTTGAGTTCATAGCATGATAGGGGAGGGTGGTCATGCATACATTTGGCTTGCAAATTCCACGCCATGCACTGTTTGTCCTCTGTTACAGCAAAACCAGTATTCTGCCAGAAAAAATGGCTGGTCGGCAAATTTTAGTGCCAGCCGACCACAAAAGTCCAACCGATGGACCAACTTCTGGTCGGTGACCATATTTCCATAGTCGGTGGTCCGGTATCTTGGCCGGTGATATCCCATAATGATCAGGGAGTAATTCAGAAGCATCCCAAGAATTTTCACAATTATCAGAGGTGCAGAACAGTGCAAACAGAGGCAACAGAAGCATGGCAACGGGTTTCTGAGCAAGGCAAATCGAGCATGCATCATCCAATCATTTCGAGGCAGAGCTACGGCGGCCTTTTGAAATTCATACTTAGTTTATTTTGTAATTAATTTGTTAATTAATTAAGGGTCTGTAATAATTAATTAGCTAGAGTAGTTAATTATTTATTGGGTTTGTATTATTCTTTAGGACCCTCCGTCGAGAGGGCGAATTTGTAATAAGTGTGCGTGCGCGTGTGAATGTCTTCTAACCCCACGTCTTTCTCCCTTTTATTTACTAGCTTTTGATGGTTAGTTTAGGGCATGTTTCAAATCAACATACTTATGCTCGCATGTTTGCATCATTCATCTGTTTTGCAAGCACTGGCCTCGGCGCATCATGCTAACTGCATTGTGTTTCATTTCCAACGTGAATACGTGTATCGAGTTGCCACATTTCACATACCATTCTTAGAATAGCCGAGCCTATTTTAGTTGCATTTTGCATGTGTTGCATTAGCCATCTTAACATGAACTAGGATCATGCATGATTCCTAACTAGTTTATTGTTTTGGCTTGGAGTACTAGGTAAGCTTTTTACACTTTAGCATCTTGCATGAGTGTGAGTGTTGCCATGATAGCATGCTTGCCATGAGACTATCTGCTTACGTGATATAATTGCCTAAATGCCTGTGGGTGAAGGTTGGGTTGCTTGAATTAGAATAATTCGTCGAAACCCGTGTTTTAGCCTACTTGCGAGTAGCAACCTTCAAACCAATTTCAAAAACAAATGGACATGCGATGCTTTGTTCCAACTTGGGCAATCCAGTCTATACTTGTATGTTGTGCGTATCATATAGTAATTCTAGGCTAATAACCGGATTAAGAACGCATAATGTCTTCAAAACTCGATATCATGCATAGTACAGGCAGATCTTCGGATCGGGCGAGCGGGGGTGCTCATAGATGACCTTCCCGAATCGTACCCAAGTTCCCGAGCCGAGGCAACTTTGGTGATGACGGACACGTGGCCTTAGGCACGAGTTAGGGTTTCTTAAATTTTTCCAAAACAAAAATATTTGGGTGGCGACTCTGTATCTGGCAAAGCAGTCCATGTTTGGCACTTCTTTCTAAAAATCTGTTTTCCAAAATGATTTGCTGGACTTGGACTCTTTGGTGATTTATCAATCTTGCATTGCACTTTATGAGATCAGATTAAGAACCGTGACATTGAGTTCGAACTGTAGTGAGCCCCAAATGAACAAAACGGGATTTCCTCCTGGGACATTTGGGGACTTCTACACTCTGCCTCTTTGTATCCATGATGTGAAAGAATCTAGTATTTCTATCTCCTTTTGAAGCCCAATCTACTCTAGATTTCTATACCCAAATCCATTCCTTCATTTTCTTTAGCTTCCACAACTCCTCTTTAACCTCTCTTCTTCTTACTATTTCAGCCTCATGTAGTGATCTCACTTCAGTAGCTATTTCTAAAGCCTGCAATTCCTCATATGCTTCTTTGAGCTTGAACTTAACATTCCCAAAAACTTCATTATTCCACACTTTCAGTGCTTCTTTCAAAGCTTTCAGTTTGGCCTTTAATCTGAAACCAGCCCTCTTGGCATAATAACATATAGCAGGGGCTGCAGAAGCAAATAATCATGACATACATAGTCCATAGAGCTGTGCGGACATACATGAACCAGATAACTTAAAACTTCATAACAGTGTTACAAACTTTACACATCATTTCCCAACTTACAATACTAGACATTCTGACCAACACAACATAGTATAAACATAGCCTATTATGTTTACAAAAATAGCCATGAAACTTGACTTCAATCGGAACCTCCTCGAGAGGCACAATGGTTGGCTGACAAAACTGAAACTTAGGCCGTCAATTCTGGGCCTGGTCATGTGCCTGCTCACCTACATACATAATATAAACAGTGAGCGATAGCCCAGTGAATAATAACAAAGTAAAGATTTTAATGAATGATGTCCATAACATGTCTCACAACATTTCAGGATCATAATCAGATAGTGAAATAGAATCATAGTCTTATCCTTGTTCAATCATGTGTGGTACATCCATTAGCTTAAACATGTCTCTTTGGTCAAGCATATTAAGTCCCATAAGGGAACCTCCGGTACCGGCTAACATATCTCATACATAGGCCACGGTATTGTTTCCCCCGGGCTAGGGCCTCATGACCATAAGCCACAGTATTATGTCCCTTGGGCGAGGGCCTCTGCTAAAGATACCACAATTACGTTTCAAAGAAAATTGGACAATCATTCATTCATACAAAACATAGCATTTCAGAAACTTATCATCTCATATCATCAGAAAATAATTAAAGTTAAACATAACTTTACAGAGTTATTACTTACAGATGATTGATAGCTCTAATTAGATGGTAAGGTGACACTTCACTTGTCCTGAGGCGTGTGACCTACATGAACACACATACGGATACACACTTGAAACACACGTTCGAATTGTACATTACTTATTTCGTTTGTTCTTAGCATGTTTCTAGTCTTTAATCCTCATTACGGAGTCTTAACATGGCCTAGGAATGCTTATGATGGAATGAGGATGCAAAAATGTGTTGGAAAATATTTTTCAAAACTTGCTGAAAATAGGGTCCACGCTCGAGCGTGGCTTTTCCCGCTCGAGCGGACATGCAGACAATGAAGCTCCGCTCGAGCGTGACTTCCTTCGCTCGTGCGGACTGCAAACTTTTGAAAAAGTACTGGCTGCATGTTTTTCACGCTCGATGGACGCTTAACCCACGCTCGAGCGTACGACTCAGACCCTCGCTCGAGCGCGGATTCCCTCGCTTGAGCGGACTGCAAAACACATGAACTTCTGGGCATATGTATTTTACGCTCGAGCGTGACTCTCGACGCTTGAGTGGAAGTGCAAGTACTCAGAGTGTACGCTCGAGCGTGAAGTCCTCCGCTCGAGCGTGGATCCAAAATTTGGAATTTTGAAATTGATCCTCAAGCACAAAACTCAACCTTTAAAGCTTCAAACTCGATTTTTCTAGGCCAAAACTTGAGAAAATACATGAAGACCCTAAAGTAACATGAATAAAAGATATTTCAAGAAACCATGGCCCAAAGGCATGCCAATTGTACAAAATTCAACTTGAAACACAAGAATAACCCATGAACATAACATGCATGCAATTCTTTGAATCAAAGCTCCTCAAAACATGATCAAATGTTACAAAACAACATGAAACTCAATGATTTCCCAAAATTGAGGTGAATTCAAGACATGCATGAGAGAATTCTTGAAAATCAACTTCAAAATGCTATAAAGCATGCATGCATGCATGCATGATATGATCTATGTTCTCTCATTCTTTTTGTCCATCCTAATTTACTCAACTTAATCCCCAAGAATTCATGTCTTAACAACACAATTACATAATCTAGGTATTGGATTCATACCTCAACCTCTCAATGAAGCTCTAATTGGTAAATTCTCTAAGGTCCCACTCCAATCTCCTTGAATTCCCTATCAATTCTCCTTTCCTCTTGCTTTTGATTTCAATCCTCCTTCTCTCTCTCTCCCTCTCACGTTTTTCTTTTGTAGAATAGGCTCAAAGGTGTATGTAAGTGGATGAGAAGAGGTGAGTGGACTCATAAAAGAAATGGTGTTTAATTGGCTAAAGTCATAGGCAATTAAGTGAGATTAATTTAATCTTATTTAATCGTTCTGAAATGAATTTTCAATTGAACCTACTATAAAATCCTAAAAATTCTAATTAACACATAAATCAAATCAATTTCTGTATCGGATGCCGATAATGCCTTCAATTCGCAAATCGAAACTAAAGCATAAACAGATCTTTCTACGCTAAACAGATAGAGATACATTAATAATGCAATACACATGTCATTAACTCATGATTTCTTCTTAATCACTTGTTAGGCACACTTAAGCATGAATTAACATTAATTAAAGGTCGGGGTTCTTACATTGATCTTACTTTATTAAGATCACCACCAATGCACTAGGGTTTAGGGAACATGGGTTCTAAATTACCCAATGATTCCCATAACTTTCTCCCTAGACTCTTCTCATTAGGTGCATAAACATTAAAAATCACACATTCTATTGACTAATGAAGTTTACCTGAAAGTAATAGACAATTTCGACCACTGCAGCAGTCACTCAGTTGCAACACTTTAGGCCTCCACATACACAACAAACCTCCAGCATTATCATCTGCATCTACTGCCATAAAAGCCAACCTCATCA
Organism: Camellia sinensis; assembly: GCF_055761805.1. NCBI lineage: Eukaryota > Viridiplantae > Streptophyta > Magnoliopsida > Ericales > Theaceae > Camellia > Camellia sinensis. The sequence goes on along the minus strand of NC_138963.1, from coordinate 179,744,820 downwards.
TTAGGCCACAAAGATTTGACAAACTGCTTTGTAATTCTTGTTCTTTTTGTTTCTTGAATCATGACCATATCAACATTCTTCTGCCTTAATAACTCTTTCACTCTCTTTCTCTTCTCAATTCTCCTCAAACCTCTAATATTCCAAGATAGTATCTTCATTAAAAAACGTATTAAAACCCTTTTTTCTCCAAGATTGCTTTTTCAAGCTACCACTATCTCATTCCTCTTAGCGGCCTGTACCATGTCATTCTTATTCATTAGGATAATGTTCTCTATCACCTCTCTTTCCTTGCCTTCAAAATCTACACCAAGGGCTTTTCCAATGTGTAGTGTAGCTTAAACTTCATTTTGCATGTACCTTGTTTTGCTAGATTTCTTGGTTTATGATACTGACGATGAAAAAGCTTCTGCTGCAGCCCTAACAATTGCCACTCTTCTAAATCCATATTTGGACCATGCCTTATTTTGCCCCCTATCTTCTTCTCTTTTTTGCCTCAGTACTCAGTTGATCAATACCATGTCTTCTACTCAATTCCATATCATGATTTTGAAGGCCACTTGTATCCACTGGGCCTAAATTTTTTTTCTAAAGATAGCTGGTCTAGTAATTGATTATCGTTATTATGGGCTTTCTCCTTATGCCACTCTATTCTATCTTGATTTAATCAACAAGGAATCCCTTAAACTGAGCCTGGTCCAACACCACATTAAGATTGATACTAGGCCTATACAGATCTATGTTACTTATGCTTTTCATAAAGCCCACTGAGGTCTCATTTACTATATCTTTTCTACGTCCCCTATTAATGCTCTGTATCATTACTTAGGGCATGTTTTCCTCTTTTTCCAAACTTGTCCTAACTGATCTTGGGTGTCCCACTTCATAGCATGTTTCATTTACTACTGAGGTAGTAAATGAGTTACAACTGCTATCATTCATTGCCTTGTTATTCCTTCCTTTTTGGTTGAGTGCCACATCATCATTTCCTACCACTTCATCCTCTGGTTCACCCACTTCATCATCGTCTTCATCCTTTTCATTTTCCTTCTTTGCATTTGGGACTTCACTGGACTGATAATTAGACGATTCTTCTTCCCTCTGCCAAACATGATGTGAACATAGCTCTTCACATACCCTAATTGTGCTTATAAAGCCTTTATTGATCAACTTAATGTTCTTGTTGATTGGCTCCATTACTTTTGTCAAAACCTTAACTTTACCCCGCACCAAGGTTGCTATGGACATTGTGTTTTCCTTAACCTCTAATACCTCACCCCATAATTTCTCAATTCTTTTGAAATTTGTGTTGTTCCATAGATTAAAGGAGATACCAAAGCAACAAAGCCAAACCTCTATTTCTTGTTTTATAACAAGATCTTTTCTCCACTCTACCATGGTTTCACACCATTCATCAATCCATTTACCTATCAGCTCCCTTATATTCCTTAACCATTGATTCAAAAGATAATACTGCTATTTTTTCTCCACCTTCTCGAACACAAACATTCTTCAGTCCTCTTTTTATGAATTCATTTCTAAGGTCTGAAAAATGACAGTGATTCCTAATGTGGCTATAACATTTTCATGTAACCAACCATTTCCATATTCCTCTACTATAACCACATCTTAAGGTTCTTTTTGTTGTTCCTCTCCTTTAACCACCTCAACGAAAGATGGTCTTCTATTTTCCCTTCCTCCAATAATTCTTTTACCTTGTAGGACTTGCTTGCCATAGTTCTGTTGCTCTCCTTTTTGATCTCTTCCAAATGCAGCATTCTTTACTACTAAGGATTTATTTTCACACCATACTCCATTTGCCTTCTGTATAACAACCTATGCTGCAATTAGATAATCGTAATGGACAAAACCAAATCTTGATCTTGTTGTTTTCTTTCTCTTGAATGGTATGAACACATCCTTAACCACTCCAAACTTTGTGAACAAAGTATATAGTCCTTTGGGATCCACGGAATCTGGTAGGTTGTCCACAAATACTGTAATTACACTTGAGTTGCCCATGTTTCTCATGTGCTTTTAACAAAAAACTAGAATCCATCCTCCATTATTCTTACTTGCTGCTCTACGAAACTTCTCTGCTGTTTACTTTTCTATTTGTTTCGAGGGTGCCAGCTTAGCCAATCTTCTTTGTTGCGAATGTATAAGAAATCTGAGTGTTTGGCTACTAAAATTTTAGCAGCCTCTGTGTTGCCGAACTGGGCTGCAGTGTTGAGGACAGTGTTAGAGTTTCGGAAGATTTTTTTTTCGACAATTAAAAATCTACTGTTGCTACTAGATTTCTTTCATCCCTCGCGGGTGTTGATTCGAATGTTTTGCCTAGGGTTAGGGTTTCACAGATCGGTTGCCGAAATTGTTTCCTTTAGATTTGTCTCTCTTACGCCTCTTCTTAAGTCCGTTGATTTTTTTATCGTTTTCCTTAGATCCGTCACCCATCATCCCTTTTCTAACAAATCTATAGAGGTATGTGGCTGATCTGATCTTCAAATGTGTTGTTTGAACTATGTTCTCTTACATGCATGTATTCTTTACAGATTTATGTGGTTAGATTGTGTTCTTTTACAAATCTATAAGAGATAATTTTGATGTCGTTGACTTTTATCTTGACAGATTGATGAACTAAATTTAAATTTGTTCATTTTCTTTCTGATTTGATTCATACATTGCGATTTTGAAGTCATTTGATTTTGGACACAAATACTGTGTCAAGAAACATAGAGAGAGATAGCAGATGGAGAGAGGGCTAATTTGGACAGATAGAGAGAGACTAGAATCTATCTGTATGGCTCTCTTAGTTTGTTTGATTTCGATAGATAGATTATTCAATTTTTACAGATTTAGTTTATTTAATTTTGTTTTCAACAAATCTCTTAGTTTGTTTAATTTGGATAGATAGATTATTCAATTTGGACAGATTCAATTTGCTTGTTGTTGATTGTAACATATAATTTTTTTTATATAGATAATTTTTTTTTTTGGTTTGTTGTTGTCGTTGTTAAAGAATTTGAGAAAATAGATTTTCGATAGATAGATTCGTTGTTGTTGTTGCTATTGTTATTTTTGTTGTTGTTGATAATGATGAAACAGATAGTCAAAAAAATGAACAGATAAAAAAATTATACAAATATAAAATTGGACAGATAAAATGTGAATAGACAAAAACAGAAACTCACAAAATTCGAATAGATAGAGAGAGAAACCTATAAAATTTGAACATATAGGGTAAAAAAAATTGAACAAATAAGGGAAATAATTGAACAGATAAGGAAAAATTAAACAGATATATATAAATTTGAACATATAGAAAATAATTTGAACATATAGATATAAATTTGAACGGATAGTCAACAATAAGTCAACAGATAAAAAAAAGTCAGCAGATAAATTAAAAGGTAAACTCGGAAACTAATTTTCCTACAAAATCAATTAGATGACTTCTCACTAAACTATTTCATAAGAGGTGGATCTCTCACCAATAAAAAATATCTACTAGACCCAATGCCTTATACACTCTTTAGATTGGATTTATCACCAATTTACTCTTAATTACATACATGGTATATAGTTTAAGAAATACAGTAAGTAAGAAAAAGTTTTGTATACCAATAATATGGCACTTATTTCACTACCTTTCACCAATCATAATAGTGGAAGGTACTACATGGATATACCCTATCCACATACAAAAATCACTCTGTAAGTAAAGTGAATCAAAAAAATGAAAAAAATATTATTTATACAGAATTTTTATACAAAATTTGTTATCAAAATAATATGTCGGTGACATTCGTGAAATTAAATATAATTTAAATGCTCACTTTATTTTAAGACGATAAATCCTAATGCACTGTATATTTATATTCTTGTTTATATATCACTATTTCTAAAAAATATATAAATATATATAAAATCAATGAATGCACATATAACATTAATAATCTCTTATGCAGTATGTCATGCATAGTATTTGTATTAGGTTCATGCAATAACGTTTGGAGGCTTTAATTTAAGAGCACTAATAGAGTTCTAATGGTAAGTCTTATATGATGATGTGATATTTTGGCTTGCTTTTCTCTCTCTTTTTCTTTTTTTTTTTTACACCTCACTAAAACTCTAGTGTTGGAGCTCTCTATCACTACCCTGGGTTCATGTATATTATGACTTGTTTTGGATACACAAAAAATAAATAATTTATTGACTTATTTAAGTCATATTACTTTTTATTTTTCTACACGTTTCTTCGTAATAACCAAAATTTTAAGAAAAAATCATACCCGAAACAAACATATATATGTAATACCCAAAATTAAAAAATAAAAAAGATTGAAAGCTCTAAATAAAGAGCTCTAATAGCTTCAATTGGTGTGTGGATCCCATGTGATGTGATGTTTTAGCCTTGGTTTTTTTTTTTCCAGAAATGATACATCTTTCTAATTTGGGAGCTCTAAGAGTATCTCCAATGGTTTGCCATTGGAGCTGCCAGTGCTATAATATAGCAGTTCTGTTGAAAAATGATACTCTAATTATTGAATATGGCAGCTGCCAAATTTGAGAAATGTCAAAGCTTGTGTTGAATTTGACACAAGCTTTGGCAGCTATCATTTGTGCCAACTCAGCCAAAACCAACTGTTTCCCTCTCTCCATCCTTCCCTCCCTCCCAGCAACTGTTTCACCACTTTTTTTTTATCAGAATTCACCAAATTATTTTTCAATACTTTTTTTAATTTACCCAAAATTAGCAATTATTTTATTTTATTTTACAGAATGAACAAAATCAACAACAATAAATAAATCACTCTCAAACAAATCAATAAATCTCAACAAAATCAACAATAATCAATAAATCGATCTGTAGTTATGAATCTTCAAAACCACTCTCGGACAAGAAAAGTAAAGAAAAGGTACCTGATGATCAGAATGAGGAATAAGGAATATAGATGGACTGGCGGACTGTAGTTGTGAATCGATCTGTAGTTGATGATCAGAATGAGGAATATAGAGAGAGAGAGAAGAGAGAGAGTGATGGACTGATGGTCTCTCTCTCTCTCTCTCCACTACTGTAATAACCCAACCTGTAATATACTTAATTACGCATGCAATTATGTGTTCGATATGAATTTGTATGTTTAATCATGTTAAAAGGTTTGAGAAATTATGATTATTATGAATTAAATCTATTTGCGAGGTATCCAATTTGAATACGAAATTTATCGAAAAGCATTTTGGATTTGATTTGAAATTAAGGGCCTTGGTGATTTACAAAACAAAAATTGATGATAATAATAAACTTAATTTAATAGTTGGAACCTCCTTGTTTTATTTTGGGGCATTGATCGAAGTGGTAACATAATGGTAAAGTAGGAGTGAACCAAGAATTTAATTCGGATAATTTTTTCTACGAACAGCCATCACTCTTTTGCCCTTTTCTTTTTCCACACTTTGAATTTGGGTGTGAGGCTAGAACTATTGGAAAGCTTATTTTTGGGGCTTCGATTTGGACATAAGAACGACCTAGAACAGAGTCTGGATAAGAGAGTTATACCCGTTTGAAGTTTTGGAATCTGTGCTGGAAGCAGGTACGCTCGAGCGGGAAAAGAGACGCTCGAGCGGACCTCCGAATTCAGCAAGTTTAAAGGCACTTTTTTAGACCATTCTTCACATTTCCACCTCCTCTCTTCATTCCTCTCACCCTTAGTCTGAAAACCCTAGGTATTTAACCCCAAACATCTTCTATTCCTCTAAGTTTTGGGCAAGATCCCTTACAAGAAAGTGAAGAGGCTTGAAGATCAACATGTTCTACCGATTAGAATTTGGATTTGTGAAAGAATCTCATCAAAGCTTTGCTCTTTTGCTCGATTCTTGGGGTAGGGGTCCTAGTTCTTCTTCAATACTTGCATTAATAGATAGATTTGTGGTATTTTGATTATATAAAAGCAAAATCTACATTTTTGAGCATATAGTGTTATATCATGGGAATTGTAGTGTTAGGATTCAATTGTTTGGTTAAGATTATGGATTATGAACCTTGGGTGTTCAATCAATGAGAAAATTGGAATAAAAAGAAGTAGTGTGAGAAGTTTCAATTTTTCTTGAAAATCTTGATTTTCCCTGAAAACCTAAGTTGAGTCATGATGATAATTAATGATTTTATCCAAATTGAAAGTAAATCATGAAATTGGGAGGTTGAATTATATATATACAAGTTTAATTGTATTTTGGAAATATTTGAAAATTATGTTAAAAATTAGCGATTGAACCTTTATTAAGGATAATGTAAATCATGCTATAACATGAAATGAAATTTGGGGGAAAATATGTGTCAATGATATGGACGACATAAATTTGGTTATGGAATATTGAAATGGGATTCAAGAATTTATCTTGAATTATGTTAAAGTGCAAATAGTGTTGTTGAATTAAGTTATGTTTGAATCATGTTGAGTTATGTCGGGTTGTATTAAGTTTAGGTTCAATTTGGAGAAATTAAAGGATTAATTCATGAACACGGTTAAGGTTAATCAATATGGAAATAATTATAATTCTTCAATTGAGCTTGGGTTCGGAAACCTTGATATATATATGAGATGTAAATTTACATGCATCATGGATTTCTAATAATTGATTTCATATTTTGATGAAATAGGAATTAAGTTTTGAAAATTTATGGGTTTATGAACAATAAGCCTAATTTATAATTAAAGGAGTTTTGATGTAAATGATTTAAAATGGATCATATTTTCTTGATTATTCAAGAGTTTGTATGTTTTAGACAAGCCCTGTATGAACCCTAGTTTTGAAATTATTTTGAAAGCTCAATTCAAGTTTTAGAATTTGTGAATTTGGAATTGGGCTTGATATGAAGAACATGAATTGAGTTGAATTTGATGAATTTGAGATTTGTGTGTACATGCATATAAAGGATTGTCATGAGTTTGCTTATTTGAATACAAACATGCATTTCATTATGAATTGAGGGCTATTTTGCACATGCAAGCATGGCAATGTTGAATTTCATGAAGTTGATCATCAATTGTACTATTTAAGTTGAGAATGAAGCCTATATTTCACATGCATGTATATTTCAAAATGACATGGGAATTAATTTGCATGAGCTTTGAAGTTATATGGTGGAAATATGAGTTTTATGATATTGATTGCATTGGATGGAACCAAGTGTTGAAGCTCAAACATAATCTAGAAAAACCCAGAATTCGACCTGTCCATTCGAGCGTGGAGAGTCTCGCTCGAGCGTACCTTGTTTTGCCAGACTCCTCGCTCGAGCTTCAGAAGTCTCGCTCGAGCGTAATTTGCAAGTAACTAGTACTTTTGCAGAGCAAAAGGGTCTGCTCGAGCAGAGGGCCCTGTTTTATAAATTTTGAAAAGATGTTTTATGCTTCGTTTTCCATTCTCTTTCATTTCAAAGCTCTCTTAGGCATGCATTAAACATTGTAAATGAATTAAAGAACATGAAATGAGCCTAAGAATGTTAAACAAGCTAAAGAATGGGATGAATTGTAATATAACCCAATGTGTTATGAATTATGTAGGGTCAAGCGCAGGGACGAATCAAGCACTAGAGCACTGTGAGTAATAACTTTGTAAAATTATGTTCAATATTAAATATTTTCTAAACATTATGATATGATATGATTAGTTTCTGAAATGCTACGCTATGTTTGAAATTATGAAATGATTGGTTTTTGAAATGCTACGCTATGTTTGAAATGAATGAATGATTATCTAAGATTCTGAAATGCATTTGTGGCATCCTTAGCATCATATGATATGCGTCCCTTTATGGGTCATCAGAATGTCTTTATGGCCATCTTTTTATGGGTCATCAGGTCCCTTTATGGGTCATCAGAATGCCTTTATGGCCGTCCCTTTACGGGTCATCAGGTCCCTTTACGGGTTATCACGTCCCTTTACAGGTCATCAGAATGCCTTTAAGGCTGTCCCTTTATGGGTCATCGGATTTGTTAGCGCTAATGGATGAACCACGTATGATCATATGTAAAATCTGAATATGAAAATGAATATGAACATGTATATGAATCTGTTTCTGATTTGAAATCTGAATATGCATAAGACTCTATTTCCGATAAGAACCTGTTTCTAGTATAAACTTTAATTTTTGACTCTGTGATGGACATCATTCATTAAGACTCTTTACCTTGTTATTATTCACTAGGCTTCAGCTCATTGTATTATTTATGTATGTAGGTGATCAACCGCGTGACCGGGCCTAGTGCTTCTGCCTGGACTCTGTTTTGTCAGCTAACCTATGTGCCTCCCGTGGAGGTTCCAGATATGTCTAGTGGTTATGGCTAAGTACATAAAGTTCAAGTTTTGTTTTCTTGTTGGTTAAACAAGTCTTTGTTTATTTTGGATATAAGGCTAAGTCCCTTTTTGTCTAATCTGTATTTATATGATGACGTAAGAATGATGGGTAATTATGTATATAAAAAGTTTCAAATTTTTCTGTCTCATATAAGTCTGCACAGCTCAATGGACGTTGTATATTTGTTATTTGCTTCCGCTAGCCCTTAATATTATGTATAAAATGTCTCAGAGGCCTTCAGTAATCCCAGAATTACTGGCCAGTTACGATGCTAAATCTGTAGTGGCAGGTTTGGGTCGTGACAGAGTGATATCAGAGCACGAGTTAATATCTCACACACGTGTCCATTGAGCATTGAAATGTCTAGAACAAATTTAAGTTTCATGCATATAGAAAGTAAGTAGTAAGTTGTACATTCAGGAATATGTATTTACACTGTGTAATATGTTTAAGTATTGAAACTAAGTATTATGAGCTATTATGGAATTTAAATGATTATAAGGAGATCAAAATGTGTTAGATAAAGTTAAGTAACGAGGCTAAAAGCTAAGAATTATTGTGGAATTTCTGATGTTATGAGGAAATTTGGACCTTTGACTTAAGCATTGGCGAGTACCAGTATGTCGATTTGTGGAAACAAGATGTTATAAGGAATTTTTCACATTGTAAGGAAATTAGAATTGTTGATTGGAATATTAGCGAGCACATGTGTAAAAAAAAATTGTGCGAATATAGTGTTATAAAAGGTTGTTTTGAAATTTCAACGATTATGAGGAAATTGGAATGTGTTAAATCAATTTAGCAATGAGGCTGAAAGCTAAGAATTACGGTGAAATTTTTGAAATTTTTACTGTTATAAGGAAATCAGAATATTTGACTAGAACATTGGTGAGCATCAGTCTATTGATTTGTGGAAACATGGTATTATGAGAAAATTAAAATCCTTAATGGAAGCCATGAAAGCTATATGGGTTATTTGTCAAATTAGACCAGGAGAATATTTGGGAGATTGAGGAATTTGTTGATCAATGAAATATGCAGAACTATGGTAATTGAGGATAGGAAAATTATTTGATATGTAAGATGGTATATTTTGGTGGGGAACCTATTATATGAAATGTTAAACCGTAAAGTCTCATGCCTTTGTTGAATGACCTTGAAAGTCCGATTGGAATCACATTTGGCCAGCTTAACTTCGAATCGGAATTTCTTGGTAAATTCCATGGGAATGAATAGGTTGCCCTAACGATGTCTTTGCATGATTGTGTGTTTCATAATTAACTATGTGATGCTATCCGCTATGTTTGAAGTTAACGATATCACCCCAACTGCTGCTAACCCTTGTCTCATGTCGTTAGCAAAAGATGATGAAAAATAAGAATGAAGCGGAAATTATGTCTTTATCAAAACGATTAGACAAAGCATAAAAGTGTTAGAGAATGTGGTGAAAGCTATGCAATACTATGATGCTATGCAAATTCAGAAGAAGAAGTTAAGTGTGATATCAAAACGAGAATCAAAGAGTAAGTCTAAGAATTTTGTGATTGGAGAGACAAATGGTTCTAAGCAAGATGGTAGAAAGAGTAGGACTGCCCCAATATATCCAACGTGTCACGAGCCTTATAGACAATTATGTCATTGACTTACGGGGGCATGCTTCAAATGTGGAGAAATAGGACATTGGGTGAAAGATTGCCTAAAAGCAAAAAGGATATCCCGAGTCACTTAATAGTAATGAAGATCAGTACTTAATAAAGAGACCAATAAGAATATGCTTAGTAAAGAATCATATCATTTGGGAATGTCATACCATGAATATGACCCAAAACCCCGATAAATGTGAATGAACCTTCTATCTATTAAGTGAATGTTAATCGCCCACCTAAGTGTGTTGTCTTTGACTACCGAGATTAAATATCTTTCTTGTGGGGCTGGTGGAGTAAATCCCCCAGAATTGCATAGGAACAAATGTCCAAATCATTATGGTCAAAGAATTTGTGGACCGAGAATTCGAATTAATTATCGATGTTGTATTAAATACATAATTTGATTTGACCTCTAGTGGCTATCTGCAATAACATGTTATGATTTATTTGAAACAAAAGAGTCGGGTCATGAACATCATTGGCATCAATCCCTTGCTATACATGAATTATGAGTTACTATCTGTGAGTAACAACTCCGTAATGCTATATTTGAATGAAAGTGATTTTAGAGTGATAAGACATGACTTGGTCTATGAAATGCTAATTTGTGACTAATGAATGAATGCCCAATATTTTTTTTTTTTTTTTTTGAAATGTTTTTGTGGTATTCTTAGCAAAGGCCCTCGCCCAAGGGAGATAATACTGTGGCTTATGGTCATAAGGCCCTCGCCCGGGAGAAACAATACCGTGGCCTATGTATGTTATACGATACCCAGTACTGGAGGTTCCATTATGGAACTTGATGACTTGATATACATGACCAATGTGATATGTAATGCTAAGGGAAATACCACGCATGATTTGAATATGAATATAAATATAAATATGACTCTGTTTCTGTTATGAATACGAGCATGATTATCTTTGTAATTGATTAGGGATTTGGAATTTGATTTCCGAATCTGTATGGACATCATTCATTAAAACTTTTACTTTGTTATTGTTCACTGGCCATCAAATCAAAGAATTGAAGTATGTGAATGTCAATGATAGAATATTTTGAATACATTTGAAACAAGGAAGTATAGTCATGTGTATTAATTGAGATTGACCCTTGATTATTGGGAAGTATTTGAATTATTTGCAAATATGTGAATAACAAATATATATATATATATATATATATAGGAGTTTCATGAATAATGAGTTTTATGTTTTGATGTTATGAAGTTGACTATGAGGTTCACCGTTATATTACAGGATAATTTCTGGTGACTAAGCTGATTTGGGTTATTAACCTATAAATAAATAATGATGAGTTAAACTTTTGTGATAAGATTTTAGTGATAAGGAAGTTACTTAAGAACAAAAATTGAAGGAGATAAAACTCTATGATTTGATTACGATACAAGTGATTTAAGTTTGGAGGACCAAACTTCCTAAAGGAGGGAAGAATGTAATAACCCAATCTGTAATATACTTAATTACGCATGCGATTATGTGTTCGATATGAATTTGTATGTTAATCATGTTAAAAGGTTTGAGAAATTATGATTATTATGAATTAAATCTATTTGCGAGGTATCCAATTTGAATATGAAATTTATCGACAAGGATTTTGGATTTGATTTGAAATTAAGGGCCTTGGTGATTTACGAAACAAAAATTGATGATGATAATAAGCTTCATTTAATATTTGGAACCTCTTTGTTTTATTTTGGGGCATTGATCGAAGTAGTAACATAATGGTAAAGTAGGAGTGAACCAAGAATTTAATTCGGATAATTTTTCCTACGAACAGCCGTCACTCTTTTGCCTTTTTCTTTTTCCACACTTTGAATTTGGGTGTGAGGCTAGAACCATTGGAAAGCTTATTTTCGGGGCTTCGATTTGGACAGAAGAACAACCTAGAACGGAGTCCGGATGAGAGAGTTATACCCGTTTGAAGTTTCAGAATCTGTGCTGGAAGCAGATACGCTCGAGCGGGAAAAGATACGCTCGAGTGGACCTCCGAATTCAGCAAGTTTAAAGGCACTTTTCTAGGCCATTCTTCACATTTCCACCTCCTTTCTTCATTCCTCTCACCCTTAGTCTAAAAACCCTAGGTTTTTAACCCCAAACAGCTTCCATTCCTCTAAGTTTTGGGCAAGATCCCTTACAAGAAAGTGAAGAGGCTTGAAGATCAATATGTTCTACTGATTGGAATTTGGATTTGTGAAAGAATCTCATCAAAGTTTTGCTCTTTTGCTCGATTCTTGGGGTAGGGGTCCTAGTTCTTCTTCAATACTTGCATTAATAGATAGATTTGTAGTATTTTGGTTATATAAAGGCAAAATCTACATTTTTGGGCATATAGTGTTATATCATGGGAATTGTAGTGTTAGCATTCAATTGTTGGGTTAAGATTATGGATTATGAACCTTGGGTGTTTAATCAATGAGAAAATTGGAATAAAAAGAAGTAGCGTGAGAAGTTTTAATTTTTCTTGAAAGTCTTGATTTTTCCTGAAAACCCTAAGTTGAGTCATGATGATAATTAATGATTTTGCCCAAATTGAAAGTAAATCATGATATTGGGAGGTTGAATTATACATATACAAGTTTAATTGTATTTTGGAAATATTTGAAAATTATGTTAAAAATTAACGATTGAACATTTATTAAGGATAATGTAAATCATGCTATAACATGAAATGAAATTTGGGAGAAAAGATGTGTCAATGATATGGACGACATAAATTTGGTTATGGAATGTTGAAATGGGATTCAAGAATTTATCTTGAATTATGTTAAAGTGCAAATAGTGTTGTTGAATTAAGTTGTGTTTGAATCATGTTGAGTTATGTCGGGTTGTATTAAGTTTAGGTTCAATTTAAAGAAATTAAAGGATTAATTCATGAACACAGTTAAGGTTAATCAATATGGAAATAATTATAATTCTTCAATTGAGCTTGGGTTCGAAAACCTTGATATATGTATGAGATGTAAATTTACATGTATCATGGATTTCTAATAATTGATTTCATATTTTGATGAAATAAGAATTAAGTTTTGAAAATTTATGGGTTTATGAACAATAAGCCCAATTTATAATTAAAGGAATTTTGATGTAAATGATTTAAAATGAATCATATTTTCTTGATTATTCAAGAGTTTGTATGTTTTAGACAAGCCATGTATGAACCTAAGTTTTGAAATTATTTTGAAAGCTCAATTCAAGTTTTAGAATTTGTGAATTTGGAATTGGGCTTGATATGAAGAACATGAATTGAGTTGAATTTGATGAATTTGAGATTTGTGTGTACATGCATATAAAGGATTGTCGTGAGTTTGCATATTAGAATACAAACATGCATTTCATTAAGAATTGAGGGCTATTTTGCACATGCAAGCATGGCAATGTTGAATTTCATGAAGTTGATCATCAATTGTACTATTTAAGTTGAAAATGAAGCCTATATTTCACATGCATGTATATTTCAAAACGATATGAGAATTAATTTGCATGAGCTTTGAAGTTATATGGTGGAAATATGAGTTTTATGGTATTGATTGCATTGGATGGAACCAAGTGTTGAAGCTCAAACATAATTTAAAAAAACTCAGAATTCGACCTGTTCGCTCGAGCGTGGAGAGTCCCACTCGAGCATACCTTGTTTTGCCAGACTCCTCGCTCGAGCTTCAGAAGTCTCGCTCGAGCGTAATTTGCAAGTAACCAGTACTTTAGTAGAACAAAGGGGTCCGCTCAAGCGGAGGGCCCTGTTTTAGAAATTTTGAAAAGATGTTTTATGCGTCGTTTTCCGTTCTCTTTCATTTCAAAGCTCTCTTAGGCATGCATTAAACATTGTAAATGAATTAAAGAACATGAAATGAGCCTAAGAATGTTGAACAAGCTAAAGAATGTGATGAATTGTAATATGACCCAATGTGTTATGAATTATGTAGGGTCAAGCGCAAGGACGAATCAAGCACCAGAACACTGTGAGTAATAACTTTGTAAAGTTATGTTCAATGTTAAATATTTTCTGAACATTATGATATGAAATGATTAGTTTCTGAAATGCTACGCTATGTTTGAAATTATGAAATGATTGGTTTTTGAAATGCTGCGCTATGTTTGAAATGAATGAATGATTATCTAAGATTCTGAAATGCATTCGTGGCATCTTTAACATCATATGATATGCGTCCCTTTATAGGTCATCAGAATGCCTTTATGGCCGTCCCTTTATGGGTCATCAGGTCCCTTTACGGGTCATCAGGTCCTTTTATGGGTCATCAGAATGCCTTTATGGCCGTCCCTTTATGGGTCATCAGGTCCCTTTACGGGTCATCAAGTCTCTTTACGGGTCATCAGGTCCGTTTATGGGTCATCAGAATGCCTTTATGGCCGACCCATAAAGGGTCATCAGGTCCCTTTACGGGTCATTAGGTCCCTTTATGGGTCATCAGAATGCCTTTAATGCTGTCTCTTTATGGGTCATCGAATTTGTTAGCGCTAATGGATGTACCACGTATGATCATATGCAAAATCTGAATATGAAAATGAATATGAACATGTATATGAATCTGTTTCTGATTTGGAATCTGAATATGCATAAGACTCTATTTCCGATAAGAATCTGTTTCTGGTATAAACTCTTATTCATTAAGACTCTTTACCCTGTTATTATTCACTCGGCTTTAGCTCATTGTATTATTTATGTATGTAGGTGATCAGCCGCGTGACCAGGCCTAGTGCTTTTGCCTGGACTCTATTTTGTCAGTCAACATATGTGCCTTCCGTGGATGTTCCGGATATGTCTAGTGGTTATGGCCAAGTACATAAAGTTCAAGTTTTGTTTTCTTGTTGGTTAAACAAGTCTTTGTTTATTTTGGATATAAGGCTAAGTCCGTTTTTGTCTAATCTGTATTTATATGATGACGTAAGAATGATGTGTTATTATGTATATAAAAAGTTTCAAATTTTTCCGTCTCACATAAGTCTACACAGCTCAATGGACGTTGTATATTTGTTATTTGCTTCCGCTAGCCCCTAATATTATGTATAAAATGTCTCGGAGGCCTTCGGTAATTCCAAGATTACTGGCCGGTTACGATGCTAAACCTGTAGGGGTGGGTTTGGGTCGTGACAACTACCATAACCGTGCACTCCGACACCGATTCCTCTCTCATCTCCAATCCGTCCTTAATCGATCCCTCTCTTATCCCTAATCGCCTCTCCGAAACCCCAAACACCGACCCCCAATTCAAAGATAGAGAGAAGTGTGATAGGGTTTGATGGTAGTGTCTTGGAATGAGATACGGTTTAATGATCAGAATGAGGAATATAGAGAGAGAAGAGAGAGAGTGATGGATTGATGGTAGTGTATTGGAATAAGAGATATGTTGATAAGGCTTCATCTCAACCCGTTGGATGTATATAATCCAACGATGATGGTACTGTTTGGGAATGTGTAACATGAGCCAACGGCTTTATTTTAATTTGGAAGTAAAAAAACAGCTATTTTTATTTTGTAATGAAATTTCATTTTTTTTTTATTTTTCAGTATTTTCTACAACATAATGTAATATTATTTTTGTAATGTATAATTTATTAAATATGTGGTGATATGTTTTTTGGTGGGGTCAATTATATTCATTTTTTTTTTCCAATTTTTCAATTTTTTTCATGTTTTATATTTGTTTAGTCGGAAATAATATAAATATATAACTTGTTTTACAAACAGTTAAAAAAAAGTCACAAAAGACAAAAATAAAATAAAATAAAATAAAATCACAAAAAACTTATATCCAAACAACACCTACAAACTTAGAGGAAAAGTTGGTTAAGATTTGCTAAAATAGCAAATGACCATTGGAGCACCATTACTATAATTTTGCAAAATAGCATTATTTATTGTCAAATTATAACAATAGCAACGGCATTATAGCAACAATGGTTGGAGATGCTCTAAAAGAGCACTAATGGTGTGGAAAATCAAAAAGTAAAAAAAAAAGAAGAAAAAAAAACCAAGGCCAAAATATCAAATTACATGGGATCCACACACCAATTAAGGCTATTAGAGCTCTTAATTTAGAGCTCCCAATCTTCTTCATTTATTTTTTATTTTTAATTTTTTTTTCCACATTATTAATGCTCTTTTAGAGTTCCTAAATTAGAGGGAGGTATTATTTTTGTTTTAAAAATAAATCATACCTAAAACAAACATATATATATATATATATGTTCACACATGATTTTTATATTAATACACAATCTTCTTATGATCTTTGATATTTTTAATCCTTCTTTTGTCTAATGGGCTATGAACCTTTTTCAAAGAAATGTGCGGATAGATAGATTAGTTCAACCAGATTCTAGTTCACTACAACCATTAAATAAATTAATATGTATTTTTTTAACTCAAAATTCATATCTTCTAGTTAAGAGATTCCGATTTCTAGATTAATAAATACGTGCGTTATTATATATAATAATTTCAAGTAAAAATATTTTGTCTGTGGATAAGGACTTCTGTACACCACTAATAACGAGGGTTCAATAGCTTTGATATGAAAAATGATTTGGACCTCTAAAAAAACACTTCTAATACACCTTTAATTTGTCTTTTTCTTTTCCTATTTTTGTCTTTTACTTAACTGTTTTTTTTTTTAAATCCCGAACAGCTCATTAGAGCTGTACGGCATGACCTCTAATTAGAGGTCTGCAGCAGGATTGCTTTGATATTTCTAGTTGACTTGGCTTCTTCTTTTTGTTACCTTACAAATTACATGTGATTTAATCTTAAAATTAATAATAGTTTTGAGATTGATAATATTTTAAAATTATGTATCTTATCTTATGTTTAGAATGTCTCTAAATTAAGAGGGAGAATTAATAAAGTCTTATCTATACGTTCAAATTAGAAAGGGATTAATAGCATTTTTTATTGGAACAGAGTTGCTACAGGACCCGAAATTTTCAAGTTCGAATTTGTCCCGAATCCAAAACGATATTTTTTTTTTTTTCTTTTCTTTTTTCTTTCTCTCTGTTTTGAAGATGAAAAGAGAAGAGGAAGCAGAAGTAGAAAAGAAGAAGAAGAAGAAGAACATCATCAACAACAAGATCAGCCAACAATTTTTTTTTCCCTTCATCATCTTCAGATAAGATCCACTAGGGAAAAAAAAAAAATCAACATCTTCATCAACATCATCATCAGCAAAAAAAAGAAGAAAAGATTCAGATCTGAATCTCCGATCACCGCCATCACCATCGATCTTCCTCCTCCGTCATCACCGTCTTCTTCTCTTCCTCCTCCTTCTCCCCATCTTTTCTTCTTCTTCTCTTTTCTTCTCTTCTCTTCTCTCTTTTCTCTCTCTTGCCTCTGTTTGTCTGTGTTCAAATATAAGAAAAAGAAGAAAAAGAAAAAAAAAAAAAGAAAATGAAGGAAAAAAAAACCCCAAAACGACGTCGTTTTGAGTTTCGAGCCAAACGATTTCGAGCCCTCAAACAACTTTCTTATTAGAATTGTTGGACCTCTACCACCTAGTGTAATGACTATAATTGAAGGTTATTTTGGTCTTTTAATCCTTTAATTCTGACACTTTAATCTTCTCACTCTGTGTCCATGCCTTTCCACGGGATTCAATAGAGTACCAATTATACTCGTCTTTTAAGTTTATGGATGTAGATTATTAGTGGGAAAAATATATAGATTTTCATAATTGTTATTGTACAAATTTTTTTATTAGAAATATGGATGACAAATAAAATTTATATAATATGCTAAAAAAAATATATAGTAAAATCATGTGACAATAATTATAAATTAATTTAATTTTTTATAATTAATTTTTATACACCTAAACATAAAAAGATAAGATGACTACAATATATCATCAAAATATTTTGTTTAAAATTTTCATTCCCATGTAGCATGCTAACTCTTTATATATATATATATATATGGGAGCTGTTAAGATGTGCACCTCAATAAGATGTGCACATCATATACACATATATTTTAAGCCATTAGATTTTCACAAATAAATCTCAGCCAATGAAGAATTTGATTTGGAATATTGGCAACCCCTTCAACCGGTTACTTTTTTTTTCAAATTGTTTCAGTTTTTTCCCCAAACCCCTCTGTTTTGGAGACAGCACGCAGACCCTCCGTCTTCGCCCTCGAAGACCATCACTCGAAGGCCATCCCTGCGAAGACGACCCACCATCGACTTCGCCTGAAGGGAGACAGCACGCAGACCCTCCCTCTTCGCCCTCGAAGACCATCACTCGAAGGCCATCCCTGCGAAGACGACCCACCATCGACTTCGCCTGAAGGTATGTCTCTCTCTCTCTCTCTCTCTCTGTAATTTTTTTCTCTCCCCCTTTCTCCATGTCCATTGTATGAAACCCTAGACCGCCGCAATCCCTTTCTTTGAAACTGTGAGTCCACGTTTGTGAACTCACTGGGTTTGTTTATAAAAATAGGAAAATATTAGGTTTAGGTTTTTTATGTTTGTTTGCTTTGATAGTTGTTTTGATTCCCTTCTTCGAAATCCCCTTTTGTTAACCCCCATTTCCTGTATCGATTGTTGCTGACACAACCTTATCAGTATTTTGGAGAGGTTAGCTAAAAGGTTAAATATATTGTTATTTGATTTTCTATAACTTTTTATTTATTTATTATGTATTATGAATCGTTTGTCATAATACATTATTTTTGAAAAATTTGATTTTATGTCAATCAGGCTTGACTTTGAACTTTGCATTTAGGGCCTAGGAGGTATTTGTGCTTAAGTGTGCCTCACACTTTTACTAACATTGATTTGAACTCGTAGTAGATTCACTAGTAGCCTTGCTCCTCAAATTAATTATGTCTTGTTACTCATGCAACAAATCATAAAAAGTTGGTGAACTCTATCAATTTCCCTTGCATCATTGTCTCCAATCAAAATAGAACTCCAATACACTAATTTTTTTACCTTGAATCAAGTACAACAACATTTCTTGTAATATCATGTATATTGGCCGATATTTTTTTGACCACCATTTTTTATGCCATTGATTTAACTGGCTCAATAGAACAAGAGAGCCATTGAGACAATTCCATCCTAATCTCATATATATTTGGAAAACAAACATTGGTTATGGGTTTTTTATGTTTGTTTGCTTTGATAGTTGTTTTGATTCCCTTCTTCGAAATCCCCTTTTGTTAACCCCCATTTCCTGTATCGATTCTTGCTTCCCATTCTTCAAAGTGCCCCTTTCACGTTTGTATATATAGTAGAAGGATTGCGAAGCTCATATCGTGAGAAGGATTAGCTATGGTTTTTGCTGCAAAGAGAGAACCTGAAGAACATAGACAACATGACCACAATATGAAGAGAGATTGAACACAAAATACTTAAAACCTTTGAGCCAAGAAAGGTGAAGTGTTGTAAGAGTTATCCAATTTTGGGTATTTATAAGATTTATGAGAATGTTGTATTGGTTCAAGGAATCTTCATAGTCAGATTACTTGGTATGACAACTATGAATGATTATGTGAAAATCATTTATGCACTTGGATTTACTTTTTGATATCCTTAAAAGCTAGGAATGTTCGTGGAAAAGTCTACTTTTAGAGAGATTTTGTATATTTCATGACAAGAATAACATGCGCGACAATGAAATTTTTGAAAATTTAAGCCTTAAATAGAAGCCCACAACACAAATTAGGCTAAGGACATAGTAGCAGTCCTTGAATTCAAAAAACTATGGATGTATTCAAAGTTGTTGTCTTCTCATTTATTTATTTATTTACTTTCCTTTTGTATGTAACTTAGCCTCTTTTTCTTTTTCTTTTTTAATTGTTTTCTAGTGGTAATCTGCTTTGCAAGTTGTCAAAAAGGTAGACCTACTTGGATTTTTCAGAGGAATGACACATTGACTTCTTGAGAATTTAGTTTAACCATAAAATGAACATACATGAACCTTTTATCTCAAGTTGGTGATAAGTATCTTATTCAAAAGTAGTACTATAACTGTTTCTAGAAACATAATTTAACACTTCAAATACTTTCTACCCACAATTGTGCCCTCCATTTAACATCGCATGTTTGTGTTTGCTTTTTGATTATTTGTATCGATTGTCAATGTAAAGAGTGTTTTTTTAGTTGTTTGCACATATTATATGCATAGTAGAGCCAAAGGCGACATTAATTTTCATGATGATGATCACATCATAATGAAAATTTTATGTTAGCTATGAAATTTGGATTTATCAAGGAAAGGGAAATATTGAAACAAATAAATATTTTTGACTTTATTTTCGTCTTTTCCTTTTCTTTTCCTTTGTTGGCCTCCACATATAATCAATGATCCGAACATAATCTTAAAGTTTTCGTATTTGTATTTGCATATCCTGCATTAAACTGTTTTAGGAAGTAAACTTGTTTTTGCCTGAGAAGATGGTTATACTTGTATATTTTTTTTACATCTTCTTGAATATACAAGTTATGAAATTCTTAAGTTCTATTTACAATAAAGTACCCAAAACAGTGTGTCAAATCTGTTACAGAAAAAAAAAACACCAGATTAAGAAGGGCCTGCCATTATTTTATTTTATAGTAGGTAGAAGGGCCTACTGCTAATATACATATAATTTACAAATATGTGTTTTGTGTCTAGATGCATCACCATATTTGTTGCAAATTAGTTTTCTTTCTTCATGTGTTAGTTCAGCATTGGTTCACTGTTAAGTTATTAAGATTAGGACTCTAAACCAACCGAGTTGACCTAATAGTTGACTTGAGAACCTAACGAATTTTAAATTGTATTTAATTTAATAAGTTGGTCACAACCCATTGTGATATTCAGTTATAACCCAATGTGGTGTTCATCACGATTCATTATAGTGACTTTCTTTTTAATAAAAATGGTATTTGGAGGATTTTGACCATTGTGATATTTATTTTTTCATGCACATTCACAATTATTGACCAGTACCACATGTTGTTAATTCTTTGAAGGATCTCATCATGCTTCATCCTTAGACAACATAACTCCTCCTGCAAGAGTTTTGCTGAGGTTCTTGATTTGGCATTTGAAAAACAAGACAAAAGAGAATTAGGAGATGAAGAAAATAATAATGCTGCACTATGAGAAGGAAACTCATAAGTTTGCCATAATTCACAAGGAAATTCACTGTGCTCCCTTAAAATTTTAATTCATATAAAATTTTGTCTCATTTTTCATCTCTTTTACACTAAATATAAAATTTAGCATTGATAATCGATATGTCTATACAGTATCTATCAGCTCCGATTGCTTTCGCCTTAATAAAAAGGATGTCAAAATATGAATTGAATCGGTTTAGGTTTTTGATGTTTGTTTGCTTTGGTAGTTGTTTTGATTTCATATATATATACATATATACACTTCAAATTTGGCTTAAGTGTGTGAAATCTGATTTGTGGGTGATTGAATTTTGTACTCATGTAACTGATATGAGACTGTAATTTTTTATTTGTTTATTGAAATCTGTTATGTTTGTAACAATTACTCTTGTGCTGGCTTGTTTTTCCTATTAGAAAGAAAATTACAGTGGTTTGGGATGTATTACCTTTAGCAATTGTTTGGGAATTGTGGAAAGTGAGAAACGAATGGATTTTTTGATGTTATTGTGACTTAGTTGAATATCCATTTAGTTATTTTTGTTTTTTTTTTCATCAAAAGCGTTAAAAAATTATCTGAAATTATTTCATTAAATCTCATGAAGGGAGAGTTATTTCTTTTAGCAAATTGAGAACCAATACAGTAAATCAAAATTTCATGGGAAAAAAAAAAAGAAGAAGCATTGGAGATGGGCCTGATCAAATTTGATGAAAAGGGGAATTTTGGATAAGAGGAAGGTGTTTAAAAAGATTTTACTGAAAGGATTTGAGTAGTTCATATAAAATCAAGTTTTTTTTACTCAAATTTGAAATCAAATTAGTTGAAAGAATTGGTGAAAGGTTGGAGATGCTCTAAAATGGTTTATGAGTTACCTTGGAGGCGATGAAATGCCAAAATTTGATAGGACTAAGGCCTACATTAGAAAATCTACAAGGTATTAACAATATAATAAAAGTTATGAAATGATGAGATTTTTAACAGTGTATGAGGACACCAATGTCTTACAACTATTTTTGGGATTCTATGTTTGAGGAGCAAATTATTTGTGCAAAGTTCATAGAAATTTAATTTAGCTACCAAGTTGTTATGATTTGAACTTGTAATTGACCGTGCAAAAGTAAAAATAGGGATATCTATAACTAGTGGTGTGATTTGTAGAACGTGTGTATCTTAATGTGTTGAAATAAAGTAGCAAGACGGATAGTTAAAAAGTAAGTTTGTGATGATCGGTATAGGTTGCTTGCATTAGGCTAGGTAGACAAGCATGCATTGTAGGCATAAGATCAGTCTAAGTGTGATGCTTGTCTTTTATACGAGCCTTGCTTCTTGGGCTCGAGCCTTTGTTTTTTTAAGCTGCAAGGTTTTCTTGTAAGCTGCATTCCTTGATCTTCGAAGTGAGTCTTAATCCATAAGCCTCAACAGCCTTTTAAATTGATTGTGACATTGTTTGAAAATAGGAAAATATGTATTAACAGTGAACATGGAGGTAATGCATCTTTTGATGATATGGCTAGCAAGGTAGGCAATAGAAAGCGCGCTTGCCTAGTAACATCATAATCATATGAGCATTTTTTTTATGGGATCATCCACTTCTTTGTTCCACCATTTAGTGTTGTAAAAAAATGGCATGAATTAAAAATTGTCTAATTTCGTCTATTTTCGTTTCTATTCACAATTCCTATTCAAATTCAATATTCAAGCATAACCTATCAGTACTTATTGTTTAATTGACTCGCATTACATGGTGTACTAAACTATTAAATTTTGTCATTTTTCCCTTGTTTTTCCTTTTTGCCCATAAATGCAAGATTCAAATACAATCTAAAGGTATTTTTGTTTAATTGACTCACATGGCATGGGGTTCTAAAATCTGTTAAATATTTTTCGTATATAGATTCTTTCTTTTCTCGCCATAATCATTACTTTCCTTAACTATTGTCTTCTTTACTAACTCAATTTCGATGTTTTGTTTTTGTTTGTCATAGGTCCTCAATTACTCCATCTTAACGTCAAAATAAACCTATACCTCCGACATCCCTTCCTTCGTAGCGGTTGGATTAGCAGGTATGCTTTTTAATTTATTTGGTTTTAATTAATAGCAGGGCACTGGCGGGTGTGCTATTTTATTTATTTGCTTTTAATGAATAGCAGGGCACTGGCGGGTGTGCTATTTTATTTATTTGCTTTTAATGAATAGCAGGGCACTGGCGGGTGTGCTATTTTATTTATTTGTTTCATTTTAATTGATATTAGGGTACTTGATTCTGTGTTTTTGAAATTTTTTGCTTTGAATTGGTAGCAGGGCACTGGCTGGTGTGCTTATTTATTTGTTTGTTTTAATGAATAGCAGGGCACTGGCAGGTGTGCTATTATATTTATTTGTTTCATTCTAATTGATTGTAGGGTACTTGATTCTGTGTTTTTGAATTTATAGCAGGGCACTGGCTGGTGTGCTTATTTACTTCTTTGATTTTAATGAATAGCAGGGCACTGGCGGGTGTGCTACTTTAGTTATTTGTTTCATTTTAATTAATAGTAGGGTAATTGCTTTTGTGTTTTTTAATTTATTTGTTTTGAATTGATAGCAGTGCACTGGCTGGTGTGCTTATTTATTTATTTGATTTTAACGAATAGCAGGGCACGGGCGGGTGTGCTATTTTATTTATTTGTTTGATTTTAATTTATAACAGAACACTGGCAGGTGTGTTTGTAATTAATTAATTTTATTTTAATTTATAGTAGGGTACTTACAGGTGCTTTTTTATTATTGGCATATAATTGATAGCATAGCACGGACTGGTGTGCTTATTTGTTCATTTTCTATAAAGAAGTAATAATTGGTAGCACAATATTGGCGGGTGTGGTTTTTTTGGTTTTTTGTTTGGTTTTAGTTGTTAGTAGGGTGCTTGCAGACATGTTTGAATTTTTTTTTAAATTGATTGCAAGGCACTGGCAGGTGTGCTATTATATTTATTTGTCCTGGAGATGTAAATTATAGCAGCGCAATGGCATGTGTGTTTTTTAGTTGACTTGTTTCGTTTTAATTGCTAATAGGGTACTTAGAAGTGTATATACAATGGATGAACCTGAAAGTAGTAGGCCTGAAGAGGTCAATACTGAAATTGATGATCAATTTGCTCTAGATGGCAAGGATGATGTTGTTGATGTGAAAGAAGGGTTAGCTTCCCAAACCTATGATAGTTTACGAATGCTTACTAAGGAAGATGTGTTGCAAATGAAATTCAATTCAGAGGATGATGCTTATACTTTCTACAATGCATACGCTAAGGTCATCGGTTTTAGCGTACGAAGAAGTAGAAAAAGAATTACTGGAGACAACAAATTTGTAGAGAGTAGGAAATGGGTTTGTTCAAGGGAAGGTGTAAGAGAAAAGAAATACTTGCAACGTGTGGAACGGGTAAGAACTCCTAGGGCAGAAACTAGACTTTTTTGTAATGCCACATTTCGTGTGCGTTATGACAAGACAGCTAGGAAATATGTTGTGACCCACTTTGTAGGGGAACACAACCATCCGTTGGCAGCACCACACTGCGTCCCTTTTCTTTGGTCGCATAGGTTTGTAACAAGTGCAGACCAAGCTCAAGCAAAGGCCATGCGCAATGTGGGTATGAAAACGAGTCAGATCATGGATTTTATGGTCCATCAGTCAGGGGGTTATGAGAAGGTGGGCTTCATTCATAGAGATTTGCACAATCAATTCCAAGCTGAGCGCAAAGTACAACTCGCAGAAGGGGATGCAGAGGGTGCGTTAGGATACTTGTCAGCTAAATTAGATGCAGATCCATTATTTTTTTTCAAATACAACGTCGATAAGGACAACCGGTTGGACAAGATTTTCTGGGCAGATTGTAGGTCTCGAATGGATTATGCTGCATTTGGTGATGTATTGGTATTTGATACAACTTATCGTACAAATGCATATAAGAAGCCATTTGTAATTCTAGCTGGCGTGAGTAACCATTTCATGACAACTATATTCGGATGTGCTTTGTTGCCTGATGAGACAATGGAGACATACACGTGGGTGCTGGAAATGTTAATGGAGGCCATGGATGGTAAAAGACCCATCTCCGTTGTAACAGATGGTGATAGGGCAATGCGTCAGGCAATCAAAAGAGTTATTCCAAACTGCAGACATCGTTTATGTTCTTGGCATCTGGAGAAAAATGCCTCAACAAATGTCCACATACCAGAATTTACAACTGATTTTGCACAGTTGATGTTGAAGAAATGTAAAATTGAAGAGTTTGACAATGCCTGGGCTGCTATGGTGAAACAGTACAAGTTGGAGAACAATAACTGGGTGTCGGATATTCATCTGAAGCGTGATAATTGGGCTGAGGCATATCTCCGTGGTCACATGTTTGCTGGAATGAGGAGCACTCAACGTGTCGAGGGTATAAATGCATATTTCAATATATTCCTAAACCAAAAGGTTAGGCTGTATGAATTTGTAGCGCAGTATGATAGGGCTCTTGCTAGAATGCGTGTTAATGAGGCAGAAACAGAATCTAAAACAGAGAATAGTTTCCCGGTTTTGACTACGCCATTGAGGAGTTTGGAGAAACATGCAGCTGAACTCTTTACTCGGAAGATTTTCTCATTGTTTCAACATGAAATCAGGAAAGAGGGTAAATTGTTTGTGATGGAAAGAGTTCAGCTTGAGGATCATCGCACCTACCGTTTTGGTGAGTACAAGTCACCAACATGCACGTGGACGGTTGAGTATTTTCCAGCTAATATCACAATGAAATGTTGTTGCTTGAAGTTTGAGTCGTTTGGCATCCCTTGCTGCCACATGATTGCTGTTATGAAATCTGAACAATTAATGTGTATTCCACCGAGTTGTGTCTTGCAGAGATGGACAAGACGTGGTAGGTCAAAGTGTCAACAACCAAGTCTTACCCAAATTTGTAGCACCCTAACACAGACAGCTCGGTTTGGTATACTCAGCTCCTGTTTTAGTGAAATGTCATATTATGCCTCACACGCGGACAAAGATTTTGAAGAGGCAAGGGAAATAGCTTTCCAGCTGACATCGCAGATGAAAAAACGTTGGGCAATGAGAAAAGAATGTAACGCCGAGGCTGGGGACAAAAATATTGCACCCAAACTATATGGCGTTGGTGATCCGAATGTAGTGAAGACCAAAGGGAACCCCGGAGGGACATCTTCTATGGGTAAACCTCCAAAACCAAGGCGGTGTGGGTATTGTAGGTATGGTACTTTCATTGTATGACCTTTTAATATCCTGTTACATGCATATGATTATTAAAATCGTTTATGCATTATTTGCTACTGTAGGAGCATCGGACACACGAAGCGGACGTGTAAAAAATTGGCTTCAAGTAGCCACAGAGAGGGTAGCAACTCAGACAGTGAACCATTCATGAACACAGAGTTGGATCCCCACACGGATGATATCGATGAATTGCCAATTTATCCAAATGATCCACTGTAGTTGACTTTCATGATGAGGCTTACAGTGATCGAAACATTGTTTTTACAAGGAGACATTAGTGGCTAGTAGTTATGTTTTGTTAATGTCTTAGTTGTTTTAATCTTAGGCATTCTTAATAAATTTCGTAGTTTGGAGAATAATTTTGAAAATAAAGGTGAAAACATTCAAAATTTGTTTGATTGCTGATAAAATAGGGAGTTGCTCATGCCATTACTTTACAAACAATCACTGTTAATAATACCGAACTGTCTCTATTTCTCTTTTGTAGATTTTTTTAATTGTCTGTTTGCTTGGTAAGCAATGGTGGACATTGCTGTTAGGTGACACATAACTATGCTTATAGTGGAATGGTATGGTATCGATGTATAGGTATAATAAGAGATGATGGAGATGTGCATTGTCAAAATATAAACAACTTCATCACCCAACAAAAAATTTAGTAACATGAACCCAACTTGTCATTCAAACAATAGCGTACCATTAAACCAACTTTGCAAATGTACTTCCTTAAAACTAAAAGCATCTAAGAAAATTTTGGACTTGAGGCTGTTGATGCAGTCAAATTAGGACTTGAGCTTATTTGGCTATTTGCTCACACAAGAGATCCGAATCATGGAATAATCTTCATTTTAAAATTTTATTTATATTTTATTTAATTTCATTATTTAAATTTAATATATATATTATTTAATTTCATTGTTTGATTATTATTATTTTTAAAAACAAATTTATTTAAAATTTTAATTAAAAAAATAATGTATATTTCTATTGATATTTTATTTATTTAATTTCTTAAAAATAAATTTATTTAATTGTGTAAAAAATAAAATAAAATAAATTTTTATTTAATCTAATTAAAAATAATTAAAATATTAAAGATATATTTAATATTGCTATTACTTAGTAAATAATTAAAAAAAAATAAAATAGTGTTTTATTTATTTATTCTATCCATTCCATCTAACCAAACGTTAAATTTACTAAAAAAAATTATTTTCAAATATGTAATCTCATAAAAAAATAAATGCAAGATATATATTCAACGCAACCAAATAATCTGGAGATTCACTCAAGTCCTATGATTCTAATACCTGTATCTCTTGCTGCCATTGGTGGCACTACCTCAGTCTGCCATCCTCCCACCGGTGTCGCCCTACTCCGACGCCGTCATCGTCCCACTGACGATCATTCGAGTAGAAGGTGCAGCAAATCCCGATCAGAGCTATATGAGGGTCTCTCTCTCTCTCTCCCCCCTCTCTATTTATGAAAAGCTCATACTTTCTACTTGTCTTGGCAATGCCAAGAGATGATGAGAGACTTCCTAGTTTATGCTTGAAAATTTCAACTTTTCTAGAGTAGACTTGATCAATCTGTCTATATCTCAAATGTAAACTGAGAATATATTATATTTAAACTTTCTGAGAACAATAACTCTTGCCTATTCACTTTCTGAGAAAATATCTCTTGCCTATTCCATAAGTCTGATATAGACCTATAAAATGGTTACCCACATCAACCAATTGTACGCAACACATGGCGTGAGACTTGTCTGGTTACCAGTACTTCTAGTGCTCATTCTATGTGCAGCTACTTATGTGGCACTTCTAAATTTCTCTGTGACATTATATCACAAAATTCTCGGATTTTCATGTAGTCGTCTTTTCATGTTTTTGGTGTTTCATGCTATATGCGTCGTTATTGTCAAAAGTTACAGCCCATCATCTACTGATGTACTTGATCCATTCTTGCCTGTCCTCCACTTTCGTTATGGAGTAGAGGAAGAGCACACCGAATACACAGACAGTACCTATGAGGAGCAGAGCAGCCAACACGGCAGCAAGTACAACGACAATTACAATGATGACGATGACAAAAATATATAAGCCATTTATCATGGTTCGGATGGTTACGATGAAGAAAATGATGACAATGGTAGCGATGGTGTTGTTGGTTAGGATGATGATAAAGACGAATTTAACAATGATTTGGAGAGCAGAATTGAGGGATTCATCGACAAGGTCATAAAAGGATGGAAGGAAGAATTGTTAAGAGAGAATCTTCACAACGGTTATGGGATTAACAGATTTGGAATGAAATACTGTACATTAATGTTCTATAGTATAGCAAGTTTCACTTTTGTGTTTTGTAACTGGTTTTCTATACCTATTTCATTTCTTCTTTTCAAATCTAAACTTCACCTTTTTTGGTTGGGAATTTAGGGTCTACAATTGTTATCTTTTTCATTTTCCTAGATGTGTTCACTTTTAGGGACGATTAAACGTGCACCATTGCTTTGCACCACACAAAAGAACTGTTGTAATTTTTTGTTTTCTAATAAATATATAATAGTTTCTTGTGTTACTTGACCCATCTTAAAGAGTAAATTTTCTGTAAATAAAACGCTCGCCAAACCAGAAACAATCTTTTCAGTTGTTGATAATGTTCCAGCTGAAGTTTCTATTTTTCCCCAAATATGGACGAAAAATGTCCTAACAGTACAGTTAAAGTGACTATATAAGGCATGTGAACACTCCTAAAGTGACTCAGTTCCTTCTGCTGCTTCTGAGGTATGTGAACACAAAATGGCATTATATTTGTTTTTTATATAGGTGTCTTCTAAGAAGTTTCTATATAAGGGTGCAATTGAGGTTAGTAGTTGAACACACAAACTTAGAAGCTCTTAATTGTATTGGAACACTATTGGATTAAATTTAAATTTGATTGTACTATTGTATGGTATCAATCCACTCCTAGCCGTTAGTGCAATTTGAATGAGATGAACTCTCTTTCAATTTCTGACTGTGCTTTTGAATGAGATGAACTCTCTTTCAATTTCTGACTGTGCTTTTATTACGCATTAATAAAAAGAACTTAATTTCAGAAATAGGAGCCAGCTGGTATTGTTGTTCTGCCAATTTTTTTTTCCCCTGAAGCATGTGCTCTTTCTTGTTAGTTCTTATAGCAAGTTCCCATGTTAGATTTTTTGTTTTACTTTCTTATATCTTGTAGTTAGTTTTTGCACAATAACTATTGCTTATCTACTATTTTTTGTGTTAGGCTTCTACTCGGGAATCTGTGGAAGTTGTCCGTGATTATTGGGTAATATTCCTTGATTCAGAGCAGCAACTAATCAAACTTGAAGATGCCACGGAAAAAGACAACAAAAAAACCGAGTAAAGGAAAAGCGGAAGCTCCTCACGTTGACCTTGGTATTTTTGCTAAACGGGCTATTACGGTAGAGCGGGCTGTCAAGTTGAAGGAGTTA
The DNA here is from genome assembly GCF_055761805.1 of Camellia sinensis. NCBI lineage: Eukaryota > Viridiplantae > Streptophyta > Magnoliopsida > Ericales > Theaceae > Camellia > Camellia sinensis. The sequence goes on along the minus strand of NC_138963.1, from coordinate 179,714,932 downwards.
ACTCATACTGATATTCCAGCAATTGTGGGCCACCTGCATATCCAAAACCTAATCGAACGGGAAGGGAAGGCTAATGTCAACCTGGTACGGGAATTCTTTGGTAGCATACAAAAGCCAACTGATACAGAGAACTTGATTCTGAAAACAAAACTGAGGGGGAAAGATGTGGTGTTTTCTGCGGATTGCATATCAAAATTCTTAGACATTCAGCGACCAACACATGATGACAAAACACAATATCCATACCTTCCTGGTGTTGACCTTCCTAATGAAGCCCAAATTGTTGATGATTTGTACATTGAAGGAGTCATACCACAAGACAAGTATCATGTAAAGTTCCTGAAGCCTGACGTTGCCGTTCTTCATCTTATCTTGTGGTACAATCTTGACCCAAGGGGGGTGAAATCCACTTTTGACCATGAACGAGCACTCATGTTGTATGCTGTCCATAATTTCAGCCCTCTAGATGTTCCGAAGATAATTTGGCAAGTTGTGGATTCTGTCGCAAAAGCTAACAATCCACATGCAGCATTACCATTCGGCCTCCTTGTGACTGATATGCTACTTGGGCTTTGTGTACCGACTCGACCAGATGATGAATGGAAGGGGCAGATGAGCCACATAGGTCGTGGAACGTATGGGAAAACACAAGGGCAAAGTCGAAAGCACCGTGAAAGACAAGATCCTACTTCATTGGAGAGCATATCAACTCGTTTGTACGAGGCTGTGTCCATGTTGAACCGGATGGAGTTGCAGCACAAGAAAGACATGAGGAAGGTCAAGTTAGAGCTAAAAAAAATGCGGAAAGCCTTTTGTGGTGAAGATTTTGAGAATTCAACTAGTTCTAATGATAGTGAGCAGGAATCTAATGGGTCCAACCATGATGACAGCCAACAAATGGACACAGACAATGATGGTTGAACAAAGTTTGCAAGGCCAATGATTTAGCTGACACTGTTACTTTTTTTTGCAAACAGTGTTACTTTTTGTCCCATACTTTTGCGAACAGTGTTACTTTTTGTCCCATACTTTTGCGAACAGTGTTACTTTTTGTCCCATGTATTTTGAAAAAAAAATTGAAACAATGTTAGGATTCATGGATGGCTTATGTGATGGACAACATTTGGATGGTTTATGTCAACAATATTATTTAGTATGATGCTTCGACATTTTTGATAGACATGTCCAATTATAAATTTTTTTTTTTGGTTCAAATCCAACGATGTATGTATAGCTTGCTGAAATTTATGGATACCAATTGACTACACAGTTGATACATCGATTCCAAAACTTAGTATGATATTTATGCACGGAATGTGATTAACAACTATAATTCCTTAGATTTCTTAGACGTTCTTTCTTTCTAAGTCGTTGAAGGGTACATTAGGTGTTGCTTACTAGCAAGAAAATGCAGGTCCTCTGTTGCTTTTTTGTAGCAAATACTGTCATTGTTCTTGGTGTTTTTAAAATTTGCAAAGAACTACCTTTGCGCGCCTTCTAAGTGGGGAGATGAAATGAATTATCACTTTCTCTGTATTAACAATATATTTTTTATTTAATTTTTTTTTGTATTGTTCATTTTATGTGTTTTCTTAAACGTAAAATTTAGAAAATTTATTAGTTATTTTGTTACTCTGCCAAGGACTAGTCCTATTACACTCTTGTCATTTGAAATGTGTACATGATAGTATTCACTAATGGCACAATTTTAGTTGGACATGAACTGATTAAGCAACAAAAATTATTTTGTACTATATATGTAGCAATGCATGGACTCGTTCTCCAGTTTTTAAAACAGTTTCCCCACTAACATTTGGTACATGTGTGTAATTTTTGATGGATTGTAAATGTAACAACCAAGATTAATGTGGTACAGTTAAATATCACAAATAGTGTCATCACCCCAATCTTGAGCAACAATATAAATTCCATACAAATTGAAACCCAAAAAATAATATGTTTTTTCAATCGTCCACAAAATACTACCAAACTGGGTTACTTTAGTCATCCATGTTTCTTCAACCATCTAATATGTTCATAATTGTGAATAAGCATAGTGGCAAAAGTACGGTAAGGCGAATCAATCTTTTTCAAACAGCCATGTTTACAATCAAACTTTTTTTTTCGTTGTAACCTTCCGGAGCCTAGAGTACCTGTTACAAAAGAAATTGCATTCAGTAAGTAATCAGCTGAGTTTATGAAGGGCATAAGTTGTTCATGGTTTGGGGACGCACCTCTCTTTGTATTGTTCAAGCCTATTCATAACCTCAATGTAAATACGGTTGGACGAATCGTTCACTAGGTCAACTAGTAGCCTAAACCTTTCCAGTTTATCAAACTAAGGAAACAAAACAAAAAAATTTCCATCAACAATACCATCATATGACATTGTAATTGCAATAGTGTAATTATGTGGTTAACATTGAACAGTCACCTTGTGTACGCCGGTCGGCATAACAACACCTTGCATGTACTTCATGACAAACATACCACAGTCGTAGCTTCATGACAACATACATATGAATGTCAAACTTGTGTGTAATGTTAATAAGAAAGCCAAAAATGAATAGCGAATGAAAAAATTTTAGAATACCTATCGGTTTTATGTTGGAGACAAGCGTCTTTCAACCTCTCTAATTCGAACTCCTTCACATTTGCAACATAAAGGTCTCCAAAATATTGTTGCAATAACAAATGCATTGTTTGAACCTATGCATGAATGTTGTAAGATAGATGCAGCTGATTGTTTTTTTTCTTTAAAAAAATAAAATAAAATAAACGACTTACCAATTTCCTTGCCATTAATTCACGACGTTTGTCATTTGTGAGGCTGGGACTCGAGTCAAATATATAAGCCATGCGATGTGCCATATCTATGTTGACACAAAACCAATGTTCTTCATGGTCGTTCACCGGAATATATATCTGAGTGACAATAATAAAAAAAGGGTCATGCAACGTTGCCCAACCAGTTTAGAAAATTTATAAAAAAAAAATAGTGACGACGTTGATACCCTAAAAAACTTAATAAATAATAAAAATATTAGTAAAATGGAGGGGATATTTAAAATAATCCTGTAAAATGGAAGAATGCTTGACACATTACTTCTTGACAGGCATGAAGCTTCCCAGTGTATCGAGACTCCCCAAAAAATTCGTCACATAGCTTTGCATGGTCCGCCCCATTGATAATATGTTGCTACAATTGATAATGCACAAGTATACATCAATAAGTATACATGAATAACCAAACATAAACATGACACACTAGACTACTCACCGATACATATGTGGGAAAGTACCACGTCCTATGACACTTATCGGGGAAGAGCCTCCTTTGTGCGTTTGTCAATTGTGCTACAACTAAATTAATAATCTGAAATACATGCATCAAATAATAATTTGAAACCTATATCCTTAAAAATGACTTCACATAGCAATATTGATGCATGAAATGAACACTTACGGAACCACAAATCCATGTTTTTGGTTGTAATGAGCACAAATCGAATCGGGTGGCAAATTCAACCGGCGTGTAAAACAACTCCATGACCACAATATCCTCACTGCATCATGTACAATTGAAGAGTTTCACTTATTGGTGATAGAGAGGAACATACAAACGCAATAAAATTACCTGCTTTCCAAATCCTTATCGAAACAATAAGCCTTAACAATTTGCTCCTCAGCAGATAAAGGACATGGCCTCACAATTTGTGTAGTCGATGACTTGTGAATTTAACCGAACACATAAACAATAAATTGTCATACTTCTTGCAGTGCAATAAAATAAGGGGATTGGAGATCAAGAACAATAATGAAATTAGTAATAACCTCAATGGCAGTAGCAGATGCTTCAAAATTGAGGCCAAGTAGTTTTCCAAGTAAGTTCAAACTCTAAAACAAATTACAACGAACAATAAATAATAAATAATGAAAAATCCTAAAATATATTTATAGGAATAGCAACATTGTATAACACATATATTATGTACATGACTTACTTGATCAAACTTATCCTCCTTTGTATCGAGAGATGAATCTGATTCATCTAAATGAAGCTTTGTCTTGGTTGGTACTTTCTGAGTGGCTTTCCTTTTCTTACCAGCAATGGCTGTAAAAGGTGAATGTATGTCCACCCGCGCATCCGAATGTTGAGTGCAAGGTCCGCCATATGGACCAATGGATGAACTAGATTCATCAATAAGTTGGAGTTTTGGGATTTTCTTTCTTCGATTGTTGTTCAATCTTACCTTGATTTTGTTCTTCGCTTGTTTGGTTTGCTCATGAAGATGGGCATCCAATTGCAAGTTGGATGGTGTGAGCGGGATTCTATTTTCCTCCATGTTCTCTAATGCTACCACAACATTAGGTTTTGGCGGGAGTGTATTGTTCTCATGTTCAACTGTAGGTACAACCGTAGATTCAACCACAACATTAGGTTTTGGCACGAGTATAGGGCTGACATGTTCCACTATAGGTACAACTGTAGATTCTACCACAACTCCAGGTGCAACTATGCCAGGTTCACATTTACAATGGCTGTGCCCCGCTTCCTGTTGTTTTGACATTTGCAGTGGCTCACATTTTTCCATGACCTTTGGAATGGAAGAATTAGTTATTCCACTTTTAACAATAACAACTAGTTCTTCCAAAACACTTTTCATGTCACAAACAGTCGTCTCAATTTTTGAAATCCGAATATCATTCATATTTTTCATTTCCTCACTTTGTACAAATGGTTGCATTGGCTCGTCAACAACAAAATTAACATCAACCTATTTATAGACACATCGTAAACAATTTAGTTTTCCATTTCAACATGAAAAATAACAAACAAAAACCAAACATAAAAGAAGGGCTACGCTAAGGATGACCTCCTCATTCTGGTAACCTCCTGATTTTTGGAATAGTTTCAGTGTCGCCTTTATTTCTGCATCACCCCAATAAGCCAAGGAGGGGATCGAACGAGCACGACCAGCATCACAACCACTAGGAGCAACACGATCAAAGTAAAACAACTGCATCAAAAAAATGTATTAATTTAACATGTACTATGTAATGAAAAAGGCATTGAAGTCAAGTATTTCTAACAAAACAATTTGTAATTGGTTAGGAGCATACCATTATAAGAAATAAGCATCCATTTGGTTGTGAGTGACTTTTCGAATTGTACTTGCATAAACCACGAACAAAGAATTGAAGAGTGAACTTTGACCAATTATAATCCTTCATGCCATCCACATTCTGAATGAGGTGAATGAATGATTGTTTAACAACATCCTTTGTGGTTGGGCATAAGAAGGCACCTAACATGTATAGGGCAAATATCCTCATAAATTCCTCTCCAGCTCCCTCTGTTTTGGTCAAATACTCTCTCAAAGCATTCAGTTTGATAGGTCCTTGGACAACTCCAAGTTCTTTAAATAGCTTGGGAAATGCTTGTGAGGAATTTTTTAGTTCTATTGTTTTGCCTTCGGCAGGAATGCCCAATAACTTGTGAACGTCTAGTTCAGTAAGGAGGAGTCGGCGCCCATGAACATTCAACGAACAAGTTTTCGGATCAAATTTCTGAACCAACCATTCGCAGAGGTCATGATCAAGCTTGGTACATCTGAGATTCAAGAGCCCTCCTAACCCACTACTAGTAACTGCTTCACGTTGTTCCATGCTCAATCTTCTTATTATTTTAACAATTGATCTCAAGGCAATTCGTGTTTGGAAATGCCACTGACAAAGAATATAGTGGGTATTAGAATAATTTAAGAAAGACACTTTAAATAACTTCATAATAGTGTGTGAATCAATTTCTGTGAGAAATATGAAAATACAAACATGTTATTACAATGTGTGAAATATGTCATAATAAAACAATAAATTGTTGTTCTCTTTGTATTTCACCTTTCTTGGTTTTGTGGGAAGGGGACCTTCGCACTTGGCTTGCTTATCAACAGTCCACATGTCCATCTCTTTGTACTCCTTGTCTTGCTTCTGCCGGGTTCTCCATTCATGTCCTATGTCCTTCTTCATATACATTGCCTCAAAAGTAAATATAAGTGATGCAAGTAGAACATAAAAGACAAAGATAATATAAAATATGTAAACAGTATGTGGTAGGTAGGCAATGTGCAAACCGTGTCGGTAACTGTTATTTGTGCTTCTTGCATGCTTTTGTTTTCATCTTTGCTACAGGTTCAACCAAATGTATAATAAGGGCTAATATTTAAACCGAACATAAAACATGTATTTAAAATCATACATTGAATAGTGTGAAGAAATAATACTTGTAGAAGAAGAAAGCTGGTGTAAATCGTTTGTGTATGCAAGGTTTGTTGCTTCCTTCGCTCATTGTGTATTGTTATATATTATCTACATAAGCAAAGGTGAAATAATCATATGAGACAAAATCAAGTTAGTAAATGCAAGAAAAGTATACACACCAAAAGACAAATAATAATAAACACAACCCCTTCCTTTTTTGAGAGATATATACTATGAATACAAGAAAAGCAATGTACTGATTAGTTGTATTTAGTTGACGCAATAATACAAGCACACACTAGTTGTAGCTGATGACTTGATGGGGACTGTTACTACCGTCTCATGTTTTCTCTAATTTCATGTATTGAAGAACATCTAGTCCTTAAAATGTAGCAGACTGATGACTTAATAACAGTAAATCCAAGCACAAGCACACTGAGAGTTAAAATGTTGCACGTCATGTTCTGTGGCACCAAATGCCAAAATTCTATATTCTATTTTCTATTTCATCTCAAAAAGGGAAAGAGAAGGATGAGGAGGAAAGAGAGAGAAAAGAATAGGATTTTAAATTCCATTCTCCAAGTACAACATTTTGGAATGCATCTTCAAAGTGATCTTTCCCATCCCTCTCCATTTTTTAAGGGAAAATTAGTGAAAATCCCATGGCATTAACTTGTTCCCATGACTTCTTTGTTAATCTGTAAAGTCCCATTTTACAAATCGTTTGGAAGCTTAAATAGGTCCCATTTTATAAATTTCTGGAAGTTAGAATCACTTTATTTGTTTGTTAGGTATAACAAATTCATCATGGTACAATTGGACACCCAGAAAAAATAACAAAAAAAAAAAAATTTGTTAAAGATTGGACTATTTACATCATCACATGGCGACCAACGAGGGACGCAGTGGATACCCTTTTTGCCTTGCTGACTTCGGTGAGTTGATTATGGTGAGAGTGGCATTTTGGATCAATGCTCATTTTAAGGGGTGTTCTTATTCAGTCCAGGATCTGCAACTTGCAGCAAATCAGGTCAAATAATGTTTAAAGTACAGGTGGTGTTGCTGCTGGTTCAAGTTGCTGTGGCTAGATGCTGCTGTTGCTTCTCTGTTTTGGGCCATTTTGCTGCTGCTAGTTGATACCAATTATATGTAGCTTAGGGGATTGTTGTGGGTACCTTAGGGGACTGCTACGGCTGAGTTGTTTTGAGTCTCGGATGGGTATATTTAGCTTATTTAGGTCCTCTGTTGCGCTCATTTTTTAACTCCAAATCATTCTCTTCCAAGGATTGTACAAATTAATGACTATCATAAATAAAATTTTAAAAATAACTATTCCAGTGACAATGAGGTCTCAATTTCTGGTTTTGTTGTGCTATAAACTAGTCTCTCCCTTTGTACTTTTTTTTTGGTTTTTGTGGTTTCACTATTTCTTGAGTTGAGAGTTTGTAGTTATACTATGATAGATTTGACAATATGGGGTAACACTATAATCAATGAATATCCTAGCAGAAATTAGGCTTAGTTTGATTCCTCTGTTTTCCCCTGTTTTTTTACTGCACAATCTGAAATTCCTTTCACTTTTCAATGACAAAGAAATTTAAAACTCTAACCTACCTATTATGGAGAAAAGTAAGAAAGGGATAGTAGAAGATTTTGAAGTTCAGAATTTTCTTATTCGAATGGGTATTGTATATGCAATATGAACAAAAACATGAGTATTTCATCATATATAACTCATCAAAAACAACTAAGTCTCCAAAAAACACAGCAAACCCTGGACTTAAACAATATCAACAATAAAAAAAAAGAACATACCGTAGGTCTCCACAGCATGAAGGTGTTGGCTAATAGTTGTGGTGGCAGCAGCAACAACTCTATTGTGGGATCAAACAGTGGCTGATACAGACAATATCAGACTGGCGGGTTGAGGGAAATTGAGACCAGCAACGTGAGAGAGAAGAATGATATGCCAAAACCCCAAAACATATGTTTCTGTGGGAGCTTTTGGGTGGCCAAATTAAGCATGTTTTGATTTTGTAGGAAGTTTCAATTTGTTTTTTTTGGAAACACGCACAGACTGTGTGGACTTTTAAGAAGTCTTCTATTATTTTTTTGGAAACAAAATATAACTATTTTAATGGAGGTGGAGTGCCTACAGTCCACAATCTGGACTGGACCGTATTGTTTGGACTTTTTGAGGCCCAATTCATCCCGTTTTGATAATCAGAAATAAATAATTTAGGTGTATTTTAATTTTTTAAAAAAAATTAGGTCCCTAAAATGATCATAATCTTTTCAAATTATCGCAAATGTCATTACAAAAAGTGATGATTTAATTTTAAATACACCAAGTTTATACATTTTTTTAGTGACCACCACGGATTGCTCTATGTTTTTGTGTTAATGAAATACACAAAATTAATGGTTTGGATTCAAATTTAGAAACCGTGATGGGCCTCACGGGCCCAAACAGTACCCTCAGATCCAAATTATGGGGGGTTGAGGTAATCAACCTTTTTAAATTTGGTGAGGTCAAATAATTATGCAAATTTATTAATATTTTTTTATTTTCTATTTTCCACGGACTATTTTTTTTACAATTTCTTTTTTTATTGAAATTTCACTTTTACAAAATATCATTTTTCTCTCAAACTATAACTCAAATAAAATATTACTCCACCATCAATTACAGTCTATAATAAAATAAAGGGAAAATTGGTCTACGGTCCCTCGCCCACTTTTCGTAATGGAAGAGATCCACGATATTATTTTTTGATGTCTAAGGTCCCTCCCATCTATCACAGAGAAATTCAGCCCCCTTCATTTTCTCTACTCTCACTCATCACCACGATCAAATACGCACACACACAGAGTTCACTGTTCGTGATTGGAAACGCAATCATCATCACTCTGTTTCTGAAATACAGATCGATCATGGAGAGCTGAGATGATCATCGGAACCCGGCCTGCCTTTCCTTCTTCAATGGCGCACTCTAGCAACCACCCCTGCGACGAAGACGGCATTTGCATGATCTGCAAGAAGAAGTCGGCGGAGGACGAGACCATCACCGAGAGAGTGAGGGAGCTTGTGTGTTGCTGTGTGTGTATCTCTTTTTTTTTTTTTTTTTTTACACCAACAACCAGCAGCACAATCTTGAACCCCGAAAGATGTGAAGAAGAGAGAAGATGCGCACTCTAATGCTGCTTCGTTTTCTTCTTGCTTGGCTCACTCTCGTTTCATCTAGCTCTAGCTCTGGTAATTAAATTCTCAGCTTTCTGCATTGTTTGGTTGTTAGAGTCAAAGGTATATATTATGGAAGGCAACATCTCTGGGTTCAACTCTCTGGGTTGATCCAGAGAATTTCTCTGGTTTCAAGCATGGATCTTTTGGCATGTTTAACATTAAAGAAATTTTCCTTAGGTTCCACACATCCAGTAACATTAACGAAATCTTTTGGCAGAATTGAAGAATTTGTAATTCATAATCATATAACCAGGATGCTGCTAGAAAATTCAGTCCAACCCAGACAAATTCTGGGAATTTCCCAGAGAAATTCTTTGCCCAGAGAAATTTTCCGGAGAAATCCTTCAGAGAATTTCTCTGTCAATTTCCCAGAGAAATTCTGGGTTCAAACCAGAGAGAATTGAAATTTCTCTGAGTACCAAAGAAATCCAGAGAAAATCCAGTCTGAGGAAACTAGAGAATGAATCTGAATCCAGTGTGAGCTATGAAACTTATGTATAGTTGGTATAGATCTTTGATAATTGCAAGCTCATCACTGCCTGGTAAGCCCATACAACTTTGTTGTCTTCAATTTTTAGTCTTAGTCCATACAACCTCCTCTTCTTCTTCTTGCTCAATTCTCTATCTCTTATACAAATCCACAGAAGTATATAGAAAGCAGCTAGCACACCAATAGAGATACCTTTGACCCCAATCTATGTGCTTGCAGTGCTATACTGGGTATATAACTTACAAATTGATCCAACCAAAATTAGCTAACATGGAGATTACCAAATATACTAAAATGCTTAGAAAGTCAACCCCGATCTTCCTCTTGGTAGAAAATATACATTCTATAATGACGTCTTTAATTTTACATTGTTTACAAAATAACAGAGAATACCTTACCGAAGCAGTTATTGGCAATAGAGAGATTTTCTCTGCTTAAAGATAATAGATCAATCATCGGGGGATAACCCTCAAGCAGACAAGAATCAACTTAAGAGTATAGTTGGCTTATTAAATAGAACTACAAATAGTAGGTTAGTCTCTCTACTTCACTATAAAAGTGGATTTGACCTTAATGTTTGAGGGAGATGCTGATTTTAGTGACTCACATTGGCAGCAAATTGTGTAGAGAAAATTTGTGTAGTTTTGTGTGGTTTTATCAAAGAAGATTATGCTAGAGAAAATTTGTGTGGCTTTGTGTGACTCTATTCAGAGAAAATTGTGTTAGAGAAAATTTGTGTGACTTTGTGTGGCTCTATCCAAAGAAAATTGTGTAGAGAAAATTTGTGTGGTCTTATGTGGCTCTATCTAGAGAAAATTGTATAGAGAAAATTTGTGGTTTTGATCAAACCAGACAAAATTGATCAAAAGACAAAAAAAAAAAAAAAAAAAAAAAAAAAACAGATATGAAGCTATGTAGAGAAATTTGTGTGGCTCTATCCAGTAACTTCACCAAAAGTCACCAACCAAAAGTCTTTATGTATAAAAGTCCAAAGACCAAACAATTGCAGATATAGACTTTTGGCAGAATTAACATTAACGAAATCTTTTGGCAGAATTGAAGAATTTGTAATTCATAATCATATAACCAGGATGCTGCTAGTAGAGGATCAAACCCACGGCAGATAAATTTGAATTTTCTCTGGAGTCCATGAAAGGCTAAGGAAATTTCTCTGGCAGTGTCCATGAAAGGCTAAGGAGGTCAGAGAAATTCAAAATTTCTCTGGACCAATTTTCTCTGACTTGAATTTTCTCTGACTTGAATTTTCTCTGGACCAATTTTCTCTGGATTGTTGTTGAGGGACCTTAGACATCATGCAAATATTTGATGTTCTTTATACTATAAAATCATAATATCAGGGACCTTAAAAAAAATACCCGTAAAATAAAAGTTGCTCATGTGGCACCCAAAATATCAATTAGTTCTCTGAATAAAATGAAGTTTGGAGGTCTAATTGATATTTTATAGATAGTTTGGACAGTAAAATGAAATTTCAAATGTTATTTCCATGTCAGTAACTTTCATTGGATTACAAACATAACCTAACAGCGGGGGTAAAATTAATCCAAAATTAAATAAACTAAGTGTACAATTAATTTTACTAAAATAATACAGGTTAACTTAATTTTCAGCGATAGTATGAGAGGCGAAATGATATTTTTTTTTTTACCTTTATTGAAATTATTAAATCTTCATATTAAATTATGTTAGCATATTTTGTAATAATAAATATTAATTATTATGATATTAATTACATCAACAATTTCTTCACAGATTAAGGCATGGTTTACATTTTGTAAAATGGTAAATTACACCGTCACCTTGCTTACCTATGAATACTTTCTCACTTTGGACTTCAAGCTATTATATTCTTTTCACTTTGGTCCAAATTGTAAGAGATGTTATACTTTTGTGACGGAAAATGCGGCATGGGTAAAGTTGACCTACATTTGTTTTTGAAATGACCAAACTATTATATTCTTTTCAGTTTGGTCCAAATTGTAACACATGTTATACTTTGGTGACGGAAAATGCGGGATGGGTCAAGTTGACCTTCATTTGTACGAAGACCTCCGCTGTAGACCACCTGAACATGCAATCCTCCATCGTACAACACTTCCATTTACCGTTTGCCATGACCTATCTATTTTGAAGTGGGAGAACAAAGTTTTCCAAGTTCTAAGAATGCTTAAGAACATTACCGTGGTCATATCAATAATTAAGATTACTCTATCATAGTCCAAGAGTAATGACTACTTAGAATTCATTGATACCATGAGAATAAGAACCAATGACTTTCTTCTATTGAAATTGAAAATTTGATGATTGGTTAATAAAGTTTATGAATGTTTCGAGTTTGAATTGTTCTTGTGACAATTGACCCGGGATCCTTGACGGGAATGCGAATATTGTATGTGTGTTTTGTCAAAGTGAGGTTAAAACAGTGGAACATATTCTTCTTTCTTGCCCTTTTGTTTGGAGGCCTTGGTCTATCATTGTAAAATGGTGGGGTCTTCAGTGGGTTATTCCTGGTTCCGTCAATGGAGTGCTACAGTGGTGGTCTGGGTGTAGAATGAAAACGTTGGAAAAGAAAATTTGGACAGTTATTCCTCTACCCATTCTCTGGTCCATCTGGACACACAGAAATGAGAGTGTGTTCCAGGGCATCCAACCGAATTCGGACGAGTTGTGTGATATTGTGAAGGTGAGAGTAGCAATGTGGATAAAGTCTTCTGAAATGGCTGTGGTGTTCTCTGTTACTGATCTTGTGTATAATATGCAACAAATGCAGTACTGCATCAGGAATGGAGGCTGAATCTGCTACTATCTGTGCTCTGCTGTTAGACTGCAATGTTGTGCTACTGCTGGTCTGGTTTAGCTACTGCTGGTCTGGTTGTGCTACTGCAATGGTGATCTGTGTCAAGTACTGGCTGCAAGTGGGCTGTGTAAGATAGAATCTGGCTGCAACCACTGGGCTGGGCTGGTGGTTTGCTAAGGTGAGCTTGCTGGTAGGCTACAAGTCAAGTCCTGTGTGTCATCTGATCCAATCTGCTGTGGTTCTGCCTGTGGGGTGTTTTGTGTGTTTGAATCTGTTGGTCTGATGGTGGATGGCTGGTGATCTGCTGGGTAGATGATCTGTTACAATGCGAAGGTAGAATCTGGCTGCAAGTTCTGGGCTGGGATGCTGGTATGATAAGGTGAGCTTGCTGTTAGGCTGCAAGTCCAGTCCTGTGTGTGATCTGATCCAATCTGCTGGGGTTCTGCTGGTATGGTTGTGTTAAGATTGTGGGTGCAATTGGTGCTTTGATGTCTGTTATGCTGCTTCCAGTTATGCTTAGGCTAATCTGCTAGTCTGATGGTGGATGGCTGGTGGTCTGCTGGGCAGAATCTGGCTGCAAGTTCTGGGATTGGGATGCTACTATGGTAAGGTGAGCTTGCTGTTAGGCTGTTAGTCAAGTCCTGTGGGTGATTGAATCTGTTGGTCTGATGGTGAAGGGCTGGTGGACTGCTGGGTAAAATCTGGCTGCAAGTTTCTGGGTTGGGCTGCCAGTTTTGCTAAGGTGAGCTTGCTGCTAGGCTGCCAGTATGGGTAGAATCTGTTAGTACTGCTTCTGGCTGAGACCCAGATGAAGCTGGTATGGCCGTGTATTGATGATCTGCTCTGTCTTGCTGATCAAGGCCACAACTGATCTGTTCTGTCTGGCTGAGAAGCTCTGAAAAGGGCTTTTTGGAAAAGTAAGAGAGAGAAAAGATCTTGCAGTGGACAATTGTGACCCAGGTACAAATTCCTCAGCATTTTTTGTGTATAATTTGTTCAGCAGTATTAATTGACAAAGAAATATGTTTTTTTGAAATAATGAAGTTGATTAACTAGTTTTGTTCCCAAATATTAAGGAAAGCTTTAATATGCAAATTAAACAGGACCCATATTTTTCATATAAAGTACAACTTATTCATCATCCAGTCTGAAGGTGGAGTATCCAAAATCTTGGTTCATAGCTACCCACCCCAAGTGTCCCTAGCTAAACTAACTGCTTTGGTAACAAATTAATCTAAATTTTCACTTCAATAAATAGTGAATCCTTGCAATAGCTTTCCAAGGAGGAGGTGGAAGCCAAAGATAATTGCTCCTCAAAACTATATCTTTCATGCAAGTCTAGTGAAATAACAAAAACAAAACACATGAAAAGTAAATTCTTGTTTTTATCTAGTTTAACTGCTTGTTTATTTGCAAAGGAAAAAGTTGCTGTTTTGGGGGAAACTTTCCACTTGTGACCTGCTGATGCCTGTTGAAGTGCATTACTTCCAAATCCAGAAGTCTATTAGTTGATTTATTCAGCCTTTTATAATTTTTTTATGCATTAGAAGATATTTTGTTGCCATTATATGGAGATCTAGACGGCGTAGATGAGCAAATAGTTGTGTTCTCTAATTTATCAAAAAAAAAAAAAAGTTGTGTTCTCTAGCTGTCTTTCCCACTTTGTTTTTTACATCGTGTTCAACTGTAGGTACTATAATTAAGTTAATATCTTATGCATCTCTACAAGCTGTCTTCTCTTTTTCTATTTCTTCTTCTTCCTCTTTAACTAGAATCTAACCTAGCTATCCTATAGTAGTGTGAAAACTTTTATTATTCAAGTTTTAATGGTATTGCATTTTTGAGCTTTTGGTGTTGCTGTCCCAAATCACCAAGAAATACAGATTTGGATCATTGTTATTCTTTAACCTGACTATGTATCCCATTGCTTTTTAGTTTTTATGGTGTTGTGAAGTCAAGTTACAGCCTAAGCAGTCTAAGCATTCACCTTCGGCCCTATAATTTTGCCCATAGGTGTATTAAAGCAAGAGGACCATTACTGGATGGTAAAATTTCTAAATGACTGCTGATCCTAAAACTGTAACCCCTGGTGAAAAGTTTTACGTATGCTTAATCATGTGGTCATGATGAAGAGTATGCAACTTATCAGGGTGAAACATATAAAGAATATGCCAAACTGATTTGCTGATGGGTTCAGCACAGTTTTTCTATAGATGTCATTGGCTAGGAAAAGAACTCAATTGTTACTAAAGAAAATATCAAACAAGAAACTATACCTCAATTCTAGGCCCTCTTGATGGTAGAAGTTGCAGTTGATTCTAAGTCAGATGCTTCAGAACCAGTCATATGCTTGAAACTGTCATTTACACTGCCAGCAGATGATACAAAAATCTATGATGCTTGAAACTGTCATGTTGGGCATTGGGGTGATTGCTGTTGCAATGATTTGGGACTGATTTGGGACACTTGATCAAAGCAGAGTGAAAACAGAAAACAAAAAAGGGAAAACAAAACAAAAACAGAGTGATTAAATATAGCAGTGAATGTTGAGCAGAGCAGTATATAGAACACATTAGGAGATCAATATTGCTATGGATGATCATTGTATGTAAATGTTTCCTTCATTGACTGCCCAATTTTTGTTATGAAATAGTTGTAGAACACATTTGTGATTTTATTGCCTTGCTCTTGATCCCTCTATTCTTGTATTAGTTTCCTAGAAAAATTTATTGAAGGTTATTATGGCTCTCTAAAGAACATGAAGTTCTGCTTTGTGAATAATTATGATGAAAAACTCTAATTTAAGACCTCCAATACACCTTTACTGACATGGACAGAGCCACTTGAATGTCACCCTCTCGCGACGACAATGAATAATTTATCGATGATGTGATGTTTTGTTGACAATTACATTAATTTCCTTGGCAATTTTGTGACTGGAACCCAAGTATCTTATCAATTTTTATCATTCTTTCTAGTATCTTCTAACTTGATATTGATATTTGGATGAGTAGGTCATAGTTCGAGAAGCCCAACACTCATGCATGGTATTGATTGGAACCCAAGTGGTGGCATTTTACATATTGTGCCTAATGAGTTGAACCAACTGGTTGACGGGTATACACCCTTGGCTTCTCGTTTGGGAGTTGTAGCATTGCCAATTATTCATTTACTTCTAAGTTTTAGTGATTTGAAACTGTCATTTTCTTATTTTACTTCTAAGTTTTAGTGATTTGAATCTATGAACTGCGCTTTTAGGAAATGCAAAATCAGCTTCTTTTATAATATCAATGTAACATGGTACATGGCCAAAATAAGAAAGAATAGGAACTGATCTGTGGAACTTGTAGTGAAGTAGGGAATTGTTCTGTGATACGTTTGTTTAATGCAAATGTTCGGTAAATGGGTTTAAAGTTCTTGGACTTGTCTCCAACATGAGCATCTGTGGTTTGATACTGAAGAGTGGTGTTAGCATTGCCAATTATTCATTTATTTACTTTTTCTTCATTGATGCAGGCTTATATCACGAGCTTGGGAGATAGCTGGCACACGATATGAGGCACATGGACACCCGAGCTAAAAGACATCTCAATACCCCTTTTAGGACAACAGCACTACAACACTAAGATCGAGACCAAATGCACTTGGTGTTTGTGTGGGTCAAAATCACCTAATGAGAGTCCTCCTGATGAGGCACTTCTTGATTGTCCTTTGGGAGTCAATTACTAAGTAACACTGGGATAGTCCTTTGTGGCTACAGCTAGGTTCTGTGAGGTACTTCACCCCCTTGCAGCTTTCATAAGCAAGGGGGAGATTTATCCATCTTATTCTTGAAATTTTGATCATTTGGGTTGCAAGGCATGTTTTCACCAAGGGGAGCACATTGGATCCTAATGATCTCTTAAGATTGTGTAGACGCCATCACATTGCTCCCCCATCACAAACAAGAACAGAGCTCTAAATCATTCTATGCCTCTCTTTCTCTTAGGCTACCTTGTCTCTCACTTAGCCTGCTCCAAAACTCCTGCATGCCATTTCACAAGTTTTACCACCTTCCATTTGAACTCACCCACACTGAACAAAGGGCATACCCCAATTTGTTAATGTAATAAAAGCAGATTTGTAAACTCCAAAGGATATGATACAAAAATCTTTGATAAGTGGATGGAACAAAGAATAAAATTAAGGCATGGGTTGACCTATACTATGTTATTGCCCTCAAATAAGAATTACTTATTCTTATCTCAAATTAGTGTTTGATATGCATGCTTCATGTTGTTGATCACTTTCTTCACGTTGTATGCATCATCTGATTCATATCCTGTATCTTAGTAGTTCCCATTCACCTATACATTGATTGATGGATTGACTGATTTAAATTTGAGATTACTAGAAGTATTTTGTAGTTCTTTCTTTAATATCTTTGTTATGATTAACATCTTAGAACTTCTTGAAATTTTGTGACATTTGAATATTTGTAAACTAGGGCCAATTCCTATTGCTTGGATAAATTTCTTCAAGAAGGTGAACTCTCTCTCTCTCTGTCTCTCTCTCTCTCTCTCTCATAAGGACCTTTTTTGAGCCATAGTTACTATCTTTTCATTCATTTGAGTTTTCTTTTTCTTTTTTTTTCTTCTTCTCTTCTTTCTAATCATTGAGCAACGAACTTAGGGTCATTGTTTCTTTTTATTCTCGTATATGTCAAGCTATATTTCATGTCAAGGATGGGATGACATATGGACGACTCATTGGTATTTTTTTTTACTTCAAATATATATTTTGCTCTACTGCCCAAGACTCAAAAAATCTTTACAACAGTCTATACTAAACTGCTAGAATTTAGCTGCTTTTTTAGTGTTGATATTATTGGATTGATCCATGATGTGGATCAAATAGTGATGTCCATGGCAGCTAAATAGGTCTTCTAGCACTTTCAATCGGACTTTCATTTACTCATACATAAAATGGGCATACTTTCTTCTAGCTTTCATTTTCCCTTAGTGGAGTTCCATTTTTGTAATGTTGTAGTAGCTGAATAGATCATGCAGAGCATAAATGCTAGCTGATGGTACTGGTTAAACAATTTGTTCCAAGTTGTTGTTTTATGATTTTTCAATTTTTGCCCCAGTACATACATATTTTAATCGAGAAAAAAAAATGCTGTCGTGCGCATGTACTCATTGTCATGTTTTTTTTTACTCCTTTTGATTGTTCTTATGCTAAATGATTTTTCTTCTGCATTTTACACTTTATTTGCTTATGACTTAATTTATGGGTAATCATTGGTTTTTGTAACAAACACTTGAAACATGTCAGGTAGAATTTGGATACATGTTGTATACAAATAAAAGATTGTTACATTAGCTTTATATTAGTAATGACAGATTTAGTAATGATTGTTCTGCATTTAACAATGTTCCTTATAACAAAAGACTTTAGAAAGACTGATAATTGATTCATCATGGAAGGTTGCTTCTTTGATATGTTATTTGTAACTTGTTCCCAAATTCATTGATGAAGTTGGGCATTTTTGGGTCCAATTCTAACATTTTTTTGTTTTTTTTGTTTTTTGTAGATGACTTTGTTGCGTGGACTTTCAGAGTAATATTTTGGTGTATGGAGAAGAAATTTCACTTTTGTATAGAACTAATGTAATACTTTTGTTATCCCCGGCGTTTGTGCAGTTCACTATTACTGATACAAAAAACTTTTGGCAGCCAACAGATAATTACAGGCATGGTACATGGATCACCTTTTGTCATCGTACATATATATGATTTTTTGTCGTGGTACATAGATGTACTTTTGTCTTGGTACATACATCACCTTTTGTCGTGGTACAGATTACGTTGTAATTTGTACCATGCCAAATAGTCATTTCACATGGTACTAAATATATTTTTTGTATATGGAAGGCTTTACTTTTTGTATGATTCTATATTTTGTATGACATTATTATTTTAATTTGGACAATAGTTGGTTTGTGTGTACTTTGACAGTTAAAGTTATTTATTTTTTGTATACAAAAATTGACTTTTGGCGACTAAAAATTTAGTCGCCAAAAGTGAAAATTCTTGTAGTGTGTGTCAAAGTCATTTATACCTGACGTCATCATTTGGACATAATGACAACATGACACTAGTAGTGGCAACAATGCTATTATAATGGGCTAAGTCGATGATGATGGTTGTGTTTCAGTGGATCAAAGGGCATGATTAATTGAAGTTGGTAACAATAACATTGCTGTTTAATTCACTAATAATGACAACGAAAGAAAGAGTGAGAGTGAGAGAGAGAGAATTAAAAACGAGAAACGTAGTTGGAGTGTCATGCGTTTTTGTTAGTGATAATGTTTGAGGTAATGAAAACACAACAACAAAATTACATATAAATGGCAACCGATAAACCGATCAATTACTATTCGAATATTGACTAAATTGATATTAATGATTAGGCTTTTACTAATTCATTGGGAACTATGAATAAGTTGGGAATTAATTGGTTTAGTGCGGTTTATGAAAACTAATTGATTATTGAATCAATTAGGTTTATTATATTAAGGATCCCTACAATCAATTGTCCAATCAATTGTCATATTTCAATCTCCCTTATATTCTAATGGATTGTACAATCAATTGTGAAAGTTCAAAACTCTAGCCACTAATCGATTGTATAATCAATTGTGGTCTTTCAATCCAATCGATTTTGCAATCAATTATGATTTTCCATTCACTCCAATATGCTATACCAATTGATTACACAATCAATTGTGTTTGAAAATTTAAAAGTTATGATGTTTTGTTGATGTTGTTACGATTTTTGGGACAAAATTATAATCAACATGCCATGTTATGATTCATTGATAAAAGTTATGATAGTTTGTTAATGTCGTTATGATTGTGTAAAAAAAAGTTATACTCAATGTGTTATGTTATGAATCGTCACTAAAAGTTATGATTTGTACCACAAAAAGTTATGATTTGCCATGGTGAATCATAATAAAAAATGTTACGATTCAAATGTTATGATAATTAATTACAAATAACTATATTTGTTATGAGTTGTTATCATATTGTTATGATTTATAGTGTCTTTGTTATGACACTTTGGTGAATATTATGACATTGTTATGATTCATTATAATATTGTTATGATATTACAATGAATGTTATGATTCTTTCTGTAACCTGTTACATGACCGGTTTAGCAGGTCATTGTTTATGATGTGGCACGATATGGGCCATACAATAAGTGCATATCATATACCTTTTTATAAGGTGCACATTGTAGACTTTTCCTATATATATATATATTTTGAAGTGAGTTTTATTTTTATTACATGACTATACAAAGAAAATAATATAAAATAAAATAATAAAATAAATCCGGTGATACATAATATTTCTAAAAAAAATAATAAAACTAATAATCAAAAGACTATCCCATTACGAGTAATTATTTGTTAAAGTATCTACACCGCCAAACAAGGGCCTTTGGCCTACTAATTGTGTAGTAGTATCACTTTATAAAATGTAAGGTTATGTGTTCAATTCTTATAAAAATAGTTTGATATCATTTGTAATGTTTATTTTTTTCACATTATGTAATTATTTATTTCTTTTCAAATTTGGGTTTAGTATATTATTAGACTTTAATTGTTCAATTTAATGTGGTATTTCTCATATTTATAATTAATTTATTACCAATTAAATAAAATAAAAAATTAATTTTTCGGCGCTAATTGTTGTGAGCGCATCTCAATTGATGCGTTCCTTACCTCAATTAGTGGAATAATTTTCGTAACGTTACGGACGGGCTTAAGGACTAGAGAGACTAGACCAGTCAATTGAATAAACAGGCCCAGTCCAGGACCACGTGTTTTTTTTTTTTTTTTTTTGAACTCACTAATAAATTTCATAAACAAAATTTAAAATCCATCTAGTCTTAAAATAAAACACTTATATCAATTAGTTCTAAATATTTTTAAGAGCATTGCTGTTCAGACCTAAAAGTTAGACTCACTTTCTAGACCCAGTGATATGTCAAGAAGACGATTGGTTGATACATCACTAGACCTAGAAAGTGGGTCTAAAAAGTGAACTTATATATCATTTTCATATTTTTTATTATTACCAAAAAATCATATTTTTTAAAAAAATTCAAAGATGTTGCTACATTCTATCACCATCGAACTTTCGTCAAATGGTTATCGGAGACTTGCCGGAATGTTCAACATCACCGAGAAGTGGTCGAAATATCACTGGAAATTCGTGAATATCGCCGGAATGTTCTGAATGTCACCGGAAGTTGTCGGAATGTCTAGAATGTTCGTTGGACGTCAAGAATATCACCAGAGACTCACCGAAATGTCTAAACTATTGCCAAAAAAATAAACTGAGAAATTAAAACGAAAAAATATAGCAAAATATGCTAAATATTGATAAACTAAAAGGAGAAAAAAAAACCCTAAGAACAACAAACATCAACAATGGAAAAAAAACATATATTATTTACAATTTTTGTAGAGTTTAAGCAAATAATCTCTAATATTGATCAAACTAAAAATCAAATTTTGAAACTATAAAATGTTACAGTTTTAAAGTATGATTTTATTAAATATTTATCCTTATTAATCAAACTAGAAGACATGATAAATAAAGTTATGAAATTACAAAATTTTATAGTTCTAAATAACGATTCATTTCACCACCAAAAGAACTAAAATTAATTTTTTTTATAGTTTTTGCCACCTGTAACTAAAACTCGAAAACCACTTGTTTAGAACTTGAATTTTTTTTCTATTATAACAAAAAAATAAAAGTGTGTAATATATAAAAAGTAAAAAAATTAAGAGATCAAAGGAAAGAAACAAATATAGAGAGATGTTTGTACTCCAACAATTATTTTTTGATTTAAATATATCTAGATCTAATATAGATCTACTTATCTTCTATATCAAAAACTCATTTGTTTCGCCATTGGTGAGTGTGAAGCAAAAAGTTGGTACTCAGTGGTTGCCAATAAATCTCAATCAATGGTGGTCATTGGTGCTTGTAGATTAGAAAGAGAAAGAAAAGAAAGAAGGCGTAGTCATGGTCGTTGCCGATATAAGAGAAAGAGAGATAAAAAGAAGAAGTAAGATGTAAAAAAAGAGAAAAAAAATAACAGTTGTGATAGGGACCTTCAGTGGGGAGACCCGCCCAATTTTTTTGCATTGGCATTTTTTTTTTTTTTTTTTCACCCACAGCCACGTGAGGCTATGGGTCATTGGAGATGGGGTCTGCCGCATTTTTTAAAAAATAAATGGGTATAAAATTTTTAAATTTATCTAAAAGATTTTGAAATGCACACTTTTTTTTTAAAAAAAAATTGTGAGTAATTTATCTCTTTTATTTATTTATTTATTTAGTAGATGCACCTATATACGTGTTTGTCAGGATGGTGGAGTATTATTGTATCATAGTAGTGGCTAATTCAAATAATTAAAAATAAAAATAAAAAAATTAATATTATAAAACGTATGTTGCGCAACTGATAAAAATCATCTTTCTTAGATGAAAGATTTTAGTTCTGAGCCCTGTGCAATTCTATAAATAATTTTTAGCAAGCAAAGATTTAGGGGTATTTTGAAAAATTGGTTAAAAATTATTTCTCACATTTTAACCCACTTCTCTCGTTAAAATAAAAAAAAAATCAAAAAATTAAAAAATCAAAAAAATTAAAAAATAAACTTTTAATCATCTTTTTTAAAAAAAAAAAATTCCTTAAACGCAATCATTACTTTATATAATAAAATAAATATTTTACCCTTTGTTATCGGAATGCGTCAACTCTACTGATCAAATTCAAACCCTCAAAGATACAGAAAATTAGAGACGTACGCGGAATACTTTATATAGGTTTTTAACCCCAAATTTTATGAAAGCTTCAATATTTTAATTTAAATTTTTTAATTTTTTAATTTAAATTTTTTTTTTAATATTTATTAACTTCTTCCGACCCTCAAATTTTATCCTCATAATAACACTTTAATGCATTAAAAATAAGCATAAAAAAAATTCTTTGAAATCCAACATATACGAATTCCTTGAAAAGTCCCAACACATATAATTATTATCAAAATATTAATGCATTAAGAACAAGCATAAAAAAAATTTCTTGAAAAGTCCAACATATATAATTATCAAAATATTAAATTTTAATATAATATAATAAAAAAAAGAAGACATTTAATTCTATGAAAAGTTCAACACATATAATTATTATCAAAATATTAAACTTGAATATAATATAAAAAAAGAAAAAAAAAGAAGACATTTTAAAAAAAAAAAATATTTAAAAATCGCAATTCACCTATATAGTTAATTGTAAATATATTAAAGAAAAGGGGGTTTCTAAACCTCAAACCTTATGGGAGCTTCAATCTCTAAATCTTAATTTTCTAAATTTTTGATTTAAAAAAAAATCTCAGCATTTGTTGATTTAGTCAAAATCCCCTGATTGTCATTATTAATTTTTTCCAATCCACATGCTTACATTTATTGATTTGATCAAAATCCTTGATTAGCATTTAAAATCCACTCATACAAATAATTATAGATACAGCCCGTGCATAGTTACTGTAGTAGCCTTTTTAATTTCTCCTGTACATTATGGTTAGTGATAAGATTATTAAATTATTTTTATAAAAAATCATAAAAAACATAATTTATATATTAAAAAAAAATTAAAACAAATATAAATATCTATAATTATCCCGTGCATAGCACGAGTGATAGGCTATCTATACTATATATTAAGCAAAATTGGGTTTTTAACCCAAGGCCGGTGGCAGTTTCAATATCCCAATCTAAATTTTCTAAATTTTTTATTTTTTATTTAAAAAAAAACTCAGCATTTATTGATTTGGTCAAAATTCTCTGATCAGCATTTATTAACTTTTTTCAATCCACATGTCTTTCTACATGCCTGCATTTATTAATTTGGTCAAAATTTACTAATCAGCATTTAAAATCCCCTTATACAAATAATTATAGATACAATTCGTGTATAGTTACTGCAGTACCCTTTTCAACTTCTTCCATATACTATGACTAGTGATAAAATTGTTAAATTATTTTTATAAAAAAATCTTAAAAAACATAATTTATATATTAAAAAAATTTAAAATAAATATAAATATCTATAATTATCCCCTACATAGTATGGGTGATAGGCTAGTATCATATTATGGAAAAGGGGACAGGTTGCCTCTAGTCATTAATCGGCTTGGACGATATTATTTTGATTTGTGAGAATTTATCACGGGTCTTATTTTGATAATCTGAACTGTTCAATGTGTAGAACTCGTCGAATACTATATGTCTGTTAAAAATCACGTTGATCGGATATCGAATGCTATATCATCTTATCAGTTTTTTGTCAACCGTTAATTTGTTCACCGTCTATTTTTTTTTTATACAAAACTGATTTGATTACATAACTATCGATATCGGATCAATGTAATTTTTTACAAGCATATTGTATTCGACGAGTTTTACACATTAACGATTCAGATTATCAAAAAATGACTCGTGGTGGGCACTCACGAGCCGAACAACACCGTCTAGTTCGATTAAGGACAAGAGGCAAGCTGCTCCCTATAGAAAATTAGTGAGATACCCTTTTTTTAATTTTGTATAATAGAAGAGATTTATTTTTTTAATAGTTGACGTTCCTCAATATTTTATAGAAAAAATTTAATTTAATTTTTTTTGTTTTATCTAACTTAGAAAAATTTCATCCCGACTTCGAGAAATTTTAAAATTTTCA
This sequence comes from Camellia sinensis, assembly GCF_055761805.1. Lineage (NCBI taxonomy): Eukaryota > Viridiplantae > Streptophyta > Magnoliopsida > Ericales > Theaceae > Camellia > Camellia sinensis. The sequence goes on along the minus strand of NC_138963.1, from coordinate 179,690,308 downwards.
ATATGAAAATTAAAAATTTTTTGAGTTGAAATGAAATTTTTCTGAGTTGGGCAAAATTTCTCTGAATAGAATTTTCTATGTAGAAATGTTGAGAGACCTTAACTATTATGAAAATATTGTATATTATTTACTTTATAAAATCTTAATATTATGGTCCTTCAAAAAATTAAATCCAAAACCTAAAAAAAGAATACAGTAAACTTAGGCCTCATTTTGGAACATGCTATTTTAGTAACTTTTTTATTTTTTATGAAAAAATATACAAAAAAACAGATAAAATGATGTGACAACTTATAATGAATTTTTGACTTTTTAATTAAAATAATTACTCTCCAAACGAAGCCTTACTGTATCCATTAATCCAGGATTAAATTACTACTTGGGGTCGCAATTGTGCCCGTTTTGGTATACATTAAAAAAGTTACATATTTTGTTTTGTTTTGTTTTGTTTTTGTTTGTTTTATTACATAACAGCATTGCCAATCATATTAAATTACCTATTTTGTTTTATTTGCCACCTAAGATTTATTGTATTTGTAGAGATGCCCCAAAATTTATTTATTTATTTATTAAATTTGAGTAAAATTTAAATTAAAAGATATAGGACACTGCAATTTTTACAATTTTTTTCAAAAGTTTTTTTGAAATTTTTGAAATTTATCATAAAATCTGTTTTGACATTTTTATGAAAGAAAACTATATATTCAATTGTTACTCTTTCTAAAATTGTAGTAAATTTGAGCAATTCATACTTGATTTGGAGAAAATTATTTCACTTTGATTTGATACATTTTTTGAAATGGTTAAAGCACACTGTCAACCAATTTTTATTTTTAATCGAATTTAAATTCGATGTATACACAATTAGTTAAGGCTATACTGAGATCCGCCAAAGACTTACATCTTCTCTTGTAAATATATCAGATCATGTCGGATCATACAAAACTAAAGATCATCAGATTTTAATAAAAAAAATCATGAAAATTTGAAAATGCTCCAACATGTAACCTATATGTTTTATAAAAAAACTTAACAATTGTTTGAAAACAAGTTGTTCAGAATTTAAATTTTTCTCTATTATAATAAAAAAAATACAAGTGTATAATATAGAAAAAGTAAAAAAAAAAAATTGAGAGATTGAAAGAAAGAGACAGATATAGAGAGATGTTTATATTTCGGAAATTATTTTTTGGTTTAGATATATCTGGATCTAACGTAGATCTACTCAGATCTGATGTACATCTACATCAGATTTGAGTAGATCTACTCATCTTTTTTGTTAGAAATTCATCTCTTTCGTCGTCAGTGAGTGCAAAGTAAGAAGTTGGTGCTTGATGGTTGCCGGTGAATCCCAATAAATGGTGGTCGCTGGTGCTTGTAGATTAGAAAGATAAAGAAAAGAAGGAAGGCGTGGTCGTGGTCGTCGCTGATATCAGAGAAAGAGAGATAAAGAGAAGAAGTAAGGTATAGAAAAAGAGAAGAAGATAAATGAATATAAAAACTTTTAGATCTATTTAAAAAAATTTAATATTAAGGCTTCGTTTGGGAAGCCATGGTTTGGGTTTTTTTTGACTATTTTAGCCACAAAAAAAAGGCTATTTTAGCCATAACAAACAAAACATCACATCCAACCCATAATCATTACATTCTTCTCTCACAAAAAAACTCAAAAAAGCCAAAAAACCCTTCTCAAACCAAGCTTTTAAGCCCAGACTAAAATAACCAAAAAAACTAAAAAGCCAAAAAGCTAACCCATTTCTCAAACGGAGGCTAAATAGAATACATGTTTTTCAAAAAAAAAAAAAAAACTTATGAATAATTTATCCTTTTTAGTTTAGTAGATACACCTATATAGGTGTTTGTTACGATGGTGGAGTATTATTATATTATAGTAGTGGCTAATTTAAATAACTAAAAATAAAAAAATAATAATATTATAAAATGTATGTTACTCAACTGATAAAAATCATCCGTTTTAAATAAAAGATTTTAGCTTCGAATCATGTGCAGTTCTATAAATAATTTTTAGCAAGCAAAGAACTCAACCACCACTTTATATAATAATATAAGTATTTTACCCTTTTGGGTCAACCGTACTGATCAAGTTCAAACCCACAAAGATACGGAAAATTATATAGATGTACGCGGAACAATATCATATTATGAAAAATTAATGAAATATCTCGCTTTAATTTTGTATAATAGGAGAGATGTAAGATATATTTTTTTTATTAATTAAGATTTTCTAATATTTTTATAAAAAAAAATTTAATTTATAGAAATTTCGTCAAACTTAGAGAAATTTAAAATTTTCTCAGTGAAAATTAAATTTTTTTTGAGTCAATATAAAATTTCTCTGAGTCGGACAAAATTTCTCTGAATAGAATTTTCTCTGTAGAAATATTGAGAGACCTTCATTATTATAAAATATTGTATGTTTTTTATTTTATAAAATCTTAATATCAGGAACTTTAAAAAAATTCTCATCATAATTAATTACTATTTTTTTTTAATGAATAGATATCTGAATCAATTTATGCACATTTTGTTTAATTTCGAGATTCATGCAAAGCACCATTCCATGTAAATTTCAAAAATCTCAAATAGAGAGGCGTGACCTCAAAAAATTAATAGCACTTAATAAAAATTGAATCTAAAATCTAAGGAAAGCACACCGTAAACTTACTGTATCTATTAGTCCAACCCTTAGGATTAAATTACTACTTGGGTCACAATTGTGCCCGTTTTGTTGGTATACATTAAAAAAAATTACGTGTTTTGTTTTGTTTTGTTTTGTTTTGTTTATTTTAATACATAACAGCATCGCCAATCATATTAAATTACCTGTTTTGTTTTATTTGCCACCTAAGATTTATTGTATTTGTAGAGACACTCCAAAATTTATTTATTAAATTTAAGTAAAATTTAAATTAAAAAGCAGATATAGGACACTACAATTTTTACAATTTTTTTCAAATTTTTTTGAAATTTTTTAAATTTATCATAAAATCTGTTTTGACCATTTTTATGAAAGAAAACTATATATTCAGTTGTTACTCTTTCTAAAATTTTAGTAAATTTGAGCAATTCATACTTGATTTGGAGAAAATTATTTCTCTTTTGATTTGATACATTTTTTGAAATGGTTAAAGCACACTTTTAATCATTTTTTTTTCATATTTTAAATCAAATTTGAATTTGATGTATACACAATTAGTTAAGACTATACTGAGATCCACCAAAAACTTATATTTTTTCTTGTAAATTCATCAGATCATGCCGGATCATACAAAACTAAAGATCATCATATTTGAATAAAAAAATCATGAAAATTTGAAAATGCGCTCCAACATGTGACCTACTTGTTTTATAAAAAAAACTTGACAATTGTTTGAAACTTTGAATGAAGGATCTATTGAGGTCTCGTTAGAAGAGTTACTAGTTTAGTTAAAAAATTAAAAGGTCATTATAAATTGTCAGATCACTCTATTTATTTTTCTCTTTATCTTTTTATAAAAAATTAAAAAATTATTAAAATAATCTGTTTTCAAACGAGATCTAAATGAGACTTTAATGGTGAATGGCATTAGATACATGAGATTAGTTTTCGAAGTAGGTATCATCATCATCCTAACATGTCCTATATATGATTGAATAGCAAATGCCCATAAATTGAATAGGGTGCATCTATTGCTAAAAGCCCGTTTTCACATTCAGGCCCAGCCTAATCCAGCCCCATTCAATCCAATTCCCTTCCCACTACAATGGCCCTCTTGCATGGCCTGCTAAGTAGAGCTTACCTTGAGGCTCTAAGCCTGTGTTTGGCAAGTAGGTTTGCAGGCTTTTTTGGCTATTTTAGCCACAAAAAACAAAATAGGCTATTTTAGCCATAACAAACAAAACATCACATCCAACCCATAATCATTACATTTTTCTCTCACAAAAAAACTCAAAAAAGCCAAAAAGCTAAAAAGCCCTTCCCAAACCAAGCTTTTAAGCCCAGGCTAAAATAGTCAAAAAAGCCAAAAAACCAAAAAGCCAACCCACTTCCCAAACGGAGGCTAACTATGGCCACAACATATTCATTAGATCTTTTTTGGAAATATCATCAGACACTCCTAAATTCTCATGTGATATTGTCTAACTAAACGGACCAAAAGATACATGGTGGGTTATTCTTTATTTTTTAATTACCTAAAATTTTTCATTACTTAATTAGTTTGGACCATCACATAAAAATGCCAGAGTGTTCTAAACTATTTAAATTAAAATAGTTTGAATTAAAATTAAATTTAAAATATGAGCATCAAATTATTTAAATTAAAATAATAAGAACTAAAACAATTTCAAATAAATTATAAGACTGAAAAAAAAAATTATGTTGCAACAATTTACTTGTTTATTCTGTGAATTGTTTTTTGGGTTACAATATGAGTTGTGTTATATTCTCTACTTTATCACCCCGGCTTACACTTGTAATGAGGTGACAAATAATTTTAAAACAAGAGAGAAGGGTTTGAAGAAAATTGATTAATTAATATTATTTGTCACCTCATTAAATGTGCGCATTTGGAGGTAATGAAATGAGAATGGGCATTTCTCTTACTTTAGATTATTGCGCCAAGTATTGTATTGTATGGCACGTGGATCACATGCAATTTGATAATAAATAATAATAAATAAACAAACAAGATAAGAAGTTATTGACGGACTTCAATAATTTAAAAGGATCATGTAAATCGCCTGATTAAAATAAGAAACAATGCAAGGTTAGTAGCTTCAGCAATCAGCTCCTACCGATTAAAAAAAAATTAAAAAAAAAATTGCTTTGAGTAGCCAGATATTATCATTATTTTTTATGTGTACTCCTCGTATAAGTGTTGTGTTAAAAAAAAAAAATTATGAATTTCAAATTTTAATTTAAATGGAAGAACCAAATTAAATTTGAATAACATTTGACTTATATGCATCTTTATGAAACATTTTAATCTTCTTCTTTTTTTTTCTCAAAATTTTCAATTTTTTTCCAAAGTCCAAATGGACATAAAAATTTGAAATATTTTTTTTAAAAAAAGGAGCTAAAAACTGGTGCCAAAGGAAGCCAAAATCAAAATTCTAAATGGCAAAGTGACTTGACTAATTGTACAACTCTCATTTTAAAACAAAGATAAGTAAAGTAATTTCAAGATTATTGCTGGTAATTAGTCAGAAACAAAATAAAATGAATCAATCATTCTCAACAATAAATGGGTGTTTGGGAAGTGGATTATTTTGTAAGTTTTTTTAGTTGTAGGATATTATTGGAGAAATTTTTTTTAGTGTTTGGGAAGATAGTTGGATTTTTTTGTGGTTGGATGTGATGTTTGTGAGAGAAAAAATGAAATGATTATGAGGTTTGATGTGATATTTTGTTTGGATTTTTTTTTTTGGCTTTACAAAAAAAAATTGTCTCTCAGTGAAAAAAATAAAAAAAAAAAACCCAAAAAAAATTGTTGCCAAACACCGCATAAGACCATCTCCAACGGTTCACCAAACCTGGCATCAAATTTGAAATTTGGTGAAAAAGGCACTTTTTAAAGCTCCAACGGTTTCACCAAACTGGTATCACATTGAGAATTGAACAAAAAAATCATCAAACTGAGAACAGGATACAGATTTCAGCAAATTACTGTTTGTGACCGTTGGAGGAGAGGAATCGGTCAACCAGCCGGTTGCCTGGCCGGTTGACTAACCGGTCGACCACTAAAATGTTCAAACAGTTCAAATGGGTTGGTTCAAACAATTCAAAAAATATATATATATATATATATATTTTTGCCTTACCGGTCAACCAACCAGTCGACCACTAAAAGGTTCAAACAATTCAAAAAAAAAAAATAAAAAAATTTGCCTTACCGGTTGACCGGCCGGTCGACCAACCGGTTGTCCCTAGAGCAGATTTGATGAAAATCAACCATTGGAGCATTCTGTATCAGATTGAGAAAATGATCATTTTTGTACTCAAATTTGATGAAAAATTAGGTGAACCGTTGGAGATACTGTAAGTGAATTTGTAGACCATAAAAATAGTAATCACATAAGGTGTGAAACTAACCTAATCCATTTCGGTCATCCTAATCCAATATTTATTTATCTATTATTATCATTATTATTATTTTATTTTATTTTGGTGTGGGTGGTCACATTGGTCGAGAGAGCAGTGCACATTGTCACACAGTGGTTGCTCCCGAAGTGTGTTGAGGAGAGTGAGAAACTTGAAGAATGTTCGCTGGTGTGGTAGTACTATCCCCAAATGTCAAGAAAAGCCAATGTGAGTCAAATGACCCACCATTGCTTGTGAAATAATTATTTAGTACATGGTCTTAGCAAACCAATAATGTAAGCGAATTTTTTTACAAATAATTCATACTGACTCGCCTTTGTTAAATAGTCAACAGATAAAAGATGATTTATTTAAATTGTGATTAAATCATAAATTTAGATAGATATTAAAAAATAGAAGAAAAATAGTGAAATAAATGTAAATGAAATATCCATTTTGTTTTGTAACATTTTTTTTGGTCCCATTTTAAATTTGTATCTAAATTCATAATTCATGCAAAAATTCGGCAACAAACCTTGAAAAGCATAAAGCCATTCGATTTCCAGCAAGTATATAGTGTCTTTTAGGATTTTCCATTATACAAAAATACCACGTATATAACAATCAAATGATATGCCAAAAATATTCATGCTTTTCCAAGCTGGTGTAACTTGCACAACATGAAAGATTTGGTGCATCACATTGGATCACGTGAGCACCTGTTTCCCCCTTTACGTATAAAGCACATGCGTGCTACTCCTTTCCCCAATCTATACGTATAATAAACTTTCTCATCTTCAAACCCTTGATCACCAAGCCTGCGCCATAATGCCAAAATTACTCAATATATATATATATATATATACAAAGAATTTTATTATACACACCACATATTGTGGTGTTAGTTATAATTTGATTATACACATTTTGATATTAATTATAATATTATTTTGATTATAATCTTAAAAGTTTGATTATACCTTATCTGGTGTTTAAATATAACTCATTTTTTTAGTTATAATCCTAAAATATACAGTTATAACATTTATAATAATCAACTCTACAAATATTATAACTTACATATGATATACACCATTTTGGTACCATAGCAAAACCCATATATATATAGCCTCATTTGAGATGTGGGTTGACTTTTTTAACTTTGGGCTAAAAAGTCTCGTTTGAGATGGATTTTTTGACTTTTGTAAGAGAAAAAATGAAATGATTATGGTTTGGATTAACTTTTTAATCTATTTTGTCTTGTGGCTAAAATAGCCAAAAAAAAAACCTCCCAACTTTTTATACCAACAAGTGCATAGTTACAAATATTCATCTTTTCAGATCTCAACTTAAAGAAGAAGGTGCTTGGACAAGAATCTACGGAGCTTGACAATCAAGAAAAATCAGCCACCCCCACCCCACCACTCTCTTTCTATTTTAGATTATTTAAAGTGAGTGAGTTGAGCTTGGTATTTGGTTGGTGATTGCCTACTTTAACCATGGGTCCATATGCCCCTGCCTCCTGGCTCCATAATACGGAATGGGGAAAAGTCTATGCTTACATAAAAACAGTTTTGCTAGCTAGGTCCCAGGTCCATCTGTGTGATGTGAAAAATTTTGAGTAATTTTGTAAGAATGCATATTTTTTCTACATAAAATTTATGAGTACATTTAAAATGATGTGGTGATCTATGTTGGCGGATCTTCCGTTTAAAACGAATAGTCTTAGTTTAATCACATTAAAATTTGTATAAAAATTATGCATTAAGTTTTTTTTAGTATAACATTACTCTACAATATAATTTTGCCATGATATGCTAATATGCATCGGCCAAAAGTTTGTCGAAGTAAAAATTATTCAATGTCATAATGTCACAAATGAATGTTCGCCATTTATTTATTTGGAGTCCACATAAATAAACAGTGAGAATGCCTTTGTGGCATGGTCATTAGTGGCATCGAATAATTTATTTTGACTGAGGCTCTATTTGTGAACAAAAAATCTAAGGACTCAGAGTTTGAGTCTGAGATTTGGGTTAAGAACAAGATTGTGTAGTATAGATTAAAAATGTGTATTATGAATTAATACGTAAAATGAATCTGTACTACATATTAGTATTTTCGAATAACTGTTTTTTTTTTTGAATTTGTAATATTTTTGTAAAAAGGTTTTGTATAGTACCCCCAACAAAGTTTTGGTACAACTTTGCCTACCTACTGGGATAGGATGGTGGTTGGGTCACACAGTTGAGTGATTGAGTAGTAATAACTCCACCCCCCTACCCCTTCACCTTGCTGGCATTGCCGTTGCCATTGGCATTGGCATTGCCATATTTTGGATCTACATTCTAAGATTGCGGAGCATGTTTCCATCCCTTTTGTTTTTGTTTTTTGTTTTTCAAATATGGATAGAACAATGTGTTTGTGTGCGATCGCTGTGCTAGAAGCATGTTAGGCCATCCAGATTCCACTGAATAATTGAGTATCATCAGGAAAGCCTTCAGCCACTGACATCTAATCTTCAAACACAATTTTTTTTTTTTTTTTTTTTTTTTTTTTTTTTAATTTTTTGGGGTGAAGAATCACATTCAAATGGAAACATTTTAAATTTTTTATTTTTAATTGACTAAACCTGTATCATAACTACTAATTTTGCTGATAAAATTGCACAATACAACTTGAGTTGCAATACAATGGTTTAAATCCTATTGGAATATGTAAATACATTAGTACACCGATTATTTACCAAAAATTTGTTTGTCTTGATGAAATCAGACAGCAGATTCAAAGGCACGAGTACGTATTATTAGCAGGGAATGTTTAGCTGTCATTTTTATCAAAGCAAAAACATGCATTTTAATCAAGTACAGTCACATTCACATCCATTAAAGGTGTGCCTAGCTAAAGAGAACGTGGGTTGCTGGATTATCAAGCAACCTATACACATGGATTTTCCGGATACCTATCTCAAATGAATTATCAAATATTCTACATAATATATATATATACATATGTAGAATATTTAGTAATTTATGTAGCACACCCGTATTGTGTAAAATATTTGATATTCATTGAGAGTCTTTAACATTTTTGCTGCCAAATTTGCATCTCTTTCGGTTAAGATGGACCTAAATCCAACCACAGATGTGTTTTGTGTGGCATTTTGTGCCCTATTGCCTAATCATTTGCTTAATTATGGTTACACTTCAATCACGAATTCCAATCTATCAGAGTAGGTGTCTAGCTCCCAATCTGAAAAAATAGAAGGCGGCCCTAAGACCGCAATTATAAAATTCTCAAATCAAATATACATAAAAAAATTATTCATTGTCACATGTGACAATATGTTATTTTAGAAAGATGATTAAAAATTGATTTTTTTTAATTTTTTTGACTTTTTTTAAAAAAACGTATAAAAAATGTGACAGATGATATGACTCAAAATGAGTTAGAAGCTGAAAAGTGACTTTTAACCCAATTTTCAAAAGAGCCTAATGTCATAAATAGATCCACACAGGTGAATGATCCAAATTTATTTGTGACATTGCCACGCTATTGACCTATGCCACAGTGAATAATTGCATGATAGATAAGCAACCCAAAAATAGGAGGATATTGGATTAACATTGCAACTAATTACCTCCTAAATAAGGAAAAACGGCAGTTGAGGAAGATACCCAATTGAAATACACATTTCTCACTGAATCTAATACTGTGTTTGGTTGAGGGATTTGAGGAAGGATTTGAAAAGGAAAATGGAAAAGTAGGTGAAATGTGAAAAAAATATACCTACATTTCACATAGTTTCACACACATTTTCCCTTTCCGTTTTTAAATCCCTCCTCAAATCTCCCAACCAAACACAGCATAATTACACCACTTTTACAAGTTTCCCATCTCACTCATAATCGGGCCAAATTTGATAATTCACAAAAGTTTGATGATAATAAAATATTTGAAAAAGAAAGAAGCGCATGTATATTGATTACGTTATCACTCTTCCAAAGTCGTAAACTTTGACTACTCTCTTAGCTTTTATTGGGGTTTTCAGAAAACGTGGTTCTCGTCCAGGATTAGTGTATCAAACCAAAGGAGTTTTATATGGCCCCCTTTTTCGATCTTCTCATGAAAAAGAATGAGTGAGTTTTATTCGCTTCCGTCGGCAAATAAAGCATATTGATGACACTAAAAAAAAAACCAATAAGAAACACAATTCTGCACCTTCTTGGTACTCAGTTTTCATTTTTTTTTTTATTTTAATATATCAATGAAAAAGATTATAACATAATTTTATACTTTCTAAATCATAACCAAACATTACATGAGATATAACTAAACATATTAAAATAATTTCATAATTAAAGAAAAAAATGACATAACTAAGGCCTCATTTGGGGACTAAACATTTTAGTCAAAAAATCATTATAAATTGTCGCATCACTCTCTCTATTTTTCTACACATATTTTTATAGAAAGTTAAAAGTTATTAAAATAGTCTGTTTCCAAATGAAGCCTAAGGGTGCATGTGATAATGAGAGTGTATTGTAGAATGAGAGAATTTCAATACAATGGGACAGACAAAAATTACAAAAATATATGAGGTGCAAGTGATTCTATGATGAGATGCAAATTAAAGATTGAGGACTTACACCCCTATATGTTTGTGTAATTTTTTTATTTTTATCCCACTTACATGTAATTTTCCGTTGTAAAATTCTCATATATACATAGGAGGTCGTATATGTAATTTAAACCTATTTTGGGAACTTTCAATTCTAGTAAAAAAAAAAAAATCATTACAAAAAAAAGTCTCTTCTCCTTCCTTTTTCTTTTTTTTTTTTTCTGTACATTCTTTTATAAAAATGTACAAGTCACTAAAAAAGAGTAATTTCCAAACAACATTACAAAGTAAGCCTTATAAATTTAGAATTTACCTAGAATAAAGAATTAATAATTCAAATTTATTTTATTCATAAATTTCACACTCTATAAATTTAATCTTTACTCTACAAATATATTCAAGATAAAATATAAACTGATAAGAATAAATTCTTAACATTTTTAAATTTCAAAACAACTCTGAATTTGTTGAATGGAGTAGTGAGTCAAATATGTACCGTTCAGACGCGGCTTGTTTCATGAATAGTGTGATGAGTTGGTGTCAGGGGTCTGCCAGCTTCACCGACCAGCTTTGAGTGGCAAACAAAAATATTGGGCTCGTTTGGGCAGAAAAATCCAAGAATTTTTTGGTTAAAATAGTCATAAAAAAAATAAAATAGACTAAAAAGTCAATGAGATAAAATGTTATATTCAAATCATAATCATTATACTTTTTTCTCACAAAAATTAAAAAAGTCAAAAAATCTATTCAAAACAAGAATTTTTAGCCTAGGTTAAAATAACCAAAAAATTAAAATACCAACTCATATTCCAAACGAATCTTGGGACCCGTAAAATTGGAGACTCTTATGACTCCCAAAATGATGTAAATTAATTATATGCTTTTATTTTATTTTATTTTTTCATTTCTGGATTAATCACAAATAAATGAGAATGATAAAAATTGTGTTTTTTAAAAGCCTATAGCATTGTTGTAATCACAATTTCACAAAGATGAACATAATGTAGAGCGTGTACTTGGTGGTAGACAGCTATTCTCCAAAATCAAAGAACCTTGGAGGGATCCTAAGAACACCCATAACAAATCACATATATATTAAGTATTATTTGAGATAATTTAAATAGACATATTTTTTAATTTTTTATAAAATAAACATGTAATATTATAAATAAATAAATAATATAACTTAAATAAAATAAAAAAAATTTCAAAATTTTAATTTTAAAATGAAACATGTAAATTGCATCAGATCAATCCTACCAATATGAATTTGATTCAAATTCAATCCACCGACAGAGGAACAGACGAGAGATTTTTGGTGGCCACATCATTGTATGTGTTATTAATATGTGTCTGACTGGAATCAACGTCGGCTGTTGATCGATCTTCGTCTTCGCATGTGGAGACATCAATCATTATTGCAAAAAAGTTGATGAAAGACATGTTTAGTTCATGTATTTTTAATTTTAGGGCAAACTATTTATACTTCTAACATTTAATTAAATTATAAATTTTTTTGAAATTTTAGAAATTAAATGTTGTCCCATTGCAATTAACTCTGTTAACAGAGATAGTAAACTTACTAACATGCTCTTGGTAAATTACACTAACATTCTTGAAATTTTTGTTTAATATAGATCCCTGCACATTTGAAAAATATATTTCCTTTCTTGAGATTTTTAATATCATTACAAATTATCCATAGATTTGATGATGTTATATCCTAAAATTTTCTAAGCGACCATTTTGCTCTTTTTTTTATCATTTCTTCTTTTTATCATCATGATTACACTATATAACTTTTTATCATTAAATTCTATAAACATGATTTATATATTTACAACAATATCACTATCACAATATTTTTATGATATTTTTCGTATAAAATTTTATATGTGAATATAATTTTTATTTTTATTTCCACCATAATATTTGATTAGATCAATTTAATTTAGATATATTTAAGAAGTATAAAATTTGTGCAAAATATTTTTTAAAAAATTCATTGAATACAAAAAACATAAGATAATATATTAATTTTTATAAGCTAATATTTCAATTTCAAGCAACTTGAGTGCTCTTTCTTCATTCCTTCCATGTTGAAGAGGATTCCATAGTACTTATTTATCAACCAAAAATAACTATTCACCCAAAAAAAACTCAAAAAATAACAAATTCATTGAATAAGTTATGAATACAAAATTAATTAATTAAATAAGTTATGAAATGTAAAATTAAAATGGAAAAACACTTATCAGATAGTGAAAATATTATAAAATTAATAAATAATTAAATAAGTTATCAATGCAAGAAATGCCTTATAAAAAGATTCTTAAGCTACGTTTGGTTTGATTTTTAAAAATTTATTTTAATTTTTTTTAAAATTAAAAATTAATTTGGTTAAGAAATAAAAAAAAATTAATTATCATTTTTATATAATTTTATCTTTTGATTGGTTAAAAATAATTTTTACAAATTAAATATATTTTTTCATTTTTATTTTATTAAATTTGATAATACTTTCGTTATTGGATACTTCAAATGGAATGAGTCAGAATGATCCACGCTTCCCAAGTCATCTTCCGGGATGAACCCACAGGGAAAACCTCCAAAAGAGTTCAACGGGGAACGGGGAGTTCTCCAGCGAACCCTCCAACAAGCAAGTTAGATAAGTGAGGTGATGAAGATGTAGGAAAAAGATGGAGATAAATAACTTAACATTTTCTTTGTCTTAGAAACCTGCTTATATCCTTTACTCATCATTTTCTTGTCTGCCCCGACCTGTCATGTTGACCGAAAGTCTATGTTTTAGCTCACATTGTTCATGGTGAAGCCGTTCTGACTCGACGTGAAGGAGTTATCGCATTAAATGCTGAAGTGAAACTCATTGATGGCTGATGTGTGGTATAATAACTTTGTAGGATCTTTGTTTGCTTATGTAGCTGGTTCTTCTCTTGACAGGTGTTCTGATACCATTGGTCCTGGGTGTAATGTTAGGCCCCAGCAATGTTGGGATTTAGTATTTGAATTATGCATTGGGCCCTAAGTGGTGGTTCGACAATCCTTGTAGGCCCACCTACGTCAGCAGTCCCCCATTCTCGAGTACAGTTTCAGCCCAACGAAAGGAATAAGAAAGAAAACGGTGTTATGAGAGGTCGACCGGGGGGATTCGACTAAAGGAGGGCTGACCGCGAATGGTGACCGAATGGGGAGGGCGCCTGTGAGAAGGGCCGATCGCTAAGGGTAGTTGAGTGGACGGATCGACCGTGGGGAGGGGCGACTGCAAAGGGTGGCCGAGTGGACGGGCCGACCGTGGGGAGGGGCGACCGCAAAGGGTGGCCAAGTGGACGGGCCGACCGTGGGGAGGGGCGACCGCAAAGGGTGGCCGAGTGGACAGACCGACCGTGGGGAGGGCCGACTGCGAAGGGTAGCTGAGTGTAGGAATGGCAACGAAGCGGGGCAAGGCCGGGGATCGCCCTCCCCATCCCCGATCCCCGATGGTAAGAATGTCTCCGTCCTCGGCCCCGATCCCCGACGGGGAACCTATTACCATCCCCATCCCCGTCCCCTAATGGGGATCGGGTTTCCCAGACCCCGAAAATTCCTCGGATCCAAAAAAAAAGAAAAAAAAAAGAGCAAACACACAGTAGTAACAGCATCCTCAACATCAACATCATCAACAACAATATCATCAAACAATATCAACAACACACAAATCTGAGTAGAGAGAGATAGATCTAAGTAGAGAGAGAGAAATCCATCTGCTCAGATCTAGCGTGGCAGAGGAAATGTTGTCGTCGTCATCGGAGGTCTCGGAGGAGAAGGAGGTGGCCCACGTCGTCGTCGGAGGAGGAGGAAGATGAGTTGGCACTCGTCGCCGTCGTCGTCGTCGTCGTCGTCGTCGGAGGGTCTGATTCGGTGGAACGTCGTCGTCGTCGTCAAAGGAAACGTCGTCATTGACTATAGACACCTTATTCGGCAATGATTCTGTAGACACCTTATCTGCCATTGATCTTCACAAGAACTACACAGCAGAGAGAGAGAGGGAGAGGGGCTGAGAGAAGTGAGTGTGATGTGAGCGAGAGAAAGGGCCTAAAAACATATAATATATATATATATATATAATAACCCTAAACATATAATATAATATAATATATATTATAATAACTATACGGGGATTAGTCGGGGCAGGGCCGGGCCGGGGCCAAGGTTAGGGAACCTCTCCCCGTCCCCGGTCCGAAAATCATCGGGGATTTAATTTTCAATACCATCCCCGGCCCTATGGGGATAATTTTCGGGAAAAAACCATTCCGATCGGGGTAAGGGGATTGAGTCCCTATCGGGCCGGGTTTAAATTGCCATCCCTAGCTAAGTGGACAGACCGATCGTGGAAAGGGCTGGCCTCGAAGGGCGGCCGAGTGAACGGACCGACCATGGGGAGGGCTGACCGTGAAGGGTGGCTGAGTGGGAAGGGGAAGTGGCGGTGTGCGGGGCTCGAGGAGCGGCGGGTCATGTGGTGAAGTGAAGTGGAATAGACAGGAAGAGGAACAGAGTAGTAGATCGTGGCCGTACACGTGGCGAAATCCTTTAATGAGAGAAGTGACGCGTTAATCAGAACTGAAGGGACAAAATGATAAAAGGCAGGGGCGGGAGTTTTTCGAAAAGTATTTTAAACTAGCGAACTTCAACCTTGACCCTCGGAATATAGGCAAACCGTGGGCGTTTGGGGTTGTCCGCTTTACCTATTTTTTTGCGAAAAATCAACACGTCCCAGAAGTAAACTCATTTGTTTCCAGTGATACACCTCTGCAACATTTTGTGAGCTTCCTTGTGCCTGCGTCTGAATCAATATACAGACACGTAGGAGAAATGGCGCAAGAGGGTGTACCAGCCGCAAGGCTTGATTTTTTAGGTGATGACGACGCAGTGGAGTTGGCAGAACGATATCGGGTAGAGCGGAGAGAGGGGAGGGAGGCTGATCAGGTCGTACGGGCCCCTCCGACGACGACGACTATGATCGCGGCCGCTAAGCCCATAAGCCAAGTGGAGCAGGACCATTGACATACCAAACCAGACAGATCCACATTCACAGCGGAGGAGTTGGAAGAGGTATGAAGGAAGTACCAAATTTCGATAGAGACACAACTGAGGGTGCCCACTTCTAAAGGAGGGTGTCAGATGTTCGGCCAGCGGAGTTAGCATTGTGCGAAGAAGCACTGCGGGCGGGGCTGAGGTTGCCTATTCCTAAGTTAGTGGCAGAGATACTTAATTGACTGGAGGCGGAACCGGGGCAGCTGATGCCCAATGCATAGAAAATTGTAATGGCATGCGCGATCGCATGGCCGCGGGCGATCGACGGATCGGCGATGACAGTCGACGAGTTCATTTCGTGCTACAAAGCATCCGGTCAGCAAGAGACTTGGGTGACTTTGCAGGCGGTGGCGGGCAGAGGGTTAGTAGCTAGGCTACCATCATTTGTAAAAGGGTGGAGGCCGAGGTGGTTCTTTGTATCGGCGAATGGGGCAGAAGGGGTGCGGACGATATGGAAAGTCCCCACAAAATCGGTAGAACCGAAGTTGAGGGTGGAGGAAGAAGAGAGGGGCAAACAGGTGAAGGAGTGAAAGGGAGAAAGAGGGTGTCAGATGGGACAACCTAATCCGCCCTTCATCCTTATATGCCTTGGGGCTAGGACCGTAGCCGACCGAAGGAGACCCTGCAGCAGAGGAGATGGAGGTGAGACGAAAGACGGAGGAGGCAGAGGAGCGGAAGACTTTCGCCAGGGCCGAAAAGTACAAGGAGGCACAGTTGGGGCCTGCCCCTAAACTGGTGATAAGGGAGTGGGTCCGACCGCGTCCCAAACCATTGGGCGATAAAGACTTATTTGGTTTCGCCCCACAGCCACCACCAGTAGACCCGTTAAAGGAGAGGGGGAAGCAGGAAGTAGAGGCAGTGCTGAAGAAGTCCAAGAAGAGAAGGGCTGCTGTCGATGGCAGGAAAAGCGCCCTTGCCACAAAGAAGATGAAGGTTGGAGGTGAGGACATCCCTATAGAGGAGAAGGTGGATAAGGGAAGGGTGGGGAAGAAGGATAAGGGTCCCAGCGCCCAAGTGTTGGAAGAAAATGTGGAGACCGCCCAGGTGGCGAAGAAGACGAGGGGCCAAGCGCCCAAGTGTTGAGAGAACACATGGGCCCAAGTACCCAAATGATGGTGGCAGTGTCTGTACTGGAAGTAACCTCCAGCCCCAAGAGAGGGAAGACCGGGGCTAGTACGGCAGGGACAGGTACCACGCTGACGACCGCGTTGTACCACGCGTGCGCGTTGGCAGGGCGTTCCGTGGAGGAATGAGAGAAGGCCAGGGCGGCGGCCGATCGCCTTGTTGGAGTGTTGGAGGACGCCGCCGTTCGGTCAATGGCACGGTTGGGGGAGGCCGACCTCCTGAGAGGGTTATGCTCAGCCCAAATGGAGGCAGCGACCTTGGCGACTGCATTGCTGAATAAATCAGCACGTGTGAAGTTAGAGATAGAGCCGTTGAGGGTTCAGTTGGAGGGGGCAAAGGGGCAGCTTCAAAAGCTAATGGAGGAGACGGCTGGCTGGAAGAAAAACACCCGGAAGGCATGTTTGAAGGGTGTAGAGCATGCGCGAAGAGCAAAGATCATGGAGGTATTATGGGTGGTGTAAAGGAACGCGGCGGAGAAGGCTAGTGCCGAGCTCGTCGCAACCAGATTAGAGCTTGAAGTGGAGCGGCACAATGTGATATCGCTGGAGTTCCAGCTGGCTTGGAAGCAAAGAAGCTGGAAGAGGCCCAGAAAGTTTGCACCACCGCCAATGGAAGGTAGGATGAGGCTATGGTCTGAAATGAAGATCTGCGAGGCCAATCGATCAAGGAGAAGGAAGAAGCAGATCAGAAGATCGCTCAGTTGGAGAAGGCGCTGGCGTTGGAGGGCAGGGTACCCCGACCTGTGCAAGGCGGCGGTGGAACAATTCAAGGAGTCTGCAGAGTTCCAGATAGCCATCGATGCCGCAGTCGCCAAGAGCGTGGCGAGGGAGGGGGATATGGGGGCTGGGCCGTCAGGAGTGGCCACTGGAAGTAAGAGTGAAGAGGAAGTGATCCAGGGCTTTCAGTGGTCTGATATCTACAAATATGAAATGACTGAGTTTTGGGACAGCGACTGGAAGACCTTCAAACGCAAAGTGGAAGAGCTGTTCCTAGACTTGGACTCTAGCCAAGTGAAAATTGATGAAGACGACGTTGCCCAGACCCCCCTGGATGAGGGGATCAAGGAGGAAGACCTGGCCTCAAGCGATGATGAGTGATTGATGTAAAATTTTGTGTTTTGCGTGTTGTTGCTTGTAAATAAAATTTTTATTGTTTGTTTGTTTTTTTTTTCCCGTAATTTCTATAGTGATTAATCTATGTTTGTAAATAAAATAATGAGTTGTGCTTTGTCGTACTGTTGTCGTTGTTTCTTATAGATTTCAAAGTAATGAAAATGGGCATGAATATAAGACCTGTGCATGAATCGTGAAATTTACCGCTAGGGTGAGGTGTAAAAGCTGAGAAGTAGGAAGCCAACTGTAGACTCGCCCGCATGGGGCCCCACTACAGTTCGGACTCGATTTGTGTCACGGTTCTTAATCTGAACCAAAGAGTCCAAATCCGGCAAATCGTTTTGAGAAACAAATTTTTGAAAAGAAGTGCCAAACATGGACTGCTTTGCCAGATACAGAGTCGCCACCTAAATATTTTAAAATGGGAGAATTTAGGAAACCCTGACTCGGTGCCGAAGGCCACGTGTCCGTCATCACCAAAGTTGCCTCGGCTCGGGAACTTGGGTACGATTGGGGAAGGTCAGCTATGAGCACCCCCTCTCGCCTGATCCGAAGATCGGCCTCTACTAACCGTGATATCCGTTTTTGAAAACGTTATGTGTTCTTATTCCGGTTATTAGCCTAGAATTACTATGTTATACGCACAGCAAACAAGCATAGACTAGATTGCCTAATTTGGGAATAAACATTGCATATCCGTTTGTCTTGGAAAATGTTTTGGAATTTGCTACTCGCAAGTAGGCTAAAACACGGATTTCAATGAGCTGTTACAACTCAGGCAATCCAACTTTCATCCACAGGCAGTCAAGCAGTTTATATCACATAAGCAGCTAGCCTCATGGTAATCATGCTATCATGGCAACACCCACACGCATGCAAGGATACTAAAGCATGAATACTTACATCGTACTCCGTGCCAAAACAAAGAACTCGTTAGTAATCAATGCATGATCCAAGTCCATGTTTAAATGTCTAATGCAACGCATACAGAATGTCAGTAGAGTAGGCTCGGCTATTCTATGGATGTCATGTGAAAATGCACAAGTAGCATGTATTCAAGTTAGGTTTGAAATGCTAATGCAGTTAGCATGATTCGCCGAGTCTGGTGCATGCAAGACAAATGTATGGATGCACGCATGCAAAGAATAAGGTATGCTAAATTAAACATGACCTATTACTAACCATCAAAGCAGGTAAGTAAAAGGGAGAAAGAAGTGGGGGTTGGAAGACATGCACACACTCACCCACACTTATTACAAATTCGCCCTCGCTCGGAGGGATCGAAAGAATAATACAAATTAACTAACTCGCAAGCTAATTAATTATTACAAATCACCTAATTAATTAACAAATTAACTAAGCATAAGAAAAGCAATAAAATGGGCCTTGGGAGGAGGGTTCGATGAGCGCGTGCTCAGGTCTTGCTCGGAAGTGCACTGCCATGTATAAGGTGCCTCTGTTTTCCCTGCACTGCCTCTTGAAAGACTGCCAAAGTCTCAGAATTGTTTCCCTGGGCATTGGGAGACACCACCGGCTGAGTAGAATAGCCACCAGCAGTGTTATGTGATCATCGGCTGTTGATGAAGCTATCGGCCCAGGAAGGATTGCCGGTCGGCACTAAACACTGCCGGTCGGCAGAAAATTCCTGCAGAATCTGCAATTGACAGCAACAGAGGGCAAGACATAACATGGTGATGCAATTCAAGCAATATATGCACCAATCCTATCCCTTATCATGTGTATGACTCAAAGGGACATGGTCCTTGGTTCTCGGACCATCAATCGCGCATTTCCATGCGTGATGGTCCAAGGGACCAAGTGTGCACATTTTGATGTCAAATGCAATGCAAACCAACAAACCAATGGGACTCAACCTCTATCATGATTTGGTCAAGAGGTAGAGCATGCATGCCAATGCAAGGCAATCTTAAGCATGTTGACTAGTATGTAACATGGATAATGCAAGCAAGCATACAAGACATGCAAGGCATGAGATAATGCAACCAACAAGTATGCAAGGCACAATGTGGGTGTTTAAGCATGTAATCAAACATGTGACTTCATTTAATCATGCAAGTTCAACTATGCAACAACTCACCAATATGCTACAACATACAAGGAGTGCATGCAACAAACAAAGAGGTGGACTTCAACATGATTTAGGCAGTCCTAACTAGGCCTAAAACAGTGGCCAAAGTGCCCAAAATGAAGGACTAACACACACGCACACATGCATGCAATGGGTGTCCAATACTTCAAGCATTTAAAAGAAATTCTCAAGCACACTTAAGAGGATGCAAACATGGACTAATGTCATGCATTAAGCTCTGAAAATCATGCAAGAACATGGTGCCAAACCAAGCAAACAAGATAGGCTAAGCATGTGACAATGGTCCAAGATTCAAGGCAAGCTAAAAGGGGTATTTGACCACACTTAGCAAGATCAAACATGGCATGGATTTAATGACCAAAACAGAGTTTTAGTTCATAAAACAAAACCAAAAAGACCACTTAGATGGCATCTAAATGGCTTGAATTCAAAAGCATGCACAAATGCACTTTCAAGGAGCATACAACACAAGCTCATAAGGCATCAAAGAGGCATCCAAGGCAAGCATACAAGCATGCTAAAGGGACTGAAATGATGCTACAAATGGTGCCAAACCACTGAAACAAAGCGAGTAATGCAAGCTATACTCTCACATACTTAAGGCCAACAAGCCAAAATGCAAAGGGGCTATACTAAACATGTCATGGCCGACCAAAATGACTAAGGACAGACCTCAAACATGGCAAAATAAGCACAAAAGCTTCACAAAGCTAGGCCTAAAACATGCTAGAACAATGGTTTACAACCTAAGGCATATTAAGGCCTAAACATGGCATTACAAGGTAGGTATGCTTAGCATGCATGGTGTACCAAAACCAACTAAAAACAGAGGCATATTATGACCTAATAAGCACAAAAATCAGCTAAGGCATGGTCAACAAGAGCCTAAGCTAGGTGCTCCCTCAAGAGGCCAAAAATGGTCCTTTTCAAGGACAACAAGGAGAGGGGGTGGCCCTCTCCTTCTTGGGACCTCAAGGCACCATCCTCACCTCTAAAATCCCTCAAGATTTCAGTGGTGAGGAGGCCCAAACACCAAGGTCTCGGAGCTCACACAAAATAGAACAAAATAGAGCCTTACAAGGCTTAAGAGGGGTCAAACAACCTCAAACCACAAAACACTATAAACAAACTATTTAGAGGGCCTAAAAATAGAAATTTTTTATGTTATATACTAAACACAAAAACAATTGCAAGGTAGGTAAAAATACAATGCAAAAATGGGGAATAAAGGGACAAACTTCTTACCCTTGAAGACCTTCTTCACAAATGGTGGACCAGCCCCTTCCTTGAGCTCAAAACAGCTCCAAAGCTTCAAGAACAAACCTCTGGTCCTTCAAGAACCAAGAAAAGGTGTAACACTATGTGTTTGTGTGCAATAGTAAGACACAAACACATTTATACACACACAAGAGAGAGATATAGAGATAGGATATGTACAAAACCCTAACCCTAGAACTCAAACCCTAATATGGCTGTCTAAAATGTCTAACCCTAAAGCCAAGAGAGGAGGGCTCCTCTTATAGAGCTTTTTGTCTTGTAAAGCTTACAAGACAAGCTTCTAAAGAGAGAGATCCCTCCATACACGTGTATGGAGGGGAGCCAAATGCAAGACAGTTGTATTAAAATATCTACAAAAGCAGATGAACAGTAGTCGGCTACTCAAAATTGCCATTTTGACAAAATGGACTACTGACCGGCAACAAAGAATGCCGACCGGCAATATACATTGCCGATGGCAACAAAACACCAGTCGGTGGCCTCTGGCCATGGCCGGTGATGTGTGGAGATGCCTCACAAGGCATTCCCTGCCCCTCCAAGGAAAAACACAAGTGTTTGGTGCAAAACCAGACACTAAACAGTCGAGTTCGGAGATCCTGAGGCAAGGCGCGTAGCCGAAACCTCCGGGAACTCCAAACGAACACAAACATGGATGATCACCGGGTGTTCAAACGGTGACGTCCAAGTCTTGAGGACGGTCAAAAATGGGGTGTCTACACCAGCCTAACTTGTGAGAAAACCATGATGTAAAGAATGTTAATAATAAAAATGTTGAAATGTAAAAGTCTTAGAGTGTGAAACCTTAAATCATGGTGTAAAAGTTGAGAGATGAAAGATTGGTGTGAGAGATAAGGTGTGTGTATTTTACCTGAATTAAAAATGTAAAGGTGTAAAGAATGTTAAGGGATGTAAAAGTATGGACCTGGGTTTGTAATTAAGTATAAGTAACTCAGTCTGGCTGAGGCTTCGAATAACTCAGGCTGGCTGAGCCCTTCGCGCTCAATCTGGCTGAGGCTTCAAATAACTCAGTCTGGTTGAGGCTTCGAATAACTCAGTCTGGCTGAGCCCTTCGTACTCAGTCTGTTGAGGCTTCGAATAACTCAGTCTGCTGAGGCTTCGAATAACTCAGTCTGGCTAAGGCTTTGAAAAATTCAGTTTGAACAAGTCGTCTATTGAAACGCAAAGCAGATAATGGAGATGCAAAGTCATTGTCATTTAAAGCGTAGCCTATTGATCAGATGCATACATCATATATGAAAAGAACAAAAGTAACTAAGTGTGTAAGTTGTCATACAACAATTGATCAATACAAAAATAGGACATGGTACTCTATTGGAAATAACGCTTCAAGTGTTTGGCGTTCCACGGGTGGGGGAGGTCTCGGCCTTCCATATCTTAGAGTCGGTAGGTGCCTGGGCAAGGTCTAGCTTTAACAATGTAAGGCCCTTCCCATTTGGGAGCGAGCTTGCCCTCAGCAGGATTTTTGATGACGAGAGTCGCCTCACGCAAAACGAGGTCCCCGACTGCGAACTCCCTCGGTTGAACCTTACGGCTGTAGTGTTTTTTCATTTTCTGTTGTTATGAGGCTTGCCTGACAGTAGTTATCTCTCGGAGCTCTTCAATCAGGTCTAAGTCAGCCCAACGCAAGTCTTCGGTGAGTTCTGGGTCTTGGTGCAGCATCCTCGGGGTCGGCAAGCCAATTTCAACTGGGATGACTGCTTCAGCGCCGTATGTTAAGCGAAAGGGGGTCTCCCCAGTAGGGGTTCGGGCGGTGGTGCGATAGGCCTAGAGTACATTTGGCAGTTCCTTAGCCCAGAGTCCCTTAGCGGCTTCTAACTTGGTTTTGATGATCTGCAAGAGAGAACGGTTGGTGACCTCGACTTGCCCATTGGCTTGGGGATGACCTGGGGAAGAGAAGCACAGCTGAATGTGGAGCTCTGCACAAAATTTCCTGAACTTGGAGTTGTTGAATTGTTTGCCGTTGTCTGAGACGATGGCTTGGGGGATTCCGAATCGGCATATAATCGATTGCTAGATGAATCTGGTTGTGTTCCGTTCGGTGATTGTGGCGAGGGGTTCCGCATCCACCCATTTGGTGAAGTAATCAATGGCAACCACATCGAACTTGGTTTGGCCTTTACCAGTGGGCAATGGACCAACTAAGTCTCTGCCCCACTTGGCGAAGGAGTATGGACTGCTGAGTGTAATCAGTTCTGTCGGTGGAGCATGAGGGATGTTGGCGAAATGCTGACACTTGTCGCACTTAAGTACAAACTCCGTGGCGTCTTGGTTGAGGGTAGGCCAGAAGTAACCAATGCAAAGTATTTTGTGGGCTAGTGACCTGGCGCCTGGATGATTACCACATACACCCTCATGGACCTCTCTCATCACGTAGGTCGCTTGAGCGGGACTGAGGCATCTTAGGTATGGTCGCGAAAAGCCACGTTTGTACAAGAGGCCGTTGATAAGAATGTAGTTGGACGATCGGGCCCTTACTTTGGCAACCTGCTGCTTGTCGTATGGTATTTCCCCCTTTGTCAAAAATAAAAGGATATCTGCCGCCCATGGAATAGGTTCATTTTGGAGGAAAGTGGACTTACTGCTGGTTTGGAGAAATGGCAGGGTGGGCCAGGTATTCAAAGCGGACGCCATGGCTGAGGTCTGACTGGTTGGCAGAAGCTAATTGAGCCATTTCATCTGCCTTGGAGTTTTTGTTCGAGGGATGTGCTTGATACAGAAAGTATTGAAGAGGCGAACAAGGAGGAGTGCGATATCTTTGTAAGCCCGCATTGTGTCGTCCTTGGCTTCGAGTTCCCCCGTAATTTGTCCGACGACGAGCTGGGAATCATTGAACACCTGGATATGGCTTACGCCAATGTCTCTAGCTAGATGGAGACCAGCTATCAATGCCTCATATTCAGCCTCATTATTGCTTGCGTCGAACAAAAAACGGAGAGCGCACTTGAAATAACCACCCTCGGGGGCGGTGAGGATGAGACCAGCCCCACTGCCTTCTTTGCGGGATGATCCATCGACATTGAGGGTCCAAGAGTGGGGGTCGTCTGTCTCGGTGTTGAATTGTTTGGGCGGGGAGGCCGTGTCTGGAGTGAGATAGTGAATTCCAGAATAAAATTAGCAACAGTCTGCCCTTTGATCACTGAGCTCAACTGACCATTGCATAAGTCGGCCGGATAACTCAAGTTGTTGTATTATCTTCTTCAAGGGTTGGTCAGTGAGGACGACAATGAGGTGGGCCTAGAAGTAAGGTCAGGGTCGTCTTGAGGCTATGACCAAGGCCAGGGCCATCTTTTCAAGCAGTGGGTAGTTTTGTTCTGCTCCCTTGAGAGCCCGACTAATGCAGTAGACCGGACGTTGGACGGAGCTGTCCTCTATGATGAGGGCTACACTGACTGCAGTGTTCGATACAGCTAAGTAGAGAAAAAGAGGTTCTCCCATGATCGCCTGAGAGAGTAGGGGGGGTTGGCCATGTACTGCTTTAATTACTGAAAGGCTTCTTCGGATTCTGTCGTCCACTCAAAAGCTTGTCGAAGGACTTTGAAAAATGGAAAGCACTTGTCTGTTGCACGAGAAATAAAACAGTTGAGAGCTGCGACTCTGCCAGTAAGCCTTTGAACTTCTCTAACTGTTCTGGATGACTGCATCTCTATCAGAGCCTTGATCTTTTCGGGGTTAGCCTCGATACTCCGTTGACTGACCATGAAACCCAAGAATTTTCCAGATCCGACGCCGAAGGCGCATTTCTACGGATTCAGCTTCATTTGATACTTACGCAGAGTGTCGAAGGTCTCCCGCAGGTCTGCTAGATGATAAGAGGAGAGTTTTCTCTTGACAAGCATGTCGTCAACGTATACTTCCATGTTTCGACCTATCTGGTGATGAAAAACGACATTGACTAACCGTTAGTAAGTTGCTTCTGTATTTTTCAGCCCAAATGGCATGACACGATAGTGGTAAGTCCCCCGGTCAGTTATGAAGGAGGTGTGTTCCTGGTCCGATAGGTGCATCAGAATTTGATTGTAGCTAGAGAAAGCGTCCATGAAGCTTAGCATTTGATGTTCGGCCGTGGCACCGACAAGTAGATCTATGCAGGGAAGGGGATAGTTATCTTTGGGGCAAGCGCGGTTGAGGTCGGAGTAATCGACACAAAGTCTTCATTTACTGTTGTTTTTATGGACTAAGACCACATTTGACAGCCATCTGGGGTAGTTCACACTTTTGATAAACTATGCCTCAAGGAGCTTATCTACTTCGAAAGCGATGAGAGTATTGCGTTCTGGGTGAAAGATGTGCTCCTTTTGGCGGAAGGGTCGAAAATGGGGTTCAATGCTGAGACGATGAGTGATAAAGGAGGGGTCAATACCCGGCATGTCGGAGTGGGTCCAGGCAAACACGTCATTGTGCTCAATCAGAAGAGCAGTAAGGTCAGCCTTAGCTTAGGGGGACAGTTGGCTGCCGATCTTGGCAGTTTTTGTCAGGTTAGTGGGGCCGATGAGGACCTCGACAAGCTCTTCCACCAGTTCTCCTCTGACCAGCCCGTCTTCGTCTCTGACGTTGAGTCCTTCAATGATCATAGCCTCCTTCAGTTTGACATCTTTAAGTGTAGCAACATAACATTCTCTGGCCACGGTCTGCGCTTCCCTCACCATGCCGACTCCGAGGTCGGTAGGGAATTTTACGGTTAGGTGGAAAGTAGATATGACAGCTTAAAAAGCATTTAGGGCGGTGCGACCGAGGATAATGTTGTAAGCAGAGGGACAGTCGACGACGAGGAAAGTGAGCAACTTTGTGGTCTGCCGCGGATATTCTCCAATCGTGATGGAAAAGTCGATGGAGCCTATGGAGGTTACCCAATCTCCAGTGAAGCCAACCAATGGAGTTTGGAGAGGGGACAAACTTTCTTCCCCGACCTTAAGCTGGCGAAAGGCGTTTAGGAAGATGATGTCTGAAGAACTGTCGTTGTCGACAAGCACTCGTCTGACTTTGTAATTGGACAGGACAGCGAAGATGACGAGGGGGTCGTCGTGAGAGTAACAGATGCCTGTGCAGTCGGCCTCCGTGAAGGTGATAGGCTCCATCCACTATTTGGGATGTTTGAAGGGGCGGCCCAGTGTCGTGACTTCTTTATTAGAACCCTGCTTGATTTTTCTAAGTTTTACTCGTTGGGCCGAACGAGATGGTCCCCCACATGCAAGCCCACCGGCAATAACTCTGATCTCTCCGACCGCGGGGGGTAGGGTTTCCTTGTGCTCGAGGTTGTTGTGGGGGTCGATCATTGCCTTGGTCGGGTTGTGCGGGTTGTCGAAGAGAAGTGTGGCGGCGGTTATTTCTGGTAAGTTCGGTTCTTGGCCGTTGCTGAGAGCGGGCTGTTGTGAACCGACTGAGACGACCCTGGAGTACTAAACCCTCGACATGGTCTTTGAGGTTAATACACTCCTCGGTATTATGGCCGTGGTCCTGATGGAAACGACAGTATTTGGACTGGTCTCATCGGTTGGAAAGAGACCTAGATGGTAGGGGCCATTTTAGGGGGTAATCTCGCTGGATCTGGTTCAAGACTTGTTCCATAGGGGAATTGAAGGGACTGTACCGTTCGAACCGACCGGACGGTCGGATAGGCACCGATCGGCTGGCTTGAACAGGTCGGTCGGAATACTGGGGTGTTTGATATGTGTACCGGGTAGTTCTGGTTTCAGGGTCCTTTATCTTCTCTCTGGTGGTTGGATTTTTGGTTGTGGAATCTTGTCGGGCCGCTAGGAAATCTTCGACATTCATGTATTTTTGGGCTTTAGAGAGGAGGGTTGCCATGGAGGTTAGGGGATTTGTAGAAAGGGAGAAAAGGAAATCGGAGGATCGTAGACCGGCCATGAAAGCCGTAAGAATGACCTTGTCATCATTTTCTGCCACCTGTAAGGCCTCGGTGTTGAAGCGGTTAACAAAGTTGCGTAGTGACTCCCCCTCCGTCTGTCGGATGTTGAGGAGTTGAGTCGCCGGACGCCGCTGGCACTGGGCACCAATGAAGTGGCTGAGAAAGGAGTCGCTTAGGTGCTGGAAAGTGGAGACAGAGTCTGTCGGCAGCTGACTAAATCACAGTCGGGCCGACCTCTTAAGTGTTACGGAAAAAGCCCGACACATGATCTCGTCGGGGAATGCATGGAGGACCATGAGGGTCCTATAAGCCTCCAAGTGGTCGATTGTGTCCGTTGTACGGTTGTAAGAATCGATCGAGGGCATTTTGAACTTAGAGGGTAAGGGTTTGTCCTTAATGGATGCAACAAATGGTGAGTTGGTTGTGGCAGAGGGTTTGTTCTGTATGTTCTGTATGACCCCTTGCAGTTGGAGTTTCATGGCTCGGAGTTCTGCATCTCAAAGAGAAACGTTGTCACCACCGGAATGTAACGGGGGTTAGACAGGTGCTTGGATCGGTGGATGTGGGGCTCGAGGTGGCGGGTTCATGTCTTGAGGGGGGGTTGTAAGCCCTCCAAGTTGGATGGGTGAGATTGTTGGATGGGATGGCTCGAGGCTCGTTCCTAGTTGGGTGGGACGTTTTGAGGTGGCGGAGGAGGTATAGGGAAGTCACTTTGAAGTAAAGCATTGATCAAGGCTTGGTTTTGCTCGGCTAGGCGGTTAATGCTATTGGTGAGTTCTGTGAAATACTGCGGTGGGTTGTTTGGGTTAGGAGGGTCGGCTTGAGGGTCGGTAACGTTGTGTTGAGAAGCCATGGATCTAGTTGTGGCCATCCACCTTTGCGGGTGGCAGGTAGGGCTTACCGGGAGTGGGTCTCCGGGACAATGAGCACGTTGCCGCGCAGAGCAAAAAGGTTTCCCACAGACGGCGCCAACTAATAATACTTTTGTTATTGGATACTCCAAATGGAACGGGTCAGAATGATCCACGCTTCCCAAGTTGTCTTCCGAGGGATGAACCCGCAGGGAAAACTTGCAAAAGAGTTCAACGGGGAACGAAGAGTCCCCCAGCGAACCCTCCGACGAGCAAGTTAGAGAAGTGAGGGTGATGAAAATATAGAAAAAAGATGAAGATAGATAACTTAACCTTTTCTTTGTCTTAGAAACCTGCTTATATCCTTTGCTCATCATTTTCTTGTCTGCCCCGACCTGTCATGTTGGCCGAAAGTCTATGTTTTAGCTCGCCTTGTTCATGGTGAAGCCATTCTACCCCGACGTGAAGGAGTTATCGCATTAAATGCTGAAGTGAAACTCACTAATGGCTGATGTGTGGTGTAATAACTTTGCAGGATCTTCGTCTGCTGATGTGGCTGGTTCTTCTCTTGACAGGTGTTCTAATACCATTGGTCGTGGGTGTAATGTTAGGCCCCAGCAATGTTGGGCTTTAGTATTTGAATTATGCATTGGGCCCTAAGTGGTGGGTCAACAGTCCTTGTAGGCCCACCTACGTCAAAATTAGTGTTAATTTTTTCAAAAAACGATTCTGATTTTTTTTTCTTCTAAACAACAAACTAAACATGGTTCAAAAAACTTTAAAAAAAAATTCATCTAACGTAATCTTTTTGTAAATTTTGTTGACTTTTTAAAGAAATTTCAAGTTAAATCAGGTTATTTGGTGCTTTGGAAAGATACAAAGGGTAATATTGTCTATCAATATTGCCCCTGTAATCATTCTTAACGTTTAGTTTACCGCATGAGTTAAATTTTTATGCGAACATAAATCTAAAAAGGCAAGATGAAATTTTTAATTTTTTTTTTTAAAAAAAAACTTATAATTTAACAAATCAAGAGAGGTGTAAGTAATTTGCCCTTAGTTTTAAGGTTAGTGTTTGTTTAGAATTGGTGCGTGGAATGGCTTATATATTAATCTTTTTTAGATGACGCCATATTTTCCCAACTTGATCTTTCCCCATTTGGTTATGAGAACGACATAAGTTAAATTTTGGTGTACCTACTAGTGGGTTTCAAAATTTTTGTTTTGTTTTGTTTTGTTTTGTAGAAAATTAGTGAAAAGTAATTCGAAATAAAATTTTATTTGGCGATATGGCTATGTCAAAAAGTCATTGGCGTCGCTAGAAGAGTTGCAAGAAAATTGGTTGAAGAAATCATCGGCAACAATAGGTGGTAGTGGTGAGATAGAGAAATGTGATATTCAACTAATGAATTATTGAATGAGTGACATATGTCACATTTTAATATAATTTGGTAAATTTTAATAAATAGATTTCCATAGATAGATTCTTTTGGGTAAATTGTGTCTGTTTTTCCCAAAGATTAGAGTTTGGACATCTCAAAAGATTAAAAAATAGACTTATACCCTAAAATTCCTTTGTTTTTGTGTTTTAGATAACAAAATTATTAAAAATCTTAGAGCATCCACATTAGGTTTCCTTTATTAATTTTGGAGCTATATTAGTTAAATAAGGCCTAAAAGAATCCTTGCATTAAGTTAGTTACAACAAAATAAATTTTGACATTGTTACAGTATATCACTTGATGTAGTGATGTATTTTACCAAGTGGTTCACCATCTGGTCATTTACTCGGTTGACCACTCAATAAAAAATGAATATTTTATAAAATTAAATTTTAAAATAGAGAGTCTGATGAAGTGTGTGCATAAAAAATAATAATAATAATAAATAAAAATAGAGGATTTGGTCAAAGCCTCTTTATAATAAAATTTTAATACATTAAGGACAGGTATAAAAAGTTTTCATTGAAATATTCAACACATATCACTATTACCAAAATATTAAATTTTAAAATAATATAACTTTTGATCTAAATATCGATTTTTAATAAAATTAAAATTTTTACAATCCTCTCATCAAGATCTATGAAATAAGATTCATGTGGGGTTGTTTAGGATGATCTAAATAAGTGCAGTTTTTGACTTTTTACGAAAAAACGTAAAATATGGGTTGGGTTTGAAGTGATGTGGTAGAGAGATGATGTGACTTAAATAAGATAGTGACTTTTTGACTTTTTTGTGTTATGCCAAACTAGGCCTGAGTATGAAATTCTTTAAATTTTTTTTTATTACCGTCAAGACTTTTGTAAATAGTAACATGTTATCCTGATTCATAGTAACATGTTACTCTAGTAATATTATCCAAGAAAAAAAATAAAATTTTACTTTATTCTTACTCAATTATGCGCCTCCTTCTTAGTAGGTTTATGAAGTAAAATAGATTAGGTTGCCCTTTCACCAAACAAGGGTCTAATAAAAGGGTTTTGATTTTAATAAAAAAAATGCTAGCTAAAATACAAAAGTAAATTTTTAGTTATAATTTGATTCAAATTTACTAAATCTAATGTGGATGCTCTTGCAAAGGCTAAGAACCTATTTGGTATTGGTTTTATTTAAAAAAATTTGTTTATACTTACAAAAGTCTTATAACTTTAAAACATTTTTGAATCTGTTTACAATTTTTGAAAAAATAAATTTTTTTTTCATAAAAAATAAGCATAAATGTATTTAATAATTTTTGTAAGCAAAATATAACAGATGTAAACATTATCGAACTACACCTAACAATTTTCAGAAGTTTAGAAAACAATTTAAAAACAAAAATCTTACTAAAAAAATGTGACAGACTTTTGTCTCGGTTGTGTGGTAGAGATTAAAATGGTGTTACGTTGATCGTGTATGGAAAAAAAATCTAAATCACAAATTGATAATTCTGGATAAAAATGTTGGATTTGTGGTATTCAACAAATCTATAAATATCTTCTACAAAAAAGTGTATTTAAATTTTTTTTTTAAAAAATCAAAAATAGTTTTCAAAAACGTGATTTCTGTATTAGTTTTCATTGTTTTAAGTTTTCAAAACAGCGAATGAAAAACAAATATGTTTCGGATGCGCGGATGAAAGATAAAAAATTTAGACAATTAATTACAAAAGAGAAAGAACTGTGTCCTCTTCGTAATCTGAGAAGTCCCTCTTTCATGACTTCGTAAATACAAATGAACATACTACTGTTTTGAATTAAAAACAAAAATTTACATAAAATCTTCTCCAAATCAAATGTACCAATTAAACAGGATTGAAAAACGTTGTGACTCTTTCAAACATGTAGTAATGTATAGTCTTTTTTTGTTATTAATTAATGGCATATTCGTAGCTTCCAACACGTGATAAATAAAAAATTCACTTAAATAAAAAAATCCAGAGGTGATTCGAAGTCCAACATTCGTTTGGCATTTTTTCTATTTTTTTTTTTCACTTAAAAATGCACAAAATAGTATTGTATTCATCTTTGTAGAGTAGACCCCATCTAAAATAAATGTTGTGTTATTAGTACTGTATTTTATGCACAAAAATAATATTCAAACAGAATTTTTACACAAAATTTAGAATAAAAATACTATGGCAATGATATTCTTATAATTATGAACTAAAATAACAAATATTTTGACTTCTAACAAATATATATAAATGAGACATCGGTATAAATTTTTTAGAATTAATTACAAAAAAAAACCTTCAAGGTTTCACACATTTTTCACTTTAAATCTTGATGTTTCAATTTCGACAAATTAAACTATGGAGTTCCATCTATATTTCAATTTACTCCCTCCATCCATCTCTATCTGTGTAAGGTAACAGAGGGGGTTTGAAGTAAAAAGTACGTGAAATCTTAGGGTTTATTTTGTAATTAATCATTTTTTATTTTTAGTATTTTAATTTTAAAAAATGGTTAATTACACAAAAAAATCTAAAGCTTCATGTATTTTTCACTTTAAACCCTAGTATTTTTCATTTTAAACCATCTCCGTTACCTTGCACAGGCGGAGATAAACGGAGTGGGCAAATTGAAGCATGGATGGAACTCTAGGATTTAATTTATCAAAATTAAAACACTAGAATTTAAAGTAAAAAATGCGTGAAACCTTAGAGTTTTTTTTTTTTTTTTTTTTTGTAATTAACCCAATTCTTTATATTTTGTTTGTATAACAATTACCCTTAGGACTTGGAGCATGGTTCATCCACATTATCATGTATGAATTTTTTTTATTGATTGGAAAGAAATGGCCGGAGGCCCATTGTTTACTTGAGCACAAGGCATTAGGTTTTTACTTTGCACTAATCTTTCTTTTTCTTCAAAACTTATCACCTAAACAATTTTAGCCATTGAATAAGCTTGCCCATTAATCAAGAAAAAGAAAATAAAAAACTCCTTCACCTAATGGCTGTTGCTGGGTATTTTAAATATTTTAATTTGAACAACTCTTTCCCTCTTTTAATATTTGCCACATTCTCTCTAATTGGACTTTCATCTCTAAAATTTTCCAAAGAAATAAAGTTGGTTCCTTGGCCTGCACTCCAAATAGGGCCTTAAATGTATAAATACACGCCTCCGCTGAAACAACCCTGCCATGTTACATCCTTCTCATACAAGCCTGCTCTTGATATTCTTTTATTCATTTATTGGTATTAAATTTTCTTCTCCAGGCGCATATATTCTTTCAAGTTCAGTCTTTATAAAGCACATAATAGCTAGCATTTTGTAGTATCAACATTTTCAATTTTTTGGTCTGGAGAGAGAGAGAGAGAGAGAGAGAGAGAGATTCATGGCAGAAACAGTGAAATATGCTGCAGATAATGAACTGGGTTGTGGTTTCATGAGTTCAATTTTCCGACATCGAAGCTTTGGGCCGCGAAAAACACCCAGAAAATCTCTTCCAACTAACGGAAACAACAATTCAATCAAGTCTCCAAACACCCATAATGTCAACAGGCTGCGAAGTGGCTCCGGTGAGACAACACTTCCTGTCCCTGCTAAATCTGCACCAAAAGGCAATGAAAACCCGAGAAAGAATCCAAATTCCACCAGTTCAAGGCCTTCAGAAACTAAATATCAACCAAAAGTCGAAGAAAAACCGATAAAGAATCCAAATGCCATCAGTTCAAATCCTTCAGACGCCACGAGAAGCTCGACATCATCATCAAACAGTTCAGGCCTAAGGCAGGCTTCAACTATCACCTCCGGCGAGCTGAGCCTGACGATCAGGGAGCACCACCGACTGTCCAATTCAAGCGGAACACTTCACAGAGCCTCTTCGGGCAACATTCTGAAGCAGCCGGGGACCAAAACTGTTTCATTAACAGACAATCTTAATAATAAGGCTCTGGATTTTCATCCTAGGACTGTGATCACAGGCAACATTGTGAGGAGGACAGGTGCTGAAAGCCCACAATTTCGCAATATTTTGGGGGGAATGATGAATAGATTAGACCCTGAAGTGTTGAAGTCTCTGGGAAATGACAGGTACAAAGAGGGTAGATTTGAAGAGGCTTTGGGTTTGTACAATCAGGCAATTTCTATTGATCCAAACAGGGCATCATATCATAGCAACAAAAGTGCTGCTTTGATTGGTTTGGGGCGTTTGGTAGAGGCAGTGTTTGAGTGCAGAGAGGCTATTCGGATTCAGCCTTGTTATCACAGAGCTCATCATCGGCTCGCGACACTGTATCTCAGGTATCTAATTTAATCTAATGAATTGAAAGAGGGTTTATTTATTATTATTATTTGAAAACAATCCACTTTTAATGAAACATCAAAATATTGTTCATAAACTTTTTAAAACTATTTTGCAGAAAAAAGTGGTATGAAATTATGGCTTTTTATTTAGTTATTAATTTTTATTTTTCTTTTCGAAAACACCAAAAAAGAGAAAGGAAAACCAAAGTGACACCAAACAGTGCTACTTGGCGAAACCTGTTTGGTTGTGTTTTGGTTTTGTATTTTCTGTTTGCATTTTCAAAAAATAGTAAAAAATTATTTGGCGAGCTGTTTTTGAAAACTGTTTTTGATAGAATTTTTTTAAAACAACTCACTTTTTAAAAAAGATCATATAGTTTTTGAATTTTTGAAAACTATTTTCACACTGCATTTTTTGAAATTTTGGTTATTTTGTTGCAAAAACACACAAAAAAAGAGGGATAAAAGGGGTGTTTTTGAGAAAAAGTTTCGCCAAAACAGTTTTCAGAAACATGATGTATGACTATGTTTATTGTGTCGCATAGATTGGGAGAAGCAGAGAAAGCATTGCATCACTACAAACAATCAGGCCTTAAGGCCGACAACAACGACATTGCCAAAGCTGAAGCTATTAAAAAACATGTCACCGCGTGCACCAAAGCCATAGAGCTAAAAGATTGGAACTTATTGCTAAAGGAGAGCCAGTCTGCAATTTTTTCCGGTGCTGATTCAGCTCCACAGGTTGACTACCTCTCTCCACACCCCCTTCTTTTCCATGTCAACACGGAAACTTATTAATTAGCAGTCTTGCCATACTTAGTCTCCTCATTGCCGGTTAACTTTTTTTTCTTGAAGATCTTTGCTATGCAAGTTGAAGCACTATTGAAGCTCCATAGGCACCACGACGCGTACAACACATTTCAGAAAGGACCTTGTTTTGATATTGATTCTTGTACTCAGTTCTTTGGCCCATCGTGCAGTGCTTATCTGCTATCAATTCGAGCACAGGTCTACATAGTTGATGGCAGGTGAGTAAAATTGAAAAAGTTTTAATGTTTGTTACAATGTAATGTTGAAGCGTCATACTTGGGACTGTTTTACGTGGCCTAGTCTCACTTGTTTGGTGCGTATAACACTTGCGATTTGAAGATTTACAATATTTATAATGAAATGTCCTAAAATTCCAAATCTTGAAATGTCCTAGGTTTGAGGATGCACTGTCTGTTGCTCAGTGGGCAGCTCGACTAGACTCAAGTAATGAGGTAAATGCAGTTGTGAAGAGGGCTCGGGCTGTGGTGTTGGCTCGTTCAAATGGTAACCAGCTTTTCAAGGAGATGAAATTCTCAGAGGCCTGTTTTGCATATAGCGAAGGACTAGAATACGATTCACACAACTCAATTTTGCTCTGCAACCGAGCAGCTTGTCGATCTAAGTTAGGCCAATTTGAAAAAGCAGCAGAAGATTGCACTGCAGCCCTTAATGTCAAGCCTTCTTACAGCAAGGCCAGACTGAGAAGAGCCAACTGCAATGCCAAGGCGAGACTCCCTTTGTTTCCATATTGAAGTCTAATCATTTAGATTTTCTAACAACATTTTGCTTTACATGTTTTCTGTTTGCAAATTGGTTTTATACCCACAATTTGTAAAGTTGACTGTTGGTTTGTTTGGTCAGCTGGAAAGATGGGAGGCTGTAATTCAAGATTATGAGACGCTGCTACGAGAAACTCCAGGAGATGAGGAGGTGGGGAAGGCCTTGTTTGAAGCCCGAGTTCAGATCAAAGAACAACATGGTGAAGACACAAAGGAAATGAAGTTTGGGTCTAATTTGGTATTCATCTCTAGCAACGAGCGATTCAGACACTTCGTAACCGCGCCTGGTAATTCATAAATTTCCTTTCCTTTTAGTTCTTTTTGCTTTTGTAGGATTTCTGAAAAATTGAACAAATTCAATTTTCCTAAATGACAGGGATGTCAGTGGTGCTTTTCTGCAATAAAACATGCCACAAGCAAGTGTTACAGCTCATGGAACAAGTCTGCAAAGGCTTCCCATCCATCAACTTCCTCAAGGTTTGTCACTTTCGAACAAAAACTAGAAATAAAAAGATCAAAAGCAAAAATGAGTTAATTTGATGCGAAAAATTTTCAATGTAGAATAAATCATTGGTGGCCATCATTGAATTGATCTAGCTAACAATATCTATATGTGTTGGTAAATTCAGGTGGAAATCGAAGATCATCCCTACCTAGCAAAGTCAGAGAATGTGAGCTCCATTCCATCTTTCAAGATTTACAAGAATGGATCAAAAATAAAAGAAATTCCTGGAGACAACCGTGAGTTGTTGGAAAGCTCAGTGAAATTGTATAGCAGCTAAATCAAAATAAAAACAATACCAACGATGAGGATTTACGCGTGCATAAAAAGAGATCACAATTTGTTTTTCTTCCAAGAAGATAGCTCACCCGGGGAAAATTGGAAAGGTAAAAGAAAAAAAAAAGGGTGAATTTGTGTCTCCATTTCTCTGGCTTGTGACAAAGTTTGACAATGAAATTAGAAGAGACTTGGTTTTGTTTTGATTGAAGAATATATGCAGTGCTTTGCTTAGACAAAAAGTTGCAAAAGAACTAGTGGATTGTTTATTATAAGAGAAAATTACTCAAGAAGGTTGGTTAGATGAAGTCTAATCATACTTCTTGGTGTAGGCATGGGACGGTGGTTTGGTGTGGATTAATTTTGAAAGAGAATTATACTTATTCTGGTTATGGTAGAAGATTCCCCTCTCTCTCTGTACTATCATAATGAAATTCTCTTTAGTTTGATACTAACCATCATTATATGAGTCAAAATATGCCCAAATACAAATACTGGGTTGGGCCTATCAATCACAAAGTCAACAGTTAATAAGCCTAATCCGAGCCTAATTCGAAATAAACCCAAACCTCTAATCTCTCACATCTGAGAGGCTGCTTACAATTTGATGATTTCTCACCAATTAATATAACCCTATAATAAGATGACTAATGATTAGAAGAGATTCAACAATCTAATTGTTGGCTTATAAACTTAACAATCAACTATATGACCACCTCTCACTCATTCTTTTCCCAAATGCAAAT
Source organism: Camellia sinensis (assembly GCF_055761805.1). Lineage (NCBI taxonomy): Eukaryota > Viridiplantae > Streptophyta > Magnoliopsida > Ericales > Theaceae > Camellia > Camellia sinensis. The sequence goes on along the minus strand of NC_138963.1, from coordinate 179,653,304 downwards.
AAGCTACTGTAGCTTGACTTCCGTACTCCTTTCGAATACGACTAGCCCTACAGTTCGGACATCTGTGATTCTGAATTTGATTCCACAAATGCAATGTCAAATAGATAAACACAATTGAGTCCAAATCCAACAATTTTTTTGAAAAATTGATTTTGAATCAAAATGTTAAAAATTGGCTGATTTGCCAGATATAGAGTCGCTACCTAAATATTTTTAAAAATTTAGGAAATCCGAGACTCGTGCCAAAAGCCACGTGTCTGTCATCACCAAGATTGTCTCGACTCGGGAACTTAGATATTAGAGGGGAAGGTCATAAGTTGAGCACCCTACTCGCCCGATCAAAGATCGGTCTCTACTAATCATGATATGAATCTTATTTATATTATATACTCTCGTTCCGATTTATTAGGCTAACTTATTACATGTTGCACACAAGTATAGACTAATTGGCAAAAATTAGAATACTTTGATGTTTGTTTTGAAAAATAAAGGTTTGAATACATATCACTTAAAAAAAAGTAGGCTCATATGTACATTCATCAACTTATCCCAATTTGAACAACTAGCCTTCATCCACAAATATAGCACTTAAGCACTTAGCCTCATGGTAATTATGCTCGACATGGTAACAATCACACTTATGCAATATGCTAAAGCAATAGAGCTTACCCCAATTCCCGAGGCGAGCCAAAACAGAGAAAATAGTTAGAAAAATACATGATCCTAACTAATGAAATATGATTAATGCAACACATGCAATATGTAATTAATAGGCTCGGCTACTAATATGGCATTTGAAACAACTTGATAGCATGCAGTTTCAACATGTTTTCAGCGAAGTATGTAACTACAATACTTTGTTAGAATGATGAGCTAAACCTCATGTATGCAAAACAAATGGATGCAAACATGGAAAATGCTAAAAGAAATATGATATTCTAAACTACCCATCATAAGTGAGTAAATAAAAGGGAGAAATACTTGGGGTTGGAAGACATACACATTATTACATATTGGCCCTCGCACAAGAGGGTCCGAATGAATGTCCTAGCTAATTACTACGAATTAACTAATCTATTACAACCTAAATGAAATAAATTAACTATACTAGCTAATTATTATAACACCATAAATTAACTAACTACTTTAGCTAATTAATTAAGTACAATATAAAACTAAATAGCTATTCTAACTGAACTAACTAATTAGTTATAGGTTTGCCACTTTAAGTACAACATACTACTATTACAACATTATTTTAATGAATCCCAAGAATCGAGGGACGGTTCATGCATGGATGTGGATTTCCACCCAAAAATGCTTTCCGTTTTGCTACCGAAATGCTTCTGTTACACAATCAGGAGATTGCACTAATTTTTCACCTCAGTTTTTGCCCTGTTCTGTAGGAAACAGTACACTTTCTTGTTGGAAAAAGTGGTCGGCCACCCACTAATAATGGCCCTGCCACCTAGTAAAGATGGCCTGTCGGCCACTGATATTGGATTTCTCCTGTTACGACAGAAAATAAACAAAGCACAAACAGAGCATTCTTAGGGGATGTTTGTCCACTCTGCCTCTCCCTATCATCAAACAGCTCAAATGAGAGGTAGGCTCGATTCGCAAGCCATAAACCGGTGCAATTTCATTGCGTGATGACTTATGAACCAAGGGATACAATTTCGATAAATGCACAATAAAAGACTCTCAAAACCTCCTCCCTATCATAGATTGATCAAGGGAAATGGTTGACATTGATTCTTGAACCGTTTTCATCACTAACAAGTATGAAACAACTCAAGACTCAATGAGTCCAATTAATGTCCGATTGAACCCAAACCATTTTGTTATCTTGTTCCATTTTTTAAACCATTGAGTACCCTTTGTTAAATTATCTTCCATTCATTAGTCAATTAAGTCCAATAATGAGCTTTAAGTCCACTAAAGGAGGGAAGTACCAAATCAAATGTTGTTTTAGGCATGAGAGGGAGATCATGCTGTTGGTAATGAACCCCCAAAGAGATTAAACCATTAAGCACAATATCACCCTTCAAGCTTAAACAACACTCCTTTTAGAGCAACTCTCAAAATAAAAAGAAAAAGTCAAGAAATGAGAGAGATTGCAGAGATGCTTAGAGGTGAACACAAGTATGGAAAGCAAGAAATAAATGCTATCAACTCAAATAGGTTGGTAGCTAAGGCCTAAACTACCAAGCCTATGAGGACCATTATACTACAAGCATGCAATACAAAGCATAAATGAAACTAACACATAAAAACAGTCCCAAGTTAGCTCAAAATAATGCTGGAATTGAGGTAAAAATAGCTAAATGAGTAAGCTAAAACAATAGAGAATTTAAACTAGTTAACAAGCCAAAGGAGGGGTGGCTAACCCTTCCATTTTTGGGACTTCAAAATCACATTTTTAGCCTCTAAAAACCTCTGAAAATCAGTGGCAAAAAGCTCAAAAAAAAAGTTAAGGAAGAGATGGGAAACACAAGTGTAAAGGCTTAGGAGATAAGGTTCAAAGAAGGGTGATTAACCTCTCTACTTTTAATAGCCTTAAATCACAAGTTTCAGCCCATAAAAACAGTGTAAAAATAGTTAAAAAAATAGTAAGAAAATATAGAAAAGAAGTAGTGTATAGATGCCCAAAATTATACCTCTTGAAGCAAGGTAACTCTTTTGTTAACAAACCCACAGTTCTCACTCTCAAGAGCTGAGATTTGAGCTCAAGAACCTTAGCAATAAGAACTAAATTTTTGGTTTAGGAAGTGTAGAGAGAGATTGTGCAGGTTACAAGATAGAGAGAGAGAGAGAGTGCTATGCAAGTTATGGTCCTTAAGAATTTTTTTCTAATCTAATTTCAAGAGGGGTGGTCAAGTATATATAAAAAAACATGTTACTCAGTCAAAAATATTTGTATAGGAACAATTGGTGCCATGCATGCACTTGTGGGGGACAGCTGGCACAAATATCTGCAAAAATCTATTTTTTGACATAAGTGGTTGGCAGGCCACTAAAAAGGGGCGGCAGGCCACTAGTGGTTGGTCAGACAAAAATTTGTTTTCAAGCCCGATTCAAATGGGCATATCTCCTTCATTCGGACTCGGTTTTAGGTCATTCTTGAGTCTAAATTGAAGTCCTAGAAGTATACTTTTCAATGGTAGCGGCCTCACATCTAAATTCTAAGTGTACAAAGACATATACCTATTTTAGTGAAGGTTGCTCATTGCTATCCTAAAGGATTGATGCCCAACTTTTTCCCCAACTAGTTTTCTTTCCTCCCCTCCTGTTTCCTTCAACTTTAAACCTATAAATAAGAATGTTTTTAAAGATTTTTCAAAGAGTTCACCTTCTTTTCATTTATTTTCACTTTGTCCTTACTCGATTTACTGAAAAGTGCAATGTTTTAAACGAAATGCGAGCCTCGGAATATCGTAGAAACATTTGGAAAAATATTTTGAAAAAGATGGTTTTAAGGTCTAAAATAGTTTTGATCTAAAATAGTTTTGGTAAAAAATGGGGTGTAAGGTTGGGATTTAGAAGCTCTTCTTGCTGAAGAAATCTTACATTTGCACAACGTAACTTTTATTATCGAGTGATTAACTTGAGGAGCCCAAGTCTTAAAAAAAGTCAAAAATGGGATGTCTACAGTTTTCCCTCTTTGACAGAGCTCGAAGTCATGAAATGACGTGAGTGAATGTCAAAACCCGAAGATGACCCATTTTGACAAGGTTGTAAGACTTGGGCAAACAAACAAAATGCAAATGCAGTTGCCTAAACCCGACGGTTGCCTACGTATCTCTTTGCAATGAATCAAATCAGCGTTGTTCAGGAGCAAGATGCAAATGATATGTACAATGTAATGAGACAATCAAATCACAAGCAGTGCAAAGCACACGAATACCATAAAGGAATGGATATGCAAATCAAACTACGTTTTATATAGAAAAAAAGTGGGCACATCCAAACGACGCCTAACACAGGCTAAGTGCCTACACCCTCAATACTGGCCTCAGCGCGTCATAGATGCTTATACATAACAGAACCATGTTTCAACGTGAAAGGGGTACGAGCACATGCAAAACTATGTTTTTCGTAGAAAGAGTATAAGTAATTGGGTGGTATGATATAAGTGAAGAATGATCTGTTGGGGAAAGACGCATTCGGAAATAACAATGCAATGGGATGGTAATGATCCTAAATGCTTAATGCAACATGACAAAGTACGATGCAATGAATACAATGGATGTAGTGAATAAGGCGTAGGCTGAACCACATTTTACCTAAAAAAGGCATGGACATAAAACATATCACGTCTAAAACAAAAAAGGTATTGACACCCTCAATACTGGTCTCAGTGCAGCATGGGTATTTACACATGACAAAATCATGTTTCAATGAGGGAAAGGTATGAGTGCATGCCAAACTAAGCTTAACATGGAAATAATGCAGGTAATAAAATGGTATGATGTAATGGATGCGATGGATAATGTAGTAGATGAATATGGTGACATACTCCAACCACGATGGAATCGTGACAGGAAGAAGAACAAATCCCAAACACGCTGAAATCGTGTGAGGGAGAGAACTCTCAAACCACGCTGAAACCATGAGAAGAGGTCCTGCTGCTTAGGGTCGTGCCTCACGCATCCTGAGATAAATTCCAAATATACTGAAATCATGTGAGAAATGGTGAGAAATGGTGAAAAAATCGTGAGAAAAGGTCTTGAGAAAACCACTTAAGGTCGCGTTCCATGCGTCTTGAGATAAATTCCAAACACGTCAAAATCATGTGAGGAAGGGACACTCAAACCACGCTGAAATCATGAGAAGAGGTCCTGAGAAAACCACTCAGGGTAGCGTTCCACGCGTCCTAAAATAAATTCCAAACACGTCAAAATCGTATGAGGAATGGAACACTCAAACCACGTTGCAATCGTGAGAAGAGGTTTTGAGAAAATTACTCAGGGTCGCGTTCCACGCATTCCGAGATTAATTCCAAACATGCTGAAATTGTGTGAGGAATGGAACACTCAAACCATACTGAAATCGTGAGAAGAGTTCCTAAACTGATACGATAAATGCACAAAGTATAATGAGTTTGTACGATAGATGCACATGATATATGTAACAAGCAATGTAGTGGATGATGCTGAGAAAATGCAACAAACAATCGAAGCAGAGCTTTTGAAAGTAACTTATGGGGCTAGTGGTGATGAACTGCTCTACTCTAATGGGGATCTCCCCCTTGCGTTCTTCGAACTCTTACCTTCAACTTACAATTCAAAGGCCCACAAATGCTGACAACGGGTAACCTCTGCATATAGAAGCCACAGATGCCGTTTTTTTTCTTGATCACATTCACAATTTTTCCTATTCTCTAACGGGGTGACAAACTAGGTTGGTGCAGTATCCAAAGTTGAGGCGCATACATGCTTCCTCAACCTATGGGGCTGTCATATAGATTTCAAGCCAAGGATACACCCTTGGGTATTTAAACTAAATTTTAGTCTCGAAAATTTCAAACCTTTGTGTTCTAAGCATCGCCATTCGAACTCTAGTTTCCATCGTCGCAGTTGGTCTCCTAAGAACTCATTGGAAACACAACGAAGATGCCATTGGCAGGGAATGGTGTTCAGGGAGAGCATTTTGATTGCCATTCTGACTTAAAGCAGGTTTTGAGCTTGAGGTCGAGGTACACTCATACTTCAAAGAAATGACAAGGCCTGATAAGGTGCATTTGGAATGCAATCTCGAAATTTGCTAAAGTTGAAACAAACTCAAATGCTCTAATTTTTCCTCTTTTCTTTTGCTTTGCAGTACAGAACCTACGTAGCTTCAGATAGGTCCTTGTTCTATTGCTTCCTCTTCTGATCTGGGTTGGACCCTGTAGTTTATGAAAGGAAGAATACTGTCTTGCATAACATGTTGGGAATGACACGACACTCTGAACACAAAACAATTTATTTTCTTGAAATTGGAACAAAGAATGAATTCTTAATTGGGTATTGCGCCTACGACTGACCACAGTACAAAATACGACTCAACAAAGGAAGAACAAAGTAAAAACAATCTAAACACGTCTATTTACATCTACCGAAATGAAAACGACTCAAAACAAAAATCACAAACACAACACTTCGATATTTGCTTTCTATCGACGGGAGACCTGTCGGTTTACGAGGAGCCTGTTTCTCCAGGTATTATTTTCTGCCCTTTTCTTATTTGTGGCCCTCACATCACTTTGGCCCTCAATCTCTTTTTCTCTGAAAAGCCTTTTCTTTACTTTTTCTCTCAGTGCACATCTTTCTATTCTTTAATCTCTCTTATTTTTTATCCTTTCCTAGGTGTGGTTAATGGATAAGCTGAAAGTTGTGGACCTTATGAGGGGGTTCGAATATTCTGCTCCATTTCTAGTTCGTGTTTCGCACTTGGCTCGATACCTTGTTGCTTGAAGGATGAGAGAACTTTTGGCCTCTGTTGTTAGCTTCAACTGTGCCCTTTCTGGCGAGTCCGCTGACAACGGGGAAAAGATAGAAAACCTGATTCGATTGTGCCCCCTAGTTCATCATTTTGACCTTTTTTGTGTTTTTACTTTTGCTAAAACAATTTTGACTACCATGAGAGTTAGATTGACATGCGTGTTCAACTTTCTGCTTTGAAATCATGTAAGTCAGGCTGTGAGCACTGAAAATTTTCCTTTTTTGGGTCTAAGAAATGATCCAGTTTTGGAAAAATAGAATAAGTTTCGAGAAATTAATCAACCTCATTAAAAATCCTCAAAAACTATGTTTGCAAATGGCCATTGCTCAACTAACATGGAATTAACTCTTGAGATGCACAACCTCAGATCTGAACTTGAATTATCTTGCAGCTGAATCTTTTAACGGAGTAGGACAATCGATTTTGAACGAAGATGAGCACGAAGATAAGCCAATTTGCATATGGATAGGATAGCCAAGTTTGAACAAGGATAAACCAATCAACATAGATAAGACAAGCATGTTAAAAATGGTTGGGGCCGAACTTTAGAATGAAGTTGCCTACGTATCCCAAAGATGGGAATTAGGCCATACATAGTTCCCAGGTAAGGTGCACTCGGGTATTAACACTCTCCTTTTGCGCTCTAACTTTTGCCAGGGCCGTCCTTCTGGATTTTCAACCTTGCGAGCTATTTTTCCTTTCTTCTTTTTTTTCTTTTATTTTTTCTTTGTTTTCATTTTTTCATTTTTGTTCTTTTTTTTTTACTCACTTTTGCTTGGGTCACCCTTCTGAGTTTTCGGCCTATCAAGCCTCTCAAGGATAAAAAGTTTAACTTGTCTATGTTGATTGGCCGTAGGATCTTTAAGCCATCTAAATCCACAAGAATGGTTTATGTCCCTGACTAAATAGTCTTGATAATGTAAGAGCCCATCCAATTAGGTTTGAATTTGCCTCTAGTGTTGTAGATAGGAACTCGATTGTCTTTCAGCAAAAATTTTCTTTTTTCAGATTCTGGGACTTGGCTTTCTTGCCGATCTTCATTGGCCTAAAAAATGACCTGGTTTTGAATATTTGACCTTTTTTGCCCCTAGTTCAAGAGCTACTTCTAATCCAGCTATACAAGCTTCCTTTGATCATCTGACCTTCTTGCCCCTAATTCAAGTGTTGTTTCCAATCCGACCATGCAAGCCTTATATTTTGGTTGATCGTTGAACATTTTGAATCAAGGTTCATGGTTTGAAAACAAAGGGGTCGAGTCTTGAGGCTGAGAGTGATCCTATGCTGTACAATCTCAAGATCAATTCTAGGCATGTCTTCGTAGGACCACGCAAAACATATTTTGAAATATTTTAATAAAGCAACTAGTCGCTTATGCTCTTCTGAAGACAATGCAGAACCAATTTGGACCAAGCCAGGATTTTTCTCAATACTCACATTAATAGACATGATCTCATTCATTAAGGGCTTAGTAGGTCTCTCTTTCTCTCAGTTAATCAAATTTTTGCAAATCCCAAAGAATTCCTTCCTCTTTGTTTTCATCACAGTTTTGGAAATAGTTTTTAAAAAACTTTGGTCAATGCAATGATTTAAAGGCAAAGAGAAGTAGGTGAAAATTATTGTCATTTCATTCAGAACTTCTAGCGCAACTGGCTCAATAGTAAAAACAGACGCAAAAGAAAAAGTGAAAAGACAAACAAAAACAAATAGGGAAGTGATGTTTGAGTTAACACCCCACGAAATCACCAACCTCCGACATAACAAGACTGACTCAATACAACACAACAAGACTAATTCAATACCCAAGTTTGAACATAAAATAAACAGCATTTTCAAAGTGCTAAAACGGTGCGTGCCATCCACCATATTTGGAGAAAAAAAGCGCCATCAGCAGGTGGTTCATCTACAATCACATAATCACATTTTCCCCCAAGTTCATCGATCTAGCGCCGATAGACTTTTAGGACCCGGTGAAGCGATAACATTGTCATCAATCAGATCTTGTATTTTATGGCGAAGCCGAAAACAACAATCAGTGTCATGGCTAGTTTGTTGATGGACGGTGCAGTACTTGGCAGCATTATACTTGGCTGAAAGGGGATTAGGGAGAGGCCGAGGCCGAGGCTCAAGGGTTTTGAGATAGCCTTGTCCTATGAGGATTTGGAGAGCTTTGGATGAGGTCATGAAAAGGGGATTGAATGTGCAGTTACCAATCCTGACAGGATTGATAGAAGGGTTGGCAGGTATTAATTGGGTTTGGAGGAGACCTCCTACAAGTGTAGGATTGGAGCTGAAAGGAGTGTTTCTGGTATGACAGCCCTTTTCATAGTTTAGCCCCAGATTCAAAATGGCCCCAACCTGAATGATAAAAGTGTTATCCACAGTCTTTGTAATAACTCTAAGCACTTGCGATTTGTTCAACCCTTTGACCTTCAAAACCTCAATAGCCTACTGAAGATGTTCATAGGGATCGATGCTTGCCCTGACCTTGTTCTTGCCACTTGTTTTAGTTTTGCCAAGAGATTTGGTGGCTATGTTAAGGCGAGACCTAGTTGTTGTTGACATGTCGTCACCCAGACTTAAAACGACTTCGGGTTGGCCTTCTTCAAATGCAGCCCGTCCTAAGATTGGAGACCCTTTTGACAAGAAATTCCTGGTATGTGATGTGGTCGATGATGGAGCCAATATCCCAAAAGCTAGATTTGCCACAGTTCTCTAAAGATCTGCAATCATGCTCATTAGCTCAAAAATAGTGGGTTCATGGGTTTGAGATGATTGGGGTTCAAGTGCATCCATCATACACAAGTCTGTGCTTTTGAGAATGAACACCTCAGGCTCAGGTAAACGGGCTGGGGTGATGTATATGCTGGGGTTATAGATAGATGGCAGTGAATGGATTAGGTTGAGGTGGGGAGGTGATGGGTTAGTGGTGGTATGAGGACTTTTTGGTAGAGCTATGATCTCTTCGTCAATAAAATCCTGAATCTTATGACAGAGACAGATGCAACGGTTTGTATCATGATCTTGCTATTGATGATAAACACAATATTTAGCGGGGTCATGTCTTGATGGAAGAGGATTTGGAAGGGGTCGGGGTTCTAAGAGCTCTAGGTGCCTTTTTGCTAGCAGCATTTTCAAGGCTTGAGAGAGACTCATGTAAAGAGAATGGAAATTTCAGGCTTGGGGCTGAGTTGAAGTGGTCGATTTTTAGCTATTAGCAGGAAAATGGTTTTTGATAGGAGTGGTGACAGTGTTTACTTCTGAGCAGTTCACAGCTGTGCTACCACTGGTAGTAGCATTGGAACTGCAAACAACATTCTTCTTCAAAGGCTCATTATCTTCCACGATGATCCCTTGCCTGATGGCATCCTCGATTTGAACCCTCATTTCATGAAGCTCTGTAAAGGTAAACAAAGGTAGAACAATCATCTTCTGCAGCAACTTGCCATGTAAATTCTGAACAACCATTCTTATCTGATCCTTCTCGAAAGGTCTCGTGGTCATCATCGAGGCTTTGGCCCTCATCTTTTCACAAACTTAGAGAAACCCTTCTTCGGCTCTTGTCTTGTTGCCTCGAGATCACGAGTTGTGACCTCAATCTGTGTATTGTAAGAGTACTGAGCAATGAAGGCTTCGGCCATCTCCTTCCAACTCTGTTTGACGGAATCTTCTAACTTAGCATACCAAATGGCCGCTATACCCAACATGGTGCGACTAAAGAGAAATAGCTTCTGTGGTCTAGTTAAGCCCATCGGCCGCAAGATATCAGAAAACAATCACAAGTGGACCATTGGATCCCCAGAGCCGTCAAAACAATCAATGTGCGACATCTTAAACTGATCTGATAATGTAACTGCAGAATCAGTGTATCCATCCTTTATGTCCGGAATGGAGTTAACCCTTTGTGCTCTCTTGAACAACTTCTCTAATTTGTTGATTTGAGCACAGTTGGATCAACTTCGAATTCAAATGGTGCCTCGGTCTGATAAACCGGTGCTTTGGAAGCTTGTGTTAGGATTGGCTCTGCTGGATTACCTTGGTTTTCTTGGACATTGGCAATATTAGCAGTGGTACCGAGCAGGGATAGCTGCGGTGGGTACATGTGATGCAGAGGCTACTATTGGCTGCGATTACTGCTGCTGTAGCCTGGTTATAACCTCGGTTTGACTGGCCATAACCTCAGCTTGACGGACTGCGTCATGCTGTAGTGTCTCGACTGTTTGTTACAAATGATGTATTAGTTCCTCCATACTGGCTGGGGGATACTATGCCATTGGAATAGGTGACTAGTCTTATGTTGGGCTGGAAGTAAATGATTGTTCCTGAACTGGACTAGACATAAGTGAGCCGAAGGGTGACTGCTATAGGAACTGGACTAGTGAATTCAGTCTAATCCTCCTTCGTCTTGAAACCGGCGGCAGTGAAGCAAACGCTGGTTACCCCTGATCTAGGTCCCCGACCTGAACAAAGTCTTTTGACACAAGTCTAGAGCACCCGAGGGATATCGGAGCCTTCTGAAGCTATGGTTCCAGGACTACCTAACAAAAGAGAAAATAGACAGTACCTCAGCCTAATTTCACTAGAATAGATATGATCACAGCTGAGTGACTGTACTCCACACTAACTTCTGCCCCAAAATAGATACTAACCTTGCAACTGATATGCACATTCCTGTACAGTTTCACTGTAAAGCACATACCAGTTTAAGAGAGAGCCAAAACACCCCTAAAAAGGGATAAGGTTACTTTGTTCTAGTTTTGGCATGAACTAGGGTTTCACTATTTCAATCAATCGGTTTCATGCAATCCTGCATATGGGTGAACACCCTGTCATAGTTTGGAACAGTCACTATAGCTTTACTATATGTAGCTAGGCCAAATGGTCAAAAAAAGGTACCTTAGCAAGACTATCTAATATACCTCTTACATCTAACACCAAAAAGTAAAAGGAGGATCAAACGATACAGCAGTAATCCAGATCTAAGGGTTGTGTTCCCAACATGGCAGAGCTCACGACCAGTCAGCCTCTTGGCAAGCTTTTAGGCAAGCCTCCAGAAAATCATCCAGGAATAGCAGATGGCAAACATAGTGACTAAGCGCACCAATGCAAATACAATGCAAAGAACATATAAGTGTAGATAAAATTTCACATCATGAAGTTCGAGTCAAGTTCTCTAAATTTCCCAGCAGAGTCGCCAGAAATTATAGCTTGACTTTCATGTTCCTTGCGGATACGACTAGCCCTGCAGTTCAAACTCCTGTGGCTCTAAATCTGATTCCACAAGTGCAATGTGAAATAGATAAACACAAATGAGTCCAAATCTGACAATTCTTCTGGAAAATCAATTTTGAATCAAAATGCCAAAAATGGACTGCTTTGCAAGATACAGAGTCGCCACCTAAATATTTTAGAAAATTTAGGAAACCCGAGACTAGTGCCAAAGGCCACATGTCCGTCATCACCAAGATTGTCTCAACTCGGGAACTTAGATACGAGAAGGGAATGTCATAAGTTGAGCACCCCACTCGCCCGATCAAAGATCGGACTCTACTAATCATGATGTCAATCTTATTTATATTATATGCTCTTGTTCCGATTTATTAGGCAAACTCACTACGTGTTGCACACAAGTATAGACTAATTGGCAAAAATTGGAACACTTTGATGTTTGTTTTGAAAAATAAAGGTTTGAATACATATCACTTAAAAAAAAAGTGGGCTCATATGTACATTCATCAACTTATCCCAATTTGAACAACTAGCCTTCATCCACAAGCATTCAGACAGATGTAGCACTAAAGCACTTAGCCTGATAGTAATCATGCTTGACACAGCAACAATCACATTTATGCAATATGCTAAAGCAATAGAGCTTAGCCCGATTCTTGAGGCGAGCCAAAACAGAGAAAATAGTTAGAAAAATACATGATCCTAACTAGTAAAATATGACTAATGCAACATATGCAATATGCAATTAATAGGCTTGGCTACTAATATGGCATTTGAAACAACTTGATAGCATACAGTTTCAACACGTTTTCAACGAAGTATGTAAACTACAATACTTTGTTAGAATGATGAACCGAACCTCATGGATGCAAACAAATGGATGCAAACATAGGAAATGTTAAAAGAAATATGATGTTCTAAGCTACCCATCATAAGAGAGTAAATAAAAGGGAGAAAGACGTGGGGTTGGAAGACATACACATTATTATATATTGGCCCTCGCACAAGAGGGTCCAAATGAATGCCCTAGCTAATTACTACGAATTAACAAATCTATTAGAACCCAAATGAAATAAATTAACTATACTAGCTAATTATTACTACACCATAAATTAACTAACTACTTTAGCTAATTAATTAGGTACAACACAACTAACTAGCTATTCTAACTAAACAAACTAATTAGTTACAAGTCTGCTACTTTAAGTATAACATACTACTATTACAACATTATTTTAATGGATCTCGAGAATCGAGGGATGGTTTATGCATGGATACTCCGAAAATGCTATCTGTTTTGCCACTGGAATGCTTCTATTGCACAGTCAGGAGATTGCACTGATTTTTCACCTCAGTTTCCACCATGTTCTGCAGGAAACAGTACACTGCCTTGTTGGAAAAAGTAGCCAACAGGCCAGAAGTAGTGGTCGGCCGGCCACTAATAGTGGCCTGCCGGCCATTGATTTTGGATTTCTCCTGCTGCAATAGAAAATAAACAGAACACAAACAAAGCATTATCAGGGGATGTTTGTCCACTCTGTCTTTCTTTATCATCAAACAGCTCAAAGGAGAGGTAGGCTTGATTCGCAAGCCATCAATCGATGCAATTTCATTGCGTGATGACTTATGAACCAAGGGATGTAATTTCGATAAATGCACAATAAAAGACTCTCAAAACCTCCTCCCCTATCATGGATTGATCAAGGAAAATGGTTGACATTGATTCTTGAACCATGTTCATCATTAACAAGTATGAAACGACTCAAGACTCAATAGATTCAATTAACGTCCGATTGAACCCAAGCCATTTTATTATCTTGTTTCATTTTTCAAACCATTGAGTACCCCTTCTTAAATTATCTTCCATTCATTAGTCAATTAAGTCCAATAATGAACTTTAAGTCCATTAAAGGAGGGAAGTACCAAACCAAATGTTTTTTTAGGCATGAGAGGGAGATTGTGCCGTTAGCAATGAACCCCCAAAGGGATTAAACCATTAAGCACAATATCACCCTTCAAACTTAAACAACACTCCTTTTGGAGCAACTCTCAAAACAAAAAGAAAAAGTCAAGAAATGAGGGAGATTGCAAAGATGCTTAGAGGTGAACACAAGTATGAAAAGCAAGAAATAAATGCTATCAACTCAAATAGGTTGGTAGCTAAGGCCTAGACTACCAAGCCTATGAGGACCATTATACTACAAGCACGCAATACAAAGCATAAATGAAACTAACACATAAAAACAGTCCTAAGTTAGCTCAAAATAATGCTAGAATTGAGGTAAAAATAGCTAAATGAGTAAGCTAAAACAATAGAGAATTTAAACTAGTTAACAAATCAAAGGAGGGGTGGCTAACCCTTCCATTTTTGGGACTTCAAAATCATATTTTTAGCCTCTAAAAACCTCTGAAAATCAGTGGTAAAAAGCACAAAAAAAAGTTGAGGAAGAGATGGGAAATACAAGTGTAAAGGCTTAGGAGATAAGGTTCAAAGAATGGTGATTAACCCATCTACTTTTAATAGCCTTAAATCACAAGTTTCAACCCATAAAAATAGTTAAAAAAAACAGTAAGAAAATATAGGAAAGAAGTAGTGTAGAGATGCCCAAAATTATACCTCTTAAAGAAAGGTAACTCTTTTGTTAACAAACCCACAGTTCTCACTCTCAAGAGTTGAGATTTGAGCTCAAGAACCTCAGCAAAAAGAGCTAAATTTTTGGATTAGGAAGTGTAGAGAGAGATTGTGCAGATTACAAGATAGAGAGAGAGAGAGAGAGAGAGAGAGAGAGAGAGTGCTATTCAAGTTATTGTCTAAGAATTTTTTTCTAATCTAATTTCAAGAGGGGTGGTCAAGTATATATAAAAAACAAGTTACTCAGTCAAAAATATTTGTAGATGAGAAACTAGTGCTGTGCATGCACCTGTGGGGGACAGCTGGCACAAATATTTGCAAAAATCTATTTTTTGACACAAGTGGCTGGCAGGCCACTAAAAAGGGGCAGCAAGCCACTAGTGGCCGGCCAGACAAAAATCTGTTTTCAAACCCGATTTCAAATGGGCATATTTCCATCATCCAGACTTGGTTTTAAGTCATTCTTGAGTCTAAATTGAAGTCCCGGAAGTATACTTTCCAATGATGGTGCCCTCATATCTAAATTCTAAGTGTACAAAGAGTTATGCCTAGTTTAGTGAAGGCTGCTCATTTCTATCCTAACGGATTGATGCCCAACTTTTTTCCCAACTAGTTTTCTTCCCTCCCTTCCTATTTCCTTCAACTTCAAACCTATAAATAAGATGTTTTTAAAGATTTTCAAAGAGTTCAAATTCTTTTCATTTATTTCCACTTTGTCCTTACTCGGTTTATCGAAAAGTGCAATGTTTTAAATAAAATGCGAGCCTCGGAACATCGTAGAAACATTTGGAAAAATATTTTGAAAAAGTGGGTTTTAAGATCTAAAATGGTTTTGGTCAAAAATGGGGTGTAAGGTTGGGATTTAGAAGTTCTTCTTGCTAAAGAAATCGAACGTTTGTACATTGTAACTTTCATCATCGAATGATCAACTTGAAACGCCCAAGTCTTAAGAGTTGTCAAAAATAGAGTGTCTACAGCTACTCACTCCATCATTTGAGTTGTTTATGATGGATCCTATTTGCACCTGATCGCCTCTCCGTTTGGAAATGACTTGAAAATCCCATTTGGAATCAAAATGTGAGTTGAAAAAATGGGAGCATGATAATTACCCTAATTTTATGGGGGCTTAATTAAATGAGAAGAATTGAGACGCAAGAAGACACAATCATCTACCTAACCATTATTACAAGCACCATACTCTTTTTTCCTTGCACGTGATTTCCTTCCTGGAATTACTGGGAAGAAATTCATAGAGAGAGAGAGAGTCTAAATATATGACCATGAGAGAGAAATATATGATGTTGCACCACCAAAGTCATGTAAATCATAATAACCCATTTGAAACTAAAAGAAAGCTCCTGTTCACTGCTTTTTCTACCTCAATTCTTCATTGCTACATTATGCTGCTGAGTACAATAATGATAAGTAATCCGAAAATAATTAAAAAAAAATTTAAATTTAAAATGTGTGGATTGTATTCAAATTAGATATAGGTTATAATTCACGTTACACTAAATGATATTTTTACAATTAATAGTCATCCTACAAATTCTTTATTTTGAAGTGATAGAAGCCCACCGTATGTAACCACATCATTTTATACAAATTTATATTTTTTATTTTGAGGCCTCGTTTGGCAAGAGGCTATTTTAGCCAATTAGCCAAAAAGTTACTAAGGCCTCGTTTGGGAACAGGCTAATTTAGTAACTTTTTGGCTATTTGGCTAAAAAGGTAGGTAAAAAAAACTTGTATGTTTGGGATGACTTTTTGGCTAATTACGAAAAGATGTGCAAAAAGTAGAGAGAAAAGAGAATCTTTGACTTTTTGGTATGGGTTGTTGACTTTTTGGCTAATTTAGTAACTTTTTGGCTAATTGACTAAAATAGCCTCTTGCCAAACGAGGCCTAAATTAGCCAAAAAGCCAACAACCCATACCAAAAAGTCAAAGATTCTCTTTTCTCTCTACTTTTTGCACATCTTTTCGTAATTAGCCAAAAAGTCATCCCAAACATACAAGTTTTTTTTACCTACTTTTTTAGCCAAATAGCCAAAAAGTTACTAAATTAGCCTGTTCCCAAACGAGGCCTGAATATTTTGAAAAGTTAGGATGGTGAATCAAAATCAAAATCAAATCCAAATTTGGTAACCCTGCGCATGTATGCGTGTCTTTTTCCAATTTGTTGCTATGTGCTAGGGTTTGTTAGGCACATGCCAGAGCTCCAGCCCTGCCGAGATCTAGGCCATCAGAGTTTGTATTTATTCTAAATCTTATGCTACAAATTGGAGAGCCCAATGAACCATTAAACACCCCCAAGAAAGGTTGGAGCTAAGCTCACATCCCCAATAAATTTAACAAGTTCAAGAATGAGATGGCTAAGGAGTTTGCTCGGTATTGTTCTTAAAAAGCGACATGTCTTTTAAAAATAAAAATAAAAATTGCTAATAGTTTTTAGTAATAGTTTGTCATATAATTTTTATGATTTTTATATTTTGATCCATGTAACTTTAATTGTATTAATTTTCTGTTTAATTATTCACATTATATCATTTAGTTCAATCAATAACATCTGTTAAGAATATTAATAGAAATTAAAGAGAAAATGATTTATTCAAAAGGAATAGATCATTTCAAATTAAAAGTCAAATCCCTCAATCACTTTTTGATTATGAACCCCTTGATATAAATTCAATTTTTCAAAGAACGTTATCAATTTAATTAAATTGAAACACTATGAAGATTTAAAAGACAAATTTGATACGATTAAAATTACATAGACCGCATATTGAAACAAGAGGCAAATTACGATCGTTACGTATCCAAATAAAAATAAAAAATGATAACAAACCTGGTATGGTTCAGACATGTATTTCATTATGAAGTGAAGGAGCAACCAAAATTGTACACCAATAGAGGCCCAAAATGTCCAATTCATGCATAGATTTTCTTGAGAAATACATGGTGCATTAACACTCTATAAAAGAAAATAAAAATATACATGGGCAGCAAAAATCTTTTCCAAGGAAAGATCACAAGCTGTACACAGAGTTATACATTTGACAAAACAGAGCACAATTAAGAAAACAAAAATGTAACCTACATCACTAAATGGTAGCTTGATTAGGAGGATTTCTCACACAAGCCAGACCATTTCAAACAACTGAAAATAATAAAAAAAAATAAAGAACTATAAATAAAAATTATAGAGTGACAAGAAAAGAAAAAATGGCAAAACAGAGCAATCAATCACCTTGATCATCATGTTATATATTATCTATCATCTCTTCCAACTTCGACTCCTTGATAATGGATCTCTCACACCACCAACAACCCAAGTTTCCTTTGCAATATCAGATGATAATTTGTAGAAATCAGTGTCACATCTCATCAGCACTGCCAAGCTCTTACTATTCTTCTCTTCCTCCATACCCAACTTTCCTTTCTTTTCTACTTCCTCTTCTCTCTCTCCACTCTCATCTTCTTCTTCTTTTCTCTCTTCTAACCAGGTTTTAGCAGGAGCAGACCTACAACGCATGAGCAACAGAGCATTTGGGGGTGGAGCAACAGTCTCTTCTTTATCGGATTCGTTTATCTCTTTACTCTGTTCTTTGGTACACTCATTCTTTAATTTGTTTTGATCTTCTTGTAGAACCATGAACCATTTAGAGAAGACAGTTCTTGAACTCTCATTCTCATTGCTGACTTGGTTTTGTGAACAATCTTCTTCTTCATCATTGTCATCATCTTCATCATCAGAGGTTATGTCCGAAGCAGGGAATGTGCCGAAGCATCGAAAATCAAAGCGAATTCTCCGTAAACAAGTCAAGAAATGCATTACATCTTTCTTGATTCCGAGAGCTTCGACCCAATTGGCTCTCTTCTTTTGTTTTCTATCATTGTGAAGCCTTTCAATCTCTTCCATAACTGATTGCCAATTCTTGCAAGAACTGGCTGATTTGGGCCTCACTTTGATCTGTCCGGCGCAGGTAACTTTGGGTGATGTGGGTTCAGATATGTCTGAGCCCATGGACTTGGTTTTAGCCCATAAGAGAGGGCTGGCTTGGACTCCACCACCACCACCACCTCCTCTGCTGTTGCTTGACCTTTTCAAGTGGTGGTGGTGGTGGAGGTGGTGACGCTTGTTGGATTCAGATGGTCTTGCAGGGCTGCAGATGGGTTTGGGCATTAGGGTTAGGTGGGCTCTAGAAGGAAAACAGACCAAGAGATCTGCAGAAGGAGGGCCTTTGTTTTCTCTGCCTTTCATGGTGTTTTCTCTCTCTCTCTCTCTCTCTCTCTCTCTCTCTCTCTCTCTTTTTCTTCTTGTTCTTCTCTGTCAGTGTGTGTCAATGTGTTTGATTCAGAGAATATCAGATCTTGTGCTTGTGATCTTTGGGGTTTGGGGTGTGTTTGGATTAGCTTTTTAAAAAGAAATGAAGGCTGGCTGTGTGTGTTGACAGCTTTCCTCTGCTACTTTTGTTTATGTGTGTGTTGTGTTCCTCTTTATCATCTGTATGTTAAATTTTTTCCAACTTCCTTTTTGCTGCCTTTGGACTATGGGGTCACAAGAGAGTGCTTCTTTCTAGGCCTCTACTTTTTTGTTTTCTTTGGTTTTTTAATTACCTTGCCAAACAAAATTAAAATAAAGAAAGAAAGATGAAAAAGTTGAGGCCCAGCTGCCCACATTCATTGTTTCATGATCCAATGATGTCCTCAACTTGTGAGCCCATATGACAGTTATGCCATGGTGATGGCGTGGTACTACAACCCAAGAGTTATCCACAACTACCAAATCACCCCCTCTTAAGGCTCACAGTGACACTCAATTGTTTTAAAGAGTTAGAATTCATTTTAGAAAAGGCTCATAGATTAGAATCAATTCATTTCTTTACGTAAAGTTAGAATCAATTTTAGAAAAGCTCATAGATTAGCTTGGTTATATATTGCACTCTGCATGATCTTAGTGAATTAATAACTTAACAATCGTGTATTTAACGGTATCACTATTTGTTAAGGATTTAAATTGATCGTTTAAATTTAAACTTAATTTGATATGAGTTTTACTTAAAATAAATTTAATTGACATATTTTAAAATTTTAAATATTTTTTTAATATCTAAAAAATATTAATGTCTTATTTTTGAAGTGAGCATGGGATAATAAAGGGAGTGATGTGATGCAATTGAGAGCACGAGGGATGGCCCCTACCCACCACTCCTCTTTGAGTTGAGACTAGACTTTAACTGCTTTTGTTTGGGACCTTCCATGAGGAGGCTCTCTACTATATTCTCTCTCCTCCCTCTTTTTATTATTTATATCATCAGGGGGTGGAGGCGGCTCAGTAGGAAGTTGGAATCAATCTTCTTTTCCAAAGTGTCTTCTTTAATTACTAGTATGACATTGTTTTTAAGTAGTGTTTATTATTAGCAATCACAAAAAATATGTAAAATTGAAAAGTTTAAGCATCAGCTATGCCTGAGAGAGCCACTTAAAAAAGATTTCTAATGTTTGCTTTTCCAGAATGGCATGTGTACTGGCTTTTTATTTTATTTTTTATCTTCAGCTGATTTGTAATTTTGTGCACAACACCAATATTCATAACATTCCCTCTCAATTACCCACCCCCATATGCTACAAAAGCTATCTTCTTAGTTTGTTCAACAATATAAAATGTTCATTGTGACACATAAATGGTAGCTCTGTTGGAATGGGCAACCATAAATTGCAGGACTTCAACTTGATTACAAATGACACCATCAAGGATCGATCGTTACCTTTTCAATGAGAGTCATCAGAGTTATAATTTAACAAGTCATTAGAGTTACGATACAGTGTGATTGAATCATAACTTTAACGCATCGTGTTGTACCTGAAAGAGATATCCATAATTGGGATTGCAAATGAATCGAATTGTTCATGAACGAACTTGGCTCAGCTTGTTAAGGGCTCGACTCGGTTCGGTTCGGTTCGGCTCGTTTAGTAAACGAGCTAAATTTGAACTCGAATATTAAGCTTGGTTAGTAAACGAGCCAAGCTCGAGCTTGCGCAAGCTCGGCTTGTTTATATTTATTTAAATTATATAATAAATATATTATTTATATATTAAATAATATATATATATATAAATAATATTTTTTTATTTAAATAATATTAAAAAAAATTATTCGAGTCGAGCCGAGCCGAGCTCGGGTTTCATTAATATTAACGAGCCGAGCCGAGCTCTAACTTAATTCCTTATTGAGTTGAGTTCGAGCTCAATAAACGAGCTGAATAAGTAAACGAGCCGAGCTCAAACTCAGCAAAACTCAGCTCGGCTCAGTTCATTTGCAACCCGACCCATAATGCGCACTAAAAGGATGCATACTAAATTTTTTTGTCTAAAACATTAAGTATTTTTGCCTAAAATATAAAGTAC
Organism: Camellia sinensis; assembly: GCF_055761805.1. Classification (NCBI taxonomy): domain Eukaryota; kingdom Viridiplantae; phylum Streptophyta; class Magnoliopsida; order Ericales; family Theaceae; genus Camellia; species Camellia sinensis. Next base: position 179,632,550 of record NC_138963.1, on the reverse strand, counting down.
CATTGTAGTGCTTGAGACATGTGGGGTGTAGGGAAGATGGTTTGGAAGTGAAGAAGCTTGAATGAGTTATAAAGCTTAAGGAGTTTACAGCTGTGGGAGGCGAGCAGAAAGTGTCCATGCCCCTATATGATTCCTTCCTATTGTCATGAGAAAGAGCACTTCCATTCTTAATTTTTTTTTCATTAAAGGGCTGTGTATATGTTTGATGACCATTCTTGTGGTTTGAGTTTTGTCAAGATTTAATTTGTTTACCATTTAAATTAATCTCAAACAATTTTTGATCAGGTCAAGTTTAAATAGTATGATTTTGATATTAATTTATTGAGTCCAGATTCAAATTGTGTATAGACTTAAATTTATTTATATTATGAATTGAGATTAAGTTGAAGGTATCAAATTTGAAGAAGGTTCTATGGAGAAAAGTTCGTCAATATGACTAGAAAAATATTGCACTCTCAACACAAGATTCAGCTCTATCTTTCTGTGCCTAATCTTTATTCCATGCATTTCTTTAGAACTAAAAAATTCTCTGGAAAAAAATATAAATAAAATACTGTTATGATTTTGTAGCCTGTGTTTGGCAAGTGGGTTTGTAGGCTTTTTTGGCTATTTTAGTCACAAAAAACAAAATAGGCTATTTTAGCCATAACAAACAAAACATCACATCCAACCCATAATCATTACATTCTTCTCTCACAAAAAAACTCAAAAAAGCCAAAAAGCCAAAAAGCCCTTCCCAAACCAAACTTTTAAGCCCAGGCTAAAATAGCCAAAAAAACCAAAAAGCCAAAAAGCCAACCCACTTCCCAAACGGAGGCGTAGTGATATGCTAAATTCGGTTAACCATCTCTCTCGTTAATCTATGTAAGATTCGATTCCTCTAACCTAGATTCTCTTAGGAAAGATAGTGTTTTCTATATTAGTATTCTATTAATTTATGTTTTCTTCGACAAAAATCATGTACTTAATCTACATTGCAAAAAAGTAAAGGTATTGTTTTAGATTATTGTAGATTGCAATAATAAATCATGGTAATCCACATCCCACCAACAATGATGAATATGAATTGAAAGTCCCACAAGAATATACAATTACTTGTGTGTGTGTCAATTTCCGATGACTACACTGTTAATCAAGCACTCAGCTGAAAAACACTGGCAGAATAGATTAACCTCGAACGACCTGTTACAAAAAGAAGAGATTGAGATTCCGGTGGTGGTTCGTCCACTCAGGGGCACTCTGACGATCAAGTCAGTTATCTCTCAAAGATAGCAAAAGTGCTTAACTCACTATTCAGAGCATAAAAAGCATACCTTAAACCCATGGGGTGCCTCTCTTTTATAGCCAACACTTACCTAATCCCAATAAAAACCTAACTTCAATGGACTTAGGGCTAGTTTGACATGTACTAAATAAGTCAAAAAGTCAAAAAGTCACTATCTTATTTAAGTCACATCATCTTATTTAAATCACATTACCTCTCTAACACATCACATCAAACCCAACCCAACCCAAACCCAACCCAAACCCACCAATAAGTCAAAAAGTGCACTTTTTTAGGACATCCCAAACCAACCCTTAGTATTATTGCTAATCTTGGACTGCTAGTAGAATTGGGATAAACTCTCTAAGAGTCTTATCTTTACCCAAATTGAAGTCCTCTCTCATTCTAGGACTCTTGTCCCTTATCCGCTTATCCCGGATTTCAGTATCTTCGTAGATAACCTTGGTATAGCCAAGATGATCTCGGCGTCATGACCAGGACACGTGGCACCTCGGCTGGCACTTCGGTGACACCTCGGCCACGTGTTGTCATTCAAAAATTATGTCCTCACAACTGCCCCTAGGTTCTATTACCTCGGCATCCTGAGGTGATGGAACCTATATCATTCATTCCTTTAATCATGACCCCGGTTTAAATTCAGCTTGTAGATTTTTCTAAAATTTCAGCAAGTGTTAAACATGACCTCGGTTTAAGTTCAGCTTGTAAATTTTTCTTAAAATTCCAACAAGTGTTAAACATGACCTCGGTTTAACTTCAACTTGTAAATTTTTCTTAAAATTTCAACGAGTGTTAAACATGACCTCAGTTTAATTTGACATCGGTTTAACTTCACCTTGTAATTTTTTCTTAAAATTTCAACAAGTGTTAAACATGACCTCGGTTTAACTTCAACTTGTAAATTAAAATTTCAACAAGTGTTAAATATGACCTCAGTTTAACTTCAACTTGTAAATTTAAATTTCAACAAGTGTTAAACATGATCTTAGTTTAACTTCAACTTGTAAATTTAAATTTCAACAAGTGTTAAACACATCATCGGTTTAACTTCAACTTGTAAATTTAAATTTCAACAAGTGTTAAATTAAATTTCAACAAGTGTTAAACATGACATCGGTTTAACTTCAACTTGTAAATTTAAATTTCAACAAGTGTTAAACACATCATCGGTTTAACTTCAATTTGTAAATTTAAATTTCAAAAAGTGTTAAACATGACCTCGGTTTAACTTCAACTTGTAAATTTAAATTTCAACAAATGTTAAACTAATCTTAGCTTGTAAATTCCAACTCCCAAGCATCATCCTCCAGCCCTCTGTCCCCGCGTGTCTTCCTCGGCCCTTGCATACTTCTCAATTTTGGCCATGAGTTCCTCCATGCTCTTTGGCAGTGTCTTTGCCAGTGATTTTCGAAGCAGACAGTCATCTTTCAGGCCGTTCTTAAAGGACACGACCACCACCTCTTGGTTGCATCCTAGTATTCGGTTGAACACCTCATAATACCTCTTGGCATAAGCCCTACGGCTTTCATCCTCCCTGATTCTCAGGGCCATCAGGGTGTCCACCCTCAACGGTTGTAGTTTGTTCGTCATAAACCTAGCCACAAATATCTCGGCCAGGCCCTCCTAGGTTTTCACAGTTCCTTTCGGCAACTTGTGAAACCAGTCTAATGCAATTTCCCCAAAGGACGAGGGGAACACCTTATAAAGCAACGGCTCGTTCTCGGTGTATAATGCCATCGAGTTCAAGTACAAGCCGACGTGAAAGTTCGAGTTCGACTTACCGTCGTATATCTGAAATCTCGGCATGTGGAACCTTTTCGGGGCCTCAAATTTGTCCAATTCTACCGAGAACGGTGTCCTCGGCTTGACCGAAGAAGTCACCTCGGCATCTTGTCGCTTTCTCTGGAGGTAATCCCTCAGATCCTCCTTGGTTTGTCTAGGAGCTCGGCTATCTCCGGATTTCAGTCTCTTTGGTGCACTGCTTCCAGTGTCGTTGTGAGTCGTTTTGGACTTCCTTCCACTGGTCGTGTCGAAATAGAGTTCCTTTCCTTGAACATCCCGATGTTCTTTGGTGCAGTCTTCTTTGGTTCGACGTGTCTTCTGGGATTCTTCCATCCTTGATTCTCCATGCCCGACCTCCCGTGAAGGCCGGTAAGAATGCCCCTTTGCCTTGTCATGTTGAGGGACTACAGGAACTGTGTTTTGCCCCCCTTTCTGGGCATCTTTCTTGGTCGCTGGAATCGTCGTATCTTGTAAAGGGAACGGTGACTGCATGACGTTGTTTTGCATCATGAAATTGACGACCATTTGTAGGTTCGCCAATTTGTTTGCCATTTCCTTCATCTCGTCGTCCCTCTGCAGGTATCTATCCTTCCATACCTAGAGGTCATCCTCGTTATAATACCCGCTTCAGTCTGATTTCTTTGGCACGTCGCCCTCCTGGCCGACGTCCTTTTCTCTGTGATTCTTATCACGAGTCTTTTCGTTGCAATTGTCTTCTTCGACGGCAAGGTCAATATGTTTCTCGCTCCCAGTAGAGGTGTAATCCCCAACCTTCTCTTTCTGTCCATCATTGGCCATCTATTCTCCTTTCTTTCCCACAGACGGCGCCAAATTGTGTGTGTCAATTTCCGACCACACTGCCAATCAAGCACTCAGCTGGAGAACACTAGCAGAATAGATTAAACTCAAACGACCTGTCACAAAAGAAGAGATTCCGACGGGGGGCACTCCGACGATCAAGTCAGTTATCTCTCAAAGATAGCAAAAGTGCTTAACTCACTATTCAGAGCATAAAAAGCATACTTTAGACCCATGGGGGTGCCTCTCTTTTATAACCAACACTTACCTAATCCCAATAGAAGCCTAGCTTCAATGGACCTGGGATTACTACTAATCTTGGACTCCTAGTAGGATTGGGATAAACTCTCTAAGAGTCTTATCTTTACCCAAACTAAAGTCCTCTCTCATTCTAGGACTCTTGTCCCTTATCCGCTTATCCCGGATTTCGGTATCTTCGCAGATAACCTCGGCCTAGCCGAGATGATCTCGGCGTCATGATCAGGACATGTGGCACCTCGGCTGGCACTTCGGTGACACCTCGGCCACATGTTGTCATTCAAAAATTATGTCCCCACAACTTGTTTGCTTAAATAGTAGTGTTAAAGATTAAGAGCTTAGTCATGAAAAAAAAATGCTAAGAAATCGTATGTAATTCATCTTTAATTCTTATATCGTGAAATTTACATTTAAAATATATTTAGAAATACTTTTTTTTTTTGGGGGCATTTTTAATTTGAGTTTTTGGTCTATAGTATTACTATTAGTTAATTCATTTCTAATAGTTTTATCATTATTACTCAAAGTCTAGAATTGATTGATTTGAGTCTTCAAATAATCTAAAATTTCTTCTTCATGTAATGCTTACATGTGTTCCTATCAAGCTAGTTAAAAAATAAAGGCCTATTTTGGCAAATTAGTTAAAGTTTCGTTTGGTATTGACTAATATAGTTAACTTTTTAGTGTTAGGACTATTTTAGTTTGACTTTTTTAGCCTTGTTTGGTTTGAATTTTTTGATTGTTTTTGACTTTTGTGAGAGAAAAAGTATAATAATTATGAATTAGATGTGATATTTTGTCTTATTTACTTATTTAACATATTTTGCCAATTTTTGCTTTTTTAGCCCCAAAATGATAGTCAAATTAGGGCAAAAGTCAATTTTTTGGCTTTTAGCTTTTTTGGGTCACATTACCTCTCCATTTTTTTTTACATTTTTAAAAAAAAAGTTAAAAAATTAACTATTAACTAACTTCCCAAAACAATTCAAAGTCTGTTAGCTTATAACTTTCATATGGATGCATCGTACGATTATGAGATAGCCACGAGTTTACTTCTCGACTTAACCTCAAGGTTAGGCCACTACAGACTTTGTATATGCTCATTAGGGCTGCAAATGAATCGAACTGTTCATGAACAAGCTCGGCTCAACTCGTCTCGTCTCGTTAAGGGCTCGGCTCGATTCGTTTAGTAAACGAGCCGAGTTCGAGCTCCCATAAGCTTGGCTCGTTTATCATTATTTAAATTATATAATAAATATATTAAATAATATAAATAATATTTTTTATTTAAATAATATTAAAAAAAATTTATCGAGCTGAGCTGAGCCGAGTTCGAATTTCATTAATATTAACGAGCCGAGTAGAGCTCGAGTCCAGTTCCTTATCAAGCTAAGCTCGAGCTCAATAAACGAGCTCAATAAATAAACGAGTCAAGCTCGAGCTCAGCAAAACTCGACTCGGCTTAATTCATTTGCAGTCCTAATGCTTATTCCGAGATCTAAGTGAGCTCTATTGTGTTAGTCCAAACCTAGTCAATCATACTTGGCCCATTCTAGATTACACGCGAGTTGGAGTGTTTAATGCACTTTTGGCCCAAATCTGAGCACAAAGGGGTCTTTTGGGAAGTGGGTTATAATCTACTTTTCAGATTATAACCCACTTCATTCTCTCACAAAAAACTAATTATAATAAGTTTTTAATCAACTTTTAACCAAAAAAATTGATTATAACCATCTTTCCAAAATAGCCAAAAATGTCTACAAGTGTCCAAGTCCAACTGGTATCACAGTATTAGGGCTGAGCAAGGAATCCGTGAAATCCGTAATCCGATCCAGTCCAGTCCAATCCGATAGGTTTGGAATGGTTTTTTGAATCCGTGGTTCGGTTCCGGATTGAATAATTAAAAATCCGTAGTTCACGGATTGGTTCCGGATTGAATCCCACGGTTCCGGATTGGAACCGATCCGGACCGTATACAAATAGTCTATATTTTTATTATACATCCTCCCCCATAGTATCTTTTCTTATTCTATGTAAAATCTAAACTCAAACCTAAAATCGTATAATATCTTCTTTTATTACTTTTGTTTGTTAGTTTTAAGTTTTAATTTGCAATGGTCTAAATACTTATGGTGAAACCAGTTTTCTTATGGTTGTTTAAATTCTAGAACAGTATGTCGTTATTATAGAAAAACATGTTGCTATTATGGAACTAATATAACGCTATGTTTATATTTTTATGAAATTCAAGTGTTATATATATATTTTTGTTATTTAATTATGTGAATCCGTGGTCCTAAACCGATCCAATCCGTATTTAAATGGATTGGTTCGGATTGGTTCCATGATTTAAACGGATTGGATTGGTTCCAATTTTTTAGGAACCGTAAATAACGGATTGGTCCTGATTTTATCCCAATCCGGTCCAATCCGGACCATGCTCACCCCTACACAGTATCCGTTGAGCTCTCGAGTCTGACATTAGCATAGATGCTTAGCAAGTCAATCGTGACCAACCAAATATACCTATCCATCAATTATATTTTAATAATGTCAAACTCCTATTTTGACATATTAAAATACTCATAATATTATAATTTGACAATTATATTATAATAGTGCAAAAAAGAATTTTTTTCTATAAAAAACTGTTATGTTGTATTTAGTTAGAGGATTTAGGGAGGAATTTGGAAAGGAAAAAAGAAAAGGTGTGTGAAATTAGGTGAAATATAGGTATATTTTATTCACATTTCACCTACCTTTTTCATTTCTTTTTTCAAATTTCTTTTCAAATCCCCCCAACCAAACACAACATTAAGGTATTTATAATTTTGCAATCTGTATAGAGGACCATTGGAAACTTTGTTAGTATAATGTTTTTAATAAGTATTTAATTTCAAATTTATTTTTAAATCCGACACGATCCAACTAAACTGCTAATATACCTCCATATTAGAGGTGTAAATATGGCCTGAGCCTGGGCTTGGGCCAGGCCATGTGGGCTCCCATTTTTTTATCTGGCCTGGCTGGCCTGGGACATGTCAAAAAGTAGAGCCCAAGCCCACTTCAATTAGGGTCTAAGGCCTTTTTTTTTTCAAAAAATAAATGATAAATATATTATGTATATAAATTATTTATGATGGATAAAAAACAAAACAAAAATTGTACTAGAGTATTTTAATTAAGATTAATGAGATGTTTGGTTATGTTTCATTTGTGGTGGTATTTAAATTTAATTATGTATGACTTATGTTTTTTTGATTATGAACTTATGACTAAAAAAATATGAAATCATGTAATTTTCTTCTTTTGAAATGAATAATTTTATATATATCAAAATGAAATTTGTAATATTACAATTATTAAATTAAATAGATAATATTTATCAAATGAATAATTTTTATTACAAAATAAAATAAAATATTACAAAAATTTATATCATTAAATAAAATAGATGTAGATTATTGATGATGACAAAACAATTGCATCACTATAGGTCAAGCACATCCCAACTAGATTGACATCTACTAACCTAACAATTATTTGCATTATACTCCACCTCAATAATCTAATACAAAAAAATAACGAAATGAAATAGTGAAAAATAAATTGTTGATCAATCATCGGAGGAAACAAACAATTCACTCGTGTTGTCCGAAGATATGTCATCCAAATCGATTTGAATTGTCTCATTTTCACTATAATTTTGTCTTCTCGTAAGCGCATACATATGATTTCTGGATATCATTAGTGCCTTAACAATTTGGGACAAAAACCTGCTGTGGTAATCGCTCAGCACCCACCCATCCACCTGCACTAAAAACTATTTCCGAAACAGCTATAGAAATAGAAATGGTTAGTATATCACGGACCATCTGTGAAAACACAGGTCACATTGTTTCATTTTGTTTCTATCAATCCAAAATGTCAAAATTTTCGAAATCATCCACCGTTGGGTTTTTCAAATAACGTTATAGTTCAAAACTACTTACGCTTGTATATTGAGATATTCTTTTATTTTTTATTGCTAAAAGAACACTTAATCTTCCTACTCGAAATGAGGTTGTTGATGTAGTGTGTATAGGTATATTTACATATGCATATTTTTCAAATAAGATTTTGCATGTTTTCATAATAGGGGCAAATTATTTTTAATCAATGAAAATAAGTTCTAAAAATTCCTGTAAATCAATTTCTTTGCAACTAAGATCAATTATTAGAGCTAAACCTAAAAGATAAGACAATAGATCAAAATATTCATCAAATTTTTCTTTCATTACAGTAAAAATGATTACATAATATTCATTATCCATACATTTTACGAAAACTTTCATTATTTACGCTAACATATGTAAAAAAAATGGTGAAGTAAGACTATATATATAAGAAAATAATTTTGTTACAGTATCAAAAAAATTTAGAAAATCTTTATATAAGGTTACTTGGCGCTAATTAAGTTTTATAGGAGCCAGTACTCCTCCGATTGATGTTTTTATAAAAAAATAAATCTATTATCTTTTTTTTTTTTTTTACAAGCTTATTTAAACATATCATACGTTGAATTTCATCTATTGTCTATATCTAAAATTAATTTTTTTAAATGACATACCTTCTCGTTGATAAATTTTTTTGTATTCTGAAATTCGATTAGCAGAAGACATAATAATAACAATCACATTTTTTATTACCAATACAAAAGTCTTGTATACTTGCATAGTTTCTTTAATAATTAAGTTTAAAATATGGGTACGACAACGAATATGAAATAAATCACCACTAACAAATAATTGTAAAGTTGATTTCAAATGAATTACAATCTAATTATAATATGTAGCATTATCTAAACTAATAGTAAATATTTTATTTTGCAAAGTCCACTTATATAATACATTTCTTATTTCTACACCAAACGAATGACCAGTGTATGAAAATTCAACTAATCTAAATGAAATAATTCTTTTATTTAATTTTCAATTATTCTCAATAAAATGTACAGTGATACATTGATATTCTAAATCATTATTTGACCACAAATTAAATGTTAAACAAACTCTTTCATTCAAATTTTTGAAGATGTCAAAAAATTCATTTTTAATATCTTGAAATTTCTTTAAAATTCTGTTTCTGTAGTATTATCGAAAAACTTTAATATTGCGGTGCAAAAATTTTGTGAACCATTTATAAAAAATCAGGACATTCACTAGTAATTAAAGGTTATTATTTTTTAATAATATAATTAACTATATAATTTTGTGCACGTATAAGATCATATGAAAATGTTTGCAAATGACTAGTTGATGAAACCCCTAATTGGATTTAACATCTAATATCAAGTTGTTGACTTTGCAACTGTTTGTTACCATGCCTTTTTAGATGACTAGTATCTCTTGCAGATGCAGCACTAAGGATTGTTTGAGGTGTCCTAAATAAATGCATTTTTTTGTCTTTTTGGACTAAAAAGTTAAGGAAAAAAATATGGATGTTTGGGTTAATTTTTTGACTTTTTACGAAAAAAAATGTGTATTAAAAATTATATAAATAAGTGTGTAGGAGAAGTTAGTGGAGTTGGCGTACAGGTTGGGCAGGGTAGTGGGTTGGTTAGGAGATGGGAAATGATTGTCTCCTTTTCGGGCTTGAATTGAACGGTATTTTTCGGTCCGTGGGGGCCACCACAGGTCCCATTTTGCTAATTGGAACCGTTCAATGTGCAGAACTCGTCGAGTACTATATGCTTGTAAAAAATCACGTTGATTGGATATCGATAACTATCTGATCGTGTTAGTTTTTTTTTGTCAACTGCTAACTATAGCACCATTCATTTTTTATACAAAACTGATTTGATCACGTAGTTAGCGATATCCGATCAATGTGATTTTTTATAGACATATAAGTTCTGGACGAGTTATACACATTGACGGTTCGGATTATCAAAACGGCATCTGTGGTGGACCCTTACAAGCCCAACATTACTGTCCAACTTAGTGATTTTATATATGTAATTTTTTTCCCCTGTTACGGTACTAAAAGGGTCAAGTTAGTCCCCAAAACTGTGTAAAGTTGGTTTGATTAAAATATTATGGATATTAATTTTTTTATATTTTTAATTTGTGAATAGTGATAACTTTTTTACTTTTTTTTGTAACTTTTTGACTTTTTAAATTTTTTGGAACACCCCAAAGGCCTAAGTAAATGTACACAATATTTATATTTTGCTTTAAATATAATTGTACCATTAGGATTATTTATAGATATTTTTTCAAAATGATCTAGATGATGATCCAGCTGTTAGAACATGGATATTAGGTACATTAGAAAGAGAATCAACAGATTCATGTTGTATAGTATATGCATCAATATTGACATGAGTATTAGGAATATTATGATCCATAATAATATAAGTAAAATAATATATAAGAACTAACAATTAATTTAAATAATGAGTAAATAATAATAACTAATCTATGTTAAGAAATAATTAATGTAAAAAATGAGTAACTAATAAATTTAATACGATACAAAAATTAACTTCTTCTGAAAAAGTTTGTTCTTGCACAATTGTAGTTGTTACTTAGGGATAAAATTTCAAAATTAATTGAGAGAGTTGAGAGAGAGAATAGGATATTGAGAGAGATAATTGTTTGTGAAAAATAAAATGAGAAATGAAAGATATTTATAAGAGTTTGGGAAGATAGGGTTAATTTGTAAATAAATAAATAATAAAAAAAAAATTGGCCGTTTGGTGTTGAACGGTCATTTGATTGTTTGAATTAAATTCAAAATTTTTTTTTTGTTGAATTTTGATAGTTGGATATAATAGAGAGCCGTTGGGTTGGGCCGTGACTCGACCTGGCCGCAGTGTGAAATTTTTTTAAGTCAAGTTGAGTTGGGCCGAGCGAACCAGGTTTTAAAATGATGGCTAAAATTCAAGTCCAGAATCTCAAACTGGGCTCAAGGCTGGGCCTAACCGGGTCAGGCTTATGCCAAATCGCAGACAGACTTCGGGTCGTCATAAGTCACGGATTAGTTTTACACCCTTAGGGTGTGTTTGATTGGACGGACTGGAAAAGGGGGGATTAGAATCCATCGGACTTGAGTCCTGGGACTGTGAATCCCCCGGACTATTTGGTCGGATTGGATATGTATCCTGTGTTTGTTTTTTCATGGGATTAGATGTCTGGATAGGACTATTTTCAGTGAATCCAACGTTTGGTTGGACGGACTGGATAGGATAAATGAACAAAAGACTATTTTACCCTTTTCAATTGTTTACTAAGTAATAGCAATATTAAACATATCTTTAATATTTTAATTATTTTTAATTAAATAAATTCGTTTTTTTTAAATTAAATAAATAAATAAATAAAATATCAATAAAATTTGTTTTAAATCATTACTGTATAACAAATCATTATTTTTTTTACATGCAAAACTTTACTGTGTTTGTTTATTTACACAATTAAACATTAAACATACTAATGGTTAAATTTTGTTTAAAGATATTTAAACATACTAATATTGATAAAAAAAATTTGACTGGTACAGATTATTTTTATTTAAACAAATAAAAATTTATTGTTGAAATTAAACATACTAATGGTTAAATGTTTAAATTTTTATTTAAACAATTAACATTGAAATTATTTTGATGTACAGATTATGTTTAAACAATTAACAATTAACAATTAAATAAATGTTGATGTACAGATTATGTTTAAACAATTAACAAATGTTGATGTAATTAACAATTAACAAATGTAGATGTAATCAAATGTTGACGTATTAAAACATAATTTAATAGATGTTAAATAAATATACATGTTGATGTACAGATGTTGAAATAATTTAATAAACATGTTGATGTACAAATGTTTAGATAAAACATAATTTAAATAAATGAAATTATTTATTGTTGAAATTAAACATTTAATTGTTTAAATAAAACATCTATTAAAACATGTATTAAATTTAAATAATGAAATTAAATAAAACATAAACAAAATTTTAAAATAAAACATCAATAAAATATCTATAAAAAATTATTTTAAAAAATTAAATAAATAAAAAATTAATAAAAAGTTAAATAAAATTATTTTATTTTTAAATTGAGACATTTAAATTTTATTAAATTTTATTAAATATAATACATAATTAAATAGTAGAGGGTCAAAATTGTCATTTTTGCATCTAATCCAAACAGTGATTAGTCCCCCCAAAACAATCCCACCCCCCCCCCTAGGATAGGATAGTCCCCCATATGGGGGACATGGAGTCCGGCCGGACATGGAGTCCGCCGGACTAAAAAAAAATCAAACGACGGATAAGGAGGGAGGCCGGACATGGAGTCCAAACAGTGGATAGTCCCCCCCCTTATCCCCTAATCAAACACACCCTTACTCCCTATGTAACCCGAACGAGGCCCGTGTACCGTAGAGGGATCCGTAACCGCCCTAATATTGGATTCGGGTTTTGGGCACAGAGCGAAAACCCTACAAACCTCATGGCCAGTGTTCAGTGTTGATGCCAAAGTCTTGAAACGATTCAACACTATCACAGAGAAACCCTTTGAAAGCTTCTCTATTTTCCCAGGCAAGTCTTCATCTCTAAACTCTCTCTCTTATCTGTGATTGATATTCTTTCTAATACATGTATTAATATATCATCATAAAACCCTTATAAAGAAATGAGTCTACACATGTACAGAAATCTCATCTCATTCTCTTCCAAGAACTCAAACCTTTTGGGTCTCTACAAGCCCCATGTTTCTTTCTCTTTCTCTCTCTTCTGTTCTTCCTCTGAGCGAGATCGACTAAACTCTAGAATTTCCCTATCCGACTACTTGCTTCACAAGCACCAATTCTCTCCCGAAACTGTTTCCAAAGTTTCCTCCCCAGTGAGGTATCTGATAAACCCAGAAAGATCCGATTCGATACTGTTATTTCTCAAGGAGACTGGTTTTTCGAAGACCCATCTCGAGCAATTAATCAAACACTACCCCAGAGTTCTCTCTGCCAATCTTGACCACACCATCAAGCCCAAAATCAAAATATTTCAAGACTTAGGCTTCTCATCCACCGACATTGTCGAAATCATCTCAGCTGATCCGTGGATTCTAATGCGCAGTGCTGATAATCAGCTTGGCCCTTCAATTTTAGCTTTGAAGAGTGTCTTGGGTTCGAATGTAGACGTTTCTAGGGTCTTGAAGATTTCTGGGTGGTTTTTAAAACATGATTTGGGGAAGACTATGATGCCCAATATAGAATTCATGAAGAGCTGTGGAATAAGGCAGTCACAGATGATCAAATATGTGTATAACTTTCCGAGATTTTTCTTGCATAAACCCGAGACTATTAAGGAATTCGTTAAGCGGGTTGATGAGTTTGGCATTGATAGAAGTTCCAAGACTTTTCTTCATGCTATCCGGGCTATTAGTTCAATGACTGTAGAAAATTGGCAACTCAAATTGGAGGTTTTCCGGGGTTTGGGGTTTTCAGAAAATGACATTGTGTCGGTGTTTAGGAGGGCACCTCAGGTGTTTGCTGTGTCAGTAAGGAAAATTAAGGCGGGCACGCAGGTTCTCCTCGGTACGAGGAACTTGGATATCTCATTTATTATTAACCACCCAAATTTGCTTATTTTCAGTGTTGAAAAAAGGCTTAAGCCACGGCTACAGGTTCTGAAGATTTTAGAAAGCAAGAATTTGCTTTTGAAAAAGCCTAGTTTGACAACAATATGTAAGATCTCTGATAAGAAGTTCTTTGAGAAATTTGTGCGCCCTTTTTCAAATGAAGTTGGCAAAATGTACACTCCTAATGTGGTATCATAGACAGCAGAAATATGTGCAATTGGCTGAGATCTTGAGACGCACATGTCCATATGAAGTTCCTTGGGAGATGAATGAACAATCTGACTCAATATGGCCATGTCATGGATTAGCATTTGTAAGCATGCGGAATGGAAGGGATTTTTTCTTCAAGAAGCATCAGTGGTATGTTGATCCTGATATTACTTTAGGTGTATGCACTTTATTTTCTTGTACATCTAGTGATTCTCAAGTACTTAAATCTGAAAACACGTGTTTTGGTTACCCAGATTGTTGTCTCATTTTAAGTGAATTATTATTAATCTTTATTTTTTGTGTCTTGTTTCAATTTAGGCAACAAGTTGTTTGCAACTTTGTTATCCTGTTAACTGCACCAACTTTCCAATTTATTTTTTATATCAATGTATAAGTATTAAAATTAAGCATGTGTACCATGATTTATTTTACTTTTCATTTTTGTTTATCCATTGTGATGTTTCAAAACACTGAATGCCTAACCATTTGTTATTAATATTTTTTTTTCTTCTTTATCATGCATTTAGACTATGGCTTACATTCTAAAGCCCTTCGGACTTCCTATGAAGCTAATAGTGCAGCAATATCTAAAGAAAATATTTGCAGTAAGATTATAATAACTAAAACATATATGCTGCCATATCTTGTCATGGTTGCGTATCATATGAGCTGTCTAAGATGCATTCATATGGCGTAGTTGGCCATTAGCAGTGAATATGAGTTTGGAGTGCATTAGTTCTTAATAGATTTTGACTTTGATGGATTTACATGGTTATGATTTTTCTGTTCAGCAGATCCATGTGAGTTCCCTTTTTCATTCCCTTTGTTTCTGAATTTCCCACCTATGGTATATTTTGACACAATTTTAAGATGAATTTCCCACCTTGAGAGATTGGATTTTACTATTTTCCTCATTAAAATAGCAAAACAGGTTTGTTAAAAAACAAAAGATCTAACATAATGATTCTAAAAATGTGTTATTACATGATCTATTTCAGGAATAATGGACTATCTTGGATATCTCATTGTCCAAAGAAAATTGTTCTTACATTTAGAAGTATCTTAAATTCTGATAGTGTGTTTGTTACCACATTTTAAAGCATATAACGTATCATGTTTCTATTCCCCTTCCTCCTTCTGGAACAATCCAATTTACAAGTAACTGGTAACATAAGTTTGTTTTTACAAATATTCTAATTCAATTGCAATGATGTAGAAAATTGTCTTCGAATGATTTGACAGCTGAAGATACTCATGGGAAAACCTAGCTTGTGAGAGCCTAATGGTCATTCAATTTTATAGTCCCACTTTTGATGGCAATGATGAAGAAAATATTATTTTTATCGAATTCATGAATCCATGCATCTGTAGGATAGGCAGTTTATTAGATAAATGTTATTAAGCGGTAATACCGGCAATTGTAATCCTTAAGCTGGTAGCCAGGTTAATTAGCATAGCGTCTAGCATGAGGCAATTCTTGCGAGCATCTTATATCAAAATATGTGTGCTTCAGAATTTGTTACGAACATTTCCAACAATTTTCTTACATGTATCTTGCTAGTGCTACTTGTGTGTTCAACGAACTCGGTAGCACTGCAAAAACTTATAATAATAAGTCTCTTTGCTCGTCTCTATTTCAAGTTTACGTTTCTTTTCGAAAGAGGGATCTCCTAAATTTGACTAATTTGATCGACATCTACCTTATATTTTATGTCTGAGAATTCTGAAGTTAGATATTTGGTGTACTTCTTTTAGCGTTAAATGCATATCTGAGATCCCATAAAAATTAAGTTTTCTCTTTTTTTCTTATTTGCTAGAAGTACATTATCTCATCTCGACATACTCTACCATACTCTACTAAAATGGTAAAACACCGAACTGCACCACCCTAGGAATTTACTCTCGTGATATTAACCAGGTCTCACAATTGCAATCTCTCACTAATGTACCTTTGGAATTCTTACACGTGCAAGGGTGGTGCCCTACCACCCTAGGATTGTACTCTCGTGATATTAACCAGGTCTCACAATTGCAATCTATCACTAATGTACCTTTGGAATTCTTACACGTGCAAGGGTGGTGCCCTTGTTTCGTGCTGCGAATTGAGTCCTGAGTAGTGGATCCCTGTCTTGACTGTTGTTTATCATCTTGTTCTTTCTCAAAAATGCTTAAAGCTGGAATTACTTGGTCGCAAGTAGCAGGAAGAGAGAGTATAGAAGATGATGATGGCCAATGTTTTTTGGTCATTTTGATCAATTTTGTTAGTTCACTAGATGTGGAAAGCCTTTTACAGGGCAAGGAATTTTTTTTATTTATTTTGGTGGGCAAAAACAGGGCAAGCAATTGAAGAAATACCATTGGGCAGTATAGTATGGTGATTTTCTTTGCATTATGTAGATTACTTTTGAAAAAACATTGGACTGGCTTTGCATATTCTCTTAGCATCTATGAGTGAAGTTGTCCGAGACTTGTGCATCGTTATGTATTATGTAAGAGATGGCTATATTTCATGATATATCATTGATGCTAATGCGAAGATATTATTAGCAATGAGTGAGCTGACATTATTTTAGATAACGTTAATGTTGAATTATTACACCACAGATGAGATGGCTGTATTAATAATTGAGTGGCATGAAGTGGTAGCATCGTGCAAGGCCTTCATACAACTTTTGGAACAAAATAATTACCAAAAAGAAACTAAAAATTAGGGATGAAATTTAACTTGACATTGATAAATTCACGAATTTAGAAATTCATTTCGAACAATTGAACTTTCACAAAGGTGGTGGTTTTCAGTTTAATACAAAAACATGAATTATTAGAAAAATAAAATTTAAAAAAAAAAAAAAAAAAAACATATTTAGTATATATATATTGCAAAGCATATGTAAGTGAATAAATATATGTATGTATAAAGTTTAATGAGTTTCCAGACAAAGTGACTGAAGATACCTACTGGTTGTTGTTGGAGAGTAGGGGGTGGCAAAGTTGGCAAGAGAGGAATAGGAAATGAATTTTATTTTTTAAAAATAATTCTTGTTTCATTATTTTGCAAGAAACAAACACGAAGCAAGAATCAAATTATGAGGGCATCTTTAACAAGAGAGAAATTATTTTAGGCATTTTGCCGTAATCAACTCAAAAACCAGTGTAATCTCTGAATTCGCTCCCATCTTCTACTGATTCAAGGAGTAAAATTTTTGGCAGAGTTTTATTCATCTCCATAAAATACCCAACAAATTTTACTCAAAACGAAGCAAAGATTATATTTATATATACAAATGTTACATTTTGTGTTTTTGCTAATCAGAACAAGAAAATAAACAAGAAGAAGAACAACAAAAAATAAACAGCTATGGAAAATCATCAACATTCTCAGTAAATATTGAACCACCACCACGGCCACCGCCACCGCCACCGAGTGAGTTCAGTTCGAGCGCTGACTAGAATGAGTTCATTTCGAGGAGGTAACTAGGGCTCTTGAGCAGCTTCTCCACAGCCTCCCCATAAACTCCTTCAAATGCTCCATTAGCCAAACAGGCGTTACCACTCTGCTCATCCGCCTCCGTTTCCGCTTCACGGGTTGCTGTTGTTGCAGGCCTCACCACCACAAGCGTAGCTCCTTCCATCAAAACACCGCCGGAAAGCTCAAGCCTCTGCTCGTGCCTCATCCTCATTCTCACCGCCGGCACCGTCGTCCTGTTATTCCTCCACCACACTCCATTCCCATTCCCATTCCTGCATACTTGTCCTTCCTCCTCTTCTTCCTCGCACTTGTCTCTACACTCCCTCAACCCCTCTTTCTCCATCACCACCGTCCCTTCCTCTTCTCTATCCCTCGCCACCAACCTCTCCATCTCCCCATGCTCTTTCACCACCTCCTTCATCATATAGTGCCTCGCCGACGCCGCTATCAACGCGCTTATCGTCCACACCACCCTCATCTTCAACCCTCCTCCTCCTCCCCCCAAATCCACCTCCCTACCACCTCCGCGACGGAACCCGAGAATAACGCAGCTCCTCAGGGTCTTCCCGAACTCCGCCCTCCACCTGATCACTGCCCCCTTCTCCAACCTCAGATCGCCGGAGGGAAGCTCGATGTCCAGCTCCCGGATCCCCTCGAACCCGCGGAGAATCTGGGTCGGGGAATTCTGGGATCGGGTCGGTTCGGGAAGGGGTTTGGGGGAAACGAGATCGTGAAGTGACTTGAAGATGGATCTGAAGAAGGTGAGGAAGAAGGGGTCGTCGTCGTCGGAATCGGAGGAGGCGGATACGACCCGGTCAACCTTGAGAAGTAGGGTATCGGTTTGAGGGACGAGCGAGTTGAATCGTCTCGAAACGGCTCGGCATCGGAGAAGGGTTTTGATGTCGGAGATGTTGTTGAAGATGAGGAGAACCAGCGAGTCCGGAACTCGATCGAAGCAGTCATCGTCGAGTCGTCTTTGGTGGGATTGCTGAGGCGGCTGCTCTGTGAGTGAAAGCATAGCTTGAAGATTGCTTGGAATCTCTGATAAAACAATGGGGAAATTGAAAGATAAAGAGAGAGCTGTGATATGAATATGATATGAAAGAAAGAAGGGGAAAATAATGGTTAAAAAAAATAAAAAAATAAAAATGAAGAGGATTTGAGGGGATCGAAGATCAGAGAGAGGTTTGACCGTTGACCAGTTGATGTGTGGGGCCTGCAATTTCTTCATTGGAAAGAAGCCGGCAAGGCAATTATGGAATGAAATGTTCGCTCGTAGTGATGCTATTGCTATCACCACACCACTCCGCTGTATAATATTCAAGAGCATCTCTGATGGAGTTGCTATTCATGATTTTAAAAATTGGATCGGAACGGTTGGTTTAACCGATTGAATTGTCGATTAGTCGGAGTTTCGATTTAGATATACCAACTGAACCAGTCATAATGGAAAATCGGCCTATTACCAGAAGAACTGGAAAAATCGGCGGTCGAATCGTCGAACCGGTTGACCCGGTTCCGGTTCACCGGGTTGTGAAAATGAATTTTTTGTTTTTTGTTTTTTGTTTTTTTATTCTTTCTTTCTTTTCTCTTTCTTTCTTATTATATATATATATATATATATATATATATATAATATAATATAAGAATATAAGAAAACTTTAATTTGAAACTCTTTTTCAAGATTCTCCTCTTGCGAGGAATCTCATTAAGAGCTTGATGAAATTATTGTGAAAGTGTTCATCTATTTACAAGAAAAAAATTCTTTCAAAAAGACTCAAGAAATCTATATGGGATTTAATTAAATGTATTGGAGGGAATATTGAAATTTTGATATCCCTCTAAAACTTTTGCTCTTCTTTCAATCAAATTATTTGAATTAAAATCATATGGCGGGAATATTAAATATTTGATTTCATCTTTCAAAATTGAAATTAATAATATTTTAAAATATATTATTATATTTTTCAGTAAAAAAAATATTAGGACAAATATTTAAGATAATTTAATATTTTTAATTTATAATTTTATTACTTATATTTTTATTTAAATATAATTTTAATATATTTATTACGTCACGTTTCGATTTCGGTTCAACTCGACGGTTGAACCGGTGACCCGTCCACCCGATCCCTTTTCCGGTTTGCTCACCGGTCCGATTTTTAAAACATTACTGCTATTTCACTTGTCAAAGATGGCAGATGCCATATGTGTTCTCAAATATGGCAAGTAAAATAGCAGCTCCCAAGTTTGCCAAATCAGCAAAAATGAACAGCAATTTGGCACCAAATTCAGTTGAAAACAACAGAATTTAAGCAATAAGGAACCCAACAAATTCAGAATCAAAGCCAGTTTATACAAATTTTTTTTGCCAAATTCACAAAATCATTTATCACCAAATCATTTTTCAGAATCATTTTTTTTTAATCATTTATCACCAAATCAGTTGATGCAAATTGGAGTGTAAAAATCAGATGGATTTTATGACAATAAACCAAACCAAAATCAGATGGATGTTCTTTGAAGATCAAAATAAATATCAAAATAAAATAAATGGATGAACAAAAATAGTTGGATCAACAAAAATTAAACCAAAAATCAAAATAAATAATTACAAAAAATCGGAGAGCACATACCTGAGTTGTTTGAAGATTTGGAGATGCTTGAGTTCTTTGAAGATCCGGTTTGAAGCCATCGCGAGACCTGAGTCTGAAAAATCACGACCACCTCCACATTAATAACCAAAAAAATAAATGGAGAGCAAGAGAGAGAGAGACAGATAGAAGAGTACAGAGATCGAAGCGTACAGAGATCGGTGAAAAGAGAGAAGACAGTGCGAGAGTGAGAGAGCGAGATCGGTTTGAGGAGAGGGAAGACACTGCGAGAATAAGAGAGAGAGAGAGATCGGTTTGAGGAGAGTGAGAGGAAAGACAGTGTGATCAGAGTGAAAAGAAGGTTGAAAGATTCTCAGTGTGATGAGAGTGAGAGGAGAGGGTTGGATGAGAGATCGGTTTGCGGAGAGTGAGAGGGATGATTCTCAGTGTGATGAGAGTGAGGGGAGAGAGTCGGATGAGAGATCAGCTTGAGGAGACTAAGAGAGATGATTCTCAGTGTGATGAGAGTGAGAGGAGAGGGTTGGATGATTCTAGAGAATCATCTCAGCCATTGAACATTTTAGATGTGGACGGTTGTGATCTCTCATTCTTCCCTTAAAATAGCCGATGTGTTTTTTTTTTTTTTAAAAAAAAATTCAATAAACAGTTGTCTTCAAACGGCTATTTTTTTTTCTAATGGTAATATTTCGAATTTCTATAAATAAAAACTCTCCATGTCAAGTTTTTTAAATTCAATAAACAACTATTTTTTTTTGAATATTTTTTACAAAATAATGTAATATTATTTTCGCAATGTATAATGTTAACTAATTTTTAGTATAATTTAACTTTTTGGTGGGGTGAATTATATTATATGTTGACTAATTATATTTAATTTTTTTTTTTCCAATTTTTCAATTTTTTTTTATTTGTTATATTTGTTAAGTTGGGAATAATATAAATATATAATTTTTTTTACAAATAGGTAAAAAAAGTCATAAAAGACAAAAAATAAACAAAAATAAAATTACAAAAAAACTTATATCCAAACAACACCTACAAATTTAGAGAGAAAATTGGTTGAGATTTGCTAAAATAGTAAATGACCATTGGAGCACCATTGCTATAATTTGGCAAAATAACATTATTTATTGTCAAATTATAACAATAGCAATGACATTATAGCAATAATGGTTGGAGATGCTCTAAGAGCATTTACAATGGAACTCTCAAAACACTTGTTAAAATTATAATTCAGTAATAATGATAAAAAGTGAGTCTCTAATGGCTTGTTATTTTACTTGTCAAAGATGACATATGTTATATTTGTTCTCAAATTTGACAAGTAAAATAACAATTGCCAAACATGCTACATCTGCAAATATGAACAGATTTGTAGCTTCAAATTTAGTTGAAAAAACAGAATTGAAACAATAGAAAACCAAGTAATTTTTCAAATTTAATTTTTCTAATTGAATTATATTTTATTTTTTTTCTATTTTTTTTATTTTTTATATTTGTCTAGTCGAGAATAATATAAATATATAATTTTTTTTACAAATAGTTAAAAAAATGTCATAAGAGACAAAAAATTATACAAAAATAAAATTACAAAAAAATCTATATACAAATAACACCTACAAACTTGGAGAGAAGGTTGAGAATTGCCAAAATAGCAAAGGACCATTGGACCACCATTGTTATAATTTGACAAAATGACACTATTCATTGCCAAATTATAGCAATAATAATGGTATTATAGCAACAACCATTGGAGATGCTCTAAGAAATAGGCTCCGTTTGGTGCAGCTGTGTAAAAGTAATTATAAATTATAATTTAATATATTATAGATTATAGTTTTAAATATAAGCTGTTAATCTATTTAGTTTAGTTGTGGAATTATTAATTTAATTAACAGAATAGTATTTATTTGAATAAGTTGTAAAATAATTTTTTGTCGTGTAATATTTTTTTTGCCTTTATAATTTTTTTTTTTCATTTTCTTCACTTTTAATCTAAAAAAAAAAATTTATTTCATTAATGAAAATTAATATAATTACTATCCATTAATATAAAAATCGATGCATTTCATCACAACAATTGTTATTTCATTTTTTTTGTTTCATTTTATAAAAGTTATTTCATTAATATCAATTAGCAACAATTTGTTTTTTCTTTTTTTAATTACAATACCAAAGAATTTTATAACGATATAAAATTCTTTTAATAGAAGTTATTTAATTGAAATACATTTATATCAATATTAATTGAAATAAATTGTGCAATTTATTTCTTTATTTAAATTGTGCAATTGTGCAATTTATATCAATATTAATTGTGAAATAAATTGTGAAATTTATTTAATGGATATAAATTGCAGAATTTATTTCAATTAATATTTTTTTCATTTTTTTTATTACAATTATGCAAAACCCTAGCCACCGTCGGTGGCTTACAAGAAACCCTAGTCGACGCCCCCTTCTTCTTCTCCTCATTCTCCTCCTCATCCCACCGTTAGAAACCCCTTGCAAAACCCTAGCCGTAATAGTGAAGAGAGAAACAGAGAGAGAGAACGTTCAAGCTCGTTCTCTCCTGCGATCGCAAAGAGAGAGGGAGAGTCAGATCATCACGCCGTTGATTGTCATCATTATCGTCACCATTTCAGATCGTGATGTGGTTTCATATCATGAGAGAGGGAGAGAGAGAGAGAGCTCTGGTTCACGCCGAAAATCGCCTCTTACGCTCTCTTTCTCTCTCTTTGAAGAAGTGAACAGTGTTTGGTTATGCATTTATATATTGGTTTTTTGGTAATATTTGAAGTATATGAGGGGCATTTAAGTCATTACACTCCTCAAAACTCAGCTATCCACTTAAGCTATTTCTGTAATCAGCTCTCAACTAGCTTAAAGATTTAAGCTGAAAATCACTTAAAAAAAGCTATAATCCATCTTTGAAAAGCTATATCAAACACTCCAAAATCACTTATTTTAAGCTATAAGTGGATTTAAGCTGAAAATAAGCTCTACTAAACAGGCACAGAGAAAGGCTTGACGGATTGGATTAGATTGGTTTATCCTATTTTTGTAATTTATGTATAGATAATTTATTTATAATAAAATTCAGAATTACTTGACGAATATAGCCCTGGTTTGGTATGGGCTATTATGTTAGAATAATCACAAAAAGAAAAAAATTAATTAAAAAGTCAATAAGATAAAATGTCATATCCAAATTATAATCATTTTATTTTTTCTCTCATAAAAATCCAGGCTTTGGGAAGTAAGTTAAAAATTAAAAAATTTAAAAAAATTAAAAAAATTGTAACATATTTAAATATTAAAATATTTAAAATCTTAACAAAATTAAAATATTTTTAAAATATTTAAAAAATTAAAATATTGATTTGAATTGAGTTTTGAAAAGAGTTTTGAATTATGTGTTTGGTTATGAGTTTTGAAAAGTAATGATTATATTTTAAATTGAATTTTGAGAAATGGGTGTAGAATTATGATTTGAAAATTCAAAACAAACACCACACCCAAATCAATGGGTGGAATTATAATTTGAGAGGCTTACCAAACGAAGCCTAACTTTTTAGCTTTTTTGAAAAATGTGTAAAAAAGTAAAGCTGTTAGCACCATAAATCTGTAATTTTTATTATTATTTATATAATTGTAGGACACGTGGCATCCGCTTATTCATTTGGAAGTTAAAAGAAGTTATAGAGATAATGAAGAATATGAAGGACAAAGTGGATGAGTGGGAGGACAAAGTGGATGAGTGGAAGGACACATGGCAAGACAAGATTGAAGATGGAAAAAATGGGTAGTTACTAAGTAGTTATTACTGTATTTTTTCTTCTATAAATAGCCATTAATGGCTACATTGTAAATAGATTCAGAACTTAATCAAAGACAATTGATTTCAATATTTCTTATCATTTTCCTTATCTTAGGAGTAGTTTAATATAGATTTATATTTCGAAACATTTATTTTCGGCATTTCCATTTCGAAGCATTTTATGCACTTTCTTTTCGAAACATAGGAGTAGAGGTAAGTAATTATTACTTCGAATGTTCATTCAATCATCTTTCTCCGTCCCTTTTTCTTCTTTTACTTTTTTTTTTTCTCTACACTTGGCAAATTTGAAGTCCTCTTCGTTGAGGTAAAAGAACCGTCAACACAATCGCTTGATAATTGGCTTGAATTTAATCTGTAAGAATTTTTCAATCCTTGCTGGCACGCTCGCATTTATGATATTTTCCTTCGTAGGAAAAATAAGCCAACAATTTTTGGCACGCCCAGTGGGGCAGCCAAGTGTAAGAAATGACAAACTATTTGGATTTCGCCATTCGAACTTGTCAATATGAAATATATTGGCGTGAAAGAGAAATTTTGGATCTTCAATAAGAGATCCATTTTCTTGATGAAATAAACTTTCATCCCTTACAATATTATTTGGTGGAAGAAAAAAGACACCATTTAATTGGAGAAATTCATCAACTTGATATGGAAATTCGCCAATGGAATGATGAGTTATCAACTCTTACTACCAAGTTTTTAACTGAGGCTCTAATGGCCGGAATTGGTGAGTTTTTTCAAAATTTTTCCATGGTTAAAAATAGCAAAAGCAAAGAGTTGATTTCATCAATGGCTCGGGGGGTTCAAGAGTCCGTTCTAAAAGAGCCAAATTATGAAATTAACACAACGAAAGAGTATGTTCTTGAGCCAAATTTGGCTAAGAATGATGTTCCATGTATGACTCGAGAGGTCCAAAAACCAAATTTTAGAGAGTCAAGTTATGGAAATAACACATCTATGGGTGATTTTCATAAGCCATTAATGGCTAACATGGAAAAACAACCTACTCTGCCAAATAATTATGAAAACCTATTCGGCAAAAGTCATGTTTTTAAAACAAACATGGTCAAGAATAATGAACAAGCCACTGTTCATGAATTCAAAATTTTTGACATTTTTCAAAATGTCAAAAAGTATGAATTTTCATGGTCACACCATACCATGACTTTTAGTGTTCAAAATCTTTTTTGGATTTGTGGTTCACATCAAAATATAATTTTGATGATGTGGCTAATAAAATTAACAAATTGTTCTTATGAGTTCGAAGCACTAAGAACAAGGGATGACCATTTAAAATGCATGAATTTGGCTAGAAAAAGCCTGTGCATTTAAATAAATGGTTGAGAATGGCTTATCTTTTCAAATTGATGGCCAGTTGTTTGTATGTACACAATCAAAGCATCGAAGATACATTCGAAGCATCAAGAATTGTTTCAAAGGTTTATTACTTCCCATTCGAAGCTGTATAAAGTTTGAAGATACATTCGAAACATCAAGAGTTGTTTCGAAGGTTGATTACTTCACCTTCGAAACTATATAAAGCTTTGAAAACTTTCGAAATGTGTACATCTATTCAAATATATGTAAAATGACAATTAATTAGTTGTCGAATAATGCCTGTTTTTGGCATGATAAGTTGGTTCGAAGAACAACAGTTTTAGTGTCTTCGAAGAATTAATAACTGGTTCGAAGCACAAAATTAATATTTTCATTAATTATGTATGAACCAGAACATACAAAACGTGAATAACTACAATGTTGGCCAAAAGCTGCTTCGAAGGCTCTTTTGCCATAATTTTGTAAGCTCCGAAGCACTCCATCTTGTATTAACAGCTTCGAAGAAACAATAATGGTGGTTGTGAACCTTCGAAACTTTGCCGAGTATTTCTAAGGATGTATTGTCCTTTGTCGGCACTTTCAACCTTCGAAAGATGATTTTGGTCCTTTGTACCACCTTCGAAACTTGTTACTAGTCCGTAATAGCTAGCATTCGAGACATCTAGTCATAATGTCATACTCATTCGAAACACTTCATTGGTGCTATTATATCATTCGAAACACTTTGTTGATATTATTCGAAGCATTTTATTGCTTAGATTAGTCATGTGCTTGGTTCGGCCCTTCAAAAATTCAAGTAAACATCATTTTTAAGGGTCGCGGGGGGTAATGTTAGCACCATAAATCTGTAATTTTTATTATTATTTATTATTTATATAATTACAGAACACGTGGCATCCTCTTATTCATTTAGAAGTTAAAAGAAGTTATAGAGATAATGGAGAATATGAAGGATAAAGTGGATGAGTGGGAGGACAAAGTAGATGAGTGGAAGGACACATGGCAAGACAAGAATGAAGATAGAAGAAATGGGTAGTTACTAAGTAGTTATTGCTGTATTTTTTCTTCTATAAATAGCCATTAATGGCTACATTGTAAATAGATCCAGAACTTGAATCAAAGACAATTGATTTCAATATTTCCTGTCATTTTCCTTATCTTAGGAGTAGTTTAACATAGATTTATATTTTGAAACATTTATTTTCAGCATTTCCATTTCGAAGTATTTTATGCACTTTCTTTTCGAAGCATAGGAGTAGAGGTAAGTAATTATTACTCCGATTGTTCACTCAATCATCTTTCTTCGTCCCTCTTTCTTATTTTACTTTTTCTTTTCTCTACACTTGGCAAATTTGAAGTCCTCTTTGTTGAGGCAAAAGAACCGTCAACACAATCGCTTGATAATTGGCTTGAATTTAATCTGTAAGGATTTTTCAATCCTTGCTGGCACGCTCACATTTATGATATTTTCCTTCGTAGGAAAAATAAGCCAACAAAAGCGGTGATGTGTCCTAAAAGAGGTTAAAAGTAAAAAAAAAAGGCCAAAATAGTAAAAAATCTAACTCACTTCCCAAACAAAGCCATAATGAGGAAAATGATACATAAGTTCACTTTCTAGATCCAATAACGATGTGTCAATAAAATTTTTGGTTGATAATTAAAGAATAAATGTGTGTGTGTGTATGTGTGTGTGTGTGTGTGAGAGAGAGAGAGAGAGAGAGAGAGAGTTGACTAAGTTGCCGTTTGGCAAGTGAGTTGGGACTAAAAAAATATAAAAAGATAAAATAAATAAATAAAACAAAATATCATATATAAACCATAATTATTTCACTTTTTATTTCATAAAAAATAAAAATAAAAGTCAATTTGTTTTTTTTCTTTTCCAAATGAATCTAATTTAACCAAGCTAATCAGTCAAAAAGTCAAAAAATCAGACTAAAATAGTTCTTTTCAAACAAATCTAGTGCCACATTATTAGGTCTAAAAAAATGAGTCTAATTATTTAATCTGAATAGCAATACTCATATAATAATTTGATTTCCTTATATATGTTTTTGAAAAAAGTAAACTTTTAATTTTTAAAAAATTATATTATTACAATTATAGAATTAATTCGATTTATTTATAAAGGGCAAATTCTACTAACAGTTTCTGTAATTTGGGACTTGTGTCAGTTTGATCTCTGAACTTCAATTGTGATACATTTGACATTAAATTTTGAATATTGTTTTAAATAAGAACGATTAAAGACACTGTTACTCCAATTCAATAGCAAAATCGTCAAATTGATAAAATATAAATTAGTTTGACAAAAATAAATGTCAAAAAATTATTTTTTAATTTTTAAAAATTATTTCTACCCATCAAAGACAAAATTATATAAAAATGATAAATCTTTTACATTTTTATTTTTTTACCAAATTAATTTTTAGTATGTATTTGAATAATGATCATGTAATGTGTAGTTGTTTTTGTTGATATTTTTGGATGTCTATTATGTAATAGATGGTTGTATTTGTTGTTAACGGATATTTTTAAATGGTTATCATATAATGGATGATTATTAAGTTTTTAATGTGTAATTGATCTGTTTAATATATGAAATGTTTTTTAGTTTTTGATTTTCTGAGTTAATAGATTGGTTTAATAATAATTTCAAAGTTGTTGCTATGTTTAATTTTTGAAAAAAATAGAAACTAATTTAATGAAAAAAAATATCAAAAAAAAATTATTTTAAAAAATTATTTCTACCTTTCTGTATGAATATAAAAAAATACCGTATTTGATGACAAAGAAATCCAATGAAGAAGATGATCAACGCCACCTCACGATCGCTACCTGCAAGACAAAACACCCACAGCCGTAGCTGGGGGCCCTCCGACGCCCAAGTCAATCCTTTAATATTATCGAAATATTTAATAGACTAATTCACAGAAAGAAATTGCATACCTCAACCCATGAGGGTGTTGCCTATTTATAATATCCAGTGACTTACTTAGCAAGTGGTGTGAATATTTCAAAAGTCTTATCCCAAACAATCTTTGGTTGCTCATGATTTCTATATCAATAAGATTTTACATCTTAATGAGTTTTGCATGACATAAGAATTGGACAACTGTCATTCATGTGATAATCCATAACCATACTGTAGACGCACCCTTGGGTCTCATGCTATAGTTCGGACTCAAATGTCACAGTTCTTAATCTAATCTCACAATGTGCGATGTGGGATTGATAAATCACCAAAGAGTCCAAATCCGGCAAATCGTTTTGGAAAACTGATTTTTAAGAAAGAAGTGCCAAACATGGACTGCTTTGCTAGATACAGAGTCGCCACCTAAATGTGTATTTTGGGAGAATTTAGGAAACCCTGACTCGTGCCTAAGGCCACGTGTCCATCATCGCCAAAGTTGCCTCGGCTCGGAAACTTGGGTACGAGAGGGGAAGGTCATCAATGAGCACCCCCGCTCGCTCGATCAAAGATCAACCTGTACTAAGCATGATATCTTGTTTTTGAAAACATATGCGTTCTTATTTCGGTTATTAGCTAGAATTTACTATGTGATGCGCACAATACACAAGTATAGATTAGATCGCCTAATTTGAAACAAAGCATTGCATTTTCGTTTATTTGGAAATGGTTTGAAGTTTGCTACTCGCAAGTAGGCTAAAACACGGATTTCAATGAATTATTCCAATTCAAGCAATCCAACCTTCACCCACAGGCATTCAGGCAGTTATATCACATAAGCAATTAGCCTCTTGGCAAGTATGTTGTCATGTTAACACTTACATACATGCAAGATGCTAAAGCATAAACACTCATAGTGTGCTCTGAGCCAAAACAAGAAATTAGTTAGAAATCATGCATGATCCTAGTTCATGTTAAAATGGCTAATGCATCGCATGCAAAGTGCAACTAGAATAGGCTCGGCTAATCTAAAATGGCATATGAGATGCGACAATTCGATACATGTATTCAAGTAGGAATTGAAATACAATGCAGTTAGTATGATGCGCCGAGCACGGCACAGGCATTCAGGCAGTTATATCACATAAGCAATTAGCCTCTTGGCAAGTATGTTGTCATGTTAACACTTACATACATGCAAGATGCTAAAGCATAAACACTCATAGTGTGCTCTGAGCCAAAACAAGAAATTAGTTAGAAATCATGCATGATCCTAGTTCATGTTAAAATGGCTAATGCATCGCATGCAAAGTGCAACTAGAATAGGCTCGGCTAATCTAAAATGGCATATGAGATGCGACAATTCGATACATGTATTCAAGTAGGAATTGAAATACAATGCAGTTAGTATGATGCGCCGAGCACGGTGCATACAATACAGATAAATGGTGCAAACATGCATAACATAAGGATGTTAAATGAAATATGCCCTAAAACTAACCATCGTAAGCGGTTAAGTAAAAGAGAGAAAGACGTGGGGTTGGAAAACATCATCACACACACGCACGCTTATTACATAATTGCGCCCTCTCGACGAAAGGACCGAAAGAATAATACAAATTATCTAATTAACTAACGAACAAGCTAACTAATTATTACACAACACTTAACTAATTAAACAAATTAATTAAGCTATGAAAACAGTAAAACAGCCTCGGGAAAAAGGATGCATGCATGCTCGGTCGGCTTCGCTTGGAAATCCGTCGCCATGCCACATGTTACCTCTGTTTGCACTGCTTTGCACCTTTGAAAACTGCAAAAGTCTCAAGGATGCTTCTGAACCACTCCCTGAGTGTTGTGGGAGGTCATCGACCAAAAGATAGGGTCATCGGCCAAGGAAAACTGGTCATCGACCAAATATAAGGCTCTCGGCCAAGTGTTTGTTGCCGATCGGCACTGAATGTGGTCGATCGACCATCTCTTCCTGTGAAAAGCTCATGTTGCTGCAGTAGAGGACAAACAGAGCATGGCAATAAATTTACAAGACAATGTATGCACAACCACCCTCCCTATCATGTCATGAGCTCAAGGGAGTATGGTTCTCGACCCTTAGGCCACCAATCACGTATTTCAATGCATGATGGCCAAATGAGCCATGTATAAAATTCAATATCAAATGAAATGCACAAAAACACATAGGGGGCCCCAACATCTATCATGTTTGATCAAGAGGCAAGGGATGCACACACAATGCAATGCAAACATGCAAGCATGATGCAAGCAACTCAAGCATGCAACAAGTATGCAACAAGATCATGCAATGCACCTAATATGCAATAGACATACAACCTAAACATGTGAAGATACATGGCATGCAACAACATGCAAAATGAAGCAAGCATGCAACAACATGCAAGACAAGCATGCAACAACATACAAAGATGGACTTAAACTAAAGTGAACAACTCTTAAACATGCCCAAATTAATGGCCAAAGTCATGAATTGGAAGCATGAAAATGCAAAGCAAATATGCACATGTGAATGGTCCAACACCTAGGCATTGGAGGGCAACTTTCAAGAGCATTTAAAAGAGGACAAACATGGACATGTGACATACATTGTAAGCTCTGAAATCATGTTAGGAAATGTGCCAAACCAACCAAACAAAACAAGCAAATCATACAAGAAGGCTCAAGGCTTAAGGCTAGCCAAGGGGTTCAAACCAAGGCTATATGAAACATGATGTAAATGGCCAAAGTGAAACAAAACAGTCCTAAAACATGCCAAAATAAGCCTAAAACATGCAAGGAATGAGGCCAAAACATGTTAGAATAAACGGCCGAAAGCATGAGACATGCAAGGCTACAAAAGAGGTGTTACACTACACCTATCAAAACCAAATATGGCATGATTTAAGTAACCAAAATCAGAGTTATGGCACATTAGAACAAGACCAAAAATACATTGAAATGGCATCCTAGAGGCCTAAACATGGAGGCATACACAATGGTCCATTCATGAGGCATAAGACATCAACTCTTTAAAACATTAAAGGAGTGATAAGTGTAAGAATATGAGCATACTATATGGACTGAAATAACATAACAAGTAATGCCAAATCACTGAAATGACCCAAGTAAAGCATGTTAGTGACTTGGACACTCAAAGCTAACAAGCTAGATTACATGGTAGCTATACAAAACAATGCAAGCATGACTAAGACAAGGCAAAATAGAGCTCTAGCATGGTAAAACAAGGCTAAAAGTTTTATGGAGTTAAGCCAAAATCATGCTAAAATGACATGTTACAACATGATGCATGTTGAGGCAAACAAGAAGATTGTAAGACAAGTATATGAAGCATATAAGAGGCCATCAAACCAACTTGAAACAGAGGTATATTATGGCAAAACAAAGCCTAATACACACTGAAATGAAGCTAAAACAAGCTAAGCATACAAGCCACCAACATAAGCCATTTATGTAAGCATTCAAGATGACAAGAAGAGGGGATGACCCTCTCCTATTTAAGACCTCAAAACCACATTTCCACCACTGAAAATCCTCTGGATTTCAGTGGTAGAAAGCTCATGCAAAGCTAAGAACAAAGGCCAAAAGGGATGGCCTAAAACAAGGCCTAACAAGGCCTTGGAGGGGGTAAACAACCCCAAACCAAGAAGCGACCTTAAACAAAGGTCTAAAGCAAGTAAAAACATAACTTTTATTAGTTAATAACTAAGCTTAAAACAAGAATCAAGAAGGGTTAAAAGCTTAAGCAAGAATAGGGTATTAAAAGCAAGTTTGCTCACCCTTGAAGAACACCTCCAAGAACACAACACCAGCAGGTTTCTCTGATAAAAAATCACCTCAAGAACCCTAACACCAACTACTTAGGACCTCAGCAACCAAGGATGGTGTATTACTAGGTGTTTGTGTGTAATAGTGAGAACAAAACACCCTTTAGAGCACAAAAACACACACAAAGATGGAAATATAGAGATAGATAGATACAACTTCCTAATCCTAAATTTTCAGAACCTCTGAGAAGGGAGGAGGAGCTCCCTTCTTATAGAAGTCCAAATTCTAAGCTTTCTAAGCAAGTTAAGGCAAGGGACAAATCCCTCCATACACGTGTATGGAGGGGGTGAATTGTGGATGCCAGTTGTGCCAGCTGGCATAAAATATCTGCATAAAGAAGATGAACAGGATTCGGCCAGAAAACATGGCCGATCGACCAACATAAGGGCCGACTGACCAAAAATAGTGCCGATCGACCAACACTTTTGGCCGATGGCAAGAAAACAGGGCCGATGGCTTTATGCCTTGGCCGATGGGTTGAGGTAATGGCCAACAAGCCACCCTCTTCCCTTAGAAGCAAAAATACAAGTGCTTGGTCCATAACCAAGCACAAAACAGACAAGTTGAGGGATCTTAAGGCAAGACGCGCGGCCGAGACTTTCGGGAACGAATACGAGCATGGATGATCATCGAGTGTTCAAACGATGACGTCCGAGTCTTAAGGGCGGTAAAAAATGGGGTGTCTACACATACCATGTGGCAATACTTATACCCACATAATTCGTGTGGTTATGTTTATTCCCTCTCAATTACCCCCAAAGCTTTTATTCTCTTTGAACCTAGTGACAGAGTGGAAACTTTCTGTTGCTCTGATAAAAATAGCTATGTAATATTACCTAGCCAGAACCATACATGAGTGCTAGGGCTTATTCCAAAATGCCTAACCTTGTTAAGACTTATTTTGAAAATGCCTAGTCTAGTTGAAACTTATTCCAAAAATGCTTAACCTCGTTAGGACTTATTTCGAGAATGCCTAGTCTTACTAAGACTTATTCCAAGAATGCCTAACCTGGTTAGGACTTATTCTGAAAATGCCTAACCTTGTTAGGACTTAATCCAAGAATACCTAATCTCGTTAGGAACTACCAAAACACCAACTTGCTTATTGGCAAGCAAAACTCACTCGGCAAGGAATGCCACTGTTGGCCACACCTGCCAACCTACTTCACCAAGCAAAACCCGCTTGACAAAGA
Source organism: Camellia sinensis (assembly GCF_055761805.1). Taxonomy (NCBI): domain Eukaryota; kingdom Viridiplantae; phylum Streptophyta; class Magnoliopsida; order Ericales; family Theaceae; genus Camellia; species Camellia sinensis. Next base: position 179,599,370 of record NC_138963.1, on the reverse strand, counting down.
TTTTCTAAGCTGATCAAACCTGCCAACCTATTTTGCCAAGCAAAACTCGTTCGACAAAGATTTTTCAAGTTAGCCAAACCTGCCAACCTATCTCTTGTCCAAATCAATTTGGCAAGGAGATAAAAATTTTAACCAAAGTTAGTGTAATTCATTTTGCCCCCATGATCTATCAAGCGCAGACTCCATCTTAGCATATTTGACCAAATAGCGGTCTCTTTCCAACATGAATAATAATGCATAAAGTTGATGCTCCACATATAACAAAAATCCGACATAATATATAAAATCTCTGCTCCGTATCATAATAACTGATAATAACACCTCCATGTCCAAAATGATAATGCGTAAAACCCATACAATGCAGATAATAAAAATCCTATATAATTGATCTTCCATATCTCCGTGATCAGAATAATAGTACATAAGCTTTGTACTCCATATATAAAAAATCTGATACAATAATTGATAAAAGTATCTCCATGTCCAAAATCATAATACACAAAAAAATCATGCTCCATAGAATTGCTCGATTCTCTCCTTGAATCAGGTTTGACACTTATCTGGACACCGGTGTGGTCTTTTCTTCTCTTTGTTGGATCCAATTGTTTCCCATAATTGTACGGATATACAATTATGGGATATAAAAAAATACCGTATTTGATGATACAACGAAGAAGATGATCAACACTACCTCGCGATCGCTATCTACAAGACAAAGCACCCCTAGCCGTAGCTGGGGGCTCTCTGACACCCAAGTCAGTCTTCTAATATTATCGAAGTATTTAATAGACTAATTCGTAGAGAGAAATTGCGTACATTAACCTATGAGGGTGTTGCCTGTAATATCCAATGGCTTACTTAGCAAGTAGTTTGAATATTTTAGAAGTCCTATCCAAAATAATCTCCGGTTGTTTAGGACTTCTATATTGATAAGATTTTATATCCTGATGAGTTTCGCATAACATAAACCACTAATGCAGTGTTTGATAAGAATTTGACAACTGTCATGCATGTGATAATCTATAACCATACCATGTGGCAATGCCTAGACCCACATAATTCTTGTGGTTATTTTTATTCTCTCTCATTTCACAAAAGATAGAATTATATAAAAATGATTTGTTTTTATTTTTTTTTTCACCAATTTAATTTTTAGTTTCTTAGAAAAAAATTTTGAAAATAGATTTTGAAAAAAAAACCAAACAAAATTTTGTAACAAAAAAAGTTTCAGCATTATTCATTAACAAAAGCCCATTATATTTCAAACAACATACAAATTAACTAATACAAAATAAGTTGTATGAAGACTTTGCCTTTGCAAATGGACTATTTGCAAAGAAAACATCTTTAATTGTTTTTGTTTGGAACAAAATTTAAAATTCAGAGTTAAATGTTTCTCAATTGAAAAGTCAATGATCAAAATGACACAAGTCTCAAATTATAGAGATTGTTAGTGTAATTCACTCATTTATAAACGATCAGAAGAGTTTAAAGTAAAAAGGAAAGGGAAGGAATCTGTCTAGCTGGATATCTTAACTAGAGAGTACTGTTGAGTCTCTGTGGGCTCACTATGGAATCTGCATTGATGATTCGAATTGTTCAATATGTAGAGTTCGTCGAGTACTTTATTCCTACAAAAATCATGTTGATCAGATATCGATAGACACTTGATCAAATCATATTTGTATTATAAAATCATATTTGTCGTTGACACAAATGTGATATGATTAAGTGGTTATTGATATCCGATTAACGTTATTTTTTGTAAAGATAAAGTACTCGACGAAATTTACAAATTGAACGGTTTGAATTATCGATGCAGATTCTGTAGTAAGTTTACGGATGCCTAACAACACCTTCCAATCCAATTTGAACCGGAGAGAAACCTCCTCCTAATGCTATGCTTCGTTGAGAGATTTGAGGAGAGATTTGGAAAGGGAAATGAAAAAAGTAGGTAAAATGTGAATAAAATATACTTACATTTCACCTAATTTTACACACCTTTTCCTTTTCTTTTTTCAAATCTCTCCCTAAATCTCCTAACCAAACATAGCGTAAATGAAATGGATAACGGGCATCGGCTCAAAATGGAACAGTCAATACAGTAAAATAAATTAGAGAGAAACTTAAATATAAAGAAAAAAATTATATTTAGCCTTCGTTTAGCATTCTAATCGTGGACTAAAATAGTCACAAAATGACAAATTAGGTTAAAAATTTAATAAAATAAAATGTCACATCCAAACCAAAATTATTTTATTTTTTTACTCACAAAAGTCAAAAGGCTCATTCTAAACAAGACTTTTTAGCTCAAGCTAAAATAGTCAAAAAGTCAACCCACATCCCAAACAAATTTTTAAATATGCAATTTAGATTTAATATTTGATTTGGTATGAGTTATACATCTAATTTATATAATTCAAAATTATACTTTTTTTTTTCTTTTTTTTTTTTTGGGGGTGAATACGTAAAATTGTTGATTCAAATTTGGTAGATTGCCGTAGACGGAACAACCTGGTTTTGTTTTGGCAATAAAATACTAACACAAAATGTTTTGGATGTCACCTTCAGGTATTACAGTTGGTATTATTTAATATGGTAGAGGACTAATCACCTCATTTAATGTGATGAGTTCTATGAAGTTTAGGTGTCGTTCGATAACACTTACGTTTTTAATTTTTTATTTGTATTTATAAAAATTTTAAAAATTTATATAAAAACTTATTTGGTAAAATTTTTGATTTATAAATCAGTGGTCTCAGTTTATAAATTTGGCCAAAAAATAAAAACACAAAAAATGTGTTTCCGTTTTGAGTTTTGAGTTTTTTTTTTTACCACCCAACACTAGCCACCACCCGCCACCATTTTCCACCACCATCTTCCGCCACCACCACCCACCCCCGAACACCACCTGCCACCACCATTCACCACCTACCTGCCATCACCACCACCCGTCACCACCACCCACTCGCCACCACCACCAACCCCTCGCCGCCACCACCACCACCACCATCCACTATACACCTGCCATCCACCCACCACCACTCGTCGCCACCACCCGTCACCTACTTGCCACCACCACTCACCACCTACCTAGCACCAGCACCAGCCACCTGCCACCCACCCGCCACCACCACCCACCACCAACCACCACCACCACCACCACCACCACCCACCACCCACCTGCCACCACCACCCACTACCCACCACCACCACCACCACCACCACCCACTCGCTACCACCTACCATCCGCCACCGTCATCCACCCACCCACCACCACCACCACCTGCCACCTACCCGTCACCACCCGCCATCCGCTACCACCCACCACCCGCCACCACCACCCACTCGCTACCACCCACCACCGTCACCCACCCACCCGCTATCACCACCCACCACCCACCCACCACCACCAGCTACCCACCACCCACCATCACCACCAACTACCACCGTCTTCCACCGCCACTTGCCACTACTTGCCATTTCTCACTCTTTTTTATATTTTTAATTTTTTAAAACATTTTGTCAATTACCAAACGCGTTTGTAGTTTATGTTTTTCTAAAAATAAACAAAAATCAGTTTATAAAATTTTTGTAAATATAAACTGAAAACGTAAACGTTACCAAACACACCCTTAATGTTTTTGTTTTTGCATAAAAATAAAGAGTAAAGCTTTGTACCTCGAATTTTTTGAGCCCCAAATTGCCCGAATTTCTATCTCCTCTCCATCTCTCTCGCAGACCCACCCTTCGGCCTGTTCTTCTTTCTCCAGATCTATTTTTTCAGAACAAAATCCATGTATAAATCAACAACTCTCCAAAACAAAGATAGAAATTGAAGAAAGAAATAATAAAAAAAAAATCAGAGAAAAGAAAGATAGAAATTGAAGAAACCAGATTTTGAGAAACCTAAATCCATTATGATAGTACTTTGTGGTATCAGAGCTTGGAACAACCTAAGAAGAGACTCCATTGTCTAGACCCACCAAGGTCTCCAAACCCACAGCCCCAAAATCCATCATGTAACTTCCACCTATCTCCTGAGATTTACAAAACAAGAGTTCATGAGAGAGAGAGAGAGAGTGTTACGCCATGAGAGGGAAGAGCTTGGTTTTGATTATGTGGGTTTGGTTTTGATTTTGTTTTGATTTGAGATATGTTGTTGTGATTAAGAGATTTGTTTGTATGCTTGATTTAAACATGGGTTTTTATGCTACTCATCTCATTTTTGTGATTCATGAGACCCATTTGTTGAATGTTTGTTTGTATATATGAAAGAAGATGCGGGTTTTGGGAGCATCTCTGTTGGTTAGATATTGGTTATCAAATATTTAACAAAGAAGAGAGGAGAAAGGAAGAAGAAGAAGGGGAAAAGAAGAAAAAAACAAAAACAAAAACGATGTCGTTTTTGCCTACTCGAGCCATTCGGGGCAACTACATTCGAGCTACCTAGTAAAACTCAAAAATAAAATGGGTAAATTACACTAATAGTCCCTGTAATTTGGGACTTGTGTCACTTTGGTCCCTGACTTATCAATTGTGACACATTTGACCTTGAATTTTGAATCTTATTCCAAATAAGGACAATTGAAAATATTATTAGATTTTTCAAGGGTAAAATTGTCAATTTGATAAAATATAAACTAATTTGACAAAAATAAATGTCAAACAAATATTTTTGGATTTTTAAAAATTATTTGTACCCATTAAAAATAAAATTATGTAAAATTGATAAATCTTTTAAATATTTATTTTTTTTACCAAATTAATTTTTATTATGTGTTTGGATGATGATTATATAAAATTAAATTTAAAAAATTAATCATGTAATTTTTATTAATTTTTATCAATTTTACATAATTTTATCATTGGTGGATAAAAATAATTTTAAAAAAATTAAAAATATTTTTTTGACGTTTATTTTTGTCAAATTAGTTTATATTTTATTAAATTGATGATTTTGCCATTGAAATTAAACAATGATAATTTCAATTGTCCTTATTTGAAACAAGATTTAAAATTCAAGGTCAAATATGTCACAATTGAAAAGTCAGAGACAAAGTAATACAAGGCCCAAACTATAAAGACTATTTGTATAATTTGCCCAAATAAAATTAATGGACAATCTGATTAGTACCATATAAGACATTGTATTATACAATTTACAAATATGATCACTCCAACATTAATATTTATGTCACACAAACCACTTTTTTATTACATTTTATTTATCGTATAATATTTATTAGTTAATGTGGCACATTTGTTACGGTTGGTAGGTACAATGGAATCCATGAAACTTGTTACTTCTTGTTGTCTCAAACTGCTGTAATAGTTGGAATCTCAAACTGCTATAGTGGTTGCTATTAGTAATAAATTATTACAACTTCAATTTAAAAGTAAGCTCCAATGATATGCTAAATAGGTTGTAAAAAATATGATATTATTAAAATTTTGTGTCAACTTTAATAAAGTTTTCGTTATTTTTACTTTTTTTATTATGAGAGAAATAATATTTTGATTTGATTTTTTATCAAAAAAAATGACTAATGTGTAATTAAGGTCTCGTTTGGAAAGTGATTACTTTTTAGGTTTTTTTGTTATTTGATTATTTTAGTAAGTTATTTTAGTTTTTGTGTTTGAGAACATGAGTTGAATTTTTTGTTGGATTACTGTATTAGAAAATGTGTTTAAAATGATGTTGGATACAAAATGACTAAAATGCCCCTATAACTGTGCACGATCCTTTTCCAAGACACTTCAAACGTAGATTTTGAATTTTTTGTTATAAAAATATTTGTTTATAAGAAATTCAAACTAAGTATTACGAATTAAAAATAAATTTATAAATTTGTAAGAAATTTTACTTTTAATTCTAAATTAAGAATTTAAACAAATGGCAAATTGTTTACAAATTTGACTTTTAATTCTAAAAACTACGAATTAAAATAAATTACAAATTTGGGCAACATTTGAATTTTAATTATAAAAAATTGTAAGAAATTTGACTTGTCATTACAAAAATTACTAATTAAAATAAAATTAGTACTCAAATAGAGTAGAAGTTTGACTTTTAATTATAGAAATTATAAATTAAAAATAATGGAAAATTTGAAAGAAATTTGACTTAAAATTCTAAAAATTCCAAATTAAAAACATTGGCAACTTTGTAAGAAATTTGACTGTTAATGTTTAAAAATTAAGAATCAAAATAAATTAGAACTAGCCTACAAAAAACCAACTTTTCAGTATAAATTTTATGATTTGTAAAAAAAAAAATTACAAATTTGTAAAAAAAAATTGAATTTTCAATATAAAAATTATGAATTACAATAAAAATACAAATTTGTAAGAAATTTGAATTTGAATTATAGAAATTACGAATTAAAAAAAATGGAAACTTTGTAAGAAATTTGACTTTTAATTCTTAAAATTATGAATTAAAATAAATTACAAATTTTTAAGAAACTTGACTTATAAATATAAAAATTACAAATTAAAAAAAAATCCACATTTGTAAGAAATTTGACTTTTCATTCTAAAATTTATGAATCTGTGGGGATATATTTTTTGAGCACCAACATGTGACCAAAGTGATGCCGACGTGTCAGCCGACGTGTCACGTGTCCAGGTCATGACGCCGAGGTTATCTCGGCAAGGCCGAAGTTATCTCCGAAGATATCGGAATCCGAGATAAGCAGATAAGGGACAAGAGTCCTAGAATGATGAAGGACTTTAGCATAGATAAGGATAACACTCTTAGGGAGTTTATCTTTATCTATTAGAGAGTCCAAGATAAGCACTAAGTAAGAGTCCATTGAAGCTAGGCTTCTAGTGGGACAATGATTGAGTTAATTATAAAAGAGAGGCACCCCCATTGGTCTAAGGTAAGCAATTTATATTCTGAACAGTGAGTTTAACACTATTAATTATCTTTGAGAGATATACTGACTTGATCGTCGGAGTGCTCCCGGGTGGATGAACCATCGCCGGAATCTTCTCTTTCTGTTGCAGGTCAGCCAAGTGTCATCTATTCTGCCAGTACTCTCTAGCTGATTACTGAGTTGGGCAGTGTGATCAGAAAATCACTCACACAATTTGGCACCGTCTGTGGGAAAGAAAGAAGAATAGATAGCCAGTGACGGACAGAAGGAAAAAATTGGGGACGACACTCCTGCTGGGAGTGGCAGACCTATTGACCTTGACGTCGAAGGAGACAATCGCAACACAGAAACTCGTAACCCGAATCACAAAAAGAAAGACATCGGTCAGGATGGCGACGTACCAAAGAAGCCAGATCGAAGTGGGTACTACAATGAGAATGACCTCCAGGTATGAAAGGATAGATGCCTGCAGAGGGACGAAGAGGTAAAAGAGATGGCGAACAAATTGGCAGACCTGCAATCGGTCGTCAATTTCATGATGCAAAACAACGTCATGCAGCCACCATACCCGCTGCAGGACATGCCGATTCCAGTGGCCAATACCCAGAAAGGAGGACAGAAGACAATTCCAATAGCCCCTTAGCACACTAGAAGCGAAAAACACTCTCACCGGCCTTCCAGGGAGGTCGGGTGAGGAGAAAAGAATCGCGAAGGACGCATCACGCCAAGGAGGCAGACCCCAAAGAACATCAGCATATTCAGAGGCAAGCACTTTGCTTCGACACAACTCACGAAGAAAGATCTAAAAGGACCCACCATGAAGCTGAGAGTAGTATACCGAAAAGACTGAAGTCAGGAGATAGCCGAGCTCCTGGGTGAAGAAAAGAAGACTTGAGAGATTACCTCAAGAGGAAGCAACAGAATGCCGATGCCGAGGTAACTTCCCCTGATAAGCCTACAACATCATTCTCAGTGGAGTTAGACAAATTTGAGGCACCAAAGAGATTCAGTATGCCGAGGTTCCAAATTTACGATGATAAGTCGGATCCTAACTTCCACGTTGGGCTATACTTGAACTCGATGGCATTATATAGTGGGAACAAGCCATTGCTCTGCAAAGTATTCCCCTTATCCTTCGGGGAGATTGCATCAGATTGGTTTCACAAACTACCAAAGGGAAGTGTGAGGACCTGGGAAGGCCTGGCTGAGATGTTTGTGGCCAGGTTCGTGACAAACAAGCTACAGCCATTAAGGGTGGACGCATTGATGGCTCTGAAGATCAGTAAGGAAGAAGGCCTTATGGCCTATGCAAAAAAGTACTATAAGGTGTTAAACCGAATACCAGAATGTAATCAAGAGGTAGCGGTCGTATCTTTCAAAAACGGCCTGAAAGACAACTGTCCACTATGAAAATCTTTGGCAAAGACATTGCCAAAAAGCATGGAAGAGCTCATGGCGAGGATCGAGAAGTATGCTAGAGCTGAGGAAGATACATCGGGAACTAGTGTAATAACCCTTACCACTGTTTACTGATAAGCCATTGATTACTGTTAAACTGAGGCTAAATATGTTAATTGACTGACTGACTGAAAACTGAAGCGAATTGATTGAGTATATTAGTTAAATTGCAATTCTATCTGTTTGCTTGCCAAATTATCTGTTCATGTCTTTGTGTTTAAACTGCTAATTGAAGGCCTTATCAGCGGCCGGATCTAAAATTGATTGATGTTCTGTGTCAATTAGATTTTATGTGATTTTATGGTGTATTTAATTAAAAATGTGTTTTGGTATGATTAAATTGGATCAATATTGATAAATGACATAAGTTACATTATTTATCAAAAAGCCATATTGGTGGGCCACTATATAAGACATATTGAAGCTTCATTACACCTAAACACAACATTTGCTCTGTCTATTTGAGAGGCAAACCGACTGAGAGAGAGAGAGAGTTAGGAGATTGAATTGTTCTTGAGGGTTTTACTTGGAAACTTGAGGAAATTGTAGAAGACTTGCAACATTGAGCCTCCATACCTCTAATTCAAGACTTAAGGTAGAATAATTGCCTTCTTAATTGTGTATTTAAGTTCTATCTAGCATGGATCATGATAGTTTAAAGACCTAAGTCAAAATTTGGAATAGATTGTGGAATTAAGGCTTAATTGTTGCATGCATGTCTATATCCTTGCATTTTGATGTTGATTTCATGGCAATTGGTGCATGCATGTTCATATTATTGTTATAGACCATGATTTCATCTTGTTTTTGTAAGAGTTGGCTCACTAGAGCATGTATTTGAGGCTTGGAAGTTATTTAAAGTCATGCATGTCCCATGTTTATCGTGTTCATGAAAATTAGTTTAAAATTGGGTTTAATTCCCTTACCTTTGGGCCTTGATTTTACAAATTGAGCTTTGAATCATGTCATACTATGTATTTACAAGTGTTTTCTGGAAAATTGGCCCAAGAGGATCGGAATTTGTGCATTTGAACTTGGTTTTGAGCTTGGAAGTTCAAATATGGAAATTCCAGATTTTGAACTCCCGCTCGAGCGAGGAAAGTGGCGCTCGAGTGGGAAATTCGTGCTCCCAGTACTTCGTACTGTTTTGACGTCCACTCCAGCGGAATAATTGACGCTCAAGCGGGACCTTGTGTATTACGCTCGAGCGGCTATCGAGTGCCCATCGAGCGTGATTTTCACCTATCCAGTACTTTTGCCCTGTTTTGCAGAACGCTCGAGCGGGAAAGTATACGCTCAAGCGGATACCTTTGTCTTCATGTCTGCTCGAGCGGGGAAACCTACGCTCGAGCGGGACCACTGTTTTCTGAAAAATGTTTTAAAGTGTATCTTTGCATCCTCATTTCATCCTAGGCATTCTTAGGCCTAGTTTAAGGCATCTTAATGAGGATATAGATGTAGAACCACACCGAGGCAAATTAGGGATTAAGTTATTATTTTTTTCCCAACTGTGTAGCTTAGTGTGTGTTCAATCTGTAACTGTGTAGGGTTGGCATCGGGAGGCGCGCTCTAGCTTATCTATAGCCCAGAACTCTGTGAGTAACAACTGTGTAAAGATATGTTCAAAATGATTATCTTCTGAACAATTGAACTGTACTGTTTCTGAACTGATACTGTTAACTAAATGAATACATGTCCTCTATTCTGAACTGTATTGTGGCATCCATAGCAACTACTGTTACTGTTATTGCTACTGTTACAGAGATCTCTGTCGGTTCCCATGTTGGAACCACTACTGTTTACTGATATGATGGCCATCATTTACTGTTCAGTCTTTTAAGACCTACTGTTTACTATACTGCTATGCTAACGGATGTACCACATATGATTGTTATGACTGAATGACTGATATACTGAATCACTGAACTGTTTTCATTACTGTAAGGACATTCATTCTTAACCTCTTTACGCATTATGTTATTCACTGGGCTTTAGCTCACTGTTTATATATATATATATATATGTAGATGTTCAGGCACCAGATCGGAGCTAGGATCGTGGGTTAGACTCCCTTTTTGTCAGGCCAACCACTGTGCCTCACTGCGAGGTTCCGAGCCTGTCAAGCTATGGCTTAGGGGTGTTTTAATTTCCCTCGTCTGTCCTTGTATCTGTTTTGTAATAACTGTATAGACTGTTAGCACTGTACTGTACTGTCTAACAGGGATTAGGTTCCTGTTCTGATCAACTGTAAATATTGTACATATTATTCTGTATTGTTCATGTATATACGTATGAAAAATCTTTTTGCATATAGACTCACAGCTCATTGGACATTGTTTATTTACTGTTTTGGCTTCTGTCATGCCCCTGTACTCTGTATTATTGTCTGACTGTTAAGCAGGCCTTTGGTAATCTCGGATTATTGGCCGGTTATGGTGCTAAACCCATAGGGGCGGGTTTGGGTCGTGACAACTAGGGAGACAAAGCAAGAGAAGGGAAACGGTTCGCTGAAGCGAGGCCAAGGTAACAATGGATTGAGCAAACAAGAGACAGAACTGAGGGCTGCACAGGCAGTGACAACAGTGTTCCGAATCCCAATTCACAAAGTCCTGGATCAAATTCGGAATCAACCTTATTTCAGAACACCAGCAAAGGCACCAGGAGAATTCATGGGAAGAAACCTTGGCAGGCATTGTGCTTACCACAATGAAAACGAGCATATGACTCAGGGCTGCAGAGCCCTGAAAACACATTTGGAAGACCTGGTGAGACAAAGTCATCTGAGAGACCTTGTTGATGAGGCCAGAACAAGGGAAGAACAGGCAAGATTGCCTCAGGCGACAGTAGCTCCATTTCCCCCAGCACAACAACCACAAGCATGAGGACCTCGAGTAATTAATGTAATTCACTCGAAGGTCAATGAAAACGAGATTCGGGGGAGAGACCCAGAAGGTAAAACATCTACAGCATGTCTACCAAGTTGAGGAGAAAAGACATCGGGCAAAGGAGTGCCAAGGACCAGTAGTGTCCTTTTCTGAAGCCAACCTTGAGATGGTGCAGCATCCGCATAATGATGCCTTGGTAGTATCCCTCCAAGTTGGGGAATGCCAAGTAAAGCGCATCCTGATTGACCAAGGCAGCTCTTGTGACATCATGTACGTCCGATGTTACGAGGAGCTCGGCCTTTACCCAGATGACATGGAGCAATCTAATAGCCCAATGGTCGGGTTCAATGGAACGCCGACATGGCCACTAGGAACAACCAGTTTGGAGGTGCAGGCAGGCACCAGGAAGATAACAACAGAGTTCACCATAATTGACACACCCTCCCCTTATAACATCATTTTGGGCAGGCTTGCAATGAAGGCAGTTCCCTCCATTTTGCATCAACTATTGCGGTTTCTAACAGAGTATGGGATTGAGGAGGTCAGAGGAGATCAGCTGCAGGCAAAGAATTGCTCCATGGTAGCAATGAAATCCACCTGCAGCATTCGAAAACCAGAGAAGGCAGAAATTGAAGACGAGAACGTGGAGGTCCTAGAGGATGTCAGCAAGGAACCGGCCGAAAAGAGTGAAGAAACACTGACGAAAATCCTCGTCCAAGAAGGGGATGAGGAACGCTTCTTTCTTCTCGGCTCGAGCCTAGCCGAAGAAGAAGAAAGAGAGATAGAAGCTTTCCTAAGAGCAAATATTGAGGTCTTCGCGTGGACGCCCTACGAAATGCTTGGCATTGACCCTGAGGTCACTTGCCATAAGCTGAACATTGACAGGTCGATCAAACCGGTAGTCCAACGAGCAAGAAGACCAACATTGATACACGTCGAAGCAGTGGAGGAGGAAGTAGACAGACTTCTCGAGGCCAGGGACATTCGAGAAGTAGATTACCCGACATGGCTATCAAACACAGTGGTGGTAAAGAAAAAGAATGGTAAATGGAGGGTCTGCGTAGACTTTACTAACCTAAACAAAGTCTGTCCCAAAGACAGCTTTCCTCTTCCCAAGATTGACCAACTGGTAGACGCCACTTCGGGGCATGGAAGGATGAACTTTCTGGACGCATACAGGGGGTACCATCAGATAGCCATGTACTCCCCAGATGAAGAGAAGACTGCGTTTATCACTCCCAAAGGGCTGTACTGCTACAGAGTAATACCTTTCAGGTTGAAAAATGTAGGAGTAACTTACCAAAGGCTGGTAACCAAGATGTTCAAACACCTGATTGGCAGAACGGTGGAAGTTTACATTGATGACATGGTCGTGAAGACCAAGGAACCTGAAGGTCATCTGGCCGACCTGAAAGTAGTCTTTGACATCTTTAAAACATATCGGCTCCGACTCAATGGTGCGAAGTGTGCATTTGGAGTAGGATCTAGTAAGTTTTTAGGATGCCTAGTGACTAGAAGAGGTATTGAGGCCAGCCCAGATCAGATTAAGGCCATCCTGGAATTGAAAAGCCCGACGTCGACAAAACAGGTACAAATGCTGACTGGAAGAAGCGCGGCCCTGAATAGGTTCATAAGCAGAAGCTCAGACAAGTGTAAACCTTTCTTCAACTTAGTAAAGAAAGCCACAGATTTCTTATGGACAGAAGAATGTGAGGCCGCCCTGGTCGACCTGAAGAAGTATTTGACCACAGCTCCAGTTCTTTCAAATCCAGAACCTGGGGAGGAATTGTTTTTGTACTTAACAGTCTTAGAACACGCAGTAAGCGCAGTGGTAATCTGAGAAGAAAAAGGGGAGCAAAGGGCCGTTTACTATGTAAGCAAAACCCTGGCCGATGTAGAAATAAGGTATCTACCCTTAGAAAAATTGGCACTGGCTTTAGTAATGGTTTCAAAGAAACTGAAACCATTACTTCCAGGCCCATAAAATTGTGGTGCTAACAGAACACCCCTTGAAGTCTTTGTTACAACAAGGAGACTTGACAGGAAGAATAGCCAGATGGGCAGTGGCCTTGGGACAGTATGGCTTGGAGTACAGACCTAGAATAGCAATCAAAGGCCAAGTTTTGGCCGACTTCGTAGCCGAGTTCACACCAGAATCCATCGTACATCGGACTCCGTCGAGCCGAGGTGAACGATGTCCAAGCAAGCAATGAGAAGCCCAGCCAAATGCAATAGAACAACAGAAAAAGGAAAAACTCAGACCCTACAGTATTCACATCGGCGACTCCTTTTGACTGTTTGTCAATGAGAGCTCAAACCGGCAAGGAGCAGGGACAGGAGTAGTACTGGTATCTCCAGATGGAGAAGTATTGGAATAGTCCATTCGATTGGGGTTCAAGGCCTCAAACAATGAAGCAGAATATGAAACATTGATTGCAGGACTAAAGCTGGCAGTTGCAGCAGAAGCAGATGAAGTGATAGTCTTTTATGACTCCCAGCTCATAGTCAACCAGACAATGGGCGAGTTTGCAGCTCGAGATGAAAGGATGTCAGCCTACGCAAAGGAAGTCAACAGGTTAATAGCTTTGTTTCGTAATTGTCGACTGCATCAGGTTAGTCGAGATGATAACATTCATGCCGATGCACTAGCCAATCTAGCCAGTGCAATACAACCTGGAAAAGCAAGGACGATAATGGTCGATTACTTGTCGGGCCCGAGCATCGAACCACTGACCACAGAGCATGAAGCAACGTGTGTGGACATGGGACCAAGCTGGATGGATGCAATTGTTGCATTCCTGAAAGAAGGAAAGCTGCCAGATGACCACAAGGAAGCACACAAGATCAAATTGAAGTCGGTAAGATTCAGTCTAACAGCAGAAGGACATCTCTATAGAAGATCTTTCACTGGACCCCTTTTAAGGTGTGTACACCCGTCACAAGTTGAAGATTTTTTTATATAAAATATATAAAGAAATTTGTGGAAGCCACACTGGGGGCAGATCACTTGCCCACAGGGCCATTATCCAGGGGTATTGGTGGCCCTACATGCAGAAAGATGCAGAAGCCTATGTGAAGAAATGTGAAAAATGCCAAAGGTTTGCACCGTTGATACACCAACCAGTAGCAGACCTAAACCCAGTATCCAGTCCTTGGCCGTTTCCCCAATGGGGCATGGATCTCGTTGGACAACTGCCCCAAGCAACTGGACAAAGGAAGTACCTGCTGGTAGCAATAGATTACTTCACCAAGTGGATAGAAGCTGAGCCCCTAGCCAAGATCCGAGATGTAGACGTGAAGAACTTCTTATGGAGGAACATCATCACCAGATTTGGGATTCCGAGAGTAATAGTTGCTGAAAATGAAACACAATTTGACAGCAAGCTAATCAAGAACTTTTGTGCAAAGTTCAAGATCAAGAACTACTTTTTAACCCCAAGCTTTCCTCAAAGCAATGGACAAACAGAAGCATCCAACAAAGTTATCCTAGATGGGATAAAGAAGAGGCTGCAAGCAGCAAAAGGAAAGTGGGTAGATGAACTACTAAGTGTGCTCTGGGCATATCGGATTACGTCGAGAAGATTAACGGGGGAATCCCCCTTTGCCATGACCTATGGCACAGAAGCTGTCATTCCGCTCGAAGTCGGTATCCCTGGGATCAGAATCCAGGGAGTAGAGAATGAGACTAATGATGTACTCCTAGCCCGAGATCTGGACCTACTAGAAGAAAGAAGAGAGAAAGCTACAATTCAACTCGTAGCCTACCAGCAGCAGCTTGCCAGAGCTTATAATAAAAGAGTCAACCCAAGGGAGTTCCAAGTCGGTGACCTAGTCTTGAGAAAAGTCGTCGGCAACAAGAAAGATCCCAGGGAGGGCAAGCTTGGCCTAAACTGGGAAGGATCCTACAGAATCACTTCGGTATTGGGCAACGAGGCATATCGGCTTGAAGATAGTGAGGGCAAAGAGTTGCCAAGACCCTGGAATACTTGTAATCTGAAGTTTTTATACCATTAGATTTTCTTTGTTATTTGCCGAAGTCATGAATAAAATTTTAGCAGAATTCTTCTATATTTGTGACTGATGAAGATGCATAACGATTGTTTTGGAATACATGCATAATGAGATCCCAAGTGAAACTTAGGTTCACATTAGGAGGCAGAGAGAAAAGAAATGATATTTAACACTTGTTGAAACTTGAGAAAAGTTTACAAGTTGAAGTTAAACCGAAATGATGTTTAACGCTTGTTGAAACTTGAGAAAAGTTTACAAGTTGAAGTTAAACCGAAATGATGTTTAACACTTGTTGAAACTTGAGAAAAGTTTACAAGTTGAAGTTAAACCGAAATGATGTTTAAACACTTTTTGAAACTTGAGAAAAGTTTACAAGTTAAAGTTAAAACCGAGATGATGTTAAACACTTATTGAAATTTGAGAAAAATTTACAAGTTGAAACCGAGGTCACGCCAAGAAAAGTACTTGGATGCTTGCCGAAGTAAATCGTCATAACCGAGGTATGTCACCCCGAGGAGGTTGCATAAAGATTAAAGTATGTATTAAAGATATGCAAATTATTATAAATAGGAGAGTCATATAAGAGCTATAAAGGGAAGACAAACATACAAGCATTCAAAAAAGAAGAAAGTTGTATTCATAGAAAGCATATCGGCCATACAAAGAGCTTACATTGTTCCAAAAACAAGAAAAACAAAAGTACAAAAAAAACAAAGGAAAAAGACATCAAAACTATGATTCCTCAGCATCATTAGCTGGCTGGGTCTGGATCTCAGAAGGCTGCTGGGAGGACATCTCGGCTACCTTCTCGGCCGCAAGCTCAGCATCAATCTCTTGAAGGGTCTGATCAAGGCTCTTGTCGGCGAGAGGCATGTCTAATATCGCCTTTTAAGGCGCAGCATCCTTGAGAACCTCCTCAACCTCCTCATCCTGAGTCAAGTCCAAGACTTGCTCATTTTGAATAGGTGACTTGGCTTCAGTAGCTTCCTTGGGCTTCCTCACCAAAACCTCCTCCTCGGACTCAGAGTCGTCATCAGCGGGTTGGCTTGGAGTTGGGGGGAATGGCAGAGGAAGGACATTGGCATTCTTGAGGGGGGAGTCCTCGGGGACATCAAGCCTTTTCAGCAAGGTCATTCAGCCAAGGGTGAAACCCTTGTTGCATGCCTGCTTCACTTGCTTTTCGTAATCCGCCGTGACATCGGCCACCCCTTCATTGTAGCCCTTTTCATCGGCCTCCTTTAGCTCAGCATTTTTGGTGGCTAAGGCGTTTTGCAGTTCTTTTTGGGCCTGGGCCATCTTTTCTTCGGCCTCTCTCTTCTGGGCCTCAAGAACCTTCTTGATGGCCTCAACAGACTTTGCCTGTTCTTCAGCATCATTTTGGGCCTTAATGGCAGCCTCGGCCTGGTCTTCCAGTTTTTTCATTTTTAATTGTAAACTTTTATTGGCCTTTTGAAGACTGGAGACTTCCCTCTTCATCTCGGCTAGCCTCTCCCGGTTCTCAAAAGATTGTACTGAAAAAGAATGAGCATGCTGGATGGCCTGAAAGTAAACAGAACAGAAGTTGTTAGAAAAAATTATAAGTATGGAATGAACAGAAAGAAAGAAAAAGTTGCCAGATAAAGACACTTACTTGAACGGAGCGTTGAAGCATCAGAGCGTAGTTTTCATACTCGCTCAACTCGGCGTTTCGGTCGAGATCGCCAGGAAGAAGCAGCGCAGTACTGAGGGCTACACCGACATTGATGTCATCAGCGCTATCGTTGGCCATAACTAGCTTATCTTCTAGAGTAATTTTGAGGGCCCAGGGGGCATCATGTTTTTTGGACCCCGAGGTGGTTGCAGAGGATGACCTCGGCCTCTTTGATTTCGGAGAATCAGATGGTTGGGCCTTGGTACGCCTCTTCTCTGCGATAGGCTGGGACTTGTCATTCTCAGCCAGCTTGGAGATCGGCAAAGTGTCCTCAGTGTCAACCTGAGTCACCTTGGCCTTTGGTTGAGCCTTTTTAATTCTTTTTTGTTTTGGTGGAGGCTGGGTTTGCGTTAGCTGAGCGTCAACGGTTGATGGGATGCTAGCAAGGAGATCTTTTGCAACAGCTTTTTGACGGCCCATCTCAGCAGAAAAAATGGTTCGTCACCGGCGTTGTCGTTGGGATATCGGGATCAGGTATGGAGCCGAGGTTGACGGCTGCTCAGCTGGATCAGAGGTTGATCCTTGGTTTATCCGAGATGTGGACGCGACTTGTGGAGTTGTGGCAGAAGGTGGAGAAAGGCTTTTCTTCTTCTTCTTTGGGACGTCGGAAAGAGCCGACTTATACGTAGGGATGAAGTTGAGAAGCAGAGGGGCCTTCCGCTTGTGGACTGGCAAATTCAGAAGTTTCTTCAAGTCTTTGGTTTCTTCAAGTCTTTGCTGGGAAAGAAAGACTAACGGAAGCCCTTTGGTGGCTGAGGAAGTGCTGCAAACAAAACAGACATTAGAAACAAATAAGAGTATCAAAGACTTTGAAGCAAACAAGTAAATATGGACACAGGGCTCTTACCATTGCCCTCTACAAAAACTGATCGAGGAAGAGGGTAGAGATAGAAGTCCTCGTCTGGAGCGAATTCCCAGTTCCCTGAGGTACTGAAGTAATCGTCTCCAACTCCCTTGTTGGAGTCTGGGAGGTCGGCTACGATTTTGTATTCAGTGGATCTCGGCTTAAGGTAGTAAATATAGCCCGTATCTTTTTTGAGGCCACACATGGTGTAGCAATATTGGATGTCGGCTAAGGTGATCCTAGCATTTTCTTGTTTTGCTAAGGCAATTATACCGTTGACAACTCGATAGGAATTGATGGCAAGTTGCATAGGGTTCAACTTATAGTAATGAAGTATTTCGCGAAAAAGGATGTTTAGTGGGAACCGAAGTCCGTACTCGATAAAGGCCACTACAGGGAAGGGCATAGAATCAGTGGTGGGCATAATGGAGTTGTCATCCCCAGCCAACCTCAGATGGACGTCGGCAGGGATGGAAAACTCTCGCCTAAAATAGTCTAATTTTGTCGGGGTGTCTACCCTATGTTTCCACATACCCATGATATCTGCTTAGCTGGGAGGAGCTAGATTTCAGAATGAAAAGTGTTTTAAAAGGGTTATTATGATCTCGGCAAAAAACTTAAAAAATGTGATGGGTAAGGATTTATGGAAATGGTTTCAGTTTTTCCTAAAAATCAAGGGTTCTACAAGCAAATCCCAAACCTAGATCTATGGAAACGAAGATTGGATGCACGGATCTGGAAAACAGAAAAATAGGGATACGCTTCCGAATCAAGAACAAAGATGGATTGTCAAGAACATTGAAAGAACAAAAGGGTATCAGGCCAAGAACAGTGGCAGAAATCAACTGGTGTGTGAACAGTGTATATTCAAGAAGATGATTTGGGTAAAAACAGAATCATGAAGCAAACAAGTTCAAATATATGGTGGAATACAAAATGCAAGATGAAATATCGAAAGTATGAACAAAGATTGCAAAGACAGCAGGTAAAACGGTAAAGTTTAGTAAAGTAACAAGAAACTGAAAACAGGAGAAACAATGGCTTACCAGAAAGAGGAAGGCCAGTGTTGAGTTCGCCGAAGTCAAACGAACGATAGTAGCGGAGAAGAATAGCAAGCGTCTCGCCGGAAGAGGAGAACAACGGTGGTAGCAGAGCTTCGGAAACTTGAACAATGAAGGGTTTGAAAAGAAAAAGCTAGAGAGATAAAGCTTCAGAAACGATGAAAAGTGAAAAGACGAAGAGGAGGAGTATTGGTTTTGTCCAAAAACGTGAAAGGGCAGCAAAAAGAAATTGATGAGCCTAGAAAAACGGATTTGCCAGGCGGCGCACACATGCGCGAGAGGCTTACGGGCGCGTCACAAGTACGATCCAATAAGAGAAGGACACGTAGTTGAAACGGTTAAAATGTGATGCGTGACAGCTGATACACGTGAAGAAGCTCTTGGAATCCTTGATCTTTAAGAAGACATGTCGGCCTAAAATGATGATCTCGGCTTAAGCCGATGTACTGGTAGGAAGTACCGATATAGGTTCCATCACCTCAGAATACCGAGGTAATAGAACCTAGGAGGCAGTTGTGGGGATATATTTTCTGAGCACCAACACGTGGCCAAGGTGATGTCGATGTGTCAGCTGAGGTGTCACGTGTCCAGGTCATGACGCCGAGGTTATCTCCGAAGATATCGGAATCCGAGATAAGCGGATAAGGGACAAGAGTCCTAGAATGATGAAGGACTTTAGCATAGATAAGGATAACACTCTTAGGGAGTTTATCTTTATCTATTGGAGAGTCTAGGATAATCACTAAGCAAGAGTTCATTGAAGTTAGGCTTTTAGTGGGACAATGATTGAGTTAATTATAAAAGAGAGGCACTCCCATGGGTCTAAGGTACGCAATTTATATTCTGAACAGTGAGTTTAGAACTATTGATTATCTTTGAGAGATATACTGACTTGATCGTCGGAGTGCCCCCGGGTAGACGAACCACCGCCGGAATCTTCTCTTTCTGTTGCAGGTCAGCTAGGTGTCATCTATTCTGCCAGTACTCTCCAGCTGATTACTGAGTTGGGCAATGTGATCGGAAAATCACTTACACAGAATCTAATAGTATGCAATTCGTAATTTTGTACAAAATTTGACTTTTATTTATAAATATAAAAATTACGAATTAAAAAAAATTCCACATTTGTAAGAAATTTGACTTTTCATTCTAAAATTTATGAATCTAATAGTATGCAATTCGTAATTTTGTACAAAATTTGACTTTTATTTATAAAAATTATGAATCACAAAGAAATAAAAAAAATTGTAAAACATTTGATTTGTAACAAGAGAGATGAGAGAGTTATTTTTCCAAGTTACTGCTGGAGAATTTATGAGTTGGTCCAATATTCAAAGGTTAAAATAGTCTTTTTACCCTCTGTTGATTAGCAACTCTCAATCACAAATTGGAGCCTCAGCAACCGTGAGGCTTTTTTTTTTTTTTTATTCCTTTCCAAGAGGTTAAAATAACCTCTAACTATTGTTTCCAAACAATGCCCAAGTCACATTGCTAAAATTTAATATCTTTACAATATAACACTATTAAAAATTTAATTTTAATTATTCATTTTAATATTACAGATGCTCTACGTACTACTATTATCAAAATAGTTGGTGCAAAGATGGTTTTTTGCTAAGATGAAGAGGCAGTATAATAGGAGAATCAAATCCATTGGCTCAACTTGTTCCAATTTGGCAATTAGCCTCACATATGATAATTATCTATATATGTAGCTTTAATTGATGTTGAACCATTCTAGTGGTTATTTTATATGCATATACATTTATTATATACTTATCCGATAGAATTGATTCCACAATTTTTGTATTCCATTTGTAAACACTTATACGCATTTCACTTTTTTTATTAATGGTAATGGTGGCATCACCATAGTCACATGGAATTTATAGACCACCAAGACATCTAGGTTTCACTTGCGCATTTTAATTTACATAATCTATGAACTTCTTCTTTTTTTCCCAAAAAAAAAAAAAAATAGTCAGTTTTAAGAGGGTTTTTGGGATTATTAATTTAAAAAAAAATAAAAATATCTTTTTTGGGTTTAAGTGAAAAGGTTAATATGATATTATTTATCTAATGACAAACAAATTTTGACCTTTTTGAAATTTTGACTCTTGAAAAAAAAAGAAGAAGAAGAAGCTTATTTCACATTTTAATTTACATAATTGAATGATTTTGATCTCAAGAAATATTTTGGATTACTTATTTACTGTTTTACAGTGATGAATTGTTCTCTAGCATCCATCCTATTGACCGTTTCGTGCTTTTGAATTTGGTGTCACGGAACACCTGTGAAACGAAATGTGATGCATTGCTGTGAGAGTATGTTTGTTTCTTCAATCCAGCTGGCTAAACCTTGGATTATCTGTTTGTTTTATCTGTAAATGATTTGGTATGATAAAAATTTATTTGCAAATATATCCTCCCTAACAGAAACCTAATTAATCTATATCCTCCAATAATTTCGAGGGTTCGGATAGAATTGATGTTTATATCTTGTCTACCATTCTAAAATTTATTTGTTTGGTTTTAGAAGATTGAGCCTACTTTTCAAAAAAAAAATAAAAAATATTCTGTAATTTTTTTTTTGTTTTTAGTCAAAATTTTTAATTTTTTTAAATGTACCTAATTTAGATATACTTAAAAAATATAGTATTTATGGAAAAAATATTTAAAAAATTCATCAAATACAAAAAATACAGAAAAAAAAAGAAGTTATAAAAATTCAGTACATTTTTGTATTCTTGTATATTTATTGAATTTTTAAATATTTTTCACAAATATTTTTTACTTTATAGGTGCATATAAGTTATGTCCATCTAAAAAATAAAAAATTATTTAAAATATTAAAAATATTCACTAAAAATTAAAAAAATTTAAAAAAAATTAATTTTCAAAAAATCAATCAAAACAAAACAAAATGATTGATTTTTTTTTAGCAATGACCCCCAGCTTCTTACCAAAAAATTAAAAATTAAAAAAATAATCACATAATAGAGCTTCAATGAGGTAGGCACATATTGCCTCGTCTTCCCTCGACTAGCAATGTTTAGAAATTAGAGAACCATGGGCAATTTTTTTTTTCTAAATTGAGCGTTGTTCATACTTTTTAGATGGATCTCTACATGATTGTGTAATTCATATTGTCCATGATCTCTGCTTAATTTGTACATTATGTTATAACATAAACTTTTTGATTGGTAATTCATATTGTCCATGATCTCTGCTTAATTTGTACATTATGTTATAACATAAGCTTTTTAAGGGTAACATTCTAAATAAGAGAAAGGGAATGTGCGAATACATTTAGACTAAATAATTAGAATAAAGCTTGAGAGCTCGAAAATTTGCCCCCCCTAATCCCCCTAATGCCCAAAACGACATCGTTTTGGACATTAGGTTTTTTTTTTTTTTTTTTTTTTTTCTGCCATTTTCCACCATTTTCGAACTCAAAACGTAGGTGGAAGAGAGAGAGGGAGAAAGAGAGAGAGAGAGGGAGAACGGAGAGGAGAAGAGCAGAGAGGAGAGAGGGAAAGAGAGGGAGAGAAGAGAGAAGAGGGAATGGAGACACACACACACAAATGGCCCCTGCATTCTGGCCGAGCGTCCGATCGTCGAAGCTCCGTCGATCGTCGGTCCGCCGTCTGTCTCTACTTCTGCTTCTTCCCTTCTTCTTCTTCTTCCCGTCTGCTTCTTCTTTCTGATTGAACCAAAAAAAAAAAAAAAAGAATTCAAAAACACCGAAACGGCGTCGTTTTGGTTTCGAGGGATTAGGGGGGTCTTGGTTTCGAGCTACGTAGCACGGTTCAAATAATTAATATCAAATTGTTAATTAAAAAAGTCACTTTATTTAATACAATATATTCATTTACTGTATCATTATATAAACATTGTTAATAAAAAGTAGCTAAGGCCCCATTTGTTTTCAAAGGTAGAATGGAGGGGATTGATAGTGAGGGGATTGATAGTGAAGGGATTAAGCAAAATTGTATTTGTTTTGATGATATTTGTTAGTGTATGAATTATTAAATTATTTTATATAAAATAATAAAACAAATAAAAAATACAAAAAATTAAACATTAATGTTCAAAAAAAAATTCTCAATATGTAAAAAATAAAAAAATTTATAATCCCTTCACTATTTTTCTAATACCACATCTACTTCCTCCATCCTAATCCCCCCTTCCAACCTCCATCTTAATATCATCCTCCATCCTAATCTCTTCCCCAGCTCTACAAACAAACCCAACACTAAATAGCTCCACCTTCATTCTAATCTCATTCCATCCTTTACACCCCAAAACAAGCCAGCCTAAAGGCAATCCACCCCCTAATTTGTCAATAATAAGCACTCTTTTTTTATTTTATTTTTTTGAACTTACGGAATATTCTAACACAAATTCTCAAAATAAAGTTTAAAACTAAAAAAAAAAAAAAAAAAAAAAAAAAACCCTTAAAACAGTCTATATTGTAAACTTTATCAAACTGGGCCATCATAGACATCCTTATTGGGCTGAAGATTGGGCCATTAAAAGTAGGCCATGAAAAACGATGCAATATGAGATTTATTCAGCAAACTGCGTTAAACGGGCCCATTAGCAATTATACGGGGTCCTTATATATGGAATAATATCATTAGAAAAAAAAAAAAAAACAGCTAGGATTAATTACCATCCCATTAAAGAAATTTAAATATCATTAAGTTTTTTTTTTTTTTGGGAGAACGATCAAAACGCAACCATAACATTGCTAAACTGAATATAAAGAGTTTACAGATTTAGCTAGCTGATGAGCAGGTTCAAGAACTTGCCTGGCTACTTCAATTATACATAGAAATTCAAAACATTTACTTAGAAGACCACATATCTTGGATAATTAGATCCATCTCCCAATCCAGCTTGCAAGATTGTACAAAACTATCCACAAGCACCTTGCAGTCAGTAAAGAGAGTAAGGCATTTGATATCAGTAAGTTTTGCCCTCATTAAATGTTCTTTCATCTCTCTCTCTCTCTCTCTCTCTCTCTTCACTACTTTTTCAAAAACTTCACATCACCATTATCTACCACCATTACTGTCATCGCCATCCACCTATCTCTCTCTCTTTTCACTACTTTTTCAAAAACTTCACATCACCATTATCTACCACCATTACTGTCATCGCCATCCACCTATCACCACCGCTACCATCACCTTCTATCCACCACGACCACCGTTGTTGCCGTCTACCCACCATTACCATTGTCGTCGTTATTGTTCGCCTACCTCTTCTATCATCGTATATCCGCTACTGTCATCGCAGATCTATACTCTACCGTTGTCGATCTATACAACCACCATATCAAGCCACTACAAGAATTAACACTTTTGGCAACAAAAAAATTGGTCGCTAAAAGTCAATTTTTGGTCGGCAAAAGTTATCCGCGACCAATTTTTTTGGTCGCTACTTTGGTCGCCAATTGAGGGTCGGCAAAAGTAATTCGCGACCAAAATTGTGGTTGGTCGGCAAAAGTTGGATTTCGCGACTAAATTTTTTGTCGCTAAATATTTAATTACTGCGACTAATTTATTTTGTCGCCAAAACACTTTGGTCGCGAAAAGTGATATTTTCCCGACCAAAAAGTTTGGTCGCCAATTATCACATTCAACGACCAAAAAGTTTGGTCGCCAATTGTGACATTCCGCGACCAAAAATTTTGGTCGCCAATTGTGACATTCCGCGACCAAAAAATTTTGGTCGCCAATCGTGACATTCCGCGACCAAAAAGTTTGGTCGCCAATCGTGACATTCCGCGACCAAAAAGTTTGGTCGTCAATTGTGACATTCCACGACCAAAAAAGATTTTGGTCGCCATTTGTTACTTTTCGCGACCAAAACTTTTGGTCGGCAAAAGTGAGTTTCCACGACCAAGAACTGTTTTGGTCGGCAATAGATGTATTTTTTGCGACCAAAAATCTTGGTCGGCAATTGTCATTTTTTGCGAAAAAAAATAATTTATTTGTCGCGACTAATAAATTGGTCGCCAAAGCAGTAAAACAATACACCTGTAATTCCTAATAATTCATTCAATCCATAATAAACCTACAATTTTAAAGCATCCTTCAAATTAACTGAATCATTAACATTCGACACAATACATAATTCATTAACATTCGACACAATACAACTATTCTAAGTTTTCATTCACAAGTCACATCCATCTAGCATAACAAATTGAAACAATACATAATTCAGATTTACAGCATCAGGAAAATTGCTTAATCCACTAAGTTGCCTTGATAGCCAATCAAAAAATCCTTGCGCCCTTCCATGCCATGCTTCGCATCCATCAAAGCAGTAGTGATGTAAGGCACCTAATAAAGAAACAGAATTGGAAAATTTATCAGAGAAGCATGATAGTGGCAGCAACACTGGATTGCAAACCCGTATCTTTGCAAAAATCAATTAAATCCTATAAACATGTACATCGTATTGAGACAACTACCTGGCATAATAAAACTGTACCTATTGTTGTACCTACAAATTTTAGTACACGATGATTAATAAGCTAACAACCATAACAAATACAGGCATAGTTAACTATCAAAGCTCCATTGATTCAGTTCACTTTTATATATGATTTTTTAATAAAGTTGGTAAAGTTTATTTTAACGAATAATACCACAGATTAATTAAAACATGAATGATTCTGATGGTCTTAGCTTTAGATTAAACTTTGGGTTGTAGATGAGCAGCTTGAGCAGACATTCAATCAGCACTGATGATCAAGGCCCCTAATCTAAGTAATCACACACAAAAGATTAACGTGTACCAAAAAAAAATATAAATTTGCAGTTCACATAAATAAGGTGGCATAACATTTGTGCCTCCTTTCCGTTCTCTTTCCCAAGACATCAAGGGAAAGCATATTCATCCATTCTGCTACCCTACCTACCAGATATGATATGAATGAATACATCTGACGAGTTTTCCTTAAAAATAATAATAGAGATAAAACAAACTTCTCTCTAGTGGATGCATATTTGTGGACAGGGAGTGAGTTTAGGTACTACAATGCAAAAGTGAAGTGGATGCATATTTATGCACCAAAGGCTGAAGAGGGCTTGGGATTCAGAAATTTGAGAGAGTGGAATAAGGCCACTATGCTAAGACAACCTTTGTGGGCTTTAAGTAAGAAAGCTGATTCTTTGTGGGTTAAGTGGGTCCATACTTGTGTAATTAAGGGTAAGTGTCTTCCTACTGAGGCATCTTGGACTGTCAGGAAGTTTTTTGAACTAAGAGCTGTGGGGCAGCCTTTGATCAATATATCATTGGTGATGGGACTGTTACATTTCCGCGATTTGATAATTGGCATCCCTTGGGTCCTTTGAATAAGAAATATGGGGAAAGGATTGCTTTTCATATGGGCATGGCTGTGAATAGCAGAGTTTCCTCTTATCATTAATTTTGGGAATTGGAAGTGGCCTAGAGGTAGAAGAGTGGTTATTATTGAGATTAAAGGTAATACCCCTGCTAGCTTCGTATCGAATCCTAATAGGCCTGACTCAGTGTTTTGGCTACCCTCTAGTAATGGTGAATATACTGTGGCTTCAGCTTGGCAAGCAATTCAAATGGTATTCCCTATCGTCCCTTGACATAAATTGGCATGGTTTCCTCAAAATGTTGCTAAGTGGAGCTTTGTACAATTGGTTGCTGTTCTGAGATTGAGGCTAATACCCTGCTAGCTTTGTATTGAATCCTAATAGGCCTGACTCCGTGTTTTGGCTACCCTCTAGTAATGGTGAATAGCTTGGCAAGCAATTCAAACACAATACCCTATCGTCCCTTGACATAAATTGGCATGGTTGCCTCAAAATGTTCCTAAGTGGAGCTTTGTGTAATGGGTTGCTGTTCAGTGAGGACTGGCTACAATGGATAGAATGTTTAAGTGGGGGATTGTTTCTGAAAACAAGTGTGTATTGTGCAATGGGTTTGATCACGATCATTTATTTTTTTGTTAATATTTTTCAGCATATACTTGGACTGTTCTTTTGAGGAGAATTCTTCCTGGTAGAAGAAATGCCTGACTTTTGCTGAAGAGTGTGGAGGTAAGGCTATTACAGATTATGTTTACAGGTTGACCCTTGCTGGTACTATGTATCATGTTTGGAAGGGAAAGGAGTCAAGAAGATAGAAATGGGTGATATTAGAGCTAATCTTAGCTCATTAAGGAATGTAAAATTTTGTCCTAGTGCTAGAAACAGGAGTTGTGTCATGTGAAGTTTGTTTTATTTCAAACCATCCCCAGCCCTTCCCATCAATGTTACAGGAAAGTAAGCATTTTTTAGGTCACTAGATAGGAAAATACTGACATATATGCTTGCACAAAAATATATTTACCGGCATCCATGTACTTTTTGACAAAGTATACTTACCGACATATAAACTCTTTGCCTCTTTTGTTCGTTCCTTTCTTTTAACTTCATTTCTTTTTATTTCTGTTACCTCTCTCTATATATATATATTTTCTAAATATTCTTTTCCTATCAAAATCAATGGAGACAAAGCTTTAGTAGTAAATTTTAAATTAAGCATTAAACTAAATTAAAGATTGCTAATGCATTGTTAGTCTTATATCATTGAATTCCAAGTTATTTTATTCAAAACTTGTAATGTATTTCATGTGTCTAAGCGATATGCACATGTTCCCCAAGTGCTTAAAGCATGTTGTCTAAAATATTTTAAAAAATAGTAGAACATGTTTAGAGGTGTTTCTGGCAAAGGTCAAGAAGTTTCCCATGAGTGTCGTGTTGTGTCGGTGTCCGACACGACATGCCACCTTATAAACTTTTAATTTAAGCACACCTCACACTTTAAAAGCTTTAGTTATTTCAAAATGATTCCATCAATAACCCTACGACGTAAATATCCAATAATGCGGAGACATTCTGGCAACTGCAATACATAAGGGTTTATGCAAGATAAATAAATGAAACTTCAGAAATCATAGTTCTAGATGAATCGTGTCAAACCAGCTGCACATCATCAGCATATTATTTCATAAGATTTGGCCTAAGTACCTGAATGTTTGATTGCAGTTTTTGGAGAAGCTGAGAAAGAAGAGATTGGGTGGTCTGCTTAACTTCCGCAGCAAGTGCTTGAATAACAGGCAGCCTTGAAGGCAAACAAGATAGGAAGGGGGAGCAAAATGAAAAAAAAAAATAGAAAATCTCAGTAAGCTGTCTTTAGCCTAAACAGCAAAATAAGATGAGTAAAACTAACTTTGGATGCATTGTTGAAAGTTTGCAAACAAAGGCTTCTAAATCCAGAGCTTCATCGTAATTTCCATTTCTCACACATCTGCAGGGAGATGACAGTCAAGTGTTCTTTCTATATTAAGAAACACATTCAAAATACAAAATATAAACAGCATGGACTTTTAGCGCCAATAGGGTTCACACCTGGCCGGAAAGCATTTCCTTCAATATACCTGTGACAACATTTAATCAATTAGCATTTCACCTAGTGTTGGGTAATTGCAATTTGCTTGTACTGATTGAAGACAGAAACTCACATTTCTTTCAAGAAAGTGTGCTTATAGAAGGTCACAACTGCTTAAAAACAGCAGCCTTTTATGATATATCTCAGATTTTATTACTGAAAAAATAAGGTCACAACTGACAATATAATATCAATTTTGAAAGATTAAAACTATTTTGTGAATATTAAATGCTTTCAATTTTTTTTTTTATTTTACAGTTATCATCAAACTAGAGGAAAAGGCAAGCACTAAACCACCAAAAAACTAATAGAAATACATAAAGTTCAAAATCAATTCACTCCACTAAACCACCAAAAAATCATATAAAAATACATAAGAAAAGCAAATTCAACAGGAAAGTATGTAAATACATAAAAATGAATTATATCATACCTCTCAAGGTAGTCTTGGAAGAAGGGGAGAGAAGAATCGGAGAGGATTGAGGAATTGGACTTGCAATCATCGATGAATTGCTTTAACTGGTTCAAGTTTGTGATCAGAGAGGAGATTGCAAAGAGGTCAAATCATTCAATATAGAGGAGCGTGTAGAGATCAGTTAGGGTTTGAGATCAACTTGATTAACAAAATCTATAATTGTGATCTATAGCCCCTGTTGGTTAAAGAGAAAATATTAGGTTAGATGAACCTAATACAACCAAGATATGCCTAGTTCTGGACAGTTCAGTGTTTTGGTAAACTCTGCATTACTCTTTTTTTTCTATTTTTTTTTTCTTTTCCCCTTTCCCTCCACTTTCCCGGTAACCAAATAGTAAGTATTTAAAGCATTTAGTAATTTATGAATAAGTAACTTCTTCCAAGCCCTTTCATAAAATTGATCTAAAAACTTTCCATTAATCCTTTTTTTGTTTTTTGTTTTTTTTGGTTAGTGAGATTTTATTACCAAAAACAGATAAGTACATCAACAAGGCAGGCATACCTTCCAAATACCTCTCAGGACATTGCACCACTGGAACCCCAAAAAGCTGCTTCAAGTGATCCCTCCAATCAGCATCATTTGGACTAAAAGAGAACTGATTTCTCATAATTAATCAGCTAACCAGAGGCTTGTTCATGTGCAGATATAATTTTTTTGTTTTTAATTTTGAAATTAAGTCCCTCCATAGTATCCCTCCCAAAAACCAAGTTATCATCTACATAAAAAAATATGATGAGATACACTAGGATTTCCCTGAGCAACCTAAAGACCATGTATCACATCCTCTTCTACACCTCTAGAAAGCATAATAGATGAAAAGACGATCTCCCTACCTAACACATCTTGAGGGATGAATACAATCCTTTGTTTCACCATTAATAAGAACTAAGTATGCAAGGAGGAGAGTGTTGATAAGTTCTCTGAAACTCAATTTAGAGATCCATTCTTGCAATGATCTTACCTTTGGAATCTTCTATAACTCTTATCTATGCCAAAATTGAGAATTCTTCTATGAATTGGTCAATTGGAAGTTAAGAAGACACTAGTTACTCTCATTGCCTCAATTTTCCTATGCTCCCTAATTCAAATTTACAACCATTTAAGTCACAGGATGAGACAGTTGAGAAAATCTTCTATGTTCCATGTGAACAAACTCAAAAGTCACCACTATCACTTTCCAAAGGTGATGTTTGCTTACGGTTACATTTTAGGAGGGGTAACCTAACCTGGAAATGGTGAATTTTATGAACCAATTTAAAGTTTGGTATGTACCCCTGTCCAAATACATGATCCTATTATTTGTCACTGTGTAAACAAAGTAAGTTAATTATGAGCTGTGATTTCCTTTTATTTTCAGTTACACTTTCTAAGAAAGAGTTGTATTTAACAATAAATAAAGATAAATTACACTAGTTAGCATTGGCTTTTGTCAGAAAAGAAAAAAAGAAAAAATTACTCGTGTTCTCATTTTTGGGAACACAAGCAGCAGATAGATTGGGTCAGTGACAACGAAAAATACTAGAATTTTTTTGTTCAATAGTTTTGACAGGCAAAGAGAGTCAGGAGAAATAGTGGATGAGGTTCTTAAAATTACATAAAGAGAACAAGGGAACATGACTTAACATATTCAAAATGCAACATAGAGGAATTTGATGGAGAATAATGATTGTTCAGGCTGAAGAGGTTCTTTGTCCAAGTGTTTTCTGAAACCAAACAATACACGGGGAAGCAAAATACTATAGTAGTCCCCCCAAAAAACAAAGAAAACAGAAAATTGCATTATAAGTAGAAGAGATTTCTGAAACTAATGAAGAAGATAAGACTTGTTTTATGCATTATAGTTTTACAATGCTAGTAAGTCGTCCTACTGCTAAATCGAACCAGGATATATAGCTCATTCCGGATCTCTGGTATTCAGCTCAAGTACTTTTCTATGGACAAACATAAGACAATTGCAATGAATATTTTGAACACTTCCACATTTCAGTGGCAGTCTCAAGAAGCTCTAAAAGTGTAATACAATATCTAATTTCTTTTATAGAATTGTACCAACTAACGATATATTGGATGATCTGTTGACTGCTGATAAAGAAGAAGAAAAAAAGGGAAAGAAAACAGGGTTTCCATGAATAGCATGCACTTTTTCACATCAAAACAAATAGAGTTGAGGATAATGCTACTAAGACCATAAATTTAATTTCTAACTATCATTGTTTCTGCAACTAAATAGAACAGGCTTGAAGATTTCATAGTTTGCACCACCACGACAGTTTAGATCTCATAACAGACCAGGAAATTCTTGTTGAAGGACCTGAGTCATTATATTGATTTCCAATTCTGCTGTGCTAAGTGATCTTGTCACTTCAAATATTGATGAAGGAATTTACTGCTTTATCAATTTATTTTATTTTGTGATGAAAGATACAAACTCACATTCAAAGTCCACTATTTGATGAACCACAAACCAAAATTTTTAAACATTTCTGTATATTGCAATTTTCTCAAACTATGATTCATATTCAATTTTCTCAGACCATTCCCACGGCTACCTATGTTTCAATTGATCTTAATGATGTTCAGATAAAGAAAGCACAATCACAAAAGATAAGTAATTGACTAGACCCGATACCTCCACATGCAAAGGCATGTATATCACCTGGGCACTCTGATTCTGATTACACTACGCAATACTCGAATGGTGGGGTACCATATATATAGGTAAATTGTATAATTTTATATTTTTTTGAATCCATAATTAAATATAATATGAGTCATATGTAAATATTTTATCAGTTATCATTAAAATAATATCATAATTAAAGAAAAATTAGTCATAATTAAAGAAAAAATAATATAAATAAAGTGCATATAATACACCCTTTTAAGGGTGTCTATATTAGAATTTTCCCACCCACAACAAATTCATCAATAAAAACTAAAATATACAGGAAGACTATAGTGCTGTTTGCTACATGCCATGGAGAAAAATTATTTATTAAATTAAAATATGTGAAGAAACTGTAAATTTACTTTTCCTCTGTCCCTCTCTCTTTCTCTCTCAATATTGTCTTGTTTCCACCAACAACAAACCAACTAAAAAGCATTAAATTATTTCCATACACTAAATAGAAGAGGCAATTCCCACAGAAAGCACTCAAGAGCAAATATAAAGATCAAAGTTCTATGGAGAGGATTCAGCATATTTATTCCAAACCAAACCAAACCAATTCGGCATATTTATGGCAAAAGAAAAAAGTAACTTAAAATATATAGCAAATTTAGCACAGAGTCTTGCTTACCTATGTGATCCAGTTGGAATGTTTGAGATAGAAAACTTATCTATGCTACTGTAAGTTAAATTAGAATGCTCCAAAGATCCATTGGTATAATTAACTGGCACCAAGACTGTGAAAGCAAGGAATGCAATAGGAACAAAAAATTTAAGTCTGCATTCGGAAAAAAGGAAACATGATCAGTCCAGAAAAGTAGAAAGAAACTAGCATTCTCAAACTCATGATGAACATAAGGTTAGACTATTTATTTATTATAAAGCTAAACAGTACCTGATGCAAGAAATATATATATATATATATATATATATATTGGGATAAAAAAATACCTGATGCACGAAACTTTAAAAAAGGAAATGATCATGCAAAAGTATAAGATGCACTACACTACTCTGCATTGACATTATCATGCCAAAATCACAATGTGTTTCTCACTTTTGATCAACTTTCAAGATTTTGATGAATTTCCTAACAATCTAAAAGTTGATATATTTTAACTTGTTTATAAAGTTTATATCTAAAAGTTTATAACATATATTTATATTTGTGTAAATCATGAATATTAAAGTAACTCAAAAATTCCAATGTAACTGCAATGAATGTAAGTCAATAAATATTATAGGAACTAAAGGAAGACATTGGCCATATAAATGACAAAAGAATGCAGCATATATAATACAAAATCATTCAAATCAACCTATGTGTTCCAATCACATATAGATTCTTCTACTCGTTCTATAGTCAATTTTTTGTTGTACTTATTTGAATTCAAATTTTTTAATTCTGAACAAATTAATAATAATAACAAATTCAACAAATTAATTCAAGAAAGTATATAATTATTTTTTTATACTAATGGAGTTCCTGTAGGATTTTCTAGTTTTAGATTCCATAAATTAATTTTTTTTATACAATCACAACTACAGGACCCTAATTTTCGTAATAGAACCCAATTTCTTTAGATTCAACAAATTTATAATAATAAAAAAAAATAAAAAAATTGTGTTCAACCCAAGAACCTAATTTCACATTTAGGTTTTAATTTTTCCAATTCAGATTCAAATATTTTCCCCAACTCGCATTCAAGAAATTTAAAAACAAAAATAATAATAATTTCACAACCCAAAACACAATTCTAATTTTTGATTTGCTCAATCAAAACCCTAATTTTTCAATGAGAGAGAGAGAGACTTGAAACAGAGTGGTAGCATAAATAATGTAGTTCCTCATCCTCTCCTGAGTGGTTATACAAATCTCATTCTCGTTAATCGGCGTCTCTGGCCTCGGTTTCTCTACCCTCTGATACCGATCCATCTAAACACAAAAAACCCAAAATCAAAAACAATTTTTTCTCCAAAAAATCAAAAACCCAACAAGAACCTTACAGCAATTGTTACTCAACTGTATAATACATTGTTCCTCCCAATGTACCCATGTTCATTGAATATGACAAGAATAAGAGTATGAGATATGTTTCCAAAACCTGTATAATATTTAGATGCATCTACATACCCATAATCAACTTTTGGATACATATCTCAATAACCAAATATTTAGATTTAGGAAGATTTGACAAACATTCATACCCAATACTCGTATCCTAGTACATGTAATATACATTAGATCTGCATTTTATTCATATTTGAGAGCCTAATCTTGTTTTGCAGAGATAGAGCCAATTTATAGGCTTCATCAAATCTAATCACCATATGAAAACCTTCTAAACCACTCACTCCTGCCCAATATCGTAACTTAATAGGACTCAAGTATCAAATCAGTAGGAGTCCAACAAGAACAATATGCACGTTGTCTTTTTCCAAGTCCTAGCCCACATCAACTATGCTGCATCAGCTTCCTGATGGATTGAAGACGAAGGGACTGCATATAAACTTTGTTCAAAAGGTATCATGAAGCCACTATTTGAATTAACAAACTTCATGGACCCAAAACACCACAATAAAAATTATCAAATCATACTTTTCCCCGGACATCAATTAACTTCATCAGCTGAAGATCCATGCATGCAATTTATTATTGCACTCTGAGAACTGAGCATGAAATGGAGACCAACTCTTAAACAAAATAATGAAAGATCAATGTCTGGTAAGAACTAGAAGTCCAAAGACCAATTCCTGATTACAGATACACATTTTGACAACAAATTATAAACCCACCACTACATCAAGCAGCTGCATTCCAATTCACACAAAAATTAGGGGATTAAAACAAGCCTAGGTATCAAAGTGGAGTAGTAGACAATTAAAAAAATACACAGAGAGTGGTAGAAACATAACATCCTCTACTCTTTAGCAGATTCAGGGTAAAATTGAAAATTAACTCTAGTTATATAATGATAGACATTCATTTTGGCATACAAGTAATCCATGAATGTTAGCCATAATATGGTAATAAGGTCTTGACATAGACGTGATGTTCCCATGATGAATCAATCGATTTAATGTGGGCATCACTCTTTCCTGCATCCTTCCAACTCCTGGCAGGGTTAGTGAGTTGTGTAATAGGCAACCATTTCGTGTGGTTGGGGTCAACATGTTAATATCTGATTCTATAAATAAAACAATTAATCCTCAAATATGTAAAAGTTCATTTTTTCCTTTTGGTGGAGTTGGGGGAAGAAAAAGGAAATCATTTTAGAAGGCAACAAATAAATGAGATGTGCACTCTTAACTTGATAAAAAAATTGTACCGAAATGCTATGATAAGTCGATTTGTAGTGACGTACCTTCCACTGAACCAAATGGGATATTGCCATCCTCAAGACCTGAGAAAGAGTACCAGGCAGGAAATCATTTAGCAGAACAAACACTGATGCCTTTGCAGGAGAGGCACAAAGCAATATACTTATAATAAATAAAAAATAAAAAAACCCAAACCAAAGGCACCGCTTTTATAAAACTCTGGAACAACTAAAAAAACCCAAATGTTCATAACTAAGACTCAATTACTTATGTGCATATACATATATGTTGGATTGAAATGTGTGTGTGGTTGTGTGTGTGTGTGTGTGTGTGTGAGAGAGAGAGAGAGAGAGGTTTACCTCAGTCGGCGTTGCCAGGTTTTCGTTTTGGGGCAAAACCCTAATAGCTCAATCGGAGGGACGGGTTGAATCGGTAAAGGTATCTGAGATGCCACACCACCGCTGCCGCTGCTAGCTATCGCCACTCGATGCTCACCGTCGTCGCTCGCTGCTCGCCATCGTCCCCCCTTGCTACTGCTGCCACTGCCGCTGCCGCTGCTTGCAGACGTGAGAGAGAGAGAGAGAGAGAGAGAGAGAGAGAGAGAGATGAAATTGGGGATTTGTTTGTTTAAGGGAGTTTTTTGAGTTGGTGAGAAACAAAAGGAAGGGGGGAATTTAGATAGAAAGAGGAGGAAACGAAAAGAAAAGAAGAAAAGAAGAGCAGAGGCGGTGTGACGTGGTTTTATTAATTTTTTTTTTTTTTTTTGTAGTTAATGATTTTTTTTTTTTAAAATTTCATTTGTTTTTTATTTTTTATTTTTATTTTTTAGTTACTGAGGTTGAAAATTTATTTGTTTCATTTTTATTTTAATGAAAAAAATTATTATTATTTTTATTTGGTAGAAATTGGGGTAATATTTTAATGAAAAATATTTTCTATTAAAATAAAGTTAATTTTTTGTGGTCAATTAAAAACATTTTCTCGTGGCCCATTTTTTTTGGTCACCAAGAATTAGGAACTAATTTTCTATGGTGGAAGAGAGGCAGCGGCAACAGTAATGAAGGTGGTAGATAAGAGGTAATGGTGGTGGTGGTGGTGGTGGTGATGGTGAAGGAAATTAGTGGTGAAGTTGTGGTAGTGGTAGAGGAGATGGAGTGGCGGTGGTGGAGGAGAGGTAATGGTAGTAGTAGTAGTGGCAATAGTAGTGGTGGTGGTAGTGGAGCGGTGGCGATGGTGGTAATAATGGTAGTTATAGAGGTGGAGTGGCAACAGTGGTGGTAGTGGAATGACATTTACAGTAGTGGTGAAGGTGGTAGAGGAGATGGGTGGTAAGAGAGAGAGATGAGTGAAAGACAGATCGATGTGCCAGAGGTTATAGTAGTTTTGGCGAAGCTGCATCTTGTCCAGATGCTCTTGCGACGCCATTGACATCTTCAAAGAGCTCGAAAACCAGGAAACTCTAGCTGATGATGAAGATGAAGATTTTCAAAAACACTTTTGAAAAACATCCAAAGCACTTGGCCTATTCCTACAACTTTGGGTAATCTAAGCTGGTTCATGTTTTCTAAGCTATTTTTTGGACCAACTAGGCATCTGAGAGATCTGTTTGAAGTAGCAATTGAGCGCGACTCCGACAATGCAAGCGCGTTTGGTTGATTTCATGGCAATTTGGGGCTCGAGAGGGGGTGAGAGGACTTCAATTGAGGGTCGAGATTGAGCGGTTAGGTTAGGGTTTAGCTTGTTTCAAGGGGTGTGGTAGAGAGAAGCTTGAGAGAGATCAGGAATCGAGACGATGACTCAAATTTGAATCAGATCTCGACGATCTTTCGGATCCGGCGGAGGCACCAGTGGAGGAGAAGGAGGATGAGCCCAGCTGGTGCAGTGGGTGTTTAGGAGAGAGAGAGAGAGGCACCAACAGTGAGGTGGTAGTCGTAGAGGTGAAGTGGCGACAGTGGTAGTAATAGTGGTAGTAGTAGAATGGCGTTTGCAGTAGTGGTGAAGGTGGTAAAGGAGATGGGTGGTGAAAGAGAGAGAGAGATGAGTGAGAGACAGATAGAGAAGAGAAAGAGAGAGAGAGAGAGAGACAAAGACAGAGTGATGAACGAGAGAGAGACAAAGTGGTCGCTAAAAGTGCATTTTCTTGTAGTGGATAGATAAATCGAGAGGGAGCTCAGTAAATAGAGAAGACGGAATGGAAAGAGTGAGCAACGCCAACATAGTAGGAGAGAGAGAGAGAGAAGAGAGAGAGAGAGGGACAAAAAGATAAAGAGATAGAGAGTGAAAGACAGAAAAAGAGACAAAGAGAGAAGAGAGATGAACGAGAGAGACAGAAAGAGAGATAGAGAGAAGAGAGATGAGCGAGAGAGACATAGAGAGAAGAGGGATAAACAAGAGGGAGAGAGAGAGATAGAGAGAAGAGAGATGAGCGAGAGAGACAGAGAGAGATGAGAGAGATAGAAATGAGAGAGATGAGTGAAAAGACAGGGAGAGAAAAGAGATGAGAGAAGAGATAGATGAGTGAGAAACACAGAGAGAGAGAGACAGATAGACAGAAAGAAAAGAGTGATGAGTAAGAGAGAGAAAGAGAAGAGAGAGAGAGGAAGATGAAAAAACGGGTGAAAAGATATAGACAAAGAGAGGAGAGAAAAAAAGAGCGAAAAGAGATAAACGAGAGAGAGACAGAGAGAGATGAGCGAGAGAGATAAAGAGAAGAGAGATAGAGAAGAGAGACAAAGAGAGAAGAGAGATGAAAGAAATAGACAGAAGAGAGATGGACGAGAGACACAAAGAGAAAAATAGAGAGAGAGATAGATAGACAGACAGACAGAGAAGAGTGATGAGTGAGAGAGAGAAAAATAAGAGAGACAGAGACACAGAGAGAAAGAGACAGACAGACAGACAGAGAAGAGTGATGAGAGAGAGAGAGACAGAGAGAGAAGAGAGACAGAGACAGAGAGATAGGAAGATGAAAAAATGGGTGAAAAAGTTCCGCGTCTAAAGTCTCCTTTTCTAGTAGTAAGTTGTCTCTATCATTCATGGGTAGAATAGAGGCGTGGATTTGGGAATTGTATATTTTATATAAAAATCAAATTGAAATATTTTATACAATCACACCTATTTAGGGAGTGTGATTAAATATATATATATATATATATATATATATATAATTACACTTATTTAAAAAGCGTGATGAAAAAGTAGTAATGTATATATAATCACACTTTAATTAAAATGTGTGATTAAAAAATATATATATAATCACACTTATTTAAAAAGTATGATTAAAAAGTAGTAGTGTATATATAATCACACTTTAATTAGAATGTGTGATTAAAAAATATATAAATAATCACACTTTAATTAGAATGCGTGGGTAAAAAATATATATATAATCACACCTATTTAAAAAGTATGATTAAAAAGTAGTAGTGTATATATAATCACACTTTAATTAGAAGGTGTGGTTAAAAAATATATAAATAATCACACTTTAATTAGAATGTGTGATTAAAAAATATATATATAATCACACTTGTTTAAAAATTGTGATTAAAAAGTAGTAGTGTATATATAATCACACTTTAATTAGAAGGTGTGATTAAAAATATATATATATATATATATATAATCACACTTAATTGAAAAGTGACATAAAAAATAAATATTATCACACTCAATCAAATTAAGTGTGATTAAAATATCAATCTAATTTTTTTTATCACACTTCCAATAAAAATGAGATCTTTTTTTTTTGTCAAAGTGTGATCTTTAACTATTTTTTGTAGTAGTGGAGAAACAGAGAGAGCAAGAGACTGAACTTATTTGGGTCTATGTACATATTGATAGAAAATAAATTGGGTGGTAATGTAAGAGTGTATTCCCACCAAAAACATGAATCTGTGTTTTTGAAATTGTTTAACTTTATTGCCGACAAAATGTTTTTTGGTCCCTAAAAATAAGTATTTTGCCGACCACATTTTTGGTCGGTAAAGATCAAAAGTAAAAAAATTTCATTAATATTTGGCGACGAAAATATTAGTCGCAGAAAAGGTACCTTCGCCGACAAATCTTTTTAGTCGCCAAATCTCAATCAAGCGACTAAAATATTTGTCGCTAAATGTATTAATTTGGCGACCAATTTTTTTGGTCGCTGAAAATAAGTTTTTGGCGACCAAATTTTTGGTCGCCAAAGAAAAAAATAATTTTTGGCGACCAAAAGACCATAGTAGTCGCAAAAAAAAATACCTTCGCCGACAAATATTTTTAGTCGCTAAATCTCAATCAACGGCGACTAAAATATTAGTCGCTAAAAGTACTAATTTGGCGACTAATTTTTTTTGGTTGCTGAAAATAAGTTTTTGGCGACCATATTTTTGGTCGCCAAAAAAAATGTGACCTTCCGCGACCAAATTTGTAGTTGGTCGGCAAAAGCATACCACTTTCTGCGACCAACTCATTTTTTGGTCGCCAAAATATAACATTCTGCGACCAATAATATTTGGTCGCCAAAAATAATGATCATTCGCGACTAATTAATATTTGGTCGCCAAATGTCATTTTTTTGCGACCAAAATTTTTTTGGTCGGCAAAAGTGGTCGGCAATTGTGTAAATTCTTGTAGTGAGCGCTTCCTTTGTTTCAAATTCAAATTTATTCAGTGATAAAATTATCAAACTCTCTTGTTCTTTGTGTATGTGGAAGAGAATGGTTGACTTTTGTAAGTGAGTGAGTGAATATGAGTAAGGATGGTAGATATTAATGAATAAATTTACAGTGATAAATTTATCAGCTTGGTCAATAAATTTACAGTAATAAATTTATCAGCTTGGTCAATAAATTTACAGTAATAAATTTATCAATCAAGATTTATAGGTAAATAAATCTAATTAATAGGATCGGCTGATAAGTGCCCCTCCATAAAAACATATTGAAAAATGATATACCAGTCCACTTTGATGACTCACTTTCTAAACTTAATGATATGTAAGAGAAATTATTGGTTGATGATTAAAGAAAATATAAAAAAGTGAGTTGTCTTAAATATTCTACTAGATTACCACATCAAGGACTGTGTAAAATAACATTCAATCCACTAAAATCACACGATCTGTATCAATCATCACCGACCTATCCATTAACTACGGATTAAACTTTGAAATTTATAATATGTCTTCAAAACCGCTCCCCTTTGCTATAGTTAATGCATATATTTTTTTAACCTCTAATGAAATATCGAAGTAAAAATGAATATGAAAGAGATTTAAGATGTGAAATTTATTGTAAATTAGTAGTTATATATGATAAATATTATGCAAAATTAGTTTGTATTATATATATATATATATAATATTATGCAAATTAGTGTTATATATTATGTAAAAATACTTGATAATTGTTTAAGAATATTTTTCAATCTACTAGCAAATTGAAATCATTCCAAACCGCAGTTTAATTTTTTCTAATCCACCATTCACGGGTTGATTTATAATTTCTCTCAAACAGTCTGAATCACGCCGCGCACACCCCCACATCATTAGATTTTTAAAATAGATCTAATTTTTTAACTAGCTTAGCATTACCCAAAAATATTTAAAAAGTATCAACAACCCGGTGTTAATAATGATCTTTCTTCTTGTTCTTTTTTCCCCTCTCTTATATATCATTCATTTATATAACTTGCCCAATCTGCTGGTTCAAATCCGCTAGAATAATTTAACCAACTTGGCTAGTTTAGGGGAATGGTGATTTGATGGCAGATAGGACAATTTGTCAACCTGCAGAAGAATCGAAATTTTTTTCCCAAATCCCCCAACCGAAGCCGTGCACACCCTAGAGAAAATTTTCAAAAAGTATGTTGCTATTATTTTTGATGGGATAATATAAGACATGAGGAATGTATGATGGTTATTGATGTGTAACATTACAACCTACAATTCAAATATGGTTGATCGAGTTATTTGGAATTTGATTACACTACTCAACAGGAAAAACACTTCATATTGTAAAGATTCGTGTCCTTTAATTCCTATAAATAAACAGGTCCAAGTTTTGAGTCATTAAGATCAGGGGACTTTGAAATCTCACTCACTGGCCTCAATTTGTATTGAAAAACAAAAAACCCATCATTGCTCAAGTTAGAATGTTGCGATTCCACATCCATTCCCAACTGGGAATTTATTTATTACAATGCAAAGTTTAATCTACTGTAATAGTATAATTTACCTTTGCAATTGTGTCCCTCTTTTATAGATAAAGATATCTACTTATATGACAAGTTTTTTAATGTCTTATATTATTCTTCGTGTGAAGTTCCATGTTGTGCCTGGTTCTTAATGCCTTTTGATGTTCTATTAAAGGTCTTGAGAGGTAGGGGTGTAATTTTCGCCCGCGGCCCGAGGGCGGCCCGGCCCATTAAGACCTGTTTATGCCCGAGCCCAATCCTAGCCCGAGGCCTTGGGCCTGGGCTTGGGCCATCGTTTTGAAGCCCGGCTCGTGGCCCGATCCATAGGCCCACTCAAGGCCCGCCTAAAAGCCCAGCCTGAGGCCCGGCTCGGTCGGCCCATCTGAGGCTCAGTGTTATTTTTAATGAAAAATAATAAAATTTTGGTGGAAAAACTAAAAAAAAATTATTTAGGCCCTCCCAAGGCCCGAGCCCAGGCCCAAGCCAAGGGGCCCGGCTCACTAGCCCGCCCAAAGCCCGAATATCCCTGGGCCTGGGCCTAGTTTTTCTGGCTCGGCCCGGCCCGATTTTTTGGCGAGAGCCCGCACGGCCCGACATGGGCCGGGCCGGGCCAAAATGACACCCCCATTGAGCGGTAGAAAGCTGCATAGGATGACAGCTAGCTATCAACCGTAACTCTTATTTCAATAATCATGAAATTGTTTAAGGCTTATTTATTTTTTTTTTTCTTCATATTTTCTGATGAAATCAATTATGCGAAATTTTCAAGTGATCAAAAATTGATTGAACATATACCTAATAACAATATTAATAGAAAAATGTTCCTCTCTCTTAACCCTTCTTAGAATATATTATATTTAGAATAATTGATAGGGGTCTAAATATACTTTTATAAATAGAGAGATGACCAGTTTCTTAATATAACTATAACTCTACTTACCCATCAAAGTAGAAGACTTAAAAATTATTTTATCTATTCATCAATCAAATAACAACTTGTAATTCAAGATACAAAATTATAATTTTATTAAATTTATAATTCATATTGTTATATCATATGAGTCACTATAATAACTAAATAATTAAATTTAATCTTACATCACATTCATTCCCAACGGGGAATAGATTGATCATAATGCTCAAAGAGAGAGATATCTTAAGTTTAATTTACCTTTGCAATTTATAATTCATATTGTTATTTTTATTTTTTAGAGACGTTTTTACAAAAAGTGTCACTAATTATTAGTTTTTAGCAACAATTTAAAAATTGTCACTTAGAGCATCTTCAACGGTTCATCAGGTTTTTCTTCAAATCTGAATAAAAAAAAGACAATTTCCTCTGTTTGATATCACCTGCTTCCACGGAAGAATTTGGCTTTTCATCAAATGGTCGGTCGACCGGGCGGACGACCAGCCGATCGACCAGTCAATGCAAAAAAATGAAAAACTTGATTCTGAAACAATTGGGGCTATTGTGTTGTGTTGGGGTTGTTCTGAAACAATTCAAAAAACCTAACTCACTCGATTTCTCTCTTTATAATCCCTTTACAGACAAACCATTTTTATTATACTAATATCAACTCCTTCATTCTCTCTCTTCACTACATCAAACTTGAGTGAAAATTTATAGACGTAGGAACAAAGATTCAGTTTTTGTTTATCGATTTCGGATTTAATGAAATTTCTGCTTTCGGGTTTTTTATTATGCATCATTACGGAGACATATATGTGCTTGTTTAGAGCCCTATGTTTTTTTTTTTTTTTACTGAGAAAATAAAGAGGTGGTCGACCGGGGGGTCGACCTCCTAGTGTAAAATTGTTAAAAAATTTTGGATTGAGGTGGTCATCCGGGAGGACGTCCAGCCGGTCATCTGGTGGGTCCACACTCAACGACTACGCACAGTAATTTGCTGAAAGGTGCAACACATCTTCAATTTGGTGAAAATTTGGTACTGTTCTCAATTTGATATCAGTTTGATAAAATCGTTAGAATCAAAAAAGGTGTACTTTCTCGCCAAATTTAAATTTGATAATACATTTACTTAACCGTTGGATATGGTCATATATGAGGAGTTTTTTAAAGCCTTATGTTGTGCTATTCTTTGCGTGAACTCTGCGTCGTGCCTGGTTCTTAATGCCTATGTGATGTTCTATTAAAGGACTTAGAGAGGTAGAAAGCT
Source organism: Camellia sinensis (assembly GCF_055761805.1). Classification (NCBI taxonomy): domain Eukaryota; kingdom Viridiplantae; phylum Streptophyta; class Magnoliopsida; order Ericales; family Theaceae; genus Camellia; species Camellia sinensis. The sequence continues at coordinate 179,556,229 of NC_138963.1, read as the reverse complement.
GCATAGGATGACAGCTAGCTATCAGCCTAACTCTCATTTCAATAATCATAAATTGTTCAAGGCTTATTTTTTTAGTTTTTTTTTTCCTTCATATTTTCTGATGGGCTCACCGTCTACACTAGTGGGCACCTCAACTCAAGGTACAAGTTCTGGATGAAATAAAGGGTTAATTTCCACATGTCCATATAATGTGCCCCATTAAATCTCATAAATATTTGTATAAATCAAAATAAAATAAAATCTTAATCTTAATAACTAGACATAAAGATTTTTTGTGACAATTATCTATTGCTAAAAATAGACAATTAATAACTATTGTCTAAATATGTTCCTAAAAAATGACAATTAATGATTTTTTTGTGATGAACTTTTTAAACTGTTGCTAAAAATTAATAATTAGTGACACTTTTTATGAAAACGTCTCTAAAAAATAAAAATAAAAATGAAAATGTGTGATGACAATTAAAGTGCACATGATTTGTTCATGCACTAAAAAGTAAAGAATACTTATTGCTATGCCCATCTTCCTAGTAAGACTCTTAAGTCAGTTACACATAAATAAAAGCTAGTCAGGATGGGCTAACCTAACCTGAACTAGGTCATGTGCTTCCAAACCCAATGATGATCCTTAATCACAATTATAAACCTAAAGTCTTTTACAATTAGTAATTTTCTTTTTCCTCTTAAATGCTTTTACATTTTGATTTTTAACCCCATTGGTCACAAGTTCAAACCACGAAAATAGTCCTTCGAATGGAAAGACAAAAATTATGCATACCTGACTGTCCCAAATCACTCAATAACAAGAGCCACATTAATTGAAAATGCCCGAATGAAGGTGAACTCAATTACACTATACTAGCTGATCACATTGCCAATGGTTTGTTATAAAACTGTTGACTACATATTTTGTACAAGCCAATTACAATTCGAGTCTTCGATCCTGATCGTACACGTGGCAATTGGTATTGGTTATTACGAGATCTGAGTAGCGGTGGATCAACAAAGAGATGCAAGGTGATGTGGCTTCAACAGTTATTTACATTTCAAATTCAAATTTAGGAGGGAAGCCTAACTGCAAGTAATGGCGTAATGGAGCTAATCTTAAGGCAACATGATCAGTGATCATGGAAGAGCAGCTCAACGGTTAGAAATGTAGTTTGATAGTCATCCTTGAGCAGTATAAATAGCAGAAAAGGTGCCAGAAAAAGCCCCCAGACTCAGATCCAAAAAACTAATCTTATTATACTTATTTCAGTTTTACATTTCCAGTCTTACATTTTCTGTACTTTAAATTCCTGCACTGCACTTCGTTCATAGGAGTAGTTTCAAGTAGATTGTTGCTGTAAACCTCTACGAGGCTGAGTTTGAATCATTGTAAGTTTTTTCATGTTAATGAAATACTTCAACTGTTTTTCATTTAATTGTTATTTTGCTTAATTCTCCTAAATCAAGCCACCAGTAAAAGTCCTCTTCATTGAGGTTGAAAGAACTAAAACGCAATCGTCTGATAATTGATTGGCAATTAATTTTCTGTAAAGACTGATTGATCTTTGCTGGCATGCTCGCAATTACAATAATAACCTTTGAGAGCCAACAAGCCAACATATATTTTTGGCACGCCCAGTGGGACTAATTGAAATGGCTAGACGTAGGAGACAAGGAGAAAATGAATGCTTGGAAGAAGGCATGGAAGGAGAGGTAGAGATACCTAATCTAGAGGATAATGTGATAACACATCTTGTGAAAACTCTCATTTTATCAGAACCTATGGTCGAACAGACCAGCACTTCAGAACAAGTACCACATGTTCGTAATATTGGACGAGACTAAGAAATTGGACCATCCACTGTTCCATCTACTCAGCCAACAAATCCATGGGGTGGCCTAGTAGATGCTATGGGACAGCAATCAATAAACACGATGGAAAGGTGGGCAACATCCTTTTTTGATCGAATGAATAATCACCAAACAACAAACGCAAGACACATAAAGGAAGTTTTAAATGTCCCTCAGTAAAGATTGGCTAGAGATAAACAGCCTATGCAAGTTAATGGACATTCTAATGGTCAAACTAGTAATCAGAACTATGAAAGACCATCACCTCAATCTTGGTACGAGCCTATTCCGAGGCCTATAGTAGGTCAAAATGCCTCAATACTTAACAGTGAAGTCATGCAATTTGGTGGATCTGGTCCAGTACAAGAAAATGGCATAAGAATGGTTCTAAATCCCATGTTCGAAGCCATACCTGGCACAAGGGGTTTCACTAATCCCTTATTCGAATTTATACCCGGGGAGTTGGAAGGTTTTCCTACAAATGGAAGAGACACAACACCAGTTCCAGCACCTTTCGCAGGTCTTTTCACAGGACAGGCTCAAAGGGGTTACCCACACCCCCAACAGCAACCTACATCGCAAGGACAACCAGTCCCAAATATACCACCTTATGGACCAAGAGGGCCACAGGCACAAGTTTGCCCACCAAATCCTGTGTTTGTCCCTCCAGTAGTGGTTCAGCAGGCACAAAATATGCTCCATAGGGACCAAATTACTGACATTGTTAGAGAGATATGTGAACCAATGGCTCGGGGGGTCCAGACTCCAATGTGTTGGAAATAGTAGAAAAATTCTGGGTAAAACCAGAATTTTTTCTCAAGTTTGGTCTATTTTTTAGGTGGGCCCCGAGTGTCGATTTACTCGGGTCAAAGTGGTAACGCGTTCTATGTCGAGTTGTGATTCACATGGTATATTTGGTTGCTCAAAACCATTACCGAGTGAATGGGAAATTGAAGCCAAAGTGTGCTCCATGGAAATGGAGTTTTGATGGAAATTCCTTAAGGTTGTAAATTGACTTGTCCCACATTGATTTGGTGGGAAGTTTTGAAAGGATTTATAAGGCTTGGGTTAGATACTTGGGGTGTGCCCCAAGGGGTACCCAAGTGTTTTAGAGGGAGAAGTTATGGGCAAAATGGGCTAGACCCATTGGACCCAAAAATCACCATACACGCGCGTCGCTGCCGCCGGTCGGGCGGGCTGGGCTGGGCCTGGGCTTGGGCGCGGGTGTGTGGTTGGGTTGGGCTTCTAATCTTTTTGGGCCAAAAACATTTGAATTTAATTTTATTTTTATTAAAATAAAATCCAGAATTCAAATTAAACTGGTTTGGATTTTCTGTTCATCCAAACAGGGCCCTTCCCGTTTTCAAACAGAATTAAACTGGTTTGGATTTACTGTTCATCCAAACAGAGCCCTTCCCATTTTTATCTGTTTGATTTATTAACCCAACAGATTCAAATCTGTTTAAATTTGAAACTAACAGGTTTCATACCTGTTCAATTCAAAACCAAGAGCCACATTTATATCTATAAATAGACTAGCCTCCCATTTGGATTTCACTCCAATTTTCGTACTCCATCCTCTGCTTTAAATCTCTGCATTTTGCTGCATTTTATTTCTGAAAGAAAGAGTGTAAACACTTTGTGTGTTCGACGAACGATTAAATTGTAGTGCTGCTTTTATTCGTTGATAAGATCATTTTATCCTGAGAGATAGACGTCCAAATTCTGAAAGCACCGTGGAGAGGACGAATCTGTCTTAAGGACACAGTGTTAAACACTGGACTTGATCAGAAAAGTTATTCAAATAAATTAACCAAGTAAGTTGTTTAATTTTATTCTGTTTTTATTTGTTTATTTAATCAGATTTTATTTTTGTTTTTGTAACAAAATAAAATCTGTGGTTTTATTTATTTATTTATTATTTCGAGTTTGATTTTTGTAATCAAACAAATTCTCTCCTTTTCTTTATTTCTTTATATTCTTGTTGTTGTTTTGTACACAACAGAATTTAACTTAATTAAATACAGTGAAGATTGTCCTACACAATGTACAAGAAACCATACCCAGAATGGGTGGACAGGGTACATGAATACCCGAGAGGTTTTAGGATACCAGATTTTGCCCTTTTTTATGGGAATGGAAACCAATCAACAGTGGAGCATGTTGCTAGGTTTGCTGCTCAATGTGGTGAATTTATTAATAATGACTATATGAAGTTAAGGTTATTTCCAAATTCCCTAACTGGGGGAGCATTTGTATGGTATATTAACCTTACACCTGGCTCTATCCAAACATGCCAACAAATGGAATAGGCATTTCACGCCCAATTCTTCCAATCGGAGCCAGAGGTTTCCATGGCAGACTTGGTAAGATTGAGTCAAAGGCCTGACGAGAAGGCTACTCAGTTTATTGCCAGATTTAAAAGGGCTCGAAATAAATATAGAGTCATCCTGCCAGAGCCAAAATTTGTGAGATTGGCTCAAAATGGCTTAGAGTTTAGGCTTCAAAAGAAGTTTGACTCGACTGAGTTCAGAGACTTAGTAGAACTCACTTATAAGGTGTCTAGATACGAAGCATTACTAGAAGAGGAACAAGATCGAAATAATGCATCGTACAAGACATATTACAAAGATCCTAATTATGAGATCGATGCAGCAGAGATTGTGGGGAAAGAACCTGTGATCTGTGAAGCATTGATTCATAAGGATACAACAATTGACCAGCAGTTTAAAAAGAAAGACCTTCACAGGAAATACTCTTTCGATTTAACTAAGGCAGATGACATTTTTGATCATTTGCTTGTGGCCAACTTCCTTAAGTTACCAATAGGGGTTAAAATTCCATCTCTTGATGAACTTAAAGGAAAAGTATATTGTAAATGGCATAATTCTTAGTCTCACTCAACTAAGAACTGCATTGTTTTTCGAGACAGGATCCAAGAACAAATTCGGAAAGGAAGTTTGAAATTCCCAGCCAAAGCTGAAAAGGCCATGGGGATCGACAGTAATCCATTTTCAGAAATTGGAGAGGTGGCAGCCAATGTCATTATGCCAGACTTTCAGAACCTGCCTTTGAAAGAATTGGAAGAAGTCAATGTGTAGATGCATGTGGCCAACCAGACAATTATCAAGAAAGACACTGGAAATCCACCAGCTATTGTACAAAGTTTCTCACACCAAAGGGAAGACTCTGATGAAGAAGCACTGGATGCGATTCCTTAGAGGCAGCTGTAATGCAAAGGATGTGTCCTAGGTGCAGACTAAGCTACAAGTGGTTAAAAGGACTTCCAATTGATGGGAAGCAATATTACAAGGATGTGCAGAGACATTCTAAACCAACCAATGCTTACAATAAAAGGTCATATCCATCTGGTGTTAGGCAGTAGCCATCGAGGGTTGAACCAACAGCTGATAGAATGCATTCCAAAGGCAAGAGATCTTTACATGAGTCTAGGCAACCTAACTATTACAGAGTGGAAAACATCCATTCTGAAAGGAGGTCAGAGAGGGGCTCAGTTTGTGGGATCAAAGCCAGAGATTAGCCCCTTAGACCAGTATTGCGCAGAACAAAAAGTGGCTACCTTCATCAAAGGCCTGAGTTAGGCCCAAAACATGAAGCCAGGGCCAAGCAGTGGCTTTTGCAGCCAGCTTCGAAGATGGCTTCGAAGGAGGAAAGAAGCAGTTCAACGGCAGGGTCAGTAGGTTCGTGGGTACCTAGGGTCCTAGATTGGTTTGTGATTCAGAATAAAGCTAGGGAAGTGTTTACCCAAAGAGATGTAATTGGAAACCAAGGCAGGACGGTCAAGCCTCCTTTGGTGGCTCCAAACAATTAGGTGTTGCTTAAGCACCCAAAAACAAAAGAACCAGATATGATCCCCGTAATTTCTAGATCACAAAGGAGAAAAATTCAGCGTAGGTACACTCAGTACCAGCGAGACCTGAAAGAGAGTGGAGAGAGTTCTTCATTGATACAGACAGAAGGAAAGAAGAATCCAAAGTCAGACCATACTCCAAAACCAACTCTACAAGGCAAAATGGGTTACAGCTGAGAACAGTTGGCCAAAGTTCACTCTGAACTAAAAGCCAGAGAGATGTCCAGTTTAGCGAGATTAGAGAAGGCATTGATGGAGAGTGACAGCGAGACGGAGAAAGAAGTTGGCTTGGGCCAAAAGAAAGAAATGGTTGAGGAAAAAATGTTCAAAGCCTTCATGGCTGAACAAACATTTCTGGTTGAAAAACCAGTCGTGACAGACCATTCGAAGGATAAAGTGCCAGAAAGCAGTATGGAGGATGCTTCTGGAGTAACTGAACAAGGTGGCCAAAAGGAGAAACAGACATAGCCAGCCATCCAATTTAGCTCAGTTTCAGTGAACATGGTACACATACTACCGCATGAATTCCAAGCTGGAGATGAGAATCAAGAAAGGTAAGAAATTGACCCAATTCCAGTCTCTAACGAAGACTCATAAGTGAGTATAGTGCAAGATAATTCCGGAATGCTTACCCCAATGGAAACTGAATATGAGAGTGAAGAAGTGGTGAGTATTAACCTCTCATATCCTTTTGAGTATCCCTCGAATTCTGTGACACAGCATGTCAAGCCTTTGTATATCAAGGCCTTCTTCGATGAGATACAATTGAACCGAGTCTTGGTGGATAATGGGGCAGTAGTGAACTTACTACCGAAATCTTCCTTGAAGAAATTAGGGAAAAGGAATCCCAGGTTAATCCCAACCAGTATAACCATTGCTGGTTTCGCTGGAGACAAACAGATGGCTTAGGGAATTCTACCCATCAACCTGAGTGTGGGAACCAGGGACTGCATGACGGCATTCTTCGTGATCGACAGTAATGTGAAGTATAATGCTTTACTTGGTAGAGATTGGATCCATACTAACAAATGCGTGCCTTCCTCTTTGCATCAGAAAATAATGATGGCCTTGGCAATGGAGAGACAGAGGAAATTGATGCAGATCCTTAACCTTTCATGGCCTGTGCAGACTTCGCAGAGGCCAAGTTGTATATTGAGGGAGTGACACCACTTAGTATACTGAGGAAATCTGATGGCTCAACCGAAGTGACGGCTGATGAGGAAGTGACACACTTGAAGCACTTAGTCCAAGAGAGTGCTAATGAAGAGGTTGTCGTTAAAGATGACAATAATGCCTGGTTGTAGGCAAAGAGATGAAGCACCAGAAGCCAAGTCTTTGGCTCTAATTAAGTTTTCAATATTGGATGTAAAATCAATAGTCCAGAAAGTGTAGGAGCAAGATAAGGAAGCCGTGATAATTGGCTGCAAGCAGAAGCAGCAACAGACCAGAGTTTTGGCCCTTGATAAATACTGTGCATTGGACATTGAAACAAAAGTCCAGGAAATACAGGAAGAAGAAGCCTTGTGGACAAACTTTGTTTATGAGGAGGAGGGTAAAGAGGTTGAATCAAAGAACCTGGGAACAGAACATAGCAAGGAGATTACTTCGAAGACAGAAGGAATCAAAAAAGGAGCTTCAGTAAGTTCTCAGATACAAGACCCCTTAGAAGAAATAAATTTAGGGGAAGGTTCTGTACAACAACCTATTTATATAAGTGCTTGGTTGAATGCTCTTGACAGGAACCAGTTGTTGGTTATTCTGAGGAGATATAAAGATTGTTTTGCATGGTCTTATAATGAACTACCATGATTGGATAGGTCATTAGTAGAACATAGGCTCTCTATGAAGCCTAACTTCAAGCCATACAAGCAAAAACCAAGAAAAATGGGTCCAGAAGTGATTCAGAAAGTTAAGGAGGAAATTCTTAGACTACTCAAGGCAGGCTTTATTAGGACAGCCAGGTATGTTGAATGGCTATCTAATATTGTGCATGTAGTTAAGAAGAATGGTAAAATAAGGGTATGCATTGATTTTAGAAACTTAAATCTAGAAACTCCAAAAGATGAGTATCCTATGCCTATAGTAGATTTGCTGGTAGACAGCTCAGCAGGGAATCAAATTTTATCAATGATGGATGGGCACTCTAGTTATAACCAAATCTGCATTGCAGAGGAGGATGTTCACAAAACAGCATTCAGATGTCTTGGAAATATTGGCACGTTTGAATGGGTTAAAATGCCATTTGGTCTGAAGAATACGGGGGCTACATATCAGAGGGCTATGAACACTATCTTTCACGACCTCATTAGAGGGTATTTAGAGTGTTATATTGATGATATTGTAGTTAAATCTCAATCCATGGAGGAGCATCTGTTTCACTGTTTCACTTAGAAGCAGCTTTCAAAAGAATGAGAAAGTTAAAGTTGAAACTCAATCCTCTTAAGTGTGCTTTTGGCGTATCACCTGGAAATTTCTTGGGCTATGTAGTACACAAGAAAGGAATACAGATTGACCAGAATAAAGCCAAAGCCATCATTGAAGCCAGACCCCCGTCAAGTAAGAGGGAATTACAAAAGTTCCTTGGATAGGTTAATTTTCTTCGAAGATTCATTTCTAACACTACAGGAAAAACTAAAGTATTTTCTTCCTTGTTAAGGTTAAGAGATGAAGAGGAATTTGTATGGACAGCAGAGCATCAAATTGCTTTCAAAGAAATCAAAGCCCACTTGGCCAACCCTCCAGTGCTAATGCCACCAAAGGGTGATAAACTCTTGAAGTTGTACATAGCTGCAGCAGAAGATTCATTAGGAGTTTTCTTAGCCCAAGACAATGAAGAAGGCAAGGAGCAAGCTGTTTATTACCTTAGTAGGTTTTTAAATTCTTGTGAATGTAAATATTCAGCTATAGAAAAGTTGTGCCTTGCATTGTATTTTGCTGCAATGAAATTAAGATATTATCTTTTGCCTACAACTGTCTTGGTAATTGCAACCACAGATTTGGTTAAGTATATGTTATCTAGACCTATGTTGAGGGGAAGAATTGACAAATGGGTATTAGCCTTATCAGAATTTCATTTAGAATATGTTCCCCAAAAGGCAGTGAAAGGACAAGTTTTAGCCAATTTTTTGGCAGACCATCCATCTCAAACAGAGAGCCAAGAGGTAATGGAACTTGGTATGGCTAGTGTTGAGCCATGGAAAATGTGGTTTAATGGATCGAAAGCCAATGGCCTAACCGGAATTGGTATAGTGATTAAGTCACCACAAGGAATAGAAACCACACATGGTTTCAGAGTTGATGAAATTACTTGTTCTAATAATCAAGCTGAATATGAAGCCTTAATAGTGAGATTGGAAATTCTTATTGGACTACAAGTTCATGCAGTTAACATATTTGGGGATTCTCAATTGGTGGTTAACCAAGTAAAAGGGATTTTCAAATGTCAAAGTATAAGCATGTTGCCATACTATGTTGTTGCATTACATCTACTTTCTCAATTTCAAATAGCAAATGTAACTCATGTCCCAAGATTCTTGAATAATAGAGCTAATGATGTGGCTCAAAAAGCCTCGAATTTCAAGAAGAGAGATAATACTCAAAGAGACATAAGCCAAACAACATACCAGAAATCTATACCACCCTTAAATAAAAGGAATGTGGTCCTGCAAGTCAATCATAATGACTTACAGGAACAAGATTGGAGGCATCCAATAATGCAATACTTGGCTGGCCCATCCTCAAAGGCCAGTAGAAAAATTAAATTGCAATCTATGCAATACATCATATATAGCAATGCTCTCTACAAAAGGGGGGGGGGATGGTTTATTGCTGGAATGTTTAAGCCCAAAAGAAGCATTAAGAGCTATGGCTGAGGTTCATGAAGGCTTCTGTGGTGCTCATCAGCCTGGTGTGAAAATGAGATGGTTGCTTCGAAGGCATTTCTACTATTGGCCAACTATCCTTAAAGACTGCATAGAATATGCAAAGGGTTTCCAGGCATGTCAAAAGCATGGCATAATAAGGCATGTGCCCATAACTGACCTGGATGCAGTAGTAAAACCTTGGCCATTCAGAGGATGGGCCATGGATATGATGGGGAAAATACACCCACCCTCTTCGAAGCATCATTGTTTTATTTTAATGGCTATTGATTACTTCACCAAGTGGGTCGAAGCTAAGCCATACAAGGCTGTAGACCAGACTGAGATCATTGGATTCATCAAGGATTTAATCCATAGGTTTGGCATCCCACAAACTATAACTGTTGATAATGGGACTGTATTCGATGGGAAAATGATGAAGTCTTTTGTGGCAGAGTTTGGAATTAGCCTTGTTAATTCCACCCCCTATTATGCACAAGCCAACGGCCAAGCTGAATAATCCAGTAAGTCTTTGAAAAAAGGAATACAAAAGGTTGTAGAGGATAATCATAGGGATTGGCATAACTTATTGTTGGATGTATTGTGGGCTTATAGAACTTCCCCAAGGTCAAGCACAGGAGTTACTCCTTATGCCTTGGCGTATAGGCATGATGTTGTGTTGCCTGTGGAAATTAATGTTAAGTCTTTGAGGGTAAGATGCCAAGACCAGCTAGATCCTGAGCAATACCATCAGAGTATGTGCTTGGAATTAGAAGGAATAGATGAAGCCAGAATTCTGGCATTAAATAACATTCTCTTTCAAAAGAAGAAAGCAGCCAAAAGTTACAATAAGAAAGTCAAACACATTGGCTTCGATGAAGGTGATTTGGTATGAAAAACAATACTCCCAATAGGAATTAAAAGACATAAGTTTGGTAAATGGTCACCTAACTGGGAAGGACCATATCAAATTCATAGAGTCCTGCCTTTCGGAGCATACCATTTGAGAAATTTGAATGGATACATACATCCCAAAAAGATTAATGGCAAATATTTGAAGCCTTATTTTGCAACTATTTGGAAAACACGAGGAATAGAATAAATGTCAAGCAAGAGCACACAAAAGTACTCAAATGATAAATCAGAATTTGTTTTTTCATAAAGAGTTAAATACATAGTGCCATAAATTGGCCCATAAATCATTACAATGCCTTAATTGTTCTTTTACAACAGACTTCCTATTTTTAAAAGAAGAAAACAACTGGATGGCCATGGCCATTTCTTGCTTTCAATCGGCCAGTCCTTGGTTGGTGATCTGCAGTTTAGTGTCGGTTCAGGTTAAGGCCTGGTTCATTGCAGATAGCTCCTCCTCAAGTTGAGTTTTCCTCTCCAGTAGTTGAGTTCGGAAATAGGAGACAGAGGAATGTTGTTCCTTTAGTCCTGAGACTTCAGCATGTACCATAGAAACAAAGCTCTGGTCTCTTACTAATTTCTCCTCTGCAGCCTTGGCAGTATAACAAATGTGGATGTAGAAGTCAATAGTAGCTGCTGCCTGAGATAGATGACTTGAGGCAGTTATACTGGATTGCTCAACAACTTTGCAGCATTGGAGGAAGCCATTTCTTATTGTAGGCCTTTGTAAAGCCTTGAAAGGAATCCTTGAAAAAGATGTCAATAACTCCAGACAGTTGTCTAAGTCCACCAGAGGTACAGAAGGCTTACTACTGGAAGAAGAGGAGCTCTCAAGAATTTCCAACAAAAAATCAGCCAAAACTAATGGCTCAGCCTCATCATTAGCTATCGGAGAGGTAGAGGGCATGTCGAAGAGACTGACTAGTCTTGCTTCGAAGATATCTACCTCATCCATGGACATGAGGGGTGCAGAAAGAGCAGTGGTGAAAGGCACAAAGGACTGCATAGGGATAGGAGAAATGGGTGGAACATCTTCAGCAGTCTCTATGGTCCTAGCCACCAATAGGTCAAGGTGAAAAGGGCTGAAAGTAGGTAAAGGTAATAAACCATGGGTTGGAGAGCTGCCAGCACCCTCGATAGGGAAATCAGCTGCCATCAAAGATGGAGCAGCAGTTGGAATTTCCTTAGGAGGAAGGAGAAGAGCAAGGCTCGAAAGAGAACTGAATTGAGGTAGATCCAAAAATAAGTAAGGAAGATACGGATTTAATCCAAAGGAAAGAGATGCAGGAATGCTTGGCCTCAAGGAGGGTACATTGAATGAAGGCCTAGGAAGTGGGAGTATTATCTGAATAGTCCTCACATTTTGGATCTGATCAACTTCAACTGAAAGGGAGGGAGTCCTTATTAGAAGAATAGGCTCAGTAGTTGTTACTGCAAAAGAAGAGATGTAAAGTAATGTCAAGTTTCAATATCAAAAATTTGACAAGGGAGAAACAATAGAAGCATGAAAGAAATTACTTGTTTCAGAAGTGATAGCAGCAATGGGAGAACTTCGAAGGGAATAGTGCTCAGCAATATGTTGCCTTCTTTCAGTATCCCTTTGGATCGCATCAGCAGCAGCTGCTTCATCTCTTAAGAATTGCTGTTGCTGTCTCTTCTCAATTCTCTCAAAGACAATTATGCCCTTAGAATGCTCTTGTTCTACTGCCTTAGCAGCTGCTTCATGAACAGGGTCTTCGACCAACTCAGAAGGAGAGACAGTCATCTTCTTTCTCTTTTTTCTTTGTACTGATGTCTCATGAGTGGGATCTTCAATCGAAAGAGAGACAATCATCTGTTCCCTCTTTCTCCTCTGTAATGGCACTTCCTGTTCTTTCTCAACCTCTTCTTCTTCAACCTGGGATTCGGATTCCTCAGGGATGAGTATCAACTTCCTTTTCTTTTTTTGTTTGTCCTTGAGAGTAGCTAGGAGTTCAACCTTCTTAAAAGATTCTTCTTGTGGAGACCTTGCACCAAGAGGTATGAATGTAAAGAAAACAAACAAAAGAGTCTAAGGGGAATCCTGAAAATGCTTACCCCTCTTTGAAGCAGCTCTAGTAACTTTAGCAGGAGAGGATGAGGCTACATGAGCAGTTTTGGCAGTTGTGGAAAGAGAAGAGATGTTCTCAACTATTGTTGATTTAGCCTTCGACGACACTCCTAACCCTATCAGTAAGTCATGAGGGTGTACGGATAGGCGCACTTCCATATTGGCTGTCCACTAGCTTTGAAATCTTTTCAGAGCCAGGCCAGAAGGGAGAAAGAGGATAAATTTGAACTCGCTCATTTCTTTTAACAGTTTGAATGTTGCTTCTTCCAGTTTTGATTTGGGTATTCTCAGGTCTCTGATTGCAAGATGGACATTCGAGAGACTGCATAGTGGAATGGGAATCCCCTGAGTTAACCCAAATTGCCTGGCAAATTGAGAAGGACAGTACACCTCAGCTATACACTTATAAGCTTGAGGGTTTAAAGTACCAATGAACAGTTCTCTTGGCAGCAAAATAGAAGCCCACATACCTTTATGGGGTGGGGAAGAGCACTCTTTATCAGCTAAGAATATTTGTAGCCAAACAGGTCATTTGTTGGCATCAAAGGGGCAGAAGAAGGTAACAGGTGGAGAAATAAGAAGTTGGTGAAAAAAGTTGAAGTAGTAAGCAAAGGAGGCATAATAAAGAACAACTCTGGCATATTTTTCCCCATAAGTGCTAGGGTCCTGAACAAGGAATCTTAAGCATTTAGGATGCAAATTGATGAAGTATGCAAAGAGCCAGAGTTGGAGCACCCAAAGGGGACTCACTTGGTTCACATCAAGAGGTTTCTCGCAAAATTGGGAACAAGCTCTATAAACATGGCCTAAGAGATAAGGTGCCAGGGCTATGCGTTTTTTCAAAACAAGTGCCTTCGCAAGTGGAGCGAACTCAGGCATAATCCTCTGAAATGATGTACAAAAGAGAAATTTGCACAACCAATACAAAATGAAGGAAAAAAGTTCTCTATCTCTTACGGGACCTACCATTTTATTTTCGGCCTTTACAAAATCACTGTAAGAGGAGTTTAAGGGTGGAAGGGAGAACTTGACAAGAAGGTCTGGGTAGCCAGGAGTGAAGGGAGAGCCAATGGGTGAAAGCCCTAAAAGATGGCAAATATCAAGAATGGTGGGGGCCATCATGCCACACCGAAATTGGAAAAAATTGAAAGCCATGTTCCAAAAACAAAAAGCAGCGGGAATCAAGAAAGGTCTTCAGGAATAATAAACCTGGAAAGACGGAGGGCATCGAGAATACAGAGCTCTTGCAAGTCGTCTTCTTGCGTGGGTACAACTCTGTCATACCATTCTTTCCATTCAGCTCTCAATGTCGACCAGCAGCGATGAGGTTGGGTCACCCTCCAATTTCCCCAGTCGAGCCCTCCTTCATAGAGAAGAAAATGGTCCTCCAGACGAGGGTATAAAGCTGGAAGTTGAGCAGGAGCCTCTCGAAAGATGGGACCCAAGACGTATTCTTGTTTGTTGTTGTGACGAGGAACGAAGAAACAGGCGTCTATGGCGCTTGACTCATCAGATGTTAACTTGATGATCTGTTCATCAATACATCTTTTCAAAGTCATGGTTGGGCTTATACGATCACCAGCAAGCACTTTCAAAGAAAAAGAGTCCATTGGTAGCAAGCAGCAAGGAAGAGGTAAGGAAGAGGGGGTTAACAGAGAAAAAGGGTTTGTGTTTTGAGCGAGCGAGTGATTTCAGAGTACGAAATAAAAAGGGTTTTAAAAGAAAAACCTTCGTGTCTGGAAGATATGTTGCGTAATTCGTTAAGTACTAAAAGTACAAACACGAAGAGCTTCCTTCAATATTAATACTTTTGGAGGGAAAAACACATCCCAGATGTTGAAGCTAACTTCGAAATATAGTATTTGGCTTCGAAACCAAATTTTGGCGCCAAAAGTCAAATAATAAACGGCTTCGAAGCTAAAAAGCCAACTTCGAAGTACATTTCATACTTATGGATGAAAGAATGCTCACATATTAGTTTACTTCGAAGAAATTAAAGACCTGTCTTAGGTTTCTCAAGGAAAGTAATGTTCTTCGAAGCAAGACTTGAGATCCCTTAAGGATGGGAATTGTTGTTCGAAACATCAAAACCAATAATTGGTTTATATTTAAGAAAGATTCTCTTTCTAGACTAAAACAGTGCAGCCCTAAAAAGGAGCTTTCATATTTTTGAAAGTATGGACTTTTATTCTAGGAAAAAATGGTCAGTTTAAAACTGATTGATCATACTGACCATGACCATATGTTGGTTATGATCGAAATAAACTTTAAGGGGTAGGACTGTCGAATTCGAAGCACTGATTCTAAATAAAAATAAGCAAAAATTGTCAACTATTATTCTATAAATTGGAAAAGTTCATGTTGGTTTTAGTGTTTCATTTTAAACAATTGAGTCCAGATTCAAAGGATAGGGTTGTTCAGTTCGAAGGCCTGAATTTGCTTTTAAAGACAAATTGAGACAAGATCAAACAATGCCAAATAAAGAAAAAAAGTCTTGGTGGTATTAAAACAAGAGCAATTACATCGAATGGCCCTATTTGGGTACAAACTCAAGCTCATAAAAATAGGGAATGGAATAAATAACAAGATCATGAAATTTAGTCCAACTATGATCAATGAATTTCTGTTCTTTCTTTATTCTATCATCTATTTCTTCTAACATTGGCTGCATGAGTTGATGTGCTCTCACTTCGTAAAAGAGCTCTTCAGCCTTTATTTTGAATGTTGTTTCTCTTAACCTTTATTCAATTCATCTACATCCAAGTCATCCCAGTACGCAGAATCTTTATTCTTGAAATCATTAAATTCTTCAATAAAGTTCTCTGCTTCGTACTGGGCATGAACTCGAAGGGACGAGAGTTGGTCTAAAGATTGTGTGGTAGCCATGGAGGTCCGATGCTAGTGGAGAAGCAATGGAAGTTGGTCCAAAAACATGTGAAGCTCTGCTTGGGCGAGGGAATTGAGGACATGACCCCGAGTCAGAATATCACAAGCCCATCGAAGGTTCTTGAGAGGGATTTCGTCCTCAAGAACACTGAAGGGCAAGTGAGAGAAAGCCGCGAGCAAAAGTTAAGCTTGCTTCTATTCAGCTGGAGTAGGGGAAGGTGGAGGCTTGTAAGGTGGAAAGATCTTATATGCGGAAAGAGCAAGCCTCAATCTCTCTGTCCAGCAAGGATTTGGCGGAGGGGAAGGTGTAGATGCTTCTATTTCAGGAGATAGAACAAAGGCAGAAGGAACAAGGGCATTAATATAATCGAGCCAGTTAGAAGAACAAATCTTCGCCTTCTGGGCTAAGAATGATGGATTGTACCCTTGTGCCTCTTCTAGGCGTCGGGCGGCGTGCACTATCTTTGTAGGTATGGAGGATGTATACCATGCCACAAGTAGATTCTCCTCTAAATTACGTCGATGGTCAATGGGCACGTAGGGATAGACCACCGAGTTTCGCGCATAAGAAGGGAATTCTAAAGGGTCAGTAAATTCGACAAAGTGATGGTTGATTCGTTCCCTCAAATCACAAGCCTCAGGTTTTGACCAGCTTGTCCAGTCAGAAGCTCCAGAAAAGGAAGAAGTCGCAGCCTTGTCCCATGCAGAGGGTTGTGAAGAAGAACTTCCCACGTCTATATTTGCAACTTTCTGAATCAAAGGATTGAGAGCAGTTTGTTCGTAGTCCAAGGGTGAGTCAGAAGAAGAACTTCCCATGTCCATATTTGTGAGTTTCTGAATCGAAGGATTAAGGGCAATATTTCGAAGTCCAAGGGTTGATAATTTGCAAAGGCATCAATGACCTGAATATAGAAAGGTGGGTAAAGGTGGCTAATTAATGCATGGAGGTTCTTTTCAGGAAGAACAGCATCATCATATGACTCTTCGTGTGCTCGATCAATGGAGAGAAAAATTGATTCGGCCATAAAAAATGTATCAGTCTGTTCGAATACTAAGGTGGTGGGGGTGTTCAAAAGATTGAAGGAGAGTTTAATGCAGATAATGAATGACAGTTGCATTTCTGGGATAATGCAAAACCCATGCACGTTCTAAGACGTGGGAAAGAGACCTTGATCCACTAATATCACCAAGTATTGGGTATATTAGTGCGGGGGGTAATGTTGGCTACATATTTTGTACAAGCCAATTACAATTCGACGCGTGGCAAAATAAGGATAATATAAGAAGACTATTCAAGTCTTCGATCCTGATCGTACACGTGGCAATTAGTATTGGTTATTACGAGATCTGAGTAGCAGTGGATCAATAAAGAGATGCAAGGTGATGTGGCTTCAACAGTTACTCACATTTCAAATTCAAATTTAGGAAGGAAGCCTAACTGCAAGTAATGGCGTAATGGAGCTAATCTTGAGGCAACATGATCAACGATCATGGATGAGCAATTCGACGGATAGAAATGCAGTTCGATGGTTATCCTTGAGCAATATAAATAGCAGAAAAGGCTCCAGAAAAAGCTCCCAGATTCAGATCCAAAAAATCAGTCTTATTATACTTATTTCAGTTTTACATTTCCAGCCTTACATTTTCTGTACTTTAAATTTCTGCACTGCACTTCGTTCATAGAAGTAGTTTCAAGTAGATTGTTGCTGTAAACCTCTACGAGGCTGAGTTTGAATTATTGTAAGTTTTTTCATGTTAATAAAATACTTCAATTGTTCTTCATTTAATTGTTATTTTGCTTAATTCTCCTAAATCAAGCCACCAATAAAAGTCCTCTTCATTGAGTCTGAAAGAACTAAAACGCAATTGTCTGATAATTGGTTGGTAATTAATTTTCTGTAAGGACTGATTGATCCTTATTGGCACGCTCGCAATTACAATAATAACTTTCGAAAGCCAAAAAGCCAACAAAAACTCTTTGCATTGCAGTTGGGTGATCACTTTTCTTGTATCCCCAATGTTCTCTCTTTGCTACCAAGCCAATGGTTATGACCTAAATCTGGAAAACAACCCGTCATTCCGACAATCAATATGTCTGCTCCCTCACACAAACTCATTCATCTCTGGACCACATTGCCACCAATTATGGCCACTGTGAAGCTCAACCTAACCTACACCAACACAACACACTCAAGAAAAAAATTAAAATAAAATTCTTTATTTCAAAGAAAAATGTACTTTGCTCGATAGTATAGGTGGGGACCAATTTCCTAAGCCATGGTATAGTTGAAATAATGGAAGCAAGGTATATAATATTAGGCATGATCTTATAAGTGTTCCAAACTTCCACATCATTGGCTAGTGTTATAAGCTTTTGAATCCGAAGTTTTATATTAGCTATATATGCTCTAAGATCTTCTATTATTTGGGTATGGTTTGTTGGAAGCAACGGTATTCAACCAAAAAATTCTTGAGCTTTGCCTCGAAAACAAACTTTACAGGAGATCCACATACAATGTGTTGCATTATTTTCAGACCCCCATATTAATTAATCACTTTTGTGAAAGCTGTTAGCCCCATAGTTATTATTGATTTGTGTAAATGCTGCTAGTGTGATTTTGTGAGGTTAAGCTTCTTCTTCTTCTTTTTTTTTTTCAAAAAAGATTGAACCCTAACAAAAGTACCTTGAACAGTATCCCAACACTACTATAAAAGTAGTTAAAGATCACACTTTGAGAAAAAAAAAGATCTCACTTTTATTGGAAGTGTGATAAAAAAAATTAGATTGATATTTTTATCACACTTAATTTGATTGAGTGTGATAATATTTATTTTTTATGTCACTTTTCAATTAAGTGTGATTATATATATATTTTTTAATCACACCTTCTAATTAAAGTGTGATTATATATACACTACTACTTTTTAATCACACTTTTTAAATAAGTGTGATTATAAATATATTTTTTAATCACACATTCTAATTAAAGTGTGATTATATATATTTTTTTTAATCACACTTTAATTAGAAAGTGTGATTATATATACACTACTACTTTTTAATCACACTTTTTAAATAAGTGTGATTATAAATATATTTTTTAATCACACATTCTAATTAAAGTGTGATTATATATATATTTTTTTAATCACACTTTAATTAGAAAGTGTGATTATATATACACTACTACTTTTTAATCACACTTTTTAAATAAGTGTGATTATATATACATTACTACTTTTTAATCACACTTTTTAATTGAGTGTGATTATATATATATATATATATTTTTTAATCACACATTCTAATTAAAGTGTGATTATATATACATTACTACTTTTTAATCACACTTTTTAATTGAGTGTGATTATATATATATATATATATATTTTAATCACACCTTCTAATTAAAGTGTGATTATATATACATTACTACTTTTTAATCACACTATTTAAATGAGTGTGATTATATATATATTTTTAATCACACCTTCTAATTAAAGTGTGATTACATATACATTACTACTTTTTAATCACACTCCCTAAATAGGTGTGATTGTATAAAATATTCCAATTTGATTTTTATATAAAATATACAATTCCCAAATTTGCGCCTCTGTTCTACACCCATGAATGACAGAGAACGACTCTTTCCATCCCCAACAAGGTTGAATTTCACAAACACACAGGTCTCTTCTCCTCACCACAACAAAATTGGGTTTTCACAGATTTACATTAACGACATACAGTAAATGCAAGCCGTACTATAAAAAGAGTTAAAGATCACACTTTGACAAATGAAAATATCTCACTTTTATTGAAAATGTGATAAAAAAAAATTAGATTGATATTTTAATCACACTTGATTTGATTAAGTGTGATAATATTTATTTTTTATATCACTTTTTAATTAAGTGTAATTATATATATACTTTTTAATCACACCTTCTAATCAACATGTGATTGAAGATCCATAGGAAGAATTAAAAATATCTCACTTTTATTAAAAGTGTAACTAAAAAAATTAAAATAATTTTTTAATCACACTTAATTTAATGAGTGAGATAATATTTTTTTTATCACATATTTTAAATAAGTGTGATTATATATATTTATACAAAATCTAAATCCTAGCCTAACCTAATCACCCTAACCTTATATATATTATACAAGGTCCAAACCCTAACCTAACACTCCCTCTTACTCTATCTCTCACTCTCCTCACTCCTTATCTCTTTCGCCTCCTACATCGTAGCCTCTGGTGGCGCCATCGGCAACCACCACTGCCGCCGCCTTCACGATGGCGCCGCCTCCACCTCCTCACTCACCGCCCTCTCTCTCTTCTCCTATTCTCTTCACCTATCTTCACCAGTCGTCTACTTCGTCTTCTCCACTCTTGTCGTCAGTTCAAGCTTTGTCGGTTCGTCTCCATTGCCGTCGGGTAACAAGCATCGCCGTCGGCGCACAAGAGCACCACCGTCGCAACACCGTCGATCCCTTACCCCAAGTATCTCTCTCTCTCTCTCTCGCCCCCTCTCTCTCTCTCTCTCTCTCTGTCTCCCTCTCTGTATGTCTCGCTGACTGGGGATTTTAAGGTACACAAACTCAAATCGAGCATTCCCTCTCATTCCCCTTATCGAACTCCCTTATCATTTGTTTATTTCATGAAGCTTGGTGTCGATTGGGGCTTGTTGAACCTTGTTGATTATTATAATCTGTTTTTGCTAGTGTATATGATATTATATATATATATATATATATTGGTGTGCAACTAGGTCAATTTAGATTTATCTGGGTTCGATTTGCTTTGTACCTATGAATTATCTCTTTCCTTTCCTCTGCACTTTGAAATTAGCTTCCTTCATGAATGAGCTTTCTGTAGCTAATGGTCTTGATGATAACCTCTGGTTTTCTTGGTTTAATTTGATCTTCTGAACAACAATTAGGAAAAAAATATGAATTGACACTGAAACCTATTAGCAGTGGTATGACTTGCTAGTATAGAATTGTAAAACTAGAGTGCATAAAACAAGGCTTATTCATTATTCTTCATCAATTTTCAATGTCATAGGTTTCTCAGGCGCACATGCCTCCAATGTCATAGGTTTTTTAGTTAGAAGAGAGTTAGTTTTGACCTGTAAGAAGGACAAATTGAATAAACATGTTTTCTGCCACAAACCCAAATTTATATCCAATCAGTGATGACTTATGAAACATAGACATGAACTTGGGACATGAAACAACTAGGCAAGGACACACAGGCTGGGTGGATCCTAAAATCTACACTACATGGCAACAAGTTGGGGTGTGTATGTGTGTGCATGCTATAACAGCAGCCAAGTGTCTAAAATTATTAAAATTACTTTGAAACCATGAGGCAAGACTGCTTGTGGAGTATGCTAACTACTTGATGACACAAAATGGGTCAAATCAAACAATGGGGGTCAGACAGACTAAAATAGTAATCTGTCAATACAGTAAAAAGATTTTTTATTAACTTACCTTGTCCCAGTTCTCTTCAATTTCAATACCTCCACATTTTGAAAAGCTAATGGTACAAGTATTTAACACATCAGATGGAAGACCATTTATAATGTCGACTCTTACTTAGCTGTATAGTATGTTGGGAAAAAAAATGGAATAATGTGAAACTGTGACAGACAACAGAAACTTTGGAACATAATTTAGTGCTGGGATTGCCAATTAAAAGAGCACCATGTAAGCCAAGTAGTTGTTTAGTTTAAAATCTAACATCTGACTTGTCAGTAGAGTGGACATTTTCTATATTTAGTTGAACAATTTCCATAGTTTTTAAAAATTTCTCTGTTTCATTAAGTTCTAGATAATAAAAGATCTAACCTTTAAATCTTACTTTATTCTCTAGTCCAACCTTTGCCAAGCAACCAAACAACCCTTTCCTTTATATTCATATTTTTCAATTATGTTTTTCACCTTTTCCTTTATATTAATTAGATTACTATAGATGCCAACTATAACTTGAACACCCCTTCCAAAGAGGGTAGAAAAAAATACATTGTGAAACTTTTTGATTTTAAAAAATATTATTGATGCTTAGGTTTGATGTGTAACCTTCTGTATTATTTTAAGTTCCCTTTCCAAATACATGCTGAAAAGAAATTGTTTTTTTTAAATGGTTTTCTTGAATCTCCAAATTATAATTCTTTCTACTTATCAAGCTTATTTTTTCTTTTGACCTATCCAACATCCTTTCTACTTACAATGATACTTACACTGTTATTACCATTTATGGGGAACATTTGCAATAATTAATAGAAACTATCATTCTCAAATTTATGGCTAGAGCGTTCAATTATTAATAGTATATATTTTCACTTACATGAAAATATGCAAAAATATTAATATTTGGGAATGTCTTTATATAAAATCCAATTCAACAACATTTTCAGAATTGGTCATACTAGTTCATTACTTAAATATGTAAAACATACTTACACGACAATGTCGATTGATTTAGTTATCTTCACTCCTTAGAATGTATGTAATATTATTTTGAAAATTATATATGGAACTTTTTCTATCAAGTTATTGTCAAAATTCATTCAATGGTACAAACTACTTGGGCTTTAGTCATTTAAATAGGCTTTGTCTCTCTAAAACATTTCTCAACAACAAATAATGAGATATAGAATGAGTGCTGATACTTTAATCATTTAAATATGACACATTTTTCATAGTTAAAAGTGGTTGTAACAATAATACTAAAATCAAAACTTCACTCTTTTAAAATGCTTCTTCTTCTTCTTCTTCTTCTTCTTCGTCTTTTTTTTTTTTTTTTTTTTTTTTGTGTGTAGTTTGGAATTATACGTGTTACCAATGGAATCCTATATGAAAATATCAAATACATGTATCTAGAAGGAGAGTGTATCAAAAAGTTGTACATTTTATGAAGAATATACAATCATTTCAAGCTTAACTAATGATAGTGATTCAATGCAGAGATTGACTTCTTGAAGTTCAAGCGTTGCAGCAGCAACAGTGACAATATTTGTTCCAACAAAAACAAACAGTGGACACTAAGAAAGCAATTTCTCTTCTCATCCAACATATGGAAAAGGTAAAGTTGGTGATGTGAATCATGACTTTACATTTTTAATCAAATCAATTATGTTTTAATTACCCACAATTTTTTTTTTTTCCAATTAACATATGATTGTATTTTTTGTTGCACACGGCTTTCCTTATGTATACATCTAAAACTCAGTTCTTTCCCTATATAAGACTTTTAAAAAGTTGAATACTCAGTTGATTTAAACCTTACTACATGCTATATGAACATTTCAGAATAGAGGAGAAAAGGAAGGGCCCCAAAGGCTTATATATTTACATTATCCAGACATTTTTCTTAATCTATACTCACCAAATCTGAAATCCAGTCCCAAGGTATATGCATAACATTTAGTCTGTGCTACCCTTATGGTGATCGTTTACATTTCTTTAACTCTTTGCGACGTCAGATTGAACCTTAGGATTGTGATTGGCTTATGATCATTCGCTCCATTGGATCTGTATACTTATATGAATACATATTGGTTTGATTTTCATGTTACTTGATCTTATATGAATACATATTCACTCCATTGGAGTACTTTTGAAGTTGGGCCTTTTCTTTTATTTTTTTGTACTTCACTTCCACTAATTTTTTTTCTTCTCCTTTTCATCATCAAATAGACAAAAGGTTGAATCCTTTCTACTCGTGGAAGGTAATATTTTGAGTTATGTTTTGATTATTATTATTATTTTAATCACTCTGTTTTTATTCTTGTATTTGTCTACCTAAGACATGCACTTAATGACTTCACCCATTGCTTTTGATTAGATCTGATACTTGATTTTACAAGTTTTTGGGATTTCTTCAGTTGTTTTATGCACGCAATGGATTAGGTCGATGTTGTTCCTTATAGTTACCATTATTTTGAGTTGCTACTAATCCTTTCATCTAGGATACTGGTGTGGCGTCTACTACTTTGGATAGTTTACCTGGTGGCATCATTCAGGCCAGGTTAGATTTGGAGTTAAAACCTCTATGGTCAAAAAGTAGTTCAAAGTCAAAGGTTAGGTTTTGATCTTGGTATACTTCGGAATCAATTCACAAACTTCCTTAGAATCATGTATTTTGTCTTCAAGTCACAAACTTTAATTCACAGCGAGGGTTATTATTTTTTAAATATATAAACAGTAACATTTTAAAGTGGTGTTAGTTATGTAGAAGATCACTACTTCATACTTGTTGCCATCGTGCATCTTTTCTTTACTTTTCAGGTTAATGTTTCAAGCTTTCATATCTTCCTGGCAATTCCAGTTGGTATTAAACAAAAAAGTAATGTTGATGACATTGTTCAAAAGGTATAATTGTATAACTGTTTATTAATGGTTGGTGTTTAAAATCTGTATCAGTTGTTAACTTAAGACATGTCATTTTGTTGACATTATTTGCCTAATTTTAGTGAATTCAGTTTCTTTGAGAGAATTTTACAATTATGTTAGTCCATCATGATGGGAATGTGGATGGGTGGCGGGAATTGCTTAGTCATATGATTTTGTCTATCATATATGCTCGGGCCCTAACATAGTTTTTCTATTTTACCTTTTCAGCGCTACCAATATCATCTCTCTTCCCATTCCTTTATTTCATGGTGAGTATATATTTTACCTTTTCAGCGCTAGTTTTTCAGCTATATTTCTAGCAAGTCTGTTACTCTAATTTTTTTGGATATCTTTTGTTTCAATAATCTTTAATTTCTATGTGGTTTGTTACTCAATAATATTGACAGCAGGTTTGTCCAATTTAATTACTTTATTGATGTTTATATTATTAATTCTTATAGTTTGTGCTTCAAACATTGTCTTTGAAGCATTGTGTTTGCTTAATAGGCTCACATTAGGTAGCTTGACGACTTCCTTAGGACCTTTCATATCCAAACATTGTGGTAAATGTTTGATTTTGTATTCTTACTAAAGCAATGATTGATCATTGTTATTCTGTGATTATTTCTTTGGTTGGTTGTCTAACTTGACTATACATGAGCATTTCATGATAAGGATCAGTAGAGCATTTGAAAACCGAATGATGTTAATAAATTGATTAAATTAAGAGCTTGAATTGTCCACATGGTTCAATAAAAGTGATGTGATCTAGTTAGTGCCTGTTGAAATGTAAACATTAGTTTTAGATTGAGGAAAGTGCTACACCTAAATATTTGGTTTTGTAGGCACAAGCTTTTGACTGATGCAATGTATGTCTTCATTATTTTTTAAAGGTTTGTCTTTGAAGGAATTGATGAAGGATCCCTGAATGGAGCTCTAGACCGTGCATTTTCTCACTATCGAGAGAGTAAGTACAACGGAGTTTTCATACCTTGCATTTCCCATCTTGTGTTTATTAAAATTTCAAGAAATTCCATAGTTTTGTTACACTATGATTTACATCCTTGCCGCTAAATTCAAACAGTTGGAGATGTTTCTTTCTTCTCTAAATCTTACTCAGTAATTACCACCAAATTCAAACAATTTTTCATATCCAATAACTATTACAATAATTTTGTACCTTCATCAAACTATAAATGGCTAATCAGTTTACTCAGTCGTCAAACTATTCAAAAATTCAAAACACCACTCATACCACTTGTCCTATATATAAAGTATACAAGTTGTTTAGTGTGAATTATTTGTCACACTCTTTGCATTTTTCCAAAATGCCCACAATAATTGATAAGTTTGAAAATTGCGATGTGAGAAAATTAAACTGATTCAATATTTTAAAATTAAACTGATTCAAGCTATGTCTCTTAACTGTTATCTCCATTTTTTTGTTTGCCCCAGGTATGCATTAGATGATATTGGTTCTGGATCTCATGTGCATCTCAGTTTGTGTCAGAGTTGAACCCATATGAATAGGTAGTTTGGTACTAACAGAGAAGTATGCATTTTTACCAGTTCTGTTAAAATATCTTGTCTACATAGAATTATTTTTTAAGCATGCAGTTATATTTGGAAATTTGATGGGTGAACTATTGATCTTGAGGAAAACCTTTCACGGTGATGTTTCCATCGATGGGTGTACCAATTTGTAATTATTCAGGCTATGTGGTTTCTGCTTTTAAGACCAATAAGGTTTATTGATCCTTATTTGTTTTATAGTTTTTAGTGAGTTATATGTTGATATCATATGATTTTGATTGTCCATATAATACTCCATTTTATCATTTATGTGATCCTTTCTGCATTGTTGCATATTGTCTTCTTTTGTGGTGCTGTTTTACTGATATTTGTGTGGAGAATCAAAATAATTATGTCATTTTTGGTGGCTGTGGGGAAAGGATTGGGGGCAGTTTAACAACTGGATAAATTATATTATTTTTGGTGTGATCTAAATGTAAGTTTATAAATTAATTAGTAAGTTTATTTATATGCTTCTGGCGGTTTTTAAATTAATTTGTTTTTTTATTTTTCAGGTCAGAAATTTCTTGGAGAGATGCAAAATATGGTCAAAGAATTCAAGAATTTACTTTTTTCAAGTTTTTTATTTTTTATTTTTTAATGTATGTAATCACAGTTAATTTTTTTTTAATTAATTTCTTTGTATATACTTTTAAACATTTAACTTTCATTTATGAAATATATGATATTATTTCATTCAATATATGGTTGTGATTCGAAATATAGTAAATAGTGTGTATTACATTATTCAAATGCGCGTGCAAAAATAATATTGATTATTCTTTAAATATGTCAATTTTTTTTTATCACAGGTTTTATTAGTTATTAATCACATTTAAAAGGTGTGATCTAAATGTTTTTAATCACACTTAAAAGGTGTGATCTAAAGTCTTTAATCACACTTAAAAAATGTGATCTAAATGTTTTTAATCACACTTAAAATGTGTGATCTAAAGTCTTTAATCACACTTAAAAGGTGTGAACTAAGGTTTTTAATCACACTTAAAAGGTGTGATCTAAATGTTTTTAACCACACTTAAAAAATGTGATCTAAATGTTTTTAATCACACTTAAAAGGTGTGATCTAAAGTCTTTAATCACACTTAAAAGGTGTGATCTAAAGTCTTTAATCACACTTAAAAGGTGTGATCTAAATATTTTTAATCACACTTAAAAAATGTGATGAAAGCATTTTTTAATGACACTTAAAAAGTGTGATTAAAAATGACCATTTTTAATCACACTCCTAAAGACCACACTTTAATAAAACTTAAAAGGTGTGATTAAAAAACATACATCACATCAAAAAAGTGTGATCTTTATCTATATTTGTAGTAGTGCAAGAAATTGTTTGTATAATTTTGATGTGGTGTGAGCTCATAGTTAGAGTTATAAGCGGGTTAAGATGAATTAAGTAATAAGTTTATTTGTGACGATTAAGAGCTATGCTCAAATATAACTTGTTCTCTTATAATGTATTTAATTAAGTCGATAAGTAAATTATTCAAATTTGATTTGACAACATTCAAACTTGGCTCGTTGTATAAACCAATCTCAAATGATGTTTTAACGAGTCCAACACGAATCATGTATTAGTGAGTTGATTTGTTTGTTCAAAATAAATTTGATCCTCTCGTTTTATTTTGAAAATATTTTTTTAGTACATAAAGTTGATTTTTTTTTTTTCTTTTTTCCTTCTTATCCAAGAGAGTGAGGTTTTCGTAGGGGAAGTGCCTCTTCTCAACCAATAATTGGAGTTTACATGACTTTCTTTGTTTCAGTTTGAAGGCACCCAATGATGGGTTTGAATCTAGTGGAAGCCTTCTTTACACGTCCAAAAAGAGAAGAAACTTTTTTTTTTCAAACTTCCTGGGTTGAAAGCATGAATTGGTGTCCCCTATTAATATCAAATGTCTCATCACATCAAACGAAGCACACTTCGAAGTGGAATCCAACTCTTATTCCACCACCTTGGTTATTTATTTATTTCCTCTGCCTAGAAGTGGGGTTTTACCCTCAACACCTAACCCCTTTGGAAAAAACTTAACCATTAAAAAATTACAAACCAAATCCATTTAAAAAATTAATTTTGAGATCCTATTTCATGTGTGGGCTCTCACAGATCCAAGTGCCCAATAGTGCAGTTCTTCTCTTCTGTTTGTAAGCAATGACCTCCGTTTCCATCCAATTTTAGGTGCAATATCTTAGAAATAAAATAAAATAACCACATAAAAACATACGTGATTCCACTATAAATTTACGTTCATGAGCAAAAAAATAGAAGAGATATCACTATCAAAGGAGAGAAATTAAGAAGAATTTTTTTTACAAAAGAGCGGTTGTCTATTGAAAAATCTAGAAATTCCCTAGATGTTGATTTGTGATTATGTATCAATTTTAAGCAGAATATAACAATCCCAATCAAACAATCAAGACAAACAGACACAACGATTTTACGTGAAAAAAACCACAATTGGACACCTCCAACTATGATAAAAAAACCCACGGGCAACAGCCACAAAACAATTCACTAAGAAAATTTAAAGGAATTACACAAGTATACTCTCAATTATCTAGCGAATCCACGCCTAATTGAACCAACCTCTATCTGCCTCTTCCAACCCGTCTTCACCTCGGAATTGTCTTTACGATGAGCCACCCCGGAATCCACCAAAACTTCAGGCTCGAATTCTTCAGAATCCACCGAAAAACAACTCTCTCTTTTGTAGAACAAACAAAACCTTTGATGTATACTCTTTAAAACATGAGTTGAATACTCAATCAAAACATCAAAGAAAACTAACAAAATATCCCCAAATATAAACCTTAAGAACCAAAAAGAAGATCTGGAGGAATTAAATAGTTTTGGGAGAAAATCAACTATTTATAGAAAATTCAAAAGTAATCCTAGTTTTGGAAGAAATCCAATTACTTATAGGAATCCAAAAGTAATCCTAATTTTGGAAGAAAATCAACTTCTTAAAGAAATCATTGTCAAACGGGATTGTCAATAATAAAACATAACATCTATCCCTCGGTCGGTAATAAAAATTATTATAATTGCATAATCCTAATTCTCGGAATAAAACATACTAAGAATGGAATATAACAAAAATCAAATCAGACCTAGTGCCATTAATTGGATTGTGAGGGTTGCTAACAAGTTAATTGTTAGGTTAGTTATCAACCAATGACTCTGTGTTAATTATCTAATCCGTAAAAGAGGGCATGTTCTGATTGTATTTTTATTTTCTTCGTGTGCATTTTTCGTATTCTCATAACCGAAGAAAATAAAATTTCAAAAGCACCAATCATTTTTATTTTTGTACCAAAAAAAAATGCAAATTTAAATAAAAACACAAAAATAAAAATTTGAAACACAATTAAATGGACTAATTCTTCTATGTTCATTTTCCTCTCCCATGCTAGTATTTGGCCTATGGGTTTTTATTTTTATTTTTATTTTACACCCTTTAGTCAGACTCAGACTCAAACTCAGACATAAGGATGAATATCAATAATTTGGGAGAATAATGGGAGCAATAAGATGAGACTAGAACATCATAATGAGAGAATTTGACTTGAACCACATATTTCAATTTCCATAAGCTCTTCTTGGTAATTTCCTTGAGTTGGTGATTTATGCATAAAAGGTTAATTATATATAGATCATTCAAAGTAGATAACACAGTTTACAACACTTGTCATATATTTTATCTGTTCTGGCAATTATTGATCTTTGGTTGCCAATAATGAAGCCTCTCTAACATTGGGCTAAAGAAAGATTTCTCTATATTTCTTTCATTAAAATATTTTCAACTACTTGATCATGTAAAAATCATGAGAATTTGGATGCATAATTTAACAATTGTAATGTTCTCTATGGTTCACTAGAATGAAGAATGTTCATTCTTAGGGTTCGTTTGAGAATAACTTTTTTATCTGGACTTTTCAATTTTTTTGGCTATTTTAGGTTGACTAAAAAATTTTCATTTGAGATGAACTTTTGGTTTTTTTATAATTTTGTGAGAGAAAAAGTGAAATGATTACAGTTTGGATGTGATATTTTATCTTATTAACTTTTTAATTTATTTTATCTTTTAAATGAACTAAATTAGTCTCAACTATCTTGTTAAATGAAGACGTACTTTGGCTCACTTAAAAACAATGTTGAAATAAGAAATATTTTGAACTATTTATAAATAAATAGAATTATTTTAACTATTGTTAGAAAATAATAATTTTAGCCCACCAAAGACTACATAAATATTTTGAAATATTACAAATAAATAGAATCATTTTAACTATTGTTAGAAAATAATCATTTTAACTATTATCAAAAAATAATCATTTCAACCAATCACACACTACATAAATATTCTAAAATAAAAAATAAAGAGATTTGAAGACAAAATATTGTACACTCTAACACTCTCATGCAAATATTTTTACTTTTTGATGAAAAGGAATGGTAGAAAAATGTGTTCGATAATATGCAGGTGCGCAAGATACAAAAATAGGATGGGCACGTGAGTTGGGATTTTCAAAGTTGCAAACTAGTACTCTTTTGAGTCTTTTTACACATTGACATTTTTTTGACGGATTGAAAAATGTTAGATATATTGAAAGTTTTATTAAAGCTTTTATAAAATATTTTATATAGGTGTGAGATTCATACATATCACGTGAGATATTTGATAAAGTTTTTATGATATATTTGATAAAATTTTTAAAATTTCTATCCTTACTGTTTTAAATTTCATACATGAACATGAAGGCTTTCCAAGAAATATGAAAAAGTTATCCCACTTGGAAACAAGCTAAAAAAAAAAACCCATTATTGATTCAGTCATATTGCTCTCAATAAGTGTTGCATTGCATATTTCTGATTATTACAAACTAACAAAAGTGTATGTATAGCATCAACTTTGCATACTCTAAAAGTGATGGCTTTGAACTTTCTTTCATTTTCTTGATTTCTTTCTTTACTCTCAATAATGATAATAAACCTTAAAAACATTTATTAAACCTCAAAAATATATATTTGATTATAATATAACCCATGAGTCCCTCACTCAAATATATAACCCACGAGTCCTCACCGCGGTCCCTGACTTCTCAGGTGTCTTTACAACCACTAAAGATGCTTTCTTTCCATTATTGTGTTTGAAAAATTTTAAAATTTTAAAATTTTTGAGATATTAATTTGTGATTATATTTTAATTTTTATAATAATTCTAATCAAATAATCAAAAATAAATCGACACAATGGTTTTAACGTGAAAAAAATCACAATTTGAGTGCTTCCAATTGTGATAAAAAAAAAATCACAAGTCAAAATCACAAAATAATCCACTAAGAAGACAAAAAAGAATTATACAAGTGTACTCTCAATTACCTAGCGAATCCACGCCCGAATTAAACCGACCCCAATGTGCCTCTTTCATCACTGTTTTCACCTCGGAATTTCTTATCCAACGTTAAATCCACAACGCTGATATCGAATCCACGACAATAAGCCACTCTGGAATCCTCCAAAACTTCAGGCTCAAGTTCCACGTAATCCACCGAAGAACAACTCTCTCTTTAGTAAATGAAATAATAATACCAACCCTTGATGTTTGACAATCTAAAATTCGTTGATCAATCGATCACCTTCTATACACCAAGAAAACTCATAAAATAGCCTCAAATATAAAACATTTTATTTTTTTCTTCTTTCTTGAAAATCTGGACGGCTCAAACCCTAAAAATAGTGTATAGCTCACTTTATAGAAAATAAGATAGCGTAGACCGCTTGAGCGCACATTTCACCAGTCGAATGGTATGAGTAAATGCGGTGCAAAACGTACAAGATGACTACTCGAGTTTAACTTTCACTGCTCAAGCGGTAAAACTTTATTTTCAAAAGTCCAGGTGCTTTGTAAAAATACTAGATGATCTTTTTCTTCGCTCGATCCTCGTACTTAGTCAACGAAATGACAAACATAACACGATTAAGATCACAAACTCCTCTACATAGACATAATTTAAATTGAATTCACATCTAAACACTCACATTTTCACTAAAACATAAAAACAAATAAAATTATAATTGAACAAAATTTTATCAAATGAAATTACCAATTACAAAAACTTAACAGAATTCCTAAGAAGTGAGACTGCCTAAAAAGTTTTGTAACTTTTGTGCGTGTATTGACTTTTATGTGCAAATCATTGATGTGTACGTGTGTTCCAATACCACCCATCATTAAAATAATATTTTCAATATAAGAGGCTTCTTTCCCATCCACATAATCGACTACACCGTGCAATTGAGCTTATGAGATACATTAGGCTTTTATGTGGATAATTTAAATCATTCGTTTTGTTGGTCTCTGTGCGGGGTGATTTCCGCACTATGAAGAAGGGTTGAATTTCGTGGATGAACACTGTGCTTCGGGAATTGAAGATCTGCACAGAGTAACAAACGGTGAGGCTGCCCGACCGGGGTTTGGTCGGAAACCCCTCCGATGGTAAAGTTAGGGACTCAGGGAGAGGAAAAAGAGAGAATACAAAGAGTATATGTGTTGAGTGTGTCCATTTTAGGATCCCTTCAGAGTGAATAGTGTTCACCTTTTATAGGAGAAGGTTGTTTGTCGTTCAAGTCCTTCTCTCTCCGCCATCTGTCCAACGTGTCTTATTCGTGGTCGTCTCCTATTGGAGGAGGACGACCACTCCGCCTGACACTCGGGTGCAGGTCTGTTTTGTTTGTCTCATTAGCGGACATCTCTCATTGGAAGAGGACGACCACTCCGCCTGCCATTCAGACGCAGGTCTGTCATATATGCTCCTTGTCCCTCTGCACCTCCATGTCTCCACGTTATGTTCATACAGAGGGAGAGGAGCAGAGTTGTTTGTCTCTAGTGGACCTAAGAAAGATCTTCAGTGAATTGGCCTTCTCTAAGTTGGTCTGCTCTAGAACGGTTGTCCAACCAGGAGGTCCAACATGTTGCTCAACCCACTTCGGAGTGGTTCTGTCCATCCAGAAGGTCCAATATGTTGCTCAACCCACTTCGGAGTGATTCTGTCCATCCAGAAGGTCCACCATGTTGCTCGGCCCACTTTGGAGTGACGCTCGTACATTGGGCCGAACTCCTATGATTGTCTTATTTCGGAGCAAGTGTTGGCCATAGGGCCGAGGTCCGACCTAGCTCCACCTTGGAGTGAGTATTGCATTGGGCCTAGCACCAAGACTTGATTAATTTTCACCCACTTCATTTGCCCCCTGGCTTGCGCTTACGTTTGGCGAAGCGGAAGCCAATTCTGTCACCAACTTCGAAGTTTGGGTGATCACAACTTAATTTGAGCTCCATGAGCTGGATTAAAAATTATTGTTCGGTCTAACGTATGCGTCTGCCCAATGTTTTATAGCTCGGTTGTGCCCCCAAACTAAATGTGGTGTTTTTTTTTTTCTCAGTCGGCTGAGCGTCATTGCTTGACTTGAAAAAAATATATATGCAGAATAGTATATATATATATATATATATTTTTGCAGTGTTCGTCGATTGGGCCGAGCAACACAGCGACGCTTCAAAGCAGGCCAAGTGTGCTTTATCACAGCTTTGTTCTAATTTGAAAGACATTCGCTATCTTTTTGCTCGATCCTACTTGTAATTGATAAATTGGTGTTGGTCTCAATGCTTGGTCGACCAAGTCCTGCCCCTCCACTCTGCTCGGTCTCGAAGCATAGCTTGCTAACATTGCTTGGTCATGCGGATCATGCACCATTTTCTTGTTTGGACATGATTAACACGTCCATTTGTTTAGCTCGTTTCTTCATATATTAGTCAGTCGTTTTACCTTCAGCTTAAGGATTGTCCGTCACTTAGTTAGTTGGCCGTAGCAGCTTGTTTGCATAATTTTTGTTTTTCAACACCGAGTTGCTTGGTCGGCCCTAGCAGCTTTGGCGTTGCGAGTTTGCATTTTTTAA
The DNA here is from genome assembly GCF_055761805.1 of Camellia sinensis. Classification (NCBI taxonomy): domain Eukaryota; kingdom Viridiplantae; phylum Streptophyta; class Magnoliopsida; order Ericales; family Theaceae; genus Camellia; species Camellia sinensis. The sequence goes on along the minus strand of NC_138963.1, from coordinate 179,522,821 downwards.
TTCGGTTTCTCTACCACCAAGCTACTGTCAATGTTAGCACCTCTTATCTTGAGAGTTGTCTAGCACATAGTCGTTATAGTCTTGGTATCGACTTCGATAATATTGACTCTCGTCGGGCACTGCACTCCTTCGACCTTTGCTTGTTGTTTGTAGTGTATTTATTTGGTAGAATGTTGCACTTCCAACTTTGTTTGTTGTCAATCTTTTGGTGGTTTACTCGAGCTATGAAACTTGGTCTTGCTTAGCTAGTTTTGACTTGCTTCCTTTGCTCGATCCATTTTGGAGTGGATGTTAGGCGTCCAATCAGCCACTATTGCTTGGTCCACTTTGGAGTGAGCATTGAGCGTCCGACCAACTTTCATTGCTCAGCCTTTGTTGCTCGGCCTAGGCATTGGGTGTCTGACCAACTTCTGCTGCTCGGCCCAGTCATTGGGTGTCCGACCAACTTTTGTTGCTCGGCCCAAGCGTTGGGCGTCTGACCAACTTCTACTGCTTAGCCCAGGCATTGGACGTCCGATCAACTTTTGTTGCTTGGCCCAAGCGTCGGGCGTCCAACCAACTTCTATTGCTCGGCCCAGGCATTGGGCGTCCAACCAACTTTTGTTGCTCGGTCCACTTCAAAGTGAGCATTAGGTGTCCGGTTAACTTTCGTTGCTCGGCCCACTTCGGAATGGGTGTTGGGCATCCAATTAACATCCATTGCTCGGCGCGCTTAAGAGTAGGCATTGGGTATCCAACCAACCGTTGTTGCTCGGTCGAAGCGTTGGGCGTCTGACCAACTTCTATTGCTCGGCCCAGGCATTGGGCGTCCGACAAACTTTTATTGCTCGGCCCAGGCATCGGGCGTCCGACAAACTTTTGTTGCTCGGTCTACTTCAGAGTGAGCATTGGGCGTCCGACCAACTTCCGTTGCTCGGCCCACTTCAAAATGGGTGTTGGGCGTCCACTTAACTTCTGTTGCTCGGCCCAAGCTTTAGGCGTCTAACTAACTTCTATTGCTCGGCCCAAGCATTGGGCGTTTGACCAACTTCTATTGTTCATCCCTCTTTGTAGCTCTTCCAGTTCGTATCACCTTCGTTAGGCTGAGGTCCTTTTGTAATGAAACTTTAAGTTAATAAAGTATCTTCGAAATTTGCCAAGTGTTGGACTTGTAACTCGAACTTTCAATTTCTTCATGTTTATGTTGTTTGCCCCCAGCCGAGCAACAAGGATGTAGCCCTACATTGTTCGTTGTTCGACTAGACTTCGCCTTATGCCTTTGAAAAGTTAAGTTGCTCTTCCAGTCGAGCAATAATAGGGAAACCTTGCAATATTTCCCGTTTGGCCTTAATTGAATTAGTTGTCTTGCCCCCAATCGATCATCATTGTTCGGCCGTTACTTGACTCGGTTACACCTCTGTTTATCCCATTTTGGAGTGGAGAGCAAGCTTTGACCTAGCTTCTGTTCAGACTTCATTGTAGAGGGCTCGGTTTAACCTAGCTCTTGTTCGGTCCACTTCGGAGTGGCATTTGTTCGGCACACTTTGGAGTAGACGGCTAGGTTGAACCTATCTTCTTTTTGGCCTACGTTGGCTGGCCTCTATTCAACCCACCTCTTAATGAAGGACTAGCTTCGATCTAACTTCTGTATGGCACACTTCAGGGTGGCTTTCGTTCGTCGCACTTCGGGGTGGACAGTTAGGTTTAACCTAGCTTCTATTCGGCCTATATCGGAGTGGCCTTTGTTCGGCCCACATCGAACTGGTCAACTAGGATCAACCTAGACCTTTGTTAGGCCCACACTAAGGTGGTCGGCTGGGATCGGTCCAGACCTTTGTTAGGCCCACGTCAAGGTGGTCGACTGGGATCAGCCCAGACCTTTGTTAGGCCCACGTCAAGGTGGTCGACTGGGATCAGCCCAGACCTTTGTTAGGCCCACACTAAGGTGGTTGGCTGGAATCGATCCAGACCTTTGTTAGGCCCACGTCAAGGTGGTCGACTGGGATCAGCCCAAACCTTTGTTAGGCCCACGTCAAGGTGGTCGACTGGGATCAGCCCAGACTTATGTTTTGGTTGTACCATACCCTTGTTTGTTGTTTTCTCCATCAATGGAGTCTTTCCTTCCAATAAATGGAACAACTCAATTGCGAGGATATGGTAGAGCTTCACCACATCTAAACTTTGTTTCGTCAATACAGATCTCATATTTCAGAAGACTCAGGAGCATCTATCCTTTGTCATTCGTCTTCTCCATCATTGGAGTTCTTCCGTCTAGTCGGTGGGACAACTGAATAGTATTGATACAAATCTAGTATTTTGACACTATTAGGATTATTGGTTCTTTATCATTCGTCTTCTCCAATTGGAGTCCTTCCGTCTAGATGATGAGACGAGTCAGTAACAATGATGCGGTGGTGTTCCATCGTATTTGGACTTTGTTCTTCGATGCAGATCTGGTCCTCCAACACTTTCATAAAATATAGTCCTTTATCGATCATCATCTCTTTCATCGGAGTCCTTTAGAATGAGGCATTAGAACGACTAAACAATAGTACAGTGGTGTACGTCGTGTCTAGACTTCATCTGTCAGTGCAGATCTGGTCTCTCTATATCCATTAGTGCAGATCTAGTTTTCCGGCACTCTTCGAAGTGTTAATTTGTTATCCTTTGTCTTCTCTGTCAACAAAGTCCTTTTCCACAGTGGCAACAAAGGTATCTCTTTCGTTCCCCTCACCAGAGCTTGTCATAGAACAGTGTGGTACTCTCTCCCTTTGGTCGCGGTTGTCTCTATCAAGGGAGCTATGTTGGGGTGACTCGCCGACGATGACATGACGTTGCTCTACTACATCGGTGCTCTATTCGTTAAGGTCTGCAAGGTCTTCATGCCTTCTAGGGAATGCTGGACCGTTATCTTTGGTTCTCTCTGCTAGCCCAGAATGGGGTGTATCTTCGATTCCCATCGCCGGAGGTCGTCACGAAGCAAACAGTGGTTTTCCCACAGACGGCGCCAATTGTGCGGGGGTGATTTCCGCACTATGAAGAAGGGTTGAACTTCGTGGATGAACACTGTGCTCCGGGAATTGAAGATCTGCACAGAGTAACAAACGGTGAGGCTGCCCGACCGGGGTTTGGTCGGAAACCCCTCCGATGGTAAAGTTAGGGACTCAGGGAGAGGAAAAAGAGAGAATACAAAGAGTATATGTGTTGAGTGTGTCCATTTTCGGATCCCTTCAGAGTGAATAGTGTTCACCTTTTATAGGAGAAGGTTGTTTGTCGTTCAAGTCCTTCTCTCTCCGCCATCTGTCCAACGTGTCTTATTCGTGGTCGTCTCCTATTGGAGGAGGACGACCACTCCGCCTGACACTCGGGTGCAGGTCTGTTTTGTTTGTCTCATTAGCGGACATCTCTCATTGGAAGAGGACGACCACTCCGCCTGCCATTCAGACGCAGGTCTGTCATATATGCTCCTTGTCCCTCTGCACCTCCATGTCTCCACGTTATGTTCATACAGAGGGAGAGGAGCAGAGTTGTTTGTCTCTAGTGGACCTAAGAAAGATCTTCAGTGAATTGGCCTTCTCTAAGTTGGTCTGCTCTAGAACGGTTGTCCAACCAGGAGGTCCAACATGTTGCTCAACCCACTTCGGAGTGGTTCTGTCCATCCAGAAGGTCCAATATGTTGCTCAACCCACTTCGGAGTGATTCTGTCCATCCAGAAGGTCCACCATGTTGCTCGGCCCACTTTGGAGTGACGCTCGTACATTGGGCCGAACTCCTATGATTGTCTTATTTCGGAGCAAGTGTTGGCCATAGGGCCGAGGTCCGACCTAGCTCCACCTTGGAGTGAGTATTGCATTGGGCCTAGCACCAAGACTTGATTAATTTTCACCCACTTCAGTCTCTATGCATAATATTTATTACAAAAAAATTATATTAGTTCAGTAAGTATAATTGCAATTTGAAGTTGTTGTAAATGATTTACATAATGGTCCATGAAATAAATGTTTTAGATCACTAGACTGAGATATGTAATGAGTCTTTTAAATGTAACTACTTGATACAATTTATACTGGAGAGAAGTCATCAATTTCAAATATATAGGCCTTAAGAATGCAAAAATAAATAAAGGTTTGTGGATTTTTTTCTCTCACTCCTCCTTTCTGCCATGTAGTCTAGATTGAGGACCCTAATGCTGTAAAGCAATCCTCTTAAAATTGTAATTATGTTCGAATTTAGGAATTGAAATGTGTACTTCATTTTCACTTGGTAACATGGGCTGGGTATAGGGTCATCCGACCCGTCCAAACCGTCCTATCCAATTCGAACCGCGCATGTATGGGCGGTTTCGCAAACACATTAGGGTAAGGTGCGGTTTGGATTTTATTTAATTTTGGGATTGCAGGCGGATTGCGGGGTTTGACCCGCACCCGCCCAACCCGCCCGCATAAAACTTTTTTTTTTTTTTTTTAAATCTGATCGTTCAAAAAAATCCCTTTCATTTTTATTTATTTTTTTGCATTTTGGATGAATGTAAGTTAATGAAGAATTACTTTTTTTATATATATATATTTGGGTTAGAAATGATGAATGTAGGATAAATGCAAGTCAATGATGAATGTAGATTTTGAATGATTTGTTTAGGTTGCAAATTGAGATGAATGCAAGTTAATGATGAAGGTAAATTTTGAATGATTTGTTTAGGTTACAAATTGATTTTGTTGTGTTTTTTATTTTATAAGTTTTTTATAAGTTTTAATTCATTAATTATTAATGTTAGAGTATTTTAGAAAATTGGAGGAAAAAGGTCTAAAAGAAATATTGATAAAAAATGGGGAAAAAAAAGGATTTAACAAAAAAAATTTGAAAAAAAGTTCAATCCGCAAACCGCCTGCAACCGCCCTTGCAACCGCGAACCCTATCCGCACAAACCGCATTGTGGGCGGTTGCGGGTTGACTTTTCCTCAAACCGCATACATATGGGTGGGTCTAAATCGAACCGTAAATCGTCCCAAACCGAACCGCGGACACCCCTACCACTACCACTACCAAAAGGTCAAGTTGTAGAATCGAAACGTGTACATCATGCTTTGTTCCATAACGGAAACATACAAGAATAAAGGATAATTTCACAGCCGGTTAACTTACAATTGTTTCAAAAAATTTAGGTAATCTTCAAAGACAATTATATGCTAATTTGTGATGTCAGGGGCTGATTTTTGGTACAAGAGCAATGTTGCGATGAACATCAATCTCAATAAATTTTGAGCCAAGTTATAATGTAAAACTCATTTTTATATTTTGGTTAGCCTCTTTTTTTATACACACTCTATCAAACTCTCTATTCTAAAATTCTATTTCATTCAAATGTTATGAACAAACAAGTATAAATAAGCCCCATGACAACAATAGATGAACACCTAAACAATAGCAGAGCAGCAGCAACACAGGAGGGCCGAACCCACTGAGGGGCAGTCGATCGGCCGGTCGACTGGTCAGGTCAAATTTGAGCATTTTTCCTTCTTTGTTACAGGGCACTCACAGGACATCCAAGAGGACATCCGGGTGGACGATTGGTCATGACTTTTTGGCCCAGCTTTGCTCCAGAAGATATAATAAAAATATAGTTTATCGTATGAATGGTGCCTCAACAAATCAATTGAGGCATTGTAGCATTCACAAAATGAATGAAGATTCAGAGAGTCTGATGGAGCTGATATTTATAGCTTTTGCTCTCTACAATAGCTGACTGATTCTCTTATACCATGTTGATTTAGTGGATTTCACCCACATTATATCAATACATGAATGACAATATTGTGATGACTAAAAGTTTAATCATCCTATCATTACTTATTAATATTAGGGGTGTAAAAATGGCCCGCAGCCCGAAACTCGCCTGCGGCTCGAGATGGGCTCAGCTCGTTTAGGCTCGCTTGGGCCGAGGCCCAATCCCTATCCGAGTCCCTGGGCTAGGGCCTGGGCCACTGTTTTGAAGCCCGGCTCAGCCCATGGCCCAACCCATTGGCCCGCTTAAGGCCTACTTAGGGCCTGGCCCGAGGCCAGGCCTGAGCCCATTGGGCCGACCCAATGACCGAATACCTATGGGCTTTGGCTTAATTTTTTTAGCCCGTGGGCCGACCCAACCTTGACCGAATTTTGGCGAGCGCCCGCGAGGCCCGAATGGGCCGGGTTGGGGCCGGGTCAAATTTACACCCTTAGTTAATATCAATAATGAGGACTTATATCTCGTTTGAAAACAAATTATTTTAATAATTTTTTAACTTTTTTCATAAAAATATACAAAAAATAAAGAGAACATGTAATTTGTAATGACTTTTTAATTAAAATTAAAAATTACCAAACGAGACTTCATTCAGTCTGACTTTCCATCAAATATCATTTTTCTTGTGTTTACCATATACAGTTTCTTTTAGCTTTCCCTCCATTGATCTTCAAAAAACCTAAAATGCCATGTGATTCTTTTGTAGTTGCCTCTCAAGTTGCACTAAAGTTTAAAGAACCTTACTTTGTAATATTCGTAACATTTATGAAAAACTAGCTTATTTTTTAATGCTCACATTAAAATCTTTTTAAACCACACATTGTGAACATGTATAATATTCTGTTGTTTAACATTAAAAGTGCCTTGCGCAGTCACATACTTGCATAAAAATTAATATTTTGCAAATTAACAGAAGCCTGCATTAGCCATGTTCACACTTGATTCAGGTTGCGGCTTTAAACATTTCACTCAAATGAGAAGAGAGAAAGTACTCAAATAGTTTTTAAAATTATTTTACTTGAATTTTTTCGACATTACAAATTTTCCTTCTCCCGTTCTCTATCAATTTTGATCTGAACAAGAAAATTACATAATATCAACGGACCCCTACCAAATTTTTAGGGTTGGAATTTAAGAGCCAAAAAAAAAAAAAATTTAAAATGAAGGGATGAGATCAATTTCTCGTCATCTACACGCTTCTAATGTCCATGTAGCAGTGATTTTTTCCATTCCACCAAACGTCGCAAAAAATGCATAACCTAAAAAAATTCAAAAATAATAATCAATAATCTAGCATAGAAAATTGGAAGAAAAAAAGTAGGTCAAGGTAAAATAAAAAATTATAGGGAAGAAATTGCATGGTACTTGCCTCAGAAGGCTCTTGCAAAGAATAAGAGGCATTAGTCTCCTTTGGAACTTTCGACACAAGTATTCCAAACCCTTGTCCTCTATCGCGCAACACCTAATTATTATACATTTACACATATTAAAATGAGTCCTAATGTGAAACTAATTCATCAAAGGAAACATGAAAATAATAAGAACATTTACCTTAAATGCATCCTCGTCGGTTCTATCATCGCCGATGTATACCGGAAAAACATCATCGGAATTCGCATAACCTAGTTTTGAACAAAAAACATAGAACACACATAATTAGAACATGTTAAACTTATATTTAATTATCAAAAAAATTAAGAAGAGAGTGTTGTTGGATGCACACAATTGGTGAAGAAAACTCACCGAGTGACTCTAACAAGAATTCAAGGGCCTTTCCCTTGTCCCATTTGATGGTTGGTCGGATTTCTAACACCTGTTTTTAATAAGAAATTGTAAGTTTTATACGATCATTGAGGATTCAAATAATGAACAAAATTTTTCAACAATCACAAGAACGATCAAATGATAAAGAAATGAATGTGTATCCCACCTTCCTTCCTTGAGTCAATTTAAGCTTTGGGTAGTCGTTAAGCACTGACTTAACTTGCTCTGCTAATGCATTCCAACTCTGATTAAAAAGGAAATTAGGAAAAAGCTAATTAGTAACATTAACAAATTGAAAAATTATAAGAAATGAAAAAAACTATGCTTTGGATTTTTACTTTTTCATCAACGCAGCGATAGTGTACTGATAAACAAAATTTGTTGTTTTCCACCTTAGCCCCAGGGGTGGATTTGATTTTCTCTAACAAAACTTTGTACACCTGAAAAAACAATTCCCAACATCAACATCCATGCTATGCATATATATATATATATATATTGGGAAAATGTTTGGTAGCCACAAATTCTGTGACTCAAATGGCCCGAAAATATCAAAACGACGTCGTTTTGGCATTTTCGGAGTTGTTTTGTACCCAAAACGACATCGTTTTGACATTTTCGGACCATTTGAGCCATAAAATTTGTGGCTACCAATCATTACCCTATATATTGCATTTCAATTTTCTTGAGAGCGAGAGAGAGAAAACAAACCTTGTCAATCATGGGTAAAAATTCTCTGGCAGGCTGGAAAGAGAGCCCTTGATTGTCCTGAATAAAACCCAAAAATTAACATAAGAATACAAACTAAGAATATTGAGAAAAAAAAATATACTAAATTAAAAAATAATAATTTTGATTAAATCAGTACATACATTAAGATTAGCATTAGCATTCACTTCTCTGTTATTGCTGTCTTTAGCTGGTCCCTTGATGTCCATGCCATGACTCCCAGCATAGTAAAGCTGTGATAATTTTACAAAGTTATAAACCTGCAATATTTAAACCACATAAATATTTATTAAATCAATATAATGAAGCCTTTAAAATCTCTGAAAAACACAATATCAAAATAAAAAATAAAAAATAAAGAAAAAACATTCTACGAATACAGAATTGATTAAAATGTACCTTGGCTCTGCACCTCCCGGTAACTATGGCTGTAGGGAAATACTGTGCAACATCACTTACAGCCTTTCTCATCTGATTCATAATCACAAAATAGAGGATATGAAATTTTCCTGAGAATTTTCTATCAAGAAAATAACAGAGAAAGTTGAACCAAACAGAAAACGAACCTCTTTGGTCATGAAAGCTCGATCTGGGTCTTCGACAATCGGCGACAGAGTACCGTCGTAATCAAGAAACATCACTATTTGTTTCCCGCTCGAAGCATTTATAATCTGCTCGAACATGGTTAAAGCAGATGGATGATGAAGCTGCTTCTCCAAGAAAATTCAGGGAAATAGATTAGACAAAAACAGAGAGATTCCGATGGAAACACAAAAGAAAATTGTGAACGAGAATTAACACTTACAATCCAAGAGCTTTTGATTTGATCTTCGGATTCGGAGAGAGGTTTGCGAGTCGGAGAAGAAGCTCTCATTGAGTCAACCCAGGCGCTTATTCTGGCGGCTCCGCTGCCAGTTTCGAGCTTCTTCAAGGGCTTTTTTCTTGGAATGGCGACAAAGCCGCCGCCTTGTGCAGCCGCCGCCGGCGGCTTCGCCACCGCCGACGAGAACAGAGCTAAGCCAATGCCTGATTTGGCATCGGAAACCACCACATTCTGGTTAGTCATTTGGTCGTTCCTGCAAGTTACGAAATTGTCAATAAAAATTGAAACTAAAACAAACCCATTAGAGGAATTTGAATGGGTTTTAAGATTTATAGTACCTGAAGGTTTTGGAAGGTGAGAGAGAGAGAGGGAGAGAGAGAGAGAGATGGAAAGGTGATTGAGGAGAGACAGAGGGCTCTGTATTTGAAAAATGTGGAGCTTTGAAGTTTATATGAAGAAACTGAGAGAAGGGGTGTTTGGGAAGCTAGAAAGTTTAATACTGAGAAGTTTTAGACGCTAGAAAGTTTAAGTGGTAAATGGGCTCGGCAAAGTCACAAGGGAATGGGAGAGGAAGAGAGGGAGAGTAGTCAATTTATAAGTAAGTTCACGGCACTAACAGACGAACCATCCCCACCTTTCCCGCCTCTGTTGTAACTTTGTGCCCCTAGTACTTTTTTTGGATTCATTAGAGCATTTTCAACTATTTATCAAAATTTTCATTAAATCTCAATAAAAAAGTGATTTTTTTTCTCATATTTCACTTTACTCTTGCGTTGTGTTTGATTTGAAAATTGAAAAAAAAAAGTATGAAATTAAATGAAATATAATTATATTATTTCACTTATTTTTTCATTCTGTCTTTTCAAAAAAATTTCAAATCTCTCAACCAAACACAATATTAGATTATACATATAATAAAACATCACACCAATCGAAAAATGAAAAACATTCATAAAACATTTCATAAAATTTTTTTCGTAATCCCGCATTACTCTAACTGATAATATCATTTAAGATTCTATCATAATTATACTAGCAATAATGCTACACTTTACCACTTTTTTATATCATTTTTAACATATCACCTCATGTCTTAACTCATCTTTGATGTAGTGAGTCTCATCACTCATATTTATCTCAAATGACATTAACACATGAGCTGATATATTAAAAGTGGTATAAAAAAGTAATAAGTGTAATATTATTTCTATAATAGATATTTTTTTTAAAAGAAAACGAGTTTATGATATAATTTTAATACTTGCTTGACGTGAGTCTATTTGAAATGAATTTGGTTGGTAATTTTTATTTGCTGCTTTTGGATTCATTTGGTGGCTTAGGCTAGGTTTGGGAAGATGGTTTGTGGCGAGGGGGGAGGGACGGAGAGCCTGGGGTCACGTGGCCCCTCTAAGTTTTGGAATTTTTTATTATTATTATTTTAACAAACATAAAGAAAATATTTTATATAAAAAAAATTTATAAAAATATTATTTAGAGTGAAATCTCAATGATATTTTAAAAATTTTAAGAACAATAATGATTGTTTTGATTGAAAATAAAGAGACTATGATATTATTATCTATAAAAAATTCAATATAATAGTGATCTCTATCATTATTGATATGCAAACATAATTAATCTCAATGAAAATATAGAATTTATTAAATTTGTTAGTTACATTTAATATGCATGGTTCATCCGCTATGTGTTTCTTTATTATTGGTTGGTAATGTCACATGTTAATGATTGCGTGGTATGACTATTATATTAAATATTTACGCATATTTTGTATAAAAAATTATTTTACCATTATATAATTTATTTTAAAACTTTATATCCATGACTTTTTTTAATGTTGTCCGTGATACACTAATTACAAATAACATATTTATTTTGTTTGATTTGAGTTTTCTAAAAACACTTTTTAAAAAATTCTATGTTCTTGTTTTTATTGAATTTTTTTAATATTTTAAGCAATTATTTTTTTAATTTTTAGACACATCTAACATAAATATACTTAAAAAATATAATTTTTGTGAAAAAATCTTTAAAAAATTCACTAAATACCAAAAATATATAAAAAATAATACATTTTTTATATTTTTATGTATTTATCAATTTTTAAAATATTTTTTCACAAATATTATTTTTTCACTAAAAATAAAATAAAATAAAAAATAAAAAACTTAATTCAAAAAACTCAAACCAAACACACTGATTTTTTTTTTTTTTTAATCTTTCTTGAAGTTAATCGTAAAAATTTATGTGAAATATTTTTATAAATATTTTCAACGTTGTAATTAAGAAGTGTCCCATCTGATTTATTTTCTTGGCTCCGCTACTGTTTGTGGCTATTTTAGTCACAACAAACAAAACATCACATCCAACCCATAATCATTACACTCTTCTCTCACAAAAAATTCAAAAAGGTCAAAAAGTCAAAAAGCCCTTCACAATCCAAGCTTTTTAGCCCAGACAAAAATAACTAAAAAAACTAAAAAATCAAAAAGCCAACCCACTTCCCAAACGACACCTTATTATGAAAAACTTCCTCATTATTTAAAAAAAATGAACATTTTACAAGGATAAATTTAACACGTTTCGTTCACTTCATGTGTGTATTCACACCACACATAATATGTTATATTTAGAGTTCGTTTGAGATATGAGTTGACTTTTTAATTTTTTGACTATTTTAATGTGAGACTAAAAAATTTTGTTTGAGATATATTTTTTTGAATTTTGTGAGAAAAAAATAAAATGATTATAGTTTGAATGTAACATTTTGTTTTATTAATTTTTTAACATATTTTGTCTTTTTATGATTAAAATAACTAAAAAGTCAAGTTTTTTGACATGCCAAACGAATGCTTAAATAGTAGAATGTCTTTTGTTATGTGATCTTAAAAAATAAAATCATTTAGTGATATATAATAATTCTCTTTCAAAAAAACATTATTGTCATATTAAACCATTTTATTGTAAGTTGTTCAAGTACCCAGGAAGAATGAAAAAATTAAATAATGTTAGTTTCACTGCTGATTTTGTCTTTCTTTCTTTCTTTTGTTTGTTTGGTTGTTTTTTTTTATATATATATACAATTTATTACTTTATTCAATACATGTTAATTTGCAGTTGCTTGCCTAGCTTTGGTTTTTAAATTTTGCGTAGAAATTAGGCTTATTTTTTCCCACCTCGAAAGGTGTGTTGGGTCTGGACGTATAGTTTTATTGAATAATTTTCCCTCATTATAATATCTTTTTGATATGTAATTTATGACTTATCTATCAAACAAAAAAAAATGTTAATTTGCAGTTCCAAGTTGAAGTCATTTAGAAGAAAAATGTTAATCTCACAAGAAAAACTGAAACGAAACTCTTACTAGAATCATGTGATGATGACATATTTTGTAATTAAGTAATTTTAGGAATGTTTTAGTAACTTGGTTAAAAGTTAGGGGGATGCACCAATAAATCCCAAATTAATAACTTATGCACTGTTTAGTCCTAAAAGTTTTTTTATAGACTGAAAGGTCCCATTACAATGTTAATAACATCAGATACAATGTTAATAACATCAGAGTCATGTTACAAACATTGGATTTCAAACATCTAATGTTCATCAAATTTCAATAATGTTTGAAAATATAGGATGAAAAAACATCTAATGTTCATCAGATTTCAATAAATTTTGAAATATTCTTTAAATTTTTTTAAGAAAATGTATAAAAAAATAGAGAGTAATATAATTTTAAAAAGTCAAAAAAACAAAAAAATATCTAGTTTTTAGCCCGCTTGTCAAAATGACCCTTATTACTAATGAAAGTTTTGTAAAATGAAAGACACACATTCAACAACATTATTTCATAATAAAAGTTTTGTATAATTTGTTTTATGTTAAATATTGTGGTTGTGTTTGATTTGTGTTTTGAGATAAATTTTCACAAAAAAAAAAATTGGAGAGAGAGTTTAGAAATTTTTTTGATTTGTTTGGTTGTGTATTTTGAAAATAATTTTGGAGTTGGAATGATTTGATATTTTTTGTTGTTAGGTAGATGTGCATGAAAAAAAAAAAAAAAAGTGATTGAAAAGGAGAGAGAAGAGAGAAAATGTGATTGATTGATATGTAGGAAAGAGAAAATGATTTTAAAAATATTTTTCAAAAAATTTGAACTGAACAAAATTTTGAAATTTTTTTTCAAAATTATATCTTGAGATACAAACCAAACAAGCCCTATAGGGTTAACGATCATTTTTTCGTTTTTCTCAAAAATAAAAAATAAATTACCTAAGGAAAATACTTGGGACCTCTATTTTGGGAGACCTCCATGACCCTTAAATAATTGTGAATGGTCATGTGTACTTTTATTTTTATTTTTCCTATCTCTCTGACACGTGTGCATTGGGGGGGGGGGGTGGGGGGGGGTTCTTGGGGGTGAAGTTCTTATAGGAGTTGTGGCGGTAGAGTACTTGTGAGAGTCTATATATCATTTCTAATTAACTAATGTCAGTGTCTATTTCCAGCATCCATAAACACTTTAATTTATATTACAAAAAAAATCAATTTTAGGTATATATAGCTATGGTTTGGCATGTGACTATTCTAATTAAATTTTTTTTTTGACTATTTTAACTCTAGTTAAAATATTAGTTTGGATTGATTTTTTTATTTTTTTAATTCTTAGAAGAGAAAAAAAAATTATAATTAAAATATAATATTTTATTTTTATAATTTTTAACTCATTTTTATCTTAATTAGTCCCAAACTTCAATGCCAGATGAAGCCATATGGGGGGCGGCCTTGGGGGTGAAGTGCTTGTAGGAGTCGTGGCGGTGGAGTCCTTGTGGGAGTCTATGTCATTTCTGATTACCTAATATCAGGGTCTATTTCTAGCATCCATAAACACTTTAATCTATATTAAAAAAAAAAAATTCAATTTTAGGTATATATAGCTATGGTTTGACATGTGACTATTTTAATTAAATTTTTTTTTACTATTTTAACTCTGGTTAAAATATTAGTTTGGATTGATTTTTTTATTTTTTTAATTCTTAGAAGAGAAAAAAAAATTATAATTTAAATATAATATTTTATTTTTATAATTTTTAACTCATTTTTATCTTAATTAGTCCCAAACTTCAACGCGAGACGAAGCCATATGGGGGGTCTTGGGGGTGAAGTGCTTGTAGGAGTCGTGGCGATGGAGTACTTGTGGGAGTCTATATCATTTCTGATTACCTAATGTCAGTGTCTGTTTCCAGTATCCATAAAAACTTTAATCTATATTAAAAAAAAATTCAATTTTAGGTATATATAGCTATGGTTTGGCATGTGACTATTTTAATTAAAAAAAAATTAACTGTTTTAACGGTTAAAATATTAGTTTGGATTGATTTTTTATTTTTATAATTTTTAACTCATTTTTATCTTATTTAGTCCCAAACTTCAATGCCAGACGAAGCCGTATTGGGGGGAGTCTTGGGGGTGAAGTGCTTGTAGGAGTACTTGTAGAGTCTATATCATTTCTGATTACCTAATGTCAGTGTCTATTTTCAGTATTCATAAACACTTTAATATATATTAAAAAAAATTCAATTTTAGGTATATATAGCTATGGTTTGGCATGTGACTATTTTAATTAAATTTTTTTTGACTATTTTAACTCTGGTTAAAATATTAGTTTGGATTGATTTTTTTTTTTAATTCTTAGAAGAGAAAAAAAATTATAATTTAAATATAATATTTTATTTTTATAATTTTTAACTCATTTTTATCTCAATTAGTCCCAAACTTCAACGCCAGACGAAGCCATATGGGGGTCTTGGGGGTGAAGTGCTTGTAGGAGTCGTGGCGATGAAGTACTTGTGGGAGTCTATATCATTGCTGATTACCTAATGTCAGTGTCTATTTCCAATATCCATAAACACTTTAATCTATATTAAAAAAAAATCAATTTTAGGTATATATAGCTATGGTTTGGCATGTGACTATTTTAATTAAAAAAAAAATTAACTATTTTAACTCTGGTTAAAATATTAGTTTGGATTGATTTTTTATTTTTATAATTTTTAACTCATTTTTATCTTAATTAGTCCCAAACTTCAATGTCAGACGAAGCCGTATTGGGGGGTCTTGGGGGTGAAGTACTTGTAGGAGACGTGGCGGTAGAATACTTGTGGAGTCTGTATCATTTCTGATTACCTAATGTCAGTGTCTATTTTCAGTATTCATAAACACTTTAATATATATTAAAAAAAAAATCAATTTTAGGTATATATAGCTATGGTTTGGCATGTGACTATTTTAATTAAATTTTTTTTTGACTATTTTAACTCTGGTTAAAATATTAGTTTGGATTGATTTTTTTTTTTTAATTCTTAGAAGAGAAAAAAATATCTATAATTTAAATATAATATTTTATTTTTGTAATTTTTAACTTATTTTTATCTTAATTAGTCCCAAACTTCAATGCCAGACTTCAATCCCAAACTTTGGTCAATCCCAAACTTTGGCCTCCTAATTAGTCCCAAACTTCAATCCCAAACTTTAGTGAAAAATTACTTTTGACTTTTTTTATTAATGGAAAATGCTAGAGGTCCCAAATTTTCTACCAAATAAATGATCAAATATCTCACATGGGTGTGGGGCCCCCAAAATTGCGGACCCCACACCCATGTGAGACATTTGGTCATTTGTTTGGTAGAAAATTTGGTGTCCCTAGCATTACTCTTAATTTGTTTATGATATCAAATTACAATAAAATGACTAAATTAGCCTCATTTAATTTAAAATATTTACGATTTCACCCATATAGCATATTTTGACCCATGAGGGGTAGAATTGTAATTTCACTATTGACTAAAAACTAACTTTTCAAATGAAAAAAAAGCCAAAAAAATCAACTTTTAACTTTTACTACAGACCAAAAAAAATGACTAAAAACTATATTCCCAAAAGAGGCATAACCTATATAATCTATCTTTTTATCTTTTTTTCATCACATCACCTTTTTATTTTTCTGCACATCTTTTCATAAAAAGATAAAAAATACACTTTTTTAGGACACCCCAAATCAACCCTAACTTCTTAAATCATTTATCTAAAAAAATTAAAAACTTAGTTAAAAATCAAAAAGTCATTTTTTATTATTTTTCCAAAATAGGCCATAGTACAATTACGTAAGAACGCTTCCAGAAGTTGTTAGCTGGCACATACAATGATCAAATTATTGGTGGAAAAAGTAAAAGGGGTTTACAAAACACATCGTTTGGGAACAGATTAATTTAGTAACTTTTTGACTATTTAGCTAAAAAAGTAGGTAAAAGAAATTTGTATGTTTGGGATGACTTTTTGGCTAATTACGAAAAGATTTACAAAAAGTAGAGAGAAAAGAGAATCTTTGACTTTTTGGTATGGGTTGTTGGCTTTTTGGCTAATTTAGGCCTCGTTTGGCAAGAGGCTATTTTAGCCAATTAGCTAAAAAGTTACTAAATTAGCCAAAAAACCAACAACCCATACCAAAAAGTCAAAGATTCTCTTTTCTCTCTACTTTTTGTTTCGTAATTAACCAAAAAGTCATCCTAAACATACAAATTTTTTTTTACCTACCTTTTTAGCTAAATAGCCAAAAAGTTATTAAATTAGTCTGTTCCCAAACGAGGCCTTAGTAACTTTTTGACTAATTGATTAAAATAACCTCTTGCCAAACGAGAATTTGAAACAGAGTGAACTTGTTTCAAAGCCATTGTTTGGGGGAGGTGGGTTTGGATGGGTTCGAGTTAAAATACTAACAAAAAAAATAAAATATATTTTTTAATTTTAATAATATAAAATATTGCATTAATTTATAATCATTATATTCTTTTTTTACAAAAAACTCAAAAACTCTTTCCAAATTAATTTTTTAACCCCAACCTAAAATAGTTTAAAAAAAGTCAAAAACCATCCCACTTCCCAAACCAAGCCAAAGTTAGAGCAGTGGTAACAATTGTAAAACCTGTACGAATCTTTACAAAGTAAATTAATAATATAACATTGTTTTAAAATTAAAAAATATAATAAAATTAAAAATTAATTTGATAAAAATAAATATCAAAAGAGATAATTTTAAATTTTAAAAAATTATTTCAGTCACAAAACATAAGTTAAAAATCATTTCCTTTTTTTGACTTTCCAATAATCAGTTTACAAATGTGAAATAAGTTTATTTTTGCTTTTGACTTGACTAATATGCACCAAACACGAAAATGTTTGTGGTTTATTTTTTTTATTGACTTATTTTCGTTTTTAGTGAATTTTTTTTTAAAAAAAAGTTAGGTTTTTTTTATTATATTCAATGAGACGAATTGAACAATTAATTTTTTTTTCAATTTAAAAAAAAAAGTTCAAAAAATATAAAAATAAGCAAAAAAGTCCAAAAAATATAAAAATAAGCAAAAAATTAGTAGATATTTTTTTGTTTATTTTGGCTTTTTCATATTTAAAAAAAAATTAAAAAAAAATTACGTTTTAGATTCTTTTGAACAAGACGAACTGGAAAATTAAAAAAAAATGACATAATTTTTTTTAAAAAAAAAGAGGTGGCTAACGTACAAGTTCCCAAACAATTTCAGTTAATTCACATCGTCACTGATAAAACCATCAACGATGTATATATATTTGGCATGGAATAGCGGTTTCTATTTTCTTTTTAAAGAAAATCTATTAACCCAAACAATAAACCACCCAGAAAATTGGAACGTACGATGTATATTTACAGTTGTTATTGTGAGCCACACCCGTGAACAAATTCTAAATTTAACAGATTCTAAATTTTACAAATTCAGATTCTATTTTTTTTTTTTTTTTTTTTGAGTTTCCAAAACTACTCAGTGTGTTTGGTATGAGTTTTCTAGATTAAATTTTTTGAAAACTGAATTTTTTGTTTTAGTGTTTTTTTTGTTTTTAATGAATATTTTTTAAATTTTAAGCATTTTTTTAATTTTTTTGGATGCACCTTACTTAGATGTATCTAAAAAGTAAAAATTTTGTGAAAAAATATTTTTAAAAATTAACAAATACATAAAAATACAAAAAAAAAAAGCTTAAAAAAAGTCAAAAAGTTATCGAAAAAGTTAAAAAGTTATCACGATTCACCAAAAAAATATATAAAAAAATTAATATACAAATATTAAAATATAAATCAACTTTTTGGCTCATCAAGGTACTAACGTCAAAGCAATTGCAGTGAAAGTAAAAAAAAAAAATTATATGTGTACATTCACTAAGTTAGATGGTAAAATTGGGCCCATGGGGGCTAGGGGTGAGCAGCGGATATACCGATCCGCCAAAACCGACCGAACCAAACCGATCCGCCGCATTTTGGACGGATGCGTGATGACGAGCGGACGGTTGCGGATTGATTTTCTCAAATCCGCCAATTTGGCGGACGGATGGCGGATTTAAGATTTTTTGGCCGCAACCGAACCGCCAAACCGCCAAATCGCGAGCACCCCTAGTAATTTATAAGACTTTGTATTTTTTAATTTGTTTAAATATTATATTTGTGTTTTCAATTGAAAAAGAGTTTAAATATTCTGTTGAAAAAAAGTTTTCAACTTGAATATATTTTTTGAATTGAAAAAAATAAACGTATTATTCATATATATTTTTTAGTTTTTAAATGTAACTCTAAAAATAATAAATAGAAAATATGATATATGCTGGTTGGTTTTTGTTTTTAAAAACATATGTAGATGTAACAATACAGAGACATTCAATCTCTACTACTGCTCTGTTCATGATTTTGGTGATTTGAATTGTTATTATATTTTAAGAATCACAGATTGTAATACTTTATGGGGATGAATCATACTGTGATTGTAATATGTGGATGAGGCATGCAGTGATCATGATATTCTAAAGTTTCAAACTTTTTTTCTTTAGATAAGGCATACAGTGATTGTAATATTTTTTTAAGTCATTGACAGTAATACTTTCTTTTTCTTTTTTTTCTTTTTTCGTTTGAGGAAGTGCACAAGTTGAATTATGTTGAAAATTTATAAAATTTTAAACCGCCAAACTGATTCGCATCCATCCGCCAAACCGCCAATCCGCTCAATCCACATCCGCCGGATTGGCGGACGGATGCGGATTGATTTTCTTCAATCCGCCAATCTGGCGGACGGATGGCGGATTGGAGGTTCCGTGGCCGCAACCGACCCGCGCCCACCCCTAATGGGGGCAACCATGGGTCCCGATTTGATAATCTGAACCGTTCAATATGTAAAATTCACCTAGTACTATATGCTACAAAAAATCACGTCTATCGGATATCGCTAACTACATGATCAAATCAGTTTTGTATAAAAAAATTGATGGTGTTATCGTTAACAGTTGATAAAAAAAACTAAAACGATCAGATACCTATCGATATCCAATCAACGTGATTTTTTATAAACATATAGTACTCGACGAGTTCCACATATTGAACGGTTCCGATTAGAATAATGGGACCCGTGGTAGGCACTCACGGGCTGAACAACACCGTCCAATCAAAGCCTTAAAAGGAGGCAATCTTTTCCCATCTACTCACCTAGCCGACTGCACTGCCAACCCGTACGGCCTATTACACTATCTTCTCCTACACATTTATTTATATAATTTTTTAATACCCATTTTTTCATTAAAAATCAAAAAGTTAATCCAAACATCTATCACCTTGCTTGTTTCCACTTTTCAAAAAATATTTTTCAGAAAATTCTACTTTCTTATTTTCCATATTTTTTTGTTTTTACTGAATTTTTTTAATATTTTAAGCAATTTTTTTTACTTTTTAGACACACCTAACTTCAATACACCTAAAAAGTAAAAAAATTGTAAAAAATTTTTTTTAAAAATTCAGTAAATACCAAAAATACAAAAAAATACAATAATTCATTATATTTTTATGTATTTATTAATTTTTTAAAATATTTTTTCACAAGTTTTTTACTTTTTAGATACATCTAAGTAAGGTGCATCTAAAAAAGTAAAAAAAATGTTTAAAATTTAAAAAATATTCACTAAAAACAAAAAAATACGAAAACAAAAAAAGTCAATTTTCAAAAAACTTAATCTCGAAAACTCAAACCAAGCACCTCAACTTTTTAGTCAAAAAAGATAAAAAGTGCACTTGTTTAGGACACCCCAAATAACTTTTTTTTTTTTGTATTTTTGGTATTTATTAATTTTTTTAAAAAAGAAATTCACAAAAATTATACTATTTATGTTAAGTGTGTCTAAAAAATTTTTTAAAAAAATTACTTAAAATATTAAAAAAAATCAATAAAAACAAAAAAAAACACAAAAAATAAGATAGAAAAATTCTTTAAAAACTATTTTTAAAAAAACGAAACCAAACAAGGTCGGACTGTTCTTTTTTCTCCTACATAGAGTAAAGCATTAATGCATGCATTATGGAGTGGTACTTTTTCAACTCTCATACAAGGTAGACCTGCAGGCAGGCATCTTTCATATCTAAAAACCTTTCAAATTAATATTTATTAAATTCCTTCTCTAAATTAGCTACAATACATGACATCTTTAGCAATGCAATGTAATGCAATGCCTATGTAAGATATAAGCTTCAATCCGCCCCTTGAAAGTTTTGTTAAAACTAACAGCTCCATACCAAACTGGTTGCATCAAAACCAGCAGCGTTTTTGTTTGTCATGTTATTTTTCGCACCAAACCAAACATCTACATTGGACAAGACTACAAAAGGGTACTAACCCACCATTGTTGTTTTCTTTCCTATGGACAATATCTCCTTTTAATTAGTCACCAATGAACAACAAACAAATATTTTAAACAAAAGAAAGCTTCAAAAAAAAATAAACTAGTGTTTGATTTAATTTTTAAAACTCAATTATGTTTTTAAATCATAATTTGAATCAAAATTTATAACCACACAAATTTTTAAAATACAATTCAAAATTACTTTCAAAACTTATTTCTTCTCTTATTATTATTATTATTATTATTATTATTAATCAATCAATCAATCACTTTTTCTCTCTCATCTCTCCTCTCTTCTCTCACATTCTTTCACATTCTATACGTCAATCAATTAAAAAAAATTGCAAATCATCCTAAAATTATTTTCAAAGCTCATAATCAGACAAATTTTTTATTTTTAAATCATAATTCAAAACTCAAAACACAATACCACACTAAAATCATAATTCTAAAACTAAACCACACACACCTTAAGATTGTCTGCGCCACTCTCCTTTTTTTTTCCCCTCCCATTCCATGCCTCCTCTCTACAATAGGAGTAAAGTCAGAAATAGAGACGGTGAATTCTCAACAATATGAACACATGAATACTATATTTGGTTGGGAGATTTGAAAAGGAAATTGAAAAAGGAAAAAAAAAGGTATGTAAAATATAAATAAAATATAGTTATATTTCATCTAATTTTATACACATTTTTTCTTTCTTTTTCTAAATTCATTTTCAAATCTCCTAACTACACACAGCGGAAAAGTTTCATTTTTAAAGTCTTGGGTAGCGAAACCAAAAGAGTGGTTTATATCCATAATTTCTGTAATTTGTGTTTTGTTATCTCCTTTGATTATGACAACTTTGTCCTTTAATTGTTCACACTATGTTTATTTACTCTAATTTTTAAATGATTTATTTAAAATAAATTAATCATTTCAAATTAGATACTAATTCCTCAACCACTTTAAACAAATGTGAATTAACTATTTTGCCGCTTAATTTCAACCTAATTTCTAAAGTTGCATTATTAATTGGACAAAGTTGACACAACTCAAAAAAATTTAAATATAAAATTGATGCACTTGTACAGTAATCTAATCGACATAAATAAACAAATCATAGGACTACTAACTAATTTGTCCAAACCAACAAAAAATTAAAAAAATTCCCAGTGTTGGATCGAGCACTAGAATCTGAACACTCTTATGTGTCAGAGGTTGGAATTTTTTTAAGAACGATGGAAGTTAAATGGAGTGTACTCTAAACAAGTTAGAACGATGGAAGTTAAATGGAGTGTACTCTAAACAAGTTTGGTCAGTTGAAATTGGGTGCACAAAGTGGCGTTATTATTATTATTACTTGTTTCCTTTGGTTCTTGTCAAGTACAAAAAAGCACAATATTTCTACACGATGAACCAACCTCGAGGTTTCGTTCACAATATGATTCGATATACAAATGGAATTTCATAATTGATGTAATTATATTATTATTGTTATTTTTAAGTAAGAGATGCTGGATCAATTTATGTGTATTAGACTAAGTCCTTACAGTCTGAACAACAGTCCGTGGCCCCAAAGTATATACATTTACTAGTTAGGGGATTCGAATCTGAGACCTGAGAGGAAGCAAACCTCTAGGTCCCAGTCATCACCCACTAGACTAACCACCCTGTGGTTATATAATTATTAATTGAGTGGTGAATGTATTGATAAATATCAATATTACAAATTTAAAATTTTGATAAGTATCGATATCAACAAAGTGCCATTTTGGGGACATAGTGCCGTTTTGGGAAGCAATCAAAAACGCCACGTTTTTTTATCCATGTTCCAAAAAAGCTCCCGGCCCAAAACGTCACTTTATTCATTTGGCAACTTTCCAAAACGCAACACTGAAATTACAGTTTGGGCCTATGAGACAAAATTGAAAAAGTAAAAAATAAATGTTAAAGAAGGATATTTTAGTCATTTTAAAGTGATATGACACTTAAAAATATTAAACCAAAATTAAAAAGTTAACTTTTTACCAACTTCTCAAATTATTTTCAAAAAAGTCAAAAAACTTGGTAAAAAGCCAAAAGTCAGCTTTTTACCAACTTTCCAAAACACCCTATAGTAAAAAGCCACGTTTTTGGACAAAATATCTAAAAACGTGGCTGTCAAAAACGCAACAAAATCCCTTTGGGAAGTGCCAAAAACGCAGCCTTAAAATTACAAATTAGGGCCTATGAAAAAAAAAAATTTAAAAAAAATCTCTTATGTTGGGTAAGGGTATTTTGATCATTTTAATTTGATTTGACACTATAAATAAATATTAAACTAAAAAGTAAAAAGTCAACTTTTTACCAATTTCCCAAATCACTTCCAAAAAAGTCAAAAAACTAGGTAAAAAGCCAACAACTAACTTTTTACCAACTTTCCAAAACAACCCAAATATTTAAAACCCAGTGAACAATCAAACTCCATTAAAGACCTTTATTTTTAACAAAGAATGAGATTCGGTCGTGGTCAATTCGTAATTTACAATCACAAGTTTTGAAGTTTCTTGAAAATTTCCTCCTTTTTTCTATGTGAATATGTCTTTGATGAATGTGTCTTTATATGTATTGTGAATCTTTCTACCGACTTGCCTCCCATGCAGCGTCAAAATCGGTGGCCATGGAGATTCTTTGAAAATACTTGTTCTAGAGAGAGAAAAAGAAAGTCAACTAACTTTCTTGATCAACAAGTTATTACATTTTTTTTTTTCCATCAAATTCTCTCCAACTCTAAACACCCTCTTTTTTTAGTTTGCCTAACTTTTTTTTGACAATCATCACTTGCGTGAACTTTGAAGCTATGACACAATTTTCGAATTTAAATTGAAATAAAATTATAAATATTAACAGTCTCACTGTCTCAAAATACAATTAAATTGACTATTAAATTAATTATCTTGTCTAGATAAATAAGAAGTTATGCATTTTTTTTTTTTTTTTGGAGGGGGGGGTCGCCAATGTGCATATAAGTCACGTAGTTGTTGGGTGATTTTTTAAATGTGTTATTATACTATAATTGTTCAATTAATTATAATTATTTTTAAGTTCTTAAATAAGATCTTGAAAAAATAAAATAGCTCAAGCCATGTAATGTATTATGAAAAATGATTCACCCACATAATTTTTTCACTACAAATCTCCTCAAATAATATGGTAAGAAAAAATAAATTAATAACTCACGTTTCTATAAAAAAAAATTTTTCCCTTCAAAATTTTCTACGTAAACTTATCACATCATTTGAGAGTTCGGGAGAAAATCTTGTGGGAGTGTTGATGGAAAGCTCTAAAAATAAAATTCTAAATTGAGCTCTACATATGTGATAATGAGAAAAAAAATAAAAATCAAAAATCAAAAAAACAATTAAAACATTACATCAATGATAAATCCCACTTATTAGAACTCTTTTAAAACTCTTGGTTTAAAACTCTCAAACATTTTTGAATCTTGTGTAGAAGTAATAATGCGCTATACCGCTTGCGAACCAACACACAAGGGGGGTTGTCAGTAGGTCGCGCATGCGAATATTGGACACCACCAAATAGGAAAATATATTATTGGGTACAATGAAAAGACCTCATTATTTTACATATCGTGACCAATTATTAGAAGTGATCAAACGAATGGCTGACACAAATCTTGTTTTTTCTCTATTTATTCTATAACGTAATTCATTTTAAAAAAGATACTTACGTGTAGTTCCTAGTAAGTAGATTTATTGTTCAGTAAATCTTATGAAAAGACTTACAAAATAAATAAATTTTCCTATTTGATAATTTTATTATTTTTTCAAAAAGACTTACAAAATTAATTATTTTAATAATTTTATTATTTTTTCAAAAAGACTTACAAAATAAATAAATAAATAAATAAACGAGTTGATTTTTATATTACATTTTTAATTTTTTGACTAATTTAATCTGTTCTTAAACAATGCCCATGGCACAAGTGAAAAAAGTTCTCAAAAATTTTAAATAGAATTTTAAATCTATGGTGAAGGGTTAAAGTATGGAGGCAAGTCAATATTGATCATTGATATTACATCTTAAATATTTTTTAATTTACTTCATTTGGAATTGTACAACTTGTGATTTTTTTTAAATCGAGAAAATTAATATTCATGGGTATTTAAAAAAATGAAAAATAAAAAAGTTATATTGTTGACTTATGGTAAAAAAATAATATAAATTTTTTTATATTGTTTACTATTCATGGGTATCGTAGTTTGCGTCGAATACTAATACCGTGGTTTGGGAAATTGTCCGTTGGAAAGTATCGAATCTGATTGGTCGGATGACGAAGAAGTCCACTTTGTATTCTTGACTTCTGTTGCACGGGTGGTGGGGCCTCCACGAAGAGCATAGACTGTGAGAAGGAGCCACGTAAGTTACTACGGTCTCAATACCACGGAATTTACGCTCTGAAAAGATAATTAAAATTTGATTTTTTAATTTTTTGATTTTTTTATAAAAAAAAAAAAAGGTAAAAAATTGAGAAGTAATTTTTAATTTACTTCTCAAAATGAGCCATAGTGTGTGTGGGGATTTGATTTTTCACATTAGTTGTTAGCATTTATTTATGTATTTAGGTCTCGTTTATCGATTATATATTTTAATTAAAAAATCAAAAAAATATTATAAATTATCACATTATTTTTTTATTTTTTAAAATTTTTTTTATAAAAATTAAAAAACTACTAAAATAAATCGACCTTGTTATTATTTCTAGGTGTGTTGGCTGCGTGTTGTACTCTTAGAAAGTGTGTGTGAGAGAGAGAGAGAGAGAGAGAGAGAGAGAGAGATTTTTCTAGGCTGCGTGTTGTAGACTCTTAGAAAGTGTGTGTGTTTTGGGTGTGTGTGTGATTGTGTGTGTGTGTGTGTGTGTGTGTGTGTGTGTGTGAGAGAGAGAGAGAGAGAGAGAGATTCTTAAACATTAAGGCAACTGAGGTCAATGTCTGAATTGCTCACGGACCCCGTGGTCATCTTTTCACCTTACGAGTTTGGATTTTATTAACAAATATATTAATAAAATAAAATTATGAAAAACATAGGTAAAAATATTTATATAAAAAAAAGAAGTCAAAATATGAGTCTTAAATATTGATACGTTTTCTATCTAAAAAAAATCTTGATGAGTGGAGCTAAATTCATGTGCTGACCTGCAAATCCAATCTATTGGCTTGTGAGAAGAGATTATTGACAATCTTGTTATTTAACGCATGAGTTTTGATGGACCAATTTTGAAAATTAATCTCTAAAGTTTGAAAAAAATAACAATTAAATTGAATCATCAAATTTTTTAAATCAAACCAAACTAAATTGCTTGGAATCAAATTGAACTAAATAGCAAAAAAATAGTTTGGCTCCAGAATTCTAGCATAAAAAATTTATTTCAATACCTATACTACCTATTTCAATAAATAAAATAAAAAACCATGCCACCTAGCATTCAAAAAAATTCGCAAGCATACTTCAACTTTTAAAGCATTCCCCAAATTAGTTTTTATAAAAGGTATAAAGACAACAAATTATTTATATTATATAATAATTAAAAAAGAATGTAATTTTCAATAATATAAATAGTGTGAAAAAACAAATACACATAGTTTGGGGAATTGATCAATAAATCCCATATTATGATCTTGTAATTCAAATGGTCTTAAATGTTTTCTTGTTAATTGTGTAGTCCTTGGGGCTGCTAATTTGTCATTGGTCAAACTTGTTGGATATACCTCCTTATTGGAGTGTGAGACCTAATTGATTTATTAAAGAATTTTAATTTGGATTGGTTTAAGTTTTATATATTATATTTGAGAAGACCCAATTCAATTTAGATACAATTAGAGTTTAATTATAAAAACTCAAGATTCACAACATATATATTATAACTAATATATATATTGTTGGTCCTTCACCTTTTTCCGAAGCACGAGAGGCAGCAGCTATTTGTTTATTCAATCTTGGTACATGTGTTGCAAATTTATTCAAGTTTTGTTCTTTCAAAAGCACTATTATTCGGTGGCTGGTGTGTGAAATTTTCTTCACTTCGTTTCGGTTGTTTTGGTGGAATTGATTTGGGTTCGTTATTTTAGATCTTCTACAGTTCTAATTTTGAAGATTTTGGTTTATCTATTTGGTGAGGTCTTTCTTCTTTGTTTATTTGTGATTATTTAGAATTCACCTAAGGATGGTTTTGTGAGACCATTAGTGTCTCGTTTGTAATCGTTTGGAACTTATTTGGTTGATAGTGAAATCAGATTTCGATCCCGTGGACGTACCTCACATTGAGGGAACCACGTAAAAATTCTTGTGTTGCCTTTGATTTAATTTTTTCGCATTAGTTTTTATTCCCATTGATTAATTTACTTGTGGGGAATCACATATTTTCCATAACAACTGGTATCAGAGCTTACGATTTATTTGGGTTTATATATTTGTGTAAATCAATGGAGGGGAATGTGGGTCGTATGTCTAGCTTCAATGGAAGTAATTAGGTAACTTGGAAAACTAAAATGGAGGACCTATTATTTTGTAAAGATTTGTATGGACCCATTGAGAGTGATAGTGGCAAACCCGAGGGTATGAAAGATGATGAATGGAATAGGCTTAATCGAAAAGCCGTTGGTGTTATCTGTCAATGGATTGATGACAGTGTGTTTCATCATGTTGCTACTGAAACTTCAGCACATAATTTATGGAAAAAAAATTAGAGGGTCTTTATGATAGGAAATTAGCCACAAATAAAGCTTTTCTGTTTCGTAAGTTGGTTAATTTAAAATATAAAGAGGGCAGTCCTATTCCTGAACATCTGAATGAAATAAAGAGTATTGTTAGCCAACTTGCTTTAATGAAAATTGTTTTTGATGATAAGTTGCAGGCTTTGATGCTACTTAGTTCTGTGCCCGAAAGTTGGGAGACTTTGGTTGTGATGGTCAGTAATTCAACGCCCGATGGAGTTGTCACAATGGGCCAAGTCACTAGTAGCTTGTTGAATGAAGAAACTAGAAGAAAATCAGCAGGTTCCTCTCATTCGGAAGCATTCATTGTGAGAGGCCGAAGCAAAACAAGAGGGAGGAGTAAAACTCCTCATGGTCGTGATCAAAGTCGTGATAAATCAAAAGATGGTTCTTTTTCAAAGAAAGACATTGAGTGCTATTATTGCCATGAGAAAGGGCACATGAAGTGAGAATGCCGAAAGCTCAAGAATAAGGAGAAAAGGCGTGACAAAAGTGTGGACAAGAAGCAAGAAGACACAACGACAGTTACTACCAATGGTGATCTCATGGTCGTTTGTGAAGATGATTGTATCAATTTTGGGGGCCAAGAGAGCAATTGGGTGATTGATTCTGGTGCTTCTTTTCATGTGACTTCTCGAGTTGATTTCTTCATTACCTACACCGAAGGAGATTATGGTTCTGTTCGAATGGGTAATGAAGGTTTGTCCAAGATTATTGGTATGGGTGATGTTTGCTTGGAAACAAATTTGGGCTGCAAGTTGTTGATTAAAGATGTGAGGCATGTTCCCGACATTCGCCTCAATTTGATCTCTACTGGGAAGCTAGATGATGAAGGCTTCAACAACAAATTTGGTGATGGAATATGGAAGCTCACAAAGAGTTCTTTGGTGGTGGCTAAGTGTAAGAAGACTCATACACTTTATTCGATGCAAGGAAAAATTTGTAAAGGTGTTGTCAATGCACTTCAAGATGATACTTCTACCGAATTGTGGCACAAGCGGCTTGGCCACATGAGTGAAAATGGGCTGCAAGTTTTGTTCAAGAAAGAGCTTCTACCCGGTTTGAAAGGTACACATCTTAAAACTTGTGTTCATTGTTTGGCGGGTAAACAATATAGAGTTTCTTTTTATAAAAATGTTGCTTCTAGAAAAGAAAATGTTTTGGAGTTGATTCACTCGGATGTTTGTGGTCCTTTAAAAGTTAGAACACATAGTGGTGAACTTTATTTTGTTACTTTCATTGATGATTATTCAAGAAAAGTTTGGGCTTTTCTACTAAAAACTAAAGATCAAGTTCTAGAAGTGTTTAAGCATTTTCAGGCCACGGTTGAAAGGGAAACAGGGCAGAAATTGAAGTGCATCCGATCACACAATGGTGGTGAATACATTGGGCCATTTGATGAGTATTGTCGCAGCCAAGGTATTCGGCATCAAAAGACAGTTAAGAAGACTCCTCAACAAAATGGAGTTGCCGAGAGGATGAACCGCACCATTGTGGAAAGAACAAGGTGTTTGCTTTCACAAGCTAAATTGCCAAGATCCTTTTGGGGTGAGGCATTGAAGACAGCGGTTGACGTGATCAATTTGTCACTCTCCTATCCTTTGAATGGTGATGTTCCAGAAAGAGTTTGGACCGGTAAAGATGTATCTTATGAGCACTTGAGAGTGTTTGGTTGCCGAGCTTTTGTTCACATTCCAAAAGATGAGAGGTCCAAGCTTGATAGCAAGTCAAGACAATGTATTTTTCTTGGCTATGGGCGTGATGAATTTGGGTATAGATTGTGGGATTCGGTCGATAAGAAAGTCATTCGAAGCCATGATGTTGTGTTTCTTGAAGACCAAACAATTGAAAACTTTGGCAAAGGTGATCAACCAGAGCCAAAAACTAGTGATCTCATTGACATGGATCCATCTCCTTCATCTTCAGTGGATAATGAAAATGGGGGAGATGTGCAACCACCTATTGAAGATATAGAGGATGATGCTAATTCTAATGAAGTTGAGCCAGAAATTGAGGAAGAGCATCCAACTCAAGAACCACCACCACAACTTGAGTTGAGGAAATCTACAAGGGACCGACAACCTTCAAGAAAGTATCCTCCTAATGAATTTGTGTTGATTTCTGATCAAGGGGAGCCGGAGAGCTACCAAGAAGCAATTGAGCATGTAAAGAAAGGTGATTGGAAAAAGGCCATGGGAGAAGAGATGAACTCCTTACTTGAAAATCACACCTATGACTTAGTGAAGTTGCCTAAGGAAAGGAAAATTCTGAAAAATAAGTGGGTCTTCAAATTGAAGAATGATGGCAAGAATCTGAGGTACAAGGCACGTCTTGTTGTGAAAGGCTTTGGGCAAAAGAAAGGAATTGATTTTGATGAAATTTTCTTGCCAGTTGTAAAGATGTCTTCTATTCGGGTTGTACTTGGCATGGCTGCAAGTATGAACCTTGAAGTTGAGCAACTTGATGTGAAGACCGCATTTCTTCATGGTGACCTTGAAGAAGAAATTTACATGGAGCAACCGGAAGGTTTTGTAGAGAAAGGGAAAGAGAAATTTATTTGCAAATTGAAGAAAAGTTTGTATGGTCTCAAGCAAGCCCCGTGGCAATGGTACAAAAAATTTGACTCTTTCATGATGAATAATGGTTTTTCTAACACTACTTCAGACCATTGTGTGTTTGTGAAAAAAATTTCGGATGGCAAATTTATTATTCTTTTGCTTTATGTTGATGACATGTTAATTGTGGGTCAAGATTCTATGATGATAAACAGGTTGAAATTGGAGTTAAGCAAGTCTTTTGCTATGAAAGATTTGGGGCCGGCAAAGCAAATTCTTGGTATGAAAATTGTTCGTGATCGCAAAGAGGGGCTGATTTGGTTGTTTCAAGAAAACTACATTGAGAAAGTTCTTAAGAGGTTCAACATGAATAAAGCAAAATCGGTTGGTTGTCCACTTGCGGGTCGCTTCAAACTTAGTTTGAATCAATGTCCTACAAGTGAGAAAGACAAGGAAGAGATGCTGAAAGTTCCTTATGCTTCAGCAGTTGGTTCTTTGATGTACGCCATGGTTTGTACAAGACCAGATATTGCTCACGCCGTTGGTGTGGTAAGTCGATTTCTCTCTAATCCGGGTAAAGAACATTGGGCAGCGGTAAAATGGATTCTAAGATATCTTCGAGGGACTTCGAAGGTGTGTTTGTGTTTTGGGGATGGTAAGCCGATGCTTGATGGGTTCACAGATTCTGACATGGCTGGTGATGTTGATTCTAGGAAATCTACTTCGGGGTATTTGATGACTTTTGCAGGGGGAGCTGTGGCATGGCAATCTAAATTACAAAAATGTGTTGCTCTCTCAACTACCGAAGCTGAATTTATTGCCATTACGGAAGCTTGCAAAGAAGAGTTATGGTTGAAGAAATTTTTGCAAGAGTTGAGTTTAAAGCAAGAAAAGTATGTGCTTTATTGTGATAGTCAAAGTGCTATTCATTTGAGCAAAAATTTCACTTTTCATTCGAGATCGAAACACATTGATGTGAGATACCATTGGATTCGTGATGTGTTAGATTCGAAATTGTTACAACTCGAAAAGGTTCACACAGATGATAATATTTCAGATATGTTGACAAAGACTTTGTCGAGGGACAAATATTTAAAGTGTCGAACTTTGGCGGGTATGGTTGATGTCTCCACCTAAGTCGATAGGGGGAGAATTGTTGGGTATACCTCCTTATTGGAGTGTGGAACCCAATTGGTTTGTTAAAGAATCTTAATTTGAGTTGGTTTAGGTATAATATATTTTTATATATTATATTTGAGAAGACCCAATTCAATTTAGATACAATTAGAGTTTAATTATAAAAACCCAAGATTCACAACATATATATTATAACTAATATATATATTGTTGGTCCTTCACCTTTTTCCGAAGCACGTGAGGCAGCAACTATTTGTTTATTCAATCTTGGTACATGTGCTACAAATTTATTCAAGTTTTGTTCTTTCAAAAGCACTATTATTCGGTGGCTGGTGTGTGGAATTTTCTTCACTTCGTTTCGGCTGTTTTGGTGGAATTGATTTGGGTTCGTTATTTTGGATCTTCTATAGCTCTGATTTTGAAGATTGTAGTTTATCTATTTGGTGAGGTCTTTCCTCTTTGTTTATTTGTGATTATTTGGAATTCACCTAAGGATGGTTTTGTGAGACCATTAGTGTCTCGTTTGGAACTTATTTGGTTGATAGTGGAATCAGATTTCGATCCCGTGGACGTACCTCACATTGAGGAAACCACGTAAAAATTCTTGTGTTGTCTTTGATTTAATTTTTTCACATTAGTTTTTATTCCCATTGATTGATTTACTTGTGGGGAATCACATATTTTCCCTAACAAAACTATTGTCAACAATTGTGCATTTAATTTTGGGAATAAGGGTGTGTGTTTTCCATCTACCCTAAAAAAGCATAGTAATACTAATCAGTGTGTTTGGTTTGAATTTTTTAGATTAAGTTTTTTGAAAATTGAATTTTTTTGTTTTCGTATTTTTTTGTTTTTAGTTTTAGTGAATATTTTTAAAATTTTAAATGTTTTTTTTATTTTTTTAGATGCACCTTATTTAGATGTATCTAAAAAGTAAAAAATTTGTGAAAAAATATTTTGGCAAATTACAAACAACCCCCTCGAGATTTGGTGAAAATACAGATTCCTCCCTGAGGTTTGAGAAATTACATCCCGCCCCCTAAGGTTTATATTTCCATAACAAATTACCCTCTCGGGTTTATATTTTCATACAGATTCCCCCAAAATTTGTTATGCAAATTTGACTCTCAGGGGGTAATTTGTAATTTTTCAAACCTTAGGGGGGAATCCGTATTTTTTCCAAACCTTGAGGGAAGTGTTTGTAATTTGTCCAAAATATTTTTAAAAATTAATAAATACATAAAAATACAAAAAATGTACTGAATTCTCGTATTTTTTTTAATTTTTAGTATTTAGTGAATTTTTAAAAGGTTTCTTTCACAAATTTTTTACTTTTTAGATATATTTATGTTAGGTATGTCTAAAAAGTAAAAAAACTTGCTTAAAATATTAAAAAATTCTGTAAAAACAAAAGAACACGGAAAATAAGAAAGTAAAATTTTCTGAAAAGAGTTTTTGAAAAACTCCAATCAAGCATGCTGAATAGTATTTAGTTGTTTAGAATGTTTGAGTTGGAAATATGGGGGTGTGAACATGCCACATGCGTATGGTGTATCTTTTTTGATATAAGTGACACCATGTAGGGGTACCCCATATTTACCCGTAGTCATTGTGGACCAACCAGACGAATATATCGAATGCAAAAATAAGGGTGTTCCAACCCGACCCGCGTAACCCCAAATTAGAAATAGGAAATGTCGAACGAGACCCTAGGTAAATGTGATTTTGATTTTACGTGATTCAAATGTCAAAATCACGGTGATTGATTCCCATATTCGATTTCGTATGTACCAAATACTCTCCCTGCGACAGCTTGTAGTATTTGGTACTTATGAAATCGACAAGTTTGGCGAAATTGTATGGTTGTTGCAGTTTGTACGCAACATTGAGTGAGTGGTAATAACACAGAAGCATGAAAAAGAAGTCTATCTGTAACCAAAAACACACAATGTGCGAGTCAGAAAATGGGATTTACTAGTCAACGTCAATTAATTTGGAAAATGGGATTTGACTATGGACACGATGAACAAGGCTGACGGAGGGGTCAATGTTCACAAATTAACCCCCCGACCACACACAGAAACACCCCCGTTACTATGTTGGTGCATATTGACAAGGGACGCAATTGCCAAATCATTAGTGGTAGTGCATGTACGGTAATGAACAATGATGTGAACATGACAATCAATTCAGCCAAGGTTTGGATGTTCAAACATTAATCCCCCTACCACACACAAAAAAACCCCACCGATATGTTTGTGCATACTGACAATAGGCATAACCCAACAAATGTTTAAAAATGTTTAATCCACCATTGACATGCAAAAATGTTTGAGTTCGACTGTTACAAATGTCCAAGCAATCAATACACGCGCATGATGCATTAAAACGTTCAGGAGTGTAACAGTGTGGCATACCTAAACACAGCCAACTATGTTCACGTCGTCTGCAAAGAGGTCCTTTGGCAACATGGTAAAAAGCTGCATTTGTGGCTTGGGAGAAAAAAAACTATATTGGCTTTTTTAGCAAGAAATTATTTGGCGAGGTGAAAAAATCTACATATAAAATTACAATTATACCCTTTATATTATTTAGAGTTATACATGGGTGAAAATGTAAATTTTCTAAATTGGGTGGGGTAGTCTGGTCGTTTTATTCTGATGTAACATCAAAAATAAATATTAACAAAAAAAGTCAAAAGCAGCTTTTTACGAAATTCCCAAATCACTTTCCAAAAAAGTCAAAAAGCTTGGTAAAAAGTCAAAAGTCAATTTTTTACCAACTTTCCAAAACACCCCAAAAACCCTCGTTCACTTCAACCACAACAGCATCTAAAACCCTATCCCCCCTTTTAACCTCTTCGTCAATGGAATATTACCTTCTCCCTCAAACTGTGTGATCACGTATTCCAAAAACAAAATATCCTTCCTAATTTGCTAGTGAGGGTATATCCATCTAATCAATATCCGTCTATATTTGAAAAGGGATTTCCCGGTCACAAATTACATCTAGTAAGGACTTGGGAAAATTACAAACACCTCCCTCGAGATTTGGTAAAAATACAGATTCCCGCTTGAGGTTTGAGAAATTATATCCCGCCCCTTGAGGTTTATATTTTCATAACAAATTGCCACCTGAAGTTTTTATTTTCATGCAGATTCCTCCATAATATTTCCTAATTTGTTATGAAAATTTGACCCTCAGGGGGTAATTTGTAATTTCTCAAACCTCAGAGAGGAATCTGTATTTTTACCAAACCTCGAGGGGGTATTTGTAATTTGGCCACAATCAAACATTCTAAAACATTCTAAACATGGGACCAAATAGTGCAAAAAAATTTAAAATAGGGCTTTTCAATAAATTTCTCTATTTTTAATTGACATTTTCGGAAATCAATTAGACGGAGAGTAATTATCTTGTGTAACACTCCTAAACATATTAATAAACAATGAAAATGGTTTAATCCGATTTAACTTGATTCTTTTGGGTCTTAATTTGTAAACCAAACCATAATTAATAGTTCTTAATTAATTAAAACCAAAAGCAAACCATTCCATTAGAAATTCAAACCCAATCATACAATTTAACCAATTTGAATGAAATGGTTTCTAGAACACTAATTCAAAGGTCTAAAGTGGAGGGCTTGGGGTCTTTTGGAACCATGCTAAAAAGTCAATTTTTTTAGTTTTTTAGTAAAAAAAATTAACTTTTTATCCAAAATAATTCAATTTTTTGTCAAAAAAAATCACCAAAAATATCAAAATGTCAAAAAATAAATTTTTTACCAACTTTCTAAAACACAACGTGAAGTAAGCGAAGTTCCAGTTTTCTTTAACTTACCTATCAACAAAAAGTGTCCTGTCGGTCTATGAGTGTAAAGTAACCCTTTTTTTTCCGCTCTTTTTATTAATTTTTATTCAATGGAGACAAATAAACGTGCTTTGAAAACTATCCCCTCTATGGTTTTAGTTGCTCGAAATTATTCGTAGAAAACATTTCATTTTGAACCTTCTTGTGCACATGTTACCAGAAACAATCAATCACAATACACTACTATAACAATTGATGAATCTGTGGGATAATCAATGATCTTTGTAGGGTAGTGGAAAAAATTATTTAAAATTCTGTGAATATTTCATATTGCCAATCTTTTAGAGATATAAAAATCAAATACAAAATTAATTATTAAAAGAATGCAAATAAATAAAATTTTATAAAATTTATTAGTAGGGCTACTTATGAAAAATCATTTCCTTTGATGTATTTTGTGTCTGATTTGATTGATTTCAGTATTTCTAAAAATTTTATGGTACCAACAACATCATTTAAGAGAGAGAGAAAGAGGGAGAGCGCGCGCTAGTTTTATAATCCAAAATGTGATCAAGTTCAATGTCTTGCACTGAGAAAAAAAATGTAGTATTGTGATCAAGTTCAGTGTGCTGCCCATAGAAAAGAACATTCCTTCACCACTACTACTCATGGCCTAGTTAGGTGTCACCACTACTACTATTCCTTCACCACAACTATTCATGGCCTAGTTAGTTTGAGTTAAAATACTCATATAAAACAAAATATATTATTTTATTTAAATAGAATAAAATGTCATATTCAACTCATAATCATTTTATTTTTTCTCTTATAAAAGAAAAAAAATTAAAAAATATATCATAAATAAGACTTTTTAATCCCAAACTAAAATAATTAAAAAATTAAAAAATCAATTCACATCCCAAACGAACTGTGAGTAACAACCTATGACGCCACTTGATGAATGTGGTAACACATGCCAAATTATAGGGGCAACAAAATTTTAAAAAACAAAACAAACAAAAAAAACAAAAAGAAGAAGATAAGTTGGCGGTGTTTAGGAAGGAAATTTTTTGGTTTTTTTTTTTTTTTTTTTTTACTAAAAGACAAATTGGTTATAAAATTAAAAAAATAAATTCAAACAAAATATCACATCAAACTCCATAATTATTTCATTTTTTCTCTCACAAATATCATATCCAATCACAAAAAAATCTAATTATCTTCCCAAACAGAAATTTTTTTTTCTCCAATAATATCCTATAACTAAAAAAACTACAAAAAAAAAAAAAAAAACATTTCCCAAACACCCACAAACAAAATTTATAAATTTTCTTTACAAATTGATGTGACACGTGTCATGTTAGTTTTTTTTTGTTTTTATTTTTTATTTTTATGGGATATTATGTTAGTTTATTAAGTGCTGCGTTTGATAAATATTTTGGGATTAAAAAAATATAAAAAGACAAAATAAGTTATATAAGTTAATAAGACAAAATGTCATATTCAAATCATAATTATCATATTTTTTCTCTCATAAAAATCAAAAAAGCCCAAAAATAAAAACTAAACAAGGCTAAAAAAGTCTTTAACACAAAAAAATTGACTACCGTTACCAATGTCAAACGAAACTTACATTTTATTTTGCATATTACAATTTTATTATCACGAGTCACATCAGTTTCTTTATAAAAAAATATTTATATAGATTTTTCTTTTTCAACAAGTGATATGATATGACTTCAATAAAACTAATTAAAAGAGATAAATTCATGTAATTAACACCAAATCATTCAAATAAAGACGTGTTTTACCACAAATTGGATGGCTTAAATCTGAGTGTGTGTGAAATATTATTAAAAAAAAAATCAAAGATATTTATCCCTATCTTTTTTCTTAAGATCCCCCACATCTTCTCTTCTTCTTTTTTTTAATTTTAATTTTGTCTAAATATAAAATTTCATTTTTACCCCATCCCTAACTTTCTAGTCCTAATTTTTCAAACTCTAACCCTAATCCCACCAACAATCCTCATCATTCTAACACCGGCCGCCGACCCCTACTCTGGCTAGCAACTCCCATTGCCATCACCAACATCAACTCTAGCCACTAACACCTTCACCTTTACTTACCAACCACCAACAACGCCACCATCCACACCACTCTTAGACACTCTTTCTCTTTCCCTATTTCTGTCTATCAATCTCTCATTAGATTGCAATCGGGATCACAAAAGATCAATGATGGTAGCAATTTATCCTCCTTGCACAATTGTCATGATTGTAATGCTACTTGCGACCTCCTCAGATTTCGTTCGGTAGTTCAGGCCCGAACCATCACAATTTGTTTCGATGGTCTACAACTGAACTACCACCGTTTGTTCGGTACTGATTTTTCGTACCAAACAAAACAATTTCAAATGAAGAAAAATCGAATAAGAGCATATGGGAGAGGGCTCCAGGGTATTTGTATGGGTGACAGTGATAGCAAATGCCTGAGATTAGTGGAATGAAATATTTAGGTGACAAAGATGAGGGAAGGATTGCCGATGGAAGAAGGGGAAGGAAGATTGAGTCAAGGAGGTGGGCCCTCGAAAAAGAAAAGTCGACGATAAGGAAGAGAGGCTAAAGAAGGGTCTCTAGTGAAGGAGAAGAGTTGTGAGAGGATTGCCGGTGAGGAAAATGAGTTGTCAAAGGTGGGGGAGATTGCAAGTTGAAAAGTATTTGGACGAGAGTTTAAAGGATATATTTGAGATTATGGAAGGAGTCCAAAAAAATTAAGGAGTGAGTAATTTTGGTGGTAGAGATTCAAAAAAATAGGAAATTCTACGGAAAAAAAAATAGGGACATTTAACAATGCTCAAATAGAAAATTAGGTACTTTAGCATTGTCGCAAGAATCAAAAGAAAGATTTACTTCCAATAGATATCTATTATTGTATTATATAAAACGTACACACTAGTGTGAACATGAGTTGTTTCCCATTTAACAACTAAAAAGTTGTTCTCATTCATTAAATTATTTAAAATTATTAAATAATTTTTTTTATTTACCAAAACATTATTCAATAATTTTAAAAAATGCTCAATATATAATACATATCGTATGCAATCCTGACCCAAAATTATATAAGTTTTCATAAATTTATACAAATTTATATTTAATTTAAGTATTTTTGTGAGATCAACATAAAATAATTACAAATTTATGTAAATTTTAAAAAATTAATGTAATTTTATATTAGAATTACATAACGTGTGTATTGTATATGATTTATTTTTTTTAAATTAAAATATAAAATTACAAATATATCATGTTTTCATCATCGAATAAATGGCTCAATTGAGAACAACTGAAACCAACCGCCATTGATCTTGATTTCAGTTAAAATTGGGCCCCGCACAATGGAAGAGGAAAAAACGCAGACGCCAAGTGGGCCCAATTTCATTTGGACGTGACATGTCATCTTCGGCTGGATGTGATTCATCGGGGCCCCACTTAATCATGCCCAAAGTGCTCTACCCACTTAAATTAATTATGCCCGCCACCACTCCCACCATTGCTCTCTCTCTCTCTCTCTCAATTTTTATTATTTTATTACAAATATTTATATATAATCAATTTGGTTTAAAATATTATTTTTATTGATTTCAAAATTATTTAACAAAAATTAAATTTTGAGTGTTTGAAAAAAACAATTATTTGTTTTATTTGTAAAAACAAAATTATGAATTTCATTATTTAAAATTTTTAATTGATATAAATGTTAATAGTTATATTACACAATAGGTGTGCGACGAGTAATGCTAGAGACCCCAAAAATTCTACCAAAAGTTTTACCAAATGTCTCACATGGGTGTGGGACCCACATGGGACCCACATTGTGTGGGTCCCACACCCATGTTAGACATTTGATAAAATTTTTGATAGAATATTTGAGATCTCTAGCATTTTTGGGTGTGCGACAACTAGAGTTAGTAAAAAAATTGGAAGTCTCGCACGCTCATTTAAGATTGACAAAATTTTGATTTTTAATATATTTTTCGGAAGATATGATCTATTTTGGTTCTAAGAAGTATAACATATAGACCAGATTGTTAAAATATTATATTTAAATACTTTTTATTATATATATATATATATATTTTTTTTTAATCAGAAAACACGACAGGAGGATTTATAAAGAAGGGGCCGGGCCGCCCTTGCCGCCTCAATTTTGTAATTTTTTTTTTTTTTTTTTTTTTTTGTATATAAGAAAAATAATTAACAAATAGAAAATTTGTATATAACATAGGTGGGCCCATAGGGACTTTTAGCCCACCACTTAGAACTCAATGTATAACTCAAATACTACAGCCCAATATTGCTGGAACCCAATGTTGCACCAAGGACTAATGATACTTAAATACTTGCCAACAGAAGAATCAGCCACGTAGATAGGCAAAGATCCTGCAGAATTATTGTACAACGCATCAGCCATTAATGAGCTCACCTGTAGCATTTAATGCGATAACCCCTTCACATTGAGGCAAAACGACTTCACCATGAACAATGCAAGCTAAAACGTAAGCTTTCGACCAACATGATAGGTCGGAGTGGATAAGGAAATGATGAGCAAATGATATAAGCAAGCTTCTAAGATAAAAAAAGGTTAAGTTTTTTATCTCCATCCCATCTCTACATTCCATCACTCTCTCTTCTCTAACTTGTTCGTTGGAGGGTTCGCTGGGGGATTCCCGTTCCCCGTTGAAGTCTTGTGCAGGTTTCTCAGTGGGCCCAGCAATCGGACAACGGTTTGGGAGGCGTGGATCAACTCGACCCGTTCCATCAGGAGCTAGAAGCATTATCAGTATAGAAATAATATTTGGAATGATTTTTTAATGGCATGTTTCAAAGTACAAAAATAATAATGATTATTTTGATTGAAAATGAATAAACTATAACAAGTCACATTATATATGAAAATTTTGTAAAAATTATGCGTGATATCATATTATTATTTACATGTAAATATAGTTAATCCTAATACGAAAATATAGAATTATTGAATTGTTAATTATATTTGACAAGTGAGATTAATTCTCCATGTGTTATTTTATTACTGATTAATGATACCATATATCTTGATGTGGTATCAATATTATTTGTCTATTATTATATAATCTATCATAAGATATATAATACTCTTTTGCATTGTTTATAATACATTAATTACCTGTAACATCATATTTCCAATTATGATATTTCACAAGGTCAATTGAAAAAAAAAAATTAGTAATTACTTTGTTTGGTTTCAGTTTTCGGAATTCACTTTTCAAAAAATTTTATTTTCTCGTTCTTCGTATTTTTTATTTTCACTGAATTTTTAAAAATATTTCAAACAATATTTTTTTTTTTAATTTTTAAAAAAACCTAACATGAATACACTTAAAAAATATAGTATTTGTGATTTTTTTTTTTAAAAAAAAAATCACTAAATACCAAAAATACAATAAAAATTATGAAAATTCAATAATTTTTCATATTTTTGTGTATTTATTAATTTTTAAACATATTTTTTCACAAATATTTTACTATTTAAATATATCTAAGTAAGGTGCATCTAAAAATTTTTTAAAAAATGCTTAAAATTTTAAAAATATTCACTAAAAACAAAAAAATAAAAAACTTAATATTCAAAAAACTGAATTAAAAAAAACTAAAGCCAAACACACTGAATACTTTTTATATTAAGTATTTAAGATTTTGTGCTTATTATTAATTTAAAAAATTATTATCTACTGTATTGTTATTGATTATGAAGAAAAAAAAATTCAAATCTATAATTAATAAGTACCATTTTTGAATAATTTTTCTAACTCCGCCCTTCACTACAACAGAACATTTATAAAACAGCCTCTACCCCTCTTCATTTATTTTTATATGAGATTCTCTAAATTTCTAAAACTTCATTTATTTTTATATGAGATTCTCTAAATTTCTAAAAAAGAATTATACCTTTTTGTGAATCCCATATTTTTATTAAATTAAATTTTGATAAAATCAAACCAGAACATATTATTAATTTCAGTTTATCGAGTTCAATTTTTTCTCAAATTGAGGTATATCAAAAAGGTAATGTTATATATATTAATAGTGTATTAATAAATAATATGATATAATTTTAAAATTTAAAAATCTTTATAATTTATATAATAGATTGAATCATAATTTTAAAATAATAATATGATAACATTTATTAAGATACTAATTAATATATTAATTGATGCGTACAGCAGTACCAATATCAAAACCCTGGAATGGCCCACACATGTGGCGTGTATTACTCCATCATTTGGTTTCCTTACTGCAATAATTTCGTCGAACTTATTTTCTTTTTTTGGGAAAACGGACAATAGCTATTTCCAATATGAGATTTTCTTTTGATAAGAGTGATTATTAAGACCATC
The DNA here is from genome assembly GCF_055761805.1 of Camellia sinensis. NCBI lineage: Eukaryota > Viridiplantae > Streptophyta > Magnoliopsida > Ericales > Theaceae > Camellia > Camellia sinensis. Next base: position 179,481,282 of record NC_138963.1, on the reverse strand, counting down.
TCCAACGGTGAATCAAACCCAGCATCAGATTTAAATTTTGATGAAAAATTCACTTTTTCACGCTCCAACGGTTGCACTAAAGTCATATCAAAATGAGAATTCAGCAAACAAGACATCAAACTGAGATCAAGACACAGATTTTACCAAATCACTGTTACTGACCGTTGAAAATGGTACACCGGTCGACCAACCGGTTGCCCGGCCGGTTGACCAACCGGTCAACTAGTAAAAGATTCAAACAGTTCAGGAAAAAAAGTTCAAACCGTTAAAAAAAAAAAAAAAAAATTTTGCCTAACCGGTCAACCGGCCGGTCGACCACCCCGGTTGTCCCGAAAAAAGTTCAGAAAGTTTAAAAAAAAGTTCAGACAATTCGCAAAAAAAAAAAAAAAAAAAAAAAATTTGGCCTAACCGGTCAACCGGCCGGTCGACCACCCGGTTGTCCCGGGATAGATTTGGTGAAGGTGAACCGTTGGAGCCTGAAGTATCAAATTCAGGAAATGGTCATTTTTTAACTCAGATTTGGTGAAATTTTTGATTCACCGTTGGAGATGCTCTAACAAAACCTATGAGAAAGAGAAGAACCACCACAAGAAATAGTGGGAGAATTAAGGAACAAAAAGTGCATTTGTTGTATTGATTATGCCCAATGAGATTTAGTTAAGATAAGTTTTAACTTTAACCTATTATCATTTTTTGAAATTTCCTAAAGTGCTCTTATATAATTCTCCGAACATAATTATTGGAACAACATAATAATATCTTGTAAAGTTAGGCCAACATAACATATTGATTCCATTTGTTATCAATGATATTCTTAAGTCTCTTTCAATAACAAATAAGTTATTCAATGTTCTAAAATTAAATAAATACATGAGATTTCTTTTCTCCTTTATCATTTTGTGTTTCGATCTTAAATTTGTCAGGAGAATTGATAATGATTAAATAAATAAAAACAGACTAAAGTCTACTTCATTTTTTTCCTTTTTCTTTTCTTGTATTCTTGTCCCCAATCCAAAATGCAAACACAAGATTAGGTATATTTAGGTAATAATATATTAAAAGGGCATGTAAACCATTTGAAGTAGGAGAAATTATTCACTGTTAGCGAACATTATGTGATATTCCAAGCAATTCATATCCTGGCAAATGAGTAACTGGATATCCCACCTCGAACACCATATGGTGTTTTTTTTTGTGTGGGATATAATGTGGTTTGTCCATTATAAGTCCGGGGCGAGGTTCGGATTCTTCTGGTGGAGTTCAGACCGTCAAAGAGAAGGCATAGTATAAATTTATCGAGTCATTAATAGATTTGTTTGAGTTTTATTTGACTAAATCATTATTAAATATTATTCAATAGAAACCAGTTGGGCCAATAAAATTTTAAGAGATTAGTTTTAAGTAAATATTATCAATATGAATTTTATGGTTAAAGAGGTCAAGTTGTAAGAATTTATAGATAAGAGATAAGATAATATTTGTTAATAGTTAACAGAATTTTAATATAATTAATCTATTATACAATATCCTTAGGTCCATAAAGTTTTACAAGTGATTCTATTAAATAAATTGTAGAAACTCACAAAAAAACAATATTATTTTTCGAAAAATTTAGGTTTCGTTTGTGATGTGGATTGGCTTTTTAATTTTTTAGTTATTTTAGTCTAGTGCTAAAAAAGTAATGATAGGAATCCAAAATGTTTTACAAACATTTTTACCAAATGTCTCACATGGGTGTAAGACCTACATAGAACACACATGGTGTGGATTTCACACTCACATGATACATTTGATAGAAATATTGATAAAACAATTGGGGTCCTTAGTATTTTTCATGCTAAAAAGTCTTGTTTGGGATAGATTTTTTTTTTATTTTTTTGACTTTTGTGAAAAAAAAAATTGAAATAATTATGGTTTGAATGTGACATTTTGTCGTATTAATTTTTTAACTTATTTTATCCTTTTGTGACTATTTCAACAAAAAAAAAACCCAAACTTCTTCATGCCAAACGAAGGCTTAGAGGAAACAGAGGTTGCAATAGTGGAAAGTGGGTCTTGTCCGTTTGGTTTAGGTTTTAGAATTATTATTAGAGTGTGGAATTGTGTTTTGAGTTTTTAAATTATAATTTGAAAAGAAAAAATTTGTTTGATTTTGCGTTTTAAAAATAGTTTTGGAAGGATTTGTACTTTTTTTTTAATTGATTGATTGATATATAGAATGTGAGAGGAGAGATGAGAGATGAGAAAAAAAAAGTGATTGATTGATTGATTAATAATAATAAAAGGAGTTTTGAAAATAATTTCGAATTAAATCATGATTTGAAAACAGAATTAAGTTTTGAAAATTAAACCAAACGCTACCTTAGAGTGCTTAAGAAGCATTTCAAGTAATGTTCCACAATTGTTTTGCGAATATGATTAAAAGTTGATTTTTTTTTAACTTTTTTTAAAAATGCGTAAAAAATATAAAAGATAATATGATTCAAAATGAACTAAAAACTGACCAATAATTAGGGGCGGAGAAAGGGGTCCTGCTCCTCCAACTTTTTGAAAATCTCTACCTTATATGTATAGTTTTGCCAATTTTGTTAATTACTTTTTTTATTATGTAATGGTCCCCCGACTTTAATCGAACACTCAAAAAAATTTGTAAAGGCCATAATGTTGCCTTTCACATAAATATTTATAATAATAATATTATGGTAATCAATTTTTTTTTTTTATGTTTTGTTTACTTTCTTATGTGTTAATACTATATTGATATCAAGGCCAAGTTTGGCATCTATTAAATAATACAAAAAGTCAAAAAGTCACTATCCTATTTAAGTCACATTATCTTATTTAAATCACATCACCTCTCTAACACATCACATCAAACCCAATCCAAACCCAACCCATATAAGCCAATAAGTCAAAAAGTGTACTTTTTTAAAACATCCCAAACCAACCCCAAATATGAATGGTGAAGGAAATAAATAAATTGTGGTAAAAAAGATGATTATTCTAACATTATTGAAAAAATTTAATCCGAACCATGTTAAAAAGCTATTAGTAATCACATGTTAAAAAATATTACAATAAACAACTAACATAATTTATTTAATTAGTATGAAATCATATTAAACAAAAAAAAATTCACTAAACATCAAGGTCTTGTTTGGAAACATACTATTTTAGTAACTTTTTGGCTAAAATATGAGATAAAAAAATTAATATTTTTGGAATGACTTTTAATTTTTTAAAAAAAGATGTGCAAAAAATAGAGAGAAAATGAAATTTTTGACTTTTTAATATAAGTTATAGACTTTTTGATTTTTTATTAACTTTTTAACTTTTAGACCAAAAAACTCGCATGCTAAACGAGACCTTAATCTGTTACTGATTTAATTTTTTTTGGGACCAAATCTGTTATTGATTAATCATTTAAATAAGCGAGTTAGATTAAGGATTGAGATTAATAAAATTTAATCTTAAATTCAAGACAGATCTATTTCTAATCATTTCTCTTTTCCATTGAGCACAATCCACAGATGTGAATTTTTTTTTTTGTTTTGTTTTTTTCGATTCAAATCCAAATGATGCATTTTCAAGCCACGAAATCATGATTAAAATTACCAAAATGTCGAAGCCAAGTCGGCAATGATTGTTTAATTGAAGAGTTTTGAATTTCCTCCATTATAATTCAAGGATAAAAGAAACAAAGAACCATTTTGACAATATATAAAGTAAAAAAACGACAACCTGATTTGATTGAAACTTGGACTTTGATATGATTAGATCCCACGCACGACACACTAGAGATATTGACAAGAAAAAGTTGAAATGTGAATTGTATTGGAATGCTATGATGCACGTCATCAAAGCGGGTGTATTACAATTATTATAAATATCGTAACTTAATTTTATGAAAATTATAATTTTACATAAAAAAATAGATTATAGCCAAACACAAGTTAAGAAATGACTTCTAAAATTATAATCAAAATAATATCATAATTAATATCACAATGAATCATAATTAATATTACAATAAGTTCTAACAAAAAATCATAAAAATTGTATTAAAAAATGCATAAGTTACCCAAATAAGGGTGTACCATAGAATTTCCCCACATATATAATATAATACTAACCCTTCAAAATACAATGAAAAATAAAAATAAAAAACTCACTTATATCTCTATTTTGCATGTTTTATTTTTTATTTTTACTTATAAATATGACGGTGTGAAAATATAATCATTTCTTTTGCTACTTTAAACAACTATATATTTTTTTTTATTTCTTCTAATTTATTATTTTTTTCTTCAAAGAAATAATAGGGCAACAGTGCTAAAACACATTCTATATTTTGAAAAATAAATGGGAGATTGCCAAATATTCACAATTCTCTCATATTAACACCTAAAAGCATAGATGGAGTTAGGATTATTGTCCAGTTCACAATTTTTTTTAAAAAAAATCTAGCATACAATATATTAAATCAAGAAAATAAAAGCTAGTGAGGGAATTCCAGAAAGACAAAATCAAGATTTCAAATGGAAAAATTGAAAAATAATAATTGAAATCATTATTAAAATAAACTTTCAATTTTCCAAATCCAAGTGGTGGCATATCCCCATTAAAATAAAATAATAAAATAAAAATAAAAAGTGGTGGCATATCAAAAAAAAAAAAAAAAAGAGTGCCGGCATATAGTGGCTATGCCCACGCTGAATAGATGTGATGCCTTATTTTTCTCCATCCTTTTGAATCGTACAAAAAGAAATATGTCTAAATTACAACCACATATTTTTTTTTTTCCTCCATGAAAGTTGGCTTTCAAATCGTAAATATGCACGTGAAAGTTAGGTCATCTAAACTAATCTAATCTAATCCAATCATATATATGAGAAAATTTTATGATATATATTTTTATTGAATATATCATATACACTCTTAATTATATTTTTTTGTGATATTTACTTATAATTTATTTGTTTATTTATTTTTATTTTTTTCAAAGTTAGCATAGAAAAGTTAGCAAACAAAACAAATAATCATACCACACCAACATGCAAAGGACCTTGTAACCAACTTGGTGCCATTGCCTCTGTTGGAATATGTCTCACATTACTTGGAATTGTCTTATTTGTGCTACTTATAAGGCTCTAATTTCTCTCTTTAATATTTGGGTTTTAAGGAGAAGAGTGGGTTGGGTTTCTCAACTTGGTATCAGAGCTTGGTTGAGCCTGTGACTAGTGGGCTATTTGTCCAGCTAGTGCGTGTTGTGGCCCAGGAGAGTGTAAGGTAGTGTGTGTTGTGGTTCAAGAGGGTGTGTTGAAATGTGTCTCACATCGCTTGGAGTTGTCCCATCTGTGTTAGTTATAATGCTCTAATTTCTTGCTCTTTAATACTTAGGTTTTAAGGAGGAATGGGTTGGGCTTTTCAACTACCTCCCAAGTGCAAAGTCCCAATTTCCGAAGACCACTCTGTGCCACTGCATGAGCTGCCAGATTTTTCTTCCCCCACCCAAACTGTACTCTGAACTCACCCACAACCCCCATCAAGGACAAGGATTGAACATTATGAATGATAACTGCTATGATCTTCGCTTCTCTCTAATCCTTCATTAGATTGGAAAGCTGTTATTGAATCTTATGAGCAGGGACAGAACTAAAGAGGGACTACCAGGGGCCCCTACCTTTGGAAAAAGTCATGCTTATATATTGCTTCTATAGCAACATACGCTTAACATCTAATAGACCTGGCGTCTGTCTTGCTTGCTTCTCATGTGTCATTTGGCTTGAATTGATATTCAATAAGACTACTTTCACATAAAAAAATTGTGTATAAAACATTTAAAATGTGATAAGTAAAGATTTCAATTTAATGATTGTATATCATTATTTTTGTAGTGTGAGATTACGAGTGATACCTATTGTGGTGTTTAGTTCTCTCCCCTCATGGGATTATATGTAATTGTTTATTTGTTTCTAAGTTAATGTCATCTCTTGTGGTAGTTGTTGGACTTGGTGACTTTTTAGTTATGTAATGCTTCTCATATTTATAATTAATCTTTTATAAATTGACAAAAATAAATAAATAATTAATTAAAATGTGATTTAGATTCAATAAAATAAATTTGGATAACACATTTTATTATAGAGTCAATTGTTAATTTTTTTGGCATTTTAGAATTTAAAATGATGTTGAATTCTACTTTGATAAATGTACGAAAAAAAATTAATCAATTTATTACTCATTTTTTTATATTGAATTTATGGCTCTCGTTAAGATTGAGTATATATGACTTTTTATTTATTATACGTTAAGGGTTTATTTGGCAATAATTTAAAATAGTTAAAAAATCAAATAGTCACTGTCGAAAAATCAACTATTTTTTACTTTTCTGTAGATCTTTTCATAAAGTTAAAAAATCAACTATAATAGTTACTTCCCAAAACAACGATAGTACTAAAGAATTATTGGTTTATATATATATATATATATATATATATATATAAATTTATTACTCATTATTGAATTGAAATATGTATTAAGAATTGTTAAAATAAAAATTATTCATGGCTCGACCCTTGAGATAAAATCCAGATTCCGTCCCTACTTGAGGGCCCATTTGTGGGGCTCGTTTCGATAATCCGAACCGTTCATCTTTTAAAGTTCGTCAAGTACATCATGTTTCCGTTATCCGATCGACTTATTTTTTTTTTTGTAATAATAATACTCGATGAACCCTAAAATGTGAATGATTCGAATTATCAAAACGGGATCTAAAAGTGGACCCATTGAGCTGGACTAGACTGTCCAATCTAATTACTAACTGGAGACAGTCGAATCCTAATTACTATATTCAAATCCAGCTCCCTATCCTCTAGAATCATATCCACCACCTCCTTTGATTTAGCCTCCGTTTGGCAAGGGCTTTTTCAGGCTTTTTTGGCTATTTTAGTCACAAAAAACAAAATAGGCTATTTTAGCCATAACAAACAAAACATCACATCCAACCTATAATCATTACATTCTTCTCTCACAAAAAAAGTCAAAAAAGCCAAAAAGCCAAAAAGCCCTTCCCAAACCAAGCTTTTTAGCCCAGGCTAAAATAGCCAAAAAAGCCAAAAAGCCAAAAAGCCAACCCACTTCCCAAACGGAGGCTTATTATGTTATTGGTAATGATTTAATCTGATATTGGTTATGGCATTATTTTGGATCATTAGTTATGATATTATTTTAATTATGATCCAAGAGTTCTCTGTTATATTTTATTTGTTATTTGGTTAAAACTTTTTTTGTTATTTGGTTAGAACTGAATTTTTTGTAGTTATGACTTTCCTACTATTGAGTTATGACATTTATGATAATTAAACTTACAAATGATATAACTTGTATATGGTATATATTCTTTTGAGGGTCTGCATCATAGTATTACCCATACATACATAAATATATATATATATATATATATATATATATATATATATATAAGAAGCGCTTACTTGCTTGAGACTCATATTTTTTTTTCGATTTTACCCTTTTAGTTGGAATTATTTACTATTAGAGAGTTGTACTTTAATTTTCCCATTTTGCCTTTTTATTTTGTATTATTTACCAATATAGGTGGTATTAATTTGGATGAAAGTTTTTTGTAATTATGCAAAGATTTTTGGTCAGTTATAAAACATAAATATTTTGGTTTTGTGTAAATTACAAATGCACCCCTAAGTTTTTTTTCCTTATTTTGCCCTTTTATTTTGTATAATTTACTAATTGTAACCTATAATTTGACTTTCCCATTTTACCCTTTTCTTTGGTAATATTTACCAATATTTGTGGTACTAATTTGAGTGAAGGGTTTTTTGTAATAATTTATAGATTCTTAATCAGTTATGAAACATATTTTAGTTTTGGATAAATACAAATACAACCCTAAGATTTGTTTAAAATATGAAATGCCCTTACAATATTAGAAATTATAACTATTCCTTATTAGAATCTTTAATTTAACAGAATAAAAGGAAAAATATGTAAAATAATAATAATTTGAATAAAATATGAAAAAAATTATTAAAACAAATGAAAATTCGTCTAAAAATGATTTTTGAAAAATCAAACAAAACAGAATAATTTGTTATAAGATTTGCATTTTGGAAATATAAATTATCACAAGAATAGCTCGTGCCTTGCATAGGGCGAAAAATATTTTTTTACAAATGAAACCAAAACAAAGTTTAACGATGATACCATATTATCGTTGGCATGTAATATCACCATTCGATTATTCCATCCTAACAAAAATAAAAATAAAAAATCTACTCATTTGAACTAAAATTTTATCTCATCTATTTATTCCATAATTGTACCTTATAATAGAAATTAAAATTTCTATCATATATTTCATTATTTATTCTATTCAATTTTATAAGAAACTATTAGCTTGTTTGGTTATGGTTTTCATAAGGCAGTTTTTAAAAAATTTTACTTTTTTATTTTTCGTATTTTAACGTTTTCAATGAATTTTTTAATATTTTAAGCAATTGTTTTTAATTTGTAAACACACCTAACATAAATCCACTTAAAAAAATATAACATTTGTGAAAAAAAATCTTTAAAACATACACTACCAAAAAATACAATATATATATATATATATATATGAAAATTCAGTACATTTTTTTATATTTTTGTGTATTTATTAATTTTTTAAAATATTTTTTCACAAATATTTTACTATTTAAATACATCTAAGTAAGGTGTATCTAAAAAAGTAAAAAAAAAATTGCTTAAAATTTAAAAAATATTCACTAAAAACAAAAACAAAAACTCAATTTTCAAAAAATTGAATTCAGAAAACTAAAACCAAACACACTGATTATTTTTGAAATGATTATTTTTTTTTTTTTGATATTAAAATATCATATTATTCCATTTCATTTAATAAATTCAATGAAATATTACAATCAAAAGTCATATTAGCCCGTGCCACACCTGGGCCTTTTACACTAGTGTGTGTATATATATATCAGTTGGTTTCACTAAAATTATCATTTGTTGTGAAAAATAAAAGTGGCACAGGGACTTCTTTTTTTAATTATTATTACTTGATTTGTAAAACAAACCCGAAACAGAATGATATTACCTTATTTGGTTTCAATTTTCCAAATTCACTTTTAAATAAATTGTTTTTCTACTTGTTATGTTTTTTTTTTTTTTTGTTATCATTGAATATTTTAAGCAATTTTTTAGTTTTTAAATACACCGAACATAAATATACTTAAAACGTACAATATTCATAAAATATTTAAAAAAAAATTCATTAAATACGAAAAATATAAAAAAAAAATACGAAAATTCAATATATTTTTATATTCTTAAGTATTTATTGATTTTTTAAAATATTTTTTTTATAAATATTTTACTTTTTAAGTACATCTATATGAGGTGCATCTAAAAAGTAAAAAAAATTGTTTAAAATTTAAAAAATATTCACTAAAAATAATTAAAAAATATATGAAAATAAAAAATTCAATTTAAAAAAAAATTAAATCTAAAAAATTAACATCAAACAAAATGATTATTTTTGTTATCAGTCCCGCTAGGTAGCTCGAAAATTAGAGGCTCGAATGGCCCAAAATCCCAAAACGACGTTATTTTGGCTTTTTTTTTTCTTTCTTTTCTTTTCTTCTTCCTTTCCATGACTGGCAGAAGAAGAAGAAAGAAGAAGAGAAGAAGAGGAGAGGAGAGGAAAGAGACAGAGTAGAGAGATTGAAAACCAATACAAATCAAACCCATAAATCCATAAAACACACACACACACACATATATAGATCTGAAAAATCAAAAGCCAAATCCATGAAATAAATCAAACCCACAAATCCATGAAACACACACACACATACACACACATATATATAGAAAAAGAGAAGAGGAGAAGAGAGAGAGTGGCGACGGAGGTGTTGGACAATCTTCATTGTATTTGAAAAATAAATTCTGTTGTGTACTTAACAACAAACAGAATACAGAAGAAATAAAGGAAATGAGAGAATTTGTTTGATTACAAAAATCAAACCGGGAAAAATAAAATAAAATAAATAAAACAGATTTTTATTTTGTTACAAAAACAAAATCAAAATCCGATTTAAATAAATAAATAAAGCCTAGAAAATAAATAAACAACTTACTTGATTAATTTCTTGAATAATATTCTGATCAAGTCCAATGTTCGACACAGTATCCTTAAGACAGATTCGTCTTCTCCACGGTGTTTTCAGAATCTAAACGTCTATCTCCCAGGATAAAATGATCAATCAACAAAAAATAGCAGCACTACCAATTTTTCGTACAACGAACACACTAAGTGTTTACACTCTTTCTCACAGAAAAATAATGGAGTTAATGCAGTAAAACGCATGGATAAATTGCAGCAAAGATGAACGAAAATTTGAGTGAATATCCAAATGAGGGACTAGTCTATTTATAGGTATAATGGTGACTTTTCAGTTTGAATCCAACAAGTAGCAAATCTGTTTTGAACAGATACAGTATCTGTTCGGCTCTGTTTTGAACAAATACAACCTGTTCAGTTTGAATTTGAATAGATAATCGAATCTGGTTTGAATCTCAAACAGACAAAACAGTTTTGGATTTGAATCTGGACAGATTCGAATCTGTTTTGAACCTGTGCAAAATTTTGAAGAGGTGCAACAATTTTGAATTCAAAAATTGAAATTTAAATTGGAAAAATTTTATTTTACCAAAAAATAAAATTGAATTCAAATGTTTTTGGCCCAAAAAGATTAGTATTGGGTCGGACAAGCCCAACCCAACCTCACACCACGCACCCGTGCCTAAGTCCAAGCCCAGCCGAACGGACAGACGGCGGCGAGCGCATGTGTGGTGATTTTTTAGTCCAATGGGTCTAGCCCATTTTGCCCATAACCTCTCTCTACAAAACTTGGGTGCCCCTTGGGGCCTACCCTAAGTTCTAACTCCAAGCCTTATAAACCCATTCAAAACTTCCCACCAAATCAATATGGGACAAGCCATTTTTCAAACATTTAAGAATTTTTCACCAAAACTCCATTTCCATGGAGCACATTTTGGCTTCAATTTTTCATTTTCCATTAACTCGATAATGGTTTTGAGCAACCAAATAATATACCACGTAAATCACAACGCGGCATAGAACGCGTTACCACTTAGACCCACCAAATTTGGTGCAGGGGTCCCACCTAAAAATTAGACCAAAGTTAAGAAAAAATTTTGTTTTTACTCAGATTTTTTCAAAACATTTCTAGACAGTGGTGGTGAAAGAGGCGACGGCGACGGTGACGGTGGCGACGACGACATGAGAAGATCGGCTCTCCCTCCCTCTTCTCTCTTTCTTCTCTCTTCCTTTCTTCTCTCTTCTCTCTCTTTCTCTCTTCATCCCTCCCTTTGTTTGACAGATAAAAAAGAGGGGGAAAAAATTTCAAAATAACGTCGTTTTGAATTCGGGCCACGCGAGCCTTAAGAATTTCGAGCTCTGAAGCATTTTTCTTTTGTTATTTTTACTGTTACTTGTCAAATCACTCAATCAAAACGTGCTATAAAATAATAGGGTCAAGTTTTGTTGGAAAAAATGATTTTTGGGGACTTTAATTTAATATTAAAGTGTGGTGACTTTAATTAAATATTAAAGTGGGTCCTAACCATTTTTTATGTTGGGTCCAAGTGAGCCAAAAACCATTGGGTTTTGAATAAGAAATTGCCAAGAAATTGCTTCATGATGTTAGATTCATGAATAGGATTTTAAAGAGTATTTAAATCTTTTTTCTTGACTAAAGGGTGTGAATCCTTTGGGCATCCATACTTTTCATTTTGTGGAAAGGGGCTATGGATGCTTGGTGTTTTAATGACTAGCCTTAAAGGCTGGAGGCTTTTCCTCTCTCCCCTATACATGTATAAATTGAGACCCTCCTGTCAAGTTTCAATATAGAAATTTTTGCTTCCATTTTACAAGTCAGTTTGCTTGATAGTTCCTATTGTGAGAGAGTGCTACCATTGTTTTGTTCGCTAAGCTAGACAGATAGTGCTTCTGCCGTAGCTAGTTTTGACAGTCGTATCCTGGGAGATAGACACCGGGTTTCCTCAAGCACTCGACCCGTGAGGCGGCGAAATCTGTTTTAAGGAAACTGCTTCCGTGCAGTCTTCGGTTTTGTCTCTTTACCCTTTATTATTTTTTGTGTATTTCTGTTGAAATTTAGTTGTAATTATCAGCATATGTTCTTGGTATATAATTTGTTTTCTTTATAAATCTATTTATTTAATTTCACAATTTTGAACAACAAGTTTTTCCAAAGAATCACATGAAGGATCAATATTGCCGTCTAATCAACATTGAAGAAATAATTCATTCTAAGATCATTTTCAAGCTTATTCAAAAAATTTATTAAATATAAGTAAAATTTTAATCTGATATGATGTATTCAAATTGTTTTATCAAATTTGATTGAGTTAGGGCATCTCCAATAGTTCATCAAAAATTTCATCAAATCTGAGTAAAAATATGACCAATTCCTCTATCTGATATCAGTCACTCTAACAATTTTTAGCAAAAGATAGGATGTCTGGGAGGACGACTGGCCGGTTGACCGGCAAAGCAACCTTGGCCAACCTTCTTCTCAACCTTCTCAACTTTCTTAGCCCCGACAAAAAACAGAGTGCTTTTCAACCTTCTTCTCCAGCTCATCCTTCTTAGCCCCGACAACTTTGTCAACCTCCTTTCCTTGCTTTACTAACACGAACGTCGGCATCGCCTCCACCCCAAACTCCTCCGCCACATCCTATCCAAAAAGAATGTAATTGATCATCATCAAATCAAATTCGACTAGCTGTATTTGAATAAAATAAATAAATAAAAATAAAAACAGAGCTTTACGGACAATTCATCGACATCGATCTTGAGGAACTCGACGTCGGTGAACTTGGTGGCCATCTTGTGGATTGCTGGCTCCATGAGCTTGAAAGGCCCACACCACGATACAGAGAAATCTACTACTATCTTCACAAATTACGCAACAGAAGAAGGGGGACATATATATATATATATATATATATAACTAGGATACGATTCAGATCTTGAAATTTGATTAACGACTTTACTAATAATAGAGAGAGAGAGAGAGAAGTATGTATGTACAAGCTTTGGGGTTTGTTTAGAGGCTTTGAAGTAAACTTGCCAATTGTTGGATGAGTGAAATGGGATGATGCAAGATGGCTCTGAGGACGTTGCGGAAGAGTTTTCAGTGTTTACAGAGTCACCTCCATTATTGTTCAATGTGTCCGTCAAAGAGAGAGAGGAGTCAAAACTTGAAAGTAGACAACGCCTGTGTTCTGGGAATTGTTTAGTTAGCTGGATGACTGGGGAGACAACAGACCGAACATCTAGACAGTCGTTCGGTGGGTCTCACCCCTAACGTACACGCATATTAAATTGGTGAAAGCTGGCCCAAGTCCTCAGTTTGATGAAAATTTTGGGCCGTTCTCAATTTGATATCGTTTTGATAAAACTATTAGAGATAAAGAAAAAAAAATGTGTCCTTTTTCACCAAGTTCAAATTTGGTGATGAATTTGGTTAAACGTTGGAGATGGACTTAGTATAAATTTTTATCAAATCTTTTTCAATTCGATTTTTCACTAACGATCACTGTGAAATTTAATAAAAAGTTAAATTCTTTTATTTAATACTAATTTGATAAAATGATTGAAATATCATTTTTATCAAATTTTTATTAAATTTAAATTAGATAAAAAAAATATAAATCTATATTGGAGATGATCTAGTATAAAACTGATATCAATAAAATTTGGTTCTCATAAAATTGGCTTGTTCCTCTCTCTTTTGATTCTTTAAAAAAAAAAAAATACAAGTTGATTCTCAACTATAAGTGACCAATCAAAGTTTTCTAGGCAAGGCCATGCATATGAGAGCTTTAAAATTTACAAGGCTAGGCCTAAGGCATTTCATGATAAACACATTTCTCGTAAGTCCTTTGAGCCTCACCAAAAAGTGTGGCTGTTCAATGCCAAATTGTGTTTGTTCCCGAGTAAACTCCGGTCTCAGTGGGATGGCCCATATGAAGTTATTGAAGTCTTTTTGCATGGGTCGGTTGAAATTAAAAATCCACAAGATGGTATGACCTTCAAGGTCAATGGCCAACGATTGAAACATTATGTGAATGGTATAAACTAAAGATCAAGTTATAGATGTGTTTAAGTATTTTCTGGCCATCGTTGAAAGAGAAACTAGGCAAAAATTGAAGTACATCCGAACGGACAATGATGGTGAATACATTGGACCATTTGATGAATATTGTCACAGCCAAGGTATTCGGCATCAAAAGGCAGTTAAGAAGACTCCTCAAAATGGTGTTGCAAACCACACCATTGTGGAAAAAATAAGGTGTTTGCTTTCACATGCTAAATTGCCAAGATCCTTTTTTGGTGAGGTAATGAGGACAGTTGTTGACGTGATTAATTTGTCTCCTTCCTATCCTTTGGATGTTGATGTTCCTGAAAGAATTTGGACTGGCAAAGATGTGTCTTATGAGCACTTAAGAGTGTTTAGTTGTCGAGCTTTTGTTCACATTCCAATTGATGAAAGGTCCAAGCTTAATAGCAAGTCAAAACATTGTTTTTTTTTTTTTGCTATGGACGTGATAAATTTGGTTATAGATTGTGGGATCCAATCGGCAATAAAGTTATTCGAACCTGTGATGTTGTGTTTCTTGAAGACCAAACAATTGACGATTTTGGCAAAGGTGATCAACCGGAGCCAAAAACTAGTAATCTAATTGACATTGATCCATCTCCTTCGTCTTTGGTGGATAATGAAAATGGGAGAAATGCGCAACCACCTATTGAAGATGTAGAGGATGATACGAATCCTAATGAAATTGAGCCCGAAATTGAGGAAAAGCATTCAACTCAAGAACTGCCACAACAACTTGAGTTGAGAAAATCTACAAGAGACCGACAACCTTCGAAAAAGTATCCTTCCAATGAATTTATGTTGATATCCGATCAAGAGGAGCTCGAGAGCTACCAAGAAGCAATTGAGCATGCAAAAAAAGGTGATTGGAAAAAAGCCATGGAAAAGAAAATGAATTCTTTACTTAAAAATCACATTTATGATTTGGTGAAGTTGTCTAAGAGAAGGAAAATTTTAAAAAATAAATGGGTCTTCAAATTGAAGAATGACGGTAAGAATCTAAGGTACAAGGTACGCCTTGTTATGAAAGGCTTTGAGCAAAAGGAAGGTTTTGACTTTGATGAAATTTTCTCGCCGGTTGTGAAGATGTCTTCCATTTGGGTTGTACTTGGCATGGCCGCAAGAATGAACCTTGAAGTTGAGCAACTTGATGTGAAGACCACATTTCTTCATTGTGACCTTGAAGAAAAAATTTACATGGAGCAACCAAAGGGTTTTGTGCAGAAAGGGAAAGAGAAATTTGTTTACAAACTAAAGAAAAGTTTGTATGGCCTCAAGTAAACACCGCAGTAATGGTATCAAAAATTTGACTCTTTCATAATGAATAATGATTATTCTAAAAGCATTTCGGACCATTGTGTGTTTGTGAAATATTTTCTGGATGGTAAATTTGTTATTCTTTTGCTTTATGTTGATGACATGTTAATTGTGAATCAAGATTCTGCCATGATTAACAAGTTGAAGTTAGAGTTAAGCAAATCTTTTGCTATGAAAGATTTGGGGTTGGCAAAGCAAATACTTGGTATGAAGATTATTCGTAATCGCAAGAAGGAACTGATTTGATTATCTCGAGAAAGCTACATTGAGAAGGTTCTTGAAAGGTTCAACATGGATAAAGCAAAACCGGTTGGTTGTCCACTTGCGGGTCACTTCAAGCTTAGTTCAAATCAATGTCCTACAAGTGAGAAAGATAAGGAAGAGATGTTGAAAATTCCTTATGCTTCAGTAGTTGATTCTTTGATGTACGCCATGGTTTGTACAAGGTCGAATATTGCTCATGTTGTTGGTGTGGTGAGTCATTTTCTCTCTAATCCGGATAAAGAACATTGGGCAGCGATGAAGTGGATTTTAAGGTATCTTTGAAAGACTTCGAAGGTGGGTTTGTGTTTCGGGAATGGTAAGCCGATACTTGATGGGTTCACGGATTCTAACATGGCCAGTAATGTTGATTCTAGGAAATCTAATTCGGGATACTTGATAATATTTGTAGGGGGAGCGATGGCATAGCAATCTAAATTACAAAAATATATTGCACTCTTAACCACCGAAACTGAATTTATCACCATTACAGAAGCTTGCAAAGAAGAGTTATGGTTGAAGAAATTTATACAAGAGTTGGGTTTGAAGCAAAACAGGATGTGCTTTATTATGATAGTCAAAATGCTATTATTTGAGTAAAAATTCAATTTCTCATTCGAGATCGAAACACATTGATGTGAAATACCATTAGATTCGTAATGTGTTTGATTCGAAATTGTTACAACTCGAAAAGGTTCACAAAGATGATAATATTTCGGATATGTTGTCTAAGACTTTGTCGAGGGACAAATATTTGAAGTATCAAACTTTGGTGAGAATAGTTTATGTCTCCACCTAAGTCGTAAGAGGACAATTGCTGGGTGCACCTCCTTAGTGGAGTATGAGACCCAATTGGTTTATTAAAATAATCTTAATTTGATTTGGTGTTGGTTATAATATATTTTTCATATATTATACCTAACTTTTGGAGGCCCAATGGATATTTAATAATCTATTTGGTAACAGGCAGGCTTTTGATAAAAAGCCCAAGAATTAACAATATTTTTTTAGATATTGTGTTATTTATTTTCAAATGTGGCAGGAGCAAGTTGTTTTTCAGTGAGATAATGCTACTTTTTGGTAAGTATGTTCTTGGTAAACAAGCTTGCTACATAAGTCCAATTGGTGGGTTCAATTTTGGTGGTTAATTGTTGTTGTGTGTATTTGGCTTGTTTCTGTTTTGAATTTGCTTCAAAGGTTTGTTATGGTGACTATTTTGGTTTATTATTTTGGGTTTCTTCAACTCTGTTTCGAAAACTTTTGTTCATCTATTTGGTGAGGTCTTTCCTCTTGAGAATTTGTGATTATTTGGAATTCACCTGAGGGTGGTTTGTGAAACCATTCGCGTCTCGTTTGTAATCGTTTGGAAACTATTGGCTGATAGTGGAATCGGATTTCAGTCCTGTGAATATAACTCACATTGAGGGAACCACGTAAAAATTCTTATGTTGTTGATTTAATTTTTCCGCATTAGTTTTGATTTTCATTGATTGATTTACTTGTGAAAAATCATCTATTTTTCTCTAACAACTGTACTCTAGACTCACCCACAACCCCCATCGAGGATTAAAAATCATGAATGATAACTGCTATGGCCATGGCTTCTTTCCAATCTTCCATTGGACTAGAGAGCTGTTGTTGGGCCTTGTAAGCAGGGACAGAACCAATAGAGACTACCATGGCCCCCGTCTTTGAGAAAAGTCATGCTTATATATTACTTTTATAGTAACATATGCTTAACATCTAATAGACTTGGCCCCTCTATTGCTTCACATGTGTCATTTGGTTTGAATTGATATTCAATAAGGCTACTTTCACATAAAAAATGTGTATAAGAAACTTAAAATGTGATAAGTAAGGCTTTCAGTTTAATGATTGTATATCATTATTTTTGTAGTTGAGATTACGAGTGATACCTATTGTGGTGTTTAGTTCTCTCCGATCATGAGATTATGTGTAATTGTTTATTTCTTTCTAAGTTAATGTCATTTCTTGTGATAGTTGTTGGACTTGGTGACTTTCTAATATGTAATACTTCTTATATTTATAATTAATCTTTTATAAATTGACAAAAAAAATAATTAATTAATTAAATGTGATTTAGATTCAATCTATATGTTACGAGGACCACATTAAAATAAATTTGGATAACACATTTTACGATAAAGTCAATTGTTAAATTTTTTTGGCATTTTAGAATTTGAAATGACAAAAAAAAAACAATTAATTTATTAGTTGTTTTTTTATTATTCAATTTATGACTCTCGTTAAGATTGAGTATATATGACTTTTTATTTATTATACGTTAAAGGATTGTTTTGGCAATAATTTAAAATAGTTAAAAAATCAAATAGTCACTACCGAAAAATCAACTATTCTTTACTTTTCTGTAGATCTCTTCGTAAAGTCAAAAAATTAACTAAAATAGTTACTTTCCAAAACAATAATAATATTAAAGAAATATTGGTTTTTATAAATATATATATATATATATATATATATATATATATATATATATATATATA
Source organism: Camellia sinensis (assembly GCF_055761805.1). Classification (NCBI taxonomy): domain Eukaryota; kingdom Viridiplantae; phylum Streptophyta; class Magnoliopsida; order Ericales; family Theaceae; genus Camellia; species Camellia sinensis. Next base: position 179,462,930 of record NC_138963.1, on the reverse strand, counting down.
TATTAATTTATTACTCATTATTGAATTGAAATATGTATAAGAATTGTTAAAATAAAAATTATTCATGAGTCAACCCCCGAAGATAAAATCTTAGTTTTGTCCTTGCTTAAGGTTCATCTAGTACATCATGTTTCTGTAATCCGATCAACTTAATTTTTTTACAAGGATAATGTACTCGATGAATCCTAAAATATGAACAATTTGAATTATCAAAAACGGGATCCAAAAGTGGGCCCATTGGGCTAGACTAGACTATCCAATCTAATTATGAACCAGAGACAATTCAATCCCAACTGCTATATTCAAATCTAGCACCCTATCCCCAGAATCATATCCACCACCTTCTTTGATTTATTGTGTTGTTGGTAATAATTTATTGTGATATTGGTTATGATATTATGTTAAATCATTAGTTATAATATTATCTCAGTTATGAGCCAAGAATTCTTTATTATATTTTATATGTTATTTGGTAATGACTAATTTTTTTTTTTAGTTATAACTTTCCTAATATTGAGTTTTGACATTTGTGATATTCAAACTCATAAATGATATAACTTGTGTATGGTACATATTCTTTTGAGAGTGTGCATCATAGTATTACTCATATAAGAAGCGCTTACCTGCTTGAGACTCGTATTTTTTTTTTTCGATTTTACCCTTTTGTTTGGAATTATTTACTATTAGAGACTTGTACTTTAATTTTCCCATTTTGCCCTTTTATTTTGTATTATTTACCAATATTGGTGGTATGAATTTGGATGAAAGTTTTTCATAATTATGCACAGATTTTTAATCAGTTATGAAACATAAATATTTTGGTTTTGGGTAAATTACAAATGCACCCCTAAGCTTCTTTTTTTTTTTTCTTCTTATTTTGCCCTTTTATTTTGTATAATTTACTAATTGTAACCTATAATTGGACTTTCCTATTTTACCATTTTCTTTGGTAATATTTACCAGTATTGGTGGTACTAATTTGAGTGAAGAGTTTTTCGTAATAATGTATAGATTCTTGATCAATTATGAGACTTAAATATTTTGGTTTTGGATAAATTATAAATACACCCTTAAGATTTGTTTAAAATATGAAATGCCCTTACAGTATTAGAAATTACAACTATTCCTTCTTATAATCTTTAATTTAACAGAATAAACGGAAAAAAGTATAAAAATAATAATAATTTGAATAAAATATGAAAAAATTATTTAAATAAATGACAATTCGTCTAAAAATAATTTTAAAAAAAATCAAACAAAATAGAACAATTAATTATAAAATTTGCATTTTGGAAATATAAATTTATCACAAGAATAGCCAGTGCCTTACATGGGTCGAAAAATAATTTTTTACAAATGAAACCAAAAAAAAAAAAATTTAATGGTGATACTATATGATCATTGGTGTGTGTAATATCACCATTCGATTATTCCATCCTAATAAAAAATAATAACAAAAAAACTACTCATCTAAACTAAAATTTTATCTCATCTATTTATTCCATAATTGTACCTTATGATAGAAATTAAAATTTTCATCATATATTTAATTATTTATTCTATTCAAATTTGTAAGAAATTATTATTTTTGGAGAAAAAGTTTAGGTAGTGGAATGGAATGAAGTGCAATAGAATCAAATTATTATTATTTTTAATCTTTTTATGGAATAATTATTATTCTTTTTACATTTTTTATTATTTTTTGAATGAATCAAATATAAAATAAATATTTTAAAAAATATATCATACTATTCCATTTCATTTAATAAAATATTAAAATCTAAGGTCATACTAGCTCGTGCCTTACACGGGCCTTTTATACTAGTGTGTATATATATATATACGAGCTGCTTAGTTTCTTGAGATTCATCTTTTCTTTTTAATTTTGCCCTTTTATTTGGAATAATTTACTAATGGTGGCCTATATGTTGAGTGAAAGTTTTTTTCTAATTATGCGAATATTCTTGATCAATCATGAAATAGATTTTTCCATAATTACAAAAACATTCTTGGTTAATTATGAAACATAAATATTATATTTTTTTAGCAAATTACAAATACATCCATAAAGTTTATTTAAAATATGAATCAGTCCTATTATACTAGAAATTACAGCTACTGTTTGTCATAAATTTTCATTTAACACAATACTCAGGGGAAAAAAAAATCAATTCTCCTATGCAATAATAAATTATAAAAATTGTTTATTGAAAAATATTTCTCATATTATTAAAAGCTATTAATTGACTTAATGATTTATTTATTAACAAAATGGTTAACTGAAAAATATTTTTCATATCATTAAACATTGTTAATTTACTTATACCATTAAACATTGTTAATTTACTTAATGATTTACTTATTAATAAAATTGGTCATTTGTTATGCGAGTATGATTTATTTATTAATAAAATTAGTTATTTGTATATATATATATATATATATATATGTATTTTCTTTTGCTTATTTATTAGTTCAGTGAATTATCTTAATAGTTTTTTTTAGATGAGAGAATTATCCTAATATTTTTTTATATTTATCTGTTGAGAAAAGTTACACACCATATATATATTTATTTTTTATAAATTCGGAAGAAATGTTAAAAATTCATAAATTCACCTAAAATGATATGGAAATAGAATTGGAGTCTACACCATTGGGTGTATAAAAAATCAAAAAATAATACATATCATATCACATAATTTTATTATATACTAATGATTTATTCTATTCAATTTCATTGAACAATATTTTAATTTTCAAAAAATATCAAAATACAAAACTTAAATATACTGTAATAATAACCTATGTCTTACACGAGCCTTCTTAAACTAATATATATATATATATATATATATATATATATATATATATATATATATATATATATATATATATCAGTTGGTTTTCACTAAAATTATCATATGCTGTGAAAAATAAAAGTGGCACAGGGACTCTATTTTTTTTTCCCCTTCATTTATTACTTGATTTGTAAACCAAACACAAAGGAGTATGACATCACCTTATTTGGTTTCAATTTTCTAGATTTATTTTTTTGTAAAATTAAGATTATGTTTGGTAGAGTTTTAAAATTTTGAGTTTTGAAAAAAATTTAAATTGAGTAATGTAACATATGATATTGAAAAGTGGGTGTGGAACTAATTTTCTAAAACTGTAACCAAACAACACACTCAAACTAAAAGGTAAAATTAAATTTCAAAAACTCTACCAAACAGAGCCTGAGTTTTTCTACCTTTTTTTTTTTTTGTTATCATTGAATTTTTTTAATATTTCAAGTAATTTTTTAAGCTTTTAAATGTATCTAACATAAATATACTTAAAAAGTATAATATTTGTGGAAAAAAAAATTTTTTAAAAAAATTCATTAAATACCAAAAATATAAAAAAAAAATTCAAAATTTTAATATATTTTTATATTCTTGTATATTTATTGATTTTTTAAAATATTTTTTTATAAATATTTTACTTTTTAAATATATCTATATAAGGTACATCTTAAAAGTAAAAACATTATTTAAAATTTAAAAAATATTCACTAAAAATAATAAAAAAAATTAAATCTAAAAAATTAAACAGCAATGCTACATCCCACTAAAAGTGGTGCTCTAAAGTACCACTAATGAGTTGGCACCCACTTTTTAAAAAAAAAAAAAAAAAAACAAGGCACAAAAACATTGTGACAGTGAGTAGGACCCACTGTCACATCATTGGTGATAACACTAATTAGTGCTCCCACTCATTTTCCATAAAATAATAGGGTCAAGTTTTCCCAAAGAATCACATGAAGGATCAATACCCCATCTAATCAACATTGAAGGAATAATTCATTCAAAGATCATTTTCAATGTTTATTCAAATGTTTTTATTAAATTTGACTAAATTTTTGATCTGATGTGATGCGTTTAAATTGTTTCATCAAATTTCTTAGTATAAATTTTCATCAAATTTTTCTCAATCCGATTTTCCACCAAAGGTCACTGTGAAATTTAATGAAAAATTAAATGCTCTTCTGATTTGATAAAAAAAAAAGAAAGAATTATGCAAGAGATTCTAAATATTCTACCAAATATTTTATCAAATATCTCACATAGATGTGGGATCTATACATATAGATTTGTGTGAGTCCCACTCCATGTGAGATGTTTGGTATAATATTTGATAGAATATTTGGAATACATAGCATTTCTCTGGAAAAAAAAAAAAGTATGATTCCCTTTATTTAATACCAATTTGATAAAATAGTTGGAATACTATTTTTAACAAATTTAAATTTGATCAAAAATATAAATCTAGATTCAAGATGATCCAGTATAAGACTGATATCAATAAATTTTGGTTATCATGAAATTAGCTTGTTCCTCTCTCTCTTAATTCTTTAAAAAAAAATGCAGTTGATTCTCAACTATAAATTGACCAATCAAGTTTTCAAGGCAGGGCCACGGAGATCGACCACTTGTGAACTTTTTTATTTTATTTTTTTATTTTAAACCTCAAATGGTTCAATAAATGTGCTTTGTAATTATATTCAAAATTCATCATATCTATCTAAGATAATATAGGAATATGAGATCTTTACAACATGAAAAAAAACTAAGATTCATCATATCTATCTAAGATAATGTAGGAATATGAGATCTTTACAACATGAAAAAAAACTAACATTTCAAGAGAGTAATTATCTTCATTTTCAATATAAAAAGAGATCAAATATTTCAATGTAATGCCACTCACATAAATAACTATTGAGTGTAACATGATTACCATTTTACATAATGAAAATAAGAAAAATTATAAAGGGAAATCTTGGAGTAGGTGAGCATGCGCTATACCAAAAATATAACCAATGAAAGATAAATTACATTTGTTAAAATGAAAAACATGTTTTTTGAACTATCATTTACATTTGTTAAGCCCTGAGGTCCCAGATTTCACACTTTTCGGGCCTAGTCATTTGAGCGATAGCACTATAGTTGGTAGAACAAACATTCTACACGTAAGTGAACCGTACCTAGTGTCAAAAGTGTGAGTTTGAATCTCTGTCTGTGTACAAGTATATGACTTACCACTACATGATTAAGTGGTCTTGCTATGCAGTAATCACCTAAGGGTAATCTCTGAGACCTCAGCTTCTTATAAGATCTAACCCCAAAAGTTATCCCTCTATGATTAGTACAGAATCATCACTTGAATTCAAATATACCAAACAACAAAAAAATCCAATTCTACAATCAATATCTAATGATGTTTTTGACAACATAAGGTACAGTCACTTCAAGGTTGGCCCTAAGGTAAGGCGAGTAAGCCCGTCACTTCGGGTCCCCAAATTCTGTTTAAAAAACAGGGTCCCAAAATAATTTTGATCTTAAGTTATGTTTAGTTAATTATTTCGGTCTTAAATTATGTTTTGGTTTATTAAAATAATGTTGAATGAAGTAATCGTTTCATCATGTCCATTTTCATGTTTGATTTACTAAAAATGATTACAAATAAAATCATCATTCACTAATTTGAGAGAATAGTAATTTTATTTCAGTAAATCAAACACTGCATTATAGTATTATAGTATTAGTAGTTTAAAAATGAAAGTTTAACCAAACAATTGAATTGGTGAATTATTTAAAAATAATGAATGGTTGTTTGCTAAATGTATAAATTATTTATAGAATTATGTTTGACTATATGAGTTACAATTACTTCCGGAGAAATAATTTTTTTAAAATTAATCAAATTTTATAATTTAATTTACTACGTCAAGAAAAAATGTGAATAAATTAATAGTGTTAACAATTGAAAAAAATTTTAATTTTGTCTCAATATTTATGATTTACATCAATAATTATGTGTATCATATGTAACAAATTTATAGAAGGTATAAGAAAAAAATAAAAATAAATTGAAGATTATTATTATTTCACTAATATATATAATTTAAAATATGTATGAAGGTAAGGGCATGATCTTCTGAGTTTGCTTTAGGCATTGAAAAAGACAAGACCAAGCCGTAGTCACTTCAATAGGATATTGATAGATCGATCCTGTAACCCTCAGAAACAAAAAAAGATAGATCGATCCTGTAATGCTAGCACACAAAAATTGCAGATAGAAAGAAAATACGATCAAGAAAATACCACGTCTATTTGTCAATTGCCTATTGTCTAGTCTATAATATGATCGCAATTCATATATGGGTTTTATTAAAAATTTTCATATTTTTCAGACTTCTACTGTGTGCCTCATTCTTCATTCAATTGTGATATGCACGGGCCTTGCTATCGAAAATTATTTATAAACATAATTTTCATATAAAAAATTTATTGAGATAAAATACTGGGTGTTTTGATTTGAAATTAAATTAGCATAAGTGCTTACATCATTTTTTATTGGAAAATGTTTGGACCCTCACAAAGGAGGATTCCCACGACTTCCACTGATGTATTGATCATTGATGTGTTTGAATTTTTTTTTTCTATCTTTGATAGTGACATGAGTGGTTCAGATCATTTAGAAGTTATGTTTTGTGGAGATCTCTATCATTACTGTTTTTTATTTTTATTTTTATTTTTATTTTTTATAACTAGGAACCATGTCCCAAGCTATGAAGCACAGATACTTCAAATAGGATGACGTATTCGTATCGGATATCGATACTTCTTGCATACTCGCGGATACGTATCGGATACTTATTAAAAGTATCGGATACTTCTTAATTATTTTTTCATCAATTTTGGAGTATCGGATACTCCAAATCATGTTTACTTGTTTTATGAAATTAGAATTGTAACATTTCTAGCATAGTAATATAGTACAATATAATTGCAAGTATAAATATAAGAATATTTTTCTAATACTTCGTTAAGTTCTTCGATAAGAAGAGCATAGTGAGTTAAATAATAGAATATATCAAATTGATGTATCTTTATTATTTCATGCATGTCCCCCATAACTATATAGAAAGTAAGAATTAACAAGAGAATATAACAATGGCAAAATTAAATATCAATAAATAAATAAGTAAAGTTGAATATAATATTTTTCACTAGTGTCAAAGGAAAAAGCATAGGGACAAATTGTGAATTGTTCTATTACTGTAATATAAATATATTAAACTTGATATTGAAATGAAATATTTGCAAGACCTATTAAAAATTTAAAAAGTAAACAAGTTACTAGCTTAAATTAATACAAAATTCTTAGAGGTTGGTATTTTGTATTATAAAATTACATTGTGGTTTTTCAACGTTCTTTAACTTATGTGTAACTCACTATTAATAATTTTAAAAAATATATTTTTCACAAATGTATCCTACCTGTACCGGTATCTTATTTTTTAAAAATTTTATCGTATCGCCATATCCGTATCGTATTGTATCCATATCTATGCTTCCTAAGTCCTAGGTGAGGTTCCTTCGAGCTCACCCAAGAACATAAACTTGAGAATCAAATAACACTCCCTAATCACACACTACAAGAAAAAGGAGTATAAAGCACGGAAGCTTTTGCGACGGCACGTTCCCCGTCGCAAAAAATGATCTTTTGCGACGACAAATTAAACCGTCGCCAATAAAAAAACTTTAGCGACGGCGTTGTACCGTCGGTAATAAAACTACACGGGAAGTGTGATAAATACAGAAGTATTAGCGACGGCATTTTTTACTGTCGCAAAAAAAAAAATTGAGACGGCATAAGTTTGCTGTCGCAAATAGTGGACAATTTGGGATGGCAAATGTCCATCGCAAAAAAAAGTCTTATCAAAACGGTGTCGGTTTATCTATAATTATTTATCATTTGCAACGGTGTAAAATGTACCGTCGCAAAAAGTAAAAAAAAATTTGCCCTGCTCTTCCCTTTCATCTTGGCGCTCGATCATTTGGATCGAAATCCCTAAATGTTTGAAACATATTTTTTTCCCCCAAAATCCCCAAATGAGCGACGAACGGCGAGCAGGCTAGCGATGGTGTGGTGGTGCGGCGACGATGACAGCTAGCGATGGTCTGGCGATGAGTTTCTCACTCAGCATATGCTCTCTCTCTCTCTCTCTCTCTCTCTCTCTCTGTATATGTATGTATATATATATATGTATTAGCTGTTCAAAAAATATATATATACATGAATATATATGATTAGTGTAAATTATTTAGTGTAATGAACCACAGGATAGGTTGAGTAGACAGTAAGGTATTATTTGCACAAAATGGTTCCCCTCAAGTTTGAACTTAGGGTCTTAAGGTTAACAGGTCGAGTTTAATCACTGAACCATTTTGTGCAAACTTAGGGTCTCATTATTTAAGGAACACACGATCATTTTATCTGTAGATTGTAATCAATTATACGACTAATAAAATCATGATTGTGGACTAATAAAACCATGAGTTAAAACCATCAGTTAGTGACTTTCTTCTTTGAACTTATTTTGATATGTAACTGTGAAGAAAAAAACTCATGATGAAGCATCAACATTGACATTCCCATCCCCAGCAAAAACCAACTGGGCAAATTGTTTTGTGGAACCCTTCAAAGTCCCACAGTTTAATTAGTGGGGGACCTTATATACATACATATATGGATACAACTTCATCGTAGGATTCTAAACTTAAGGGTAGATGTATTAATGCATGCATATCAAATTTTCCAAAAAAAAAAAAAAAGGGCAGTAAATTCACATAATTTGAAAGGAAAATGCTAAACAAATATGATTTTTATTATAAAAAAAAAATGATATGACAGTAAATTGTTGCAATTATCAACTATAAAATGATGAATCTTTTAATTTTTAATGAATGAATATAAATGACGTGTTGTATTATGTATGAAATTTTCAGGGAAAAATGCATTTTAGTGGAGTAATGAAAAAAAAAATTACATTTTTATGGTGGTGTAACTTTCTTGTGTATATGGTGTAAAATCATTCATGTATGTTCTTGATGCAACTTTTCATGTATGTCAGAGTTGCACCCAAAAAATATTTCGTTTGTAACGCAATTTTTTCCCCCACTACTTCATGTATTTGTAATTTTTCCAAATTTTTATATACAAATTATGTTTTTAGTTTTTTCAAATTTAAAATTAGGAAATTTTTTCAAAGAGTCCTATTTTTCTCATAAAATTCCCAAGAAGTCCTATTAACACTGGTTCTGTTCAGTTGTCAGAAAGTTTGTGAGTTTTCTATAAAATTTTATATTTTTTGCAGGATATATTTTGAGGGAAAACTTATTATAGCTACAAAGTTAAAGATATGAGTTTCACAATTAAACATTAAAAAAATCCTGATCCCCATACATCTGAACCCCAGCTCAGTCCAAATGCAGAGACTGCAAAGTATTTCAAACTTTTTTAAGATGCACAAAGTGAATTGTATCCGGGTTGTCAGAAGTTCACATCTTTGTCATTCATTGTTCGACTTCTACATTTGAAGGTGCTTAATCAATGGAGAGACAAGTCTGTTGACATGTTGCTTGAGTTATTGAATGAGGCGTTCCCGTTGGGTGTGAAACTCCCGGACTCATATTATAAAGCTCAAAAGGTCACAACAGATTTGGGCTTCACGTATGAGACGTGGGATGCATGTCCCAACAGTTGCATGTTGTTTCGAAACGAGGACGCCAATCTTGATAAATGTGTCATATGCAACAGTTCTAGATGGAAATCAAATGGTGATGGTGGTTCAAATGGTCTTAACAAAGGTGGCAAACGAATAGCAGCAAAACAGATGAGGTATTTTCCTTTAAAGCCAAGGTTGCAGAGGTTGTTTATGTCATCCAAGACGGCCAAGTTAATGAGATGGCATGCAGAAGAATGAACTGATGATGGTGTCTTTAGGCATCCTGCTGACTCCCTTGCATGGAAAGATTTTGACCGTCGAAATATTGACTTTAGTAATGATTGCCGAAGTGTAAGGCTTGGTTTACCATCTGATGGTTTTAACCCATTCAGGACGATGAACATAGTTCATAGTACTTAGCCTGTTGTGCTCATTCCATATAACTTGCCGCCATGGATGTGCATGAAGCAGCCATTTCTAATTTTATCCGTGCTTATTAACTGCCTGAAAGGACCTGGTGACAAGATTAATGTGTATATGCAACCGTTGATTGAGGAGTTGAAAAAACTATGGAATGAGGGTGTGTCAACATTTATACATCAACAAATCAAATGTTTCAAATGCATGCAGCTTTATTGTGGACAATTAGTGATTTTCCTGTATACGCAAACTTGTCAAGATGGAGCACTAAAGGCGAATATGCATGTCCTTGTTGCAATAAGGAAACTATATCGTGTTGGTTGAAGCATAGTAAGAAACAATCATATTTGGGTCATCGCAGATTTTTACCTACTGGCCATAAATTCCTGAAGGATAAAGTATCATTTGATGGTAGTCGGGAAGTCAAACTCAAACCAAAATTGTTGTCTGGAACTGAGATGTTGCTACAATTAGAATCTGAGGGTATTTTAACCCAATACAAGAGGGATGACCTTAAGGAGAAGCATATAAGACAGGTAGAGAAGGAGAAAGCTGGACAAGAGGGATGACCTATACATCTAGCTGATGAAGCATTATTGGGTGGAGCGATTCAGTTTCGATGAATGTATTCAATTGAGAGGTATCTTCTTACTTTGAAGCAATACGTGCGTAATAGAGCTCATCCTGAAGGATCAATTGCTAAAGGATATCTTATGGAAGAATGCATGAATTTTTGTGCACAATATCTCAATGATGTGGAAACCAAATCTACTCGACCCGTGAGGAAGTATAGTGGTGCTGATAATCTGGGTCATGCTATTGGTGAAAACACAAGCTTTTATCTTGATAATACTTCTTAGGTACAAGCTCATCGGTACATCTTATTCAATACAAGCGCGGTTCAACCATTCATAAAGTAAGTTAAGTCACTCACTCAATATTTTATTATGTTTTATTGAATTTTCAACCAAATTTTTTGTATTGATAAATTTTCAATTTGCACAACAAACACCTTGAAGCACTTAAGCTCAAAATGCCTTGTGTCGACGATCATCAGCTTCGGCGTGAACATTTTGAAACTTTTCACATTTGGTTCAAAGAACATGTATGTATTTAAGTCTATAGATTCTAGTTACTTAAGTCGAACTACATTTTAAATTTTACATTTTCGTTTTAAATAGGTCCAAACTTTGCGAAGGACTACTGATGTCATATTTTCTGAAGAGATTATTCTATTGGCAAATGGTCCTCATAACTTGGCAAGGAGGTTTAACGGGTATATACTGAATGGGTTTCGGTATCGAGTAAAGGCCATGGATGATCGTCGAGCCACACAAAATTGTGGTGTAGCTTTGAAGGCAGATACCGTAAGTTATGCTAGTTGGAAAGACAAGAATCCTCGTGTGGGGTCTATGTACTATTATGGACAATTGACAGATATTGTTGAGATTCGATATTCCAATGAGAAGAAACATGTGTTGTTTAAGTGTGATTGGATTGACAACATTCATGGAAAGAAAGAAGATGTCTTCAATTTAACGTTGGTGAACTTCAATCATTTGTTGTACTGAGATGATCGAATTACCAATGAACCTTTCATCTTGGCGTCCCAAGCAGAGCAAGTTTGGTATGTTGCAGACCCGTTACAACCAAACTGGCAAGTGGTGGTGAAGATGTCTCAAAGAGGTTTATTTGATATGAGTTCGACTGATCCACAAATCGAGCCATATATGAGCCAACAATTGGAAGAAAATAAAATGCTTCGTGATGAAGAAGTTGGTTGGGTGAGGGAAGCCGCAGAAGGGGAAACAGTTGATGTTCAAATAGGTTGATATTTAATCAACATCAATAATTCAATTAAGGCTAAGGTTGTCGTTAATCATCAGTTTCTTAATTTACTTTGTATTTGTAATTATATTAGTTCAATTAATGTCATATTCTAATTGATGACAAACCATTGTCTATGTTTCTAATGTCAATTAATGTTATATTGCTGGCAGATTATTATAGGAAGAAAGAGGAAGCCTGATCATCCCCGGCGCATGATGTCTGATGTGCTACATAATAGGACATCAGTAGCACCACCATCAGAGGAGGCATCACATCGACCACCATCGGAGGGGCCATTAGTGCCACCACCATTTGACCAGCCATCACAGCAACCACTATTACTGGCACCACCATTAAAGGAGGCATCCTAGCGACCACCATCAGAGGGGCCATTAGTACCACCGCATCGACCACCATCAGTGGCACCACAGCAGCTATCATCCTGACTAGAGTCATCAGCTTATGAGCCATCCGCAGGTATATAAATTTGCTTTGATTTGTATGAAAATTTTTTAAACATACATTTATTTATTCTCATTATATATAACTTGTTTATTCTCATTGTATTTTGCAGACCCTTCGACTTCTTCACAGCCCACCTCAGGTATAAGAATTCGATTTGTATTCACATTATTTAAATTTGCATTTGTTTATTATCATTGCATATTGTTTATTGTTATTGTATCTTGCAGGTCATGTTAGTTCTTCATCAACCTCAACTAGGCGTGGTAGAGGATGTGCCAAGGGCATTAGGGAGTGGGGTACTGGTACAAAGCTGGACATACAATTTGATGAAAATTACTGCCCAATAGGGGATAACGTGTCTAAGTTAACTACTCAACTTGGCATTATTGTGCAAAATGGTAACATTGTTCCTCTTACTTTTCTTGACTAGAACAATGTGTCTGATGATATTGTTGATGCTATCTGGTAAAAGTATATTTTTGTCTAAAAATTCAAATTCTAAAATTGTGTTATTATTATTTAAACTTTGAAATTGTGTTTTATAGGACAATTTGAATATATATCCAGAGGAGTACAAGCCAATCTGCATGAAAAACTGCAACAGCATATGGAAGGATCACAAGAACAAGATTAAGGCAAAGTATTTCAAGCCTAGAAGTTCTGATCCTAATCTGAAGGATGATGTTCCTTTGCACATTGTGCCAAGCCAGTGGGAAAAACTTGTGGAGTATTGGCGTACTTCCGATGTTGAGGCATACAAATAAGTTATATGTATGATATGTAAATATACAAATCATATTTATATACTTACATTTGTTGAACCTGTTATAGAAAATTGCAACTAAGCACGCTAAAAATCGGTGAGCTCACGGCATAGCTTATACCACAGGGCCTACTACTTTCGCTCAGATACGGCATGAAGTGTATATTTTATTGTTTTATTTTTGTATATAAATAAACATTGTATATTTGCAAATTATTTGGATTCTAATTTTCATATTTCTAAAAAAATATAGATGACCAATAAGGGGGAGTCTACTAATAAGATGAATGTTTGGCTTATGACACGTAGAGCAGATGACCCAGAGGTTATCCAGACCTTGGTATTTTTCAAACACCTTTGATTGTATTTAAAGTTTATTTTTTATTTTTTGTGTGTCAACCATCTTAATTTGGCATATACTTGTATGTCTTATTCAATACAGAATGAGTTTAATCGTCAACTCTCTATGCTACCTGAGGATTGTCGGACTTTGGAGGCTAGGAATGCCATTTTCCATGAGTTGATAGGTCATGACAGACATGGATATTGTCGCACATACGGGAGAACTGTGCCTTGGAGAGCGGTGTATAAAGATGGTGTTGGGCCATCACAGTCAACACCCCAACCATAGACTATTGTTCAAATCACCCAGCAGGTTCATGTGGAGCTAAGGGATGAGTTGGGGGAGGAGCTGCGAGTAGAGTTCTCTACACATTTACAGCAGATGAGAGCTAAGATGATGGCCTTTGTGTCAAAGGGGGCGAGTGTGGATCCCAACAGACAAGTTCGATATAAATTAAATTGTTTGATAGTTCAATTTTCACACAAGATTATGTATAAAATTCGAATATGATTAACACATTATGCATTGACTATCATAGGTTCCTAATGCATCGAGTGGCCACCGGGCATTTAGGGAATCTGCAGAAGACGAGAATCCATATACACCACCACCAGAAGATCAGGTGTAAAATGTATCTTTGCATTCTAAGCTAAAATGTATCTTTGCATTCTTTACATTCTAAGTTAAGAGACTTGTGAGAGAAAACTAGACTCAAATCGGGTTCCCAGATTGGGAGTTAGAGCCAGATTTAGCACGAAACTTGGCACACACGACCGCCTAGGCACGAGAGATTTGTTGGAGAAGACGGGACTCAAATCAAGTTCCCGGATTGGGAGTTAAAGCCGGATTTCACTTTAAGCAAACTAGTTCCTTAAGAAACTTGAATTCAAGGTGTTAGCACCCCAAAATCACTAAACGACGTCGATTTAGCACGAAACTTGGCACACACGACCGCCTAGGCACGAGAGACTTGTATGAGAAGACAGGGCTTGAATCGGATTCTCGGTTTGGGAGTTAGAGTCAGATTTCGGTCTAGCCAAACTAGTTCCTTAAGAAACTTGAATTCGAGGTGTTGAAGCCCCAAAATTACCAAACGGTGTCGGTTTAGCACGAAACTTGGCACACACGACCGCCTAGGCACGAGAGACTTGTGGGAGAAGACGAGGCTCTAATCAGGTTCCCGGTTTGGGAGTTAGAGTTGGATTTCGGTCTAGGCTAACTAGTTCCTTAAGAAACTTGAATTAGAGCTGTTGACGCCCCAAAATCACTAAACGGCATCGGTTTAGCACGAAACTTGGCACACGCGACCGCCTAGGCACGAGAGACTTGTGGGAGAAGATGGGATTTGAATCGAGTTCCCGGTTTGGGAGTTAGAGTCGGATTTTGATCTAGGCTAACTAGTTCCTTAAGAAACTTGAATTCGAGGTGTTGACGCCACAAAATCACCAAACGACGTCGATTTAGCACGAAACGTGGCCCACACGATTGCCTAGATACGAGAGACTTGTGGGAGAAGACGGGACTCCAATCGAGTTCCCGGTTTGGGAGTTAGAATCGGATTTCACTTTAGGCAAACTAGTTCCTTAAGAAATTTAAATTCGACGTGTTAACGCCCCAAAATCACCAAACGACATCGATTTAGCACGAAACTTGGTACACACGACCGCCTAGGCACGAGAGACTTGTGGGAGAAGACGGGACTCCAATCGGGTTCCCGGTTTGGGAGTTAAAGTCGGATTTCGATCTAGGCAAACTAGTTCCTTAAGAAACTTGAATTCAAGGTGTTGACGCCCCAAAATCACCAAACAGCGTTGGTTTGGCACGAAACTTGGCACACACGACCGCCTAGGCACGAGAGACTTGTGGGAGAAGACGAGGCTCTAATCGGGTTCCCGGTTTGGGAGTTAGAATTGGATTTCGGTCTAGGCTAACTAGTTCCTTAAGAAACTTGAATTCGAGCTGTTGACACCCCAAAATCACCAAACGGCATCGGTTTAGCACGAAACTTGGCACACGCGACCGCCTAGGCACGAGAGACTTGTGGTAGAAGATGGGATTTGAATCGGGTTCCCGGTTTGGGAGTTAGAGTTGGATTTCGATCTAGGCTAACTAGTTCCTTAAGAAACTTGAATTCGAGGTGTTGACGCCACAAAATCACCAAACGACGTCGATTTAGCACGAAACTTGGCCAATACGATTGCCTAGGTACGAGAGACTTGTGGGAGAAGACGAGACTCCAATCGAGTTCCCGGTTTGGGAGTTAGAACCGGATTTTACTTTAGGCAAACTAGTTCCTTAAGAAATTTAAATTCAAGGTGTTAACACCCCAAAATCACCAAACGACATCGATTTAGCACGAAACTTGGTACACACAACCGCCTAGTCACGAGAGACTTGTGAGAGAAGACGGGACTCCAATCGGGTTCCCGGTTTGGGAGTTAAAGTCGGATTTCGATCTAGGCAAACTAGTTCTTTCAGAAACTTGAATTCGAGGTGTTGACGCCCCAAAATCACCAAACGGCGTCGGTTTGGCACGAAACTTGGCACACACGACCACCTAGGCACGAGAGACTTGTGGGAGAAGACGGTGCTCGAATCGGGTTCCCGGATTGGGAGTTAGAGTCGGATTTCGGTCTAGGCTAACTAGTTCCTTAAGAAACTTGAATCGAGGTGTTGACGCCCCAAAATCACCAAACGGCGTCGGTTTAGCACAAAACTTGGCACACACGACCGCCTAGGCACGAGAGACTTGTGGGAGAAGATGGGATTTGAATCGGGTTCCCGGTTTGGGAGTTAGAGTCAGATTTCGGTCTAGACTAACTAGTTCCTTAAGAAACTTGAATTCGGGCTGTTGAAGCCACAAAATCACCAAACGACGTCGGTTTAGCACGAAACTTGGCCCACACGACTTCCTAGGAATGAGAGACTTGTGGGAGAAGACGGGACTCCAATCGGGTTCCCGATTTGGGAGTTAGAGCCAGATTTCACTTTAGGCAAATTAGTTCCTTAAGAAATTTAAATTTGAGGTGTTAACGCCCCAAAATCACCAAACGACGTCGGTTTAGCACGAAACTTGGTACACACGACCGCCTAGGCACAAGAGACTTGTGGAAGAAGACGGGACTCCAATCGGGTTCCCGGTTTGGGAGTTAGAGTCGGATTTCGATCTAGGCAAACTAATTCTTTAAGAAACTTGAATTCGAGGTGTTGACACCCCAAAATCACCAAACGGCGTTGGTTTAGCACGAAACTTGGCACACACGACCGCCTAGACACAAGAGACTTGTAGGAGAAGATGGGGCTCGAATCGGGTTCCCGGTTTGGGAGTTAGAGTCGGATTTCGGTCTAGGCAAACTAGTCCCTTAAGAAACTTGAATTCGAGGTGTTGACGCCCCAAAATCACCAAACGGCGTCGGTTTAGTACAAAACTTAGCACACACGACCGCCAAGGCACGAGAGACTTGTGGGTGAAGACGGGACTCCAATCAGGTTCTCGATTTGGGAGTTAGAGCCGGATTTCACTTTACGCAAACTAATTCCTTAAGAAACTTGAATTCGAGGTGTTAACACCCCAAAATCACCAAACGACGTCGATTTAGCACAAAACTTGGCACACACGACCGCCTAAGCACAAGAGACTTGTGTGAGAAGATAGGGCTCGATTCGGGTTCCTGGTTTGGGAATTAGAGTCGGATTTCAGTCTAAGCAAACTAATTCCTTAATAAACTTGAATTCGAGGTGTTGATCCCCCAAAATACCAAACGGCTTGGCACACACGACCGCCTAGGCACGAGAGACTTGTGGGAGAAGACGGGGCTCGAATCAGGTTCCCGGTTTGGGAGTTAGAGTCGGATTTCGGTCTAAGCTAACTAGTTCCTTAAGAAACTTGAATTCGAGGTGTTGACACTCCAAAATCACCAAACGGCGTCGGTTTAGCATGAAACTTGGCACACACGACCGCCTAGGCACGAGAGACTTGTGGGAGAAGACGGGCCTCGAATCGGGTTCTCGGTTTGGGAGTTAGAGTCAGATTTCGGTCTAGGCAAACTAGTTCTTTAAGAAACTTGAATTCGAGGTGTTGATGCCCCAAAATCACCAAACGACGTCGGCTTAGCACAAAACTTGGCACACACGACCGCCTAGGCACGAGAGACTTGTGGGAGAAGACGGGACTCCAATCGGGTTTCCGGTTTGGGAGTTAGAGTCGGATTTCGGTTTAGGCAAACTAGTTCCTTAAGAAACTTGAATTCGAGGTTTTGACCCCCCAAAATCACCAAACGACGTTGGTTTAGCACGAAACTTGGCACACACGACCGCCTAGGCACAAGAGACTTGTGGGAGAAGACGGGGCTCGAATCGGGTTCCCGATTTGGGAGTTAGAGTCGGATTTCGGTCTAAGCAAACTAGTTCCTTAAGAAACTTGAATTCAAGGTGTTGATGCCCCAAAATCACCAAACGGCGTCAGCTTAGCACGAAACTTGGCACACACGACCGCCTAGGCACGAGAGACTTGTGGGAGAAGACAAGACTCCAATTGGGTTCCCGGTTTGGGAGTTAGAGCCGGATTTCGGTTTAGGCAAACTAGTTCCTTAAGAAACTTGAATTCGAGGTGTTGACTCCCCAAAATCACCAAACGACGTCGGTTTGGCACGAAACTTGGCACACACGACTGCCTAGGCACGAGAGAGTTGTGGAAGAAAACGGGGCTCGAATCGGGTTCCCGATTTGGGAGTTAGAGTCGGATTTCGGTCCAGGCAAACTAGTTCCTTAAGAAACTTGAATTCGAGGTGTTGATGCCCCAAAATCACCAAATGGCGTCGGCTTAGCACGAAACTTGGCACACACGACCGCCTAGGCACAAGAGACTTGTGGGAGAAGACGAGACTCCAATCGGGTTCCCGGTTTGGGAGTTAGAGCCGGATTTCGGTTTAGGCAAACTAGTTTCTTAATAAACTTGAATTCGAGATGTTGTCCCCCCAAAATCACCAAACGACGTCAGTTTAGCATGAAACTTGGCACACACGACCGCCTAGGCACGAGAGACTTGTGGGAGAAGACGAGACTCCAATTGGGTTTCCGGTTTGGGAGTTAGGGCCGGATTTCTGTCTAACCAAAATTATTTACTAAACTATCTTTGTAATTATATAGTAGTTAATTTTTTATGTTTTTCTGTAATTAAAATATTAACACCATTATATTGTCATTAATTATTTTTATTTTGTTATTTTCAGATATTTCCTGAGTAACAGTTTGCTTCTTGTAGAATGCGAACGTGTAAAGATTATGACCAACTTTTATTTTTGTAACCCACGGAAGAATCATGACGAAAACTTTTGGTTTTGATTTACGTTATTTAGATTTGTGAACAACATTATGTATGTATTATGCGATATTATGTAGTGGGATAATTTTTATTTATGTATTGTTATGAATGGAATAACATTATGAATTTTCATTATTTGTCAACTTTTGTTTATGTATGTATTTATATTATTATGTAATTATCGGATTTTTTTTTTGTTATTTTTCATTTAATACAGGTTATTTTCATATTTTTAATAATTTTAATACAGTTTTTTTTTTTTTTTTTTTGAGACGGCAGCACACACACCGTCTCAAAAAGAAAATCGAACCAGGATTTTTTGCGACGGCACCTTTACTGTCGCAAAAGATAAGGGAATTGGTTGAAAAGTAAGGCCTTTAGCGACGGTGTGATTGCCGTCGCCAATAGTCCTTTAACAACAGCATCAGGTGCTGTTTCAAATAAACTTTTAGCGACGGTATTTTTCTCGTCGCAAAAAACCCTTTTAGCGACGGCAACACAGTGCTGTCTAAAAAAAACTTAGATTTTCACACGTTATTTGCGACAAAATTTTTCCGTCGCAAAAAAAAGGCGACGGCGTTATGCCGTCACTAAAACCCTTTTGCAACCCTTTTGTTGTGACCCCCCACTTGTCGTCGCAAAAAGTCACTAACCGTCGCAAAAAATCTTTTGAAATGACATTTGGGGTATTTGCAACGGTGTTTTTCCGCCGCAAAAAAACAATTTTTTTTTATAGTGACATGATCCCAGTAAACCAAAAGTGCTAACAAGAGTCAAACCCATGTTGTTGGGCATGTGGAAGCAAACGCACAGACCCACTAGGCCATCCTTCAAGGGTTACCCGCCTAGCTAATTACAAGTGGAAAATTCTAAGAAAATTTGTGAAGAAAATTATCATGACTTGAAAAGTATGATTAAGATTTAATTTTGTATTATGGGATATATATATATATATATATATAATGAATATGTACCACACATTGAGGCTGGGTTTGATTCATAAATTTAGAGAGAAATTTAGAAAGTAAAAAGAAAATGGTGTGTGAAACATAATAAAATATAGTTATATTTCATTCAAATTTTATCTGACTTTTTCTTCTTCTTTTTTCAAATCTCTACTCAAATATATGAACCAAACACAACTGGAAAGTTTTGAGAAAAACTAATAAAATTATTGGGGGTGTAGTATTACTAAATTACAAACATGTGCATGCTCCCAATGGCTGTGTGGGCATATGCATGCATGTGTGAATGAGAAGCAATTATCCCGTCTTTTAGGGATTCTAATTAGGTTGTGTGTCCTTCCATTTCTATTGGTTGCTTTATGTGTAATACAGAGAAGAAAAAATAAAAAATAATGGATATGTAATAAATAGAATTGCAAGAACATACCACATAGGATATGTGATAGATTATGTGATAATTTTTTTGTGAATGAGAGAGATCAGACAGAACAAGAGCTAAGAGGTGTTCTACGTCTACAAAAACTGGTCATAAAATCAATTACAGAACACATACGTGCACTTTTTCAATATATTTTTTCTGTGCATATATCATTATTGATTACCAACTAGAGAATTGCATGTATGATTGTTTTTTATTCTACAGTGTGCCTCAAACATGATATTCTCCCAAGCTGATTAGGAAATTTGGGCAGTTCCACATATTGGCTATTGTTAGGCATTGAAGATTTTGTTTGGCAATCAATCAATTTGCCCATCATTTTCCATCAAAAAGTGAGGTAATAGCTGCTCTAGCACCCTGATTATCAAACTACCTTTTTGACTATGGAGACAATACATTGTATATGTATGCAACTACTAACATTGGTAGTGATTCTATGTAGGGGCCAAATGTTCGACCTATGTTAGAATCATATCGATTTCTCAAAACCTAACTATGCAGCAGTTTTGTAACAAAGTCTTGAAGTAGTTCAGATCTATACCTACTTCCATTTACATTCAGGGCTGCTTTTATTATGTTCAAATTTTTTTATTTTTTTATTTTTAATTTTTAATTTTTAATTTTTAATTTTTAATTTTTAATTTTTTTTGACTTCCAGTTAATGTCAATTATGTTTCTTTTAAATATTTTTTTTTAAAAAAAATATTTAAAGGTTATGTTGTAAAGTAATTAAATATAATCTAAAACTTATCATAGCATGCCTTGCAATGATGGTTTTCTGTTGTGCTAATTAGCAGCTCACTTAGAAACTTCATAATTGTCTGGATAGTGACAACAGGTAGGGTTTTTCTCAATGCCCAACAATCACACAAATAATAGTGTATAATGAGTAAAAGTAAACAATAATACAACCCTCCTGTATAAGAGTGTGCACGAGTTGATAAATGATCTTGCTCAATTGGCCTGGTGTGGAAATAATTTTTTTAACATATATATATATATATATATTTTTTAAGGATATAAATCTATGAAAAATGGTCCGGACCCCACTGGGGTGACCCCCATGACCCTTGGTGGGTTGTGATTGGTCGGTTAGTTTTTTTTTTTTTTTATCCAATAACCAACCCCCATGTGTGTGGGGGTGGTGAGGGTGGTTGGAGATTAGGGGTCTCAATCAAAATCGTAAATCTATACTATATATTAAGAAAAATGAGATTTGTAATGAGAATGGATGTAAAAGTCCCACATGCTCAACATAAATTTTTAAAATTTTTGATTTATTGTAAAAGTGAAAAAAAGAAATGTTTTAAAATAATTGATTGATTAAACATTTTATAATATCACTCATTTTTGTTTGCAAATTAGCTCCATCAAATGTTGAAATAGTCAACTTTATAATACCATATAATACTCTGACTTTTTAAATTTATATTCCTAAATTAACTCTAAATTTTTTCAGACGGTAGAAAGTTATATTACAAAATCATTGCATTATACACGGCTTACCGGTAAACCACTGGTTTACAGACAGCCACTAAACAGCTGCCACAGCAGTGATGAAGGCCCACGACAAATTTCCTTGAATCAACGCTTGGTTTTTTGCTCTTTTTGTTTTGCCATTTTTTTTTTTTTTTTTTTGTGTCAATAATGTTTCACCTTCGTTCTCTATCGCACTTACATACACAAACACAAACCTCTCCTTAGATCCCACCACTGGTGCCCTTATCCATGGATGATCATGATATAAGAATCTTCATTTACAATCACTTGGAAGAATCTGTATCATCATCAACTACAAAAAAATTTAAAATAATTATTTTTCAGTTGTGTGTATAATTTGGATCTGTATAATATCATTCATAACTTCAAACATTCATGCTAATGAGGTAATCTTGAATATTATTGTAGATTAGTTAAATGATGGGTATTGGAATGCGTTTCTTGATTGTGAAATTGGAAGAAGAAGAAGAAGGAACTGATAAATAGGAATTCTAAGGTAAGAGACAATAGGAAGAAAAAATGTTTATAGGAGTCTCAAAGCTGATAATATTTCTAATATGGGGTATTGATTGAACTCAATCAGATTTTATGGTCAAAATCATTGGGTCGGTGGAAAAGAGGGTATGGGCATGGACTGAGGCCTAACCTAATTTTGCAAGTTTACCTAACGTGTCAATTGAATACTTCTGCCGTAAACAACTGGGCAAGTGAACTTCTTTTTTTTTTTAGGTCAAAAAGTTAAAAATTTATTTAAAAAAATTAAAAAATTAATTATTTATATTAAAAAGTTAAAGATTTTCTCTTCTTTTTATTTTTTACACATTTTTTCATAAACAAATTAAAAAATCATTCTAAACATACTAGTCTTTTTTGCATCATATTTTAATTAAAAAGTCAAAAAATTACTAAAAAAATCTATTCCCAAACTAAGTCTTAATCTCTAATATTTTAGTATCTTACCTTGTTTGGTTTTGGTTTTTTTTTTTTTTAACATTTTAGAAAATTATACTCTTTTTTTTGTATTTTTTTATTTTTAATGAATTTTTTTAATATTTTATATACATTTTTTTAAAATTTTTAGACACACCTAATATAAATATATTTAAAAAGTATAATACTTGTGAAAAAAAATCTTTAAAAAATTCACTAAATACCAAAAATACAAAAAAATAAAAATATAAATTCAGTACATTTTTCGTTTTTGTGTATTTTTAATTTTTTTAAATATTTTTCACAAATATTTTACTATTTAGATACATCTAAGTAAGGTGCATCTAAAAAAGTTTTTAAAAAATTGTTTAAAATTTTAAAAATATTAACTAAAAACAAAAAACTCAATTTTTAGAAAACTAAAATCAAACACACTGTTTGAGTTTTATTTTTTTATATTAAGAGTTTTCAAATGTTTAGTTTTCATTTAATATTTTTAGAACAACATACACTTCTTAACACTCCATCAATAATGGTGGCATTATATATTTATATTTAAAATTATTGCCAATTAAAATTATATAATACTGGGTTGCCTTAAAATATAGGCTTTATTCTAGCCCTACCTTGCACTTGATTGGTTAATTAGTAAAAATAATTGATAATAATCAATTTTAAATATCCTAATTTATGAGGTTGTGACAGGTATGAATTAATTTGAGAGTATCAGTATTGGATTAAATACAACAGTAATTTAGATGCTAAATTTGGATAATTTTTTACGCCAAAGATATAAATTTTAAAAAATTATCTTGGCATAAAAAACTATCTAATATTGTGTCGACTTAAAAAATGTGTCTACCCAACCTAAAAACTCAAGTGCACAAAGCAGTGCGATACAAGGGACAGATGTACGAATGTACAAAACAATGCGATGCAAGATGCACAAAACAGTGTGAATAAGGGTGAATGAATGCAATGATTTCATCAACACAGGGTTTAGCAAACCTCTCCCCCTCTCGATTAATTAAAATTTTCAAAGCATTTCTTCCCCTTTATTTTCATTAAAATTTTGAAAATCGTGATCAATATAAAACAGTTAGTAATAATCAATTGATGGCTCGTAATTTAACAACCAAACATTTTGAAGGCTCCTAATTAAAAAATAAATAAATAAAAGATATTAAAATATTAATATAATTTTGTAATATAAATTATCTACCATTCAAAAACATTTACGAGTTAAAGATATAGAGTTATTAAAGAATGAGACTGATATCACAAAAGTTTTTAATTACACACTTAATTTTTTTCCGCACCTACCACATACATTATAAATTTTAAAATTTAGGCATAAATATTAGTACATGTTGTACACAAAAAATTAAATATGTGTAATTACAAATATTATTGGCCCAATTTTAGTAATAAATATGCATATACATGTTTTTTTTTTTTAATTTAGTAGGGTTCATTGCATCAAGACCTCCTCAACTATTAATATCACTTTCTCTCTCATTTATGAACCCCGTATATATTGGCTCCCTCAATTATGAAAATTATACAAATACGTCCATTTTGAAGATAATTTGGAGAGGTGAAAATGTTACATTTTTATAGTTAAAGAGATCAATATATGAAATCATAGATGATGAGGATAAAGTGATATTTGTTAATAGTTTAGGGGGTTTTGGTGTAATTAACTTATTTTATTATAAAAACTAAATACTAACATATGTGTATTCACCAATTTAATAAAGGAAAATTTTTGGGACTGTAAAAAATCTCCTACAATTCTATCCACAATGATGTGTCAGGATAAGTGTCAACTTTTAATTTGTTACAGACCGAGGGCCCCATTCCTTTGCCACATCATTGTAGATAAATTTATGAGTCAAATATGTGGGTCTCTATCATTACCCTTTAATAACTAACTAAATAAATAGATTAAGTGGTTCATGAGTTAGGTATAGACTAAGGTGGTATTGGATAAAATTGAAAATTGTAAATAAGTATTGAAAACTGAATATGAAATTTTTTAAATTGAAAAATTGTTTGATAACAATTTAAGTGATAAACTAAAAAAAAGTTGTTTGATATATATATAAGATGAAATTTAAAATTTATTCTTTTCAAATTGTATATTTTAATTTTTATATTGTGATGGTGGTGATAGTTGTAGTGGACATGCTATTATGGTGGTGGTAATAGTGGTGGTAGTGGTAATGGTGGCGGAGGCATGGTGGTGGTGGTGGCGACAACATTTGTACATTGCGAAATAAAGTGAATTTGTTCAATTCTAGAAGTCCGAACAAATTCACTTTGTTTGGTTCTGGAAGTCCGAACGCGAAATTCACCCTCTCTTTCTCCTTCATCGTCCTCTTTTGCTGTTCTTCGCCAATGTTGCCTTCGCCGGTGTTAAGTTCTCTGGTCATGTTCCCTATATATACATGAACAAGAGGGAAAAAAAATTAAGGATTTTTCAAAAATAATTTGAATTTTTTTAATTTATTTTATTTGGGTGTACTTCAAAAAGGTAATTTAAGAGAAAAAAATAAAATGTATTGAGAATAAATTATAACCATAAATAATTTAATAAGAAGTACTAAAAAATTGGACTCACTTAAATATATTTTTGAGTGTAAATAGAATTTCCCTACTACTCTGAACTCTCCTTCTCTATAACATTTGGGCCTGGATGGGCCTAACCGGACTTTTCA
Source organism: Camellia sinensis (assembly GCF_055761805.1). Classification (NCBI taxonomy): domain Eukaryota; kingdom Viridiplantae; phylum Streptophyta; class Magnoliopsida; order Ericales; family Theaceae; genus Camellia; species Camellia sinensis. Next base: position 179,437,673 of record NC_138963.1, on the reverse strand, counting down.
TTTTTACACACGGCCTCGGGTGAGTTGGGCTTTCGTTAGAAAAGAGATTGGGTTGTGTTGATGAACATTCAAGTCCACAACTACTTACTATTAGTAGCACAGATGTCCATTGTAAGGACAGAAAATGAATAAACAAGGCCCACCCTTATTTAACCTATTTATTTAACTTCATTCCGAGATCTACAAAGCCCATCCTTTATTTTTGACTATTTTTTTGTCACACACCTGTCTCATCATGTAAAATTCATCTGTATTTTTAAAATCATATCATACAAAATACACATTTGTTAGGGGTTATATAGAATTATGGAGAGTATTCTTCAACAAATCACAAGATCAAGATTATGCCATGTTGATAATCACCTACTTATTTCAGAAAAAAAAAAAGGCAATTATGTATTGGTTTATATCCAAGAAATTCTCTTTTCTGAAAACATTATATGCTTACCAAATATATAGTTCCTAAAAACTAAGCCAACACCTCTTTCAGTATTCAATTTTCATGGATTTTCAATCAAATTTTATAAATTATTAAATAAATATGAAATTGTTGAAATGTAGCCACCTCATTCTTGTTCTGAAAGTGATACACCGTAATTTACTAAAATTAAATTAAAAAATTCTATACATTAGTAAAAAATAACTCTTTTCTTTCCCATTTTTAGGGGTTTCAAAACAATAATGCTTGGAACAAATTGTCACAATTATACCTCATTTGGGGTCAAAGTAATACCAATTTAAGAGTCCTTATAAAATGTACTACTTGTGTTTATCTTAATACTAATAGGTTTGTTGGTGTTGTTTCTTACAAATTGAAAGCTGATAATCGAAAAGTAAAATATTAAGAACACGTATATCTCTACTTCTTAATAATCAATTTTGTAAATTTTATGTAAATTATTTTTATCTCATAAGTTATAAATAAAAATTGTATCAAATACTTTGGTACAAATTTCATAAAAAGAAAAGAGTTATAACTAGTCCCATAAGTTGTACCAAACAAGATGAACATCAAATTGAGAATGAAGGTATATTCATTTTTTGAATGATAGAGAACCATAATTGACACACTATGCCCTCTAGTATAAAGTTTTTTGAATAAATTCTAAATATAAGTAATTATTCAAAGTTATGCATATCAGTTAATTCTAAGTATTTTGTGTCTTATAAGAATCAAATATGAGACTTCCAAAAATTACTTCGTAGTCAAGTTTTCATGCTTAACCTCGCAACTATTAGTTAACGCGTAAGTTATAAAGAAAAATGTGTACAATCATATATAGTGGTATTTTGAAAAGTTAGTAAAAAGTTAATTTTAGCTTTTTTTAGTCTATTTTATTTTTTTATGAGTAAAAAATGTGAGAAGTGATATGGCTCAAAATAGATAAAAAATTAACAGGTGACTTTTTTATTGTTTCCTAAATGACCTGGTAAGGATTGTAGTTATTGCTGATAAACATGTAAAAAAGGAAAAATATCAAATCAGTGGTGGTTTAAAAAAAAAATTGTAAATTAATAATTGATGATGCAGCGTGTTCCTGATGAAACGGGTCAGACTGATCCATGCTTCCCAAACCAATTCTTGAGGTACCAAGCCCACCAGTGGACTTGCACAAGAGTTCAACGGGGAACGAGGAGTCCCCCAGCGAACCCTTCGACGAGCAAGTTAGAAAGAGAGGTGAAATGTAGAGATAGATTAGGAATAGAAAGCTTAACCTTCTTCTTGTCTTTGACGTCTGCTTATATCCTCTGGTAATCATTTCGTTGTCCCTTCTGACCTGTCGCCATGGCCGAAAGTCTATACTCTAACTTGTCTTGTTCATGGTGAGGTCGTTCTGTCTCGACGGGGAGGGCTTATCGCAATAAATGCCGTAAAGGCCTTCATTAATGGCTGATGTGCAGTGCAATAACTTTGCAGGATCTTTGTCTACTTATGTGGCTTGTCCTTCTCCTGCCACGTGTCTGGATGTTATTGGTTTTTAATGCCATGTTGATCTCCAGCAACGTTGAGCCTTAATATGTGAGTTATGTATTAGGCCCTAAACGGTGGGTTATATCCTTTATGAGCTTACCCGTGTCAATAATAAATTTCATAAATATTAATAATTAAAATTATAACTTTTTTATGAGTGATTATTCCTAAAAATGTATAAAAATATTTTAGAATGTGTAAAAATTACTTTAAATCTAACTTCTCTTCTTATTAACACAAGGAGGGCTTGTAACAAATAATATAATATTATAAGATAAATTATAAATACACCATTTGGTGTTTGTTTAAAATACAAATTATCCTTATTATTTTAAAAATTATATTTCGCCCCTTAAAATTTATAATTTTATAATAAATAGTCAATTTTATTAATAAATCATTAAGTCAATTAATATTTTTTAATGACGTCAGAAATTTATTTCAATTAATAATTCATTTAATTTTTATATTGTATAGAAGAGCAATTAAGAATTTTATTTTTTTAATTAACTCTGTTAAATAAAAATTTTGATAAAAAATTATTTATAATTTTTCAAACCACATGGACAATAAAGGGTCACAAACTCAAGCCCCGTTTGGGAACAGACTAATTTAGTAACTTTTTGGCTATTTGGCTAAAATATGAGCTAAAAAAAACTAGTATGTTTGGGATGATTTTTTGGCTTTTTACGAAAAGATGTGCAAAAAATAGAGAGAAAAGAGAATCTTTGACTTTTTGACATAAGTTGTTGACTTTTTGACTAATTTAGTAATTTTTTAACTTTTTTACTAAAATGGGAGGTTTCCAAACGAGGCCTCAGCCTTCTTTAGAAATAAAGTAAAAAACGAGGGCATAAAAATAAATACGAGAAAGGATGAAGTCGGCAAAACCGAAGCAATACAAAACCGTAGACCGTAGATTTCATCTGCGGAAGAAAAGGAGCTGACGCTATTCTCCGGCGACTATCTTCTGTCTCTTTCTCACGTATCCATATCCATATATATACATATCGTTCAGATCAGATTACGACATCATCTATGGATAGAGACAGAGAGTGAGGAAAAGAGAAGCTTGATTGGTCTCTCACTCTCTTAAACACCTCGTTCAATTCTAATTCAACGAGGTGTTTAAACCTATATATGATTCAATTTTAGTTTTTGCAATTTGTGTTTTGAGATTTGATCGAGTTTTCATAGGCTAGGTATAGATAATTTAATAGCAAATCGAGGAGATGGACGCTATAATGGGCAAGATTCGGAGTTTGGACGCCTACCCTAAGATCAATGAGGATTTCTACAGCAGAACCCTCTCCGGCGGCGTCATCACCCTCGTCTCCTCCATCGTCATGCTTCTCCTCTTCATCTCCGAGCTCAGTTTGTCCCCCTGCCCCTTCTCTGTGTGTGTGTGTGTGTATACATTTATAATTGTGTATGTATGGATTAGGGTTAGGTTGATTTCCTGTTAATTATGCATTTTGGACTCTGATTATATGAACATTTTATTGGCTATTCATAAGAATCATAGACAAACTATGGCACAACATTGTTGGCAGTAGAACTGTTTTTTTTATGGGTATTGGCTAATTTATAACCAAAAATTCAAGTATGGGTGTGCTAGGTTTTGGACTTGGGATGTTTCATGACCAGATTAGGTTTGGTTGATTTGGAATTTTAGGTTTGTGTTTCAAGAATGCTTGACTAGAATTAGTTTACTGGGTTGGATGAGTGTTGTGGTGCCGAAATATTGTTCATTTTATTCTGTTTTAGATGAGTATTGCTAGTGTCAATATTGCATTGGAATAAGGCAAGTGCTTTGTGTGTGAAAGATTCTATGGGAAGCTCAATCATGGAGAATCATTTAAGCCACAGCAGATGGTATAAAAGTTTTGTATGAATTTGAGGATTTGGTTTTTGAATTTGTCCCAAGCTATTGTCCGCTCTTAAACTATTTGGGGATAACTTTCCGAGTGTGTCTCGAGCTATGTTACCTGGAACGTGGATCGTTGTAGTACATGCAATAGGAACACGGTATGCCACATGCTCTAAAATGTAGTACGATAGGGGTAAACTTGTATATATTAAACTTAAGAATTTAAGGTACTTCTAGAGTAATTTTTTTAAAAAACTATTATGTATCCAATAATTGTAAAAAATAATAAGAATAATAAATAAAATAAAAATAAAGATTTGGTTATGTAGCAAACATTTCTATGAACATTATGACTTATTTTTGATATTTTTGTCTTGTTAAAATTTAACTCACCTTAGATTTTAATTCATTATATTTGATTTTTTTCTTCCTAAAGTAACATTTAAAGAAATATATTGTAAAAAACTTTTGGAATTGCAAAATTTATTGTTTGAAACGAAAGTGTACCATATTTCTTAGTGTGCGCATCAATACGTAATTCGCTAGAGTATTAGCATTTTCTAGTAACACAGGTCTCAAGCTCAAAGATAAAGGCCTTGTTTGGTTTGTGTTTCTCAAAAAATTTTGAGAAAAATTCTCTACAAATAAGTTTTCATAAGTAATCAAACCAAATAAATTTTTCCAAATTTTTTTTCCAAAACTTGTTTGGTTTACAAGTTTTCCAAACAAATCTCTCTCTCATACACATCAAATCAATCACTTTTTCCAAAACTCTCTCTCAAAATAATTTTTCAAAACATCTTTTGAAAAAAAATCAAACCAAACAAATTTTCGTACTTTTTATCTCAAAACATGTTTCTCAAATACAAACCAAACAAGCCCAAAATCCTTGCTCTGTCTTTGCTTGTATTGACAACTCTTTTGTTAGACAAGGTAATTAGGGCAGTTTTATGTGGTTCTTAATGTTTCAATCTAAGAAGCATAGACACATGAGACGCCGACATGATAATTTTCAAAAAAATACAAGACACAACATGTCAATGACAAAATATACAATTTTATATATTTATTATATATCATGTATATGCATATATCATTCAATTTCAAAGATTATTTTTTAAAAAAATGCATCATAAATAAGACATTTTTGGATGTGTGTGTCCTACGAGTGCCAGTGTCTAACACACTTTGAAAGTTTGAAGTGCAATGGAAGATTTTCACTTGCATCAAAAGAGTATTATGGAAGAGCTTCATTAGCAAAAAGAAGGATTAGACAAGGCAAACCCCAAAATAGGATAGAGAGGGCTAGGTAAGTCTACGTTTTTCCGTTGAGGACTGTGATCAACCACAAGATGGTTCAGAGAGATGTGTCAAAAACCCACAGTATGGTTGACCATTCTGGTGAATGTGGTTAACCACAGTGGAGGTTTGGTCTTAAGAGCCTAAGTGGTTGATGGTCAATCATGACATCATATAGTTGACCATGCTTGCACAAAATTAAAAAATATAGTTGTTGAACTAATTGTTGGAGGCTTGGCCATAAATACTTCAATACTCCCAATTGAGGTTTTCTGATGAGAAAAAGACACCTAGAGCTATGTTGACTCTTATACACCCTCATCTTGAGTTTTGAGTGTAAATCCTACCTTGGATAGAGAGTGTAGCCTTCATATCTTAATACAAGATTTGAAAGTGCTTGCTCCAAGGGAGTCTCAAAGTTCTTTGCTCTTGGAAGGTATAATACTAATTCTTTTATGTTGTGTTTGGTTGGAGGATTTGGGAAGGGATTTAAAAAGAGAAAGGGAAAAAGTAAGTGAAATATGAATAAAATAAATTTACATTTCACATAAAATAGTATGGACTTTTTTGACTTTTTTAGTAACTTTTTGGCTTTTTGGCTATTGTAGGTTATGCCAAACCAAGCCATAGTTTCACATATATTTTCCCTTTCCTTTTTCAAATTCCTTCATAAATCTCTTAACCAAACATAGCGTTAGTGTAGAATATGCAATATTATAACACACACCGCAGTAACCTCACATGGAGACAACAAAGGTTTAACGGTATTGTATTGGTTCCCCATTAAGCCTATTTCCTAAGTATTAGGTATGTATTGTGGAGTTTGTGGTTTTGGGTGGGCTAAACCGATTGTATGTTTGTGGCAAAGGTTTAAGGGCCATCTTGGTAAAAACCATTGAACAAGAAGGGGATGTAAAGGTTTTGGGTTCCCTAGTGAAAATCCATTTGTTTAGTGGTTTAACGCCGAGACTGCGAGTGGGCATAGGCAAGCCACCAAACCACTATAAATCTATTTATTTTTCTCTTTAATATTTGCATTGCACTTATATTTGAATGTTTCATATGAGATGAGTTATATGCTTAAATTGCAATACATGAACCTAAGCACATTCTTAGTCAAGGAAAGACAACCAATAAATAGATTGAGAGTTCGGAAATTGAAAGGATTAATTTGATAGATCAATCATGTGATTTTGAATTAAGATTTGAGAAACACTTAATCAATTACCAAAATCATATGCAACTAGACTCATTATGATTGATTAAGGAGGTCATATTTCAGTTGGAAAACATGGCAATTTTTATTGGTTGGGGAAACAGGCAATTTTATGATTACATGTGCTTGAAAGTGCCCTTATTTGCTTGTAGGATGTTCTCCTACAACTGCACCTTTGCACTGCAGTTATAATGCTTGCATGTATGGTTACTGCATTTCTATGGCTGCCTTTACATCTTAGTGTTCATTCCTAATATGCTATTGGTTCTTTCCTCCCTTTTGTTTTCCTTGCTTTATTGATTGTTAAATTGCATGCTTGTTTTGGTTATTGGTAATTTATTGCTATTGATTATCAATGTATTTCTGTTTCTTTGCAGGATTATATCTCCATGCTTTCACTGAGACGCAACTGGTGGTAGATACCTCAAGAGGAGAAACCCTACGTATTAATGTAATATCTACTTCTCTTTCTATAGAATGTTTTGATGTAATTTATCAATTGGAGATATTTTGCTTTGTTCTTTTATCTTTTTACTGAAAGTTTCTTCGAGACTACTGCAACCATTTTAGATGGATTTTGGATTTACTCCTGGCACTCATGATTCTGAATTTTAACTTTTTGAAAGAATCTGTTTATTTCTCTTTTTTCTGGATTTTGATAATATTTGCATTTAGGGTAAATTCTATGTTTGAAATTAATACACTGAGCCCCACCAGTTTGGCATAATTACATTGTGCTTCATTAAGATTTCAATTCACATAACACTTTGTTCCCTTTTCATCAATCATTTATTAGTCGTATTGATAAAAAAAAAGATGTTATCTCTCTTACACTAAAGTAAATTTTTATACACACCATCTATATTAGTTCAGGCCAATTTAGCATTACTAAAAGGGAAGTTATTGTAATTATACCAAACTTATGGGGCTTAATATATTTTTTCAAACATCGGGGATGGTCAATGTTACCCTTGCATTTAAATAACCAAAGCATGTAGTTGTTCCATAGTACCACCATTGAAAGTGTTTGTCCACACTCTATATTTATGAAGTATTTTTGTGGAAAATATATAATTGTTTGATTCACCTTAATTGTCCTCTTTAACTGATTGATTTTATTGTGTTAGAATAATTTATACATTAACTGTGCTCTGTTGGAAATTGCAGTTTGATGTCACTTTTCCAGCCCTTCCATGTTCCATACTCAGCCTTGATGCCATAGATATCAGTGGCGAGCAACATCTTGACGTTGTATGTATTGCAAAGCAATTTTATATATGATACACAGAAAGTTTGCTCTAATCTTGTCATGAAATTCTCTTTTTACCCCCAAAACTATATGCCATAAATTTACCCTCTCTCAACCATCAATGTTTTCACGATGGTTGAATTTCTCATGTTATCTTGCATTGAAGATGCATAAAGGGATGCTTTCATTGCACTGCATGTTACATATTTGGTTACGGCCTATGGGTACTAAACCTTCCACACCTTTGTACTATTCAAGTTAACCAACTGAGGTATAGAACATCATGCTAATAGAAGAAATATGGAGGCATGGAAAGAGTGAGGTGAATTAGAACAGCATCAATCAAACTCTAGTGGAGATTTACACCACAATTTTAACCTGAACACGGCTAACCGCTTGCATTCACTTTGAATGACATTTAATTTTATGTCTGCTTGCAGAAACATGACATATTCAAGAAAAGAATTGATTCTCATGGTAATGTAATAGAAGAAAGGCAGGAGGGTATTGGTGCTCCCAAGGTCAGTATAAATAGTTCTTGAAATCCACCAGTTGTTTGCGTACTATAGTGAGTCTTTTTTCCATATCTTTTTGCACTACATTTTGCAATGGCTTTGGCACATTAGAAATGTCTAGTCTCTCGTTATAAGAAATGCCTATATGTAGCATTATCCATGAATGCCATTTCAAAACTCACGAGAGATTCTTATGCAAAAGGGGCCTCATTTTGATTGAGGCATTATGTTCAACGTGTCAAACTATCTCCGTTTTCCTGCAGCATTGTTGTGGTTGTGGTGCAGCCGCTTTTAAATCATTCATAATTTAATGCTTAATAATGAAATTATATTCCTTTTATGCTCTTTTTGGTTTTCATATTTTCCCTTATGTTTATACTGACTTTTTATAAACGGCACAGATTGAAAAGCCTTTACAAAGACATGGTGGAAGACTTGAACACAATGAGACATACTGTGGTTCATGCTATGGTGCAGAAGCGGTATGCTTTTCTATGGCCTCGTGTGTTGATGCTTGGCTAAATGTTTGATTATGAAGCTTATATATATAATTTACATAAGAGCTTATGGATTGTTGAGCTAGACCTATTCAGTTAATTTGTTTAAAGATTTAATTTGGAATAAACACCAATTTACTTTGGAGGAACCTCTTATAATTCCTAGCAAGGATACAGATACAGGACACAGATACAACACAATATAGGCACATGTTGATGTGGTAATTTCAATAAATCAGTACACAGTTCTCAGGGCACTATCCTTGCAACAAAAGTTTTGAAAAATTTAGTTAATTTAAACATTTACCTGCTTTGGTCAAGCTATGATAAAAATCTTGGGTTTTTTATATTTTCATTATATAGCTTTTTCTAATTTAGTAAGCAAGCAAAATTTATTTATTTTGCACCTCTGGTTTTGGTTTCCATTATATTATGCTGCAGAACAAATTCAACTCATTCAGGAAAGAAGCTTCCTGTTTCTGTTGCTTATGGATAATCCCCATTTCTTGCTATTTTGCAGTCAGATAATGATTGTTGTAACTCTTGTGAAGATGTTCGTGAAGCATATCGAAAGAAAGGTTGGGCGATATCAAATCCAGATATGATTGATCAGGTCTGCTAGTTTTTTTCCTTCTTCTCAAAAGATACTGTTTTATTGCCATGCATATTCCTAAGACAGCCTCCTTTCGTGGGGCACAAGATCACTTGAAGCACAATGCACAACCTAGATGTTATTCATTGGTGTGATGCTGTGAAGCGCAACTCCATTTTCTCATCGTTGCCATATATTAAAATGCTGATGTGTGGGTGTTGTTTTTATCATTGGGGTTGAACTATTTGCATGTGAGACCATTCTGATGCTTGAAAATGACTGAAATTTTTGTTTGATCGGTGAACTGACTTTAGCTTCCTTCCAAATCTTACTTACATATATATCTGAAAAAATCTTACAAGTTTATATGTCTATATGCATGAATCTATTTTGATAATTGATAAGTTATTATGCTAACATGCTTCTAACTTTGTAGAATCTCTAGCAAGATGTAAGGATGCTTAAGACAATGATTGTGTAATTTCTCAGCATAGCTGCCCTATAGAAAGTGTGCATGAGCCCTTCACATGTATGGATGAAATGAATTCCTAATATACACAGCCTCAAAGAAGTTTGTAATATTTTGAAATATAATGAGTTGTGCACATCAAGCACAGCGGAATTTATATTTGCTCTCTGGAAAATTTCTTGTCTACTCTCAAATTTCCCAAGTCAGTCATCTGTAGGAAAACATCACACAACTCTCTTTGGAATTACACTCGCCACCAAATATTATAAACACTTGCCACCATGTGCTGAAGCGGGCTATAAACAACTAGACCAAGTGAAACCGTGACAGAGAAAGAAAGATACAGCTTAGGTGAAGTGTAGCTTTATTCTTCTTTCTTTTTATATATTTATTTATATTTTTTGTGTGTTTCTGATCTACAATACTCCTGTTTCTGATTTGCTTTAAACCTTTCCCAACCCTAGAAATTTTGTTGCATAACCCTAATTTGTTGCCCATCCATCACAATGGCTCAAGCCTAGTACTTAGGAGAACACAAAACAGTCCTATGTTCTTGTTCACGGGTTACTGTTCACAGTGCAGGAACAACCCCAGAACCAAGGTTTTAAAAAGTGACCGTAACAGTTACGTAACACCATTACGTAACGGTTGTGGTGGTTACTGCCACCCGTTACGGCTACTTTTGCGGTGTGATTGAGATTCACAGGTGTGTCAGTCGTAGCGGCTGCCGTAACGGTGCCGTAATGGTTCCAAACTATTCTTTTAAAAAAATTAAAAAATTAAAAAAAAAATCTAAAAATGGGAGAAGATGGAGGAGTAAGAGATAGAGAGAGAGAAGAGGGAAGATGAAGAACATGTTATGATTTGTTGAAGTTGAAGACCTATGCTATTCTATTCAGCTGCTATCACTCAACCATTTTGTTTGAGTGTGTCTATCTATATATTGTTTGATGATAATAATAATAATAATAATAAGTGTAGTCATCATCTATTTGGCTATATATATATATTTAGGCTCTTATTTATTCTTTTATTTTTGTCATTGTTTATCTTATATATAATAGTTAGTGCTTGATTTTTTTTGTAAAATATCTAGGAAACATAACATCTATAATTATATATTAATACATATTTTATACATGTCAATTTTTTTTGATTAGTTTATTTTATTTTTATTTACAGGTTATCCAAAAAGAGAATGAATATTCAAGTGATCCAACACCCTCCCCCAAAAAAAAAATTTCTTCATAATTTATTTTTTAATTTTTATATGATTACATTGGCATGTATAATTTATTTTTTACAACTATTCAAATTAAAATTTGCATATACTTCCACAAGTATAATAATTAAAAATAATAATTTTATACATCTGACTCCGATAAAAAAAAAAATTTGCCACAGGCATAATATGGATTTATGACATATAAAGTAATTAATTATTAAAATAAAATGTAAAAAACTCAATTTATAGTGATTTTAAAATATGAAATATACTGGATCATACTAAAAATTTATAAAAATTGATCAATATTTATTTTAAAACCTCATAAATATGATTATGGAAAAAAATATATGCCTATTGGTAAGTTTTTTTTCAAATTGTGTGAAAAATAAAAAAATTCACAGTTCCGGTTACCGCAACCGCAACCACGCCACCTCCACCGTTACGGCCACCGCAACCGCTTTTTAGAACCTTGCCCAGAACAGACCCCAAAATCTCATATTCTTGCTCTCAAGGCCCTACCCTTTTGGTTGCACCTTTTGGAACCCCAAGGGCCGGTTTGGTTGTGTTTTCATTTTCTTCTTTTAAAATCCCAATATTTATTCACCCTTCCAATCTTTAAAAACAATTTCAAATCAGGGCCAAAACCCTACTTTTCCACTGCTATAGGCTAAAGTTAGGCCTAGTGCTTGTAGAAAAGTATTACTTGCACTCGTCCTACATCACTTGGCCATAATTATTGTGAAACATTCAAGTAAAACATTAGCTATTGCAATGGAACTTTTTCCTCTTGTTGGAAAAGGTAAATGGTAGATATGCCCTTATGTCTTGGTTTTGCTTGCTGGATGGATGGTTTGCAATATTTCATCATGACTTTGAGCTTGATTATATTATGGATTTTTCTGAATTTACATGTCATGATCAGTGCAAAAGAGAAGGTTTTCTACAACGAATTAAAGATGAAGAAGGTGAAGGATGTAATATATATGGGTTCTTGGAAGTTAATAAGGTGGCTGGAAATTTCCACTTTGCACCTGGCAAAAGTTTTCACCAAGCTGGTGTTCATGTGCACGATCTGTTAGCTTTTCAGAAGGATACTTTTAATGTAAGATAAATCTTGGTTCCTTAAGTTCCTTCCCATCCTAGATGTATAATATGTAGCATTAGCATTGTAATGTGTGTTTGTAATCTGCTTTCCTTTTTCACTTGTTGAAGCTATTTCTCTTAAATAAATAATTATGTGATGCGATACAGATAAGTCACAAGATCAATAGATTAACTTTTGGAGAATATTTCCCTGGTGTTGTGAATCCTCTTGACCGGTATTTTTTTCATTCTCGTCTAACATGCATTCACTGTGCGGCGTGGTTTTTTGCTATATCACATATCTTGGCACATCTTTTTTATTTCTTATTGCTTAAACTTACAGTGTGCAATGGACACAAGAATCACCAAGTGGGATGTATCAATATTTTATCAAGGTTAGTATTCTCCACTAATTGTAGCTAAAGTATTCTCTCCAAATTGTCACCGTACGTGTCTTTTCTTTTCCTTCTTCCTGTATTCTTTCAAAAGGAAATAGTCACCATATATTTAGGTCTTGATGTTCTTTTTTTGGTACATTTGCAAATTAGTGGTTTAGTAACCAAAGCGTGAGTTCAGGCAGTGTTTTTAAAGGCTCAAGGCGCACGAAGGTGCTGAAGGTCTCTTGGGGCTTAGGCGCAAGGCGAGACACGGGCTTTATTGAGGCTCACAGTCTTAGTAAAAAATAAATAAATTAACATAGACTAATCATTCACAATACTAAGACAATTTTTTTAAAAAAATAAGAAGTAATCAAGACAAATTATAGAATAATTCTCAAAATCATGAAAGTGCATATTACATAGCATTCCAATTTTCAAAGATAAAATAATCCACGTTCAAACAAAAAAAAATAAAAAATAAAAACATAAACACTAACATCCAAAACATAAATATCCAACAAATACTAATATAAGTCCTAACATTTCAAAACATTGATATCATAAGAAATGGTAGGTTAGGTCATATTATTTGTAATTTATTTTTCCTTCACAAAGACAGGAAACAAAACAGACCAACAGTAGCCAAAAAAAAAAGAAGAAAAAAAAAGAACAGAGAGCAACGAAGAAGGGGAAGGGGAAGGAGGGAAGGAGGGAGGAGGCGGAGGAGGAGGAGAAGAAGAAGAGAAAGAAGAAGATATCCCCAGCAGCAGCAGCGATGAAGGAGCAGCAAAAAAAAAAAAAAAACTGAGATACGACAGCACCCAGCAAAGAAGAAGAGGAGAAGGAGAAGAAGAAGGAAACAACAGAGAGACGACAGCAAAGAAGAAGCAGTAGCAATGAAGAAGCAACAAGAAAAAAAAATTGAATCGAAGCAGCACAGCGAAGCAAAAGAAGAAGAAGACTCACCTCAAGCTTTCTTCGCGATGAGCCCAAAGGGAGAGGAGATGTCACGATGAGCCCAGACTAAGTCACAACATCTCAAGCTTTCTTTGATAGATTTTAGGGCTTTGAGGAGTCGACTGATTTGGGTATTGAGTTGTATGAGTTGTAATCGTATGTGGTTGTTGGACCCTTTCAAACTCATAAACTCATATCAGAGCCATTAGATCAGCATCAGGGGAAAGAAAGAAAAAAAAAATACACGAAGGCACGCTTAGGCATTGCCTTGCGCCTTTCTGCACCTAACCCAAGGCTCGGCCAAGGCGTGCGACTCATCTACCTCACCTCGCCTTGGGTCCCTTCAGTTGCAACAGCCGCGCCTTGCGCCTAAGCGCGCCTTTCACAACACTGAGTTCAGGCACTTGATGCTTTCACTAGGCTAGGAGAAATTTCAAGGCATGAAGCATGAAAAAAGTAAAAATAAGGGAAAAAGAAAAGCATATGTGGAAAACTGCACGAAGTAATAGAGAAATATGTTTGTAGGAATATGGATGTAGAAATGCTTAGCGAAGTTCATAGCCATTCCCTGATGTCTGTCCATAAGACATAGTGCTGTAAACCATCTTGTGCCTCATGAGTAACGTGGAACCTGGTCTTGACTGTCACATTGCCAACGTGCTTGAAGTCATCTTGTGCCTTAAATGGTGATTAGTGCAGATTGAGCTTTCCGATGTTCCATTAGATAAGCGCTTGACCAAGCTTGTATTCTGTGAAAGCTTCTGGAAAGGCTTGTAGAAAATGGTATTCATGGGCATAGTTTCAATAACCCTGAATGAGTTTGCAGGCCATGTATGGATGATTTTCAATGAGTGATCTGTGTTGAAATTTCCTTCCCATATTTCTTTCTTATGTTCTATTGTTATGGATTGGGTTAACACCTAGTACTGTCTTCCCTGTTAACACCTCCTTGTTTTCTTTATTATTCAAGAGACAAGCTCAGAATGCTGTAAGAAGGGTCTGGGATTGCAATTAAATATTTGTCTTCAGTTGTCCTTCTCAGGATTATAAACACCAAAAGAGTTCGTGATGCAAGACTTGGCTAACTGGTTGAGCTTGAGGTCTTTTTAGTGACAATGTTAAAATCTGAACTCAAGCACAACTGAGCTGTGCTAGTAAGTGAGCAGAGCTTTTTGTGAGTTGAGCTCATGTAGTATACCTTATCTTGTAGGCTTGCTGCCCAACCAGAGGAGCAACGGGCACAACAATTTAACATTGAAATAAATAATTGCTTATGGCTAAGGAATCATTCATGTACTGCATGTCACCAAAAGAAGAAATCAATAGAATGTTGAAAACTTAAAAGAAAACAAATCTCCCACATCTTATTTTCCAATTTTAGTATCCAGATGATTTGATAGTTGTTATAAGGTGAAGAGCGAGTTTAAGCTCAAGGAGGGACTGAAACCAATTAAGCACTGTACAACCTCCATCAGATGTTGCCGTCTATAGCTTTTGTCATTTTTTGATTTGGCTATGAATGAAGAAGAGAACGAAAGTAGCTTATCACTTAGATTCAGCTCTTCTGTATATTTACAAAATTATGCTATCTGTTCTACAGGTGGTACCTACTGTATACACGGATGTCAGTGGACGCACTATCCAATCTAATCAGGTTTGATTATCACATAAGAGTAATCATTCTCAGGCTTATGTCTTATTGAACATTGAAATGATCTCACTAGCATTTGTTCCATTGTCCATGCAGTTCTCTGTAACTGAACATTTTAGGAGTGCGGAAGCAGGTCGCCTTCTGTCCCTTCCTGGAGTTTTCTTCTTTTATGACCTTTCGCCTATCAAGGTGGGTTCCCTGGCCATTGGTTACATAAGCAGGTTCCATGTCTTAATAACTCTGTTGAAATGCTGATGATGCTGTTGACGGATTAGATTTCCCAGTATGATGTATTTTAGTTCATTATGTTTAAGCACGCACTTACTGATGTGAAATGCTTGAAATTTGCCCAATAAGGCTTTTCTTTTTTCTTCTTTTTTTTCTTGGGGGGTGGTGATGAGATACAAATACTATATGGATGCATAATTACACGTTAATTATTTTTGTGATTCATGGTACAGGTGACTTTCACTGAGGGACACATTTCGTTTTTACACTTCCTAACAAATGTCTGTGCTATAATTGGAGGTAACATCATCTATCTATCTCTCTCTCTCTCTCTCTCTCCAAACAAATATATATAGTAATGTTAAAATCCACCTCATCTCACCTACTTCACCCACTTAAACCTACTCCACTAAACCTAACCCACTACACCACTACCACCTCACCTACTCCACTAAACCTAACCCACTACACCACTACCACCTCCACTTCACCTACTCCTCACCTACTACACACTCACCCTCTCCTATATATAGGAATCATTGTAACCATAACATTAATATATCAATCAATAAACATCAATCAATAATACATAAATTCTTACATGGTATCAGAGCAAGGTTAAGACCTTAGTATTTCTCGCTTCACCGGCGGGCGGCAACCTCGCCTTGGCCGCCCGCCGGACCTCAACCTATTCTGCTTATTTTCTACACATACCTTGACTTCTTCAACATTTTCTTACACCCCTCCTCCGCTATGTCGGCGGCGGCACCCGCATCATCGTCTAGCCTCTATCGCCGTTCACCTCGCCTCTCACATATCCGTGGTTGTACTCTTACTCGTCGTCATCGTTGGCATTTCTGGCGCTGCTTTTCTGCTCGTCACTGCTGTTTTTTTTCCGATTTGCTCTCTCTCTTAGCCATGGATTTGGGTGTGGGGTGTAGAGCTGTGGCTTTGTTGTTGGTAGCCATGTTTGCTGGCTTGAAGGTTTCAATGGCAGCAGTGTACAAGGTTGGGGACTCCGCTGGTTGAACCATCATTGGGAATATTGATTACAAGGCCTGGGCTGCTTCCAAGACGTTTCATGTTGGAGATGTCATCATTTTCGAATACAATTTTCAATGTCACGTGTTGCAAGTGCCCCACAAAGAATACCAAGCCTGCAGAAGTGTAAGACAGTAACATGCATCTTCACATACAGCTTGGGTAATGTGTAACTGTCAAAAGCACAAGCTTCTTGGACATCCCTCTCTCTCTCTCTCCATGGACCCAACATCATCATCATGCACCCACTCTATCTCCCTCTCTCTCATCTTTTCCCACTTTCAAACCCACTTTAATCATATCTCTCCTTTCTCTTAATTTATTTCATCCACGTTCTTTCACCCTTTTCTTTTATTTTAATATATATATATATATATATATATATTTTATTATAATATATTTTCCCTATCCCTTGTTAGTAAGCATCACCCATTTTCCATTCTCTTATTATTATTTATTTTATATTCCACCAAAAAAAAAAAAAAAAAAAAAAAAAAAAAAAAAAAATCACACTGCTGTTTTTCTTATCATCCATCCACAAATATTTTTCTCTATTTTCTTTATCCATTATTTTCTTTTATTTTATTTTTCTTATTAAACAAAACAACACCACAAAATAACACCAACAACATTCCACAACCTTGTCATTTTATTCATATCAGGGGATCAACCCCGATCACACTTTTACATCAAAAAAAAAAAAAAAAAAAAAAAAAAAAAAAAAAAACCCACACAAACAAAAACAAAACTACCACACCCACAGTGGGATTTTTCTTCTCTACTCAGCCGCCAGTCTTTTCTTCTTACCTCTGTCTTGGAAGGCCCTTGACGGTGTTGCCTCCGTGCTTCCTTGACCACCAAGCAAGTTGCCTACTCCCTGCTCCTCCACTGCAGCATATGGCGGCCCTCCAAATCGGAACATCACGGTGGCCTTCCGCTTCAGCTCCTTATTTTCTGCTTTCAGCACACTTATCTCTGCTCGCGCATCCTTATACATGCGTTGGAGCAGAGCCAGCTGGGAGTTTAACTGCTGCACCTCATTTGCCCTACTCTGCAGCCGGTTCGACAAGTTTGTGACTGCCGTCATGCTTTCCACACATGCCTTCAACGTATACTGATTGGCCTCCACATCCGACAGCACTGCCATTCTTTGCTCCACAGACCGCATCGGAAAGTTCAACGGAGCAAACTCCGGGGCACTTGGTTGAGGTTCCAGTGCCACCGCTCCAGTAATCTCTCTTGTTGACTCGTTGAGGTCGGGAAAGAGGGTGAGCAGACCGCGGGAAGACGAAGCCATTTTCTGGGCAACCAAGTGTTACAGACTATTTTCTGGGCAACAGAGTATTACAGACTATCTCTCCCCGCAAACGGAACTATCTTTCTCAGCAACACGAAGGATTTTTCAGAGGTTTCTCTCAGTTTTTCTCTGCCTCAGCCTCTGCCTTCGTCTTGGTTAAATAGCCGAGGCAGCCACGCGCATCGCGCGCCTCTTGACGCCCGACAAACTGGCACGCCTTTTCATGGCACATCCTTTGATAAAGTGGGCGCGCCTTTTGAGGGCGCGACTTTTGAGGGCTCACTATATATATCCATATATATCTATATTTGGGCAGCCTATATACACCATCATACAGTGTATTTTTTATGGGTCCGACAAGACTCTGTAAACTGTCCCGACATTGATTCCGGTTAGCTCCTTTATGGGTCCGACAAGACTCTGTAAACTGTCCCGACATTGATTCCGGTTAGCTTCTTTATGGGTCCGACAAGACTCTGTAAACTGTCCCGACATTGATTCCGGTTAGCTCCTTTATGGGTCCGACAAGACTCTGTAAACTGTCCCAACATTGATTCCGGTTAGCTCCTTTATGGGTCCGGCAAGACTCTGTAAACTGTCCCGACATAGATTCCGGTTAGTTTCTACAAGGGTCCGACAAGACTCCGTAAACTGTCTTCTACAACGGTCCGACATGACCCCATAAACTGTCTTCTACAACGGTCCGACATGACCCCATAAACTGTCTTCTACAACGGTCCGACATGACCCCATAAACTGTCTTCTACATCGGTCTGACACCGCCATCCAGTGTCCTCTACACCGTTATGACACCACCATACAGTGTCCTCTACAACGTTATGACACCCCCATACAGTGTCCTCTACAACGTTATGACACCTCCATCCAGTGTCTTCACCAATGGTCTGACACGACCATACAGTGTCACCTATCCTCTTTTATTTTTATGTATTTTCTTGTTTTGTTACTCTCTCCAAACTCAAGTTGGTTAGTTCCTATCCCCCTTGAGTTTGCGGGGGGCTGTTAAAATCCACCTCATCTCACCTACTTCACCCACTTAAACCTACTCCACTAAACCTAACCCACTACACCACTACCACCTCACCTACTCCACTAAACCTAACCCACTACACCACTACCACCTCCACTTCACCTACTCCTCACCTACTACACACTCACCCTCTCCTATATATAGGAATCATTGTAACCATAACATTAATATATCAATCAATAAACATCAATCAATAATACATAAATTCTTACAAGTAATAACACATTGTTATTGCATGCGGGGTTTATATGTTTTACGTTTTACGTTACTTTTTCACTTGCATTGCTTGTCTAAGAAGCATGGACATGTGACACGGCATGGACATGACGATATGGAAATTTTCCAAAAGTATAGGACATGACACGTATGGGCATGTGCAAAATACATAATTTTATATATATTTATTATGTCATATATAAGGATAAATAATTGGAAAAATTACCAATAGGTCCTAATAGTTGAACTGAATTCCCATTAAAAGTCCTGTTGAAATGTATTCATAGTAAAATCATTGCTAAAAATAAAGTTTTGTGATATTTTTTTGCTTATGTTGCAAAAATTAACAATTAGTGACTTTTTTTATCACGATTTTTATAATTTGTTGCTAAAACTTACAATTAGTGATGTATTTTTGTAACAAAATTTTCAAACTATAGCTGAAAGTTAAAAATTAATCACTCTGCTTGATTTGAGTTTTTTAAAAACACTTTTCAGAAAATTTTACTTTCTTGTTTTCCGTATTTTTTTGTTTTTATTGATTTTTTTTTTTAATTTTTAGACACACTTAACATAAATACACTGAAAAAATATAATTTTTGTGAAATTTTTTTTTTAAAAATTCAATAAATACCAAAAATACAATAAAAAAAAACGAAAATTTAGTACATTTTTCTTATTTTTGTGTATTTATTAATTTTTTAAAATATTTTTTCACAAACATTTTACTTTTTAGACACATCTAAGTAAGATACATCTAAAAAAGTTAAAAAAAGTTATTTAAAATTTTAAAAATATTCACTAAAAACAAAAAAACACGAAAAACAAAAAACTCTATTTTCAAAAAATTTAATTCAAAAAACTCAAACCAAACACATTGAATTACTTTTTTTTGTGATGATTTTTTAAAATTGTCGCTAAAACTTATAATCAGTGACGATTTGTGTGACAAAATTTTCAAACTATTGCTAAAAATTAATAATTAATGATGGTTTTTAGTAGTGTTTAATGAAAAACGCCATTAATTATCATAGGATTTATTGGACAATAAATTCACTTGTTAGGACTTACATATAAGTTCTCCTAAATAATTATTTTATGACATATATATAAATATCTATTCAAAGGTAATAATTTTTTTAGTCTAAAGGAGGAAAATTAGTATAAATTTATATATATTTTGTTATATCATTGAATTACAAGTCATTTTATTCAAACTTGAAATGTGTTTCATATATAGTGTTAGGAAGTGTCCAATGAGTATCATGTCGATGTTGATGTCGAACACAACATATTACCTTCTTAGTTGGTTGTTATTCTAGGGTGAGTGTTTTTTCTCAATTTTTTAAATGGATGAAGTCTATGCTATTCCTTTCATTTGTGAATTTAAAAATCTTATCATATGTTGCTGCATAATTGTAACCAAAAGTTTCCTTTTCATTTTTTTATGGGTTGGGGGCTAAGTTGCAACAAAAGATGTCTGTTGGAGTGGTGACTACAATTAGATCACATATGAAACTAGTGAATTTTGAATCACTATAGGGTTGCATCAAGTGTCAGGCTTTGAATCTTTATCTATTTGCCTTATTCATGGATACATTAATTAAACACATTTAGGATGATGTCCCATAGCGTATGTTGTTCGTAGATGGTATTGTTCTAGTGGATAAAATAAAACTAAGGAAAGAATTATCACTAAATTAGAATTTTTGAGAAAAGCAACTGAGTCAAAAGGGTTTAAAATTAGTAAAAATAAAAATGAATAGATACAATGCAACTTTAGTGACAATAGAAATATAGAATTGTGAGAGATTTAAAACCAAAAGATAACAAGGAGTGAAGTTAATGTGATCCATAAAATTGAAGTAGGTTGGCTCAAGTGGAAGAGTGCGTTTGCATATTATGTGATTGATGACAAATATCAAAAAATTAAAAGAAATTTTTTGTAGAATATAAGGCCAGAAATGTTTTACAACAAAGATAAAATTAGACTAGGAAATTAGGAATGATAAAATTAGAAATGAATATTTTCGAAATTGTTAGGAGTAACACCATTGAAGACAAGAGAGAAGCTAATATAGCTAAAAAGTCAGTAAAGAAGTTAAAGAGCCAAAAGGATTTCAACTCATACAAGAAAGTAGGATTTCTCCCATTTCACTCAACTTTTTGCACTTTTTTTCTGTAAAAAATCAGCAAATTCTTCTTGAACATATTTAGCCTATGTTTGGGAAGTGGTTTTTGAGGCTTTTTTGGCTAAAATAACCACAAAAAACAAAATAGACTTTTTAGCCCAATAAGGCAAAATATCACATCCAATCCATAATCATTACATTCTTTTTCTTACAAAAAAGTCAAAAAAGTCAAAAAAGCCAAAAAGCTAACCCACTTCCCAAACGAAGCCTTAGATTTTTTCACCTCATATTTTAGCTAAAAAGCCACTGAAAAAGCCATAAAAAAAGCCAAAAAGCCATACAAGAAAGTCAAAGATTTCTTCCCATTCTCTCTATTTTTTGTACGTTTTTCCATAAAAAAGTTAAAAAGTCATTCCAAAACACTTGAGTTTATTTCACCTCATATTTTAGCCAAAAAGCCACTTCCCAAACCAACCCCATGTAGAATGGTGGAAAAAGATTTATGTAACCTACTCCACTTGATTGGGACACAAGGCCAAGCTTGGTTTGGGGCTAGGTATGCTTGTTGGTTGGTCATGCTCTTTCATTCTCTTTACTTGCTTGTGAGTAAAATTGCATGGTTTTACTAGCACCAGGAATTTTCTAAATAGTGAGACACAGCAGCCCAAGCCCAAGCATGTCTTCTGAATGATGATGGCATCTAGCTATGAAATCCTAGATATGAATGAATATATATTTCATGTTGACTTAAAGAAATTGAATGTGTTTCTTCAGAGTTCAAAGGCTCATGCTATGCATGTCTGATATTCTTCCTCGTGTTTGCATTTAGATACATGAATGTTTATTCTGGCTACTGTGTTCAGGTGTTTTCACTGTTTCTGGGATATTAGATTCCTTCATATATCATGGTCAAAGGGCAATCAAGAAGAAGATGGAGCTCGGTAAATTTAGTTGAGGATGAATCCATTCAGCATGTGTTGCTGCTGTACGTGTAATTCTGGTTGGTAAACCCAGCAAAGTGATTTGCCAGAAAGAAACAATTTCAAAGAAGGGAAAGTTGGAAACGGACTCTTCCTGCGGGGTTGGCGGGCTGCTTTTGACGCATCTAAGGTTTTTTCATGATCTGTTTATTCAATGAATTAGACTAACTTTGCTGATATGTTTATGTATTTTAGACTTGCAGAACAGTGCACACAGTTTTCTCAGTCATAATATGTATTTTCAATATTGATATGGATGGATATATGTTTGAAAGATTCTTAGAAATGTGAAAAGGAGAGAAACCAGGGAATTTCTAGTTCAAAAACCAAGAAATTTTTCTTCTCTTTGCATGTATTTTGCAGCCCTCCTTGTCCCTGTAGAAAGAATGTCTCAGAAATGGTAGAGCCACCACAGTTCACTTTAGGCTGTGTTAATTTTCAATTTTCTATTCAAATTCATGATTTAAACACAGCCTAAAAAGATTTACTTAGGTCTGAGATCCTTTTTTCTGAAACAAAAAAATTGGTCCTGCCCAAAATCTTTTGAGATGCTTGTTTGGTTATATTTTCATATTCTAGTTGTCTTTTATTTCTCAGAAAACTTTTTGGTGACCTGTTTTTAAATTTTTTTTAATACAAATCACATTTTAGAAAACATTAAAAAAGTTATTTTGAATTTTGAAAAATATTTTTGTCCAAAAATGGAAACGATGGGTGTTCTGAATATTTGGATAAATTACATTTTGTCATTTTAAAGTTTCATCTATGTCTCACTTTGGCCTTTTAAGTTAAATTTTTTTCGCTTTGGTCCTTCATGTTTGCAATTTTTCTCACTGTGGTCATTTAAGTTTAATTTTTTTCACTGACTTTTTATATTTGTAATTCATTTCACTTTGACCCTTTATATTTGCAATCTTTCCCACTTTATTCCTAGACTAAGTTTTATCCAAAAAATTAACAGAATCTTCCACATCATTAACCCATCAGCTGCATCTATGATGTAAAAAATTCACTAAAAATGCAAAAGAAAAAAAATAAACGAAAAAATTGAAATTTTTTTTTTGTCTTATAAGTGAATTTTTTTTTCAAATTTATTCATAAACATTATTACATTATAGATGCATTTAGATTAGATGTAACTAAAAAAATAAGAATAAATTTAACTAAAAAAAGAAAAAAGTTTACTAAAGACAAAAAAATAAAAATATACTGATTCAAACACATGTATTATCAATTCTGAAATGAAAAACTTACTATCATTTTTTTCAATGTTTAGTGAACTTTATCTTTTTTTAGTTAAATTTGTTTTTATTTTTCTTGCTGCATCTAATCTAGATGCATTTATAATGTAATCATGTTTATGAATAAATTTAGAAAAAGAAAAAGTTCACTAATGAAATTTCAATTTTTTTTTGTTTTTTATTTTTTTCATCTTTAATAAAAAAATTTCCGTCACATATGGAGCTGATGTGTTAGAGATATGATAAATTTTATTATTTTTTTAGATGGAAGTTAGTCTAAGAATAAAATGAGAAGAATTATAAACATAAATGGCTAAAATGAAAAGAATCAAACCTAAAAGGCAAAGTGCAAAGTTTAATTCACCCTGAATATTTCACTGTTTTAGTTTTCAAAAATATGTAAAACGAACAGGAACACAACCAAACTTGGTATTTCAGTATTTCAGCTTTTAGCTTTCGTTTAAAATATAGCAATGCTATGGACATCTATATACTACACATTCAAACCAGTTGTGTTTTGTTGGCAACTAGTAAAAATCAACACAAATGTTAAAAGTCTCACTAATTGAAGAAAATGATGTGGCATGAGGAAGGTTGTAAATGAATAGGACCACTCGTGAACAGGCTCGAGTTTGATTAGTAAAAACTTGTTTGAACTTGATTTATTAAATTTTTACATTTAAGTTCGAACTTGTTAAAATCTTAATAAATAAATTCAAGCATATTAAAACTTGATTTGTTAGCTCAGCTCGTTTAATATTCATTTAAATAATAAAATAAATATATTATTTATATATTAAATAACATAAAAATATGTATAAATAATAGGAAAACATGTTATTTATAAATTTAAATAATGTAAATGTAAATAATAACTAACTATAGATAATATATTTATATAATAGTGGCAGTAGATATTATTATTTTGGTAAAATGTTAAATTTTCTTTTAATATGTTTATATATATATATATATATATTATAATTATATAATAAAAGTTTCAATTGTAATTTTAATCTCATATTAAATTTATAATTTTTTTGATTTGTTAAGACTTTCAATCTTGACTCAAGTTTAAATTTATTAAAATTTTAAAAAACAAATTCAAACATATTAAAACTCATATCTACTCAACTCAACTCATTTCTAATCAGTTATCCTCAGACTATCATATAATTTTTTAGTTCTTCCCCTGACTTTTTAATCGAAGAATACCCCACTTGCCTACTTTTTCTTCTGTTTTTTTCGTTCACTCTTTATGAAGAGGAGCCTATCAATACATAATAGCAATAGGGTCATCATAAGAGCTTCCATTTAACACATCTTTTGTTTCTTATTGGTTGTTTGTGAAGAAAAACGGTGAAAAAAGAGGGAATTAAACAAACACACACAGTAGGAAGTTTGTTTTTTTATATTATTTTTTTCTTGAAAGCAACATGCACATTCGAAATATGAAATGAAAAGAGGTGGAAGGAAGCTTTGAAAGCAATGTGATTCCGTATGGCCCAAGGTAAGCTTCACTCTCTCTCTCTCTCTCTCTCTGTCTCTCTGTGCCAATATGAAATCACGTGTCATCTTTAGCAATGTTGAGAAAGAAGACCGCAAAATGAGAATAAAGTGTCTGTCTATGCGCTTGCTTTGGTAAAGTTTGAAGGATAAAAAAAAAATGCTTGGTTTTCCTTTTTTTCTGTCTAATGACAAAGAAGCTACAAGATGGATATACAAATAACCCAACCCACATTATGAATTTGATCTCATCATGTGTCTGTTTATCAATTCTGAATAGACTATTCCAGAGCTAAATTCTTTAATTGGTTTTCATTGAAACAAAAATAAAAAACTAAATGAATTATATATCATGTATTATACAAACTAATATATATACATATCAACAATGATGGAGACCCTTTTTTTTTTTTAAGACTCCCACAATCTCTTTTGGATCTCAACCATTGATGGTGTGGGCCTCACATATACATGAGAGGTTCCCACACATACATCAATGGTTAATATCTAGAGAGGATTGTAAGGGTCTCCAAAAAAGGGGTCTCAAGTATTTTCCTATACATATATATAAGATATATATAATAATTTAAATCAGGTCAGGCCGGGTTTCAATTTCTATTTCTAAATTAAAATAATAATAATAATAAATGGGCTAAAACTTCAGTTGAGTCCGACTATGGCCTAAAATATAAATCTCAAGCTCTTAAAATAGCAAGTTAGATTTGACAAACCACTAGTCCCATACCCACCCCTACCCTGTATGATGCGCTTAGAGGATTAGTTGGGACAAAGGAAGTGTTTAATGCAACTTTTGTTTATAATTTATAAGGTAAAAATAATTTAGATAAATCTTACAAAGTTAATTATTGAAAAAATGAGAAAAGTATGTTTTTAATTTTTATTTTCTAATTATTTACTTCCAACTTAAAAAAAAAAAACTGCATCAAACATACCCAAAGCCCCAATACCATACACACACACACACACACACATATATATATATATATATATAAATGAGTAATATTATACATAATCTTATTCGTTACTCATTTTCTCACTCTTGGATACAAAAAAATGAAAACCATATCAATAAATGTACATGGAATTTCTCACTTGTGTCTATGAGTAAGAAACAAATAAAAATAAAAATAAAAAAGATTATATATAGCATTTTTTTAATTTCAAAAAAAAAAAATCCTCTGCCTTCAATCGCCTGTGTATTATTACATAGATACAAATAAAAAAGGTTAGGTGATGTGCCCAAAAAAAAAAAGAAAAAAAGTTAGGTGAATATTTCTATTTGTTTAAAAACTATAGCAAGCGATAATTGTGATAGCTCGTTCTTATCTTCAAACCTTTTTGTGC
Source organism: Camellia sinensis (assembly GCF_055761805.1). Lineage (NCBI taxonomy): Eukaryota > Viridiplantae > Streptophyta > Magnoliopsida > Ericales > Theaceae > Camellia > Camellia sinensis. The sequence goes on along the minus strand of NC_138963.1, from coordinate 179,411,638 downwards.
GTGTTATATTAACTTTTGGGGTCGTTGGAACAGTTATAAGGTGGATGAAGACGCCTCATTTTTGTCAAAACAAAACATTTGGGGTGTGTTTGATTGGACGGACTGGAAAATAAGGGATTAGAATCCATCGGACTTGAGTCCTGGGACTGTGAATCCCCCGGACTATTTGGTCGGATTGGATATGTATCCTATGTTTGCTTTTTCATGGGATTAGATGTCTGGATAGGACTGTTTTCAGTGAATCCAACGTTTGGTTAGACAGACTGGATAGAATAAATGAACAAAAGACTATTTTACCCTTTTTCAATTGTTTACTAAGTAATAGCAATATTAAAGATATCTTTAATATTTTAATTATTTTTAATTAAATAAATTCATTTTTTTAAAAATAAATAAATAAATAAATAAATAAAATATCAATAAAATTTGTTTTAAATCATTATTGTATAACAAATCATTATTTTTTTTACATGCAAAACTTTACTGTGTTTGTTTATTTACACAATTAAATAAATTTATTTTTTTACACAATTAAATAAATAAATAACCACTAAATTTGATTTAATAAAATACTGTATAACCTGTATAAAAAATTTATATTATTTTTTTAATTAAAATTTTAAATAAATTTTAAATAAAACACATATTAAAATTTAAATAATGAAATTAAATAAATTATAAACAAAATTTTAAAATAAAACATCAATAAAATATCTGTAAAAAATTATTTTAAAAATTTAAATAAATAAAACATCAATAAAAAGTTAAATAAAATTATTTTATTTTTAAATTGAGACATTTAAATTTTATTGAATTTTATTAAATATAATACATAATTAAATAGTAGAGGGTCAAAATGGTCATTTTTGTATCTAATCCCAACAGTGAATAGTCCCCCACATTCTATCCCACCCCCTCCCTAGGACACAATAGTCCCCCATATGGGGGACATGGAGTCCGGCCGGACTCCATGTCCGTCGGACTAAAAAAAAATCAAACGGCGGATAAGAAACACTATTTGGATTGTAATCCAAATAGTGGATAGTCCCCCCTCCAATCCCCCCAATCAAACACGCCCTTGATGTTGAGAAGTTTTAAGGTGGATATCACATGGGAGGGACAGTACACCTACACAAACAAAATTTGTAATTCAATAATTGGATAGCCACCTTTCATCTAGTAAAATATTATAAATTTGAATAGGAACTTAAAAGGAAGAAAAAAACAAAAGCTTATTTTTCATTTTTATTTTATTTTAATTTTTACTTAAATGCATAATTTAAATACAATCTAATTTTCCGCGGATATGATACTGTTCTTCAAGATATTTTGGATAGTCATGATTCTCTATTGCTATGGGTACAATTATTTCATGTAAAACCATCTCGAATCGTAGGGTAATGTTTAAGTGTGCAACCCCTTAAGGTTGCACATCATATGCAAGGTGTAAATGTAAAAAAATATCGTATAACTCAATACATAGAAAGTGTAAATGCAAGGTCGTAAATGCCTTGCATACCATATGCAAGGCACACTTAAGAAAAGTCCCCAATCGTATATGAAACTTATCATTAGATTTAAATTTAATAGAAAATAGTTTTTTTTTCAACTTTAATGATTTCATCAAATCGGTATCAAATCTAGGATTTCACTTTTCCTTCATCAAACTGAGGATGAATGTGTCTTTTATCAAATCACTGTTCATTATTGTTGGATTTTTACTACTGGATGTCTCTCGAATGTCCTTTCGGATGACCACCTCAAAACAAAAATTTGTGAAAAAATTACATTAACCGGTTAACCGCCCGGTCGTCCTTCTAATCGACCCCCCAGATGACCACCTCAAGAAGAAAATTTTGCACTAATTGGTCGACTGGCAGGACATCCATCATCTAGTCGACGGGTGGTTTGACCAAGCCACAAATCCTCCCATTAGAACACTTAATATCAAAGAAAACTTTTCATTACATTTTTATTCAAATTTAATAAAACAAATTGATACACCGTTAAAGATATCCTATCAATCATACACGTGAAGATCTATTATTTTGGATTAAATAATTACAAGATATAATTCCTTTGGCTATTCTTAGAGGTTGTTGGGTAACTACAATAAGTCGGCTCTTTTTTAAAGACTTTTTTTAAAAAAAATTATGTTAATTTTTTTTTTCTTGCATCCGTATTGTGAAGATGAATTTGAAACTTTCTAAAATAAAAAATAAAAAGCCAAAAAATTCTAATTTGTTAATTTTTTTCTGGACTTTTTTATTAATTTTTTTAAAATTTTAATTATTAATTCATCTCGTCAAGTAAAATTTGAAAGTCTAAAGATTTTTTACTTTTAAAAAAAAAAAAAACCACGAGAGAAAAATAAACCAACAAAAAAACTTTTAAAAAAAGTAAATCCCACGTACTCACTTGGTGTGTTTGGTAACGTTTACGTTTTCAGTTTATATTTACAAAAATTTTATAAACTGGTTTTTGTTTATTTTTTGTTTATTTTTAGAAAAACATAAACTACAAACGCGCTTGGTAATTGACAAAATGTTTAAAAAAAAATTAAAATATAAAAAAGAGTGAGAAATGGCGAATGGTGGCAAGTGGCGGCGGAAGACGGTGGTGGAAAGTGATGACGGTGGGTGGTGGTGGTGGTGGGTGGGTGGGTGATGGTGGCGGGTGGTAGCGAGTGGGTGGTGGTGGTAGTGGTGGCGGGTGGTAGGTGGTGGTAGCGGGTAGGTGGCGGGTGGTGGTGGTGAGTGGATGGGTAACGGTGGCGGGTGGTGGGTGGTAGCAAGTGGGTGGTGGTGGCAGGTGGGTGGCGGATGGTGGGTGGTGGTAGGTGGTAGGGGGTGGCGAGTGGTGATGGTGGGTGGGTGACGGCGACGGGTGGTGAGTGGTAACGAGTGGGTGGTGGTGGTGATGGTGGCGAGTGGTGGATGGTGGTAGCAGGTGGGTGGCGGATGGCGAGTGGTGACGAGTGGTAGCGGGTGGTGGTGGCGGCGGGTGGTGGGTGGTGGTGGCAGGTGGGTGGTGGTGGGTGGTGGCGAGTAGGTAGCGGATGGTGGTGGTGGGTGGGTGGGCGGGTGGTTGAAGGTGGTGGGTGATAGGTGGTAACGAGTGGGTGGTGGTGGCGGGTGGCGGGTAGTGGTGGCAGGTAGGTGATGGGTAATGGTGGTGGTGGGTGGTGGTGGTGGCAGGTGAGTGGCAGGTGGTGGTGGGTGGCTAGTGGTGGCAGTTGGTGGATGGTGGTGGTGGCAGGTGGGTGGTGAGTGGTGGTACCAAGTAGGTGGTGGTGGCGGGCGGTGGATGGTAATGGCAAGTACTGGGTGGTGGTGGCGGAGGCGAAAGACTTGTGGGTGGTGACTAGTGTTGGGTGGTAAAAAAAAAAAAAAAAAAACTGAAAACTCAAAATGGAAACACATTTTTTGTGTTTTCATTTTTTGCCCAAATTTATAAACTGAGACCACTGATTTATAAATCAAAAATTTTACCAAACAAGTTTTTATTTGAGTTTTTTAAATTTTTGTAAATATAAACAGAAAACTGAAAACGTAAGTGTTACCAAACGGCACCTTAGTGGTCAAGTACTTATTAAAGTTTTGTTTAAAATTAATAGGCAAGCCTCCGTTTGACAAGTTGGTTTTGAGATTTTTTTTGACTAAAATAATCACAAAAAATAAAATAGATTTTTTAGTCTAATAAGACAAAATATCACATCTAATTCATAATCATTACATTCTTTCTATCACAAAAAAAAGTCAAAAAAGCCACAAACCCTTCTCAAACTAGATTTTTTAACCCCAGGCTAAAATAAACAAAAAAGTAAAAAAGTCAAAAAATCAACTCACTTCCCAATCAAAGGCTAAGTTTTTTTTTTTTTGGATGAAAAATATTTTGTACGAAATTTTTTTTCTGAAAAATATTTTTTAGGGAAAATATTTTTCTATATTTGGTTATGGTGATGGTGATGGAATGAAGGTAAACAGGACGGAACTAGGAAAAGACTATAAGGGGCCATGGCCCCTTGTTTCTGTAAAAATTATTGTTTGTCATAAAACTTTATATATATATATATATATATATCATTTTATACATAAAATAACCCCAGTATAAAAATATATATATGTCATTCTTCTTCCATCTTGAATTCTCTTTCTATTTTATATCAAAAAAATTGCATCATCTTATCAAAAATTATTTCTATGGTATTTAAATTATTTTAATGTATATATAATTTATATATATCACATTATACATACATGTGTGCTTTGTGTATATGGTGAAATAAATTATTTTTCTTTTAGTCCCACCGATAATGAAATTCTGGTTCTCTCTTTAGTTGGGCGGCAATAGTGACTGTGATGGTGGTGGAGGTGAGACGGGTGGTAATAATCTTGTGACATTAAATACCCAAAAAAAAATTTCTCCCAAATAAATAAAGGATTGTTTTGAAAAGATGGATAAAAGCTAATTATTTATTTTTTTAAATTTTTTTTAAAAAAACTATGAGAGATAATAAGATTCAAAATTGATTAAAAATTGTGAAATGACTACTAAACCAATTCCCAAAAGAGCCCCAAGCATAAAACTTATCCCAACCAAATTGACCAGCTCAATGAAAAATTTTTAAGATCAATTTTAAAATTTAATAGCCAAAATTTGAATATACATTTCAGGGTAAATTAGACTTATACCACATGAGATTTTGGTTTAATACATATCATTTATGACGTTTGAGAAGTTACACTAACTTTCTTATCATTGTAATTATTTAGACAGAATAAAAATATTAAACTCATACACTCTCTTTTCTTGTTTTACTTTATTTTTTCAATTTTTTTTTCTTTTGCTTTATTTTTTTTTCAATATAATTTTTTTTTTCTATTAAGAGTTATTATCGTTTATATAAATAGAAGATTTGTAAAATGAAATTATTAATTATATAGATAAAAATATAATTTTCAAAATGTCAAGAGATTAAATATAATTAAGTGCTCGTTTGAAAAGTTAGGTTTAGGGCTTTTTTGACAAAAATAATCAAAAAATAAAATAAAATAGGCTTTTTAGCTCAAAAAAATTAAACATCACATCTAACTCATAATCTTTACATTCTTACTTTCATAAAAATTAAAAAAATTAAAAAATTTATCCCAAATAAAATTTGTTAACCACAAATTAAAATAAATAAAAAATCAACCCAATTCTCAAACAAATCCTAAATCAAATCTCCAGTGTGATTTACCTTACTTTTAAAATAAACTTTTTAAACTTTAATTTGACTCTACTCATTTACTCGGAGAAAGGTAGTGGGGTGACTTGAAATTTTGTTTCCTCTACGTCAATCAATCGGGTGACTTGACGTAAAAGCCAAGAGTGTTTTTTGGGTAAGGGTCGTGTCATGGTGTGCAACCCTTTAAGGTTGCATATCATATGTAACCAATATAAAAGGTATAAGTGGAAGATATAAACATAAAACAGGACAGTAAACAGAAAAGCGTAAGTATAAGGTGTAAGTTGCACACTTAAGAAAAATCCTTTGGGTAAACATAAAAGCTAACTTTTATTATTATCTTCGATGTACCAAAAAAATAAAAAATAAAAATAAAAAGCAAACTTTTTTTTTAATGAATTTAATCCTGCCGACTTTCATTTAACATTATTTTGTCCCCTAAAATTCTAATCAGCAATATCGTATTCACACATCTTTTCTTCCGAGTGTTTTTCGAATGAGGTTTTGTCAAAATCAGTTTCTTATCTGTCAAATACTCATTCACGAAAAATTATATAGATGAATATTTTTAAATTTTAATACAAAAAGAATAAATTTTAGTGTTTGGATATAGAATGTGCATATCATATATATTTGTATAAGTTTCCATAAATATACCTAAATTATCTCACAAAATCGAATAAGTTCTCACAAATATACATAAATTGTGATTTTTAAAATTTTTATAAGTTAACTTACGTATATTTATAAAAATTTACGTGATTTAATAAAATAACTTACATAATTATCCTAAATGTTATGATTTACGCCAATAACAACTATTCTGTAATATCAATGAATTTGTTTGAAGAGGTATTGAATAATTTCTCCAAATACACCTAATAATACCTCCATAGATATGTTTGCTCATTTGTATGAGACATGCACTTGAGATGTTTTTTGCATTCAACCATTCAATTATTTAGTCTGTTGTGTTAAAATTTATAATAACAAAAAAATCTATTTATTTAACATTTTTCTTTTTTTTCACCAATATAAACTCATATTATTAAAAAGAAAATTTTCGTGATACTTCTACCAACATAAGTTAATATTAGTAAGCAATCCTTTAAAAAGTGCCCAAGTTTCATGCGTTTATAATTTATTTATTTTTTTTTTGTGACTAATTTGTCCCTAAAAAGACCTAACCCTTAAATATTGACCCAACTTAACTGTTAAATATTGAACCAACTCTTTCTCCTTTGTCCTCCTCTCTTTTTCTTTTGCAAAAGTAGACATAGACTGAGCTGAGAAACTATCAATTTTTTTTTAATTTTTTTTTTTTTTTTGGTAATAAAAGTGCAGTAATATTATAGATAATAAAAAGAAGTGAGGATACATAGTTGTAGGGTAATAAACTTTCCTAGGATCATCAAACAGTTGGTTACAAATAGGGTCCAGCTTCTCTCAAGTTGAGATCAAGACTGGACCCGTCCAGTTCGGCCCATGGAGTCTATTTTTTGAGTCCGTTTTGATAATCCGAACCGTTGAATGTATAGAACTCGTAGAGTACTACATGCTTATAAAAAATCACGTTGATCGGATATCAATAGTTATGTGATCAAATCAGTTTTGTATTAAAAAAAATAGACGGTGAAACAATTAACGGTTGATAAAAAACTGTTTTGTTCATATAGCTATCGATATCCGATCAAACGTGATTTTTCCCCATCACTTTTTGAATATCTCAAACAACTCTCATCACTTTTTTGAATATGTTTAAAATATTTTAAAGTGATTTAATAAAAAAATAATTTGACTTAAATAAAATAATATAACATAAATAAAATAATAATTTTTAACCCTTTTTTTTTCTTTTTTTCTTTTGAAAATGCCAATACATCAATTTCTTTGTTATGCAAAATAGTGAAATTTCCATCTTAAAAAAACCTCAACATATTTTTTTGAGCCCGCGATATGAATTTTTCAATCCTAAATTTGAACGTAGCTACCCAATATTTGCAAATGACCCTTAGGGTCAATTTGAGAACATAATTAAAAACTAACTTTCTATTTATTTTGAGTCATATTTCTCTTTTATATTTATAGATAATTTTTTTTAAAAAAATTGAAAAAATTACTATTAACCAACTTCTTACATACTTCTTTTTCCCTCAATTTGAGAAGAAATTCATTTAAGGATCGTTTGCACCACAATCAATTTAAAATGTTTGTTTAATTTTAATTTTTTAAATTAGATATTTTTTTTGTTTATTTATTTTTAATAAATATTTTTTAATTTCATAAAAGTTTTAATTTTTTTAAATTCTTCTTACTTAAATATATGTAATTTAAACATATTTCAAAAAATGAATAAATACAAAAAAATATATTAAATCACCAAACAAGCTCTGCTGAATAGAAATGAATTACACACCAATACGGAGTGAATGAACGAACCTACTACACAGGGCTTCCCCATGGTCTAGCCAACACAAAAACCAAGCTGACCATGGAAGAACATATATTACATACACTGTCAACATTAATAATCACAACTTTACCCATTAATCCCTACACATCAACACCTAAAACCCAATATTACATGATAACCCAACTACTAATTAACCAAAAAACAAATACAAAACACAAAACTCAAAACTTAATAATAATAATAATAAGCCCTGCAATTGCCAAAAATTTAATTACAGCGACCACGACTAGATAGATAATGCTTTTTACAAAGAAGCCCAATCAATCTCATAAGATGGATACTTCTCCAACATCAATGACCCATCCCATGCTGGTTCCTCCTCCGTGAAGTCCGGAAACACGAGATCCGACAACGGCGACGACCCGGCTGACCCCTCACTCTCCGACGACAGCGAGTTCGACTCGGCTTCCACCTTACAACCCTCCTCCTCGACCTCCACAGCCCGAGCCGCGGCTGCTGCTGCTGCTGCTGCCACCTTCGACGACCTCGGCTTCGACTTCTTGGCATCGATTGGCTTTCCCTCAGCCAAGGTCTGGCAGATCGCCTGTAGCTTGGCGTCGACGGCTGAGTGGAGCGGCTTGTACTCGCCGATGTGGGACCCACTGTGACGGAGGTTGGGGAAGTTGAGCCTTGCGAAATCGCCTCGAAGCTTGTAAGCCGCCTTGTCGTAGGCCAGCGCGGCTTCCTCGGCTGTGTCGTAGGTGCCTAGCCAGAGTCGGGTCCGGTTCTTGGGTAAACGGATCTCAGCGACCCACTTTCCCCAGTGCCTCTGTCTCACTCCTCTGTAGAGCTTGTTGGGCTTTGGGGGAGAGCCCACTAGCTTCATGGGGATGGGCTTTGGGCTGAGGAAACTCAGGGTCGGCTGTTGCTGAGGCCATTGATTGTTCATCTGCTGCTGTTGGAAGTAAATCTGGGCTTGGATCTGTTGGATCTGAGATGGGGTTAGGTGGTTGAGCCCAATTGAACCCGGTTGCTCCAGACCCAACGGGTCATGGGTCGAGAACCCTTGAGAAAAGAGTTGGGTTGTCGAGGTGGAGCAACTATCTGGGTATGAAGAAATGGACTGGGAGGAGAAAGGGGGAGACAAATAGCAAGAATTGTAGGAAGAAGAAAAGGAGGAAGAGGTAGGAGGAGGGGAGAGAGAATTTGAAGAAGAGGAGGTTGGAGAAGCACTTTTTATAAAAGGCTCAAGTGCTTCCATGAGGTCACCACCCCCAAATGGGTCTGAATCTGACTGAAACAGTGAGCTACTACTCCATGAATCCATTGTAACTGCCATTTCTTAACACCAAAAATTTACAAAGAACCAAAAACAAAACAAGAAAATCAACCTGTTTCTTAACCAAAACCAAAAGAACAGATCAAGATTATAAAGAAAACAAGACAAACACAGAAAGATTAAGTACAATAAAATTCTTCTGATAAAAAGAGGATCAAAAGAGGATCGTAAATAAATCGGCCTCTTTAGCCCAGATCTCAGAAAACCAACCTTGAGGGATACAAAAATTACCCTCCTAGGTGATTTGATAAAATTAAAAATATATATATAAAAAAAAAGAAAATTAAAAAAAAGCTTTAAAAAATAGAAATCAGTGAATGAAAAACACTGGATCTCTGTTCTGAAAACACCTGGCTTCCTTGAAATCCTTCTCTAAGTTTGCTTTTTGTGCACTGTTTTGGAAAAACAAACCCAAAAATACAGAGAACTTGAAAGACAGATGATTTACAGAAAGGGATACAGAGAAGCGGGGATGTTACAGAAGGGGGGGGAAAGAAAAAGAAGATCAAAGAATCAAGAACCAAAACAAATTTCTGATCACTAATTTTCTGGGGAAAGTAGAAGATTTTCTTGCTCAGCCTCACAATTTGGTCTTATCTCTGCGTATGGGTTTTGGCAACCCTAGTATTATATAGCAGTGTTGGCCCATTGTTTTAACATTGGTAATCACGACACTTTCTCGGCATCTAATCCTTGCTTAATTTTATTAATTATTGTATTAATTACAATTATCCATCTACCCGGTTAGGTTCTTCTGTTCGTGATGTCAGACACCCTCAATCAATGCGCTCTAGCCATTAATATGTCGACACGTGCCCCTGATTACTGGCAGGTGTCCGTCGTCGACTGGCAGGTGTCCGTAGCACTGCTTTGTTGACTAAAATTGTATGTGTTCACACAGGTTTTGATAGGGTAGTGTGATTTTTGTCATTTTGTTTTCTTTTATTGGATCTAAACTGCACGCTCTTGCATATACCTCCTCCACTGTTGTTACTGTTAGAAAATTGTTATATTCAGGGGAGGTTGTTGTTGGCCCACGTTCGACCATACGTATAGATGGCTTAAATTGAAAAAAACACTTATTTTAATTTAAATAATGACTTGGACTCCTTTTTTTTGAAAAATGCTAGAGACTCCGAATAATTTATCAAATGTTTTACCAAACGTCTTTATCAAATATTTTACCAAACGTCTCACATGGATGTGGGACCCACACAAACCCACATGTGTGTGGGTCCCATACCCATGTGAGAGATTTGGTAAAACATTTGGTAGATTATTTGGGATCTCTAGCATTATTCCTTTTTTTTTACTCACTCCCTTGATCCCCTCTTCCCATGATTGGTATTTTTTATTTTTTTTTCTTCTCCTCCGATCACCACCCGCCACGTGTGTGTAGGGTGATGGGGATGGTGATTGGAGGGAGTCTTAGTTATCACCCTTTTAATTTTATAATTGTAATTATACATTTTGAGGATATTTATTTATAAGATAATGATGATTTTAAAAATGAAATATTTCTATTTTGCATTTAAATATAACAGAATCATAATTTATAAGTATTTAATTAATTTAATTTTTTTTATAAATGATCACGTATAGTATAACCGAACAAAATAATTAACTCAAATTATTGAAATAAAATTTATAATAAGACCCAAATAATCGAATAGCACCTCCCTAAAGGAAAGTCAATCCATATATATAATACATAAAATTATTGTAAGATATTTAAAAATATAGGCCTCTCCTGGTAAAGAGGTTAAAATCAGTCTTTTTAGTTTTTTTTTTTTTTTAAATCATATTATTTTTTTATTTTTTTACATATTTTTTTTAAAAAAATAAAAAAAATTAAAAAATTACCTTTTAACCTACTTCCCAAAACAAATATATTAACCTCACAAATATTTTCATATTATGTCACAGTTTTAAAACTGTCATTAATATAGTAAATAGTGACATATAAGTAAAAAAATTATACATAAAATTCAGAAGTATCTATTTTATATTAATTCCTAGAATTACCAATGAGCAAAATTCATTTGCAGATTATTCAGTATGTTTGGTTTTTAGTTTTTTTTTTAATTTAGTTTTTTGAAAATTAAGTTTTTATTTTTCATATATTTTTATTTTTAGTGAATATTTTTAAAATTTAAAGTATTTTTTTCACTTTTTTAGATGTACCTTACTTAGATGTATCTAAATAGTAAAACATTTGTAAAAATATTTTTTAAAAATTAATAAATACACAAATATATGAAAAATGTATTGAATTTTCGTATTTTTTTATATTTTTGGTATTTAGTGATTTTTTTTTAAAATTCACAAATATTATACTTTTTAAGTGTATTTATGTTACGTGTATCTAAAAATTAAAAAAATCTTTGAAAACAAAAAAAAAAAATACAAAAAATAAAAACTTAAACTTTTCTAAAAAGTGTTTTTTGGAAACCAAAACCAAACAAACTAATTAAATTTCAAATTTCAAATTTTATAGTTAAATATTACTGTACTTTAAAATATTTTATGGTATTAGTAAAATATACCCAATTTTCATTTTTTTTTCTTACTTCAAAAAACTTAAAATAAGCAAACAAATAAAAATAAATTTTTTAATTATGTTAAACTTTCTTATAAACTACAAATAATTTTTGCCCAACAAGTAATAGGTTTTAGATTTCACTTATATTTTGGCCAAGTTTGACTATCTTAAATAAGTACACATTTTTTATCATTTTTCCATTATATCATCTCTCTACTTTTCTGTACATCTTTTCATAAAAAGATAAAAAGTACACTTATTTAGGTCATCCCAAACAACCCCTTTGCAAACGTAATCCATATTCTCTCTAAGATTCTAAAGTCTAAATCTCTTATTTTATTATTTAATATTCTCGCTCCCTAAATAATAATTCTAACAATTAAACCTATCAACTTTAAAGTTGCGACTTTGAACATGAAAATAATCACTTTATATATGGGTGTTATGAGAAGTTAGTAAAAAGTTGGATTTTGATTTTTTGTCAAATTTTTTGGTTTTTTTGGAGGTAATTTGGAAAGTTAGTAAATAGTTGACTTTTTTTTATTTTTGGTTTAATATTTATTTATGGTATCAAATCAAAATAAAATGACCAACATACCCTTGCCAAACTTTGAAATTTTAAGTAATTTGTTAACATGGAGGGTATTTAGGTAATTTCACAACGTAGCTTTTTTGTCACTTCCCAAATGCAAGTCCCAGCATTTTCGGCTGTTGGCGTTTTTTTTCGCAAGCCAAAAACATGGCATTTTTGGTGTCTTCCCAAAATGGCACATATACAACTATTATCAAACTACACAACTCTTTTTTATTTTTTTATTTTTTTTTTGGGTATAGGAATATAAAATGTAAATAAAAAAAATACAATAAACTTGGTCACATGATAAGCAGGGACAGAACTAGAAGAAGACTATGGGGGATTATTTTGAGAAGATGGTAAAAAGTGGCTTTTTGATTTTTAACCAAGCTTTTGGTTTTTTTAGACAAATGATTTGGGATGTTGGTAAAAAGTGACTTTTGACTTTTTTTATTAATATTTGTTTATGATGTCAAATCATAATAAAATGACTAAACTACCCCCATTTATTTAAAATATTTACAACTTCACCTATGTAACACATTTTGACCCATGAGGGATAAAATTGTAATTTCACCGTTGGCTAAAAACCAACTTCCCAAATGAAAAAAAAGCCAAAAAAGTCAACTTTTAGCTTTTGCTACTAACCAAAAAAAGTGACTAAAAACTATGTTGCCAAAATAAGCCTATGACTCCCTGTTTCTACTAACATTATTATTTGCCATCAAATTTTTAAAATATATATATATATATATCATTTTATATATAAAATGACCCACAATATAAAAAATATATATGTCATTATTGTTCTATCTTGAATTCTCTTTCTATTTTACATCAAAAAAAACTTATTTATCCTATTAAAAATTACTTCTATGATATTTAAAAAATTTTATGTATATATAATTTATATATCATATATACATATATGCATGTTTTGTATATATTTTTTTTTACCCCTCCAATAATAAAATCCTAATTCTATTCAGATGATAAGGTAGAGTGCCGTCAAGTGAAGACAATTTAATGGTTGAGATAAATTGAATGTGCTCAAGTTCTAGTGTTTGTATTGTTTTGACACATTATGCATTTTTAATAGTGGCAATATTTAAAGGAGTATAATAACATATCCTTGATAAAAAAATAAAATAAAATAAATAACATATCCATATTATCTGCCTACACAGTAGTGGCCATGACCAAAAGTTGGATGATAACATTAGTGAATAGTTTAGGGTATGATTGAGGTCACTAATTGTGGGTGGATTATCTCAAACACATGATAATGACATTTTACGCAAAAAAGAAGGCTTCAGAGGGAAGTGAGTTGGTGACAACTCTTTTCCACCGAAAAATGTTGAGAAAATTTTAAATCAATTACACAAATAAAATTCTCAATTTTTTTTTTTAATGTATCAGATTTATATAAAAAATATTATCATATGTAGTGTAATCTGAAAAAAATGAAAGCAAATGATATTGTGTTATTATTATTTAATAATATAATATCATATAACTCACTATGTATATTTAACCGTTATTAATTATTCAAAAAAAAATGAAACTGTTACTACATTATTATGAAAAATGTAGTTATATTTTAAATGTGGGATTTAAAAATGTAGCTCATTATTAATGTAGTTATGTATTTTTATTATTAATTAATTATATTACGTGTCAATGATATGTGTAGCTGAATTTTTATTTTGTGGGTTATGAGATTGGCGTTTTTAATAGTTTTTTTTTTTTTTTTTTTTACTGTTTTCCATTTTTCTAGTGAATTTTTTTTAAGAAAAATTAAATAGATCATAAAACGAAAAAAAAATAAAAAATTGTTCACTGAAAACAAAATAGTTTTTTTTTTTTTTGTGTGTGTGGATTTTTTGTCTTTAGTTTTTTTTTTTTTTTGAATTTTTTTAAAACTTTTTGAATTTTTTTATATTAGATGGACCAAAAAGAAAATGACACAAATTTTTTAAAAAAATATTGGATGCCAAACGATGCTTCCACTCACTCACCATTACTATGATTGATCATTATAGACTACAGACGTTAATTTCATTCTAATGAGTAATTCCAGATCTAATGCGACACCTAATTACAATAATTAGGCTAATGATAAGGATATATCAGTTGACATGGTAAGGAGCAATGGAGGCCGTTGGATCTATGGTTGACATCTTATGACGCATATTCAACGCTTGAGATACGTCTAATCTAATGGAGAATTGAGCGGTCATATAATGGATGGGCCATGTGGAAGGATTAAAAGATTGTGCAAAATATCGCATAATGCGTTAAAATTGTATTAATTTGTATCGCTTTAATCGTTAAGTAGATTTAAATTTTAAAATTTATAATTCGTCTTTTAAGTCATTTCACTTTGTTATAATTAATACATATATAGTTTTTAACTTTCAATAAACTATTAAAGTAAAAATGGGTGTGAGAGAGATTTAAGGTATGAAATTTTTTACAAATTAATAGTTATATATATGAAACATATTATGTAAAATTACTTTGTGTTATATATATAAAAAAATATTTTACAAATTAGTATTATATATCATGCAAATGTATGATAATTAGTTAAAATATTCTCCAATCCGTCAATCAACCAAAAACCGCTCAAACTGGAATTTGTCAATTCTCTAATCCGTCAATCCGCCATTCGATTTGTAATTTTACTCTCAAACCGTTCGAATCGAACCGCATATCCCTAAAAATATCCATGAATAGACTTTTCTATATAGATAGGCTTATTTTGAAATGTACAAAAAAGTCCATTTTTAATTTTTTTTTTTTATTTTTTAAAATTACATAAAAAAATAAAAAAAGTGATGTGATTTAAATAAGTTAATAGATTGACTTTTTTCCTAGTTACCAAAATAAGCCAAATGATATGTTAGCACATTCTGTTCATTTTATTTTAATGTAATTTTATTTATAATTTGTGAGATAAAAATGAGAAAAAAAGTGTTTTTAACTTTTATTTCTTAATTAGCAACTTTTTTTTAAAAAAAAAAAAAACTTAACAAATAGGACTAGTTATAATTAATTTTTGTTAGAAAGAACTAGCTATAATTAATAATAGTTATGATTCTTGTTTCATATATTGCATTTTGATTTGAGATGGGCTTCTTTCCGGTCCATAATCAAATTGAAAAGATGTTGTTCAACTCAATGGGCCCAAATTTGGGTCTCGTTTTGATGATATGAACTATTCATATCTTATGATTCTTTGAGTACATCATTTTTGCAAAAAATCAAGACGATCGAATAACAGCAACTACGTATTCAGATCAGTTTTCTATGAAAAAAATGCACCATAAGAAAATAAACGGTTCATACAAAACTTATCTGAATACATAGTTGCCGTTATACGATTGATTTGATTTTTTGCAAAGATGATATATTCGATGAATATTAAAATATTAACAATTCAAATTATCAAAACAAAATCGAAAAATGGGCAGCACATCTCTTTCCAATTATGGACCGGAGAAAAGCCCAACTCTTTTGATTTACCCATCTATAGCACAATTCATCTCACTTACAATACTATGGTTTTGACATTTTTTTGTTAATTTTATATTCATTTTTAGGATATATATATATATATATATATATATAAGAGACTTGTCATGATTAAATGATCTACAAAAAATTTTAAAATTTAAATTTTTTTAAAAAGTCTCAAAAAATTAAGCCAATTTTTATAAGTAAAATTTGTCAAAAAAATTAAAAAAGAAGAAATTAACTTATTTTCATATTTATTGAATTTTTAAAAAAAGTTTTCATTTCTAACGTCGAATCCAACCACCCAAATCAAATATAAGCAAATTAGAGAACTTTGTGTAAAAGCGTTTTCAAGAGACTCTTTAAATAAAACATGTTAATTATTATAATTAAAATTATCATATTTGAGTTACTCCAATGGGCGAGCTATTACAATAGTTCTTTTAACAAAATATTTCAAGGTTAGTTACATTTGAAAAGACTTGAGAAGCTCTTTAAATAGTTTGTGTATAAATAGTTAAAATAAATATTAGCGTTAATGTACATAAATAAAAAAGGAATTGGACAAAATAAATAATTATATTTTTTATATTTTAACTAATAAAAAATAAAGAGTATGGTTAGAATTATTTAAAGAGCATATCTATCAAATATACCTAGTGGTTTGCACTAGTCAGACATTAAATAATATTACTTTTAATATTTTGAAATCAGTTGTGTAAAGTTTATAAAAAAAAAATTTAAAATTAAAATTAATAAAAATAATGTGTAAATAGTATGGTAAAATGATAGAGAGTTTGTTAGAAAGTGTATTTAAAATGTATATACCCAAAATATTAAAAAATAACTTTTAAACTAAAGTATAACAAAAAATTTAACTAATTCGATGAGGATGATTTAGTTTAAATTTGCCAATATCAACGTTACCATACCTATTAACTTGAAGTCAATTTGATCTTAAAATCAATTTATTAACTTGAAAATTAACAAATAAAAACTTTTAAAAAAATCTTGCAATTTAACATATTATAACTTTTTAAGTTTCTTAATAACTTTTTAAATTAAAAATACTTAGGTTTCTGTTGATAAGTTTTGACTTATGAATACAAAATAAACCATCTATCATTCGTAAGTTTGGTTTTTATGGGATAATTGGTTTTTTTAAATACGTATTGGCTTTTCATATATTTATTTATTATCATTCACAAAATATTATAATCTTCCTCACTATAAAATATCATAATAAAAATTACAAAGGCTTAAAAGCCAAAAATAAAATATCACAATCAAGCCATAATTATTTTATTTTCTTTCTCACAAATTACAAAAAAAAAACAAAAAACAAAAAAACAAAAAACAAAAAACAAAACAAAAGTTCATCTCATATGAAATTTTGTGAGAACAAACTATTTTAACAACTTTTTGACCTTTTATGAAAAAATGTGCAAAAAAATAGAGGGAGTGATGTAATAATTTATGATGACTTTTTGGCTAAAATACTAGTTCCCAAACGAGACCTAAAATAACTATTTTGGAAAATAGGTTAAAAGCCAACTTTTAAACTATTTTTGTTTTTTTTTTCAATTTTTTTTTTTAAAAGTAGAGAAATAATATTACTTGAAAGAGGTTAAAGGTCAAAAAAAATAAGTTTTTAACTTCTTACAAAAAAAAAAAAAAAAAAAAAAAAAACCTAAAAAATTAAAAATTATTTCCAAATGAAGGATTAATCCAAAAAATTACATATAGTGTACCCTTGCAGGAGTGTAGTTAGAGCTGTGCAAAATGTTACCTAATTCATTAAAATTGCATCGATTCGTACCAATCAGTTCTGCTTTAATTGCTAACCGCGGTTTAAACTTTAAAATTTATAATCCGCCAATCGAACCGCTCCGCTCCGTTATAGTTAATACATATATATTTTTTAACCTCCAATGAAATATTAATGTAAAAATAAGTGTGAAAGAGATTTAATATATGAAATTTATTACAAATTAGTTGTTATATATATAAAACATATTATGTAACATTACTGTGTGTTATATATTTAAAAAAATATTATACAAATTAGTATTATATATTATGTAAATGTATAATAATTAGTTAAAATATTATTCAATCCGTCAATCTGCCCAGACCACCCAAACTGCAATTTGTAAATCCGCCAACATACCATTCGATTTATAATTTTACTCTCAAATCGTTTAAATCGCACCGCACGCACCCCTAATTGTAGTGGTATAATTCAACTCTCCCTTATAAAAAGTTGGAGAAACAGCACATCAGTGCTGATTTAGGGGAAAAAAATTACACATTAATATTAAAATTTATGATTTTAATTATTAAATTTTATAATATTTATCACCTTTATATATATATATATTTTTTTTTTCACACCATTAAGGTGTAGTTTTGCCTAAGACCATCTTCAATAGTTACTTAAACTTTTCATTAAATTTGAATTTTGTGAAAAATTGTGCCTTTTTCTATATTAACGGTTTCATCAAATATGTATCAAATCTAAAATTTTACTTTTACTTTTATTTCATCAAATTGAGGATCAATATGTCTTTTATCAAATCATTGTTCATAATCGTTTGATTTTTATCACTTGATGTTTTCCCGAATGTCTCCTGAATGACTATCTCAAAGCAAAATTTATGAAAAAATTACACTGGCCGATCAACTCCGGGGTCGTCTGCCCAGATGATCGCCTCAAAGCAAAAATTTGTGAAAATTTTACACTGGCTAGTCGACCTGCTGGACATCCATCCAGTCGTCTGCCCGACCGACTGGTGTTCTAATAAAATTTCAAAAGTCTCTATTGGAATACTTAATATCAAATAGAATTTTTATTCAAATTTAATAGAAAATTTGATACACCGTCAAAGAGATTCTAAAAGATATATATATATATATATATGTACTATTTTCCACATAGTAACTTAACCATGGTTAGCGTGGTCAACTGTAGTTTGATTTCGGCGGAGGTTTCGGCGAGAAAGCGTGAGGGAAAACAAGTGGTCACGTGGGCCATGGCACGAGGAACGTATGGTCACGTGAGGGGACCACATATCAAAGTGCGCCATCGGACAAAAGCTTTGTTTCAGTTTAATTTGCGGCGCCGCTTGAGCCGCGTTGGACTATTACGGAGATTCCTATAATAACACCCCCGCGCAGTATCGAACGTCATCGAAATTTCAACTTTTTATTTCAAAGACTGCCTTCCACGTGTCCTATCATAGTAGAAAGTAGATCCACGCACCACAATAACCGTAGCTTTGGAATTAGAAGTACCGATCTCCGCGAAAACTTAAGAAATTTTTTTTTCTACAAAGCGAAGGTTGTGTTTGGTTGATAATTAAAACTATTACTCCACATTGTTATTATTTGTTTGTTTACAGTTTTTAAACCAATTTCAAAACATATTTTGAAAATATATTTGGTAAATCAGTGAGTTTTTAAATTTTTAGTCTATCCAATCGTCCTCCCAAACATCTACCTAGATAGTTTTTGAATTTTTGGATTTATTCGATCATCTCCAAGACATCCAACGGTTGACTAGAACATTTTTTTCTTGTTCTTTACCAACTGGACTTGTTACCTGGAAAAAAATTATATTTATTTTTGATATTTTTTAAATATAGAAAATATTTTTTTGAGACCAAAATGAAAAATTATTTGGACATTTATTTAAAATTAACAATTTTTTTTTTCAAAACTCATAACTAAATAAATTTTTTCTTTTCAAATTATAATTTCAAAACTCACAAATTCAAAATATAACTCCACACTCAAATCATAAATCCAAACACAAACCAAACGCTACCTAAAATTTTCACACCACTCATAAAAATATATGGGTAAATAACAAATACACTTTTACGATTGCTTAAAGTACAGATTGATTCCTATAATTTAGAAAAATTACAAATACTTTATTATTAAAAAAATTTATTTAACAAAATTAACTAAGCAAATAAAATTCATAATTATTCTCTTATATCATAATAAAATTACTTAAATTATTAATTGAATTATATTTCTAATATTTTTAAAAACTGTTAAATAGCTTCATAATTAATTAATAAAATGAGCGATTTGTTATGAAATTAAAAATTTTATGGGATGAAATATAATTTCTAGAATCACAAAGAGTGATTCGTATTTCAATTAAATTTCATAAATATATTTATAATTTATCTAAATATATAAATTGAATAAAAAAAATTTAAAATTTAAAATTTTTACAAATTTATATAAATTTATGCTTAAATTATTTATTTTTATGAAATCGCTTACTATATAAATTCATAAAAACTTACATAATTTTATAATAAAAATACATATGACAAGCACTGGATACCGGATTATTTTCCAAAACTTTGAAAAAATAGTTTCAAGTTAGTTGACCAAGGCCTATTTTGGCAACATGGTTTGTAGTCACTTTTTTTGGTTAGTAGTAAAAGTTAAAAGTTGGTTTTTTTGTCTTTTTTTTCATTTGGGATGTTGGTTTTTAGCCAACGGTGAAATTACAATTTTACCCCTCATGAGTCAAAATGTGTTACATAGGTGAAGTTGTAAATATTTTAAATAAATGGGGGTAGTTTGGTCATTTTATTATGATTTGACATCATAAACAAACATTAATCAAAAAAGTCAAAAGTCACTTTTTACCAACTTCTCAAATTATTTGTCTAAAAAAACCAAAAACTTGATTAAAAGCTAAAAAATTACTTTTTACCATCTTTCCAAAACAATCCCGAATCGGGTGAACGAGAATTTTTGCAGCATGTCGACCGGAGCTCAAACGCCCCCCATCAAAAAATAAAATAAAATAAATTGGAGACAATAATGAGGAGTACACCGTGTAAATCGAATCTATTTATTAAAAACTTATATTATTATTATTAGTTTTTTTTTTTTTGGGATAAATTTGTTATTAAAAAAATATTTTAAAAAAAGGAGATTAAAACTAATGGATTAGGTTTGAAGTGATATAATAAAGAGATGATATGACTTAAATAAGACAATCTGATTTAAATAAGGGGTAGTTTGGCATTGACTAATATAGTCAACTTTTTTAGCCTGACTTTTTTAGTCTCGTTTGATTTTTGTTTTGGAATTTTTTTGACTTTTGTGAGAGAAAAAATATAATGATTATGGATAAAAAGTGATATTTTGTCTTATTAGCTTATATAGCTTATTTTATCTTTTTGTGCTTTTTTAGTCTCAAAATGTTAGCCAAACGAGCACTAAGATAGCAACTTTTCGACTTTATAACTTTTTTAGAGGATGCCAAACCTAGCCTAATTTGATAGAACGTTTAAGTTTGATAGGTTTATTTTAGGCTAATTTTAATAATTGGATAAATTATACTGACACCCTTTAAGATTTTTATTTAATACAGATTTCCTTTTTACGTTTAAAAAATTACATTTACTTCATTTTTAAATTAAAATGACATATTTACCCCTTAACTTTTATACATATAAAGTAATAAAACAATATTATTATTTTTGTTTATGTCATTTCAAGATAAATAGCAATCATCTTCTTTTGTTTAACTTATACAAAAAATTAAATTTTTTTTTATTTTTTGTATTTTTTATTTTTACTGAATTTTTTTAGTATTTTAAGCAACTTTTTATTTTTTATTTTTTAGATACACCTAATCTAAATATACTTAAGAAGTATAATATTTTGTGATTTTTTTTAAAATTTATCAAATACAAAAAAAAAATATAAAATGCAAAAATTCAGTAATACTATAATAAATGTGAATGACGGTGTTTGGTGATACTGTAATAAATGTGGATCAATAAACAACAAAGAAAAATGATGGTGGAAATAAAAATGAAAAATTCTATTCATATATAAAAATTTATACAAAAAATATCATAAAAATTTGTGATAGTAATTTTGTTGTAAATATAAATAATATTTATGCGCGCTTTGTTTTAAAGTGAAAGGTTTACCATTAAACTATATTATTGTGTTTGAAAATTTTATATAAAATTTATGTTTGTATATCATCACTCAATGAAAATATGTTCAGGTAAAATTTGATGACGGAAAGTTGTAGAATATAGTCATAGCGATAGGAAGAAGAAATGGTAGGAAAAAAAGCAAAATGGTCATTTAAAAAATTTTGGGACATGACCTCGGCAATCCGGGAGCAATTTGTAATGAGATTATAAACCTCAGGGGGGGAATGTAATTTTTTAAATGTGAGGGAAAAATTTGTATTAAATAAAAACCTCAAGGGGTGTCAGTGTAATTTACACTTGATAATTTGATATGCTTATTTTAAAACTTGTTGGGTAGGATATTAATGAAAAAAAATATCGAACATCAATAGTTATATATTTGAATTATATTTGTTTTAAATTATATTTTCAAAAGTAACTGTCTATTTTTCATAATACAAATAATGACTCAAACACATAGTTACCTGTAATGACCCCGACCTCCGATTAACGCTAATTCATGATTAATTATGCTTAATAGTAATTTAGGAAGGATTTGGGATTTATTTGCATGTGTATTGCATAATTTATGTGTTTCTATCTGTTTGCGATAAAATGATCTGTTCATGTTTTTGACTTTAAATTGCGAATGAAAGCCTTATCGGCGTCTGAATCAGAAATCGATTTGATTTATGTGCTAGTTAGAATTCCTAGGCCATGTTTTAGACTCTATAATGAGGATAAGAGATTAGAAACACACTGAGAGCCAATGAAATAAGTTTTGTACAAATAGAACGTATGTTTCAAGTGTGTATCTGTTATGTGTCGTGTAGGTCACGTGCCACGTCCTGTCTGATCGATCTGCTCTGTATGTCTGTCTCCAAGCCCACTGTAAGTAATAACTTTGTAAAGTTATGTTTAACCTATGTATTTTCTGACTGGTATGGCATAATCTGTTTTCTGAAATACTATCTTACGAATAATGAATGAATGTCCAATTTTCTGAAAAGTATTTGTGGCACCCTTAGTTCACGTGGCCCTCGCCCGAGGGTAACAATACCGCGGCTAATCTATATATGGCCCTCACCCGGGGGTAACAATACCGCGGCCAATCTGTACGTGGCCCCTTGCCTGGGGGTAACAATACCATGGCTACTTGCGTGCAAGATATGAACGTTTATGGTCGTTGGTACCAACTATGTATGTAGGTCTCTAGACCAATCTGTTCTGATAGCTAATGGGTGTACTACGTATGATCTTATGCAAAATCTGAATATGAAAGTGTATATGAATCTGTTTCTGTTTTGAAGTCTGATTATGCTTTGATTTAAATGCTGGATTCTAACTTGTGTTGGATATCATTCATATAACTCCTTTACTCTGTTATTATTCACTGGACTTTCGCTTACGGTTTACATTATATATGTAGGTGAGCCGGCACATGACCAGGGCTAGAGTTGACGCCCTTTTGTACTGTTTTTGGTCAGCCAACCGTTATGCCTCCCGAGGAGGTTCCGTCCGAAGTCTAACGCCTGGGCTGTTTTTATTTTCATGCTAGTCTTTGTGTAAGCACTGTGAGAGGGTGATTTATGCTCCGGCGTTGGGCCGAGGTATAAACCGAACAGGTTGGGGGCCCAGCAGAGCATTGGGCCGAGATGATCGACTGTTCACCTGGAGATGGGCTACCAGAACTTGGGCCGGGCAGAGTTTGGACTGTGTGCTGCCCCGAACCGTGCAGAAGGTGCTCGGCCAGGAAGTGACCGGTCAGACCGGGATGCTCGGTCCGAGGATTGTCGAGATCAGACAGACCGAGAGGCCGGCGCTCGGAAAGGCGCGGTCAGCCGAGGTAGTTGACTGACCGGCGAGAAGACCGACCAAAGGAGGAGCCCGGGCTAAGCTTTGCCGAGATGCCGCCTAGCCCGGTCCTTCATTCGGTTATCCGGTCGGGCGCTTAAGGTATGAAGCATGGTATGACCGAGGTAGGGCAGCTCGGCTGCCGAGCTCCAGCTATGCTGGCAGGCAGTTGAGAGCAGGTGATGAACGGCATGGTTTATGCTGACAGATGGGATAGCAGAGCCACGTGTCAGGAGATGACAGGGAGTGGATATGGGGCACAGAAGGTATATAAGCATGTCTGCGCCCCCCATACGCGACAGACGAACACTCTGTAAGAAAATCCTTACACTCAAACACTCTCTCCCTTCTCTCTATTCCCTCTAAGGTGTGTGCTAACTTGACCGTCGGAGGGTTTTTCCGGCCACACACCGCCGGGTAGCTCATCCTTATTGACTCGCAGGTGATCGGACATCGACGGAGCTCGGAAGAAAGGAATACGGGCACGCCGGAATATTTGCTCCCCGTACAATTGGCGCCGTCTGTGGGAAGCTTGACAGACAAAACCTTGTCTTCCAGGTTCATCTGATCGCCGTCCATGGCGAACAACGACGAGTTTCCGTTGTCCGCCATCGATGGAGCCACTCCGGAGTATACCCGAAGGAGAGAGGGACCACCTGCCGTCCATCCAATGGCTGACTTGGGGACGCCCACTGGAGGACAGTCAGGAGACGCGCGGGATAAGCGCGGACGGAGTCATGGGCATTCACGGAGTCCTGACGGTCACCGGCGGAGAGACTCACACGCCAGGCGACTGGAAAGCAAGTTAAGGGACCAAGACGCTGTCATCAGGCGGATGGCGGCGGAGATGGAGGATCTTAAGCGGCATGTCAAAGGGAAAGGTGTAGCGGGAGTGGGTGACAACAGTGAGCGCACCCCATCCCGCCGTTCAGGCGGACAGAGTCAACGACATACTCAGTCCATATCTATCACCAGAAGTTACCAGGTTGGTGATTCCGACGTGCGTGCAGAAAAATCCAGCGCGCAAGACAGCACCTACAAACCCTCACGTCCGGCGACGACGTCGAGGTATTCTTATTCAGCTCAGTCAGAGGACTTACGGGCAGTATTAAGGGAGCGGGCTCGCCGGCGCGAAGCTCAGAGAATACCAGCTTTCCAGCGGCTCTCCTACGGGGTTCATGCCAGCGAGGAGGTCGGAATGCCTCCACCCCGCCAGGCAGTGCCGATATTCGAAGATACAGACTTGGCAAGGTTGAATGCCACTCCTTTCTCCCTGGAAATAGAAACAACGCCGCTTCCAGCAGGCTTCCATCAGCCTAAGTTCACACTTTACGACGGGAAAACCGATCCGTACATGCATGTGAGCCACTTCCGACAGGTTATGGCCGGACATCGGCGCAATGACGGACTTATGTGCCTAATCTTCCCGTCAAGTTTAGGCGAGCTGGGCTTAAAGTGGTTCGAGAGGTTGCCGGAAGGGAGCATACAAAGGTGGCATCAGTTGGCCGAGGCGTTTGTTACGCGCTTCAAAACCAACACAAAAACACCAAAGGAAGTCGATCACTTGCTAAGTGTCAAGATGGAACCGTGCGACACACTGAAGGCGTACAATTCAAGGTATTGGGAAACCTTCAACGAGATCTTAGACTGCCCGGTCAACCTTGCTATCACGCAATATAAACGCGGTCTCCCGGTCGGACATAGACTGCGGGACTCGCTTACTATGCACCAACCGACCTCCATGGGCCAGCTCATGCAGCGCATCAATGAGCACATCCGAGTAGAGGATGATGCGTCGGCTTCTGCCGTGAAGGCCACTCCGGTCGGAACAGACAAGAAGACAGTAGGCAAGGTGCACGCAGTTGGGCAAGAGTCCAACCGCTCAAATGACCGAACAGAGGAATCAGACCGAGGTTCAAATCGAAAAAACCGGGGTAGAGGACGTCGGAATGACCGGGATGATTACCCCCGAGATGACGTTGAGGACGCAAACAGAAGAATGAAGGCAAGGACTGGAATAACCACGGTCTTCAAGATTCCAATCTATCGCATACTTAGCGAAATCCGAGACGAGGAGTATGTCCGGTTTCCTGCTAAGTTGGGCGATGGACAAAAGGGCTACAATCCCCGGTATCGTTGTACGTTTCACCGGGAGAGGGGCCACCGGACTGAGGATTGTTTGCCTCTGCGACAACACTTGGAAGAACTGGTTGCGGCCGGGCATCTGGACCTTTACATTGATGGCGGAGTAAAACCGAATCAGGCTCTGGTCGATCCCAGGGGACAGGATGACCGAGATGCACCACCTCAAGGAGTTATTAATGTCATCCACGGCATCGTGGAACCGGAGCGTGTCTGCGAACTCCGGGGCATGATCAAGAAGGCAGAGCATATGAGGGAGGTTTTGTCAGTACAGCCTGCCATCAAAAGGGGGAAGACAGAGGAGAAAGACGTGATCAGTTTCACCTCAAGGGATTTAAAGCGTATCCAGACGCCGCACAACGATGCTCTTGTCGTAACACTACGCGTCAAAGAATTTGATGTTAGACGGATCTTGATCGATCAGGGAAGCTCGGTCGAGATCATGTATTATGATGCGTTCAAACAGCTCAAACTTCGTGAGACAGACTTGGCACCGGCCACTTCGCCACTGGTTGGATTTAACTCGCAGCCGGAGTGGCCATTGGGAAAGATCATCCTGCCGGTCAAAGCGGGATCCGTGGTCAAGCAAGTGGAGTTTTGGGTGCTACAAGTGCCTTCAACATACAACCTTATCCTTGGAAGAGGATGGCTTCACGCCATGCAAGCCGTAGAACTTAAAGTGAAATTTGAATAAAAACAGAAAAGTGTAATTTACTTAAATTCAGAAGGATAAAATTCCTTTGGTAAGATATTTGAATTGGACAGAAAAAGAATTACATTTTCTAATCATAAATACAATGTTCAGCTAGTAAATTTTAAAATCTTCTTAATGTATTATTCAAAAATACTAGAGTTAAATTCATTTTATCCTATTTGTGATTTGAGACTGGAACAATTTATCCTCATATGATTCAAATATAACCAGTAAGCCTCCATGTGATTTTGGACTAAAATATTACCGTCAATTTTTCCATAAACTAACGGAAGATGTATTACACACACAATTTTTTTAAGTGGACGTTATTTTCTAAAAAAATTAGAATGAAATTAATACAACAAAAGGATAATTGTACGCCAATTTTCTCCAAACCTAAAATTAGATTAATATGTTCATTAAAATATAATTAAGAATTGATCTAAAATATAAAATATAAATAAGAATTTATTTAAAATATAATTAAATAAAATATAAAGTAAAATAAACAATAATTAAGAATTGATAAAAGTGTAATTAAATTAAAATTAGATTAACATGTTAGAAATTATAATAATAAATAATTAAGAATTTACGATTAATTGTAATCTAAAATATAATTAAATCAAAATTAGATTAAAAAGTTAGTAATTACAATAAATAGTTAAATATTAAGATTAATTGTGATCTAAAATATAATTAAATTAAAATTAGAATAAAAATTTAGGAATTACAATAAATAATTAAGAATTTATAATCAATTGTGATTTAATTGAATTAATACTAAATATTATAAATTATGTATATGAGAGTAAGAAAATAACAAAAAAATACAGGATTTGAGAATAGTATAGTCATTTCACATCTAACATCTATAGTTAACGATGTTAATAGTTGCATTTAGTTTACAATCACATGGGGCATATGGTTTTTTTAAAAGATAGTGGGATAAAATACTATCAAGTCACATCACAGAGAAGTAAAATGAATTTTGCACAAAATACTATATATAAATTATGATATGATAATATAGTATGGTTTGAATCTTTTTTTTTTTTATATTTTAAAAAAGATGTTTAACATTTTTCAAATGGACTCATAATTTAGAAAATTCTATAGATAATTTTTTAATTTTTGCTTAGGACACCTAATATGAAGATTTGAAAGTATTGTATAGTTTTTATACACTCACTTCAATGCGAAGTGTACAATACTTTTAAACTCTTAGCATCCATCTTTGTTTGATGGGTTTGGTTAACGAGTATTCTAATGATATTATTTAACAATGTTAAATTGTAGGGCTGAGTGAGGAATCCGTAAAATTTGTAATTCGATTCAGTCCAGTCTAATTCGATATGTTTGGATTGATTTTTTGAATCCGTGATTCGGTTCCGGATTGAAGAATTAAAAATCCGTAGTCCACGGATTGGTTCCGAATTGAACCCCGCGGTTTCGGATTGGAACCAATCCAGACCGTATATAAATAGTCTATATTTTTATTATACATCCTCCCCATAGTATCTTCTCTTATTCCATATAAAACATAAACTCAAACCCAAACCCGTATAATATCTTCTTTTATTACTTTTGTTTGTTAGTTTTTAATTTTAATTTGTAATGGTCTAAATACTTATGGTGAAACCAATTTTCTTATGGTTGTTTAAATTCTAAACAGTATGTCGCTATTATAGAAAGACATGTTACTATTGTGGAACTAATATAACGCTATGTTTATATTTTTATGAAATTAAAGTGTTATATATACATATATATATATATATTTGTTATTTAATTATGTGAATCCGTAGTCCTAAACCGATCTAATCCGTATTTAAATGGATTGGTTCGGATTGATTCCAGGATTTAAACGGATTTGATTGGTTCTAATTTTTCAGGAACTGTAAATAACGAATTAGTCCTGGTTTTACTCCAATCCGGTCAAATCCGGACCATGCTCAACCCTATTAAATTGATTGTGCATGGTATATTGTACGCACTTCTATGCATCATGTACAAGCATTTCAAGCTTTATTAAGTGGCTTAAAGGGCGCTCATTAACAAAATTCTTACTTGATTGTGCAGGTTATAATATAACATGGAGATTATTAATTCATAGGATTCATATTCTATTATTTGATTACAATTTTTTATTATTTGTATTATATTCCAATGAATATTCTATTTAACAAAATTGTTGAATTTTGTAATCATATAACTAATAATGTAAAATAAACATATAATTAAAAATTACACATTTCGATATCTATTACAAAATAAATTTCGATAAGCTAAAATTATTTATTTCACTAATATAACTGGATAGACAATCTTACACCAAACCTATAAATAATTAATCATGTCACTATTATCCCTGTTTGAGAAGATAGTTGAATTAAAATAATTTATTAAAAGATAAAATATATTAAAATAATTAATAAGATAAAATGTCATATCTAATTTATAACTATTTTACTTTTTGGCCTATTTTGGCAAATTAGTAAAAGCCAACTTTTTAATTTTTTGATTTTTTTAGTCACATCATCCCTTTATTTTTCACACATTTTAAAAAAAAAAATTAAAACGCTAAAAATTAACCTACTTCATAAAATAGGCTCTCTAACCACCATTAAATCAACTATAAAACAAAATAACTAACTTTCTAAATGCAATTTTTTTAACCAAATTAAAATTGTCAATTTCTCAAACAAAGGGTTAGTTTGGGATGTAGATTGACTTTTTGATTATTTTAGCCTGGGGTTAAAAAGTTTCGTTTGGAATAAACTTTTTAATTTTTTTGACTTTTATGAGAAAAAAATGAAATAATTATGGGTTGGATGTAATGTTTTGTCTTATTAAATTAAAAAGCCTATTTCATCTTTTTATAAGTAAAAGGGAAAATTAGTCTAGGGTCCCTCTCTCACTTTTCGTAATGGAAGAGATCCACAAAATTATTTTTTTATGTCTAAGGTCCCTAAACATATTCCCTTTTTGTCTCTCCTTTCATGCCCGATCATTTACAGTAATTTTCTTTGCAGCAAGAATTTTGATCCTAACCTCTTTTAAGGCACTTAAAGTCACCTTAAAACCATACTCTGATGCCATCCCTTCCTTCACACAGTTAATCTATCTACATGTATTACTTTTCTTTGTGGGCACAACATTGTACGTTTGACATTTCCTCATTCATGATGGACATGGATGTCTCTCCTCCAGATTACAACTGCAATGGCAAACTGACGGTGCTGGGTTATACTCTGATGCTGTCGGTGTTTTGCGCCGATGGTAGCGCTTGTTTCTGGGTTTGCATCGGTGGTCATGGTGTGTGGGGAAGAAAGATGTAGCGTGTTGGATATTCTCCTCTGTGATGCTGGTACTGGTGTTGGGTATTTTCCGGCGAGTAAGAAAACAAATTTAGCAAAACAAAAGCACTAAGTTTGGCAAATTTGATTTTCTAGGTAAACAAACAGAGTGGAGTGGAGTTGATAAATGTATATATATATATATACAATGTCAGCACATATATATATCCAGTGTTGAATATAACATCTTCAGGTTCAAAATTTCTCTGAGTGTTGAATATAACGTCTTTTGATTTTTTGGGTTTCGTAGAATTGGAGTTGTTTCTGGAAAAACAATATTTGGACCCCTACTTGAAAAATATTGGAAAAAGAAGCTTGAGGAAGAGGCAGCAGTAGAGGAAGGCTTAAAGTGATTCAGAGAAATTCTTCATTCATTTTCTCTGGAAAAAATTTCTATCCAGATAAATTCTGGACTAGAGAAATTTGAATTTTCTTTGGGTTCAACCCAGAGAAATTCATAAGCATTAAGTTTAAAGAAAATCTATCACAAACTCATAGAATAACTATTAATATGTTTGTGCAGGAAATTGTGATTGAATCAGCAGCAGCAGAACCAAAGACAAATTGATCAAATCTGAGTTTTATAGTTCCAGAGAAATTATGGACCAGAGAAATTTGAATTTTCTCTAGGTTGAACCTAGAGAATTCTTTGGAAGTCCAGAATTTCTTTGCTTCCAACTGATGATGGGTTGCTTTGCTTCCAATTGTCAAAATTGAACTGCTTATACGTACTCTCTCTCTGTCTCTCTGATTGTTGGGTTTGATTACGGAACTTGATGAGTTTTGAATAATCTGGAAAGTTATTGGCCGACCCATTTCTTTAGCCATTTTATCATTCTTATTCATGTTACCCATTTCCCCCCCCCTCATTTTTTCCCCCCAATTTTACAATGCATGGTGAGTGCTTGATTAGTTTCCTGCAAATTATATATACACACGCAATGATTTTATATATATTATGTATATTTTCATTGATTTCACACTCACATATACTTGTACCCAAGTATGTATGTTTAATTTCATTCTTTCAATGGTTGTGCTTCTTAGTTTGCAAACCCCACTGATGTTATTGCTTCTTTTTTTTTTTTTGGTAATCAGCTCGATGTTGTATGCACTTTCTGTCCTCCATCAACCACTCCTCCACCGTCTCTTCCCCCAACGAATGCAACCTCTTCTTTTCCAAATTTCTCTAGATTTCCAGTAAGAGCAAAGGTTGTTTGAAGAAAGGGTTGCTACGTTGTCTGGAAAATTTCTCTGGACTAATTTTCTCTATAACGTGAATTTTCTCTGGACTAATTTTCTCTGGACCAATTTTCTTTGGACTAATTTTCTCTAAACCAATTTTCTCTGGATCAACTTGAGGGACGTTAGACATTATGAAAATATTAGATGTCCTTTATGCTATAAAATCTTAATACGAGGGACCTTAAAAAAAAAACCTAACTAAAATAGCCAAAAAAATCAGACAAGGCAAAGCCCTAATAAAACGCAAGGGGTGTGTTTGATTGGACGGACTGGATAAGGGGGATTAGAATCCATCGGGCTTGAGTCTTGAGACTGTAAATCCCTCGAACTATTTGGTTGGATTGGATATGTATCATGTGTTTGTTTTTTCATGAGATTAGATGTTTGGAAATGATTATTTTTTGTGAATCTAATGTTTGGTTGGACGGACTGGATATGATAAATGAACAAAAGACTATTTTACCATTTTTCAATTATTTACTAAGTAAAAGCAATATTAAACATATCTTTAATATTTTAATTATTTTTATCTAGATTAAATAAAAATTATTTTATTTTATTTTATTTTTTACACAATTAAATAAATTTAATTTTTTTAAATAAAATAAATAAAATATCAATAAAAATATATGTTATTTTTTAATTAAAATTTTAAATAAATTTGTTTTTAAAAATAATAATAATTTAACAATGAAATTAAATAAAACATCTATTACCATTTAAATAACGAAATTAAATAAAATATAAACAAAATTTTAAAATAAAACATCAATAAAATATCTATAAAAAATTATTTTAAAAAATTAAATAAATAAAACATCAAAAAAAAGTTAAATAAAATTATTTTATTTTTAAATTGAGATATTTAAATTTTATTAAATTTTACTAAATATAATACATAATTAAATAATAGATGGTCAAAATAGTTATTTTATCACCTAATCTCAACAGTAAATAGTCTTTCCAAAACTGTCCCACACCCCTTGAGATAGTATAATCCTCCTATATGGGGGATAAGAAATCTGGCCGAACTAAAAAAAACAAACGATTGATTACTTATTTATTCGCATAAACAATTCGAATAGTGAATAGTCCCTAATAATTCCCCAATCAAAGACACTAAGGTCCCGTTTGTTTTGGGAGATAGAATAGAGGGGATTGATAATGAGAGGATTAATAGTGAGGAGATTGATAGTGAGAAGATTAATAATGAGGAATTATTAAATTATTTTTATATAAAAAAATAAAAAAATATAAAATATTAAACATTATATTTTAAAAAAAATTCCCAATATATAAAAATAAAAAAATTTCTAATCCTCTCACTATTTTCTAATATCATTTCTACCTTCCAAGAGTATTAGTAATACCAAGGGACTAATAGTCCTAAAACTATCTCTACAAATAAATAAGAACATTAGTAATACTTTGATATTACTAGTTCCAATACACTCCCTACAACCTAAAATAAACGGAGCCCAAAAGTATAAAAAAATTTAAAAAATTCATTGGAAAACATTTTGGTCGAGAACGGAGAGAGCTAAGAGCTTTATGTTGACCTTTTCTTCACGCGTTTTGACAGTGTCCTGTTATGTACGCGGGCCAGTAAGGTAACTACTAAAAAGCAGCCACATGTTCTTTTGTTTTGTGTACTACCCACTATTGTGAAAAATTATTGGGGTGTTGTTAGAAATTTTAAAAATTTTATTAAATTTTTTATTAAATATTTTATATGTGTGTGAGACTTATATTACGTGTAATATTTAATAAAAGATTTGATAAAATTTTTGAAATTTTTAATATTTTTAAAATTATTAGTTGGTCAGAGCACCTCCTGTGTATGTTTTGCTTGGCCAATCACAAATTTGGACGTCTTTTTATATTTTTCATTTACTCAAGTCTTGTTTAAGAATATATTATTTTAATATTTTTTAATTTTTTGACTAAAATATGAGATAAAAAAATATTAGCATATTTAGAATAATTTTTAATTTTTTACAAAAAAGATATGTAAAAAATAAGAAAAAATAAAATCTTTAATTTTTTAATATAGATTATAAATTTTTTAATTTTATAACTTTTAAACTAAAAATATTATATACCAAATGAGGCCTCAATCTATAATTTTGAATTTCATCTCTTTTATCAATTAAACACAACTTGGAACACTACATGATTATACCTTTAGACCAACGAATTCTTGTGCTGTTGGGAAAGTTATTTGGTTCAGGTGATTACGTGACTGTATCTTTAATCAATTACAATTCTCTATGTTTTCTTAAATTTATTAATCATTCAACACAAAATTAAAAATATTACTTATTTTATCAATTACAATACACTTAAAACATCAGGTCACGGTACACAAGACTACCAAATAACTTATCCGTTAGTTACCAACTTTACCAGGCCAAAACTATTTATTTATTAACAACCAACCAAAACTAAAAAAATAAAAAATAAATTAAATTAAATTAAAACAAAACAATATCACTTTGCATGATAGTTCATGCTTATCACCCACCAACCCAAAATGTTATATTTTAAGGGGAATTACAAAACATATTACTTAGGCAAAATAATTGCAATTTAATGATGTTTTTTTTTTTGTCCAAGTATCACTTGTGTAATTTCACTAACAGTAACACATTCAAATTTTTTGTCTACAAATTTACCAAAAAATTTCAACGTGTGGAGTCCTGTTGGAAAAAAATAATTTTGAACTATTAAATTTTTTGAAAATGATAGAAATATGGTAGCAAGCCTAGTCCCACATAATTTTTTGTTCATGTTGGAATGTAACAACAAAAATTGAAAAAGTTTGAGCAGTGAGGATTGCCAAAAAAAAAAGAAAGAAGACAATGAAGGGACTTACCTTTGAGATAGGGACTGTGATCAGTAGTGACCACCATAGCCCCAACCACTGTACCCACCCCAGCCACCCAGCTCGACCCAACATTTTATTTTCATAATTGGCATATATGAATACCCGTGTGATGTACAGAAGTTTATAAAAATAAAAATAATTTGGACATAAGTTTTTTAATTTAATTAGTTCATTTTATTCAATTTAATCTAATCTAATTCATTTATGTATAAATGACTCGACAAACATTTCATTATTTTGTAACTTAAGTTATTTGAAATATAAAAAAATTTAAAATTATTTTTTATTATTAAACTAAAATTAAGAATATTTAGACATTTTTGTTTGGTTGAATATAAATTAATTTTGAAAGTAAGTAATAAGTAATTCTTTACAATTAGCTACTATTCGTTAGAAAATAATTGAATGATGGAACTTTACAATTTTCATTGGAAGTTAGCTAAAAATTTCATTTATTGACTAAAAATAGGCATATAAAATGCTTAAAATATAAAAGATAGTTTGTTTGGTACATTTCTATTTTTTAAAATTATTTTAAGAATAATTATTTTATTGGGATTAAATTAGATTTTAAACCTATTTATTTTATTGACTAAAAGCATACAAAATAGTTAAGATATAAAAGGTACTTTGTTTGGTATAATTTTAACTTTTTTTGTATTATTTTATTGGAATGAGCCTTGGAGAGGATTTTGATACATTCCGTCTATTTATAAAATATTATTTTTAAATAATAAAATAAAAGATAAGGAAAATATTTATATATAATCCTTTCTCCAGGTTAAATTCAAACATTTTTTTAATGAAATTTATTTCTTTACTGAAAACATAGATAGTAAGAAAAAATAGTATGCATTTGAATAAAATTTTTAAATCATGGAATAAATTATGACAAATTTAAATTTGTACTGTGATAATTATAAATTTAATACTTAAATAAGCTAGTCAATTGAGGTTTTGATTTTAAAAATAATTTTGTATGGATTTTGAACCTCTCATAACATCCCTCTTTAAAAGAATACTTTTGTAAAATATATAGATGTATAATTAATTTCAATGTTACTCTTATCACTCCTTAATACAAAAAGTTATGAGTTAATTATGAAAATTTTAAATTTGTATTTAAAACTTATAAATTATAGGATAGATCATTATAATTTTGAATTTATATTGTACTAATTTTAAATTTAAATTAATAGATTAATTTTCATATTTAATGACTCTGACATTCACATTTTAAAATGGATTAACATACTTTTTGTTTGAAAGTTATAAATCAATGGATATTATTTATTTATTATTTGTTATTGTTTGAATGAGAGCCAACTAATAGAAGATTTTTTTTTAATTATTTAAAATCAAAAAATTTGTAATTTTAGTTGAAACATTGGAGCTCTTAGAGCCCTCCAGGTTAGCAACCCCATTTTGTTTATATAATATAGAATAAATTACACTAACACTCCTTGAGATTTTTGTTTAATATAAATCTCCTCTCACATTTGAAAAATTACATCCCTTGAGATTTGTAATCTCATTATACAAATTACCTCTGGATTGCTAATGTCATGTCTTAAAATTTTCTAAATGACTATCTTGCCATTTTTCCTACCATTTTTTTTTACGTATTATCATGACTACATTGTACAATTTTCTATTATTACATTCTACATAAACATATTCTTATTGAGTAATAATATACAAATATAAAATTTTCAAATGCAATGATATAGTTTAATGGTAAAATTTCACTTTAAAATAAAACACTCATAAACATGATTTATATTTACAACAATGTCACCATCACAACATTTTTATGATATTTTTTTGTATAAATTTTTATATATGAATATAATTTTTTTTTATTTCTACCATTATACCTAGATTAGATCAATTTAATTTAGATATATTTAAAAATTATAAAATTTGTAAATTTTTTTTAAAAAAATCCATTGAATACAACAAAATAAGATAATATATTAAATTTTTGTATTTTTTTTTGTATTTGGTGAATTTAAAAAAAACACACAAAATATTATACTTCTTAAGTATATCTAGATTAGGTGTATCTAAAAAATAAAAAATAAAAAATTGCTTAAAATATTTTAAAAAGTAAGTAAAAATAAAAAAATACGAAAAATAAAAAACTCAATTTTTTTTTTGTGGGTTAAACCAAAGAAGATAATTATTATTTTCCTTAAAATGACATAAACAAAATATTTGTATAATAGGCAAATATGTTATTTTAATCTAACAATGAGGGAAGTATAATTTTTCAAATATGAGAAAGAGATCTATATTAAATAAAAATCTCAAGGGTGTCAGTGTTATTTACCCTATAATTTTTAGATATAGATAGACACACAACAGTTTACATTACATTTGTCCAATTGAAAATTAACAGTACCAAAAATAAAAGAAGAGTAATATTATATAAAATAAAAAATAAAAAAAAATTATTTTATTCATTGACGTGCACCTATGATATTGCTAAATGAGTTATGTTTTACATTTTAAAATTTATTATTACATGATACATAAAAAAAAAATTATAAAAATGATTAATTTTGTAGTGGTATTGATGTTTTCAAGTTTGAAAATCATTACATAGATTGAAAGGTGGGAAAGCAAGCAGCTCATTTCATGACAATATCTCATTCTTTAATTTGTCACTTTCATTTCACAACCAGTTTTCAAGTCATTTTATTATTATTATTATTATTATTATTATTATTATTTTGTATAGGGTCGTTGTCGTTAGAAATTGATTTGGGTTGAAGATTTGAAGATATCAGATTGTTTCCTACTATTACACACACAAACATTTGCACATAATGATGACTCCCATATTATTTACACGACACGACACTCATTATTTTCTCCTACCTTCCAAACAAATACAGTGATTTTTCTTGAGTGGGGGAATGGGGTTTTCTGCTGTAATTCTTCCTCCATTTGGTCTATGTTGGACTCTAATTAATGGGTAATTTGCATGATGAAGATCAATGGCTATATATATGTGACTCTGATGCTTGGTCTTTAATTTTATTAAAAGCTTGTTTTAGCATATTTATAACTTTTGTTTTGTCAGTTTTTATTTCTGTTTTTCAACCAAAAAAAGAATGCTGAAAGCACTTGAAGTGGGTGAAAATTAATCAAGTCTTGGTGCTAGGCCCAATGCAACACTCACTCCAAGGTGGAGCTAGGTCGGACCTCGGCCCTATGGCCAACACTTGCTCCGAAGTAAGACAATCATAGGAGTTCGGCCCAATGTACGAGCGTCACTCCAAAGTGGAGCTAGGCCCAATGCAACACTCACTCCAAGGTGGAGCTAGGTCGGACCTCGGCCCTATGGTCAACACTTGCTCCGAAGTAAGACAATCATAGGAGTTCGGCCCAATGTACGAGCGTCACTCCAAAGTGGGCCGAGCAACATGGTGGACCTTCTGGATGGACAGAACCACTCCGAAGTGGGTTGAGCAACATATTGGACCTTCTGGATGGACAGAACCACTCCGAAGTGGGTTGAGCAACATGTTGGACCTCCTGGTTGGACAACCGTTCTAGAGCAGACCAACTTAGAGAAGGCCAATTCACTGAAGATCTTTCTTGGGTCCACTAGAGACAAACAACTCTGCTCCTCTCCCTCTGTATGAACATAACGTGGAGACATGGAGGTGCAGAGGGACAAGGAGCATATATGACAGACCTGCGTCTGAATGGCAGGCGGAGTGGTTGTCCTCTTCCAATGAGAGATGTCCGCTAATGAGACAAACAAAACAGACCTGCACCCGAGTGTCAGGCGGAGTGGTCGTCCTCCTCCAATAGGAGACGACCACGAATAAGACACGTTGGACAGATGGCGGAGAGAGAAAGACTTGAACGACAAACAACCTTCTCCTATAAAAGGTGAACACTATTCACTCTGAAGTGATCCGAAAATGGACACACTCAACACATATACTCTTTGTATTCTCTCTTTTTCCTCTCCCTGAGTCCCTGACTTTACCATCGGAGGGGTTTCCGACCAAACCCCGGTCGGGCAGCCTCACCGTTTGTTACTTTGTGCAGATCTTCAATTCCCGGAGCACGGTGTTCATCCACGAAGTTCAACCCTTCTTCATAGTGCGGAAATCACCCCCGCACAATTGGCGCCGTCTGTGGGAAAACCACTGTTTGCTTCGTGACGACCTCCGGCGATGGCAATCGAAGATACACCCCATTCTGGGCTAGCAGAGAGAACCAAAGATAACGGTCCAGCATTCCCTAGAAGGCATGAAGACCTTGCAGACCTTAACGAATAGAGCACCGATGTAGTAGAGCAACGCCATGTCATCGTCGGCGAGTCACCCCAACATAGCTCCCTTGATAGAGACAACCGCGACCAAAGGGAGAGAGTACCACACTGTTCTATGACAAGCTCTGGTGAGGGGAACGAAAGAGATACCTTTGTTGCCACTGTGGAAAAGGACTTTGTTGACAGAGAAGACAAAGGATAACAAATTAACACTTCGAAGAGTGCCGGAAAACTAGATCTACACTAATGGATATAGAGAGACCAGATCTGCACCGACAGATGAAGTCTAGACACGACGTACACCACTGTACTATTGTTTAGTCGTTCTAATGCCTCATTCTAAAGGACTCCGATGAAAGAGATGATGATCGATAAAGGACTATATTTTATGAAAGTGTTGGAGGACCAGATCTGCATCGAAGAACAAAGTCCAAATACGATGGAACACCACCGCATCATTGTTACTGACTCGTCTCATCATCTAGATGGAAGGACTCCAATTGGAGAAGACGAATGATAAAGAACCAATAATCCTAACAGTGTCAAAATACTAGATTTGTATCAATACTATTCAGTTGTCCCACCGACTAGACGGAAGAACTCCAATGATGGAGAAGACGAATGACAAAGGATAGATGCTCCTGAGTCTTCTGAAATATGAGATCTGTATTGACGAAACAAAGTTTAGATGTGGTGAAGCTCTACCATATCCTCGCAATTGAGTTGTTCCATTTATTGGAAGGAAAGACTCCATTGATGGAGAAAACAACAAACAAGGGTATGGTATAACCAAAACATAAGTCTGGGCTGATCCCAGTCGACCACCTTGACGTGGGCCTAACAAAGGTCTGGGCTGATCCCAGTCGACCACCTTGACGTGGGCCTAACAAAGGTCTGGGCTGATCCCAGTCGACCACCTTGACGTGGGCCTAACAAAGGTCTGGATCGATCCCAGCCGACCACCTTAGTGTGGGCCTAACAAAGGTCTGGGCTGATCCCAGTCGACCACCTTGACGTGGGCCTAACAAAGGTCTGGGCTGATCCTAGTCGACCACCTTGACGTGGGCCTAACAAAGGTCTGGGCTGATCCCAGTCGACCACCTTGACGTGGGCCTAACAAAGGTCTGGACCGATCCCAGCCGACCACCTTAGTGTGGGCCTAACAAAGGTCTAGGTTGATCCTAGTTGACCAGTTCGATGTGGGCCGAACAAAGGCCACTCCGATATAGGCCGAATAGAAGCTAGGTTAAACCTAACTGTTCACCCCGAAGTGCGACGAACGAAAGCCACCCTGAAGTGTGCCAAACAAAAGTTAGATCGAAGCTAGTCCTTCATTAAGAGGTGGGTTGAATAGAGGCCAGCCAACGTAGGCCAAAAAGAAGATAGGTTCAACCTAGCCGTCTACTCCAAAGTGTGCCGAACAAATGCCACTCCGAAGTGGACCCAACAAGAGCTAGGTTAAACCGAGCCCTCTACAATGAAGTCTGAACAGAAGCTAGGTCAAAGCTTGCTCTCCACTCCAAAGTGGGATAAACAGAGGTGTAACCGAGTCAAGTAACGGCCGAACAATGATGATCGATTGGGGGCAAGACAACTAATTCAATTAAGGCCAAACGGGAAATATTGCAAGGTTTCCCTATTATTGCTCGACTGGAAGAGCAACTTAACTTTTCAAAGGCATAAGGCGAAGTCTAGTCGAACAACGAACAATGTAGGGCTACATCCTTGTTGCTCGGCTAGGGGCAAACAACATGAACATGAAGAAATTGAAAGTTCGAGTTACAAGTCCAACACTTGGCAAATTTCGAAGATACTTTATTAACTTAAAGTTTCATTACAAAAGGACCTCAGCCTAACGAAGGTGATACGAAGTGGAAGAGCTACAAAGAGGGATGAACAACAGAAGTTGGTCAAACGCCCAATGCTTGGGCCGAGCAATAGAAGTTAGTTAGACGCCTAAAGCTTGGGCCGAGCAACAGAAGTTAAGTGGACGCCCAACACCCATTTTGAAGTGGGCCGAGCAACGGAAGTTGGTCGGACGCCCAATGCTCACTCTGAAGTAGACCGAGCAACAAAAGTTTGTCGGACGCCCGATGCCTGGGCCGAGCAATAAAAGTTTGTCGGACGCCCAATGCCTGGGCCGAGCAATAGAAGTTGGTCAGACGCCCAACGCTTCGACCGAGCAACAACGGTTGGTTAGATACCCAATGCCTACTCTTAAGCGCGCCGAGCAATGGATGTTAATTGGATGCCCAACACCCATTCCGAAGTGGGCCGAGCAACGAAAGTTAGCCGGACACCTAATGCTCACTTTGAAGTGGACCGAGCAACAAAAGTTGGTTGGACGCCCAATGCCTGGGCCGAGCAATAGAAGTTGGTTGGACGCCCGACGCTTGGGCCAAGCAACAAAAGTTGATCGGACGTCCAATGCCTGGGCTAAGCAGTAGAAGTTGGTCAGACGCCCAACGCTTGGGCCGAGCAACAAAAGTTGGTCGGACACCCAACGACTGGGCCGAGCAGCAGAAGTTGGTTAGACACCCAATGCCTAGGCCGAGCAACAAAGGCTGAGCAATGAAAGTTGGTCGGACGCTCAATGCTCACTCCAAAGTGGACCAAGTAATAGTGGCTGATTGGACGCCTAACATCCACTCCAAAATGGACCGAGCAAAGGAAGCAAGTCAAAACTAGCTAAGCAAGACCAAGTTTCATAGCTCGAGTAAACCACCAAAAGATTGACAACAAACAAAGTTGGAAGTGCAACATTCTATCAAATAAATACACTACAAACAACAAGCAAAGGTCGAAGGAGTGCAGTGCCCGACGAGAGTCAATATTATCGAAGTCGATACCAAGACTATAACGACTATGTGCTAGACAACTCTCAAGATAAGAGGTGCTAACATTGACAGTAGCTTGGTGGTAGAGAAACCGAATTAAAAAATGCAAACTCACAACGCCAAAGCTGCTAGGGCCGACCAAGCAACTCGGTGTTGAAAAACAAAAATTATGCAAACAAGCTGCTACGGCCAACTAACTAAGTGACGGACAATCCTTAAGCTGAAGGTAAAACGACCGACTAATATATGAAGAAACGAGCTGAACAAATGGACGTGTTAATCATGTCCAAACAAGAAAATGGTGCATGATCCACATGACCAAGCAATGTTAGCAAGCTATGCTTCGAGACCGAGCAGAGTGGAGGGGCAGGACTTGGTCGACCAAGCATTGAGACCAACACCAATTTATCTCTTACAAGTAGGACCGAGCAAAAAGATAGCGAATGTCTTTCAAATTAGAACAAAGCTGTGATAAAGCACACTTGGCCTGCTTTGAAGCGTCGCTGTGTTGCTCGGCCCAATCGACGAACACTGCAAAAATATATATATATATATATATATACTATTCTGCATATATATTTTTTTTCAAGTCAAGCAATGACGCTCAGCCGACTGAGAAAAAAAAAAAAACACCAAGCTAGACAATTACGAGGCTAGTGAAGACACATTTAGTTTGGGGGCACAACCGAGCTACAAAACATTGGGCAGACGCATACGTTAGACCGAACAATAATTTTTAATCTAGCTCATGGAGCTCAAATTAAGTTGTGATCACCCAAACTTCGAAGTTGGTGACAGAATTGGCTTCCGCTTCGCCAAACATAAGCGCAAGCCAGGGGGCAAATGAAGTGGGTGAAAATTAATCAAGTCTTGGTGCTAGGCCCAATGCAACACTCACTCCAAGGTGGAGCTAGGTCGGACCTCGGCCCTATGGCCAACACTTGCTCCGAAGTAAGACAATCATAGGAGTTCGGCCCAATGTACGAGCGTCACTCCAAAGTGGAGCTAGGCCCAATGCAACACTCACTCCAAGGTGGAGCTAGGTCGGACCTCGGCCCTATGGTCAACACTTGCTCCGAAGTAAGACAATCATAGGAGTTCGGCCCAATGTACGAGCGTCACTCCAAAGTGGGCCGAGCAACATGGTGGACCTTCTGGATGGACAGAACCACTCCGAAGTGGGTTGAGCAACATATTGGACCTTCTGGATGGACAGAACCACTCCGAAGTGGGTTGAGCAACATGTTGGACCTCCTGGTTGGACAACCGTTCTAGAGCAGACCAACTTAGAGAAGGCCAATTCACTGAAGATCTTTCTTGGGTCCACTAGAGACAAACAACTCTGCTCCTCTCCCTCTGTATGAACATAACGTGGAGACATGGAGGTGCAGAGGGACAAGGAGCATATATGACAGACCTGCGTCTGAATGGCAGGCGGAGTGGTTGTCCTCTTCCAATGAGAGATGTCCGCTAATGAGACAAACAAAACAGACCTGCACCCGAGTGTCAGGCGGAGTGGTCGTCCTCCTCCAATAGGAGACGACCACGAATAAGACACGTTGGACAGATGGCGGAGAGAGAAAGACTTGAACGACAAACAACCTTCTCCTATAAAAGGTGAACACTATTCACTCTGAAGTGATCCGAAAATGGACACACTCAACACATATACTCTTTGTATTCTCTCTTTTTCCTCTCCCTGAGTCCCTGACTTTACCATCGGAGGGGTTTCCGACCAAACCCCGGTCGGGCAGCCTCACCGTTTGTTACTTTGTGCAGATCTTCAATTCCCGGAGCACGGTGTTCATCCACGAAGTTCAACCCTTCTTCATAGTGCGGAAATCACCCCCGCACAGCACTCACTAATTTTTGTGGGAAAACAACTAAAAATAAGCGAGTTGTTTTTACAAAAAATTCATAAAATTGTTATAGGAAATAGTTCTCTAGCAAATTTTACAAATTTACCCATTTCTATTGAAGAGTCACCAATAAAAAAGGAGAGAAAAGCGGCTAAATAACTAAATTGTAAACCTCAATTAGATTCAAATTAACTTGTGTGATTTTAGAAGGTGAGCAAATTAGGTTGGGTTGGATGAGTTAATTAGTTGATAAAATTTGACGGATTAATTGGCATAAGAATTAAAGTTTGTTAACTCGCTAACAAATTAAATTGACCCAACCTACATATATGTATATGGGCAATTACCTTGCACTTTTTCCCGCACACAATCTTTTCCCTACTCTAATATAATTAATCTAATGACACCCCTCCCTCATTTTTGTTGCATATACTTTATCAGATTTAATTTTTTTTTCATATTAATTTGTGAAATATGATTTTGAATAACATTGTGTGTTCGATTAATGGTGAGTTTTGTGTCAAGATTTAGAATAAATAATAATTCTTTATTTGAAATTTTATAAATAAATTAAAAAAAGGGTTTTATGCTCACTTGTGATTTAGATGTTAAAAAACAATCGTGACCATTATATAATGCCGATACGTAATGATTGTAATGGTTACCGTCACTTGTTACGGTTGCTATAGCGGTGTGACGGAAATTCACATGTGTAACGATTGTTTCGGTATTACATAACGGTCCGTTGTACACTTTTACATAGGTTCCTTTCCAAAAACCAAAAAAAATAAAAGTTTATAAAAAAAAGAACAAATATTCAAGTGATCCCAGCTCAAAGGAAAAATCTTATATGATTTTTTTTCTTTATAATTTATAATTTTTTTTTTCATTACATTAGCATGTAAAATAAAAAATATATAAACAATGGTTGTATTTATTTTTATAATCATTTTATTTAATATTTGATTGTAAATATTTTTTATTTTGTTACGGTAATATGTTGTCTAAAAAACATCTTTAATAAATAAATAAAATCAGTAACTCGATTTTTTGTTTTTGTTTTTGTTTTTGTTTATGGCACTATTTTTATTTTTACAATCATTTCATCTAATATTTAATTGTAAATAATTTTATTAAGTTAGTTTTAAAGTGTTATCTAAAAAAATGCCTAAAAATAATTTTTATTTATAGTATAATTTTTATTTTTATAATCATTTCATCTAATAATTGTGAATATTTTTTATTCAATTAGTTTAGATATTGGTCAAAAATAATTTCTATACATTGAAAATCAATTATTCTTAAAATCATTAACTACTGAAATAAAATATAAAAAATTCATTTTATAATGATTTAAAAATATGAAATATATTGAACCATAATTAAAAACTAACAAAAATTGATCAAAATTAATTTTAAACCCTAATAAATGTGACTCTGAAAAAAAAAAAAATATTCGTATCGATGAGTTTTTTTCAAATTGTGCGAAACTTAAAAAAATCACGATTCCAATTACCTAACCATTATGTTACAATATTTACACCCGACAACCACAATCACTTTTCGAAACCTGTAATCTCTATCATTTTGTATTTCTAATCTATCCAACCCACTCCAACTGTTGGTTTGAAACCGTTAAAATTTTCAATTAAACCACCGATTCTTAAGATGGATGCGCTGGTGACAGGATATTCTGAGTCTGTCAAAAATGGTTTAATTATTATTATTAGAAAAATGATGCAGACCACTAATTAGTGGTTGCAGCAATGCTACATCCCATTAAAAGTGGTGCTCTAAAGCAACACTAATGAGTTGGTACCCACTTTTTTTTTTTTTTA
This sequence comes from Camellia sinensis, assembly GCF_055761805.1. Lineage (NCBI taxonomy): Eukaryota > Viridiplantae > Streptophyta > Magnoliopsida > Ericales > Theaceae > Camellia > Camellia sinensis. Next base: position 179,367,046 of record NC_138963.1, on the reverse strand, counting down.
AAAAAAAACAAGGCACAAAAACATTGTGGCAGTGGGTCCCACCCACTGCCACACCATTAGTGGTAGCACTAATTAGTGTTCCCACTCATTTTTTTTAGTGGTTGCTCTAATGATGCCACATGTATTTTGTGCCTTAGTTTTGTTTTGTTTTGTTTTTTTTTTGCTTTCTACATCATTAATAATGGTGTTAGTGATATAAATTTAGTGGTATGTAGCATTGTTGTTATTATTATTATTATTATTATTTTTTTGTGGTCAAAACTAACTCAAACTGAACCCCACAAACACCACTAGCAGTAAGGTCTGAGTTCCACTCCCACGCGGATTGAACTTATCTACTACCAAGATTTTCTTTAGCTTCAGATTCATTGCATGAATTTTAAGAATATCGGCAGCTGGGGTCCTCAAATCTGTATTTTCAAGACAATTCTAAGGCCTTGTATTGTATTGTATGGGCTATATCATATTATTGATGATACTCATTCAACTTGGTCAAAACAATCATATTTCACCTCTTGCTCTTGCACGCCGTTCATTACTTCTGATTTTTTATATTTAATATTCAATTTTGTTGATCTTTTTAGATTGATACCTCTTCTCTGATTTGATTTTTCATATTGTTGAGTGCTGGTTTGGCATGTCTTATTGAGGTTAAAATAGTCATATAAGATAAAATAAGTTATTTTAAGTAAATGAGACAAAATATCATATCTAATCCATAATCATATTATTTTTTCTCTCACAAAATTTAAAAAAATAAAAAAAAATCCATCCCAAACAAAAATTTTTAACTCCAAATTAAAATAGTCAAAAAATCAACTCCCATACCAATCGAGCTCTTGAATCTTCTTTGATAGAGAGCTGTTTATGTCATGTAGCTATCCAATACAACAGAAATCGGACTAGGAACTTCCTTCTTCTTCTTCTTCTTCCATTTTTTTTTTTTTTCCCTCTGACATTGTATATATATATTCAAAAATGTCTAAGACTCCCTTTTTTTTCCATCCCCTTTGACCTCCTCTCTCTCTCATTGGTTGGATTTTTTTTTTTGTTTCCGTTGTCCTCCAATCACCACCTACCACATGTGTATGGGGTGGTGAGGTGGTGATTGGAGAGGGTCTCCATCACTCCTCATATATATTTTCTAACATTGTAATAAATCTTATAGGCCATTGACATGATATCTTGACTTTTGAGGTATTCAAATTAATAGTAAGGATTGTTATGTCATTTACCAAAGCTGGAGTTGAGTGACATATTACCAGGAGTGAGGAGACAAATTATAGCCGCAATGCAAGCTAACAAAAATGAAAATATATATATATATATATATATATATATATATATATTTACAAATAAGTAGAAACTATGCTCCGATTTGGCATTTATTTTAGAACTAAATAATCATAAAAAGATTAAATTGACTATAAAAGTCAATAAGATAAAATATTACTTTTTATTCATAATCATTAAACTTTTTTTCTCCCAAAAGTGAAAAAATTTCAAAATAAAAATCAAACGAAACTAAAAAAATTAAGTTAAAAAAGTTTCAATACAAAAAAATTAATTATATTAACCAATGCTAAAACGACCTCTATGTATATTTTCCAATTTATGTGATGTTAGGATTTGATCACTTGCATGGTGTCGTATTAGAATAGAAAGTGGAATAAAAAAGAATTTGAAAATTAAAATCATAGAGAATGATTTGCCTATTTATCTCCATTTATTGAAAATTAAAATCATAATTATTATATCATCGTCACATCAATATTTTATGATTTTTAAAGCCCATCTTAAGCATGGGCGAGCCGGTGCTCAAAGCCCCAAAAATTTTGTTAAAATTTAGGGACTCAAAAAGAAAAGTTGGCCTTAATACTAGGATTAGGCTCAAGTTCGGAAAATGTTACAAATTAAAATTTTTTTATTAAAGAAATGATCAAATGTTTCTCATAAAACCCTACACTCATAAAACCCTACACCCATGTGAGATATTTGATCATTTATTTAATAAAAAATTTAATATTCCCAGTGTTACTCCTCAAATTAAAAAATGGCCTAATCTTAGATTATGAAAGTTTAATTAATATTTTTACAATTAAAAGTGGAGAAAAAAAAACAAAAAAAAAAAAACTCGTGGAAAATACTTTGCAACACACTATGAGAGAGTGAGTACATGAAATACAAGTCCACGACGCAAAGGCATTGGGTCCATACGCTTACCGTCTCTCTCAGATTGTGCAAGTGATGTGCTTGTAAAAGAGAGAATTGAGAAAAGTAACAAATAGGGGGCACCAACATCTGGAATCCATCTATCATCATAAATTCCAATGTATTAGACAATTACCAACCAACCCACCCACCTTTTTGTCACCCTCAATAACAGCATCGCCCTACCAAAGAGAAGACTCTTCCACTCCCGTGACCAAAAAATAAAAAAAAAATAATGCTAAATATACTAATTAATATACTACCGAGTATACTAATAGATAATGTGATATAATTTTAAAATTTTTAGATATTTACAATATATATAATAGGTGGAGCGAGTAACAATGATGTAACACTAATTGGTATACTAGTGTGAATAACACATTAATACTATCAAATGTACAAAAACTTAAAATATATATATATATATATACAAAAACACCGAACACCATTAATACAAACAAATTTTTGCCTATTTCAGATTTAAAAAATAAAAATAAAAATAAAAATAAAAAATCTCTTAGCAGCCACAACTACTTGGGACCTGTTCCTGGCTGATTCCAAGAGGATGAACTCAATGTTGATATCTTAAATCTAAGAACTGAACCCCATTAGGCAAATGCATCCCACGGCCACTGTTCAAAAACACACTCGACTCCTAAATTGTAATACACACATTCATCAACAAATGCAAACCAACTTCTAGAGGTGCACCCCTCCTCTTAAAACATGGAGTCCAGATAATGGTTATAGTCCCTCCTCTTGAACTCTAATAAGCTACCGTACATTCGATCTGCAACCCCAACAAAAAGAGCTTCCATGTCAGGGCTGAAGGAAATTCCAGCAATCTCCCCGAACAGATCAATCTCCTGTGCCTTGGCGTAGTCACATTGTGCATCAAAAACATGAACAAAGTCTGCCGGCTCAGCCATAGCCATGAACCGGCCATCTGATGAGAACCTTATGGCTCTGATTGCACCCATCCTTCCCTTGAGTACTGACACAGACTCGGACAGTTTTCTAATATCCCACAATCTACATGTAGTATCCTGGTTCCCTGTTGCGAAAATTCGGCCATCGGGGTGCCAAGCTGAAGAAAATGAATAGTCCAAGTGTCCCTTGAGGTTTTGAAGAACCTGCCAAAGAGTCGTTTAAATAAGACCCAAACGAGGAAAACCCTGAAGAAATGAAATTGCGGAAAATAGAGTAGCAGCCAACCTTCCCAGACTGAGCATCTGTGATTAAGCACTCCGCACTGTCCCCTAGGACTGCCAGTAATTTACCATCAGGACTGACAGAAGTGTTCTGCAAACAAAACCAGTAAAAATATACAGGTTAGAAATTCGAGAAATATATCAGAAGGTCGAGATTTGTATCAGACAGCAGTTTCCGGTCTACTCACATTTACGGACCAAGGGAAGCATAAATGGCCGATGCACTTGAAGTTCACAGCATCAAAAACCCTGACCTGAGCATCATTATTTGCAGTCATGATCCTCACCGAGCCACTGCAATACAAGCAACATATTAACAATGCTACATCAACGCATAGGCCATGCTTTAATAATTCTTACAATTGCATGTAGTTAAGATTTGAACGAACTTGGGATTGTAGCATATGTCCACTGCATTAGTTATAGCATTTTCATCTGTGGTTATTTTTGTGCTGAAGGCAACCCCAGACTGGTTTAAATACTGAACAAGTAAAAGAACAAGTGAGAAAATTATGTGGTTGCATGCAGTAGAAGAATTCTCAAAAAACATTAAAAATGACAGAAAAAGACCAAAAAAAATAGTAACTTTTAGTTCTTCAATGGTTGTACATTATACCTTACAGATCAGCTCCCCCTTAAAACCACCTGCCACCAGTAGATTATCTTTAACAGCCATAGTGCTTATTTGGACCCTGTGGAGTGTCTGAGCCAAGGAACCAGGGTATTTCTGCAAAAGCATCCCAAGTTAATTGTTCTATGCTTCAAATTATCAGAATATACTAGCAAACAAAGAAACTCAGACAAGATGTTTCTTACTAGTGTGGGCACAATCGGTTTAGCAACATTTAGCACTTCTTTGCTCCTCCTCAGAAGTGACGACCAGTGCATTACTGAATAGTTTTGGATAAGGTACACATCATGTTTTGAGGTCGCCCATAGAAGATTCCTTAACTGCAGAAAGGAAATACTCAGTCTAATGGCTTTAGTAACAATATTCAGCCAATCATCCAATGCATATATGAACTGATAAGATCCTGACAATATAGTTGGAAAAATAAAACAATTCCAAAGTTCGTCCATGCATTATTATTTTTTTTCCAACTCAACAAAAACATGATTCATCAAGAGGTAATTTTCTAGAACCTTATTGTAGGAATGAAAACCACTAGATTATGCTCATGATTCCATTAAAAAAAGAGTTCTAGTTTCTCATGTTCCAAAGAGGAGAGAGAGAGAGTCACAATATACACTAGAAATTATTCCCTTAATTACTACCAAAACTTTTTACAACAAAGAGTACTAGTTACTCATGTTCCAAAAGTAACTAATTATTGCAACCATTTAATGGTCACCCAATACCTGACACAACCCATTCACCAATTGAGGGTTAAACCTTAAAAACCGTTGGACATGTTACTGACTCCATGTGCCTCTAATTAGCCAAATGCATAATATGAGATGCCACTTAAAAATGATCGTCCTGACTGTGCTGAGAAGTACATGCTGCTAGTTTGGCTCGCTTGTGAAAATACTGACATGCCAAATACAGCAGACTTAGCAACCTAGTTTGCCTCACACAGGCAAGATTAGTTGGACTCCACAAGTTTTGAGGAAAGCTACACCAAAAGCTAGAAATCCAGGGGACCCAGCATAGGAGGGATTAGGGAAGTTAACATGCGAACACATTAGGTCATCCACTCAAAAGAAATCAAATTAGCATTATTTCTGTTGGAAAAAAAAGGAAAAATAAAATCGGTGTTATTCACAATGCTCTTCTTTCCATATGACGATTCTTATGGGTATGCCGTATGACAATATATGAACCATGCTATTTGACAATGCCAATTAGTAAATGGAACTGGTAAGCACGACTGACTTAATTCAGTATTTAAAAAGGAAAAGAAGAAGAAGAAGAAGAAGAAGAAGAAGAAGAAGAAGAAGAAAAGGGCTGGTACAGAACCTCTGTTGTTCAAAATTTCAAGGACACAATAGTAACATAGCTTGTAGACACAGTTAAAATGTGATGGTCGATGTCTCTTAGAGAACCCATAACACTTAACAAGTCAAAGATTCAGCTAGAATAACAAAACCTTAATTGCCAATGTTACTTACAAAGAGCAAAAATTTCATGCATCCAACAAGAAAGATCTAAATGCATGGAAGGTAGATAATCAGAAGAATGTCTAATCATTGCCTTGCGAACTTTGGGTTCTTTTGCTTAAGGCCCAAAACAACAGTCAAATGAAAACATACACCAAGGAAAGGAAAGGAAAAATGCAATAAATATCGGCCTGGGAAAAAGAATAAAAGACATGAAAGAGAAAGTGCTGAGACTTCACCATTCAAAAATCCATGCATAAAACAATCCTAGTGAAACATAACACGATTAAAGATGTAAAGGAAACATCACACCAAGGAAAGATACATGCCCTGTTTGTGGGTAAACGTTAGCACCAATTTACAAAACTCATCCATGTCATAATGGGTATAATTAACCACTAATCAGGGAAAGATCTCAGCCAGAATGATATTGATAGTCAAATTAATATGGAATTTTTAAACAAAACAGTACAGCAATTTATGTGTCACTGAGATAATAAACATGAAAACAATAGTTCTAATGAGCCCCCAACAATAAGGACACATCAATGTTAATTGCAGGTATTTCTACAGAGGCCTCTTAAATGCTCAGATATGTCCCCTAGCATACCATATGAATAAGGTATTCTTATGCACCAGCTGCTCAGACTTAACTGCCACCCTGCTTTAAAGCTGAAATAAAGATGAGATGGCATTCCCACATGCAATCAAAAAGCCAAATTAAACAGTCAAGAATAAGAACCTAATTAAAATCAAAGCTCCCAATGCAGGCAAATCAACATTTGCACCATTACCAGTGACAATCAATAACTCAAGCTAAAATCAGTTGATCAACCAAATCAATACATAGATAGGTCTTCAAGCAACCAGAAAACTTTTTTATTTATTTATTATGAATCTAAATTTGTATTGGAAAAAATTAAAGCATACAGACTGCAACAACAAAGAGGCTACAATGACAAACTATATAGATTTACAGATTGTCGGGTCAACGAATAGCCAACCATGATGCACCAATAAACTACCATGTTACTGCCAATATATGTCAAGGGGGAAAATTCAAAAAGAAAAAGAAAACATAACTACAAAGATCTATTGCTAGTGTCATTTAAGATCCACTGCATGTTTTTCTCTAATAACTCAAAAAAAAACGCTTATACAAGTGTTACATATGCCACAAGATCTTAGCATTTTTTTTAAAAAAAAAAAGTAAGTGACTAAAGTATTTCCATACCACTGTCTGCGGAAGACAAAATGTTGACCTCTTAGCATAAAAAAAGCTTTCAAATCTCTTCACAAAGTGTTCCATTCTCTAAGATACCTAAGATGACTAACCACGTGAACCATGGACCTCAAGCTGTTGACATACATCAACAAATGGATATAGTTAAGTTTGACGCATATTTGGACAAAATCTAATCATGGTGCATTAACAATCTCTCACATATTTGGATGTCTTAAGAGGGAGGAGGTAATCTACATTAACAGATCAACTATTTACAACATAAAACAGAATGAAAGTAGTCACAGATGCAATTATAGCTGAAGCTCTGCTGATTTGGAGTCACTACTAGACACATAGTTCGTCAGTGTCACACAACAGATAATAAATATCACAGAACAAACCACTGGAAGACAATGAAATAGAAAAACAATCATAGCTCAATCTTAAGACTCATTACATACTAGACTATCTTTCAACACTATAAACCAAGAGAAACCATCAAAAATAAATAAATAACTTGATGTGATAACACTAATGCTGCATGCATTGCTGACTTGGAGGTGAATATAAAATATACAAAGATGCATTTATGCGCAAAAAAGCATAATTGTGTACGGTAGCATGTACAATAATTTAACAACCAAAGAGCAATATCAAAGCATTGAAAGGTACATCTACATCATTAACAAATTGCAGATCTCAATAAAGCCATTATATCCTCACCACAATGCTTCCTCATCCATAACTTTGCATCAAAAATATTCAGCTGTTCAGATACCAATTTGTACATATTCATGATTGTACCTTCCAAATACAGATCTTGTAATTTTATAAAAATGGATGTGAAACTTGGCAAGTGTAAATAATCTGCACAAAAAGGATTCAGTAAATACATGACCCGGCTCAATGCTACTTGAACCGGGCAGAAGCAAAAACAAATCAGTGGAAAAAGCTTAATTCTAATACCAGATGATATATACAGAGAAGGGCAAGTGCAAGATTTTTTTGTTGCTGCCAGAGTATTTCAGGTAAAATTCTCCAAACAGATCCTTCTGACTCAGGAAACAACAAAATAATGCTAGCAACAGCCCAACTCTATTAACAATATCTATGCTAGCCTGCACAGAATCACCTTTGTTATGAGAAAGGTAAGGATAATTATGATAATTTGATTTAAGGCAAGGCAAATTCACCAGTTTGCAGGCCACAAGAAGGTTTGTCTCAAGCATAATGATCTCATTAGAACATGATTTAATCTGGAACACTGCTCAAAGTTTTGTTAGTAGTTGGGCACCAATCACATCATTGTTACAAATAAATTACAAAATCTCCTAAGCTTTAACATAAGGCAGCATTTATAAACTTCATACCTTCAAAAGAATGACGGGAGAACAGAGCTACAACAATAAATTAAGGTATCCAAAAGTGTTAATATATGCGCAAAACCTGCGAAACTATTGTCACCATTGATATGCATGTACCCAATTCCAAAGTGGTTTTAGAAAAATGAATAAATCGCTTTGTTTGACGCTAGAATTGAAAATTAGAGAAAGTGATAATCCCAACAAATATAAGCAATTTCTTATCCATGTGAATGTAGGCAACGATATCTTAAAGATTGTCAAATACATAGGGTTTGATAGCATGATTAGTTTAGATACACAAATAACTACTGGTGAGACTCCAATCAATGCCCATTCAAAAATATTAAAAAGGTAAGGGGACAAAATATTGGACATAATATCTTACATGTTTTGAAGTAAGTTGTAGAGGCTTTCGTTCAAGTTAATTAAAAAATTCTGCTTTGAAGTAAAGTTCTCAATAATTATTGAATATAAGAATATAAAATAACTGAAACTACATAAGATATGCCTCCATAGCAACCAGAAGGATTCTAGGTAAAAACTAAAGCTTTAAAATCAGTTGGGAGCGTCTCTACCTGAAAATGCACAATTGTCGATTTGACAATCCTTGTATTGAACTGGAAGTCGTAGAAGCTGTGGCCCTTCTCCACCTGCTTGCACTCCTGTCAGCACTATATTTTTAGCAACAGGGCTCAACAGATGAAACACAACTCTATTGGATGAAGAAACACAACTAACTTCGGGATCATGTGTAAAATTTATCAGGATCTTATTAAAAAATAAGAAGCTATCAAACTACTTCCATGACACTTCTAGTGTAGACTTCATGAATGAGAGAGAATATACAGGGTCCCCTACAATGATAAAAAAAATTGTTTTATTTCTTTCATTGAAAAGGGTGCTCAATTATGAAGCCCAGTAAACCTCTTGGGAACCTCTACAACTAAATAAAGATCCAAAAATTGAAGTAAAGAATATTAAATCTAAGTCAATAATTAATCAAAGATCCAAAAATTTAAGTAAGGAATATTAAATCTAAGTCAATAATTAACCAAATGGGAGATTCCCAGCTTCCACTTCTTCACTTATCTTTCCTATGGCTAAAAGGATTCTCAACCCAACGTAAAACACATTTGGTAACACACAACTACAACCCAAGACTGGAGAGATTCAACCCTTTTTTTATAAGGGAGCAACCCTTTTTTTATTTTTTATTTTTTATTTTCCATAAAGAGGAATTGAATCCTCCATAGATTTTCAACTCCCCGAAACAGCCTTCATGACAGAACTATAATTGATCATACAACAGTAGCAATCATTGAAACAAATGGAAAGAGGCAAAGATTGACCTTAACGAGTTCCTCACGAGAGCGTGAAAGGTTCTCGTAATTTTTGTACTCTTTCAATCTTGTCTCACGGTACTTGTCTCTGGTGAAATTGAACCTCTCCCAAGGAATTCCCTGAATATCTTTGCCATTTCTAGCTTCCAAAGCTGAAGTATCAGTTTTTGCCTTGCTCTGTAAACCCAAAAGTCCATTACCACCCTTTTTTTTTTTTTTTGATCGGCTGTCCATTACCACCCATAATAATATAATATATTAACAATGGTAGATTAAAACATACCAACTCGATGTCGTCCTCAAAATCTGAGTCCAGAGACTCATCAACACTGTTCCTATGTGATTCGATGTCCATAAAGGGATTATCATCGATATTATTTATGTCATAATCATCTTCAACCATGTATTCTTGGTTCTGAAATTGTGCCATTGGCCTACAATCGAAAAATGTAAGTTAATCAGCCAAAAAACAACTTCATCCCTAAAACATAATAATATTTTCAGGAATCCACAAAGAGAAAGAAGCAAAATACACTTTAGAAGTTACGAAAAAAAAATGTGAACAAGAGCGTAAAACCTAATTCGAAGTGGTTTGGTTTAATTTGGTAAAGACGATGACACTAAAATCAAAGACACAACAGATAAGATAGCCGATTAATCGATCACATACACTGTATAAAGCGAAATAAACAACATATCATGACAAAAACAATCAATGACGAGTACAATACTTCGTCATCAGTGAATAATTCCAACAACAAAAAGAAGAAAAAGAGACAAAAATTACAGATTAATCTTCGAGGAAGTAAGTCAAGTAGATTTCAATGAATCAAAGGTCTGTGAAGCGAAATATAAAGGCGTGAAAATAGCAATAATCCAGAGGATTTTCCCAAGAAACAAACAGAAAGCAGGCTCCGGCTAGAGAGAGAGAGAGAGAGAGAGAGAGAGAGCTTTTTTGTCTGAAAGAGCGAGTGAGGGCAAGTGGCCGGAGTGTTCTAGATACAACGAATGAAGGCCGAGTTGTTGGTGTGGGACCCACCAAGTGGGACCCAGTGTTAAAGAGATCCCGCGCCTGAGGCCTTGGGCTCCACTAACGGAACCGTTAGGTTGTTAATTAGCCGTGCCGTTGTCAACCGCTTACGCAGAGTTTGGCATGTTATAAAAAAAATAAAAAATAAAAAATTTATAAAAAAATCAAAAAATTATTACTATTTATAAAAAATAATATAAAAAATACATTTAAAAAAAAGTACAGTCAACAAGTCTATTGAAGTGATAATACAATCTGCACAGGCGAGTGCACAAAAAATATACGTAGGACGGTGTTGTTCGGCTTGTAGGGGCTTATTACGGGTCTTATTTTGATAATTTAAACCGTTCAATATATAGAACTCGTTGAGTATTATATATTTATAAAAAATCAAATTGATTAGATATCGATAACTATATGATCAAATCAGTTTTGTATAAAAAAAGACGATGAACAAATTAATGGTCAACAAAATATTAATTCGATGAGATAGCTATCGATATTCAATCAACGTGATTTTTTACAAATATATAGTACTCGATGAGTTCTACACATTGAACGGTTCCGATTATCAAAAAGGAACCCGTGATAGGCCTTCACAGGCCAAACGATACTATCCAGCCTGATCTCGGATTGGAGGCAACTTCTGCTATACATCTTCCGATGTATGCTGGCCACCGTATTGGGTTCCTTACTCTTTTTTTTTTTGGTAAATATAAGCTTGATATAGAATAAATAGCTAGTACAGGATAGTTCTGGGATATAGAATCCCCATAGCATCATACATAACCATCTGAGAAATAAAAGAAGATGGATGGTAGGAGAAAACATGAAAATTCCCATCCATCATGAGTAGCCCATAATTGGCTAGCGCATCCGCACTTTGATTTGCTTCCCTAAAAATGTGTTTAACAGTTGGTGATCCGAGGTTGTCCAGGAGGAACCTGCAGTCATGAACAATATTGCTATGGTGGTGTTGGTCATTGCAATTAGTTAATACCATGTGCACAAGAGTGAGAGCATCAGATTCAACTTCAATTGGAGTAAGACCCATTTCAAAAGCCAAATTGAGACCATCCCTAAGGGCCCAAAATTCAGTAGTTAGACTGTTGGTTTTGCCCAGAAATCTGCAGAAGCCCGAGACCCAATTACCATGGCTGTCACGAATGATACCGCCTGCGGCTGCATGATGTTCATTTGCCGCGCCATCAGTGTTAAGTTTGAAGCAAGGAAAGGGGGGTGGTTTCCAACTGCAAGCAATGGTTTTAGTGGCACGGGGTTTGGTGGTGTAGGAAAGGTGATACCACTAGGTTGCTAGAGCAATGGTCCAGGTAGGTTTGAGTGGGTTTGGGGGAGTGGGCTTGAAGCAGGCAGAGTTTCGATTTTTCCAAATGGTCTAACAAGCAAGGGGAAAGACAATGGCCCAAGGAATTGAAGATGAGTGAGGCTCAGTGGAGAGGCAGTTGGTTTTGAGCCATTCCGTTGAGCTAAGGTTGAAAGAAGGTGAGACCTTAGTGGGGATAATGAGTGAGTCCCAAAAACTTATCGCAGAAGTACAGTCTCTCAAGGCATGGAGGGTCGTTTCTGGAGATGACCCACAAAGTTGGCAAGAACTAACCGAGGTGATGTTTCTAGAATATAGGAGGTCTTTGCTGGGAAGACGTTGTTGGAGGGCTAGCTAAATGAAATGGGCCACTCTTGGTCTGGTAGGGAGTTTCCAAACCCAATCCCAACTGGATAAGGGAGGGGTGGTGGAGAAGTTTTTGGAAAGTAAGTATGCAGAACTGTTGGTGAAAAGGCCATCGGGGGAGTGAGTCCAAGAGGTCATGTCGGGTGCAAGTCCAAACCAACACGGCGTGATAGTTTGAATTTGGGAAATGATGTTTGATGGGATTGGTATGGACAGTTTATTAAAATTCCAATGAGTTGAAATCCAGCAATCGCGGACTGTGAGAGTAGTTTCCTCGCGAGTAAGGGGGCCTTCCACTAGGTGACGCAGAGGGCCAAGGTTGGTCCAATTGTCGAACCAAAAGCTAGTGTTAGACCCACTTCTAATGAGGATTTTGGTTCCTTTGTCAAAGAGGTTTTTACCTTTAAGGATACTTCTCCAAATGGGAGAGGCGCGCCTCTAGGATTGGTATTATTTGGGTATTTGGCTTTGAGAGCTCTAATCCACAGTGACTGGTTATCATTTGCTAGACGCCAATTTAAATTGGCCATGCACACTTGATTGACCAGGAGGGTTTGTCTGATTCTTAGACCACCAAGATGTTTGGGTTTGGAGACATTCTCCCAATTCACAGCGTGGAGTTTCCTTTTTTCCGGCGTCGATCCCCACAGGAAGTCTCTGTTAAGCTTGTCAATGGTTTGGATGGTTTTCTTCGGAAGGAAGTTGGTTTGCATGATATAGGTGGGGATGACAGCATTAACAGATTTAATGATGGTAGTTCTGCCTGTTGGAGAAAGAAGTTTGGCTCGCCAACTAGTGAGTTTGTTCTGGATCTTCTCAATGATGAAATTGAAGGAATTGGCATTTGGTCTGTCATGATGGATGGGGCAACCCAAGTATTTGCCAAGGTGCAAGGTATGGGGGATTTGGAGTTGGTTAGCAAGCATGGAGCGGGTTTGGTCATCCACATTGTTTGAGAAAAAGACTTTGGATTTGGTCGAGTTAATATGGAGTCCCGACATCTCGCAGAAATTTTGAAGGGTATTGGCTATGGTTTGACAGGTTGAGGTGTTTGCTACGCCAAAGAAGATAAGGTCATCGGCGAAGAAAAGGTGTGATAGGGATGGGCCACCTCGGGACACTTGTATGGGTTTCCACATTTGGAGGTTGCAAGCGTGGGTGATAGAGAGTGAAAGGTATTCCAAGTATAGGATAAAAATGTAGGGTGAAAAGGGATCACCTTGACGAATACGTTGGGAGGGTTGAAAGGTTTCAGTTGTACCACCATTAAACAGGATTGCAAATGAAGAAGAAGAGATGCAAGAAAGGATGAGATCAATCCAGAGTTGGGGGAAGTTAAAAAAATGGAGGATCAATCCAGAGTTGGGGGAAGTTGAAAAAATGGAGGATCAATCCAGAGTTGGGGGAAGTTGAAAAAATGGAGGACTTGTCGGATGAAATCCCATTCAAGGGCTTCCTTACTCTATTTAGGGGTGTGCGCGGTGCGGGTCGGTGCGGTTTGAGAGAAAAATAGAAACCGTATGGCGGGTGGCGGATTGATAAAAGTGTCACTAGAATTTGCCATTTTCCTTATCAAAAACCAGCGGTTCGGTTGGCAAATAATGGTGGATTTGCCTTGGCGGTTCGGGCGGATTGGCGGTTTATAAAAAATATAATTCAAATTACAAAACTTAAATCAAAGAGTAAAAAAAAGACGAGAGATACCGTGATGTTAAGCATCTTGAAAAGTGAATTGGAATCCAACTTTATTTTGGATTACTGACATCTTGAATTCCCCTCGAGCAGTAATGTAATACTATATTCTAAGGTATAGAACAACAAGCAAACTTAAGTGAAAAAAAAAATTTAGAATCTTATAAAACATGATTTAATAGCGGTGCGGGTCGGTGCGGTTTGGAAGAAAAATAGAAACCGGCGGATTGATAAAAGTGTCACTAGAATTTGCCATTTTTCTTACCAAAAACCGGCGGTTCGATTGGCAAATAATAACGAATTTGCCTTGGCGGTGCGGTTTGGTGCGATTTTGGCAGTTTCGGCGGTATTATGCACACCCCTAACTCTATTCACTGTCAATAGGCAATCACCATATTAGGGGTAACATGGTGCTTTTCCTATTTTATATAATATTTTAATACATATTTTTTTTTGTAAAAAGTTAAAAAGTTTTCTTAAACAATTATTTTTTTTCCTTTACTTTTTTATCTAAAAAGTCAAAAAGTGCACTTATTTAGAATACTCCAAACAATCCCAATAAAATAACACATGCAATTAATGTACGTACCAACATTAATTATAATATTATTATTGTCATCACTTATTATATAAATTATAAATATAAAAAATATTTTAAATTATGTCACATCAACAATTAGTATATTAATTAATATACTAATTGGTACATATAGTATTATTCATAAAATGATGCTATAAATAAGGAGAAACATGGTTTGGTTGTGAAGTAAATTAAAGTAGTGGTGTTATATGTATTAATTGGTATACTAATTAATGTAAGGTGAATTATATTAACCGTCTCTATAGTTTGGAACTCGTGTCACTTTGATCCTTGATTTTTCAATTGTGACATATTTGACCCTAAATTTTGAATCTTGTTTCAAATAAAGATAATTGAAAATACCATTGCTTAATTTTAATGACAAAATTGTCAATTTGATAAAATATAAACTAATTTGACAAAAATAAATATCAAAAAAATATTTTTAAATTTTTAAAAATTATTTCTATTCACTAAAAATAAAATTATATAAAATTAATAAAACTTTTAGCCATTTATTTTTTTTATCAAATTAATTTTTATTATGTGTTTGGATGATAATTATGTAATGAGTGGTTGTTAGAATTTTAATGTGTAATCAATATATTTTTGATATATGAAATATTTTTAGTTTTAGATTTTTTGATTTAATGGATTTGTTTAATAATGATATCAAAATTGTCGCCATATTTGAATTTTGAAAAAATAGAAACTAATTTAATGAAAATAAAAATAAAAATAACCACCAATTACATGATCATCATCTAAACACATAATAAAAATTAATTTGATAAAATAAATAAATAAATAAATGTTTAAAAATTTTATTAATTTTACATAATTTTATCTTAGTGGGTAGAAATAATTTTTAAAATTTCAAAAATAATTTTTTGACATATATTTTTGTCAATTTAGTTTATATTTTTATTAAAATGACTATTTTGCTCTTGAAATTAAGCAATGGTATCTTTAATTGTCCTTATTTGGATCAAGATTCAAAATTTAAAGTCAAATGTGTCACATTTGAAAAGTTATGGATCAAAATGACACAAATCCTAAATTATAGAGATTGTTAGTGTACTTCGTGGATTAATGTATTAACATAATTATAGTATTGTTATTTTAAAATTATGACTCCACCCATTACATAAATTATAAAAATTTAAAGCCTCTAAAATTATTTTACATCTACACCAATTAATATATTAATTAATACATATAATGAAATTTGTCATGATTTACAGCATAGTCACAACTTATTCAAAGATCAAATAATATATAATTGATTTATAAATAAAATAAGATCAAGTAATATATAATTGATTTATAAATAAAATTGTTTAATTTATTGTTTTGAATTAGTTTTACTATAAAACGATAAAATACTTGTAAGCAAAAAATTGACAACTTCTGAATATATTTAAGATATTAATGAGATACTTGAGAATCAACTATAAATAACATATTATAAATATGTATGTATTTAAGTGGTTGGGATTGGTTCCAAATGAGAACTATAAGCATGATCGAATTAAAAAGTACGATTCACTTATTTTAAAAATTATGATTGAACCGTGCATTTAAAAAATAAAATAAAATAATACAAATCGATTTGAATCAAATCGATTTGCAACTTTTTAATTTTTTTTTCTCAACCCTAATTATAAATAGTTAAAATGTGATCCTTGAATTCATTTGTAATAATATAATAGGAAATTGAGCCTCAAACGGCTCATCAACATTCCTATTTTAAGGGTATCAATTTTTTTTTTTCAGTAAATACTGAATTTTTTTATTTTTTATTTTTAAAGTCTATGTTAATGTCAAAAATAGTTGTTATTTTTTCTTTTGTCATTTTGCCAACGGTCTAATTTAGACTATTTTCTTTTGTATTTTATTAAAATTTCTTTATAACAAAATTAGACCTTCATATGGAGTCCGGATCCTCTCCAGCCCCTCTCTCCGGCTGTTCCTCCAGCCAAGGGCTGAGATAAAGCCACGTCGCCTACAAGAAAATAAATGGTTCAGATTTATTTCTTTAAACAAACACTTTCAAAACACACCCACACCAAACCATTTCCTTTTCTCTTACACTCCTCTCTCTCCCTCACGTCACTGCACCACACGGTCACATCCCATCGTCTCTCTCTCTCATTTTTAATAAAAAATTAAAAAATTATTTTAATCTTTTTCATAATATATATATATATATATATATATAATTTTTAATATAAAATTTTAATTTTATAACATTAATTGAATTTATGTTTAGAAGAAAATAAAAAATTTACATCTATACACAGATTGAATTATTTTCATATATTTTTTTTAGAATGAACATTATTTTTGAGAATTTCAAAAATATATGATTTTTATGTATTTATTTTCATCAAAATAATTTTATATTTTAAAAATAATACTTTGAAAGCATAACTAAACATAGTAATTACTTTTTATTTATTTTAAATTTTGATTAAATATATTTATTATTAATCTTATTTTAAAAGTATATTTTCAACAATATTACTTTATAAAAATTAAAATTTTATATTAAAAATTATATGTATAAATATTATGAAAATAAAATGAAAAAATTAAAATATATTTTTTTATTTTTTATTAGAAATGTGATAGAGAGAGTGTGATTTTAATTTTTTTTTTTTGGTTAGAAATGTGATATATATATATATAGAGAGAGAGAGAGAGAGAGGGGGAGAGAGAAGAGTAGAGTGAGTGTGTGCTGAGTGTGCGTGTGTCAGTGAGAAATCTGAGCCGTATGTGCTGTCAGTGTGTAAGTGGTGTGTATTTTCTTTTTTTTAAAGAACGAAATCTGAGCCGTATATTTTTTTGTAGGCAACGTGACTTTATCTGAACCCTTGGCCGGAGGAACGGATGGAGAGAGGGGCTGGAGAGGATCCGGACTCCTTCATATGGGTAGTGGAGTCAACGATTCATTGTCCTTAGAATGTGCGGTTATCATCTCCAGTAGGGGTGATCGTGGATTAGATTTAGTCAGGTGGCATTTTATCTGCTATCTGTTTAAAATTAAGCAAAGTGAAAAAAAATTAATTCACAACTGTCTATAGATTTGATAGATACGAATTAAGCGGGTCGTGCGGGTTGATGAATGGATGTAATTGGTTTGACGGTTTGGTTAAACTTTACAAAATTTGAATATTTTCTTAAATTATAATTTATAACTTTTACAATCTCTAATAACTAGTAATCTGAAAAAATATGTATTATTTGTCTATAATAGGCCACGCATGCATATTTTTAAGGTATTGTTTTATCTTTTCACAAATATATATATATGTATGTGGGGATATATTTTCTGAATACCAACACGTGGCATGGTGACGCCGACGTGTCAGCCGAGGTGCCACGTGTCGTGGTAGTTAGGCCGAGGTGATCTCGGTGTTGCCGAGGTTATCTCCGAAGATATCGGAATCCGAGATAAACGAATAAGGGACAAGAGTCCTAAGACGAAGAGGGGACTTAACCAAGATAAGGATAAAGCTCTTAGGGAGTTTATCTTTATCTCTTGAGGAGTCCAAAGTGAGCACAGAATTGGAGTTCATAGAAGTCATACTTCTAGTAGGACTTGGATTGAGTATATTATAAAAGAGAGGCACCCCCGTGGGTCTAAGGTATGTAATTTATGTTTTGAATATTAAGTTTAGCATTTGATTATCTTTGAGAGATATACTGACTTGATCGTCGGAGTGCCCCCGGGTGGAAGAACCACCGCCGGAGCCTTTTCTTTTTGTTACAGGTTACTGAAGCCATCTATTCTGCCTGTGCTCTCCAGTTGATCACTAAGCAGGCAGTGTGGTCAGATTTTCACCCACACAATTTGGCGCCGTCTGTGGGAATCAAAGAAGAATAGATGGCCAGTGACGGAGAAAGGGAAAACATTGGGGGCAACGCTCCTGTCGGGAGTGGTAGACCAATTGATTTTGATATTGAAGGAGACAACCTTAATACAGAAAATCATAACCAAGGCCACGGAGAAAAAGACGCCGGCCAGGAGGGCGGCGCTTCAAAAAGAACAGACCAGAGCAAGTACTATAACGAAGATAACCTTCAGGTTTGGAGGGACAGGTGCCTACGGAGGGATGAGGAAGTGAAAGAATTGGCGAACAAATTGGCAGACCTTTAGTCAGTCGTCAACTTCATGATGCAGAATAATGTTATGCAGCCACCATACTCGCTGCAAGATACACCGATGCCAGCAACCAACACCCAGAAGGGCGGAAGAAAAACAATCCCCGAGGTCCCTCAGCATACCAGGAGCGGAAGGCATTCTCACCGGCCTTCCAGGGAAGTCGAACGAGAAGAGCCGAGGCAAGAAGAGTCCCGAAGGACGCACCACAAGAAGAATCCAGAGCCCAAAGAACATCGGCATGTTCAAAGGCAAGCACTCTGTTTTGACACAACCCATGGAGAAAGATCCAAACGGGCCCACCATGAGGCCGAAAGTAGTGTACCAAAAAGACTAAAGTCCAAAGACAGCCGAGCTCCAGGGAGGAGCAAAGAAGACCTGAGGGACTACCTCAAAAGGAGACAGCAGAATGTTGAAGCCGAGGTAAACTCCCCAGTAAAACCAAAGACAGCCTTCTCGGCGGAACTGGACAAATTTGAACCACCAAAGAGATTCAGTATGCCGAGGTTTCAAATTTATGATGGCAAATCAGATCCAAACTTTCATGTTGGACTATACCTGAATTCAATGGCATTATATAGCGGGAACGAGCCGTTGCTCTGCAAAGTATTCCCCTCATCCTTTGGGGAAATTGCATCTGATTGGTTCCATAAATTACCAAAGGGAAGCGTAAAGTCATGGGAAGGCTTGGCCGAGATGTTTGTGGCCAGGTTCGTGACCAACAAGCTGCAGCCCCTGAGGGTTGATGCTTTGATGGCCCTAAGAATCACCAAGGAAGAAGGCCTTAGGGCCTATGCGAAGAGGTATTACAAGGTGTTCAACCGAATACCCGAATGCAACCAAGAGGCAGCGGTCGTGTCTTTCAAGAACGGCCTGAAAGATGACTGCCCACTACGGAAGTCTTTGGTAAAAACATTGCCAAAAAGCATGGAAGAACTCATGGCAAGAATTGAGAAGTACGCTAGAGCCGAAGAAGATACATCGGGAAACAAAGAGGTAAAGCAAGAAAAGGGAAACGGCTCGCCGAAGCAGGGCCGAGGCAACAATGGGCCGACCAAACAAGAAACAGAGTTGAGAAGTAAACAGGCGGTAACGACGGTATTCCGAATCCCAATCCATAAAGTCTTAGATCAGATTCGAAACCAACCTTATTTTAGGGCTCCGGCAAGAGCACCAGGGGAATTCATGGGAAGGAACGTTGGTAGACGTTGTGCCTACCACAATGAAGAAGGGCACCCAACTCAAGGTTGCAGAGCCCTGAAAGCACACTTGGAGGACCTGGTGAGACAAGGCCTTCTGAGGGACCTGGTCGATGAAGCCAGGACAAGGGAAGAACAGGCAAGGTTGCCTCAAGCACCAGCAGCGCCGCCTCCCCCAGCACAGCTACCACAAGCAGGAGGACCAAGGGTGGTTAATGTGATCCACTCAAGGGTCAACGAAAACGAAGTCAGAGGGGAGACCCAGAGGGTAAGACATTTACAGCATGTCTACCAAGTCGGGGAGAAGAGACATCGGCCAGAAGAATGCCAAGGGCCAATGATAGCCTTTACTGAAGCCGACCTGGAATTGGTCCAACATCCGCATAATGATGCCTCGGTAGTATCCCTCCAGGTTGGGGAGTGCCAAGTGAAACGCATCCTAATAGATCAAGGCAGCTCCTGTGACATCATGTATGTCAGATGTTACAAGGAGCTGGGCCTTCACCCTGATGACTTAGAACAATCCAGCGGCCTGATGGTCGGCTTTAATGGAACGCCGACATGGCCACTGGGTGCAACAAACTTGGAAGTACAAGCCGGCAATAAGAAGATCCAGACGAAATTTCTGGTAATTGACACGCCCTCACCATACAACATCATCTTGGGAAGGCCGTGGTTGCATGCAATGGGGGCAGTTCCCTCAACGTTGCATCAACTACTGCGGTTTCCAACAGAGCATGGGATTGAAGAAGTCAGAGGAGATCAACTGCAGGCAAAAAATTGCTCCATGGCAGCAATGAAGTCCACCTGTAGTATACTTGAGCCAAGGAAAGCAGAAGTTGAAGATGAGGACATGGAGGTCCTAGAAGACGTCGGGAAAGAACCAGCCGAAAAAAGCGAAGAGGCGCTAAAAAAAGTTTTCGTCCAGGAGGGCGACGAAGAGCGTTTCTTTCTTCTCGGCTCAGGCTTAGCTAGAGAAGAAGAGAGGGAACTGGAAGATTTTTTGAGGGCAAACATAGAGGTGTTCGCCTGGACACCTTATGAAATGCCAGGCATTGACCCCGAGGTCACTTGCCACAGACTGAATGTCGACAGGTCGGCAAAACCTGTGATTCAACGAGCCAGAAGATCGACGTTGATGCACGTCGAAGCAGTAGAAGAAGAGGTAGACAGACTCCTGGAGGCCAGGGCCATCCGAGAAGTTCATTACCCAACATGGCTGTCCAACACAGTAGTAGTAAAAAAGAAGAATGGCAAATGGAGGGTTTGTGTAGACTTTACCAGCCTCAACAAAGCCTGCCCCAAAGACAGCTTTCCTCTGCCCAAGATCGACCAACTGGTAGATGCCACTTCAGGACATGAAAGGATGAGTTTTTTAGATGCATACAGAGGGTACCACCAGATTGCCATGTACCCTCCAGACGAGGAGAAGACCGCATTTATCACCCCTAAAGGCCTGTACTGTTACAAGGTAATGCCTTTTGGATTGAAAAATGCAGGAGCAACCTATCAGAGGTTAGTGACAAAGATGTTTAAGCACCTGATTGGCAAAACAGTAGAAGTCTACATCAACGACATGGTCGTGAAGACCAAGGAATCAAAGGGTCATCTTGCCGACCTAAAAGAGGTCTTTGACATACTCAAAAGATATCGGCTCCGACTCAACACCTCGAAGTGCGCCTTTGGAGTTGGATCAGGTAAATTTTTAGGGTATCTGGTAACAAGAAAGGGCATTGAGGCCAGCCCAGACCAAATCAAAGCCATCCTGGAACTACAGAGCCCGACATTGGCAAAGCAAGTTCAAATGCTTACTGGAAGGGTCGCAGCCCTAAACAGATTCATCAGCAGAAGCTCAGATAAGTGCAGACCCTTCTTCAACCTGGTGAAAAAAGCCACAGACTTCGTATGGACAGAAGAATGTGAAGCCGCCTTAACCGATCTAAAAAAGTACTTGACCACAACTTCGGTTCTTTCCAACCCAATACCAGGGGAGGAACTGTTTTTGTACTTAGCAGTCTCAGAACACGCAGTCAGTGTCGTGCTAATCCGAGAAGAAAAAGGGGAGCAAAAGGCTGTTTATTATGTAAGTAAAACTTTGGCCGACGCAGAAACAAGATACCTACCACTGGAAAAATTAATGCTGGCCTTAGTAATGGCTTCAAAAAAGTTGAATCATTATTTTCAGGCACACAAGATTGTGGTCCTAACAGAGCACCCACTGAAGTCCTTATTGCAACAAGGAGACTTAACAGGAAGGATAGCAAAATGGGCAGTAACCCTAGGCCAGTTTGACATGGAGTTCAAGCCGAGAACAGCAATAAAAGGCCAAGTTTTGGCCGACTTCGTCGCAGAACTCACACCTGAAACCATCGCACATCAGGCTCCGTCGAGCCAAGATGAGCATTATCCCAACAAGCAAAAAGAATCCCAGCCAAAAACAAAAAAGCAAGAGAAGGAGAAGCTCAGACCCTGCAGCATCGACATCGGCGATTCATTCAGACTATTCGTCGATGGAAGTTCAAACCGCCAGGGAGCAGGAGCAGGAGTACTGCTGATATCTCCAGATGGAGAAATAGTAGAACAGTCCATCCGTTTGGGGTTCAAAGCCTCAAACAATGAAGCAGAATATGAAGCATTAATTGCAGGGCTAAAACTGGCAGCAGCAGCAGAAGCAGATGAGGTAATTGTTTTTTGTGATTCACAACTCATTGTTAACCAGTCAACAGGAGAATTTGCAGCCAGGGACGAAAGAATGTCGGCATATGCACAGGAAGTCATCAGATTGGCAGCCCTATTTCAGAACTGCAGATTACTCCAAGTTAGCCGAGATGACAACACCCACGCCGACGCATTGGCTAACCTGGCCAGTTCAATTCAAACTGGAAAAACAAGGACAATTATGATCGACTACAAGTCAGCCCCGAGCGTAGATAAACAGAGCACCAAACAAGAAGCAATGTGTGTGGACTTGGGACCAAGCTGGATGGATGCAATCATTGCATTCCTAAAAGAGGGGAAGCTGCCAGAAAATCATAAAGAAGTACATAAAATCAGACTGAAGTTGGCCAGATTCAGTCTAACAGCAGAAGGCCATCTCTACAGGAGGTCTTTCACTGGGCCGCTTTTAAGGTGCGTACACCCCTTGCAGGTTGAAGATTTTCTTTACGAAATTCATGAAGGAATTTGTGGAAGCCATGCTGGGGGCAGATCATTAGCCCACAGGGCCATTACCCAGGGGTATTGGTGGCCCTACATGCAAAAGGATGCCGAAGCCTATGTGAAGAAGTGTGAACAATGCCAAAGGTTTGCATCTTTGATACATCAGCCAGCTGCTGACCTGAACCCAGTATCCAGCCCTTGGCCGTTTGCCCAATGGGGCATGGATCTGGTTGGACAACTTCTCCAGGCAACTGGGCAAAGAAAATACTTGCTGGTAGCAACAGACTACTTTACAAAATGGATAGAGGCAGAACCTCTTGCCAAAATCCGAGATGTGGACGTCAAGAATTTTATATGGAGAAACATTATCACCAGATTTGGGATTCCAAGAGCAATAGTTGCCGACAACGGAACACAGTTTGACAGCAAACTCATCAAGAACTTTTGTGCAAAATTCAAGATCAAGAATTATTTCTCAACGCCAAGTTTTCCTCAAAGCAATGGGCAAGCAGAGGCATCCAACAAAGTAATTCTGGATGGAATAAAGAAGAGGCTGCAGGCAGCAAAAGGAAAGTGGGTAGACGAGTTACCCAACGTACTTTGCGCATATCGGACTACGCCGAGAAGATCAACAGGAGAATCCCCCTTTGCCATGACTTATGGCACAGAAGCAGTCATCCCATTGGAGATCGGCATCCCAGGGATCAGAACCCAGGGAGTAGAGAATGACATCAATGACGTACTCTTAGCCCGAAATCTTGATTTGTTGGAAGAACGAAGAGAGAAAGCTGCAATTCAGCTTGCAGTATACCAGCAACAGCTTGCCAGAGCTTACAACAAGAAGGTCAATCCAAGAGATTTTCAAGTCGGCGACCTAGTCCTGAGAAAAGTCGTCGGGAACAAGAAGGATCCCAGGGAAGGCAAGCTTGGCCCAAACTGGGAAGGACCCTACAGAATTACTTTAGTATTAGGCAATGGAGCTTATCGGCTTGAGGACAATGAGGGCAAAGCATTGCCCAGACCTTGGAATACTTGTAATTTGAAATTTTTCTATCATTAGATGTGCATCATTTTTTGGCCGATATCATCAATAAAGTCTTTTCAGAATTCTTTCAACACATATGATTGATAAAGTTATGCATTAATGTTTATTGAAGACATAATTAATGTGAACCCAAGTCAAACTCAGGTTCACATTGGGGACAAAGAAAAGAAAGAGATTATTCCTTAATTCACTTGTTGAAATTTGTAGCAATTTACAAGTTGGAATTAAGCTGATTCCTTATCTTCACTTGTTGAAATTTGTAGCAATTTACAAGTTGAAGTTAAGCCGAGATTATTCCTTATCTTCACTTGTTGAAATTTGTAGCAATTTACAAGTTGAAGTTAAGCTGAGATTATTCCTTAATTCACTTGTTGAAATTTGTAGCAATTTACAAGTTGGAATTAAGCTGATTCCTTATCTTCACTTGTTGAAATTTGTAGCAATTTACAAGTTGAAGTTAAGCCGAGATTATTCCTTAATTCACTTGTTGAAATTTGTAGCAATTTACAAGTTGGAATTAAGCTGATTCCTTATCTTCACTTGTTGAAATTTGTAGCAATTTACAAGTTGAAGTTAAGCCGAGATTATTCCTTAATTCACTTGTTGAAATTTGTAGCAATTTACAAGTTGGAATTAAGCTGATTCATTATCTTCACTTGTTGAAATTTGTAGCAATTTACAAGTTGAAGTTAAGCCGAGATTATTCCTTAATTCACTTGTTGAAATTTGTAGCAATTTACAAGTTGGAATTAAGCTGATTCCTTATCTTCATTCGTTGAAATTTGTAGCAATTTATAAGTTAAAGTTAAGCCGATGTCATTACTTAAGTTCTCATAGCAATATGTGGGTTGCTTAACCCTAAGGAAGATGCTTAAACACTCGTTGAAATTTGTAGCAATTTACAAGTTTATGTTACGCCGACATATGATCACCCGCTGAGGTATACAAAAATTTACAAAGTTCAAGTAAAGGCTAAGTATATTGTTTAAACACTTGTTAAAATTTGCAGCAATTTACAAGCAGATTATTATTTAACACTTAGAAAAGTTTACAGTATATGTTAACACTTGTTGAAATTTGTAGCAATTTACAAGTAGGTTAGACCGAAGTCCCTGTTCAATACTTGTTGAAACTTGAGAAGAAACTTGCAAAGTTCACATTGAGTAGTATATGTTTTATACTTGTTAAAAATTTATGAAAGGTTTGCAGGTCAGTATCTTGCCGAAGTAAAAGTTTTGTAGTTATACCCGAGGTATGTAACCCCGAGAAGATTACACAAAGGAAGCAAAATGAAAAAGCATGCAAAAATTTCTAAGTATAGAAATATGCAGAAGCAATCAAGAACATCACAAGATTAAAAACATCAATAGAAAGAACAGTTGCAGTTACATATTGAAAAAGCTACGTCGGCCATAAGAAGGAGTTTTGCATTGTCCAGAAATTAAAAGAGAAAACAAAATGCAACGTGTAGGAAAAGAAGGAAAAAGTACAAAAAACATTCGAATCAGGACTATTCAACATTGACAGCCGGAGGGGCTAGGACCTCGGAAGACTCTGGTCGAACCTCCTCGGCAACCTTTTCTGCCTCAATCTCAGCATCAATCTCAGCCAGCGTATTGTCCAGATTTCTTTCAGCCAAAAGAAGGTCGGATGATAGCTGCCCGATGGCAATTTCCTTAGGTGCCTCCCCAACCTCATCACCCTCCTCATCCAAGGTTAAATCCATCACTTGCTCAGCAGGAGGAGGGGACTTAACTTCAGCAGCATCCTTGGGTTTTCTCACCAAGGCCTCATCATCATTGTTCTCTTCATCCTCATCCTTGGCATCAGCCTCAAGCTCTGACTCGTCTTCAATCTGACTTGGAGGAGGAAATGGTAGAGGAATGGCATCGGCATTACGAAAGGGCGAGTCAACAGGGAGATCAAGCTTTTTTATCAGGGACATCCAACCAAGGTAAAATCCCCTGTTGCATGCCTGCCTGACTTGAAGTTTATAATCTTCTGTGATGTCGGCCATACCCTGGGCATAGGCCTTTTCGTCGGCCTTTTTGACTTCGGCCTCTTTGGTGGCCAGAGCTTGCTGGAGCTCTTTCTCCGCTTGGGCCTTCTTAGCCTCGGCCTCTCTTTTCTCGGCCTCAGCAACTTTTTTGACAGCCTCAGCGGATTTGGCTTTCTCTTCGGCTAAAGTTTGGGCTTTAGTTGCAGCCTCGGCCTGATCCTCCAGTTTTTTCATTTTTGATTCAAGAGACTTTATCTCCTTCTTCAGAGAGGACGCCTCCCTCTTCATATCAACCAATCTTTGACGATTTTCAAAAGATTGCATTGAAAATGAATGGGCGTGTTGGATGACTTGAAGAAAAACAGAAGTGTTGGAAAATATTCTCAGTAAGAAATAGAAGGAAAAGTCACAAGTGTAAACAGGAACACTTACTTGAACGGAGTGTTGGAGCATGAGAGCGTAATTCTCATACTCACTGAGCCTAGCATTTCGCTCCAAATCCTTCGGAAGGAGAAGAGCAGTGCTGAGGGCGACACCAACGTTGATATCATTGGCACTTTCGCTGGCCATAATAGGCCTATCCTCTAGAGTTAGTTGAGGGGCCCATGGAACGTCGGGCTTCTTGGACGCCGAGGTCATCGCAGACGATGATCTCGGCTTTTTTGATTGTGTAGACCCTGAGGGTTGGGCCTCAGTAGACCTCTTGGTGGAAGCAGAGGTTGATTTTTTGCTTTCTGCCAGCTGAGAAATAGGCAAAGTATCCTCAGCTTCGGCATCAGTAGCCTTGGCCTTGGGCTGAGCCTTTTTTACTCTTTTCGGCTTTGGTGGGGGCATCGCATGCGTTGGTACAGCATCGGCGTCGGTTGGAAGGTCGGCAAGAAGATCTTGAGCGACAGGCCTTGGACGAACCATCTTGGCAGTCTTCACAAGTCTTCGTCGACGTTTACGTTCTGGAATTGGTATTAAGTAGGGGGCCGAAGTAGATGGAAGATCGGCTGGATCAGAAGTGGATCCTTCGTCTGCTCGTGATATAGAAGCAATGGAAGGAGTTGTGGCAGAAGGTGGAGAAAGGCTCTTTTTCTTCCTTTTTGGGACGTCTGGTAAAGTGGATTTATAAGTCGGAATGAAATTTAGCAACAAGGGAGCCTTGCGCTTATGGATAGGAAGACCAAGAAGCTTCTTTAAGTCTTTTCCAGGAAAAAAGGATTGACGGATGTTCTTGGGTGGTTGATGAAGATCTGCAGTACAAGAAAACAGACATTAGAAACAGACCAAATTTTAAAGACTTAAATAAAAACAACTAAGCGTCGGCACTGGGCTCTTACCCTTGCCCTCTTTAACTGTTCGAGGAAGAGGGTAGAGGTGAACATCTTCGTCTGGGCCAAATTCCCAATTTCCCGAAGCGATAACAAAGTCATCCCCAGCCCCCTTGTTGGAGTCTAGGAGGTCGGCTACAATTTTGAACTCGGTAGACCTCGGCTTAAGGTAATAAACAAAGCCCCTTTCCTTCAGGTTGAGGGGGCACATTGTATAACAGTACTGAAGGTCGGCCAGGGTGATCCTAAGATTCTCTTGTCTAGCTAAAGCTATAATACCGTTAATCACCCTATAGGAGTTGATAGTAAGTTGCATGGGGTTCAGCTTGTAGAAATAAAGAACTTCACGAAACAGGGGATTAAGTGGAAGCCGAAGTCCACATTCAGTAAAGGCTATTATAGGAAAGGGCATCGTATGGTCTGTGGGCATGATGGTATCATCATCCCCGGCTAACTTAAGATGAACATCGGCTGGGATAGAGAATTCTTGCCTAAAGTATTCAAGTTTTGTTGGGGTATTTACCCTATGCCTCCACATACCCATTACGTCGACTTAAACAAAAGAAGAATGTATTTTAGAAAATGGGCGTTCAAAGAAGGGTTGCAAGAACATCGGCAAAGACCTAGGGAGGGACTGACAAGGCTTGTTTCAGTTTTCCCTGAAAAATTGAAGGTTCTACACACAAACTCCCAAGCCAAAGAACTATAAAGATCAAAATCGAAGGCACAGATCTGAAACAGATACGAGAAAACAAGAAAACAATGACAAAGTTTCAGATTCAAGAAACAACGATGGGCTATCAGAAACGCGAAGAATACAAAGGGTTAAAAGTCAAGAATTATGGCAAGAAAAGTGGTGAAATAATGCAAATATTCAAGATATAGCCACGATTCAAGATACATACGAATCCAAGGCTTTGAACAAAGCAATAATGACAACAGGCAGACGAAAGCACAAAAAGAGAACTAAAAGTAAAAGGAACAGAATCTTACCAGAATAAATGAAGCCGGAGCAGTATTCGCCGAAATCAGATTGCGGTTGTGACAGCAAAGAAAGCTTCGTAAGAATGGAAGATTAAAGACAGTTGCAGAAGAGGGATTGAAGCAATGGCAGATTCGAAGAAAAAAGGGCTTTCGGAGAGAGAAAGAGCAAGAAATCAGAATGAAAAAGTGAAGAAAGAAAGGGGCAAAGAAAAGTTTTGTCAAAAACTTAAAATGGCGGCAAAACAGGGCATTTATTGCGCCTGGAGCACTGGATACGTCAGACGGCGCAGACGGATGAAAAGACAGCCTTAAGGCGTGTCGCAGGAACGGGCCAATAAAAACAAAGCACGTGAAAGGAACGGTTAGATGTGCATGACAGCTCATGCGCGTGGTGGAGTACATTTGAATTCTTGTTCTCAGAAGCAAACACATCGGCTTGGAAAAAAATTATCTCGGCCAAACAGTTTCTTGGCCACAATGCAGAAAGAAATATCAATATAGGTTCCATCACCTCAGAATGCCGAGGTAATAGAACCTAGGGGGCAGTTGTGGGGATATATTTTCTGAATACCAACACGTGGCATGGTGACGCCGACGTGTCAGCTGAGGCGCCACGTGTCGTGGTAGTTAGGCTGAGGTGATCTCGGTGTTGCCGAGGTTATCTTCGAAGATATCGGAATCCGAGATAAACGAATAAGGGACAAGAGTCCTAAAACGAAGAGGGGACTTAACCAAGATAAGGATAAAGCTCTTAGGGAGTTTATCTTTATCTCTTGAGGAGTCCAAAGTGAGCACAGAATTGGAGTTCATAGAAGTCATACTTCTAGTAGGACTTGGATTGAGTATATTATAAAAGAGAGGCACCCCCGTGGGTCTAAGGTATGTAATTTATGTTTTGAATATTAAGTTTAGCACTTGATTATCTTTGAGAGATATACTGACTTGATCGTCGGAGTGCCCCCGGGTGGAAGAACCACCGCCGGAGCCTTTTCTTTTTGTTACAGGTTACTGAAGCCATCTATTCTGCCTGTGCTCTCCAGTTGATCACTAAGCAAGCAGTGTGGTCAGATTTTCACCCACACAATATATATATATATATATATATATTGTTATTTCTGCTCTATGTTGTTACTTGTTAGCAATTTCTTTATTTTTATTTTTAACTTCGTCTACGGGGGTGCGAGATGGTTGATCTGCCATCCGAACCGTATCCGTGAATGTTAAAATATTTCATCCGCATCTGTTTATCAAAAGACATGCATCTGTCCATTAGGTTGGGTCGGTTCAATTGGATTAATCAGGTTGAACGGATCCATGATGACCCCTAATTTCAAGATAATGACATTATGAGGTGGTGTTTCAGCAGCCAACTAGAGTTAGGGCAAGTATGATTTATTTTTCAATTTTATGCTAGAGCTTCATTTCAATTAAATAAGAGTAACGTTACACTCACATTTTTAGACTTACACTTTCACCAATAATAATGTGGCAAGAGAATTGGGTTGTATATCATTAAGCGTATAGCAAATTAAAAGTTAACACATATGATACAATATCATTATAAATACAATTATAAATATTTTTTTAGGGAAATTACACAAAAAAATCCCAAGATTTAGCGCCTTTTTCAAACTAAACCCCAGGTTTCAAATTGTGACAATTTGTACCCCACCATTCCACCTGTGTTGCAATCCGATCCCCCCGTCCATTTTCGTCTCTATTGGTTAATGGAAGACTGATTTGGGCACCAAAATTGCCCTAATCTTCATGATTTAGGGCAAAAGACACCCCTCCATTGCGATTTACAGCTCCATACAACCCACCTGGTGATTTAACCCGTGATTGAAGCCACACATCGAAGGAAGACAGCAATTTCATAGTTGATTTTCCAAAAAGCCTTGGACTCTGAGATAGAGGTAAGAAATGGGTTCATTTTTTGTTGTGTTATATGGGTTTTCCCTTTTCTTTGTTCTCTATCGCTGACCTTTTGTTTATCTCTATTGTTGACTTTCTTTTTCTCTCCATTATTGACTTTGTTTTTGTCTGCATTGTTGACCTTCTTTTTCTCTCCATAGTTGTGCAAACTGTTTTCTATTCTATCAAAGTGAAAGACAAAAATAAGTGAAGGTAATAGCTGGGGTGGGAACAATTGGAGTGAGTTGACTTGTTGCAGTTGTGCGTTAAGAGTAAAGATCAGAACTTTGTGGACTCATGCTAATCCTGCTAGGAGGTTTTTGGTTTGTCCAAATTATGGAGTAAGTGTATACAATTTTTCAGTAAAGTCAGTTAGCAATTTTTCAATATTTATAGAAAATTGAGAATGAAGTAATATGTTTAATTTGAAGAAGATAACAGCTGTATGGAAGATTCACCCAAAAACAATTGCTCATTTGTTTATGTTTTATTATAATTACAGAAAAATGGGGCTTGTGGTTTCTTTTCCTGGTACGATCCACCCACATGTGCTCGTGGTAGACAAGTGTTACCGAAGTTGGTAGATAAGGTTGCAGCACTAGAAGAATGTGTCAATGAGGTTGCACAATTAGAGGATGCTGTTCAATGTTATCATGCACAACAAAAGTGGCTTGTCATTGCCTTGATTGCTATAGCGATCCCGGTTTTCCCTTTCTGTATCTGTTGTGTTCCGGACCTTGGTTCCGTGGAGTTGGTAGTTGTATCTACCTTGTTGTCATTCTTTAATTCCGCTTGATTGAGTTTGAGGATGCATTGGGCAGAGTTGTTACAGGTTGGTTAGGCTTTGGTTTTAATTCCTTGTTGCCCAGTTTTTAGGAGGTCCGCTCGAGCGGGTCTTTTTGCACTCGAGCGGAGATTACACCCTTCTAGTATTTCGTGTCCCTGCAAAAATTCTGCAGGTGTGTTTTCTACGCTCGAGCGGGTTTACTGTACTCGAGCGGGTCGCGCTCGAGCGGTCTTGTTGGAGCTCGAGCGGTCTTGTTGGAGCTCGAGCGGGTAGTACCTCATTGGTGAAAGTTTTGGGAGATGAAAATCTACGCTCGAGCGGACTGGTTTTCGCGCTCGAACGAATGTACTTTATTCTTGTGTCTTGGCACTCGAGCGGGATTTCTTGCGCTCGAGCGGACCTAGTTTTTGTTCTTGACGCTCCAGCGTTGTGTTTTCCGCTCGAGCGGGAATGTCGTATATCAGTTGGCTGTAGGGCATTTTTAAATCACTTTATCTCATTCTCTCTCTCTCTTACTTTTCCGAAAAAGCCATTAGAGAGCACCTCACTCTAAAACTCAAACTTCTCTCTAAGTATTGATCTAGTAGGAGTTTTTTCCTCACCTTTGGCCTTTGTAAAAGTTGGGTTGATCGCCGAGGGCTACATTTTGATCCGAGAAACTTATGATTTGGAGCAACTTCGTTTTCGTCATCTTCTTCTTTGGGTGTCATCTTTTGAGGTAGGCATTCCTACTCACTCTTATGGTCTTTGACATAGATTTTTGGTTGTTTTGATAAAGTGTTGAAGTTGAGTAATTTTGGGATTTAGGGTTCAAAATGTTAAAAGAGGGTTTTGTTATTTTGATTCTAAAATGTGTATTGTGGGTTTCAAAATAATGACATTGTTGTTGGTTGTTGATATATAGACCATTGGGTCAATATTGAGAAATGGGGTAGAAAACCCTAATTGGTTGTATAAATTAATTGGTATGATTAATTTGGGAAAATTGTGGTTATATGGAATTGAGTTGGAAATAATGAAATTGACTCATTATATAGTAGAATAGTGGAGTTGGATTTATTAATCGTTCACTTTTAAAAACATTGATATTTTATCTGTTGGAGCTTTTATTATCTGTTTAGAAATAATTGCTTGGGCTACCGGTGGAGGGTAGTTTTGATTGTTGTAGACAATGCATGATGATTAGGCAAATCAAAGCTAATCAATTGGATATGTCATAGAGTATGACGGTTGATAGAATACATTAACGTTATGTATTGATTGATTGTGTATATGACCTATATGTATATAGGTTGTGTGTGTGAGAGGAGATAGTGGATGTACTCCACGGTTTAGGGGAAGATAGGGGATGGACCTCTAAACCGAATGTTGTTTGGGAGGAGATAGGGGATGGACTCCACTGATACAGCTCATATGCTTGTCAGTTAATGTGTTGATATAGCTTATATGCTTATCTATGGAAGTGTTGATACAGCTCATATGCTTATCTTTGGAAGTGTTGATATAGCTAATATGCATATCTGTTGAAATGTGGATACAACTCGTATGCTTATCTGTTGAGATGTTGATACAACTAGTATGTTTATCTATTGTAAAATGGGAAACATTTAATATGAGTCACTGTCTCATATAAGTGGTTGGCCAGGTTCTGAGCTGTTGATGTAAATTGTGAAATTGATAAGAAATGGAAACTGAAATGAAACATGAACATAGTGGTCATGAAATGGAAATGGGTTATGAATTGATTTATGGAAATTGAACATTTATCAATTGCTAATGTCTTAGTTATTGCTCATACTGTGTTTAGCATATCTCTACTGGGCGTTGGCTCACCCTATATGGGACATTATTTTCAGGTACTTGTAGTATGCTACTTCCAAGGACATAGCTTGGATGATGATGAGAGTTGAAGACTCTTTTTGTTTATTTTGTTTGTATTACATGTATATCAAGCCAAGGGCTTATTTTGTATAGAGTTAGTACTCTTCTTTTATGTAACCAGGTGTTGCCTTGGAAAGCTGTAAGCCCATAGGGCATTTGCTTTTGTTGTTAACATGTAATACTGTTGTAAGAACTACTCTGATGGATGGAAATGGTTGGTTTCTTTTATATCAATGCATGTCTAAAG
The DNA here is from genome assembly GCF_055761805.1 of Camellia sinensis. Taxonomy (NCBI): domain Eukaryota; kingdom Viridiplantae; phylum Streptophyta; class Magnoliopsida; order Ericales; family Theaceae; genus Camellia; species Camellia sinensis. The sequence continues at coordinate 179,333,904 of NC_138963.1, read as the reverse complement.
TGATGGGTTTTATGCATTATTTTGAGGGCGTTACAATTGCTACATTTCTTATGAATGGACTATTTGTACTCCAAAATAGTGTTTAGGCTTGCTATGTAATTGATAATATGTGTTTGGCCTGGGTACATTACTTCTATAATGTGTTTTGTAATTGCAATGCTTTTGTTGAACAATGGCAATGTCAATTGTGTTTGGTTTGAAATGGTGAAACGGTTTGTTATCAATTGCAATGCTTTGTTTTGTAATGGGGAAATGCTTAGTGCATTGCTTTTGTTTTGTAATGGTTAAATGTAAATAAAATGTTAGGTTTGAAATGGTTTGTGAAATGCTTGTGTTTTGTAATTGCAATGCTTTTGTTATCAATTGGTGAAATGGTTTTGTTTTGTAATGGTGAAATGATTTTGTAATGGTTTGTCCCTAGTTTCAGCATGCTGTCCCAAGATTCATGTACAATGATAATAACCATACAAGCATGGTCAAAATTGATAACCATACAAACATATGAAACCTAGTTTGACATAAGCATAACAACCACAACAAAGCAAGCATAAGAACATGTTATTTTCATGAATGAAGTTAGAACATAATTCAAGCCAACCAAATATTGGGGTTTCAACCATTCAACCATTGAAAGATAATAACCATACGAGCATTGTTCAAGGTTTCATAACCCATATGTACAGAATAATTATTCCAAAAGCCTATTTTAATTACAAAAGTGGAGATTAAGGTAAGATAAACCATGAACATTCCAAAAGCCCCATGAATATTGCAAAAACCCTATTTTAATTACAAAAATGTTCAAAACCACTCATTTACACTGCATTGGTTGCCCATTGCTTCCTTGTTGCCAATGTCTATTGCTGTTAATTTTGTCATCTTCCTTGGTTGCCCATCAGTTGCTTCTTCAACACCACTTATTGCTGCTGGCCTCTTCCTAGATTGACAACCATTAGGTTGTGCTTGGCTGCTCCCTTCTTCCCCAAATAATGCAGCTGTCTTAAAGCCCATGAATGTCCGCAAAAGAAGTTTGTAATTAGTAACATGTATTATTTATTACTAACATAATGATTATTTACTTTCATTCAATGGAATACTTACACTACTATTGGATTTCCCAGAAGGTCCACTTGTCTCTCCTTTCACTGGACCCTTGCAAGCCCTTTGATTGTGACCATAATAACCATATTTAGAGCATTTTAGGGTAGACTACCTCTGCAACTTGTATGGATTCTTAGGTTCATCTGGGTCCCTAACTCTATGTCTGGAAGGCCTACCAGTTAGTCTTTTAAGCTTAGGAGGTAGAAGAGGGTCACACCCTGTTTTAGGCCACAGATCTGGCCCATTCATTGGATTAATCAATGCCTCATAAGTTCTCAAAAAAGTTTCCTTCTTGAAATATGCATGAACATAATCTTCAATCCTCTCATTCTGAAAAAATATAGCAGCTACCCTATGGGGACAAGGCATTCCAGTGAGGTCCCATTTGAAGCATATGCATGTCCTACTCTTTAAGTTCATTACATATCTATCCTCGCTATGTTTGATTTCAAACTCAACACCTGCTGACCATGTAGGAATCCATACTTCGGACTTCAGCTTCCTCTTTTTAACTTTATAGCGATCCCGGTTATCCCTTTACTGTTCTGTTGTATTCCGGACTCGGTTCCGTGAAGTTGGTAGTGGTATCTATCTTGTTGTGTCCTTTAATTCCACATGATTGAGTTTTAGGATGTTTTGAACAGGGTTGTTATAGGTTGGTTAGGCCTCGGTTTCAATTCCGTGTTGTTCAGTTTTTAGGCGTTCCGCTCGAGCGGGTTGTTTGGCGCTCGAGCGGGTATTGCACACCTCCAGTATTTCGGGTTCCTGCAAAACTTCTGCAGATGTGATTTTTGCGCTCGAGCGGGTTTGTTTACGCTCGAGCAGTGGCGCTCGAGCGGGTCGTTTGGCGCTCGAGCGGGTAGTACTTTCTAGGTGTAAGTTTTGGGAGGTGGAAATCTGCACTCGAGCGGACTGGTTTTTTGTGCTCGAGCGGAAGTGCTTTATTCTTGTGTCTTGGCGCTCGAGCGGGCCTTATTGTGCTCGAGCGTGTCCAGATTTTTGTTCTTGGCGCTCGAGCGTCGTGTTCTCCGCTCGAGCGGGTCATACGTATATGAGTTATCCGCTGGGTGATTTCAAATCACTTTTTGCTTTTCTTTCTCTCTCCTACTTTTTCTAAAAATCCTTTTGAGAGCCTCTCTCTCTAGATACTCTCTTCTCTCTAGGGTTTGATCTAGTTAGAGTGTCCTCCTTCCCTTCGGCCTTTGTAAAAGTTGTGTTGATCGTCGAGGGCGTCATTTTAATCTGAAAATTTTGGGATTTGGAGCACGTTGGGTTTTGTCATCTTCTCCCTTGGTGCTTCGAATTTGAGGTAGGGATATCCTACTCCTCTCTATGGATTTTGTCTTTAAATTTTAGTATTTTGAGATGTTGGGGTTGGTTTGGTAATTTTGTGAAGGTTTGGGGCTTTTGTGTTATTTTTACAAAAGTTGGGGTTTTATTTATAACAAACCTAGATGCGTGTTTGGCATAGAGAAATGAAATAAATGTTGAATCATTGATGAAAATGGGACCTTATGAAAAATGACCTAATTACATTGTTTGATTAATTGGGATAATTAATTGTGAGAAATGAGGAATTGAATCGGAAATGAGGAGATTGGGAATATATGGGGTTAAAGGGTGCAGTTGGATTTTGTGTCACTCACCTAGTTGGAAATGTTGATTTTATATCCATTTGTTGCATTTATTTTCTGTATAGAAATAACTGCTTTGGGCTATTGGTGGAGGATAGTCGTGATTGTTGTAGACAATGCATGATGATTAGGCAAACTGAAACTAATCACTGGAATGTGTCATTGAGATTGACGATTGAAAGGATACATTAAATTTATGTATTGTGTGATGACGCGTATAATTGTTGTTTATATGCATTGTGTTGTGTTGGAGGAGATAGGGGATGTACTCCACGGTTTAGGGGAAGATAGGGGATGGACCTCTAAACCGGATGTGTTGGGAGGAGATAGGGGATGGACTCCATAGATAGAGCTCATATGCTTATCTATTAATGTGTTGACAGAGCTCATATGCTTGTCATTGGAAGTGTGATAGTGCTCATATGCATATCTGTGGAAGTGATGATATAGCTTGCATGCTTATCTGTTGTTGTGTGATATAGCTAGTAGGCTTATCTAATATGAAATGGGAAGTGTTTGAAATGAGTTATTGTCTCATATGAGTTGTTTGGCCAGGTTCTGAGCCATGGTTGTAAATTTGAGAATTGAAAGGAATTGGAAAATGAGTTGTAATATGGACTTGTATGTCATGAAAATGTAAAGTGTGATAAGGGAAAGTATCAGTGTTGGCCATCTATCAACTGCTAATCTTTTAGTCATTGTTCATATTTGGTTTAGTGTATTTCTGCTGGGCTGTGGCTCACCCTATATAGGAATATCATTTTCAGGTACAGGTAGCATGCCACCTCCAAGGACATAGCTTGGGAGGCTAGAGGCGGACACACTTTTGTCGTTTTATTTTTGATGTATTACATGTAAATCCAAGCCAAGGGCTTAATGTGTAAATGAGTTAGTACTCTTTTGTTGTAACCAAGTGTTAACTTGGAAAGCTGTAAGCCCGTAGGGCATTTGCTTTTGTTGTTAACATGTAATACTTTTGTAAGAAACTACTCTGATGAATAGAAGAATGTTTATCTTTATTACCAATTCATGTCGATATTGATGGGTTTATTGTTATCTTTTTGAGGGCGTTACAACTTGGTATCAGAGCGTACCGGGTTCGAATACTTTGGGTACGTGGGAAGTGATTAGGATCACAATGGGTTTGTCTCGCTTGATAGAGACTTAGATGTAGTGTCATATACTATGTGCTTAATTGATAACATACTTATGTGACTATGTGGGTATGGGATTTAGTTTCTAGGATGTTGATTGGATCCTTGGGTTTCTGGGAGTCTTGTTGGAAATGCACTTGATCAATGCCGTTTCTAACCGGAACTCTAGTAACGCCACGGGACTATCATTATCCGGAAATGAAATTCGTAAGTGCTTATGTGTTTATGTGCTTACGTGGAGTGAATTACTGTTGTCCATGCATTAGGACGTGAGTGTTTGGTTTTGGCACATTTGTGAATGTGCTAACGTTCTGTATTACCTTTATTAGGATGTCAGGACGAGGAAGAGGTGCTAGGCGTGGTAGGCCTGCGAGGCAGGAAGTACCCTTACCGGAGGAGGTTCCGGCAGTGCAGAAGGGTGTTGGTCAGGCCAACGTGGCCGAGCCAGCGGGTCAGCAGGCTATGAGTGCTTTGGCACGAGAGATAGTAGAGGCTTTGGGTATTCTCAGAGCAGGGAATCAGGCAGCTGAGGTTGGGCCTTCTTTCTTGAAGAGGGAGTTCTTCCGGTCTAATCCGGATGAATTTGTTGGAGATCTAAAGGAACCACTGAAGGCCGACGAGTGGTTAGAACAGATGAGTAAGATGTTCGAGATGCTTGGCATCGAGGACGGGGCACTGAAAGTGACCTTGGCATTTTTCCAGCTGAAGGGAGATGCGGGTCAATGGTGGAAGTACGAGAAGGCTCGTGTTGGTGGTGCATGGGAGGCGTTTGTAAATGCTTTCCAGGAGAGGTTCTTATCTGCAGTGGCTAGGGAGAAGCTGAGGGATCAGTTTAGCCGGCTTAATCAGCAGGGTTTGTCTGTGGCAGAGTTTGAGGCCACTTTCACTAGTTTGTCCAGGTTTGCACCTGAGTTGGTGGCGTCCGAAGAACGCCGTTGCTATGAGTTTGAGCGGAAGTTGAGGCGGGGCCTCAAGCTGAGAGTTGGTGGGTCTTACATCCGAGAGTATAGGCATTTAGTGGATGCTGCAGCTCATATGGAGCTCATGATGTAAGAGGAGGATGAGGGGCAGAGAGGCTCCGAGAGGAGCCAAGATGGTCAGGGTGATGGCAGGAGGCAGAAGGGTTCTTACCCTCAGCAGTCTCAGGGTGGAGTTACTAGATCGACCTTTCCGGTGCCGAGTGCAGGCTCGGGGAGAGGTAGTCAGGGAGGCCTGACTTGTTTTGTGTGTGGCCAGCTGGGTCACAAGTCTTCAGTTTGCCCGCAGAAGGGAGGGGGTCAGCGAGCTGCTTCTTCATTAGCTAGACCTCAGGGCCAGAGTCAGGGCAGAGGCCAGCCTTTGTCTTGTTATCAGTGTGGTCAGCCTGGGCACCTGAAGAGGTATTGCCCGCAGTTGAGTGCTACTTCGGGAGCGTCTGGTTCTAGGCAGACGCAGGGTTTTCAGCTAGCTCAGTCTGTGCAGGCCTCGAGGGCCAATCCGGGAGCTTCGTCATCGCAGTCTGTGCAGCAGTCTTTTGCTCCGAGAGGTGAGCAGGTAGATCAGGGGCCTACAGGGCGCGTGTATGCTGTTACCGCGCAGGATTTAGTACCGGCTCCATCGGTAGTGAGAGGTACTTTTCTGTTTTGCAACTCGGTTACTAGTGTGTTGATTGACACGGGTGCATCTCATTCTTTTGTATCTGCTGCATTTGCATCTGTTTTGGAATTGGAGTTAGCACAGTTAGCATCTCCTATTTGTGTGGTATCGCCAATTGGTGGTGAATTGATCCTGAAACAGGGTGTTAGAGGTTGTGATATAGAGGTCGCCGACCATAGGCTTCCTTTTCCTTTTGTGGTCATGCCTATGAAGGGCTTTGATGTTATTTTGGGTATGGATTGGCTATCGTCATACCGGGCTGTTATCGATTGCTACCGCCAGAGGGTCACGTTATGTACCTTGAGCGGGGAGTGGTTCCATTTCTTGGGAGACCGGGTTGGTTGTGTTTTGCCACCGGGGTATGATTCGCGAGGGCGAAGTGAGCTTAGTGATCTACTTGCTAGCTTTGAGAGTAGTGAGTGTGATGAGACCTGTGTTGTGTTGCCGAGGGTGGTTTGTGAGTATTCGGATGTCTTTCCCGAAGACCTTGTTAGTTTGCCACCTCACCGAGAGATAGAGTTCTCTATTGATTTAGTGCCCGGCACGGCACCGATTTCTATGGCACCTTACCGTTTTGCTCCAGCAGAGTTGGTTGAGTTGAAAGTTCAGCTCCAGGAATTGCTAGATAAGGGTTTTGTTCGCCCTAGTGTTTCACCGTGGGGAGCACCGGCCCTCTTTGCTAAAAAGAAAGATGGTGCCTTGAGATTGTGTATAGACTACCGGAAGTTGAATCGGGCTACGATCAAGAATAAGTACCCTATGCCCCGTATAGATGATTTGTTTGACCAATTGAAGGGTTCCCGTTGTTTCTCTAAGATAGACTTGAGATCGGGTTACCACCAGTTGAGGGTCAGGGAGGAGGATATTCCTAAGACGGCGTTCCGTACACGGTATGGCCATTATGAGTTCCTGGTGATGCCATTCGGGCTTACCAATGCACCGGCAGTCTTTATGGACTTGATGAACCGGATCTTTCGGGAATTCTTGGATCGATTTGTAGTCGTTTTCGTGGACGACATCCTTATCTATTCACCCTCTGAGGAGGAACACGAGGAACACTTGAGAGTGGTGCTTGAGTTGCTTAGAACCCATAGGCTGTATGCCAAGTTTGGGAAGTGTGAGTTCTGGCTAGGAGAGGTGAAATTCTTAGGCCATGTGGTATCCGGGAAAGGGGTGTCTGTTGATACATCCAAGACTGAGGCAGTGCAAGATTGGGCACAGCCTAAGAGTGTATTTGAGATCCGCAGTTTTTTGGGATTAGCTGGGTACTACCGTCGGTTTGTGAAGGATTTCTCTAAGTTAGCCTCGCCGTTGACTAGATTGACGCGGAAAGGGGTCAAGTTTGCGTGGAGTGAGACTTGTGAAAAGTCGTTCCAAGAGTTGAAGGTTAGATTGACCACCGCTCCGGTTTTGATTATTCCGGAGAGAGGGTTGGGTTATGCTGTTTACTGTGATGCCTCACGAGAGGGTTTGGGTTGTGTGTTGATGCAAGAGGGGAGCGTGGTAGCTTATGGCTCACGTCAGTTGAAAATTCACGAGAAGAATTACCCTACACATGACCTAGAGTTAGCGGCTGTGATCTTTGCCTTGAAGATTTGGAGGCACTACCTTTACGGTGAGAGGTTCGAGGTGTTCTCGGACTACAAGAGTTTGAAGTATCTGTTTACATAGAGAGACTTGAATTTGAGGCAGAGGAGATGGATGGAGTTCATTGAGGACTACGATTTTGAGTTGCACTATCACCCGGGAAAGGCCAATGTTGTGGCCGATGCCCTTAGTAGGAAATCCATTAGTGATGTAGCTTGTATAGCCATCCGGGAATGGGAGATGTTGGGAGCACTTGGCAAGTTTGATTTGCTACTGGGCGAATCTGTTGAGGCTGCGGCCTTGTTTTCCGTTGTCGCGCAGCCCACACTTGTGACTAGAGTGTTAGAGGCACAGAGAAGTGACCTTGAGGCAGAGTCCTTCCGAGAGAAGATCTCAGATGGAAGGTTGAGAAGGGTTTGACGGTGAATCCCGACCTGAGTGTGAGATACCGAGACCGTTTGTTTGTGTCGGAGTCTTGCCGAGAGGAAGTACTCCGAGAGTTTCACCATTCACGTCTTGCGGTGCACCCCGGAGGTACTAAGATATATCGGGATTTGGGTCGCTAATTTTGGTGGCGGGGTATGAAGAGAGATGTGGCTGTTTTCGTATCGAAGTGCCTTACTTGTCAGCAAGTGAAGGCCGAGCATCAGAGGCCAGCGGGTTTGTTGCAACCCTTGCCTATTGCCGAGTGGAAGTGGGAGCATGTCACAATGGACTTCGTCGTGGGCCTTCCGAGGACTCAGCAGGGTAGTGATGCTATTTGGGTGGCTGTAGACCGGTTGACTAAGTCGGCGCACTTTATTCCTATGCGCGTGAGAGATTCAGTAGATCATCTTGTCGACTTGTATATTCGGGACATAGTGAGATTGCACGGGGTCCCAGTGACGATCGTCTCAGATAGAGATCCTCGTTTTACTGCTAGGTTGTGGCAGAGTTTGCAGAGTGCCTTGGGCACTAAGTTGACCTTTAGTATGGCTTACCATTCACAGACTGACAGGCAGTCCGAGCGTACTATTCAGATCCTTGAGGATATGCTTCGAGGTTGTGTCCTTGACTTTAGTGGGACGTGGGAGAGGCACTTGCCATTGGTAGAGTTTGCCTACAACAACAGTTTTCAGTCTAGTATCGGTATGGCACCGTTTGAGGCCTTGTATGGCCGACCGTGTAGGTCTCCAGTTTGTTGGGCCGAGGTGGGTGATGCACCTTTGTTGGGTCCGGAATTGGTTAGGGAGACGATGGAGAAAGTTGAGCTTATCCGTAGGAGGCTTGTTACAGCCCAGAGTCGTCAGAAATCTTATGCTGACCGTAGGAGGAGGCCTTTGGCGTTTGAGGTAGGTGATCATGTCTTTCTGAAGATATCACCTAGGCGAGGTTTGATGAGGTTTGGGAAGAGTGGGAAGTTATCCCCTCGGTTTATTGGTCCTTTTGAGATCCTTGAGAGGATTGACGAGGTTGCTTATCGTTTAGCCTTACCGCTGTAGTTGTCCGGAGTGCATGACGTGTTTCATGTGAGTATGCTTCGGAAGTATGAGCCAGATCCATCACATGTATTGGATTGGACCGATTTAGAGGTAGATGAGGATGCCTCGTATAAGGAGAGACCGGTTCGGGTCTTGGATAGGCGGGATCAGGTCCTGCGTGGCAAGACCATTCCTTTGGTGAAGGTTTTGTGGAAACATCACGGAGTGGAGGAAGCCACTTGGGAACGTGAGTTGGAAGTCCGCGAGAAATATCCGGACTTGTTTGTTGATATGTAACCTTGTATTTAGATTTTTAACTATTGTTGAACTTAAGAACTTTTATATACGTCTTAAGTTGTGAAACATTGAAAATGTTTTGGTTTATTGGAAGTATGCTTTGGAACTTGCCTCATATGGAAGTTGAATGTAACATTATATATGTCGAATATATTGTTGAAATTGGAAAGGAAATGCGTAATGTTGATGCATGTTGAAAGTACATATGTTGTTTACATATTGTGAAATGCCTCTTGTTAAAGGGATGGGGTGACCGGTAATGGGTCGAATTGTTGAATATTAAAATGTAACATTGTTTAAAATGGAGGAAAACCTGTTTTTGAAAACTTGTGCTTAATTTCGGGGACGAAATTCTTTAAGGGGGGGAGGTTATAGCGATCCCGGTTATCCCTTTACTGTTCTGTTGTATTCCGGACTCGGTTCCGTGAAGTTGGTAGTGGTATCTATCTTGTTGTGTCCTTTAATTCCACATGATTGAGTTTTAGGATGTTTTGAACAGGGTTGTTATAGGTTGGTTAGGCCTCGGTTTCAATTCCGTGTTGTTCAGTTTTTAGGCGTTCCGCTCGAGCGGGTCGTTTGGCGCTCGAGCGGGTATTGCACACCTCTAGTATTTCGGGTTCCTGCAAAACTTCTGCAGATGTGATTTCTGCGCTCGAGCGGATTTGTTTACGCTCGAGCAGTGGCGCTCGAGCGGGTCGTTTGGCGCTCGAGCGGGTAGTACTTTCTAGGTGTAAGTTTTGGGAGGTGGAAATCTGCGCTCGAGCGGACTGGTTTTTTGTGATCGAGCGGAAGTGCTTTGTTCTTGTGTCTTGGCGCTCGAGCCGGCCTTATTGTGCTCGAGCGTGTCCAGATTTTTGTTCTTGGCGCTCGAGCGTCGTGTTCTCCGCTCGAGCGGGTCATACGTATATGAGTTATCCGCTGGGTGATTTCAAATCACTTTTTGCTTTTCTTTCTCTCTCCTACTTTTTCTAAAAATCCTTTTGAGAGCCTCTCTCTCTAGATACTCTCTTCTCTCTAGGGTTTGATCTAGTTAGAGTGTCCTCCTTCCCTTCGGCCTTTGTAAAAGTTGTGTTGATCGTCGAGGGCGTCATTTTAATCTGAAAATTTTGGGATTTGGAGCACGTTGGGTTTTGTCATCTTCTCCCTTGGGGCTTCGAATTTGAGGTAGGGATATCCTACTCCTCTCTATGGATTTTGTCTTTAAATTTTAGTATTTTGAGATGTTGGGGTTGGTTTGGTAATTTTGTGAAGGTTTGGGGCTTTTGTGTTATTTTTACAAAAGTTGGGGTTTTATTTATAACAAACCTAGATGCGTGTTTGGCATAGAGAAATGAAATAAATGTTGAATCATTGATGAAAATGGGACCTAAGGGTTGAAATGTTAATTATGGAAAATGACCTAATTACATTGTTTGATTAATTGGGATAATTAATTGTGAGAAATGAGGAATTGAATCGGAAATAAGGAGATTGGGAATATATGGGGTTAAAGGGTGCAGTTGGATTTTGTGTCACTCACCTAGTTGGAAATGTTGATTTTATATCCATTTGTTGCATTTATTTTCTGTATAGAAATAACTGCTTTGGGCTATTGGTGGAGGATAGTCGTGATTGTTGTAGACAATGCATGATGATTAGGCAAACTGAAACTAATCACTGGAATGTGTCATTGAGATTGACGATTGAAAGGATACATTAAATTTATGTATTGTGTGATGACGCGTATAATTGTTGTTTATATGCATTGTGTTGTGTTGGAGGAGATAGGGGATGTACTCCACGGTTTAGGGGAAGATAGGGGATGGACCTCTAAACCGGATGTGTTGGGAGGAGATAGGGGATGGACTCCATAGATAGAGCTCATATGCTTATCTATTAATGTGTTGACAGAGCTCATATGCTTGTCATTGGAAGTGTGATAGTGCTCATATGCATATCTGTGGAAGTGATGATATAGCTTGCATGCTTATCTGTTGTTGTGTGATATAGCTAGTAGGCTTATCTAATATGAAATGGGAAGTGTTTGAAATGAGTTATTGTCTCATATGAGTTGTTTGGCCAGGTTCTGAGCCATGGTTGTAAATTTGAGAATTGAAAGGAATTGGAAAATGAGTTGTAATATGGACTTGTATGTCATGAAAATGTAAAGTGTGATAAGGGAAAGTATCAGTGTTGGCCATCTATCAACTGCTAATCTTTTAGTCATTGTTCATATTTGGTTTAGTGTATTTCTGCTGGGCTGTGGCTCACCCTATATAGGAATATCATTTTCAGGTACAGGTAGCATGCCACCTCCAAGGACATAGCTTGGGAGGCTAGAGGCGGACACACTTTTGTCGTTTTATTTTTGATGTATTACATGTAAATCCAAGCCAAGGGCTTAATGTGTAAATGAGTTAGTACTCTTTTGTTGTAACCAAGTGTTAACTTGGAAAGCGGTAAGCCCGTAGGGCATTTGCTTTTGTTGTTAACATGTAATACTTTTGTAAGAAACTACTCTGATGAATAGAAGAATGTTTATCTTTATTACCAATTCATGTCGATATTGATGGGTTTATTGTTATCTTTTTGAGGGCGTTACAAACTTTGCATTGTATCTTTCCACAAATGGGCCTTTTGTACTTCAGCATGCTGTCTCTACATTCATGTATCCTTACCACCAAAGCCCTCCTAATCATCTCCATCATGGTAAGGATGTGTTTTTCCCTAGCTTGTATCACCCATGAGTTAAAGCATTTAGAGATGTTATTGAGTAGCCTGTTGGATTTGGTTCTTGGACTAAACCCATGCCTAGACCATTGGATTGGGCTTACTCTCATCATCCAATCATATGCTTTACTATCTACTCCCTGCAACTTAGTCATGTGCCTCTCCCATTCAACCCTTGTGTATGCTTTTACTGCATTCCAAACACAATCCTTTAACTATTTCCTTTTAAACAACTTCTTGAAGTTTGCATACAAATGTCTGAAACAAAACCTGTGATTGGCTTTAAGGCATACCAATCTCAAGCTTGGAACAAGTCCCTGTAACAAACACAGATAGCATAGCCAAATAATTAATTGACAACTTTATTCTAGGAATGACACAATGATAAGAGTATTTCAAAACATAAGGAATATATAAAAATGTTTACATTCTGTTGATTAGTCATAAATGTCCATCCATGTTTTTCAATTGGGCCAATATCTTGTAACAAGTTGTGTAAAAACCAAGTCCAACTCTCCTTACATTCTGCCTCAGCTATAACATAAGCTATTAGATACGTTTGATTATTTTCATCCCATCCAACAGCTACAAATAACTACACTTGGCAAGGTCCTTTCAGAAAACAAGCATCCAACCCAATTAATGGTCTCATGCCAGATAGAAACCCTCTTCTAATTGCACCAAGGCATACATACATTCTCTGAAACCTAGGTTTAACTTCCAATTGAGGCCTCCACACATTTATGTCAACATTAGTACCCTCATTGGTTCTTTTCAACTCAGCTGCATAATCCCATATCCTACTATATTGTTCAGCATTGGTTCCCTCAATCTTCAGAATTACTGTCTTTTTGGCTCTATAAGCTTTCATTGTTAACACACTTACAACAAAATCATCTTTGATAGTTTCCTAAAACTCATTCACTTTCAATGTTGGAGTGGTCCTAAATTTCTGGACATATTTCTCTGCCAACCAAGAACTAGTCATTTGTCTATTCTTGTAAGTTCTATAGCAAGAGTGTTTAGGTTGATATGTTTTTATCTGCAAAGTGTTTTGTTCAGTCATCTTGGATACATACAGTCTCCATTCACACCCAGCACTACAATTCACTTGAACCTTCCATTTTTCACTCTTAGTAAACTTCACATCATATCCTCATTTTACTGCATATTCCTTGACAGCATCTTTGAACTCATTTGCAATACTAAACAACATTCATAGTTTGAATTCTATGTTTTGCATATCAACCTCGGGCCTAAATTCAGGGTACTTAGGCATGTTGTTATTATTCTCATCATCAAAGCCTATAGGGGTAACCAGTTCTTCCTTAGATGAATCTGCATCATTCACTTTACACTCATGACCTTCTTTAAGCCCTTTTTCATTGGCATGTCTCTCAACATTACTATCAAACATGATGTCATCAAGATCAGGATCATCATCATCACTACTATCTGAGAAATCCCTGTCTAATGGGTCACCATTGCCATCACTGTTAGTGTTTGAGTCCTCTTGACAGCGATCATTGTTGTAATTTCCATCATTTTCCACATCTTTCATAGGCACATCAGTAAGGAATAACACAGGATGAACAGTATCTACATTATGTGGCTTATGATACTCAATAAACAGCTCTAAGCTATTTGTATTTTCCAACAAAGAATACATTTCTCTAATAGCATCATCATTAAATTTTTGTTGGGAATCCTATAGAAAATATGTTTGTAATAAAAAACACCCAACTCATTCAACATGCAGCTAATCTCTGGGATAGATAATTTATCAACATCAACTGCATCAAATACATCCACATTACCCCCAACATAACTCCTTTCATCATTCTCAATAAAATAGCCACTGTGGAGTATTAGAACTTTAACAAAAGTTGCCATTACTGCATCCATACATAAACAAAACAATAATGACAATAACTATGGGTCCACTTGCAAAACAAAGCATATTAAAAAAACAAAACCCTCATATAAAGCAACTTGGCCCACAATTCTCCATCTATGGAGACAAAATATGATAGAAAAGTAGACATAGAAGACCCTACAAAAATAATGGAGACACTAGGACCACAATGTATTCAGTGACACAGAGGCATGCATATAGTCGGAGATAAAAGCAATGTCACAAAGCAATAAACAATAAGTGTGCACCGACAATGGAGAGAAAAACAATGTCATAAACAAATAATAAAAAAAGAAGGTCAACAATGGAGACAAAAAGAAGGTCAACAATGGAGAAAAAAAGGGGAAAAACCCGTATAAAACAACAAAAAATGAACCCATTTCTTACCTTTGTCTCAGAGTCCAACGCTTTTTGGAAATCAACTATGAAATTGCTGTCTTCTTTTGATGCGTGGCTTAATCGTTGGTTAAATCACCAGGTGAGTTGCATGGAGCTGTAAATCGCAATGGAGGGGTGTCTTTTACCCTAAATCATGAAGATTAGTGCAATTTTGGCACTCAAATCAGTCTTCTGTTAACTAATAGAGACAGAGATGGACGGGGGGATCTGATTGCAACATGGGTTGAATGGTGGGGTACAAATTGTTACAATTTGAAACCTGGGGTTTAATTTGAAAAATGCGCTAAATCCTGGGGTTTTTTTGGTGTAATTTTCCCCTTTTTTTGTGAATTTCAAATATTTTTCTTTTAATAATTATAATATATTTTGTTCTACGTGTATTGAGTTATTTGTAATCTTGTTAAATGTGGGGTTGGGATATGTGAAACATGATGACTATTTGATTTATGTTACCTAATAAGCAAGATTAAATTTTAATTTAAATAAAATTAATATGGTTAATTGTGCAGCTTAATTGGTCATGTGATTAATTTGTAGTTTCACATCTTAAACTCATTTATGCCCTATTACTCTATTAACTTGACACATCATTCGTCAATAATCTTTAAAGGGGACACGTGACTTTTTCACATTGTGTGTGTATGGAGAGGTTATTTGGTGGTCTATTATGATATTTATTATTTGATATTTGTTAAATTATTTATAAAAATTTTAACAAAAAATATTTAAATTTATTATTTTAATCAATAAATATTGAGTTTGACGCCATATAAATTTATCCTAAAATCACAAATAATTTTCCTTATGTAGGAGATTAATCATCATCTTGGTATTTTTGCATTAACAAGAGAGGGAAACTAAGAAGGAAACTAAAGGAAATTTTTTGAAAAATCCTTAAAAACACCTTACAAGCTCTTCCAATGTAATCTCCTGTTATCTCCAATTTTACATTCTTACCGCAAAATATGAAATTGCATCATTTCGTATATTTTGACCCTAAGTATGGGTTTTACACTAGAGATCATGATTTTAGTAAAATCATTTCTTTAAAGCATCAGCATCAACATCTCTATAATGGTTTTGGGGCTATATTAGCAAGTTAGAGTCCAAAATCACTATTGTATTAGTCTTGCTACATCAAAAGTGTAATTTAACATTGCTACAATGCATTGCTTGATATAGCAATACATTGTTCACAATGAAAATAAAATGAAAGAGCAAAACTGGGTAAATGTTGATGAAAATAAGATAGCAATTAGTCTTATTTATATTAAAAAAATATGACCGTTAGAATATAATCCTTAGAATATAGCTGTTGGATTTTTTTTTTGAATAGTGGAGATTGTAACCAGTCCGCGGGGGACCTCGCTACAGCTCGGACTCGATTTGTAGTCACGGTTCTAAATCTGAACCAAAGAGTCCAAATCCGGCAAATCGTTTTGAGAAAACTGATTTTTGAAAGAAGTGCCAACCATGGACTGCTTTGCCAGATACAGAGTCGCCACCTAAATATTTTATTTTGGGAAATTTAGGAAACCCTGACTCGTTGCCTAAGGCCACGTGTCCGTCATCACCAAAGTTGCCTCGGCTCGGGAACTTGGGTACGATTGGGGAAGGTCACTTCGTGAGCACCCCCGCTCGCCCGATCAAAGATCGGCCTCTACTAACCATGATATCTATTTTTGAAAACATTGTATGTTCTTATTCCGGTTATTAGCCTAGGTTACTATGTGATGCGCACAACATACAAGTATAGACTGAGTTGCCTGAATTGGAACAAAACATTCCATGTTTGTTTATTTTGAAAATGGTTTGATGGTG
The DNA here is from genome assembly GCF_055761805.1 of Camellia sinensis. Classification (NCBI taxonomy): domain Eukaryota; kingdom Viridiplantae; phylum Streptophyta; class Magnoliopsida; order Ericales; family Theaceae; genus Camellia; species Camellia sinensis. The sequence continues at coordinate 179,318,192 of NC_138963.1, read as the reverse complement.
CTACCCGCAAGTAGGCTAAGACGTGGATTTGCCACCCTCAGGTGGGCTTAGAAAACATGATTTTGCCACTATCTAGTGGGCTTAAAACACACATTTGATGAATTATTCCAATTCAAATAACCCAACCTTCACCCACAGGCACTCAGACAGTTATATCACATAAGCAATTAGCCTCATGGTAAGCATGCTATTCATGACAGTCACTCACACGCATGCAAGGATGCTAAAGCATAGAACTTACCGAGTACTCCAAGCCAAAATAGAAACTACATTAGAAATCATGCATGATCCTAAGTATACAAAAATGCCTAATGTAACACATGCAAAAATGCAACTATAGCAGGCTCGGCTATTCTAAGATGGTATATGGAATGGTACAACTAACATGTATTCAATTTGGAATTGAAATACAAATGCAGTTAGTATGATGCGCCGAGCCCGGTGCATGCAAAACAGATGAATGATGCAAACATGTTGTCATACTGTATGCTAATTTAAACATGCCCTAATCTAACCATCGTAAGCAGGTAAATAAAAGGGAAGAAAGACGTGGGGTTGGAAGACATACATCACACTCACGCACAGTTATTACAGTTGTGCCCTCGCGCAGAGGGTCCGAATAAATAATACAGTCCCCAAATAAAAAAATATTACAGTCCAAATGTTACAGTCCAAATAATGTACAAATTTCTAATTAATTAATGAATTAACTAAGAAAGCAGTAAAACTGGCATGCAAGCCAGGGACTGCCTTGCTTCTGATGGATGATGCATGTCCAGGTTGTCTTGCGCGGAAATCCACCGGGATGCCCCAATTAGCCTCTGTTTAGCAGTTATTCTTGGAAAGCGTGCCGAGCTTCGAAAAGTTGCTGATTCTTTATTTTGCTGCAACAGAGAGCAGGAAAGGGGCATAGCAATGTATTTTCACAGATATATGCATGCCTCGATCCTCGTGCCACCAATCACGCATATCGATGCATGATGGCAGAGGGGTCGAAATGCACAATTCAATATAGAATGAATGCACATGAAAACATAACAAGACCTAACTCCATCATGGATGATCCGGAGTGTCGGTGACTGGGGAATTGAGACACATTCCGTCACTCGGAGTACGAAATGCACCTCGTTTCCTGTGCCCGGGCTAACTCCTATCCCGGATACGATGCAATATGCATGATATGCATGATATGCATGAAATGCGACTAAGATACAATCCTAACATACACAATGCTATGAAAGTGAGATGCCTCGAAATACGTGCACACGGGCACGCAAACCAAGAAAATGACAGAATGCGATCTAAGATACAACCTAGTATGCACTATGCTGTAAAAATGAGATGTCTCGAAATGCGTGCACACGGACACGCAAACCGAGGTAATGGCATACGCAATGCAAATGACATGGAAATGTGATATGAAATGCACCATGGACTTATACTAACATGAGAGAGCCTCAGCCACACTCACATAAGAGGCCGATAGATGAAAATGAAGTGCCTCGAAATGCGTGCACACGGGCACGCAAACCGAGGCAATGGCATACGCAATGCAATGGCATGGAAATGACATATAGAATGCAACATGGACTTATACTAACATGAGAGAGCCTCAGCCACACTCACATAAGAGGCCGATAGATGAAAATAAAGTGCCTCGAAATGCGTGCACACGGGCACGCAAACCGAGACAATGCAAAAATGCGAACTATGGCATGGGAAATGATATGAAAACATGGTAATAGAATTTAAGCACTGAAATGTGGGGGAAAACAGCCCCGAAATGAGGCGAAAACACACCCGATGCGAGGAATGGTCTCGAAACATGAATTTTGGGACCCGAAATGGCCTATGGCTATACCAAACATGCACAATATGGATATGCAATGAATAGACAGTAGCAAGGCAGCCCCAAAATTAGCATTTTACCAGCACAAATCATGGCCAAACAGCAAGCAAAGATAGGGCAACAATGGCATGCAAAAATGGCCTTAAACATGAGGTTATGAAGCAACTCACAGCTGATAATTCCAAACAGGTTAGGGCCCTTCAACAACATTGAAGAGGGGCCAAAAATAAGCATATTTTCAGAACTGTAAAAACCCTAAAAACAATCATAGACAAGGCTAAGTTCTTATGCAAGAAAAAGGGCCAAAAGGTGGCCAAAGAGGCAAGTGGTATATTCAATGCCCAAACTGAAAAATTCCCTTCTACAACATTGAAGAGGGACCAAAAATAAGCATATTTAAAGAACTATAAAAACCCAAAAACAGTATACAAACATGCTATAAATGCAATGCAAAATGAGGCTCAAAAGTGGCTACAACACAAAGTATGCAAAATATTCCACACACAGCCAAAGACCCTTAATGAAACATGTTAAGAAGGTCAAAATAAGGCCATCTCTAGGCCTGTAAATCGTCCAAAAATGGAAGCATAATGGGCTTCCAAAGCATGCAAGAAAATGGCATTCAAGGAGGATATTGAAGCAAGTGCAATATGGAGGGCTCAAATAGGGTTGAGCCCTTAATGAAACAAGAAAATGAGCTTAAAAGAAGGCCATTTTAAGTTTTGGTCGGAGCTCAAATCAATAAGCATGTATGGCTTAGAAATGTTACAAAAATAAGCTCAAAAAAGGGGAAAGTGGACTTACCTTTGAAGGCTTGACTTTGGTTGCCTCTTGGCTTGAGTTTGTGGCTCCTTAGTCCTTGGAGAACACCTTCACACTTCTAGAATGGAGGATGGAAGGGTGGGGGGTGGTGGTGTAGAAGAAATGGTGGTGTTGGACTTGGAGGTTTTCAAGGAAATGAGAGAGATAGAGAATGAATTTTGCATCAAGGCTTGAAGATGATTTTCTCCAACCCCTTAATAAAACATGGCCTGATGGTTATATGGACCAAAAAGGAGAGGGAGTATGGAAGGAAAGAGTGGGGGAAAAGGACCAAGACTTTCCCCCACAAAATATCCCCCGGATACAGATATTTTCTGGGGGAAAAGGCTACACAGCTGTAAAGTGGAAGGAGAGAGGAAAATGGCCGGCCACCTATTGGGCTTGGAAGTGGCCGGCCGGCCACCCCCCCTAGCCAGCCGGCTAGGGGTCAAAAAGGCCAAGAACAATTAGTGGCCGGCCACCACAAAAAGGTGGCCTCCCAGGTCTCTTCATCACAACCCTGTGGTTCGAATTTGGAAATTCTAAAACATGAGAGAGAACAAGCCAATTTCAAGAGGGGTTCAAAAGGGTCAAATGGAAATAGTGGCCGGCCATGAACTTTTAGGGTCCTCCCATGTGTGTACAACACAAATATGTGGTTCAAAGTTCAAGAAAAAGGGCCCAGGTTGTTCAACATTGGCTCGGAAGGAGGGGTTTAAAAGGGTCAAATTGAATTAATGGCCGGCCACCACTTTTTAGGATCCTCCCAAGTGTGTACATCACAAATATGTGGTTTGAAGTTGAAGAAAGTGGCTCCAAGGTGTTCAACATTGGCTCGGAAGTGCGAAAAACGGGTGCCGGAGGGCGAAAATGGAATATAACTGGTTGCCAAGATAATTGCTGGCCTCCCACCCTCCAGTGACCTTCCTGGTGATAAAACAGACGCACCTGCCAAAAATGAACGAAAACCGATGCAAAACGAATGCTCGGGGGCCAAAACACGCAGTTCGGGGTCCCGAAAATGGGCTGTTAAGCACTGAAAGTGGCGTTCGGCCACGAAGTGGGTTTCTCAGACCCCAGTGTCCCTCAAAAGGGAGTAGAAAGGAAGTATGCCAAAAATCAGAACAAACGGAGGTGGTTAGGCGGTCCCGAACCGAGGCACACGGCCTGACGGCTCCGAAAACCGGGAACCGGACTCCGAAATGGGCAAAATGGCCTGCGGCCACCAAATGTAGCCACGGCCACTGAGAGATGGTCTACTGGACCTCTCCCTCCCCTCAAGAAAAGAAACAGAGAAAACCGAGTCTGGTTCGCAAACCGAGGCAAGGCACAGAAGAGGGTTCGGAAGTCCGGAGGCAGGGCTCACGGCCGCGACTTTGAAAATTCTGAACGAGCACATTATGCAATATCACCAAGTGCTCAACTGGTGACGTCTGAGTCTCAAGGTCGGTCAAAAATGGGGTGTCTACAGAGATATCATTAAGAAAAAAATGGAGTTACATTAGCAAAAAGCAAAGAGCTCAAGCTAGGTGGTAGCGACAAAGCCCAATTAACAAGTAAACTATTAGAGGCTAAAGATTAGCAATCTAGTGTGCCACTCTATTGTCGTTTCTCTCCGTCCACAAAAAGGAAATTTGTTGCTGAAAGGCAATACCACGGATGTCCAAGATCAAAGCAGAGCAATCCCAAGGGGAAACGGTTTCAGAAACACACAAATGGACGAGCCATTGATTATCACTCTCAAATTTCACTTGAGACAAATTGAGAGCTTGTGCCATTAGACACGTCAAACGGATAGCATGAGCTTCAACCTATAAGACATACGAGGTTATGATAAATGTTGCATTTCCATCCAAAATAAACCATGTGAATCTCTGATGATCACAACTATAGCAGCCTTTGAGGACTACTCACAAAATGCTGCATCACAATTGATCTTTAAAAGCCTAGATTAGGCTGGGATCCACTTAGGAGGGACATGCTGAACAAGGACTTAAGGGCCAACTCCAGAGTTATTGGGATGCGAAAGTAGCTTATCTATTTCAACCTAAGCTTATTTAACTCTGTGACAAATAACAAGGGGATCTACAAGTTGATTGTCACGACCCCAAACCCGGCCCTATGGGTTTAGCACCATAACCGGCCAGTAATCCGAGATTACCGAAGGCCTGCTTAACAGTGGCACAGTAAAACAGAGTTCAGGGCCCGGCGGAAGCCAATACAATAAATAAATAATGTCCATTGAGCTGTGACAGTCTGTATGCCAAAAAGATTTTTCATGCATTCATACATACAAACAGTACAGTCTATACAAAATTTACAGTCACACAGTACAGGGACCTAATCCCTTGATAACAGTACAGTTAATAGCGGACAGTCTAAACAGTACAGTTAGTAGCGGACAGTCTATACAGTAATCCAAACAGTATGGAGACAGACGGGGGAAAAACAAAACACCCCAAAGCCATAGCATGGCAGCTCGGAACCTCGCAGTGAGGCACAAAGGCTGGCTTGACAAAACTGGAGTCTAACCCACGCTCCTAGCTTCGATCTGGTGGCTGAGCACCTATATATATATATATATAAACAGTGAGCTAAAGCCCAGTGAATAGCATAATGCGTAAAAAGGTTAAGAATGAATGCCCTTACAGTATGAAAAACAGTTTAATTAAACAGTAGTTCAGTTGTTCAGTCAGTACAGTCATATGTGGTACACCCATTAGCATAACAGTGCAGTAAACAGTAGGTCTTAAAAACCGAACAGTAATGATGGCCATCAATCAGTAAACAGTGGTAGTTCCATGAGGGAACCGACAGAGATCTCTGTAATAGTAGCAGTAACAGTATACAACAGTTGCTAAGGATGCCACAATACATTTCAGAATTTAGGACATACATTCAAACAATTAACAATAATTACTTCAGAAAACAGTTCCGTTAAACAGTCAGAAAACATTCTCAGTTGAACATATCTTTACACAATTGTTACTCACAGAGTTTGGGCTACAGTATGCTAGAGCGTGTCTCCCCAGTCGCCAACCCTACACAGTTCACAGGTTGAACACACACTAAGCTACACAGTTGGGAAAGATAATAACTTAATCCCCAATTTGCCCTGGTGTGTTCTACATCTATATCCTCAATAAGATGTCTTAAACTAGGCCTAAGAATGCCTAGAATGGGATGAGGATGCAAAGATGTACTCAGAAGCAGTTTCAGAATTTATCAGAAAAACAGAGTCCCGCTTGAGCGCAGGTTTCCCCGCTCGAGCGGTCATGCAACAAAGGCACACGCTCGAGCGTCAACTTTCCCGCTCGAGCGTACTGTAAAAGTACTGGATGAGTGAAATCTCCGCTCGACGCTCGCTCGAGCTTGAGACCCACGACTCCGCTCGAGCGCCCAATCCTCCGCTCGAGCGGACTGTAAAACAGTGCAGAGAAATACTGGATGCTCGGATTCCACGCTCGAGCGCCAGTTTCCCCGCTCGAGTGGAAGTGCAAAATCTAGGAATTCCAGATTGCACCTCCAAGCCAAAACCAGGTTTTCACAATTCAAAACTCGACCTCTTGGGCTGAATTTCCAGAAAACATTTGTAAACATATAGAATATCATGGTTTAAAGCTGAATTTTGCGAAATCAAAGCCCAAGGGTGTTTAATTGAAACCCAATTTCAAACCAATATCAAGAACAATATGAACATGCAACATGCATGAATTTAAATCATTTTCAAAGCTTCAATTTGGTGCTCTAAGGAGCCAATTCTTTTCAAAACATGATGAAATCATGGACTTAAACATAATTATGAACATGCATGTAACCTTTTGCCATGAAAACAACTCAAACATCTACAATTCAAACATGCATGCATGAAATGAACTTCAATTCACCATTAATGAACCAATTCATGACTTAGCTCTACAATTAGACATGAACCATGCATGAATCAACTTGAGGACAAAATCAAAAAGATGAAATTCATACTTAGGCTCTTTGAATGCAAGTCTAGAGGTTCAATCTAGCAAGAACTCCTCTCAATTCCAACCAATTCTAAAGATGAATCAAGTTGAATCACTCTACTCCTCTTACTCTCTCTCTCTAGTCGGCAAGGCAAGGAGAATGGCTGAGCAAAATGTGTTTTGATTCAAGTGTAAGGCTCTCATACGTGTGAGATAGGTAGTGGATCACTAGGGTTAGTTTGGTAAATAAGGCCAACTATTGCAATTAACTCAATTTAATCTAATTTAATCATACCTAATCAGTTTTCAGATAATTATACCATAAAATCACATTAATTATGATGATTATAAAACATCAATCAATTCCGGATTCGGCCGCCGATAAGGCCTTCAATTAGCAGTTTAAACACTAAAATATGAACAGATCAAATAAATAATTAACAGATAGAATGCAATTCAAACGTACATACTCAGTCAATTCAGTTTCAGTTTTCTGTCAGTCAGTTCAGTACTTTAAGCAGATTATCAGTCATGATCAGTTCAGTACTTTAATCAGTTCAGTTATCAGTCATAATCAGTTCAGTTTAACGGTAATCAATGTTTAACGGTAATCAGTGGTGAGGGTTATTACATTGATGATTAAAAACAAAATCATTTCTAGATTTCCAAATGTTCCATCCAATGGTGGCCACCTGGCTGAGCAGAGACTTGGACTCTTTCTTAAATTGATCTCGACATAACAGCTCATAAGTCCAACTAGCAGTATTTGAAATAGATCATTTCTCCACTTTGACGCTCAAATTGCTACCAAACTAGATTGCTTGAGTCCTGCGTGTTCTACCGTTTCAAAATCCTTTACACAAATTGGGCAATTTGCAGACCCTCCACATTTTCACTTGAAAAGACCTGCTTTCGTGGCAAGAAGGTTGTTGTAAACATGCCATAAAAAATGACGAATCTTGGGGGGTATCCAAACTCCAAATTGATCTCCACAACAAGTTCCGAAAGTTATGCGAAGTTGAAGGTTTGCAACGCAGGTTGAAACATTATCACTATGGGCCAAGGAATAACTTGACTTTACTGAGTAGATACCCGAGTTAGTTGGGTGCCAAATGTTGGATTTATTTTCTAGTGTGGCCCAATAGCCTAAATATTTTTACATGTTTTATTTTATTTGGACTCCACAATTAGATAAAGCCAATATTTGAGATCACGTTCAGTAATTAGAATTTTAATATAATTACTCTTCTAAGATAAGAAGGGAACCTTGATGGATTAGGAATTCTTCTGATAAGAGTTTATCTGGCCCTCTTCTCTCCTCTATATAAGGATGGATGACTCCCCTTTCATATGATAAGTATTTTTCCATCACTCTAAGTTTTATTGTCATCCTAATTAAGAGAGACAGAGAGAAGAAGGTGAGCCAAGAATTCAAGGTTTAACTATTAGGGATATTTTCTCAACTTCTCTAATTCAATGGCTGATAAAGGTATGTTCGTTTTATTCTTGAGTTGTATTGAATTCAAGATCTTATAAAGTTTAATTCCGCATTATTATTATGGTTACAAGTATTATTAAATCTTACATGTGGTATCAAAGCTTTCGTTTTGTAAATCAATACACATTGGAATAATAATATATTTATTATACTATTTTTAATAAACGGTACCTTCGTTTTATTAAAGGTATTGACTTTAAATATTATCTCAATTGGTTTGTATTCATCAAACGAATAATACACCTTTTGATTTTGTTATGCTATTAACATACTGTTCATATCCCTTTTCAATAAGTAATATGCATGCTTCGGTTTATTGCATGCTTCGATTTATTATTTTATAATCATTATAATATTAAGGAAGAATATGTATTGAATGATTATAAAATTATTTATAGAATGATTCAAATTACCCATACACGGATAGCCAATGGCATAATGGGTTAAGTTCATGAGCTTTAAGGGACCCATACACTTTAAACCCACCCATAGTCAATGGCATTGGAACCCATACAACCAATTGCGTTTATGTAAGGCTTGGGCGTGAATGAACGGCCATATGCGTAAACCCATATGTAATAATCGGTGTTTGGGGCAAAGATTAAAAGCAATTTGTTGAATCATTCAGTTTATTAAAGAATAATGATTTTACCTCATCTGATTATATACACTTATTGTCTATTATTGTTGATATTTATGTATTTTCATGATTTAAATTTGATATCATGATATAATTTTATGATATTGGATATTAAATATTGAAGTGGTTAATTTATTTAGGTATAATTCTTGTTAACCATTATATAAGATATTCATGAATGTCATATTGCATATATATATATATATATATATATATTCATGTTCATCTAGAGTTATTGTTATTATCATATTGGTAATTGCAATCACATAAAAGAATTTCTAGAAATCATAATAGTGATTGAATTAATGATAATTAAATAATTCAAATTAATGGATAGAGAATATTACTGGTTAGTTTCGTATTCATAGGGTTTACTAATTTAGTAGCTGCCAAAGTGGCCTAGATTTGTAAAACTTATGAATATAGAATTACATAAAAGAATTGTTAAAAGGGTAACATTAAGGTCAATAATATTCTCAATTGCAGTTATAATTAGGAGATTGAGACTAACCCAAAGGAGAGTCACTTTCAAATAATTATGAACTGGGTAGGGTAATGTAACTTATGTAATTGACAGATTAGAATTGAATACCCAAAGGTAACATGACTAGCTGAAAAGTTGCATAAATTACTTTAGACCTACATAAGTGATTATTGACGAGTGGACAATTGATATACCTAAGTTTTGCCCAAAGGAAAGACTTATGTGATATCAATAGTTCATCATTATAATTCTCAAAGCTTTAATATGTATATTGTTTACGCCTTTTTCCGTGTTACTTATGAGATCTTGTGTTAATACCTCTTAAGATCTGTCAAAAAGATAGATTGCTATCTAAGGTGGTTGGACTTAGAAGGGAGGCTATATTGACTCCTCCAACCTTCCTGGGATCTTACTTGGTTATTGACCAAAGGACTCTTTAGTGACGTTATCCTAACGCTTAAAGTAAAATTTGGGGCGTCACATGTTCTATCTTATTGCATTGGAATACTTAAAGGCTATTGAAGATCGACAAGCCACTTACTGGCACTATTATGGCTGAATTAACAACAATGAAATATAATGGCCACCGAGGAGTTTATGATCACATCCTCAATATGGCAACAAAGTTGCAAAACTTAAAACTTTAGGGATGCAAGTTGATGAAACTTTCCTCGTGTAGTTTATTCTCAACTCACTTCCATCACAGTTCAACACATTCAAAATTCACTATAACACCAATAAAGATAAGTGGAGTTTGAATGAGCTGACTAATATGTGTATTCAGGAGGAAGTGAGGTTGAAGGAGGAAGGATGTCAAACTACATTGGCTGTAACTCATGGAGCTATAAAGAAAAAGAAGGGTAAGTTTGTAAAATCAAAGAAAAACCCACCCAAGAAAAGAATGAACCTGGGGAAGAAAATTAGGCTCAGAATGGTTTCACTGTCAAGTGCTACTTTTGTGGCAAGAAGAGACATGTGAAGAAAGACTGCAGCAAGCGAAAGGCTTGGTTCGAAAAGAAAGGTAACAAATTTTCTTTTGTTTGTTATGAATCAAATCTTGCTGAAATACCTTCTAATACCTGGTGGATTGACTTTGGGGCCACAACCCATATTACAAAAGACATGCAGGGATACCTCTCAACTAGGAAACTGAAGGGAAGTGAAAGATTTGTCTATATGGGGAACCGTCTCAAAGCTGAAGTCGTAGTTGTAGGAACTTACCGACTGATCTTAGAGACGGGTCATCAGATGGATCTAAAAGACACTTTTTATGTTCTTCAATTTCTAGGAATTTAGTTTCGTTATCCAAATTAGATCGTGTTGGATATTCAGTTTTATTTAGTTATGGAAAACTCAATTTAATGTTTAATTCAATAATGATTGGTTCTGGTAATTTATGTAATGGTTTATATAAAATTGCCTTAAATCATGAGTTTGCACAATCATTAGTAACTCTGCATTTGAATATTGGTTTAAAACATGGTTTAATTAATGAAAAAATCCTTAACCTTGTGGCATAAACGGTTGGGGCATATCTCTTGAAATAGAATTGAAAAAATTGGGTAAAGAATGGGATTTTGAAAAACCTAGACTTCATTGATTTTGAGATATATGTGGATTACATTAAAGGAAAGAAAACCAAACACACCAAGAAAAGTGCCACAAGAAGTAATGAGCTTCTTGGGATAATTCATACAGATATTTGCGGGCTACTCAACATCCCATGTCTTAGTGGTGAAAAATATTTCATCACATTTATAGATGATTTCTTACGTTATGGATATGTGTATCTAATTCATGAAAAGTCTCAGGCTGTTGACATCCTTGAGGTGTAAACAACTGAATGAAGCCGAGAGACAATTAGATAGAAAGGTTAAAAATAGTGAGATCAGATAGGGGTGGTGAATATTATGGTAAATATGATGAGTCAGGCCAAAATCCTAGCCCATTTGCCAAATTCTTAGAAAAGAAAGGCATTCGTGCTCAATATACAATGCCTGGTACGCCATAGCAGAATGGAGTTGTTGAAAGGCGTAATCATACACTTAAAGATATGGTTAGGAGTATGTTAAGTTACTCAATTGTACCCATTTCACTGTGGGATGAAGCTTTAAAGACTGCAATGTATATCTTAAATAGGGTTGCTAGTAAGGCGGTCCCAACAACTCCTTTTGAGTTGTGGACTGGTAGGAAACCTAGTTTGAGACAATTACATATTTGGGGTTGTCCAGCAGAGGTAAGAATCTTCAACCCACAAGAGAAAAAGTTGGACTCAAGAACAATATCTGGATATTTCATTGGTTATCCAGACAAGTCTAAAGGGTACAAATTTTATTGTCCTAATCACAGTACGAGGATAGTGGAGACTGGTAATGCTAGATTCCTAGAGAATGGTGAAATTAGTGGGAGTGAGAAAACACGAGTGGTGAATTTCGAGGAAATTAGGGTGGATGTGCCAACATTTGACCATTATCGAAAAATTGTTGTACCTCAGACTATTCCACAAGCTGAGGGAAACGAACAACATAATGAAAATCCTTCACCACCTCATGTTTCACCACTTCATGAAGATACCACCATTGAAAATATTGTAGAACCACCACAACCGGCAATTCTGAGAAGATCTCAAAGGGAAAGAAAGCCTGCCATTCCAGATGATTACATGGTGTATCTACAGGAATCTGATTTTGATATTGGGATTAACAAAGATCCAGTCTCATTTTCACAGGCCATGAATAGTGATGATTATACTAAATGGGTCAATACTATAAATGAAGAGTTAAAATCCATGGAACAGAATAGTATTTGGGATCTCGTCGAATTGCCTAATAACTGCAAAAAGGTTGGTTGTAAATGGGTCTTCAAGACCAAGCGTGACGCAAAAGGCAATATCGAACGATTTAAAGCCAGACTTGTTATCAAGGGTTTTACTCAAAAAGAAGGCATAAACTATACAAAGACCTTCTCTCCAGTATCTAAGAAGGACTCGCTTAGAATTATCCTAGCATTGGTAGCTCATTATGACTTTGAGTTGCATCAAATGGATGTGAAAACTGCTTTTCTAAATGGGAATTTGGATGAAGAAATTTATATGGAGCAATCAGAAGGATTTGCAAAGAAAGGTAAGGAACATTTAGCTTGCAAATTAAAGAAATCCGTATATGGCCTTAAACAAGCTTCCAGGCAATGGTATTTGAGGTTTAATGATACCATTACCTCATTCGGATTTAAGGAAAATGCAGTTGATCAATGCATATATCTGAAGGTTAATGGGAGCAAGTTCATTATTTTGGTGCTATATGTGGATGACATTTTGTTAGCTAGTAATGACCTTGGCTTATTGCATGAAACCAAGAAATATCTCTCCAAGAACTTTAAAATGGTCAATATGGGTGAGGCAAACTATGTTATTGGCTTAGAGATCTTTAGGGATCGATCTCAAGGATTGCTAGGACTATCTCAGAAAGGATATATTGATCGTGTTTTGGAGAGATTCAATATGTAGTTTTGTTTAGCCGGTGATGCACCCATCATGAAGGGTGATAAATTAAGTGAAAAAAAGTGTCCAAGGAATGACTTGGAAAGAAAACAAATGAAGGACATTCCATATTCATTGAGGCTACAAATCATGCTTTATGGTTGCGAAATTTCATCTCAGGACTTGGTGTTGTTGACTCAATTGCCAGGCCGCTAAAGATATATTGTGACAATACTGCAACAGTTTTCTTCTCTAAGAATGGAAAGTACTCCAGTGGTTCCAAACTCATGGAAGTAAAGTACTTAGTTGTTAGAGAAAGAGTCCAAAAACAACAAGTGTTAATTGAAAACTTAAGCACCTCTCTTATGATTGTTGATCCATTCACAAAGGGATTGCCACCAAAGACATACAAAGAGCATGTTATCAGGATGGGTCTTTTAAGCAACCCTTGATGTGTATGGTTAATCGTGAGTGTTTATTTTTATTTGACACTATTTGCGCAATAATAATTTTGTTTCTGTTTTTTCTGTTTCTAAAAGTGTGTTTACACATTAATTTGAATATTGATAAACAGGGAATGTCTTAACAAGACAAATTACAGGGGCCTTTCAGGAAAATAATTATATATCCCGATAAAGGACTGGGTTGGTAAAGGTTATCAATGGTGTAGTGCATAGAAGGAAATATGACATAAATGTTATATAACCGCTATGACTCACATTGGTGATCTGAAGTAATCACAGTATTATAGTTTCTAATATATTTGAACTTATTGGCTATTTTTTAAAATTCATGATCACGTGTCAAAGTTTTTAGTGTGGAATCCAATGAGTCAAATTTTTTTATAAGTTGCATATTTTTGGAAAAACTCATAATTGCATCATAATTGGCTTAATGGGCCAAGTGGGAGAATGCTGGATTTATTTTCTAGTGTGGCCCAATAGCCTAAATATTTTTACATGTTTAATTTTAGGGCAAATTACATATACCCCCTCGAGGTTTAGCTAAATTACAGATACCCCCTTGAAGGTTATATTTTCATAACAAATTAGGGGGGGTAATTTGTTATAAAAATATAAACCTCAGGGGCCAATTTGTTATGAAAATATAAACCTCAGGGGGGTATCTGTAATTTTTCAAACCTCAGGGGGTATCTATAATTTAGCTAAACCTCGAGGGAGGTATATGTAATTTGCCCTTTATTTTATTTGGACTCCACAATTAGATAAAGCCAATATTTAAGATCAAGTTCAGTAATTAGAATTTGAATATAATTACTCTTCTAAGATAAGAAAGGAACTTTGATGGATTAGGAATTCTTCTGATAAGAGTTTATCTGGCCCTCTTCTCTTCTCTATATAAGGATGGGTGACTCCCCTTTCATATGATAAGTATTTTTCCATCACTCAAAGTTTTGTTGTCATCCTAATTAAGAGAGACAGAGAGAAGAAGGTGAGCCAAGAATTCAAGGTTTAACTATTAGGGGTATTTTCTCAACTTTTCTAATTCAATGGCTGATAAAGGTATGTTCGTTTTATTCTTGAGTTGTATTGAATTTAAGATCCTGTAAGGTTTAATTCCGCATTATTATTATGGTTACATGTATTGTTAAATCTTACACCAAAACTAGAAAATCTTTCCTATTGAAAACAACAATTGGGATAGCTTTGATTGCCTTAATCTCTTGTGAAAGGTGGTTAAGAAGAACCCCTAGCTTCGAAGACTTGTTTAACTGATCAATGGCATCAAAAACCATGTTGATACTACGACCTTTAGGCTTAAAGAATAAGATCATATGGCCTTTGATAGAGGGGATCAATCTACCCTCCCAGAAGTGGGTTCATTTTCCTTTATTAATCTGCTACCAAAGCCTATTGGTAAGAAACTCTCTACCCTTTAACAAACTAGACTAGGCCGATGAAGCTAAAGTCCCTTTTGGGGCTTATAGAAAACTCAAATTTGGATAATAGAGTCCTTTGTACATTTGAGCCCAATATGAGTTTGGGTTTGTGATAAGCCTCCATTCTTGTTTGGCCAGAACTGCTAGGTTGAAAGATTTAAAATCCTTTAAGCCCATTCCACCACATGATTTAGGAGAAGTCATGGTAGCCCAATTGGCCTAATGAATGCCACGACTATCTGGATCTCCTTTCCACTAGTAATTCCTAATATAGGAGTTAAGCTTTTTGCAAAGATTTTAGGGGAGCTCAAAACATGACATCGCATAAGAAGGTATTGCTTGGACCACAGCTTTTATCAACACTTCTTTGCTTGCTTGAGACAAAAGCTTGTTTTTCCATCCCTGAAGTTTAGCAAGAGCTCTTCCCACAAAAAAGTTATAAGTGTCAGCTTTCAAACCTCCCTAAGAAGATGGGAGCCCAAGGTATTTAGCATGAGGGTTAGCCTGAGAGATTCCTAACATAGTACATATGGAGTGATGAAGAACTACAGATGCATTGGTTGAAAAAAAAAATTTGATTTATCAAAATTTAGGACTTGGCCAGATGCATTACTGTATGTTTCAAGAATGTTCATAATATTGTGGCACTCTCTTGGGTCTGCTTTAAGGAAAATGATGGCATCATCGGCAAAGAACAAATGTGACAAAATAGGATAGGTTCTTCTCAATCGAAGTCCTGAGATACTGTTGGACTGAATATTATGAGAAATGACACTTGAGAGCACCTCTACCACTAACAAGAATAGATAAGGCGATATAAGGTCCCCTAATGCAACCCACATGAAGGATCAAAAGATATCTGAAACTCACCATTTGCGAACATAGAAAACCACACAATGGGGCGTTTGGCAAGAAAGTTTTTAGCATTTTTTTAGGCTAAAATCCACAAGAAGACAAAATAGGCTAAAATAGCTAATAAGATAAAATGTCACATCAAACCCATAATTATTTCACTTTTTCTCTTACAAACTTCACATCCAACTACAAAAAAATTCAATCATCTTCCCAAACACAAAAAACTTAACCTACTAAAATAGCCTACTAAAATAGCAACTTTCCAAACATCCACAATAATGACACACTCCATAGCCCAATTAACCCAAGTGACATGAAACCTCATCTCAAGGAGAGTGGCTTCCAGGAAATCCCATTGTATTCGATCATATGTTTTATTGAAGTCAACCTTGATTAGCCATTGGAATATGACTGTTAGAATATAGTCATTGGAAAGTGACAGTTAGAATAAAGCCGTTAGAATATAACTATTGAAAATAAAAATAAAAATTATTTAAATAGAAAATAAAATAATATAAGTAAATATTTTAATAAAATTAAATTTAGAGAAAAAATTCACTTTACCCCTTATGGTTTGTCCTCGAAGCACTTTACCCTTCTATGGTTTAAATATATGCAGAAAACTCTCTTGTGATTTTGGACTAAAGTATTACGGTTAGTTTTTTCGTTAAAAATAACAGAAGGTTTGCCGCACTCTCCCAAATTGAAAATGGACAATACAAAAGTTCTAAGTTAAAGTCAAAAATTGAATCAAATATCAAAAATACCCTCATAGTCATTCTATTCTCCAAATTAAATCTTAATCCTAACCAAACACTAATCCTAATTGTTATCTTCCGTCAATAATTTAATTCAATTTAAAATGTTATTAAATGAGAAATTGGGCTAAAAATTAATAAGTAGATTAAGAAAATTTTATGGTAATAAATTAAGGTATTTAGGTTAATTATGGTTTAATTTATTTTTTATATATATATGTATTTATATGTCACGCTAAAAAATTTAGACAATTAAATATTAAATTAGGACTAAACCCCAATTAATATTCCATCATTCAAATACTAGCGGTGAAACAAAATCTAAACGTTCTTGTCTCCATAAGGTTTAAGTGAATTTCCATGCTTAAAAGATTATAAGGGATAAAAAAAAAACTAACAAAATGCCAACCAAACCATCCACTATAATTTCAGAACTATCCAATACCTCCAACATTAAAGTAACAATAAATAGTTAAAACAACTTAAATAATGTAAAGTTATAAACCATGCCAAATTATCAAAATACTAATGTCATAAAAAAAATAATAAATACATAAACTAATATTAACTCTAAGCTCAAGAAAACAAAAGAAGTTCAAACGACATGTCCAACAACTATGGTTATTTCTCGTCACCATCATAGTCCCAACTAATCCTGCAAAGAAAGCTCGGCTGTGCTCAAACAGAATGTACTCGAGATACCAAGAGACAAAACGGGTGAGTATACAAGTATACTGATATGAGTACAAAATTTGACACCCACTTATCCACCCGACACAAGAAAAAGTACATTTAATTCTTGTTACGGGACAAGACAATTAGTTCCACCCGCACCGAGATGAAGGGGTAGTTTCTCGAGATACGGTAGCATTTAGTTTCTTACCCGTACACAACTAAACGTAAATTGAGTATAAAATAAACAAAATAAACATAAAAATTATAGTGGGTCAACCATGCATAAAATGTTAGTAAGACCCACCATTCTGCAAAAAAATAAAGTTAATATAATTTAATCATAAGTAAATTGTTGGAGAAGTATAAAAACACACTGTTTCATGCTTAAATCATTCGAATTGACCAAAACTCAAAGAACAAAAGTTGTACAGAATCAAATTTACTAAGAGACTACGTGAACGAATTTAGTAGAAACTGAATAGGTTGAGAGAAAAACTTGATAGAAAAGCTTAGACGGAATTCAACCGAAAAATCTGAAGCTGAAAACGAAAAGAAACAGCTCTAAAATGATTTTTTTCAGATAAATTCAAAACATGAAAAATGTTCAGAATAATGTTTTACTTCAGTTTTCGTGAAACCAATAAAAATGAGCTTGTTTCATGGGTTAAAATAGCATCTAAAAGCTACATTGCTAAAATGAATAAAAACTATTATAACCAAGATAATCCGATTACAAGTTCTAATCCATCTTTTTAGAATTACGTATACATGCCTCTGCCCAAATTTCATTATTTATCAAGGTCGTTACTATTTTTCAAGATGTACAAATCTAAACAATGCAAACAATACCAACAATTTCATATTTAATTATTTGTACCTTAATTTCACCACTTCGGTCCTTCACTTCTGACCTACACATATATCCCATGTTCCTTAAGTACACCTAACACCGCTCCGAAGCCAAACTTGCACAGGGATATCGTCCCGAGTTTGACCCACACTCCTTGGGTGGTTAGCATATACGTACGCGTGTAAATCAAACCACTCGTCTACTCCTGAGAATGAGACAACAATATATATATATATATATATATATACAATCTCTCATATACTCATGGGAACAAATATAACAATGCCAAGCCTAAGATATTCAAATAAATATCATAATCCTCACATTTTTTTTTATACACTCTTTCTCATCAACACTGAAATAAAACAACAATCTATGGAGTCATGGTGGAGTGTAAGGAATTTATCTATGAGTTCGAAGTTTATTTTAATTTCATATAACCGTGAGTGTGATTACAATCATAAAATAAATACATATAAAAACTTTAAACCTTACATACACATCTAATCAAATAATGAAATCAATCCATCATCTACATGCAAATACAAAATCAAACTAACATGAAATAAATAAAAACAATAAATTAAACATAAATTAAGGAAAGTGGGTTTTGCTTTCACAATGTTTTTGGAAGATCAAATAATCACTTGAAGAATTAATAAAGCCACCAAAATAAAACCCTAACCTTTTTTTTTTCCCACTCCGCTTCCGCTATCTCTCTTTCTCGCCTTCTGTTTCTTTTATTTCTCACAGTGCACCCTCTCTTTTTTTTGTTTAATCTCTCTCTCTCTCTCTCTCTCTTGGCTGCTGCTTAGTTGAAAATTTTTTCACACACTATTATGATTACAACCTAAGTCTAAGTATACTATAAACCTAAGTCTAAATATATTATAACCTAATTTCCTATTATATTATATTATATTATACAAATAAATCATAAATATAACATACATAAATATAAATATTCCATATAAGATCAATATATATATATATATATATAACACCTTTTATATAAATTTATGTATTTTGAAGAAGTATTTGCTTCATTTCAGTAAAAAAATTGTAAGTCAAATAATTCTATCTTTTGATTTAAGTATTTCCGCCTGTTGTTTTGTATTTAAGTTTATTTTTAAATTTAAGTTTATTTTTAAATTTAAGTTTATGTGCTGCTATTGCTTCCACCTGTTTTGGTATCAGAGCCAAGTTGTTGATATGTTGCTTATTGTTGTAATTCTTTCTGATTAATTCTTCTTAGTTGATTTTGTTCAATTAAATTCCATCTTCCTTATTCTCACTTAACTTATCTTTTGTTTTCCACTCTGTCAGTAGCCACCCATCTTTCGTCCCAATCCTGTGTAAGTCCTTAAGTTTAGGCAGTGGAAGAATATAGGGGAGTCCCGGAAAGGGTATGAGCGAACACCTAGTATGAGAAAACATGATAAGTTATCATTGAATTTTGGAAAATTGGATTTAATTTTATAAAATCACAATGAGTTGATTATTCAGAAGTAATTCTTCAGTTAGCTCTAGATCTACAACGCTTGCTCCTATACCTAATACAGACTTAGTATTAAATAAAGAAGAACATGAATATCAAGATGTAAAAATTGATTTAGGATGGAATATCCCTAAAGTTAAAACTAGAGAAATATATAAAACTAGTTTTTTACAATCCACCTTTAATGTTGATTTACAAGTCAAAACTGTTAAACAAGTTTATGTTTTAAGTAAACCAAGAGAAACCTGCCAATTATTATCTAAAGATGCAATCAAAAAACATCTCAAAACTGGTCATAATTTTATTGATTTAGGATTAATACAAGTAGGAATAAATCCATTAACTCAACAAGGTAAAAATACCTCTATTTTACTATGTTTAAGAGATGCTCAATTTATTAATTACAATGCTAGTGTAATGGGTATGATGGAATCAGGCCTCCATAAAAGGTCCTGTCCATTTTAATTGTTTCCCTAATTTTACTTTAAGTTTACGAGATCCTCACATATTAAAAGCTTTAACATTGAAAATTTAATTATTTGGAGAATTTACTAATATGTTAGAAAGTGTTCACAATATTGCTTTAATTTATCGAATCTATTACATGTGTATTAAAACTAATTTAAATGTCCAAGCTTTAACCAAAAGTCCAAAAGATAAGACTTTATTAATCCAAGGCAGTACAACTGCAACCAATATTAATGTTCCAAAAATGATCAAATGGAAAGATATCAATCTTCCTGATGATTGGATTACTACTAATGAAAATTATTCCCAAAATCAACAAACTTCTAATAGTCAAGATATTCAACATATTCAACAATATAATGATGGTTCTGTTCATATTAGATTTAATAGAACTTTTAGTCAATCTTCTAGACATAGTACATCTAGCTTACCTACAGAAACTGATGAAGATGAAATATTCAATACCCCTTTATTCACTAGAAAACACAGGAAAATTCAATTAAATGAATCATCTTCTTCACAATCTCACCACATCCATAGTAAGATGAAAGGAATAGATGATTCTTCCACTTCCCAAATTAGTAAACCAGTTTACTCTACTCATACTCATCTTCAAGAAGAAGATACTCTTTCCCAAGATTCACCTACTCAAACTGATTTCGAAATCGTTCCTCCTATTAATCCACAATTATTAACTCTTAGTAAACCCTTTATTCCTAATTTAAATAAACTTCATGCTGAATACAAATCTAAAACAAATAAGTCAAAATGTCATGAATATTATAAACAATATGATTCCAAGCAACAATCAAAAATTACTAAGGAATGGTATAAATTTATGCTTGAAATAAACATTGAAATTAATTTCTTTGATTATTTAGAAAATTATTACCAAAAAATCAATGTAATTAAAAAAACTAAATGGAAGACTTCTTTCAATACTATAGTTTCAGCTAGTCACCGTCCTTTAGAAAAAATTCTTATTGAACATAAAGGAACTATTGTTCCAGCCTCTCCATTTAAACTTCCTGGTGATGAATCATTCGAGGTTAAAAAAGTAATTGAACAAAATAATTATACAAATCAATGTTTGAAAACTATTGGCAAACAACTTGATAAGATTGAAACTTCTTTTGAAGAATATTCTACTAGTCATACTTCTGTTAGTAAACCTCTGGACAAACCTCTTATTAATCTTCCCAGTAATAGAAAATGATTAAGTTTAACCACTCAGGATCATACCACTATTAATGCAATTGAAAAAATATTTAGTAAGATATCTACACCTAGTAAAGAAACATCTACATCTAACACTAAAAGACTTGATGTCTTAACACAACAACCTCCATTCAAATTCCCTAATAATTCTGATACATCTAGTGATAATGAAATGAATTAGCTAGCCCAACAATTTCAACCTTTCCATCTTAATAAAATCACACATCCTAAAGTTAATCCTACTACTCTTACTAAAAATTTGTACAATAAACCGACACCTCTTGATCTCCAATTTGAAGAAACAAATATTAGCAATCAATTTTCTGTTTCTGCTAAAAAAATTATATGAATGGAATATTGATGGTTTTAGTGAACACCTAATACTTCTAAAACTCAATCATTTATCTATGGTTTCTAATAGTTATCTTACCAATTATGCTGATTATACCCAACCCGAAATAGTCATATTAATCATCACTGGATTTATTGGAACACTCAAATCTTGGTGGGATAAATATCTTCTTATCAACGAGAATCAATCCAATATGCTGTTCAAATGAATGATGAAGGTTTTCCAATTTTTGATGAAGAAATAGGTTCTACTATATCTGATGGTATTAATACTTTAATATATACCATAGTCAAACATCTTATTGGCACACCAACTAATATTCATTCTTGTATTCGTGATCAACTTAGTAATCTTACATGCCCCACTTTAAGTGATTTCAGATGGTACAGAGATGTTTTTACTTCTAGAGTGATGCTTAAAGATGACTACACCAAGTCATTTTGGAAAGAAAAATTTATTAATGGGCTACCTAGTCTTTTTGCTCATAAGATTAGAGATGTTCTTGGCCAACCTTCTGGTATTATCGAATATGACAACTTAACTTATGGTGATATTATTAGCACAATTTAAAAAGAAGGCCTCAAAATGTGTATTGATTTAAAACTTACTCAAAAAGCTGCTAAAGATAAACACAAAACTAAATATGAATTAGGAAATTTTTGCGAACAATATGGTTTGCCACCTGTAGCTCCCTCACGACGGAAAAATAGTAAAAACAAAAATAAAAAATCTTCCTACAAATATTCCAATAAAGGGAAAAAGAAATATTACCCTTCTAAATCAACCAATAAATATTATACTAACCTCAAAAAGAAATATTCTAAGAAATCCAAAAAGGAGTAAAAACCCAATCCTAATGTTACTTGTTACAACTGTGGAAAAAATGGTTATTACTCTAATAAATGTAAGACCAAAGAAAAAATTAAAACTAAACTTAACCAATTACAAATTACTGAAGAAAATCAACAACAAATATTTGATATATTCAAATTAAATATTTCCCCGAATCAATCCCCTGATCAATCTAGTAACTCATCTGACAATGATACTTCCTCTAATAACACTTCTACTTATTTTTCTCCTACTGATAGTACGGATAATGAAATTGAATTAGGTTGTAATGACATTTGTTGAAAAACAATTAATGTTCTTAGTAAATCTCAACAAGAAGAAACTGATCTTATTGAATGAATTGCTAAATTAGAAAATCCTGAATTAAAAAGACAATATACTAATAAATTAAAATCCTTATTAACAAATAAAGACAAGAAGCCTAAACATGATAAACCAATCATTAGTCTAAATAAAACTTTAGACCGATTTAAAAAAGAAAAACATAAAGAAGTCACTTTACAAGACTTACAAAATGAAATTAATCAAATTAAATCCACTATTCAAGAATTAAAAACTAAAGACAAATTTTTAGAAGATGAAATTGCCATATTAAAAATCAACAAATGCCTTGATGATTTTCAACAATCAAATAAATCTGGATCCGAAAATGAAAACGAATCTGGATTTGAACCTGATCCTGATAAAGTCATCTTTGATAATCGTACTCATAGTGATCAAGATAGTAAACGTCTCAATCTAATTCATAGAATTAATATCCAAAAAAGGCATTCAAAAGTTAAGTTAATCATTAATGATTTTGAAATTGAAGTTATTGCATTAATTGACAGTGGTACTGATTTAAATTGTATATAAGAATGATTAATTCCAACCAAATATTATCACAAATCTACTGAACAATTAAGTTATGCCAATGGAAGTCAAATGCATATTAAATACAAGTTACCAAAAGTACATATTTGTCAAAATAATATTTGTTTTAAAACATCTTTTGTATTAGTTCGAAATTTAACTGATAAAGTTATTCTAGGCACACCATTCATTTTCCTGTTATATCCCTTTACTTCTACTAATCATGGTATAACCACACAAGCTTTTGGTCACACTGTTACTTTAAAATTTTTGTCTCCTTCTGAGATCAAAGAATTAAACCAATTAAAAGAATGTTTTATTGCTCAATCGATTAACTAAACAACTTAAATTCCTCAAAGAAGAAGTAAAGTATAAGAGAGTTGAAACTTAATTAACTGATCCTCTTTTAATATCCAAAATTAATCATTTTAAAACCCACTTAGAAAATACTGTTTGTTCTACTTTGCCTACTGCTTTTTGGCATAGGAAAAAACATGTAGTTACACTCCCATATATTAAAATTTTTAATGAACGACAAATACCTACTAAATCTCGCCCTATTCAAATGAATCTTGAATTAGTAGAAATGTGCAAAAAAGAAATTAATGAATTATTAAAAAATGGTATTATCAGTCATAGTAAGTCACCTTGGTCTTGCCCTACTTTTTATGTTAATAAAAATGTTGAACTTGAACGAGGTGTTCCTTGATTGGTCATTAATTATAAACCATTAAACAAAGTTTTTGAATGGATTCGGTATCCAATCCCTAATAAAAAAAATTTAATAAAAAGACTTAGTCAAGCCATAATTTTTAGTAAATTTGATCTAAAAATGGTTTTTGGCAAATTCAAATTCATTTTAATGATCGTTATAAAACTGCTTTCACTACCCCTTTTGGTCATTATAAATGGAATGTCATGCCCTTTGGATTAAAAAATGCTCCAAATGAATTTCAGAATATTATAAATGAAATATTTAACCCCTTTAGTCATTTTTCTATTGTCTATATCGACGATATCCTCATTTTTTCTAAGTCTATATATGAACATTGGAAACATCTTAAATCTTTTTTCCATCTTGTTAAATATGATGGATTAGTCATTTCTGCTCCCAAAATTAAACTTTTTCAAACTAAAGTTCGCTTCTTAGGCTATGATATTCACCAAAACACTATTCTTCCCATTAGTCGATCTATTAAATTTGCTTCTAAATTTCCTGATGAAATCTTAGATAAAAATCAGTTACAACGATTTTTAGGATCATTAAACTATATTGCTGAATTTTATAAAGACCTTCGGAAAACTTGTCAACCTCTTTTTGATAGGTTAAAAGATAATCCTCCTCCTTGGTCTTCTATTCATACTTCTATTGTCCAACAAGTCAAAAAATATTCAAGACTTTGCCTTGTCTTGGTATTCCTGCTGAAAATTCTTTTAAAATTATTCAAACTGATGCTTCTGATATTGGTTATGGCGGCATCCTTCTACAAAAACTCACTCCTCAGTCATCCAAACAAATTGTTCGTTTCCATTCTGGTGTCTGGAATAAAGCACAGAAAAATTATAGTACTATTAAACAAGAAATTTTATCTACTGTTTTATGTATTAGTAAATTTCAAGATGACATACTAAATCAAAATTTTTTACTTCGAGTTGATTGCAAATCTGCTAAATATGTTTTAGAAAAAGATGTTCAGAATCTTGCTAGTAAGCAAATTTTTGCCCGTTGACAATCTATTTTAAGTATTTTTGATTTTGATATTGAATATATACCTGGTAGTCAAAATTCTATTCCTGATTTTCTTACCAGAGAATTTTTACAGGGGGGATAGAGGATGGCAACTCCTTTTATTTCCTATCATAAATTAAAAGTCACCCATTATAGAAACCTTATTCACCAAACTGCCTACCATATTGCTTGTCTCAAATTAGCCAAAAAATCTACTAAACGAGCTCAATTCATTCGATTTCATACAATTCGCAGTCACCGTCATCTACTTGCTCACTACATTAATTGTGCTGATTATCATATGAGTAAATTAGATATCCTTAGTGGATGCTAAATTCTGTTTACTCATTCTACAGATGTCTGGTCAGAAACCTTTGAGACTTTCCAACAAGGCTCTTGTTCTTTCTAGTCAACCAATTCCTCCTTTGGAATTAGTCACCAGATATCATCCTGCTGAATTAGTCAACTGTTACCAAGTTCTTGGTAATATTCCTAAAACCAATTATTCATCTGTTCTTGCTACTGACCCATTTGCTTCTTCCTCCCAATCCGTTACTCCTTACCCTCCTAACCCTATTAAATCAGCTCGATCTGATTATGTTAAATCTCATACCACTAATCTCTTTTTCAAAGAACCCAGTCACAAGAATACTCACATTGTTCTTGACCTAGTTAAATCCTATTTTCCTCCTAGATGACACTTTGTTCCTTTTCATCTAGAAAAGTTAATCACCTACTACAAAGACATCCAGTTCAACCACCAGTCTATTATTATTAGACCCATTTACGATCGAACTTACTCCAGTAAGATTGTGTACCATTCATTATATATTCACAATATAGTCTCTTTGAATGAATAGGGTCCTCCTTTTTAACTCCGTGATTTACCTGGTCATACAATTCAATATAGTTATTATGATTATATTGATGCTTGGTTCAAAGTTCTCTTGTATCAAAATGAGTCAAACAGTCACTCATGGTTCCTCCAATTTGATCATAAATTCAAATCAGAATTCCCCACTTGGTTTCTCCGATGGTGGACTCAGTATGGGGCTATTAATGATATCTTCCCCTCTATATTGATTGAACAAGTCAATTATTTTTCTACTGTTTTCTCATTCAGTCCACAATAAAAGAAATTCCCTACATTGCTCATTTTTATATCCAAATACAAAGTCCCATGGATATTTAAATGGCAATATGCTATTTCTAATAACATAATCTTTTGCCAACACTTTGTTAAATGGTGGGATAATTTCAAAATTTCACGCATCATTGAACAAGTTTAGGCAGAATTTCCAGTCAACCTACATCCTCCAACACCTACCATGGTCAAAGCTCAGTAGAACCCAACTGCTTCAATAACTCAAGGAAGCCAACTTCCTCTAGTCAATCTTGGAAGCCCAACTTCTAGTTCTTCTAAGCCCAAGTCAGCAAAGCCCAAATCTGATCAATCCAAGTCCAAAGTAAAATCATCATCTCAGGCCAAGCCTAAAGTCAAATCCAAGTCATCCAAAGATAAGCTTTTTCAAATAGCCCGTCTACTCATGGCCCAAGCCAAGTCACAATTTGATGAAGAAGGTTCAAATGGTTCATACTCTTCTTCAAGCTCAACTAATCAGGATCTATATGGGCCCCAGTTTCAAGATGCTCAGGACCCATATGCCTGATGCAGTCAACAGGATTTATATGGCTATAATTATCAGCTTCAATCAATACTCTTCTTTTGAGAAAAGCTGCTAATTTATATATATATATATATATAGATTCTCTCAGTCACATGCCTCCACCGAAAGCAATGAATAGTGAAAAAAGTCAAATTTACTGTTCACTATTCATCCATCCGTCATTACAGTCAAAAGCATCCATCAACTTTAGTCACTCACCGAAAGTTGCAGCTGGCTCCCATGTGCTTCTTTTAGTCAGATTCCTTCACAAAGCTCACAGTAAACTCTTTTGCCTATAAAAGAGCCTCTTCAGTCAATTGCATGACAGAGTTAAAAAAGAATTGAGAGTTCCAGTACCTCAAGAAAATGTCTCTGTAATTTTAAAATTCTGCAAATTTATTCTATGTATTTTGAAGAAGTATTTGCTTCATTTTAGTAAAACAATTGTAATTCAAATAATTCTATCTTTTGATTTAAGTATTTCTGCCTGTTTTTTTGTATTTAAGTTTATTTTGAAATTTAAGTTTATTCTTAAATTTAAGTTTATGTGCTGCTTCCGCCTATTTTGGTATATAACACCTTATATATATATATATATAAATATTCAAATTAATTATATATAATTAAATATCACATTAAATTAATTAAATACCACATTAAATTCTCATGTAACCATGCAATTAATAAAGTCAAAAATAAAATAAAGTAATAATAAATAAATAAAGACTTATGAAAAATCAAGGTCGCTACAATATACACACCTCAAAAGAATCTCGTCTCGAGATTCGATAGGAAAGAGTACTAAACAAAAAGCTCTTGGTACATACGCCGAACTTTCTCTTCCAATTCCCAAGTGATATCATTCTCATCCTCGCTCTATTGCACTTTCACCAAGTTCACTTTCTTACGCCGCAACTGCTTTGCATCCCGATCTAGAATTGTAGCCAGTCACACCACATACGTGAGATCATCACTAATCTCCAACACTTCTGGTGATACTACTTGGGAAGGGTCTTGCACACACTTCCGCAATAAAGATACATGGAACACATTATGAATCATAGCTAAAGCAGGTGGTAGGGCTAATTTGTAAGCCACATTACCAATCTTCTCAGTGATCTCGTATGGTCCCACAAATCTAGGTGCCAACTTTCTCTTCTTTTCGAATCGCATGATAACCTTCATCAGCGAGACGTTCAAAAACACAAAATCTCCAACATTCAACTGAACCCCCTTACGTTTTTTATCAGCGTAACTCTTTTGACGACTCTGTGCAGTCTTAATACGTTCCCGAATAATATTCACCTTTTCTGTGGTCTCTCTCACCAACTCTGGCCATAGCAACGGCGCATCTCCTATCTCTATCCAACAAGCAGGTGATTGATATGGCCTCCCATATAAAGCCTCAAAAGGTGCCATCCCGATACTTGAGTGATTATTATAAGCAAACTCCACCAATGGCAAGTGTTCTTCCCAACTACCACCAAGATCGAGGACGCAAGCTCTCAACATATCCTCCAAGATCTGATTTACCCGCTGAGTTTGCCCATCTGTTTGAGGATGATAAGCCGTGCTCAGGTTTAACCTAGCACACAAAGCATGCTGAAAACTCTCCCAAAACTCTGCCACAAATAATGGATCATGATCTGAAACTATAGAAACTGGTGCGCCGTGAAGTCACACCACCTTCTGAATATACAGCCTCACCAGTTTATCCGTAATTCGGTGAACACTGATAGGAATAAAATAAGCAAACTTGGTGAGTCGATCCACTATCACCCAAATAGATTGATTGCCTCGCTTAGACCGTGGCAATCCATCTACAAAGTCCATAGAGATATACTCCCATTTCCAAGTAGGGATCTTGAGAAGCTGCAAAAGTCCAAACGGTCGTTGGTGTTCTGCCTTAACCTGTTGGTATACATAACATCGAGAAACATACTCTCGTACATCATTCTTCATACCTTCTCACCAAAACGTCCTCTTCAGGTCATGATACATCTTAGTCCCACCAGGGTAAATGCTATATTGGGACTTATGGGCATCATCCATAATCTCTGTCCTCAATTCAACAATGTTAGATGCACACAACCTGGCCCTGAATCGCAATCTCCCATCTGAGTCCACAGACCAATCAGCAGGACAATCATCAATCAAATCCACTACAAGGTCATTGAGCTTGCTGACGAAGATCCTATCTAAATACAACATCTGACGAACTTTACCCAGTAACGTCAGCTGCATAGTCAAACTATCAATGTATGCCCTCTTGACACTCTTAATTGGTTGAACATTATGCATCGAAATTAACTCCAAGGACTTCCATTGCTGAATCATCAAAGAAGCTACAATCCCATGTTGTCGACTAAGTGCATCTGCAACCACATTTCCTTTCCCCGGGTGGTAAAAGATCTCGAAATCATAACTACTGATGAATTCAACCCACCTCTGTGGCCTCATATTCATCTCTTTTTGAGAAAACAGATATTTGAGGCTCTTGTGATCTGTATATAACTCAAAGCGCTCCCCAAACAAGTAGTGTCGCCACACTTTCAACGCAAAAACAACTGCTGCCAATTTTAAGTCATGAGTAGGGTATCGTCTCTCATGAGGTTTTAACTGCCATGAGGCATAAGATATAACCTTCTGATACTGTATCAACACACATCCCAAACCAGTTCCGTTCGTGTAGACACCCCATTTTTGACGGCCCTTACGACTTGGACGTCTTTGCAAGTACACCCGATGATGAGTCTATTTGCTCGCCAAGTGCTCGAAGTCCTCAGCGAAATGCCACAACTGTGAGCCCTTTAAACCCTGCATCCTTTTTGTCTCATTTTTGGATCAGGCCTTGATCTTTCTAGCTTGCAACCTCTGGTGGCCTATTGGCCATCACTTTTGGTTTGCTGGCCACTGATGTGGCTTGCTGGCCACCAGTGTTTTCTATAGATATTTTATACCAGTTGTGCCAACTGTTTGCACAGATACATGCATCTGTCCACACGTGGAGGGCTGGATCTCCTTGTAGAAATTTCATGTTTTCTATATATAGAGACCCCCTCTCTCTTGTAGCAAGGTTAGAAAATTTTGAACTCAAAAATTTTCCTCTCTCTCTCTCTCCAAATTCTCTACAGTTTAGCCCACTTATACTACAGTCTTTAACCAAAGTTGATCACCTTTGAGCTGAGGTTCCTTGAGGCCTTCTTGGAGCTCTTGAAGTTAGTTTTGGCTTAAATTGTTGCTTGAAATCACTCTTCTCTTCAAGAGGTATAATACTAGCTTTGTTAGCTTGCTTTGCATACTTGCCTTTTCATCTTTTTCCCACTGTTTTTGGGTTGTTTTGGGGCTATAAAAACTCTGTCTTTGTGGGTTGAAATTTGTGGTTTTAGGCCATTTAAGGGTAGGGGGTGATTCACCATTCTTTGCATCTTGTTTGTAAGGCTTTTTCACCTTTGTTTCCCACTTTTGAACTACCTTTTTCCAAGCTTTTAAACACTGATTTTATTTTCAGAGCTTTTTTAGTGGTAAAAATCATATTTTGAAGTCCAAATTTGGAGGGGTTAGCTTCCCCTCATTGTGTCTTGTT
Organism: Camellia sinensis; assembly: GCF_055761805.1. Lineage (NCBI taxonomy): Eukaryota > Viridiplantae > Streptophyta > Magnoliopsida > Ericales > Theaceae > Camellia > Camellia sinensis. The sequence goes on along the minus strand of NC_138963.1, from coordinate 179,288,226 downwards.
TGCTAGCCTAGTTAGTTTTATGTGTTAGTTTATTTTTCTAGCTTGTTGTAGCTTAATTCTAGCATGTTTTAGGCTCTAATTTAGGCTATTTTAACTCTATTTTGGGTTGTTTAAGTCATTTGAGTCTTGTTTTGCATGCTTGTAGTGCAATAGTCTTCACAAGCTTGATGTTTGAGGCCATTAGACACCCATTGTTTGAGTTGATTGTATTGTTTTAGTGCTTTTCACACTTAATTTCAGCAAGTATAATTTCTGCAACCTCCCTCATTTCTTGGCTTTTAATTTTGCTCTGAAAGTGATTTCAAGTCACTTGTTTGCCTAAGTGTGAAATTGAGGTTTCATACTTAATGGTTTAATCCCTTAAGGGGTTCATTACCAAAGGTATGATGCTTCTTTCATACCCAAAACAACTTCTGTTTTGAGCCTTCTTTCCATTAGAGGACTTTAATTCACCTTTTGGACTTAATTGGATTAAAGGATGGTTGGTAAAGTAAAACGAGTAACTAAAACTTGAGACTAAAAGTGAGCAAGATAATAACTTGTGTGTTTAATCGGACGTTAATTGAACACAAGAAAAATTGGGACATTTCATACTCAAAGTGATGAAATGTGTCAAGTTTCCTAGGTCTTCATTGCTCTTGATCATGCATGATAGGGTGATGGTTTTGTGTTTCTTATTTTGCATTTATTGAACTTGCACATCTTGAGTCACAAGCTATCATGCAATGAAATTGCTTGAGTTGGTGGTTTATGGCTTAAGTTCATCACTCCTTAGATTTGCTCATGAAAATGAGGGGTGGGTTGTGCAAACAAACCCTTGAAATACCCTGTATATGCTCTGTTTGTCCTCTTTTGCAGCAAGATGAACTAGTACATCAGTGGTCGGCAGGCCAATTTCCATGGCCGACGGAGCACCATTGATGGCCAGCAGGCCACTTTCATGGCCGGTAGGTGGCTGGCAAGCTTTACTAATGGCCGACTGACCACTGATGCAAACCTCAGCAGAATGTTGGTAAGATGGAGCAAAGTTGTTTTGGAAATGTTCAACTCTGCAAACAAAGGTTTTCGAGTGCAAAATAGTGGTCTTTTTAGGTGATATCCGAGCATGCGCATGCACATCTTCCATTTCCCAAGGCAAAGTAGTGGCATAGTAGTTAAATACTAGCTTACTTGCATTTGTGTTATAATTTAATTAGCTTACTAGTTAGTTAAATTCAAGTGTTGTAATAATTAGTTAATTAGTTTAGTTATTCATTTTGGTTTGTAATAATTAGCTTAATTAGCTTAGCTTAGTTAGCTCGTTAGCTTTATTCATTCGGACTCTCCTTCGTGAGAGCAAAATGTTGTAATAATGTGTATATCTTCCAACCCCACGTCTTTCTCTCTTTTACTTAACCGCTTTCGATGGTTAGTTTATGAGGATCACGTTTCAATTAGCATGCGTTATGCTTGCATCCATTCATTTTGTATTGCATGCACCGAGGCTCAGCGCATCATTCAAACTGCATTGTCGTTTCAATACTTCTATGAATACGTGTTTAAAACGCATGCCATGAAATCGTTGCATATGCCATATTAGTAACCGAGCCTATTAATTGCATTCGTCGCATGTGTTGCACTAGCCATCTTGCATAGTTAAGAATCATGCATTTTTCTAACTCTTTTTGTTTTATCTTAGCTCAAAGTACTAGGTGAGTTTTAGTGCTTTAGCATACTTGCATGAGTGTGAGTGATTGCCATGACTAGCATGCTTGCCATGGGGCAAAATGCTTACTTGTTGACATGTTTGAATGCTTGTGGATGAAGGCTTATTGCTTGAATTGGAATAATTTAACAAATGTATGTTTTAAGCCCACTTTGTCAAGTGGCAAATTCACAAACTTCAAGCCCACTTTGTTGAGTGGCAAATTCAAACCCTTTTCGAAAAACAAACATGAAATTGAATTGTTTCAATTTGAGTAAACTAGTCTATACTTGTGTGTGTGCGCATCAAGTAGTAAATGCTAGCTTAATAAACCAGAACAAAAACATATAATGTTGATAAAAATCAATCATGATTAGTAGAGGCTGATCTTTAATCGGGCGAGCGGGGGTACTCAATTCATGACCTTCCTCTCTCGTACCTAAGTCCCCGAGTTGAGGCAACTTTGGTGATGACGGACACGTGGCCTTTGGCACGAGTCATGGGTTTTCTAAATTTCCCCAAAATAAAATATTTAGGTAGCGACTCTATATCTAGCAAAACAGTCTATTTTTTGTCAATTTGATTCAAAATTGATTTTCCAAACAATTTGCTGGTTTTGGACTATTTGGTGTTTATTAATTTCACATTGCACTTGTGAGATTAGATTCAAAACCACGGGAGTTCGAACTATAGGGCTTATTTCTGAGCTTCCAAAAGGGGGCACGAAAAAGTCGAGCTACAGCTCGCATTAGTAAACACCAGTAACTTTCCCCCATGTACTGGTATAGTTAACACCGGAGCTGTAGTCAACCGTTGCTTTAACTCTTGGAAATCTTTCTCACAATCATCTGTCCATAAGAACTTCATATTCTTGCGGGTCAACTTGGTCATAAGTGCTGCAATAGTGAGAAACTTCTCTATAAATCTCCTGTAATAACCAGCTAGTCCTAAAAAAACTCTTCACCTCTGAAAGATTCATGGGCTGCTTCCATTCTTTGACCGCAGCAACTTTCTCAGGATCTATCGCTATCCCTTGATTAGATGCAACATGTCCCAAAAACCGAACTTCTTTAACCCAAAATTGACACTTACTGAACTTAGCATATAACTGCTGCTCCCTCAAAGTCTGCAACACAACTTTCAAGTGTTCACTGTGTTTTTCCTCATTCTTAGAATACACCAGGATATCATCTATGAAGATAATCACAAACTTATTTAGATACGGTTGAAAAATTATGTTCATTAAGTCCATGAAATAGGCAAGAGCATTTGTCAAACCAAAAGGCATTATTGGAAACTTGTACAACCCATATAGAGTTCGAAAAGCAGTAAGTGGTATACTTTCCTCTAACACACCCATCTGATGGTAACCCGTTCTGAGATCAAATTGAGAGAACACTGCTGTCCCCTTCAACTGATTAAATAAGTCATGAATTCTAGGTAGTGGATACTTGTTCTTGATAATCAGCTTGTTCAGCTCTCTGTAATCTATGCACATGCGGAGAGTGCCATCTTTCTTGGAGACAAAAATTCTCGGGTGCTCCCCACGGGGAGTTACTTGAACGAATGAACCCTTTCTGAAGCATCTCTTCCGGCTGCTTCTTCATCTCCACAAGCTCCTTAGGCGTTATTCTGTATGCCTCCTTAGAAATCGGTGTAGTTCCCGACACTAAGTCAATGCGAAATTCTACTACCCGTCGAGGTGGAGGTCCAGGTATCTCCTGAAATACATCCTTAAACTCACGTACCACATCTACCTCACTAATATCCTGCTTAGGGATTTATACTGAGCATAGAAAACTCATCATTACCGACTCTTCTCCATCATTAGAAGTGTGGGTAAGCCATGGCATACATGGAATATCTATATTTACAGTCTTTCCAGCATAATCTAAAGTCACAAAGTGTTTTCATAGCCAATCCATACCCAAAATAATTACAACCCCCTCAAACCCTAACACAATTGTGTCCGCATACCAGATTTTGCCCGCAAAATCAATCTCAAAATCTTTACACATCTCATAAAGAGTAACTGCCCCTCCCAAAGGGGTCTCAACATGAATAGGTCTAGCTAATGAGGTAGTTACAACATGTTCTCTTTCTACAAACTGTCTAGATATGAAAGAATAAGAGGCACCGGTATCAACAAGTACTCTAATAGGTTCTTGAAAAAGATTAAAAGTACCTTGCACTTTGTCATTTCCTGGCATAACTGCAAATGCCCTTGCTGGAGCTGTCAGACCCTGTTGCGCCTACTGTTTCTAAGGGCAATCCTTAACTACATGTCCCAACTACTAACACCTAAAACATTTTCTATTCATCGATTGAGGCGCTACTGCTCTGATAGGTGGTGGTCCCTCAAACTGAGTTATGGAAAGATGATAACCCAACTGTGGCACTTACTGCTGCTGTCCTTGATAACCCTGTGGGCGCAGACCACCCTGTCTCTGATAATAGTGCCCCTAGGGCTGGAAATTTTCATGAGGCCTGAAATTGCCCTAAGGTCTGAAATTTCCTTAACAACCCTGTTGTTGTGCCCTCTGAAACTGCTGACCCCTATGCCTTTGATCGTAAGATCGGTATATGTTCTCATCATGCTGTTGGAAGTCTCTCCGACCCTAGCCTTCCCTTCTTTAAACTGTTTTTCCTTTTCCTCATACTTCAGTGCCAAGTCAAGAACTCTGTCAAACGGTTCAGCATCAAAGGGAATAAAGGACTTAGACAGGTAATGATTTAATCCCTTAATAAACTTCTCATTCTTCTTCTCTTGCATGTCAACCAAGTAAGGGGCATAACGAGACAACTCATTAAACTTGGTGACATACTCGATCACTGTTCCACCCTCTTGGGTCAGCTTCGAAAATTCATCACTCAACTGAGATCGAATAGCAGCAGGAACAAACTTCCAGTCAAAATGGGTGTTGAAATCTACCCAAGTCAAAGTCATCCAATCTAGACCCTCATTTTACGAGTTCCACCAAAATAAGGCTGCTCCCTCAAGCTGATATGTAGCCAACTCCTATTTTTGAACCTTGGTAAGCTACATACGACCAAACACCATCTCACATTTTTGGACCCAGGCGTTAGCTGCAGTGGGTCCTCCATCTCTAACAATACATATATACACAATCTCTTATCTACTCATGAGAACAAACTTAACAATGCCAAGTCTAAGACATTCAAATAAATATCATAATCCTCACCTTTTTTTTTTATACACTTTTTCTCACCAACACTCAAATAAAACAACAATCCATGGAGTCATGGTGAAGTGTTAGGAATTTATCTATGGATTTTAAGTTTATTTTAATTTCATAAAACTATGAATGTGATTACAATCATAAAATAAATACGTATAAAAACCCTAAACCTTACAAACACATCTAACCAAATAATAAAATCAATCCATTATCTACATGCAAATAAAAAATCAAACCAATATCAAATAAATAAAAATAAATAAATAAAAATAACGAATTAAACATAAGTCAAGAAAAGTAGATTTTACACTCACAATATTTTTTGAAAGATCAATAAATCACTTAAAAAATTAATAAAACCACCAAAATAAAACCCTAACTTTTTTTTTTTTTTTTCCAACCCTCTTCTGCCGTCTCTCTCTCGCCTTCTGTTTCTTTTGTTTCTCATAGTGCACCCTCTCTTTTTTCTTTTTTTATTATTTAATGTCTCTCTCTTTGTGCTGCTAAGTTGAAAATTCTTTCGCACACCATTATGATTACAACCTAAGTCTAATCATATTATAAACCTAAGTCTAAATATATTATAACCTAATTTTCTATTATATTATATTATATAAATAAATCATAAATATAACATACATATATAAATATTTCATATAAAATCAATATATATAAAATCTTATATATATATATAAATATTCAAATTAATTATATATATATTTAAATATTATATTAAATTAATTAAATATCACATTAAATTCTCATGTAACCACACAATTAATAAAGTCAAAAAAAATAAATAAATAAAGACTTATGAAAAATCAGGATCGCTACATTATATCTCTAACATATTTAATTTAAATTTTTATTAAATAATAAATCGAGTTAAAATTTAAAATTAAATTAAGGTAATTTTATGATTTAATTTTATGTTAATAAATTAAGATATTTAAGTTAATTTATGATTTAATTTGTTAAATAAATATATATACATATGTATATGTTTAATTTAAAATGTGATTAAATAATGTAATTTTATGATAATAAATTTCAGTGTTTAGTTTATGATTTAATTTTTTATATAGATATATTAAAATGTTATTGAGTAAGAAATTAGATTAAAAATTAAAACTTAGAGTAAGGTAATTTTATGATTTAATTTTATGGTTAATAAATTAAGGTGTTTAGGTTAATTTATAATAATTTTATGTTTAATTAAAAAAGTTATTAAATAAAAAATTGGTTTAAAAATAAAAAAATAAAAAATATTTGAAGGTAATTTTTGGTAATAAATTAGGATATTTAGTTTAATTCATGATTTAATTTGTTAAATATAAGATTAAGATAGAAAATTATATATATTAGAGAAGAGAGAAAGAGAATATAACATAAGTCTATTTAAGTAATTTTGCTCTTACTTTTAACAATGTTGGCTTTGCACTTTAGTCCAAAATTATAAAGAGATTGTCTGTCTATATTTGAATTATAAAGGGGAGGGGGGTGGGTAGAGTGCTCTGAGACCAAACCATAAAAGGGCAAAGTAAAGTTTGCCCAACTTTAGAATAGATAGTCCAATGGAATATATACATAAAAACAATAATAACTAAAATAAAAAATAATAATAATAATTTTTCAGTTATAATTTAGCTCAAAATTTACTAGCTAAAATTAAAATAAAAATCTTTTAGTTATAACAAAAAAAAAAAAAAATTTTTGGCTATAATTTAGCTCAAAATTTACAATACTAGCTAAAATTAAAAAATTATTTTTTTAAAGATTTTTATAATATAAAAGATATACAATATTTTCATAGTAGTTGGAGTCCTTCAGCGTTTTCACAGAAAACATTTGATACAGAGAAATTTTGCCCCGACACAGAGAAATTTCAATTTTTTTTTGGTATTGATCACAAAGAAATTTCATCGAGTGATCTTAGTTAATAAAAATACATATATTAAATCTCTCATACTACCCAAAATTAGATAGATACTTCACTTATTTTTCCTAAAAGAAAATAATCTTTTGTCTGATGCATGCTCTTAGAGACCTTAATAGAAAAATGTTAAGTAGCTTGAATTTGTGTGATCCGAATGGCTTAAATGTATTAAAACGACATTGTTTTACACCTAAAACGACATCGTTTTACACCTAAAACGACATCGTTTTGAGACGTTTAAACCATTTGAGTCTTGAAAATTCGGGCTACCAAGCATTATTGACCTTAATATGAATTTGTTTTTCTCACACACACAATATACATCAGGAGGAGAGAAGAGATAAAATTAAGGCAAAATATGAAAGAGACAAAAGTATATAAATTTAACCATCATTTGGTTTTCTATGTTTTTTTTTTTTATAATTTTTTTAATAAGTGGTATGATTAGAAAATTATTACAGTTTTATAATTTTTTTTTAATAATTTTAACTATTAATACTTTATAAATTTTATCATTGATTTGTAATTTTTTTTAAACAATTTACACTGAAATGTAATTTTTTTTAACAATTAATTTTTCGTTTTTCTACTTTTCTGCAATTTTCTGAACATTTAAGTGGAGTGAAAGAAGCCCAACATTAGTACATTACAACAAAAATCAGCTGTAGTCTCCACTAACTAAAGCTTGTTTGTTTTGGGTTATAGGGAGGGGAATGAGATTCATAGTGAGGTGAGATCCACTAATATCATATTTGTTTTGAGAGATGGAGAGGGGATTCGTAATCCCCTCCGAACTATGAATCCTCTTGGAGAGGGAATTAGGAATTAGGAGAGGGAACTACTTATTAGAAATTAGTTTGTCGGACTATTTTATTTTTATTTATTTATTATTTTTTACATGTTGGGCTTTTTTTAACATTAATGTTTAATTTTTTGCATTTTTTATTAAGTAAAAATCATTTATTTATTTATTTTTTTTTTTTGGAATTTTTTAAAATTTAAAATTTTTTTACATATTGGGAATTTTTTTTTTAAGGTCCCTAATAATAGTAATTTAGAGGATAAATGATACCAAAAAAAAAGGATGATGCATCAGGTCCCTCAATTAGAACGCGCACATTTTTAATTCTTTCTTGGATCAAAATGCCCTTCACAAATCAACTGAGAACACTCAACTGGATTTCGATGACTGAGTTCCATTCTAAACATCCAACCATCTTCACGAGCAAGAGAATAGGAGAATTACGGTTTCACAATCATCTTCACTATCGATATCAAGATTTCATTATCTTCTGCGAAAATCTTTTCCATTTCTTCCTCACAAATTTCTCTGACCCGTTTTCACTGTTCATCGTCATCTCATTGCATCTTCATCTCAGGGCATATCAGTTCGTAATTAGGGTTTCATCCCCACTCTAGTAAGTTTTTTACAATCCAGCGAGTTTTTCTCTAGAAACATAGCTAATTGCATATTATATCAGCCTTCCATTAATTAGGGTTTCAATTTCGTAATAAAAAGTTATATGAATTTGAAAAATGCTATTTCTCTGAGTTTTGAACTTATTCTTGAAGATGTTTGTGTAATTTTGTCTGTAAATTTCTCTAATATTTGCTTGATATATGTTTCTTTTTTGAATTTTCTCTAGCATGTTTATTCCCATTTATTTCTGTTTATTCCCCCATTTTCTCTGGCATGGTTAATTTCATTCAAATTTCTCTACTCTATAAGTTTCTCTACTCTGTAAATTTCTGTAGCATTTTCATTTTCTCTGGAATGTGAAATTTTCTCAAGCATTTTCATTTTCTGTGCTTGCTAAATTTATATATATTTTTTTGAATTTCCTCTGGCTATATTTTACATCTATATGTAATATTACTCTCTTGTCTGTGTCTAAGTTTCTCTGTCATTTATAAGTTTCTCTAGCCACATCACTTTTCTCCCTTGTGTGTCTCTGTCATATTTAAATTTCTCTAGTTGTGTATGTAAATTTTTCTGGCATTTTAATATTATGGAATGGAAATTTTCTCTGGCATTTTCATTTTCTGTGCATGCTAGATTTATGTTTCTTTCTTGAATTTTCTTTGGCTAGATTTTACATCTATATGTAATTTTTAGCAATTTTTTAAAATTTTTCTGTCATGTTTATGTTGCTTTATTTATTTTCTCTAGGAATGGAAATTAGCTGTGGCAACATGTATTCAACATGAAAACACTTAGTATTCTCTTGTCTATGTCTAAGTTTCTCTGGAATTTATAATTTTCTCTGGCACATTACTTTTCTCCTTTGTTGATTTCTCTGGCATGTTTATGTTGCTTTGTTGATTTTCTCTGGGAATGGAAATTTTCTGTGGCTAGATGTATTCCATAGGAAAACAATTAGTACTCTGACATTTAATTTTCAGTGTATAATTTTCTTTGATATTTATAATTTTCTCTGGCCACCTTAGTTTTCTCCCTTATGTGTAATTTTCTCTGACATATTCAATTTTCTATAGCATGTTTAATTTTCTCTGGGATCTAATGTTGACATCTTTATGTTTTCATTGTCTAGAAATGGAAAAACGTAAAAGCAACAAAACACCAGAAACACTACGAAAGAAATAGAAACTCTCTGATTCTTCTTATGATCTTAGATCAAAAAGCAGCAAAACACCACAAACTCCTCGCCAAAAAACACAAGTCCAAGGTGATGAAGCAACAAGCATCAAGATGAATACTCCAACTTCAAAAGACTCAAGCTCAAGGGGGAAAAACTTGTTAAACTCCATAGAAAGAGAGCTCATTGTAGTATTCAATACCGATCCAACCTCTCATCTATTGTCTATTTTTTTCAAACACTTAAGTTCTATTCAAACCAACTTGAAGAGCTTCAAAAGACTCCATTCTGGTATTTAATCCAAGCTCTAACTACTAGAAGGATGGATCCAAGGATGTCTAGAAAATCTAATGATGATGTAGTTGCAATAATCCAACGTTACAATGAAAAAAATGAAAGCATTCACAGTTGGTAAAAAGAACTTGACCTTTACAGCCAATGACACGACCTTGATTTTTGGTTTGCAAGGTGGTAAAGGAGCCATGTCATTAAGATACTCAAAAAATCCGAACACTGTATTCCTAAGGCGAAGATTCCTAAAGGACACAAGGCTCACTGGTCCTGTTCTTGGTCAAAGCAATGAAATGCAAGCAACCAACCGACTTCAAAGATGTAACAATCATTGTTACCTTGTACTTGTGTCTCATCCTATTTTTTGCAACAAGTGGGAATTCAATAGGGTGGGTTTTTATCAAATACGTTGAACCTCTTGAATCAATGAAGGAGTATGATTGGCCAGAAGCAATCACAACAACATTGGTCAATTCTATCACAACATTACACAAAACTCCAGAAAAAGTTACGAGGTGTGTCATTGCATTGCTAGTGAGTAGAATTTCCATTCAAATTTACAGTTATGATACTTACAAATTTGTGTGTTTAGCAAAATTTAATTACTTCAATTTTCATCACAGTAGTGGCTATGTGAACATGCGAATATCATCGACTGGGAAGACATTAACACATCTGAATTCCCAAGATGTGCCAAGTGGAACCTGTAAAGCTTGACTAAACAGCTGCAGAAGATACCAGTCCACTGTTTTGCACCTCGACAAGTTAGATTTCTATCGCCATTGAAATGTCAGTGAAATTTCAAAATTTCTCTGACCACTGGTTTGTTTCCCTCCTTGTGCCTTGCTTGATTTTATCAATTTTCTCTACGATGCAATATCTTATATGGAATAACTTATGTGCCTTGACTGATTGAGATCAATTTTCTATGAAATTTCAATTTATGTTACTTCTTTGATTACCACTGGTTTATTTTTGCCCTTGTAATGAATTATCTCTGGAATCCAAATTTCTCTGACCACAATTATAGTAACATTAACTTATATGCCTTGATTGATTTTCTGTGATATTTAAATTATGTTGCTTGTTTCATAATTTTCTCTGGCCCATAAAATTATTTCTTATTGTGTGTAATTTTATCTAGTCCATAACTTATGTACCTTGATTGATTGAGATCAATTTTCTCTGAAATTTGAATTTATGTTGCTTCTTTGATTATCACTGTTTATTCTTGCCCTTGTAATGAATTTTCTCTGGAATCCAAATTTCTCTGACCACAATTATAGTAACATTAACTTATATGCCGTGTTTGATTTTCTCTAATATCTAAATTATGTTGCTTGTTTCATAATTTTCTCTGACTCATAAAATTATGTCTCCTTGTGTGTAATTTTCTCTGGCCCATACAATTTTCTCTGAAGTTTGTTTCCCGTTAGTATGATTTAGATGAATTTTATCTAGTTTATTTGAATTTTTCTCTTAGTGAATTTTAAATATTTCTCTAATAAAAGAGCTTCCTGTTACAGATAGATAACAAGGAGGCAGTTAAAAACCCATCAGAGAAGTTTTGTCTTGGTAAAAAGAAGAAGAAAGAATCAAAAAAGGCATTGGCCAAATTTAAGGAGACATTAGAAGAGTCATCTGAAGAAGAATGAAGGAATGAAGAAAGAGAAGGCAACACAGAAGAACAAGATGCAAGCAATGGAGAAGAAGATCAAGCAAGCAGTGCAGAAGAGAAAGCTAGAGAAGAAAATGAAGAAGTAAAAGACAATGAAAAAGAAGAAAAAGGCACTGAATCGAAAGAGGAAGAAGAAAACAATGAGGAAAGCGATGAGGAATAACATAATGAGCTGATGGACCAACATCATGATAGCATTTGTGGCTCAACAATGCATCATCCTCAAGAATCTGAGGAATCAAAAGATGCTCAAATTGCGAATCTACATCAAAGACTAAAGGCACTTTCTAAATCCAAAATAGAAGAAGAGAAAAATTAGAATGAATTACTTCAAGAAAAGGACATTGCAAGAAGAACCTTGACATCAAATAACTCGGAACTTCAAGAAAGAGACAACACAAACCAAATAAAACTAAGAATGTTGGAGATTCAAAAGAAGATGATAAAAAAACAATTCAACAGTTGAGATGTTCAATTTCAGAGCTTGAAACTGAAAATCCTAGATTGCATGAACAAATTCAAGAACTATCCGTCCAACTTGCAACACAACCTTATTGAACACTAACACAAGTTCAACCCCAAGGTCAGTGAAAATTTTGAACCACATAACTCAGAGAAATTTCTATTTATTAGAATTTTCTCTGTCAATGGTGGTAATTTTCTCTGGAAGTTAAATTTCTCTGACCATATTAGTTTGGCCAGTTTGATTTTCGCTGCTTATTTGATTTTCTCTGTCTATTTGGTTCCATATGTGTGTAATTTTCTCTAGATTTTGTAACTTCTTTGATCATGTTGATTTTTGCTACTTATTTGATTTTCTCTGTCTATTTGGTTCCATATGTGTGTAATTTTCTCTGTCTATTTGGTTCCATATGTGTGTAATTTTCTCTAGATTTTGTAACTTTTTTGACCACGTTGATTTTTGGAGCTTGTTTGATTTTCACTGTGTATAGTTGGAATAGAAGTAGAATAACAACCAATAACCCAGCAAGAATAAATGACACACAAACAACAACCAAAACAAAAGACAAAAGTCTTTGGTAAGTGAAAAATATTAAATCAAATAAATTTACTTATTGAAATATGATCTGTTACCTTAGAGAAATTTAACTTTTATTGATATTTTCACTATCTACAGTGAAAAAAGATCATACATCAATGATAAAGAATTTAAAGGCAAAAGAAAGGAAATAAAAGCAAGATCCAGACTTTCAATATCCTAAAGTTGTGAAAGTGACCAGAGGTTCAAAGCAAGCTGCAAAACCAATAAAGCAAACCACCAAAGACAAAGAAATACTTGATACCGATGGCTATGTCTTGTCTCAACTAACAAGCATCAGGAAATCTTAGGTTTTTCCATAATGTCTACCGGTTGCAAAATTGGTAAAAGAACATGCCAAAGATGTCCTGCAGCACATATCAAATGTGTTTGGACTAGAATAAGTACAAATAGAAAATGACAAACAATAATTTACTAACTTATATTGCATTAACAACTATTAAATCCCTTCTTTGTCATCTTGTAGGGCTTTAATCTGGATAAGTGAGTTGAATCTAATTACTTTTGAAGATATCAGAAACCTAATAAAGGAAAAAGAAATTGCCAACAATGTAAGTCTTTCATCAAATTTCTCTGCAATGTTCCATCAGCCTTTATAAACCAGTATTATAATTATAAATGATATTTTTCAGGTCATTGATGGTTATGAAGAGATCCTATTTTTTGATCAAAGGAGAAAATGACTAAAAGCAACTTTATTTATTTTTTTTTTTTTACATGCATGAGCTTAGTATGTTACTACTCTTTTATTTGATTTTCTTTGGAATTTACTTACTACTTTCTCTTGTTAAGATACTTCTTAAAGTCAATTGTGCCATTAGTCTAATTTTCTCTGACTAGTTGTGTGCATTTAAAATTTCTCTATATGTATATTTTTGAAATTCCTGTCATTTCAACTTTCTCATAACCATTTTTTGATTTTTTCTGACAGTAGAATTCATCAAAATGATGAAAAATCAAACTTTCCAAGTCTCATTATTTGACAAGCATCTTGAAACTGCATGGAGGAACTACAGGTTCCTCAATTTCCCAATAAATACTAGGGACAATGAGAAGTCAATAGATGAAAATCACTGGACCTTGCTTGTCTTGAACAAACAAGACAATTTATGAAGGTACTACAACTCATTAAGGCCAATGAGGGATGAGGCACAAGACAAATATCTCAAAGATGTAAAATAATTGGTAACGAGTGCAAATTTCTCTAATCCATGATAATATTTATGTGATGATAATTTTTATAGAATTCCATTAATTTGTGTGTAAATTTCTCTATTATTTAAAAATTATTATTTTTTTTTTTTGCAACAAGATTATATAGGGAATTTTTTGAAAGCTTGTCTTGAAAGAGAGGCACAATCACAACCCTTTTTCAAATTGATAGACTCATAAAACACAAATTATGACTTTCAATATGTCAATAATGCTCCACAACAAGACAGTGATCCGTAAGTTCCACACAACATCTATAAATGGGATAATCTAATTTGAATGTTTCTTAATACTAACTATACCTAGTGTGGATTGTGGCCTCTTTATATGCTACATAATGAGACAATATATTTACCATGAACCTATCAGCTCGACATTGTCGACACAAGACGTAAGGTTGATGAAGACAGAAATCATAGAGAGATTTGCGACCGAAGTTGGCCGGTCTTGGACAGAACCAATTCAAATACCACCAGAAGAAGAACCAAAAGTATAATAGTGAAAGCACACTAGTGAAAGGAAGCCAATGCACACAATGTAATTAGGAATAATCCTTTAATTTTTTTTTTCATACATTGAAGGAAATATGATGTTTGACATATATGTATATATCTTTTTTTGACTAATGTAAATTTCATAGCTATCAATGGTTAAATATATATATTTTTTATAATGCATACTAAGTGGTGATTGTCAACACAATCCACACAGAGAAAATTGTCTGAAAATTTCTTTAGTATGAAGTTACCAGAATTTCACAAAGAAATTTAACTCGTATCATGCCAAGAGGGTGCCTATATGATCATGTAATTTGTAATTCACTGTGTTGGTAAAAAACAATCATCAAATTCAAAAAACACAATGCACACAGTAATTTTCTCTACTACTAGTAAATTTCTCTAGATGAATTTAAGCTCACAAAACGCAATGCACAGAGTAATTTTCTTTGCTAGTGGCAAATTTCTCTGGATGAATTTGACTGGTATTATAAACGCATGGTATGTTTCAACAAACAGAATGCACACAGTAAATTTCTCTGTTATTGGCAAATTTCTCTGGATGAATTTGACCTCACAAAACACAATGCACAGAGTAATTTTCTCTGCTAGTGGCAAATTTCTCTAGATGAATTTGACTAGTATTATAAACACATTGCCTATATGTAGACGCGCCCGTGGGCCTCACTACAGTTCGGACTCAATTTGTGTCACGGTCCTTAATCTGAACCAAAGATTCCAAATTCGGCAAATCGTTTTGAGAAACAGATTTTTGAAAAGAAGTGCCAAACATGGACTGCTTTGCCAGATACAGAGTCGCCACTTAAATATTTTTTATGGGGGAATTTAGGAAACCCTAACTCGGTGCCAAAGGCCACGTGTCCGTCATCACCAAAGTTGCCTCGGCTCGGGAGCTTGGGTACGATTGGGGAAGGTCAGCTATGAGCACCCCCTCTCGCCCGATCCGAAGATCGGCCTCTACTAACCGTGATATCCGTTTTTGAAAACGTTATGTGTTCTTATTCCGATTATTAGCCTAGAATTACTATGTTATGCGCACAGTAAACAAGTATAGACCAAATTGCCTAAATTGGAACAAAACATTTCATGTTTGTTTTGAAAATGGTTTGCTACTCGCAAGTAGGCTAAAATGCAGGTTTTGCCATCCTCAAGTAGGCTTTAAAAAAGATGATTTTGCCACTATCTAGTGGGCTTAAAACTCACAGTTTTAATGCATTATCCCAATTTAGTTAATTCAACCTCCATCCATAGACATTCAAGCAGTTATATCACATAAGCAGCTAGCCTCATGGTAATCATGCTGTTATGGCAACACTCACACGCATGCGGTATGCTAAAGCATAAATGCTTACCGAGTACTACGTGCCAAAACAGAAACTAGTTAGTAATCATATGCATGATCCTAGTTTAAGATGGCTAATGCAACACATGCGAAATGCAATTATGATAGGCTCGACTAATCCTAAAATGGCATGTAAAGTGCAACAAGTAGCATATATTCAAGTCAGATTTGAAATACGATGCAGTTAGCATGATGTGTCGAGCCCGGTGCATGCAATACTGATGAATGATGCACGCATGCATAGCATAAGGTATGCTAAAGTAAACATGTCCTAATACTAACCATCAAAAGCAGGTAAGTAAAAGGGAGAAAGAAGCGGGGGTTGGAAGACATGCACACACGCACCCACACTTATTACACAATCGCCCTCGCTCGGAGGGTCCGAAAGAATAATACAGTCCGAATAACAAACTAACTATCCTAGCTAATTAATTATTACAGACCAACTAAATTAGTTAAGCAAATCAACTAATCTAAGAAAGCGATAAACAGCCTCGGGAAAAGAGCCCAATGTAATGCATGCTCGGTCTTGCTCAGAAGTCCACTGCCATGCACCAGCTGCCTCTATTTTCCCTGCTCTGCTCCTCTGAAGACTGCCAAAGTCTCAGGATGTGCTCACTGGATGTTGGGGAATGCCACCGGCTGGAGGGAATCATCATCGGCTGTGATTTTGTGTCGATCGGCCAAAAATAAATCCATCAGCCACCGATGGATTGCCGGTCGGCACTCTGTGCAGTCGATCGGCAAACAGTTCCTGCATAATCTGTTTGACAGCAGTAGAGGACAGAGCTTTGCATGGCAATGCAATTCAAGCAATGTATGCACCAACCATATCTCTTATCATGTTTATGACTCAAAGGGACATGGTCCTTGGTTCTCGGACCATCAATCGCGCATTTCAATACATGATGGCCCAAGAGACCAAGTTATGCATGTTGATTTCAAATGCAATGCAAACCAACAAACAAAGGCCCAACTCCCATCACTAGATCAAGGAACAAGGCATGCATGCTAGATGGAGTGCAACCTAGGCATGTGAACTAGCATGCAACATGGGCATACAATGCATTTATGCAAGTATGCAAGCAAACATGCAAGCTAAGCATGCAAACAAGTAAAGGATGGACTTAAGCTCGTTTGGGCAGCCCTTAAGGAAGCCCAAAACAGTGGCCATCAACCAAGGAAATGAGGCCAAATGCACATGCAAGCATACATGACAACATGGACCAACATTTAAGCACATAAAGGCAACTTTTAAGCGCACTTTAAAAGAGTCATAGCATGGAAAATTAACATGCAAATGAAGCTCTGAAAATCATGCTATAGGAGGTGCCAAACCAACTAAACAAAGCAAGCACATCATGTAACCAAGCCCAGCGCCTAAGGCTCACCAAAGAGGCATTGGACTACACTTATCAAGACCAAACATGGCATGATTTAAGCAACTAAAATCAGGGTTTTAGCATGTCCAAATGAACCCCAAAAATCACTTAGATGACATCTAAATGACTTACACATGGAAGCATGCACAAATGCACTTTCAAGGAGCATGAAACACAAACTCTTGAAACATCAAAGAGCCATGAAATGCAAGTATACAAGCATGCTAAGTGGACTAAAATGACATGAAAAATAGTCCCAACTCACTAAATCAAAGCAAGTAATGCATGCTATACACTCACATACTTGAAGCCTACAAGCTAAAATGCAAAGGGGCTATGCAATGCATGCTAAAGTCGACCCAAAAAACTAAGGATAGACCTTAAACATGGCAAAATAAACATGAAAGCTTCACAAAGCCAAGCCTAAAGCATGCTAGAACAATGGTTTACAACCTAAGGCATGTTAAGGTAACAAAATGACATTACAAGGCATGTATGCTAAGCAAGCATGGTGTACCAAAACCAACTCAACTCAATGCTATTTCATGGCATAATAAGCATAAAAAATAGCCAAGGCATGGTCAACATGAGCCTAAGCTAGGTGTTCCCTAAAGAGGCAAAAAATGATCCTTTTCAAGGACAACAAGGAGAGGGGGTGGCCCTCTCTTTCTTGGGACCTCAAGGCATCATTCTCACCTCTGAAATCCCTCAAGATTTCAGTGGTGAAGAGGCCCAAACACCAAGGTCTCAGAGCTCACCCAAAATGGCACAAAATGAAGCCTTACAAGGCTTAAGAGGGGTCAAAAAACCCTTAAACAACTATTTAGAGGGCCTAAAAATAGAACTTTTTTATGTTATACACAAAGCTCAAAAATAGTTGCAAGATAGGTTAAAAAGCTTTGCAAAAATGGGGGATAAAAGGGAAAAGTGATTACCCTTGTAGACCTTCTTCACCAAATGGTGGGCCAGCAGTCTCCTTAGGTCCAAACCAGCTTCAAAACTTCAAGAACAACCCTCTAGAACCTCAGTTCCAAGAGAAAGGTGTAGTAGTAGGTGTTTGTGTACAAAACTAAGGCTTAAACACACACAATACAAGAGAATGAGAGATATAGATATAGGATAGATATAAAACCCTAAACCTAGAACCAGAGCTTCTCTAACAATGTTTTCTAACCCTAATGCCAAGAGAGGAAGCCTCTTCTTATAGGCAACTCCCTCTTGTAAGGCTTCCAAAACAAGCCATCCAAGAGGGAAATCCCTCCATACACGTGTATGGAGGGGAACAGAGTGGGTGCCAGCTATCACAGCTGGCACAAAATATCTACTAAAAGTAGATGAACAGTGATCGGCCATCCAAAATTGCCACTTTGACAAAATAAATGGCCGATCGGCAACAAAGAATGCCGACCGACAATATATATTGCCGATGGCATAAAATCACTGGCCGGTGGCCTCGAGCCATGGCCGGTGATGTGTGGGGACGCCTCACAAGGCATTCTCTGCCCTTTCAAGGCAAAACACAAGTGTTTGGTGCAAAACTAGACACAAAACAGTCGAGTCGAGAGGTCCTGAAGCAAGGCGCGTAGCCGAGACCTCCGGGAACTCAAGACGAACACGAACATGGATGATCACCGAGTGTTCGAGCGGTGATATCCAAGTCTTGAGGACGGTCAAAAATGGGGTGTCTACACTATAGTATGTTTCAATAAACACAACGCACAAAGTAAATTTCTCTACTATTGGCAAATTTCTCTAGATGAATTTGACTGGTATTATAAAGGTACTCCCAAAGTAAGTTTCTAAAAACACAATACAAAAATTAATTTTTTCTGCTATTGAAAAATTTCTCTAGATGAATTTGATTGGTATTATATACACACTGTCTAAAAAGTACATTTCAAAAAACAAAACACACAGTAATTTTCTCTGCTACTGACAAATTTCTTTGGATTAATTTGACTGGTATTATAAACACACTGCCCAAAGTATGTTTCAAAAACACAAGTGCATTGATCCAAAAATTACAGAAAAAAATTTAGAGAAAATATTAAACACAACGCACAACATACACGTTATTTTTGTAATAAGATCCTCTAACATCGTCAAATATATTGTTCAATCAATAAAATGTATTATCCTCAACTATTTAACAAAAGTTCCTTGTATATCCTTTTATTATGGTGACCAATATTCTCACATTGACTACATTTCATTACCCTTTTAAACTCTCCAGTAGAAGCAATTATGTTCTTCTTTGGCTCCCAGCTAGTCTCTTACTCAATGGAGGTAAAATCATAGCACCATCGATGCTACACACAGGTTTTTCAGCAGTTGGGACTGAGCCAATCGAAAATGAGTATGCTTGACGATACATATCAGCATGAAAAAATAGTTCAACAAATGAATTCAAATTCTTTCCACTCCTAAAAATTGCAGCAACAACATGTTGACATGGATACCTATTTATTTTCCATTTTTGACATGAACAAGTTCTCAACCCAAGATCAACCATAACCGAAGGAAAACAATGCACTTCAAACACATTATTAGATGATAAACTCACATCCATGTCCTCCCATCTATGAAAGCCTTCTCCAACACACTATCCATACAAAGACATAGAACTTTATTCCATTTACTAGAAAGTAGCCTCCTATCAGACCTCATATTCATGATTTGCAACCGTATCATGTCCACCAAATTTGTTATTGGCAAGTGTTAAGTTTCTCGTATCTATGAATTGAATGACTCTGCAACATTTGAATACACTTCACCATAAGGTTTCCCCTCAAAATATGCATCACTCCAATTTTTATATGATAAACTTCTCAAGAAAACACTTACAATGTCTCCTCCCTCACTTTTTAATTCATTTAACTTGAAATGGAATGATGCCTTTGTTGGCGCATATGCACATTCTGAAAACTTGGACACAATCGTCTCCCTAACCAAATTTGTGTTTCCATATGACAACATATCCCTCAAATTTATCTTTAGATGTTCAAGACAAAATCCATGATAACAATTAGGGAAAAACCTAGCAATTCCTTCCACAATACCACAATGTCGATCTGATATGAAACTTATCACCCTCTCCAATCCCAATACTATACATAAATGTTCAAGGAACCAACACTAACTGTCTTTATTCTCAACATCAACAACGGCAAAAGCTATAGGAAAAAAACCTACAAAACAAATAGGAACAAGCATATTAGATATACATATGCAGAGAAAATTAGAACAATAAACAATCAGAAAAATTTGACACTGCAAACATCCAAAGAAACTTCACACAGTGGCCACATCCAGAGAAAATTCACAAAGTGGAAACATCTAGAGAAAATTCACTTAGTGACCAACTACAGAGAAAATTCACACAATGGCAATATCTAAAGAAAATTCACTGAAAATTCACACAGTGGCAACATCTAGAGAAAATTCACTTAGTGATCAACTACAAAGAAAATTCATACAGTGCCAACATTTAGAGAAAATTTACACACTGACCAAATCCAGAGAAAATTCACATAGTGGCCACCTCCAGACAAAATTCGAAGTGTCAGAGAAAAATCACAAAACATAACCACAAAAATAGAAAATTCACTCAATTCTCACATGTCAGAAAATTTCCATACTTAGAGAAAATTAGATATATTTACAATAACCTTCATTCTCATCTTTCCCAGTCACAACAAGCATAATTCCTTTGTATCGTCCTTTAAAAAATGTTCCATTAAGAAACAACAATGACCGACAATATTTGAAACTAGCAATGCATGCATGAAAAGTCATAAACACTCTTTTGAAATGCTTGTTATCTTCAAAATCAAACTCAAAATGACTACATGGATTGCTCTTCAATGCCTCATCAAAATACCACCGTAATTGATCGAATGACAAACACGAATCCCCATATGTACTATATTTGGCTTTTTCAATCCCCAACCAACCACAGTTATAACTGATTGAGACCCCATACTTGTCTTTCATTTCTTTGACAACATCCACTGGACGAGTTAAAGGTTTTGCACTTACCTTTTCAAGTATTAGCCCAGAAACTAAGCTGGAAGTCATCCTAGCATGTTTACTATTACGAACCGCCACACTACACGTATGTTCATTGTTCAAAGTTCTTATGTAAAAGAACCCATTTGTTTTTTCAACTGAAGCATGTACACGCTACATACATCTCCTTGATTCCTTATATGCACATTCTGCCGTAACCTTTAGCTTGTCGTTTTTAACATACATAAACTGAAAACCAACGTCAATAGCATACTTGCATAAAATAGTATGGAACTCAACCACACCACCCTCAAACTTTTTCCAACATTCGTAATATTATTTTACCAACCAGTTGACAATAACACATTTTCTTGGTGAGAACAAAACTTAGAGAGTGAATTCCTTTCAATATGCACGAGCCTATTGCATTCACCATGCACAACATCTACCCAATTAAACCCTATTTCATCTTCTTGATCAGAAGTATTACACCTAATAACTGAAACATCAACTATATCAACACCACATGCACAAACAACCCTCAACATATTCAGAAAATCAATATTATTTCAAACCATACAATTCGGATGGCTCATAATAGAATATGAAATACACATCGTCTCATGTTTCAAATTCTCCCATGTTTTATACAAAATTCCAACCAATTCCTCAAAATTCACTTCGCATGAAATATTAATGACAGTAGTATTATTTCCATATTTGCATAGCAACAACACTGCACTGTCTATCTAAACTAAAAGAAAAAAATGATAAATAACTTGTTCAATATAAAAACACCTCGCAAGAACAACATAAAAGTTTAGAGAAATTTCTAATAATTATAATTTTCTCTAGATTATAATAACAATCTTATAATTTTCTGTGGACTCAAATAAAAGTCCAGAGACATTTACAAACTTATATTCACTTTCAGGATAACAAAAACAAAATCACAAAAAACTTAATGAATCCAGAGAGAATCATAGAGAAATTTAATGCTAA
This sequence comes from Camellia sinensis, assembly GCF_055761805.1. Classification (NCBI taxonomy): domain Eukaryota; kingdom Viridiplantae; phylum Streptophyta; class Magnoliopsida; order Ericales; family Theaceae; genus Camellia; species Camellia sinensis. Next base: position 179,266,316 of record NC_138963.1, on the reverse strand, counting down.
CTATTAAACACAATTAGAGACAAAAATTACACAGAATATCTGTTATGAAATTATAAGCTTCTCTGTGATTTTCACTAGACTATAAGCTTACAATTTTCTTTGTGTGATTGAGCAGTATTGGACTCAAATCAAAATCCAGAGAAATTTATGAACTTATATACACCTTCAAGATAACAAAAAATATTGCACTGTCCATCTAAACTGAAAGAAAAAATACGAAAAATAACTTTTGCTCAAAAATGAAACATTCAAATTTAATCACAAAACATTCAATTAAATCCCCAATCCATATATCTAGTCTAGAGGACATTAAAAATAAAAAATAACAAACTTATAATTACATGTCCCAATAAAATTATGATTTTCTCTGAATTATAATAACAAACTTATAATCTTCTCTAAACTACAAATAAAAGTCTAGATAAATTTAAGAACTTATATTCACTTTCGAGAACACAAAAACAAAAACACATTAACATTAAATTGACAAAAATGCTAACTATTCTACACAAACTCAGACAAACTTATAGAGACGATCTGTTATGCTCACAAAACATTCAATTGAGAAAAAAAAAAGTAATAACAAACTTATAATAACATGTCCATAACAAATTATAATTTTCTCTGTGATTTTCACTGGACTACAAACTTATAATTTTCTCTATGATTTTTACGGAACTACAAACTATAATTTTCTCTGTGATTCTATTTGCATTAGAAACTTATAATAATATTTCTATATGAATTTATAATTTTCTTTGTGATTTTCGTTGGATTATAATAACAAACTTACAATTTTCTCTAGACTACCAACAAAAGTGCAGAAAAAATAGAGAACAAAATGTAGAGAACAAAAAATGATAAGAAATTTACACTTATCTCTAGTTTAAAGAAATTTCTCTGGTTTGAAAAAATAGAGAACAAAACTTATCATTGATAAGCATGTTGATGAAAAATAGAGCACAAAAAATGAACTCTAAATATCAAAATCATCTCCACTATCAAATCTCTTTGAAATTGATTAAAAAATAGAGAATGAAAAATGAATTCCAAAAATCAAAATCAACTCTATTAAGCTGACCTCTCTCTAAAATTGATCAATAATAGAGAATGAAAAATTATCTCCAAAAATCATAAACAACTTCACTAAGTTGGCCTCTCTTTTAAATTGATCAAAGCTAAAAACAAAAATCTAATGCAAAATACACTCGAAAAAGTAATATGAAATCGGAATCCTTACATATAATTCAAATAAAAAATCGAAATTCTTATGCAATCTCCATCGAAAACATATCTGATTCAATTCCACTGAAAATCAAAACAAAAACAATCAACACCACTACAACACCTACACGATTATAGCAATCTCCATCGTTAAGTCCATTGCAACACTTGCAAAATCCCTACGAAATCTCTGCTGTAAAGTCCATCCCTATGAAATCTTCTACAAAACACTAATAGAATATTTCCACAATCCAAACAAACGGATGTTATATAGAAGGGTAAATTAGGTATTTACAACTTAAAATAAGGTTAAGGGATCTTAGATATTAAAAAATATTATTGTGGACTTCTTTTCCTACCAAAAATTAAGCAAGGATCTTAGACCAATTTTCCCTTAATGTTTTTGTATTTTTTAAATTATTTTATATAAAAATAATTTAACAATTTATATACTAACAATTATTATCAAAATAAACATAATTTTATTTAATATTCTCACTATCAATCTTTTCATTAACCATCTTTATTGTTAATTCCTTCAATATAAACTCTATCCATTCTGCCAATAGCATGTGGTTGGCTCAGAGAGCCTTAGCCTTCGTTTGGCAATAACGTTTTTAGTTGATTTTTTAATTTTTTTAACTTTTTTAATTTGAAATTTTTTTATTCTTTTGGTATTCTTGATTGGCTTTTTTAACTTTTTAACTTTGAAATATTAGATTTTTTTTATCTTTTTATGATTTTTTGACTTTTTAATTTTTAATTTTTTGTGATTATTTAGTCAAAAATGATTACCAAACGCCACCTTAGCAAAGCCTGCAACACCCGTGGCCTTACGGCAGCTGACGGGTCCTACTCTTTCGCCTCGATTTTCCCATCACATACAAGGCATTTTGTGCTGCTTCCGTTTATTAACGGCGTTAATATTTGAAGATTTGATTATCATTGTAATAAAAAAATTATAATTCCTTTCCGAAGTATCAAAACAAAAAAAAAAGAAGTGTATAATATTTTAAATTTTATTAAAAAATTATGTAACATTTATCATAAAAATACTTAATATATACTAACAAAATATGTAATAAAGTGCACCTTGTGTACGTCCTTTAAGAAGATGTATGAGAGGGTAATTTTTGGGAAAAATTGGGCCGAGCTCTGAGTTTGGCTTCGAGGCCCAAAACGCGAAGGACTAAGTAAAAAGGCCGTAATGGCTACTTCGGCCTAGGGGCAAGGTTACTCCGGCCTTAAGGAGACAAAGTTACTTCGGCCCGAGGAGATGAGATTACTCCGGTCCAAGGAAGAGTAAAGCCACTCCGGTCCGGAGACAACTCGGAGTTAGGCCGGTCTCAGAGTTAGTCCGGCCGCAGTATGTTCTGGGAAGACCGGTTTCAGAATTAGTTCGGTCGTGACATACAGCGGTTGGGACGGTCAGAACTTGCTACTTGGAAGTTTGAACTAAGCACATCAAGGTCAAACAGGGCAGCCGAAGTAATCAATTGGAGGAGCAGACCGAGCTAAGTATAGTTCGGCCCTCTGTGGCTCGGTATAGCCAATTTTACTTCGGTCATGTGGAAGTTCGGTCATATAAAAAACCATCCCACTTGGTTTAAGCAGTGGGGGAGGGTGCAAAAGGATAAGCATTATCCCTAGGAGAATGAATCCTAGGAGGACTCTGCATGGAGAAATACAAGTCCTACTAGGATTGTGCCATACGAAACTTATAAAAGCTCACAAGCAACACCTTGGAGGAGGTAATTGAACACAATCTTTCTGAGAACTTTGAGCTTTGTCTGTTTGTCAAGCTTACTGACTTAGGCATCGGAGAGGTTTCCGGCACACACCCGCCGGCTAGCTCACGTTTGTGTTTTCAGGTGACAAAGCGACGTCGTACGGAGGAGCGTGGACTTGGTCAACAGGATTATACGAGGAGAATTATTTCCTCCCCGTACAATGTACAAAAGGAATTTCTATAATTTGGTATACTATATATTATTGGGAAAGATTATGCTACATATGTATTTCATAACTAAATAAGAAAATACATAATTCATACTTTTTAAGTCATAACTATAAATAAAAAAAAGTCATAACCAAACACCATATGAGACATAATCAAAGATATCATGAGTCATAATTAAAAAATTATCATAATTAATTTTTTTTTATCATAACTAATGAAGAAAATAACATAGTTAAGGATATATATATATATATATATATATATGGTACACCCTTTTCAGGTGTGTGTATAATAAAATTTTCTTATTATTTTGGGAAAATTGCACTTCACTGCATGTTTAAAAAAAATTCAAATTAGAGTTAAATTTTATCAATTTTAATAATTAAAGTTATGATTTTTTTAATTTATAAATTTATAAATATTTTGTGAATGCACTACTTATTTATAATTTTTTCTATTATTTTTATGCTAGTATTATATTTAAACGGACTAATTTAAGTAAGTTCTGACGAGTTAAAACAAGTTACGAATTAATAAAACATAATTTAAGTCCAGCAATTTAACAAACAGGCTTAATAAGATTAATACGAATTGAACAAATTAATTCGATTAATTTATTTTTACGATGATTGGTGACGGAGGTGGTTGTGGGATAGTGAAGAGAGTCTTAAATTATAAAGAATCCAGCATTATGTATATCTTGTGGGCAACGCCCTTGTATGGGCAATTATATATATTATAATTAATCATGTATTTTATTTATTTGTTTATTTATTTATTTTTTTGGGGGGGAGGGTGGAGGTTGATGATAAATCAGTGTAGTAGTTGAATTTTTTTCTTCAAAATAATGGTAAGATTTATAATTTTTAATTATTAAAATTATAAATGTTTTCATGTATAGATAATTATTTTTGGAAGGTATATTTGATTTTTTTTTTTAATAATTTGGTACCCGGTCGACTGGAATAATTAATTTGGTAAATCAATCTTACTGTCCACTAACCCTGCTCAATTAAAGCCAGGATAAAAAAAGTCCTGTATAAAATAATATTGGTAATAAATTGTTTGCACGCATATTATTCTAGTTCAAGTTAGAGCATCTCCAATGTCAAGCCGTTGGAGCTATTATTATCATAATTTGGCAACAGTTCACAAAAAACTTGTTCCAATGGTTGGTTATAGCAGTTGTAAAATTTGACAAATGTCAAAACTTGTATCAAATTTGACACAAGTTTTGGTAGCTGCCATAACTGTCAACTCATCAAGCAAAACATCCCTCCCTCCTGCCCATCTGCCATTTTTACAGAACCAAAGCTGGAAACTGGTGTGTTTGGGATGATTGGCCAAACTCAAACACACCAATTTCTGTGCTAAAATGAAAAAAAGGACAGTCCTCTATTAGAGTACCATTGTTACAATTCTACTATTTTTTACTATTTATGCCATAATTTGACAATAACAATACTATTATAGCATCTATTATAACATTTTCCGTTAGAGATACTCTTATGAGAGCTTGTTACCTTGCAATTTTTAGCAAGTTATAAACCTACCTTAATTGGTTTGTAATTGTGAAATAATTAAGATAACTCAATTACTAACTCAATTCTATATTTGTACGGGATTAAAATTGTCTTCAATTTTTATTTGTTGTTGTATGTAAAAACTGGGCCATATTATATATCTAAAAAATAAAATAATATGTGAGTCATAATCGAATTGTCAATCTTTTTTAGTCATCCTAACAGCATTTCTACCCGAATTTTTGAAAAATTATATGTCAAAATTTTTTAAAAGCTTAAATGTTAAATTGACATATACAAATTTGACATATTTGCAGGAAAAAAAAAAAAAAAAAACTCTACCCGATATGCCAAATTTACTATTTTATTTCATTTAATTTAATATTTTTTGAAGTCTTTTATTAGTCCTTACCATGAAAATTGACATCTTTTTTTTTGGTATGTCAAATTTGGCATTGCAAAGACATGCTAAATTAACAACTCACTTTTGCAGATTTGGGTGGAGCACAATTTGATACCAAATTTTGTTCTTAAAAGTGTCACATTAGATTTGACAATTCGGTTCCCAAACCTTCATAATTTGGTGTGTCAAATTTTTTTAAAGGCTTGAGTGATAAATTATCATATGTCAATTTGACATAAAAATTCTCCATTCGATATGTTAAATATATTATTTTATTATTTTTAAAAATGAAATTATTTTATTGGATGAATTTCAAATTTGACAATAACTTTGAGCATGTCAAATTTGATATGTTGAGTTCATGTCAGGCCATCTCCAACGTTTAACTAAATTTAAATTTAGTGAAAAAGTATACTTTTTTGGTTTTCAATGATTTTATTAAAATTGTATCAAATTGAGATCATCCCAAATCTTTCACCAAACTGAGGACCGGGGCTAGCTTTCACCAGTTTACTGTGCATGAACGCAGGGAGTGGGACCCACCGGACAATCGACTGAATGTCCGGTCGGTTGTCCCCCAGTCATCCTCTTCTGTGAACAATTTCCACAAAAATAGGTAACACAGTGTTAAAAAAATAGTTTGTGTAACCATGACTTTTGGCTAACTTTGAGCCTAAATTGAGATGGGCTCGGATATCGATTGAGGTGTGTCTGGGTGGAAATGCGTTCTTTGTCGGGTGGTGATTCACATCGTATATTTGGTTGTTCAAATCATTTTCCGAGTGAATGTGAAATTAACTCCGAAAGAGGCTTCAACAACACGGTAGTTGCTCTGTTTTCTTCATCATCATTTCGCTTTCTACATTAGAAATATAAAGCAGAGTATGTATGTATGTGTATGTGTGTGACCTTGTGAAACAAAAGGCATCAAAAAGTTGCATGCGTGCATAAGCATCAGTACAAATAACATTTTCCTCAAGAAAGCAGTTATATAGAATCTAGAAATTGAAGATATATATATATATATATATATATAGAGAGAGAGAGAGAGAGAGAGGGAGATGGTGAATTTGTGTTGGTAAGAAAGATCTTCCCCATAAGATCAAGAATTTAGTTTCTTTCAGTTTCTGAGGGATGGAAGCCAATGCAAGTTTAGTTGCCGGTTCTCACAATTGAAATGAGTTGATGGTCATACATCGGGATGGAGAATCTGGTGTATATTCTTATTCTTCATGTTCTTCTTCTCCTCTTACTCCTAAGTTCCCAACCAAACAATGCTTCTCTTCTTTCATAATTATTATGACAAACAATTCAACTATTGCTTTTTTATTTTTTGCATTGACTGGTCGACCGGTGATTTGATGAAAATTCAAATTTCTCAATTGGAGCAGACGATATCAAAGAGAGTTTTTACTCAAATTTGGTGAAAAAAGTAATGCATCATTAGAGATGCCCTCAAATGTCAAATGCCAACTCAGCATATGGTATATCAGGTGCATTTCATTCTCCATGTCAAAATTGAGACTCTACCGCATAGGATTTGACACTTCGATTAGAATTGCTCTAACATTTTTATATTTATAGATATGTAAGTTTGTAAATCTAACAAAAAATAATCGAAATTGAATAGCTAAAAGCTGGTTTAAGTTAAATTTAAATGTATTTTAAAATTCATTCAATATTTAATTTAAATTTAAATAATTTCCTATTTAATTTAATTTAACTATATACATCGTATAAATCAAGTTATTGAGTTCTGTTTAATTAAATCATAATAAATCATTAAATTTTTGTTATTTCACTAGCCCAAACTACCACTCAAACCATGGTTGTGTTTATCTTCAAATGGATTATAGCCTTTTTCCATTTTGGTGTGTTAGTGGGTCCCACTCCTACCCAGGTGTTTTTGTAAGGATTATTGAGGCAACTTTTTTGGGTGAATAATTATGGAAGCAATTTATAATTTATTTTAATATTAAAATTTGTATTAAATTATTTAATATAATTTTTACTTATAACTTATTAAGTAAAAATAACTTAAATAAGTTGAAAAAAATTAATTTTTCAAAAACTGAGTGAGAGGTATTTTAACTTCTATTTTCTAATTATCAATTTTTAATTTAAAATAATCTCCACTAAACATCCCATAACAGTAGGGATGCAACTTAAGAGGGTTCAATCGAGTTAGGAGGTTGTCTAAATCCTGCCCAAGTAGTGCTGAGACCTGCCCAGATCCGAATTGTAACCCAAGATTGCCTGCTCAAGCCCAATCCAAATTAAACCTAAATTACGGGAGTTACCTGAACTGTAAATAAATTTCAAATTTTTTTTTTTGCAGCTACATTATAAATTATTAAAATTTGACTCTATATATATATATATATTTTATAGAAAATCATTAATACCATCAAAACAAATAATTTATATAATGTAAAAGATATGCCGTTATAGTAGTCTTTTCAATTTATGAGTGAAAATAAAATAAGATTTTATGTTATTTGTATATATAATATATATTCAATATGATTTAATAATCTAAATTACTTTAATATCATGTAATGGCTAATAATTTATACATATTTAATATTTTTATATATCTATATATGTATAATTTGGGTTTCGGGTTGCTCAGGTTGTTTGACGTCTTTACCCAAGCCCGTCCAAATTTAATTCGGGTTTCTGAATTTTTGCTCAAGCCCATATTGAATTTGAAAATATCTTGTCCAAGCCCTAAAAAAATTCAGATTGAGTTCAGGTTGCTCGGCTTGAACCTGTTCAAATTGCATCCCTACATATCAGTATTTGGCTTATACAAGTTGTGTTGTGAACGATCTAACCTCGTATATGTATCCCAAGTTTCCAACTCGCAAGGGAAACCCCTTTTCTATCTTTTTGCGTTGCCAATTCTTGTTGCTTAAATCCATTTACAGAAATCATTTTTGAATTTTTTTACATTTTCCGTCAATATCTATTTATTTACCTGTAGAGGGTCAAAAATTAAACCCCAAATTAAGTGTGGACGCAAGTGCTGAGGTCGCCCTCTCAAGGCGACTAGGAATAACTAAAGAGTATGGGCTAAAGCCTAAGAGAAGTGGACCAACAGTGGGCCGAAGCAGGTCCAACTTGTCTAGGGTCCGAACAGACTCCATGAAGGAAAATGCTTAAGTGAGGTTACAGAGGGAACACATGCAACGGTCAAGCTGCTGAGGCAACACATGCAACGGTCAAGTTGCTGAGGCACTTTGCCTCAGTGCCGCCATTCCCTAATATTATCGATTCCGCCGCCATCTAGAGTTGCTGAGGAAAAGAGAAAGCCGAAGCAACTAAGTTGCAGAGGCAACATTTGCGACGGCCAAGTTACGGAGGTACTTTGATTCAGCGCCGTCATTCCAAGTATTGTCAGTACCGCCACCATTCCAAGTATTGTCGGTACTACAACCATCTGGAGTTGCTAAGAGAAGGAGAAAATCGAAGCAACTAAGTTGCAGAGACAGTACATGCAGCGCCCAAGTTACGGAGGTATTTTGTCGGCACTGCCATTTCTAATATTGCCGGTTCTGCTATTTGAACTCATTGCGGGAAATGACTGTTGCTGCAACTATAGCCACCGTAACTAACATGCGAAGGGAAAACCCCTGCCAAGGTGATAGTAGCCTCTAGGAGAAGCTCCCTTTCTGCAAGTTACTAGGCTAATGCTTGGCACTGATAACAGGCCACAAGGCATTACTAGCCTAGGGCTGATAGCAGGCCCCAAAGTTCATTAACTTGGTGCTGATAGCAGGCCCCAAGACTTACTGGTTGGAGCTGATAGCAGGCCTAGAGATACCAGTTTACCGCGGTGATCCCACGAAGATGGGAGCTGGGTAGCTCGAGTGTAAAAGACTTCATTTCCATTACCTAGGTCATGGACTTGCCTTAGTCGCACAGACAGGACTACGGAAGGCCCCTCGGACTTGGTACTAAGGCACAACATGGTTGATAGCAAGCTTGGTTGTGGCCTTCATCCTGGGAAGCTGGGGAGTTTGTGGTTAGGTGGCTAAGGGTGGAGGCTTCGTTGAAGTGAACACGAATATAGCCGATAACAGGCTAATGGAGTCTTGAGAATACATGTACTAGCTAAATGGAACTGAGAAGGCAAGTGCAGCAGCAAGGTTTATCGCTGTAAGTGCACTTGCTGAGGTTCGAGTTGAAAAGGCAAGTGCAGCGGCAAACACTCTTGTCATAATTGCACTTGCTGAGGCTTAAACGGGAGTTGCAGCGCCAAATAATCCCGTTGTAACTACATTTGCTGAGGCCCAAAAAGGTAGTTGTGGAGGCAAAAAGATAGTATACAGTACATGCAAAGGGACACATGGCACCTTCAGCCTGGTGGCTTAAGGCAGAATATTCTATGTAATCCTTTGGGACACTTATCTTCTCTCTATTTGGCCACTTGGTGTCTTTTTGATACCAAGGAAAAGCCTATAAATAGGACCCATTTCCCAAGGTCCAAAGAGAGGAATTTTGGGATTTGGGAGAGATATTGCCGATTTGTGCACTACCATTGTCTTCTTCTTAAGCTACCTACTTCACCCTTACCCAATTGCTCACTCTTCAACTTCCCAGACAGTTGCTACTGCTCATCCTCCAGCCATTCCACCATTGTTGGACCATTGGCATAGTTTTGCCTCTCTAATCATCTTTCTAACCTTGAACCCCTTTACATTTCTAGCGACTTCACTAGGGAGGCTACTTTGTTGATGGTTCATACCCGCAGTGACTTACACACTTCATTGAAAAAAATGGCAGAGGATGAAGTTCAGCAACCCCCACGGCAGCAAGGCTCTTCCAATGGTAGAGCAACACATGCTGAGGACCATGACCATAGTGTTGTGGTTGAGGCGGTCTAGTCACTTTAGGATATGCAGAGGGAGATCCTAACAGCCTTACAAACTCTCACTGAGGCTATTATGGCCATGGCTTCTAGACCAACTCCAATGCAAGCATCTCCGCCTGTAATAGTTCCAAACCTAGTGCCTAATCCGTTTCCTAGGAATCAGGCTCCGATCCAGGTGCCTCCGGTGGTGCCCCAGCGAACGGTATGGCTGCTGGTTCAGCTACCCAGGAGTAAACTAGATCACTCCAACCCATTCACTTCGTTACTCTAACAGACGTACAAGCTATGCTCGAGCAAGAGCGTAGCAAGAAGCAACTACCATTTATCCCTGATCGGGATGTGAAGCCCCCCTACTCTCTAGAGATATTGGTCATGCCATACCCAACTGGGTATACAGTTCCCAAATTTATCAAGTTTGATGGGAAGCAAGGCAATGCCAGAGAACATGTGGTGAGGTTCATTGACACTCTTGTTGTCCATGGTAGTGACCACTCTCTATGCCTCCAGAAGTTCTCCAAATCGCTTACTGAAAGGGCTTACAGCTGGTACATGAACTTGGCTTTCAACTCGAGCAAGAGTTGGGAGGAGATGGTGAATAAGTTCCATACAAAGTTCTTCCATGTCCAAGAGAAAGTTACAACCCTTACACTTGGGCAAGATGTCAAAAAGAAGGTGAAGATATACTGGACTATGTCAAGCAGTTCCAGGATAAGGCTATTGACTGTCATGAACCAGTGGATAAGGCCCACTTAGTCAGCATATGTGTAGAGGGTGCCATACGCGACTACAAAATCTTCTTGGTGAACCATAATCTGCTTACCTATTCAACCTTGATTGAGGCGGCTAGAAACCTCAGCACCACTAGTCCTATACATAGATCTCACGATAGTCACCGCTACTTCCACAGTACCAGAGTTGCTGCGGTAACCTCCACATGAGGGAGCCGCTCGCAAGGGGAGGCATCGTCCTCTCAGAAGTGGAAGAGTTATGAGGACAGAAATCCATATCCTTGCAGCGTTGAGAATATTAAAGCCTTGGTTAAAGAATGGGTAACCGATGGTGAACTTACTTTACCTCCGGTCAATGTTCCTCCAACCATGAAGGACAAAGAAAGCCATATTATTGTATCTATCATAGAGCCACCAGACACCCTACTAGGGACTGCTGGACTTTGAAAAGTATCTTCAAGAAGAAGGTTACTGCAAATGAGCTGAAGTTCAAAGATGTCGGTAATCGCGATGTAAGAAAGGACCCTTATCCTAACTAAAAGGAGAAGGGGAAGAATGTCACATGATTGGGTATCTTGGACATGTACGCGATCAACTGCACATGGCATCCTACTATGATGAGTTAGAAGAAATTGCAACTGGCCAGCTCCTTGAAACAATACCTGCAGAGGCAAAACTCACAGAGGATACTCTTGCTCAGTCTTTGCAAAGCTCTGTCAAGTTTCGTACTTCTTTCACCAGCTAGGGCTGAGCCAAGCCGCCAGGTTGGAAGCAACAAAGGCCCTCATCAATGTATGTTTCTGAAGTGTATCATACTGAAGTTGTTAAGGCTAAGGAGTATGTGCCTCGGTGTATCTAGGAAGACTATGGGGCCATTACTTTTTCAAAAGCAGACAGAGCATATCCATTTCCCCATAACCGTCCTCTTTTTGTCACAGCTTACATCAATGATGTGGAGTTTAAGCGTGCTTTCCTTGATGGCGGGGCATCCATAAACATAATCACTACCGACACCTTTACAAAGGCCGGTATCCCAGAGTCCAGGATGGTTCGCCAATCCATTGCTGTAACGGGTTTTGGTGGTGAGAAAAAAATTACTAAGGGCCATGTTGTAGTGGACTTAGCAGTTGGTGAGATCCACTCCACAACTAAGTTTCACGTGATTGAAGTTGACACAAATTACCACATGATACTTGGTAGAGCTTGGATGCACCGATACGGGGCTATCCCGTCGAGTTATCACCAATGCGTAAAGGCAGAGTTGGACAAGTGTATAGTGACCATAAATGCGTTTGACAAGCCATTTGGAGTGGAGGAAGCACACTATTCTGATGCAGTTTTCTTTATTGAGCTGTTAACGGATGAAACTTCAAGGACTGGTAAAGTTGCAGGGGTAAAGTTACTGAAGTGGGAAGATATTCGAGATGCAGAGGTTGCTCCAAAAAGTAGTGGACACAAGAGGAGCAGCAAGTCTACAAGTCCTCTGCCCAAGATTGTTAAGGTGCGCGAGGGTGGCAAAACGGTTTAGTACCTATGACGATCTTGGGGCCCAGACTTCATACCTTAGGAGAATAGCCCCGAGGCAAATAAATGTGATGGTGACGAGTCCCAGGAGACTCCTGAATCCGCTCTTGAGTGCATGCAAGACAGACCCAGGAGGTACTTGTTAAGGTAAACTTCAACGACTTGCCAGGCCAGAACAAACCTGTGTTTGTTAATGACACAATGGCTCCAGTAGCCAAGGCAGAATTGATCACACTACTGAAGCGGTACATCAACGTCTTTGCTTGGACATATGACGAGATGCCTAGTCTTGACCTATCCCTCGTCACCCATTACCTTGACACATTTCCCAACTCTAAGCCAAGAAAGCAGCATGCTCAAAAGTATCACCCTGATCTTGAGGCAAAGATTAAGGAAGAGGTAAAAAAGTTGCAGAGGGCCAAGTTCATTGAGCCTATACAGTACCCAACTTAGCTAACAAATATTGTGCTTGTGAAGAAGAAGAAGAACGGCCAGATCAAGGTTTGCGTAGACTTTCACGACCTGAACAAGGCCTGCCTGAAAGATGAGTTTCCATTGCCCCATGTTGACACACTTGTCGATTCTACTATGGGCCATCAGATGTTCTCCTTCATGGATGGGTTTAGTGGTTATAACCAGATGAAAATGGCACTAAAAGATGCAGAATAGATAGCTTTCAGAACGCCTTTGGGAAATTTTTTCTATACAGTGATGCCTTCGATTTGAAAAATGCGGGGGCAACCTATCAGCGGGATATGACTGCAGTGTTCTATGACTTGTTACATCATGAAATAGAGGTGTATATGGACGATCTAGTGGTAAAGTCTACCGAAGCAAATTGGCACCTCTGCGACTTGGAAAAAGCTTTTTAGCGTTGTCGAAAATTCTATTTAAAGATGAACCCTTTCAAATGTGCGTTCGGAGTTACTGCAAGCAAGTTCCTTGGCTTTTCGGTACACCAACGGGGGATTGAAGTACATGGAGATAAAATTAAGTCAATCGTGGAGATGCCACCGCCACACTCTAAAAAAGCCTTGAAGAAATTCATAGGCAAAGTGTGATACCTCATGAGGTTCATTTCAGCCCTTGTTGAAATAACCTTTTCCTTTAGGACATTGCTGAAAGGGAATCACAAGTTTGAATGGTTGCTAGAACACCAATAGGCATTTGATATGGTGAAGACAACACTTACCTCTCCACTTACAATGATTGCCCCATAGCCTGAGAAGCCTCTGCTACTGTATCTTACCTCTACACCTCGGTCTATTGGAGCTCTACTTGTCCAAGACATAGATGGCGTTGAGAAGCCAGTCTATTATATCAGCCGCAAAATCAATGGTGCCGAATCATGGTATACCCCAATTGAGAGACATTGCTTAGCCTTAATTTTCACCACGCAAAAGTTGCGCCATTATTTTTTGGCACACCCGATCCAGGTTGTGACCAGGAGTGATCCAATCCGCTACTTACTGAGCAAGCCCGCTCTGACTGAAAGAATGACAAGATAGCTTTTGGCTCTAGCAGAATATGACATAATATGTGTTACTCCTAAGGTTATCAAGAGCCAAGCACTTGTAGACTTGCTACCACAATTCCCATCTAGTGAACATGAACCTGCAGAGGTACCCTTACCTGGTGAGGTCCATATCTCAGCAGCAGCGGTTGAGACTTATTGGGATTTAAAATTTGATGGAGCCTCTGGAGCTGGGAAAGATAGAGCTGACATAACACTCACTAGTCAAGAAGGGGAGAAGTTCCATTTGTCATATAAGCTTGATTTTGAATGTTCAAACAACGAGGCTGAATATGAGACATTGATACTGGGTCTAATTGTTGCTCAAAAGAAAGGCCTCCGCAAGTTGAAAATTTGGGGCGTCTCCAAGTTTGTTGTTAAGAAAACAATGGGTGATTTTGCCTTGAAGGAGCCTCTGTTGGCCCCATACCGCACCATAGTTCAAAAGTTGCTCACTCAATTTGATGATGTCCAAATCCTACACAGCCTTCGAACACACAACCGTTTTCTTCATGCCTTGGCTACACTGGAGGCAAAGGTGGATATACCAGATAATATTATAGCCATCGTCATCGAGAAAAGAATAACACCAACAGTGTTAGCCGAAGAACATATAGAGCAAGATGCTGAAGGATGGAAAGCAGATATAATCCAACAGCTAAAAACAGGCCAGGGAATAATCTAACCAGCAAAAATCGCATCATTCCTGGTCCTCAAAGGAGAGTTGTATTTTTGTGGTCCTAACAACCTGCTAGCAAGGTGCATCGGTAGATAAAAAGTAACTTACAAACTTGAGCAAATCCATGCTAAGTCTTGTAGAGATGGAGATATCAGCCTACATCGATGAATGCAGAGGCAAGGGTACTACTGGCCAGAAATGGAAAAGAAAAGTACTAAGTTGCAAAGGCAATATGCAAAATGTCAATCCCATCCTAAAGAAGAGGAAGCCCATTTCTTAAATAGTGAGAAATAGAGGCAGTCGTATAATGACTATCTTAGAAACGACACACTGCCTAAGAACAAAGCCGATGCAATTAGAGTTAAGAGGCAGGCCCTCCGCTTCTTCTTTGACCAAGGAAAGCTGTACCGAAGAAGCTTTGAAGGGGCACCTTTGGCGTGTTCATCAAAGGATGAGGCAAACAAAGTGCTGAGGAAAGCCCACAAGGTAAAGCATCAAGAAGGGCAGCGACTATATGGACACCTTATCTACCTCGACTACTACTGGCCGACAATGGAGGAGGATGCAAAAAACTTTATAAAAAGGTTCCAGTCTTTCCAGAAGTTTGGGAACTTGATACACACTTCCACGGTTGAACTAAATAACATCAAGACTCTTTACTTGTTTCATATTTAGGCATTTGACCTAGTAGGTCTTATAGCGCAGCAATCCAAAGGCCACAGATGGATACTTGCAGCGATTGAAGTTAGTACCAAATAGATAGAGGCTATTCCGATAAGGAAGGCAGATGGGGCAGTAATGACTAACTTCATCAAGGAAAACATAATTTGTAGGTTTGGCATACCCAAGGTGATGTTGTCTAATAATGGGACCCCCTTTGTGAACCGCCATGTGGGAAGATTGTTGGACACTTACTAGATCAAGCACCACAAGTCTACTCTGTACTATCCTCAAGGGAATGGACAAGCTGAGGCAACCAACAAAACCCTCATCCGAATACTGAGTAAAATGATGGATGAAGCAGGGGGCACATGGTCTAAATAACTCCCTGTAGTACTCTAGGCATATAGAATGTCAAAAAGGAAGCCAACTCAGGCAACCCCATTTTCCCTAGTATATGGGTTCGAAGTTGTGTTACCAATTAAGTTGGTAGTACCCTCAGCAAGAATGGCTATGTCAACACACTTAGTTCCAAACAGCACGAAAAACGATATAGAGGCAGCCGAAGAAAAAAGAGATCGGGCCTCGCGGGCAATGTAGAAGTATTATCAGTCTATAGCCCACACCTATAATCCATCTATTCAACACAGAGAGTTCAACGAGGAAGACTTGGTATGGAAAACAGTGGACGCAATCATGCAAGGGTAACCAATCCCCAAGTTCTCGCCAAGATGGGAAGGCCCCTACAAAGTTGTTGAGGCAAGCAGCAGCGGGTATTACAAGTTGACAAGAGTAGATGATGGGTTCAGAAATGACCCTATCAACGCTAAGTATGTAAAGAAGTATTTTTCTTAATTTCTTTTGTTCAGAAAAAAAAGTTTTAAGTTTCTCTGTTAATACTTCTAAAGCAAAGTGTAAAGAAAGTGTCATGCACTTAGTAAACCTGTTACTCTTGTAAACACTTAGTGTGAGGAAAGTTTTCCATACTTAGTGAAATGTTACCCTTGTAAAGACTTAGTCGTGGCAAAGTTCTGATCATAGCAAAAGTTTTGCTCATCCTCAGAAGATATGTAAAGACAATGAAAGGAAGGCAATGAAGTAAGATTCAACTACTCAATCTCTTTACTTCTCATAAACATCAAAGTTTTCCGTAGCATGATTACAATGTTCGAAGGGAAAAGAAGAAAGAAAAAAAGATAGCATAAGTACAAAGAAAAAGAGACATAACAAAATCATAATACATCAAATCAAACCCTTCATAAGGGAGTCCATCAAAGTCATATCCTAAGGCAACTAAGCAAAAAGCAAGGAGTCTTTCTCCCTAAATCGAGCTAGGTTCTGTGGATGTTGCTCCAAAGCACCCTCACACTCCTTGATAGTCTCCTCTAAGGATGCAATCATCGCCACATTATCTGTATGCTCAAGGAAGCCATCGACTTCCTGAAGCCTAGCCCTCATCCACGATAGGTCCAAACCATTCCTCTCAAAGTCGCTCAAATTGGCCTTAGCACTTTCCACAAACTTACTGGAAGTTGCCAAAATCTTATTCGTAACAAGGTCGCGAATGAAACTGGAAAGTGACTCCAATAGCGTTGTCTGCACTATAGAGCCAGGAACGTTAAAAGCAGTAAATGTGTCAGGGTGTAGCGCCTGGATGCGGGCAAGAATGGAAACAGCTTCAAAGGAGACCCAATAACTTAGAAAAGAAACTCTCCTTGAGAACTGAGGGGACTCTTTCACACCACCGCTGGCTTGAATTACGGGAGAGAGACTAGTAGAACGACCGAAGGTTTGAGGGCGACGCACCTTTCCTGAAGGCGACTGCCACGCAGCATTGGAATGGGTAGATGCTGGGTAACGACCGGGTGAACTGACCTCGCGAGAAAGGCCAAAACTACATGCACCATCATATCGCTCTAAAAAGAGGTCGTCCATATGGTAGTCCTCAACATTCAAATCTAACACAAAAGTAGTATTCATGCCCACATAAAAGTCTCTTGACCCCCCAAGATTAGCTGGCACCTCAGGGAAATGAGTGGGGTACAGATCAGCGAGTTGCTCAGAAGTTGCTGAAGCAACTAGGTCAGAAGCATCAGTGACAGCAGTAGTACCATGAGTGGCCAGGTTGACAGCTACCTCCACAAGTTGAGCCAAATTTGGGGACTCTACAGCAGGAATTGCCGCTAGATCTACACCCCTCTCAGTAACTTGGACGTTGGGAAGTGTGGTTTGTTGAACCAACGGAGACTCAATGTACTGGGAGAAACCCCTAGATACAGCTTCCAAAAAGGGTGTTACGACTTCCAATGGCTCTCTTACACCACGTTCTTCTCTTAGTCTCGGGAACAAAATCATCCCCACCGACGAAGGAATGGTCTGAATGAGCAAAATCAACAGGGTTTGGGGGCTCAGCACTCTTAACAACTACACCACCCGCTGCAACTTCCACAATAAAGGGGGGGACTTGTTCATTTTCAGCTAGGGGGTATCATGACTCCCTTCCATACCTGTAACTTGCTCAACCTCAGCAACCCGCTTAGCCTCAACAATTGGCTCAGCCTCAGCAACTGGCTCAGCCTCAGTAGTTGGTTCAGCCTCGGTGCTTGGTTCTTCTTCAACATCTGGGAGTATCACTCTGCGAGTTCTGAGTCTAGTGACCCTTGAAGCAATGGGAAGGTCGTCGTCGACATCTGAATATGAGAAAATTTCGATGACAGTAAAAGGACCTCCAGGGACCGAAGGTGGTATAGACGATAGGCCTTAAAAAGTGAGAAGATCATGTGACTACTGAAGTAAAGATTAAAAAAAAAAAAAGCTCAAGGAAGTATGAAAAATACAAAATATTTTCTAAGTATGAGTACCTTCTGGAGTCTCTTCCTACTTGGTGAGGCACGATCCTCAGTAACTAATGTCGCTACCTCCTAGGCTGCCCTCAGTTGGAAGTGGGTCATACGTATGATAGGGGGGAGAACAACTTGCAAAGGTTAGACGGACATTGCCCCAGACGGATAAGGCTCCACTACCGCAGGCAAGGACAAAATCTTGAAACGGCAAAATACACCGGTCTATTTCCCGCAACTAGAGCGGAGACGAATGGATAAGTCAGGTTGCGGAATAGGTTCCATTATAGGGACAACTGGATCACTATTGCAAAAGTTGAAAAAAGAGTTGAGGTTGCGATGCCAAAATAGTCTGTTATTAGGGATAAATGTGCCTTCTTTTCTATGCGAGGGCAGCTTCATAAGGCCTAAACCCTCCTTAGGTAAAGCGGTGTACTCACGAGCAAACTGCTGGAAGCTCTGATGGAAATCTGTCTGAGACGGAGGGACATATGGGGTACCTTAATCCATGCCAAACTGTCTAAGGACCCTGTCCGGTTGCTGGACATGCCTTCCTTGTTCCATACGGGCAACAACCCAGGGCGTATCATAGCAGGAATAAAAAGGGAGTTGGCTTGGACACTATCAAGAGAAAAATCAACATGACGATCCTCAGAGAAATAGAACGGAACAACAGAGATGCCTGGAAGAAGTTGGGTAAAGAGGCGGACCACACACTCCTCCATACGGTCAATGTAATCCACGAAAAGTCTGTTGGTACCAACACCAGACCACCTGGAGACGTGAGGGAGGAAATGGCGCACTTGTCTTGTGACGGGTCGTCCCGCTGCATCTAGGACAGGACGACCCTCTGCATCAAGGACTTCGTCGGTGAAATTTAGGGACAAGGCCCATGGTAGGGAACTGCTCTTAGAAAAAGGCAGTTAAGAACTGAGCATGTACGAAACTCCATACATCATAACGGCCCATGGATCTCTCCATGTCTAAGTGAATGAGGTCCAGACGAAAGTATAAATTCCCTAAGAAAATGGGAGCCAAAGGGATCTGACTGCCGCTGCAAAGTTGACGACAAGAGGGAACACTAGGGGATTGATGCTCTCAGCAGGGTTGCTGGGGAGGACAAAAAAGGAGATGAAATAACTGACAAAGGCAGCCAGGTACAAGTTGCCGCGGTAACCCAGGCCAACTATGGAGTCGCGACTGTCCTCAGTAATGTTGCCCATAATTGGTTGCATGCCCTTGAAAAAGTGTTTTAGCTAGGAGAGATAGGTGGTCTTGTCTCTTTTGGGCCTCTCTTGAAGTAGTTCCCCAGTCCTGAGATCGTACCAGGAGCCATACTTCCATGCCTCTCGAAAGGCACCTTGAAGAACAGTAATGGCAATCTGTTTCGCAGCAGTCAGGGATGTAGAATCAAAAGGGAAGTCCCCACGGGTGCTTAGACGAAGGAGAAAAGCAACATATTCAAGAGTTGGGGTTATCTCCCCCCAAGCCAGCACGAAGGTGTGAGTGTCGTGGCTCAGCGGGAAATCACCGTATCAGTATTGGTCTGTGCCTTACGCATGGACAACTCCCTCGAAATTAAAATGGCATTGAAGAGGCGGACATCCCTCAAGCGCTGCAATAATATCATCAACCCATAGGGACTAGTCTACCAAAGGGCTTGAGTAAGTGCAGTAGTAGATATATGAATGGGGAAAATCACCACGCTCCACGCGGAACCGCAACACAGAAACTAGGTTCACCATGTCAGTGTCATCCAGAGAGGCCTCACCAAAAAGGAGTAAAGGCTCTTCTAAAGGAGGGGCGTCAGGAACAAAGGAATTAACTGCCTTCTAGAACGGGTCAGCAAGCCACCCAAAATATGGAGCCCTCTTCCACTCAGTACTGGGTGGGATAGCCCTGTCGGGTAGAAACCTGGTGGTAGCCTTGAAGAAGAATAAAGAAAGAAAAGAAAAACTTTAGAAGGTAGGGGCCAGAGAGAGAAGAAGACAAGGAGACAAGAAAGTGTGTTGTGGCGGAAGTGCGGGACTAGTGGACTCAAGAGGCGCTATTTATAAAGAAAACAGCAAAAGGGCCGCCAACACGCTTCCTTAGGCCCATTATGACCGCCAATCAAGGGCACCTTTTCAGAACCATTATGACTCTATAGAAAATCGACGCAACTCCTAGCCTAACTGACGCAACTTTTGATCCAATCGACGCAACCCTTGGGTTACTTGCTAATGTCATGCACACGTGAGAAACAAAGAGTGTGTCCCTTACGCGTGTAGGAGGCAAATATAGAAGGTCAGAAATTAAACCCCAAATTAAGTGTGGACCCAAGTGCTGAGGTCGCCCTCTCAAGGCGACCAGGAATGACTAAAAGAGTATGGGCTAAAGCCTAAGGGAAACGGGCCAACAGTGGGTCGAAGCAGGTCCGACCCGCCTAGGGTCCGAACAGACTCCATAAAGGAAAATGCTTAAGTGAAGTTGTAGAGGGAACATGTGCAACGGTCAAGTTGCTAAGGAACTTTGCCTCAGCGTCGCCATTCCCCAATATTGTCGGTTCCGCCGCCATCTAGAGTTGCTGAGGGAAAGAGAAAGTTGAAGTAACTAAGTTGTAGAGGCAACACTTGCGACGGCCAAGTTGTGGAGGCACTTTGATTCAACGCCGCCATTCCAAGTATTGTTAGTACTGCAGCCATCTGGAGTTGCTGAGGGGAGGAGAAAACAGAAGCAACTAAGTTACAGCGGCAGTACTTGCAGCGCCCAAGTTAAAAAAGGTATTATGTAGGCACTGCCATTACTAATATTGTCGATTCTGTCATTTAAACTCACTGCGGGAAATGACTGTCACAACAACTACAGCCGCCGCAACTAACATGCGGAGGAAAACCCCTTGCCAAGTTGATAGTAGCCTCTGGGAGAAGCTTCCCCTCTACAAGTTGCTTGGCTAATGCTTGGCACTGATAACAAGCCCCAAGGCATTGTTAGCCTAGGGCTGATAGTAGGCCCCAAAGTTCATTAACTTGGCGTTGATAGCAGGCCCCAAGACTTACTAGTTGAAGCTACTAGCAGGCCCAGAGATACCAGTTTTCCGCGGCGATCCCGCGAAGATGAAAGCAAGGTAGCCCAAGTGTAAGGGACTCCCTTTCCATTACTCAAGTCATAGACCTGCCTTACTCGCACAGGTAGGACTAAGGAAGCCCCTTTGAGCTTGGTACTAAGACACAACATGGCTGATAGCAGGCTTGGTTGTGGCCTTCGCCCTGGGAAACTAGGGAGTTTGTGGTTAGGTGGCTAAGGGTGGAGGCTTCGTTGAAGTGAATACGAACATAGCTGATAGCAGGCTAATGGAGTCCTGGGAATGCATGTACTGGCTAAATGGAACTGAGAAGGCAAGTGCAGCAACAAGGTTTACCGTTGCAAGTGCACTTGCTGAGGTTTGAGCTGAGAAGGCAAGTGCAGCGGCAAACACTTCCGCTACAACTGCACTTGCTGAGGCTCAAAAAAGAGTTGCAACGCCAAACAATCTTGTCGCAACTGCACTTGCTGAGGACCAAAAAGGTAGTTGCAGAGGCAAACAAATAGTACACAGTACATGCAGAGGGACACGTGGCACCTTCAGCCTAGTGGCTTAAGGTAGAATATTCTAGGTGATCCTTTAGGACACTTGTCTTCTTTCTATTTGGCCACTTGGTGTACTCTTGGTATCAAGGAAAAGCCTATAAATAGGACCCCATTTTCCAAGGTCCAAAGAGACGAATTTTGGAATTTGGGAGAGATACTGCCTATTTGTGCACTGCCATTGTCTTCTTCTTGAGCTACTTATTTCACCCTCACCTAGCTGCTCACTCTCCAACTTTCCAGATAGTTGCTACTGCTCATCCTCCAACCATTCCATCATTATTGGACCATTAACATAGTTTTGCCTCTCTAATCATCTTCCTAACCTTGAACCCCCTACATTACCTAACTTAAAAATCTATTTACAAAATTTTTTTAGTCCCTTTGCATTAATAGAAGCTATATTTAATATTTACTCACTTTTTGTTTTTGTTTTTGTCTTTAAAATTGTGATGCCAAAAGCAGTGTTCTCTTCTGTTTGCTAAACTCCAAATTGGTGGTTCATGTCATTTCATTGTCTTACATGTGTGTATATGTATATATATATATATATATATATATATATATTGAAATAAATGACTTTTGTTTTGTTGTCTATATGAAGGGACGATTAGGGATTGCACAGTTTGATTCAATAGCTTAAAGGTTTAGAAAAGGGGATTCAACTTCGATTATAGACATAAATTTGTCTAAATTTTAAGACGGAAAACAAAAGAAAAAGGAATTTTGTAAATTATAAGGTACCACTAAGCATTCAAAAAAATATATATTTATGTATACCCCAATATATAGTGCAAACAAAATGAAAAAGGAGGTGGACATAGCAGAATTATTGGAGGTCCATGAATTTCTGGGTCACATCATAGGGGATTGATCACCCATGTGCTCTTGTTCATCATTTTTTTGTTCATACTTTTGTGCTTCATTTTGTTCCACTCTTGACCTTTCCAAAACCTCACTTCTAGATCCACATTTTTATTTGTTATTATGTAGATAATGGCATGTAAAGCCCATGTCGTTTGTCTTTCTACACATATTTTCAATGCTTTTGTAGTACATTATCTCCTTACACTTCCGTTTTGTCACTACCCTGATAGCAAAATCTCAAAAGTAATGATGTTTTTAATTATACAAGATCACTTTTACTATGTTGAGATTTCAATCAATCTAACCAAAATTTCATCTACTCACTTTGTTTTGCCAATATTTCTTTTTCCATAGCCAATGAAAACTGACCTGACACCAATATCATCACCCTTGTCACCACAAACACCCCGCCGCCGCCGCCGCTGCCATCTTGGATTGTCCATTGTAGGATTGAGAGTAGCTTAAGATGGGCTTCTATAACCATCTTAAAATAAAAAATAAAAAAAAAAACCCTGGATCCAGACCTTTAGCTCTGACCACTTGAATCTAACAAGCCGAACCCGACTAAATTAATTGGCTTCATTATGGAGGCATAAATTTGTATGAGAGATTATGAACCAACTAGGCTTAACCTAATTGGTCATCATACCTTTTTTAGAGTTTAGTCTCAAAGAGGTCGTGGGTTCAATTCTTCTTATGGGGGTTGAATTAAAAGAGTGTAAGCACTTAGATGCTTTACCAAGGATGGAGAGATTTTCTCTCATATGTGCTAATCTAACAACTAATATTTGTTGATAAAAAAAAAAACATTTGTATGAGAAATTATGATTTTTAAAAACAATAATGTAGACACACTAATGAATGAACTAATAAATATGAGTAATGATTCATCCCCCCTTTTCCACCCACCCCCTTTGACCCCCTCTCTCTCTCATTGGTTACCTTTTCTTTTTCTTTTTCTTTTTTTTCCTACTCCTCCAATCACCCCCTGCCACATGGCAAAGGGGGTGAGGGGGTGACCCCCAAAAGGGGGTCCCAAGCATTATTCATAAATATATCAATTATGTTAGTGTTGGTATTAGAGATGGTCATTTTAATTTGATTTGCGGGATTTGTTTATAGCTGTCAGAATGAGATAGATTTTATCTGTCTTGACACTTACGTGTGGCTGGGGTGGGGGTAGATTACGTTTTGGTCACCCGTAACGCGGTGGGACGGAGGCGGGTATCGCCTTCTCGTCCCGATTAAAACCCGACCCGATATAATTAATAATATATATATATATATATATAAATAATATATATATATATATATAATATAATTAGATATAAGAAAATAATATTAAAAGTTTGTGATTTTATTTAAATATAAATAAATAATAATCCTAAAAGTCTTACGGTTTACATATATAGAAATAAGAAAAATTATTTAGTGTGCTAAACATTAAAATGATTCTTAATTTTTTTGACTATTTGAAATATAGTTGGCTATCCATGGGTATCCGCAGGGGCAGGGCTAGGGTTGAAAAATTTCATCCGTAGCAGGGTGGAGCGGGAGCAAGGGTAGAATTTAGTCACAGGAACAAAAGCAAAAAATAACAAATCCGTCCCAAATTAGCCCCTTGGCCATCCCTGGCTGTAATGTTTGTATGCCCCACTAAAACTAAATCATAAAGAAAATCCTAAAGTGGCTTCATCACCTCGATTAAAATACAGCCAAGCCCAATCAAAGAATTCTAGAGAGAGGATTGTTTGCCAATCCAAAATTATAAAACATTGTTCCCAGACTTGGGCGGACATCTCTCATCCAAATTTTAGGAAATCAAATTTTAATTGTTTATAATAAAAAACAAAAGCAGTTGATAGGTGTAAAAAAATTAAAAAATTGAAGCATTCACGAAAAGTTGGATATTAAAAAAATTAAATAGTTCAAATTTTAGATAAAACGGTAATGTCATAAATTTATAATTTAAATTCTCAAGAGAGTTTGGCCATATGTGGTTAAAGTGGTGACAAATCAAAAGTTAGTTTGTAATATGTTATTTTCATCATGGATCAAATTAAGAGAAACTTTGGGGCTGATTCCTTAGGGATTAGTAGAGGTATGTGCAAGTTGGTTTGGACATTCTGATTTATCAAAAAAAAAAAAAATTAGAAACTTTGTAGGATCGTTCTTGATTAAGACATAATACACCTGTCACTTTTTATAGTTCATACTTGGGCCGTATTTGAGAATAGACTATTTTAGTAATATTTTGACTTTTTATAAAAATATGTGCAGAAAATTAAAGAGAGTAATATGATAATTTATAGTGACTTTTTGACTTTTTGTTAAAATGTGTAGTTGACAAACGAGGCCCAAATAAGTGTTCTGGGTTTTTTATATTGGTCTCGTTTGAGAAGTTGACTATTTTAGTTAACTTTGGCTAAAAAAATTGTGTTTGGAAAGTTGGTTTTTTATGTTTTGTTTTTGTTTTTGTAGTTGATTTGATAGCTGTAAGAGGGAAAAAAAGGATTATGATTTGCATGTGATATTTTATCATAATGACTATTTTAATTTTTTTATTAATTATTTTAATAAAAAAATTCTTTTACCAAACAGGACCGTTATTATTATAGATAAATTTGTGTGTGTGTGTGTGTGTGTGTGTGTTGGGGGGGGGGTTTTTATAAATGTCCCAAGGTTTCCCAAGAATTTTTTTTTTATTTTTGTGTTTTCCAAGTTACATTGGGCAGCACAAGGTTGAAATGTCCAAAGATCTACCAAATATTTTTACAATAATGCTACGGTTACTTATGTTCTTACTAACAAGCCTACAGAAACTTTACGTGGCATTCCACATCACTTTTTGGCCCACTGTCATAAACAAAAAAATTAAAAAAAAAAATACGAACCACAAGGAATCCATTGCCTCAACTTCGTGGGCCCCACAATTCCTTCATTACAATTACATTGAAGAACAAAATTGAGAGTTCTGCAACTTTTCTCCATTACACGCCTCTTTCTCGCCTGAAGAAGATGATTCGGCCGATTTCACCCTTCTTTCTCTCAACTGATGATCAACGCTAATATTTCGGTGAAATCGACTGATATCTGACAAAGAGGAGAGGAAGGAGAATAAAAAAAGATAGGTAATTTAACAATTTTAGGGATTTCTTGTTTTGATTGAATAATTTTTGGAGTAGAAACTTCAAAATTTTGATTTGGGAGTTCACAAATTTAATTCATTATATTACTGAAAATCATCAAATATTGGACTTCAAAATGTTCTGATTTGAAATCCAACTAAAATTTCGTTTGATTTGGGTTTTGGGTAAGATTTCAAATTTTGTTGAAATCCATACTTCATCCAACTAAAATTTATGATTCATTTTGGTATTTTCTAGTTTGAATTCCCTGTATTTTATTGAGACTCAATTGCAACATTCAAGGGTTATCTTTTAGTATTGATGCAATGAAGTTAAAAGGCAAGAAGAATACTAGTAACAAAAGTTTCTCTTTGTCTACTATGTTATTTGTTGGGTAGTTCAAATGGTTTGTTCAAGAACATGAACTTACCACCACAAATAGGAGCACATAATTAAATCAATGTGTTTACTGCTGATTGAGTTTTGGAAGGATAGAAAATGTTCTTATGTTTGGTGAAGGAGTATTATTTTGGTGGGAGTTTGTGGTTATGAATTCTTTTTTTATTCTTCTTTTTAGATGAATTTTATCATGTCTCAGGCTCTGTTTTGCTTATTACTTGGAAACTTTGTTGTTAACATTTGTTATATGGTAGCCTGTCTCCATTTCCATAGTCAAGCTTTTTACATGTTATCATATATTATTTTTCTTGAATAAGATTTTATCTTTTGCCAATCCAAATTATAAATAAAAAAAAAAATGCAAGATTGTTCAAGGAAAGCTCCAAATTTGCTATTTTGATACAGTGGTAGCTCTAAGATTGTTCATAGCTAAGTTTTATCTTTTTATTTATTGTTTTTTTTTTATCTCCCTCTTTTAGGCATGCATATTTGGATATTGCTTTTATCTAATTGCATTATTTTTATAGGTTGTGTAGAAGAAGGTGGTGACTAGTTTGATATCAGCTATCAATAATGAAATCCTGTTTTCATGTGAGAGTAGCAATTACAGTTGTAGATTTGGAAAGACAAGCTAAGGGAGGCTGGATTTTGCTTTTGAGATGAAGGAATGCTTTTTTTTTTTTTTTGGTGTTCTTTTTTGCAGAATGATGTAAATTTTTTGTTTGTACTCTCAATGAAGTAGCTATTTTTGTTTGTGAGATGAAGGCTGCATTTTTTTGTATATTTTATAATGAAATTATTTTGCCTTCTTATATTGTAATGAAACAGCTATGAGATTGTAATGAATGCTTCATATTGTAATAAATATTGTTCTTAGTGGCTAAGATGGGTTTGTTGTGTGTTGTAGTTTTGAATAAATGAAATGTGCTATGGTGGTTGTGATTTTATTGTTTATTGTTCACAAAAAACATGTCGAAATGCTGTTGAAATTTTGTCAGAATAGATTAATATTGTCGAAATGTTGTCAAAATGTGCTATTTTTTTGTTCACATGTTGCTGAAATGGTACTGAAATGCTGTCAAAATGGTTAAACACATATCAAACAAAAAAAAACAAACAATCTTCATTAACTTCAAATAGAGATTCAACAGTATCACTTGAGTTTAAATAGTAGTCACAATGTGTAATGAAATTAAAAGAATACAACTGTGATGTCAATGCTCTTCACTTTTGTCATCTTTGTGCAATGTTAGAGTTTTGGCTTGTGCCATATCATTCATTGTCAACATTCCATTGAAATTGTTGGGATGCATAACTCCTCCCATCTCTAAGTCTAGGCCTCCAAGATGGAGTTGGATGATGATGACCTTAATAATAAATTAAATAAAATAAAATAAAAAGTGTTACTCTTATTAAAGAATACACTAAACTAAGCTATGATTTACTAATAGAATTAAATTAGTGCATACCTCGAATGGATACATGCCAACCCCTTGTCTGAACATACATGCTTGAAATGACGAACTTCCTCATTGTAGTAGATTTGGCTGACCGAAATATGAACTCATACCAATGTTACTTGGATGACTAGTCATGTTTGGCCACATGCCTAATCCCCTGTTATAGTCATAACTTTCTTGTCCGATATGCAGTGACTGTTGCATTTCAGAATTCTACAACGCGAAATTTAAAGCCATAACTCACTCTTCCTAATGGTTAAAGTCATATTTTAAAGTTACTACCAACTATTTATGATACAAATATTTTAAAGTCAAACCCTTTCACTCTTTCTAAAGTTACTACCAACTATTTATGATACAAACATTTTACTTACATGAAAGTGAATATTTTCCTCTTTCACAAGTTCAACAACTCTTGCACCATGCATATTCCCATTGTCCTGCAGCTCCTACACAAATGTAAATTAATCAAAGTTAGCAATTATTAAGAGCAATAGTATAACCATTATAAGTAATCAATAAAATTCATTAACACCACAACCTTCTCCAGATTTCTCACAATATGTTTGTGCACATTTTCCTTGCAAGTTAGGCTATGAATCTTTTTTTTTTCCTTCTTTTTTTTTCTTAGTAACTTTTTCAACCATAGATTGCTTTCTTTTAAATGGTGGGTGCCCTTTTGAATGAGCTACCAAGGGATCAAGTATGTTTGTCCTCTCTTTTGAAATTCTAATGCCATCTCCACATGACATAGACCCATTTCGAGTACGTACAGAAATTTGTTTATCGCTTCGGCAACTATCTTGCTTCATACATACGCGAAACTCACATATTCTTTCTATGAACTTCTCACTCCAATCTTCTGACACTGCAGCCAAATCCGCAACCTCGTAGAAAACATTACACATTTTATCAAATCGGCGTGCTTCAGGTTTGAGAGCCCAGTTGTCATAACTGATTCGCACTTTTGTATGGCTCATTTTAACATTTTTGGGCCATCTTTTCAAAATGTACTTATCCGGTATTTGATCAACCTTCCTGTGAATGAACACCACAATTTGATGCCTACACAATATTCCCCTATATTCAAATAACCGACAATTACAATAAACCCCATTAGTATCTTCATCAAAGCACACATTAAAAGATACACGACGACGACTTTCTCCAAATAATATATCTTCAGCCACTTCGTATTTTGAAATGTAAGCATCTTTCTTATATGAAGATAAATCACAAGAAATCTTCCCCATTAGCTCTCGCTGGAACTCTTTAAATTTTGCCGTTGTATAAGCACTTTGTAATTGCTTCTCCATTTCATAACCAACCATACATGGGATGCAAGAGTTGAAAGAATTAAATTCTTCATTGTTCTCATTTTCTACCTTTTTTGCCAAAGCATTTTCATATTGTTCTACAAATTGTTTCAATGTGGTCTTGGAATTAACATACCCATGAAAAAATGCATGCATGCTTTCACTACGCTGTGTGGTTGACATTCCTGCCCAAAAAGTATCTTTCACAAAGGCAGGCACCCAATGATGCCTTTCATCATACAAGTTAAATAACCATTTATTGCTTTGAAGTTTATACTTCTCAATGCCCCAACTTTCTTCAAATTCTCCTATAGTTAAGGAATCATAAACAACATTTTTCATTGAAAACTTGATTCCTTCATATTGATTGTAACCTCTCAATTTCTCAGGTAGCTTTTTCATGATATGCCACAAACACCCCCGATGTCGTGCATTATGAAAAACAACCTCTATAGCATTTTTCATTGCTTGATCTTGATCCGTAATGATTGCAAAAGAAGGACATCCAGACATGCATGTGAGCCATGACTGAAATAGCCATGTAAAGGTCTCTGTGTCTTCACCTGAGATCAATCCATACCCAAGTATGTTGATTGGCCATGATGGTTCACTCCTACGAAATGAGCGAATGGCATTGCATATTTGTTAACTAAGTATGTTGTGTCAAAGGTAACTACATCACCAAACTCTTTAAATGCAGCTCTACTCCTTGCATCTGCCCAAGATACATTCCTTAATCGGCCTTCTTCATCTAAATCCATCATGTGAAAGAATTCAGAATTGTCAGCTTGCATTTTCAAAAAGTAATTATGCATTGTTGTAGCATCTCCTTCTCCAAGTTCTATACGTTTGACCCTATCCATATGATTCCTGCAATCCTTCTCTAAATATGTCAATTTCCCATGCCCTCCTGCCTGAACCACTAATGAATTAAAACTCTTGTTCATTCTAGTACCGACTTTAGCATGTAATTCAAGCCTCCTTTTCACAGCTGAATTGAGAACCCTATGGCATCTATAAAATCGAGCTTTTCCTGGACTCACTCCATGATTATGGTCAAGAACCATAGATCTCAAAATCCACTTTCCATCACCTAATAGATTTGCACAAATCTTAGCTTTGCAATCCGTTTTTGATTGTGGATGCAATTGATGGAGTTTGCTTGATTTAATCTTTGGCTTTCCACTATGAGTACAAGCAACTATCACATACCTCACCTCACCTCCTACTTTTTTAGAGCTTCGTATACACATGCCAAAACCTTTTTCCTTTGCATACCTTTGATAGAATTGAACAAGGTCATCAATGGAATCAAACAACATTCCTACTTTAGGATCTTCTACACTTTTTGCCTTCTCTATTTCAATCTCATTATGATCTTCATTTAAGCCAACACTTTCAGAACCACTTGATACTTCCTCCATGTGTCCGTATTATAATATATAGAATAATCAATGAACAAAACAAAAACAACATAAACTAGAAAGTCTACTTTGTTAAACCAGTCTTCTTCAATTAAAAAGTAACATATTCATACATGTAACTGTTAACTAGAATATGGAAATACTTCTTTAGCAACACTTGTATAAAAAATTATATTCAATTACTAATGTATCAAAACCAATTCAATATTTTTTATGCATATACATTAGCCCCTCCCGAACAAAATCCATCGTTCCGCCCCTAGTGGTAGTGGTTATAATTGAGTTATGAGAGGTCTTTAATTATGTATTAAAGGTGTTTGGTTTTGATCCATTAAATTATGACAGAAAGTTATTTGATAATAATATGATACACTCTTTTTGAGGGATATATAGATATATATATATATATATATATTATAGTATTACCCATATTTTAAACTTCTTATTTACAAATTATGTATACAACAGAATTATGCCCAATCCCAATTTAAAAGCAATAAAAGCATATGGGCATCTCGTATATATATTTTTTCAAGATCATCCCCACATACACTTTGATTTGAAACCATCAGGACAAAAATAATAAACAAGAGGACCAGCCATACTAACACATCTAGTTGAACAAAAATTGAGCACTAATAGCCTTCATATTTTAAATAAAACAGGAAGCAACAGTGAATGATTTACCAAAATCAGTAGGCAATAGAGAGGCCAGGGAAAGAACCTTCGTTCAATTCTCCTCTTGGGTTTAATTTATCATTGATTCAGTCGATTACCACAGATGTAAAAGAGACATAGTCAAACCCACGAAGAAAGAGAACTTGAGAGATGAACGAATACTTAGTTCACCAAAACGACGTGAAGAAAGGAAGTCGAAGATTCCGCAACTTTTCGGACGACTCTGCAAATTCTTATTTCCTTTTTTTTTTAAATTCTTTTGTTTATGGCAGTGGGCCCAGGAAAGTGATGTGGAATGCCATGTAAGGTTTCTGTAGACTTGTTAGTAAGAATATAAGTAAACGTAGCATAATTGTTTAGGCTAAAATTCACAAAAAAGACAAAATAGGTTAAAATAGCTAATAAGACAAAATATCACATCAAATCCATAATCATTTCACTTTTTCTCTCACAAACATCACATCCAACTACAAAAAAATCCAATCAAACACCCACTAAATTAAAAATAAGTTATTTGAAATGTATAAAATTAAATTTAAAATTTATTATTTTCAAATTATATATTTTAATTTTTATATTGTGATGATGGAGATAATAGTAGTGGTTGTGGCAGTGGCTTGGTGGTGATGGTGAGTGTAGTAATGATAGTGGTAATAAGACGATGGCAATGCTTATAACAAGCCGAACCCGACTAAATTAATTGAAGCTTGGATTGTCCATTGTAGGATTGAGAGTAGCTTAAGATGGGTTTCTATAACCATCTATAATACAAAAAAAAAAAAAAAAAAAACAAAAAAGGCCTGGATCCAGTCTTTCGGCCCTAACCACTTGAATCTAACAAGCCGAACCCGACTAAATTACCTGAAGCTTATGAGTTGGCCTCATTATGGAGGCATACATTTGTATGAGATATTAGGCCTTGTTTGATTTGTTTTTGAGAGAATAATTTTGAATTTTTTTTTAAAAGAAAATTTTTTGATTTAGTGATTTTAGAGAAAAATTTCTAAAATCACTTTCTTTTTTTTACACATCAATCAATCACTTTTTCTCTCTCCTCTCTTCTTCTCAATCATTTTTTCCCTCACACACATCTACTCAACTATAACAAAATATCAAATCATTTCAAACTCCCATACTCAAAAACTATTTCCAAAATATACAACCAAACAAACAAAAAAAATTTCTTCTCTCCCCAAAGTTTTTTTTTAAAATTTATCTCCCAAAACCAAACCAAACATGATTTTTAAAAACAATAGTGTAGACACACTAATAAAAAAACTAATAAATATATCAATTATGTTAATGCTGCCATTAGGGATGATTATTTTAATCCGATCCGCGGGATCTATCTATACTCATTAAAATGAGGCAGATCTTACCCGCCCAACACTTACATGGGGTGGGGGCGGATATCGCATTTCCGTCCTGATTAAAATCCGACTCAATATAATTAATAACATATATAAATAAATAATATATATATATATATAATATAATTAGATATAAGAAAAGAATATTAAAAGTCTATAATTCTATTTAATTATAAATAAATAATAATTCTAAAAGTCTTATTGTTTATATATATATATATATATATAGAAATAAGAAAAATTATTTAGTATACTAAGGAGTTAAATAGATCTCAATTTTTTTAATTATTTGAAATATAGTCAGATATTCGCGAATATCTGCGAGGTGGGGATAAGGTTAAACAATTTCACCAATAGCGAGAGTGGGGTGGGGGGTAAGGGTAGAATTTAGCCTCAAAAACAAAGGCAAAGAATGACAAACCCGTTTCAAACTTGCCCCTTAGCCATCCCTGGCTAGTATATCCGTATGCCCCACCAAAACCAAAACTAAATCATAAAGTAAGCCCTAGAGTGGCGTCATCACCTCGATTAAAATACAGCCAAGCCCAATCAAAGAAATCTAGAGATAGGATTGTTTGCCAATCCAAAATTATAAGACATTGTTCCCAGACTTGGGAAGCCATCTCTCATCCAAATTTTAGGGAATCAAATTTTAATTGTTTATAATAATAATAATAATAAAACAGTTCATAGGTGTCGAAAAATTAAAAAATTGAAGCATTCACGAAAAGTTGGATATTAAAAAATTAAATAGTTCAAATTTTAGAAAAAAATAGTAATGTTAGAATTTATAATATAAATTCTCAAATTCACACATGGTAAGAGAGTTTGGCCTTATGTGGTTAAAGTAGTGTGGTTAAAGTAGTGGCAAATCAAAAGTTAATTTGTAATATGTTATTTTTATCATGGAGAAATTTACAATGTGCATCCTTTCAAATGATGCACATTATAAAAAAGTTATGGTTTTTTATAATGAACGTTATGATTGTTTGTAATGTGTGTTATAACATTTTGTTATGACAATTTGTAATTTTTGTTATGACAATTTGAAATTTTGTTATAATATTTTTCAGTGAAAAAAATTTATGATTTTTGTAGTGAAAAAGTTATGGCATTTTGGGTTTAAGTTATGAAATTTTGCGAAAAAGTTATGAAACCATATGTACTTTTTTGAGGGTACACATTGTAACATAAGAAGGCCTCGTTTGGGAACATAATACAACTTTCACTTTCTATAGTTCATACTAAGGCCTTGTTTGGGAATGAGTCCGGATCCTCTGTCGTGATTTCCTACAGTGCTTCCTGCCATGCTCCAAAACGATGACGTTTTGGAGTCTTCTCTTTCTAACCTCTCTGTTAGCTCTCTGACCTGAACCAATATCCAACACCAAATTTGAAACAGACTCTAACAATGAACAAAAAGAAGTGCATTCAACTTGAAGCTCACATCTTTCATCGACAAAGCATTAGCTCTCAACTCACGGATTCGACTCTCTCCGATTCGTTTTCCTTTATACGAGAAAGTAATATAGGTGTCATAGAACTTGAAGGGGCTGAGATTCGAGTTCTTCATGGCGTATATGGCGGCAAATCGGATTTTGAATAAGGCTAAAGTGGTGGTGAGATTGTCGATTGTGGCAGAGCTCAGCCAGAATTTGAGGGTTTTGGGGCATAAAATAGTGAGATCGATGGCGATGAAGAGGGCAGTTTGGAGGACAAAGCAGAGCGCGATGATGATTATGTGTTTTATGGATTTTTTTGGGATTTATTTTTACCTTGATTTTGGTAACAAATAATAACAAATATTTGTTTTGAAATATGGGTTGTAAGATGTATTGCAAGTGCTTGTAAAAATGTCTTATTGAATATAGTCGATATGAATTTTGGGTTGTATGATTTACTTACTATTTAGTTTAAAATCTAGGTTTGTAAGATGCACTCCAAGTGCTTGTAAAAATGTTTGATTGAATGTAGTTGTTTAACTTTGGTCAACAAGTTCCTCACCTCTCTTGTTTTTTTTCTTCATATACAAGTGTGGAATTTTTTTTTTATTGTTGTAGTCTTGATTGTTGCAATGCAAGTGCTGATGATGATAGTGCTAGCAATGAAGATGTAATTAACTCTAATAGTTGAAAAAATTGGTGTTCTTGTTTTCTTCTGAGGCTTGGAAGGTGTAGGGAGGGGAAGCATGAAGGAAGTTAAAGAAGTCAATTGAAATAATGCCTGGAATTATGACATTACCATGTCCATGATCATGTAATTGATAGAACCAAAGTTGTTCACCCATTACCATTTTCTGAAAACATGAAGACATCCCAGTTTTTTTTTTTTTTTTTTTATTTTAAGATCAATTCAATTAAGTTTTAAAATTAAGTGACATTTCTCAGATTAGAGAATTTGTTACAGAGTGGCTGTAGAGATAACTAACCAGAATATCAATAAACCTAATTCATCAAACAATCAAATTTTTACAACATAAAAGAAACACCCATCAATACTCTTCAGCGTCTTATTAACTCAAGCGATGAAGAAGTCTTGACAGATGCATGTTGAGTATTTAATTTTATATCATATGCTTGTTAGTTTCATCTGTCTGTGAGTTGCCTTTGTCTTCTTTTTCATTTGTTATTTGCCCTAACATTGAAGTTTTTGGAATTTCAATCACCCATCTCCCTCAGTGCTAATTCCTGCTCTTTGTACAGTTGGTAACATTGTCACTGGAGATGACATGCAAACTCAGGTACTAGGCAATTGGAAACATACTTATTTCTTGTGTTTTCTCATATATAGCCTTCCCACCTGGCAACACAGATAAGTCAGCGTACATAGAGAATGATGAAAAAGTAAGGAAAAATTGAAAGATCGCCAGAGCAGCAGAATTCACAAAAGAAAATTGGTTGTTAATCATGTTGTTTAATTTTGATGATATCTAAAATATTCTTTAAAATTTTGGATTTTTTGATATACATATTTTATATTATTTGACACAAAATATTATCTGTTTAAAATATAGGTTGTATGATATATTTGTTATAAATATTATTTAAATGGAAATATTTTGAAAATATCACTATTCACTTTTTGACAAAATTGATTGATTGGTTGGCTAGTCACTATTCACTTTTTGACAAATTTAAAATTGATTAATTGTATAATTTTGACAAAATTGATTGATTGGTTATATTATTTTGATAAATATGATATTGTTGAATTGTTTCCTTTTGATATACTCACATGGGAAGATTTTTGATATATTTGCATGGGATGATTGGTTATTTTTATTTGAGTGTATTTATAATCTCTTCAACAATTACAAAGCTTTTAGAAGGGGTATATATATACACATTTGATATAATATAAAAATAAATGGTTACAAAATTGCAGCATATTTCACATGTTGAAGTTTGAAATTGAAATGTTATAGCTACATCTTTATATAAATTAATGTGGACTTTGCAGGAACATTTTTTTTTGCCTCATTTCTTGATATATATATATATACACAATATGTATTAGTCAAAACCTACATGTTAGTGAGTTTTGTTCAACTTTTAGCCAAAATGTTTGACAAAAGGAAAAGGTGCTACATGATGAAAAGTTGAAAACAAATAGATTCCTTGTGATTTGTCAGAGAAGCATCTGCCTCTCCAACGGGTATATTTTTGGGTATAAATAGAAATGTTTTATGTGAAAAAAAATCAAGAACTTGAAGAGAAAAATCTATGTGCTCCAAAATTTTGAGTGTATTGTATTCTGCTCTTTCACTTTCAGATCTAGGTGTACTCTTTGTTCTTACACTTTCATATCTACTCTTTGTGAGAGAATTATTGTAAAAGAGGGTTAAGTACCTCTTATCCTTATTTATCATTTTGTGACGGAATTTTGTAAGAGTGGGGAATTTATTGTTAAGTGAGGCTCGATAGATAAAAATAAGACTTGTGCAAAATTCACAAGCTTGGTGAAGCTTTGGTGGTGTATTGATTCATTTTGATAGTAAAAAAAATCTTAGGGAGGTTCCTTAGGGAGTAAACATAGGCTCAGCGTGTTGAACTACTATAAATCTTAGTGTTTGTTTTTCTCTTCCTATCTTTCTTACTTTTATATTGATAATTATTGTTTTGTTTTTTATTTGTTAAAATTCTTAATATTGTGTTTATTATTTTTTTAACCTTGTAAAATTTTTTAATAACCCAATTCACCCCCCTCTTGGGTTGCTTACTTGGGATAACAATTGGTATCAGAGCCTAAACTCTAGTTTGTGTGACTTAACCGTCTTAGAGTAGATCATGACAACCCTTAGTTATTCCTTACCTGAATGACAAGTATCCAATAGGCCACCACTGCTTAGCAACACAAATTTTAGCTGCACAAATTTTAGCTATTGGAAAGTTAGGATGACTATACATATTCAATCTAATGATTATGAATACTGAAAAATTATTTGCAATGGTCAAAAAATTCCTACCAAAACCATAGATGGCCTTAAGGTACCAAAATCTGAAGATGAGTGAAATGAATCAGATATTAGAATGGCCCAAATTGTCAAAGCCACAAACATGTTGTACTGCGCCTTAGATGCCAACGAATTCAACAAAATCTCCACATGTAAAACAACAAAATAAATTTGGGATAAGCTTACAGTGACTCGTGAAGGAACCGAACAAGTTAAAGAATCTAGAGTCAGTTTGTTAGTCCATAATTATGAACTCTTTAAAATGAAACCTGATGAAACTATTCCTCAAATGTTTACTCGCTTTACTGATATTATTAATGGTTTAACTTCTCTTGGCAAAATATATACTAATGTTGAAATTGTAAGAAAAGTGCTTAGATCATTGCCAAAAAGTTGGGAGACAAAAGTCATTGCCATTACTGAAGCCAAGGATTTATCAAAACTAAGTCTAGATGAGTTAATGGGATCTTTCTTAACTCATGAGCTCATAATCCAAGCAGGAAAGGAAAAGGAAGACAGCAACAAGAAGAAAGAAATAGCCTTCAAATCCAACTCGAAACATCAAGAGGATGAGAAAGATAATTCGGATGATGATGAGGAAATCACATTCATCACTAGGAAGTTCAAAACATCTATGAAAAAGAAACAAGATATGCGAATTTTTTTTAGAAAAGACTTCAACAATAGGGATAAGATTTTCAAAGGGGACAAAATCACAAAAAATCTGAAGTTACCTGCCACGAATGCAATAAACCTGGACACTACAAATCAGAATATCTAAAACTTAAGAAACAATTCAAGAAGGACAAGAAGAAAGCCATGATTGCAGCATGGGGAGAAGATAGCGATGAAAGCGACTCAGAAACCGAAGTTTGTAAAAATGAGATTGCTAATCTATGTTTAATGGCACTTGGAAACGAAGATGAGGTAAATGAAGAATCTTTTACATTTGATGAATTACAATCAGGTTTAGATGAATTACATGCTACATTTAAGAAACTTAGT
This sequence comes from Camellia sinensis, assembly GCF_055761805.1. Taxonomy (NCBI): domain Eukaryota; kingdom Viridiplantae; phylum Streptophyta; class Magnoliopsida; order Ericales; family Theaceae; genus Camellia; species Camellia sinensis. Next base: position 179,228,680 of record NC_138963.1, on the reverse strand, counting down.
TTGAAAAGTAACTGTCAAAAGAAAGTGATTTCAAGCATATCAAAAGAAAATGAATCCTTAACTTCCAAGATAAATGCTTTAGAAAATAAAGTCATGAAAATAAAAAAGGAAAAATAAGATTTTAACTCGAAAAGAGTATTCAATTTCTGGAAAAAAAAAAAAAATTAGTTGTATTGCAAAAAGAAAATGAGTCTTTAAAAAAAGAGCAAATTGTTTTGAAAGAAAATATTTAAGACTTGAAAAATACTCTTTCAAAATTCACTCAAGATAGAGAGACTTTAGATAAAATTCTTAAAAATCAAAATCGTACTTTTGGTAGAGTCGGAATTGGATATAAACCTTTTTCAAAAGTAAAAACTGTAAAAAATAGTTTTGTGTATGCATCTTCTAGTTACTCTCATCTCACAAGTCATTTTTGTGGTACAAAAGGTCATATTTCACCTTCATGTCCTGTTAAAAGGAATCATTTTGCTAAAAAAAAAAAGATGTGAGTCTCTAAGGACATTTCAAAAGTGTCAAATTCTAACTTTTATGGACCCAAGAAAATATGAGTACCTGAAAGGGAGATTTATAGTCTGGCTTTGGGCCGTGGAAGAAGCTGGATAAGATGGGGCCGAGCAAGTTTGGGCCTAGCTAACTTGGGCCTACCCGGGGCTCATCTCCCCCTGTCGTGGCCAGGGCCTGAGAACGATCTCATGTTTTGGACCGAGCTTCCCCAGATTGGAACTTGCTCGGTCGAGGCCCATCCCCGAGATCCACTTTTGCCAAGACAGGCTTCTGCTACCCAGGCTTTGTGGGAGCACGATTAGCTCGGTTATGCCGGAATGCTACCGAGCTTGACTGTATGGAGTTCGGCGAATAGATCACTCAGGTACGCTGCGCAGCGGGGTCATGAAAGGCCGAGGTTGTTCTGCCGGTCTGTCGGGCTCTGCTAGCATAGCCTGACAGTTTGGTTAGGTGGTGATTGCAGGATTTGTGCTGACAGATGGGAGAGCAGCACCACGTGTCAAGAGACAAATGGGAGCAGATTTGGGCGCAGAAAGTATATAAGCGAGTCTGCGCCCCCCATGCTGGGATGGAACATAATTTGGTGAGAACAACCTAAACACTCAACTCTCTCCTCTCTCTCTAGATCCCTGAGTGTGTGCTAACTTGACTGTCGGAGGGGTTTTCCAGCCACACACCACCGTGGCTGCATACCAACAAGAATTGTCCAGGAAGTACAATAAAACTGTGCACCCCAGACCGTTTAAAGTTGGCGACTGGGTTTTAAGAAAGGTCATAGGTAACACCCTGATGCTAGGCGAAGGCAAGCTAGGGGCAAACTAGGAAGGACCCTACAGGATAACCGGTCTGGAGAGCAAGGGGGCATACCACTTGGAAGATTTGGACGGCAAAAGCATACCCCGGCCATGGAATGCAGCCAACCTCAAACTGTACTATTTTTAGTCTTCATAGTTTTTATGTTATTCTTTTGAGCAATGACTCGTTTGCCTTACATTTCAGAATGTAATACTCTTTTTGTCAATATAATAGAAGTGACTTACCTTTGTTGAAGCAATCTTTTGTTTTCAATGCTTATTTCGTGATTTTAACCGAGATGTTTTATTTCGGTGGATTGAGTTGATGACTTGCTCAACTTGATACTGAAACTGAGATGATTTACTCTGGTTGGTTGAGTTGATTATTTACTCAACTTTTAGATTCTAACCGAGATGATTTACTCTGGTTGGTTGAGTTGATGATTTACTCAACTTTTAGATTCTAACTGAGATGTTCTAGTTCGGTTGGTCGAGATGATATACTCAACTTTTTTAGATTCCAACCGAGATGTTTTATTCCGGTGGATTGAGTTGATGACTTGCTCAACTTGATATTGAAACCGAGATGTTTTACTCCGATTAGTTGAGTTGATGATTTACTCAACTTTTAGATTCTAACCGAGATGTTCTAGTCCGGTTGGTCGAGTTGATGATATACTCAACTTTGAGATTCTAACCGAGATGTTTTATTCCGGTTGATTGAGTTAATGGCTCGCTCAACTTTGATATTGAAACCGAGATGTTTTTACTCCGGTTGAATAAGTTGATGTTCTACTTAACTTCGAGATTTCAACCGAGATGCTTTACTTTGGTTGAAAAAGTTGATGTTTTACAATTTTGTGATTGCAACCGAGATGTTTTATTCCAATTGAATAAGTTGGTAATTTGGTCAAGGGCGAGTCGATGGTTTGTCTAGCCGAGGTCTTTTGCCCGGCTGAAGTTGTTTAGCTTAAACACGGTGCAAACACTTGACGAAAATAGAACTTTTCATTGATGAGGAATAGCATTACAAAAGGTGGGGCACTAGCCCGGTTACATTTTCAAGCAAAAAGAAAGAAGACAAAGACAACTAAACTAAGGGGGAAAGGTCTGTGAATTCATCCCCGGTCGCGGTCGCCTCCAGGTCGACCGTGGTTATGGTCTCCTGGACACCGGTCTGCTTCTAGCCGACCTGTTTTGGGCGGTTGTCACCCTCGGCATTTTCCTTGGCGTCTTCCGCTTCTTCTTCCTCGGCCTCAGCCTGCAACGTGCTGAAGTTGTCGTTGGCATATGGCACAAGGTACATCGGCAAGAAGGCAGCTGGGGCAGAGGCAAACACGTCGGTCCCAGATCCTTGACCGAGCTGTTCGCAAGCAGCCTTCCAACCCGCCTTGAAGAAGATGTCTTGGGTGGCATGGACTTGCTTTGTGTAGTTCTCCTCGGCCTCTTTGAAACCGGCGTTGTTGGCGTCCTCCAACTCCTCCTTTCTTGATTGCTTCAACGCCTCCAGCTCGGTCCGGATGGCGTCCCTTTCTTACTCGACAACACCAAGCTGGCCGAGCAACCTGGAGTTGTCAAAATTCGCTATCTCCAGCGAAGCCTTGGATCGTCCAAGCTCGGCTTGAAGGTGTTCAACCTGGCTGGCAGCGTCGGTTGCCTTCTGTCGGAGTCGGTGGATCCTCTCCAGCACCAAGTGTTGTTTCTGGATGGCCTGCAAGAAGAAAACTTTATCAGAGGAAGAAAATCGAGCAAACACTTGGAAAAATTTGACCAAAGTACGCAGAGTCCTTACCCGGGTCATGGACTTAACCGAGGACTTCACCAGCCGGGTGTCCGGTATGTGGTCGCTGCCTACCACGTTGCTCGGTAACAGCAAGGCTTTGGTAAGGTCAAAGGCAAGTAGATGCTCCTTGTCACCTTTGACCGAGGCAATCGCAGGGATCTCTTTACCCCGGTGCTTGAGCTGTGGCTTCCATGGTGGTGTTAGGTCAGTTGTCACCGCTAGTTGCTCGGTGTTCAACTCCGCAACTAGCTCAGCAGAGGGGTCGGTACGTGGCCTTTTTCCAGCCCGGCAACTTTCTTTGCTTGCCTACCCGGCGATAGGAGATGCCAGTGCACCTACGGTCCCGCTCGATTGACCGACAGCGACTGTGCGGGGTGGGATGATCGGTAGCTCGGTGGAGGTAGCAATGAGGAGGTTTTTGATGCGACTTCTTTTGGCCATCTCTTCTTCATCGGTCAACCGGATAAGTGGCATGTCCGGCAAGGTGGGATTGGGAGGGGGAGATGGCGCACGGAGGAAGTCTGTAACCTTGCTCCGGCGTGGAGCTGAGTACCTGTAAGTTGGCACGTAACCGAGGAGTTAGTGACAATCCCGGTTGTGGTAGCGATGCACGGTTCTGATGGATGCTTCGCTGGGATAACGGTAGTTGGCTTGCAAAGCTTCGATCACTGCAAAGAGGAAAGGAACAAAGCACATTAGTACAAAATGGTTAAGGAAAGTAATCTAACCGAGCAGTTAGCACGGCTTACGTGTTTCGCCGAAATTCTTGCTAATAAACCAGCCCAGCACGTCAGCTATTTCATAATTACCGGACACCCAGAAAAAGTCATCGTCATGTAAGTCCTTGTCTGGGGTGCCGGTCACTATTTTCTCCTTGCTCGGTCTTATCTTTAAATAATAGGCAAGACCATCGCCTGTATGCCCGAGGGTATACTGGCGAAGTATCTCGGCCATTCCTAAGTTGGTTCCTAGCCGGTTGTTCAGCTCATGGATCCTGTTAATTATGCGGTAGGTGTTGGTTGAGACCTGGGTTGGAGCTAGCCCGGTGCGCCGCAAGAATTCGCAGATCAACGGGTTAACCGGGAAACGAAAGCCACCTTCTATGATGGAAAGCACGGTGAAGGGGCACTGGTCTAATCTGTCCCACGGGGTCGTGTCCTCGGCACCAAGCTCTAGGTGAACGTCATCCGGGATACCATATTCTTCCCGGAATGCGGCTAAAGCAACCGGCGTGTCGACCAGGAAGCGGTAGTGCCCCATGTGTGGTCGGCTGGTTTTAGCGCGGCTGAGGTGGTTTGGCACAAACTCTGGTTTGGTGGCTGCTCGGTCTTTGAGAGCCTCGGTGTTGGTGTGTGGTCCCCTTGGACTCTGTAGGAAAATGAGGGTAAGTGTAAATGGGAGCGCGATCGCGCAAAACGAGCTTGACTTTAGCTCAGTCAGGTAGAGTGCCAGACCACCTCGGTCACGAAGGTAAACATAAGAGCTCGGCCGCTCAAGCAGACCAGATGTTAGCCCGGTCGAGCGGTCAAGTCCTTTGCCTACCTCGGTTTCTACAGGGGTTTTTGCAAACTTGCAATTTGCGCGGTTTTGATGTTTTTTGGGATCAAAAGAAGACTTGGAGCCCGGTCCGCTCCAGATCTTCTTGTGTTCATCACTGGAATTGAAGAACAGGGAAAAGAACAGGGGCTGGAGAGGGTCTTTGGGAGGGGATATCCTAAAACCTATGGACTTTATGCCCTAGAATGTGAAATACCAAATAAAAAAGAGAGCAACAAAGAGGATTCGAAGAACTTACCAGTTTGGAGGCAGAGGCTACCTCTTCAAGCACGAACGAAGAAGAAGAACAAGAATGGAGGTCAAGCACTGTAGCTCAAAGATGTCTGGAATGAAGAAGAGTCAGTAAGAACAAAGTGAAGGCAGGGTTGGCATGTTTATAGGAGTGAAAAGGCCACCCAAATTTGAATATGAAGGGACAGTTGGGTTGGCTGCTCGAGGACCAGTAAATGATTAGTGCGTGTCCCAATCGACGGCGGCGTCAGAATTGAAGAGACAGGAAGGCGAGTCGAGGCGTTAGCTGTGCAAACTGATAAACCGAGATCAGGATTTAGCGCGGTTGAGGCTTTGCAAGTTAAGGACCGAGGAAGAATCTGCCCCGGTCGGATCATGTAATCCCAGTCACGCTTTTGCGGATGGAATTAAGGGACAATTGAGAGGGAGATTTATAGTCTGGCTTTGGGCCGTGGAAGAAGCCGGATAAAATAGGGCTGAGCAAGTTTGGGCCTAGCTAACTTGGGCCTACCCGAGGATGATCTCCCTCAGCCGTGGCCAGGGCCTGAGGACGGTCTCATGTTTTGGACCGAGCTTTCCCAGATTGGAACTTGCTCGGTCGAAGCCCATCCCCGAGATCCACTTTTGCCGAGACAGGCTTTTGCTACCCAGGTTTTGTGGGAGCACGATTAGCTCGGTTATGCCAGAATGCTATCGAGCTCGGTTATGCCAGAATGTTACCGAGCTCGGCTATATGGAGTTCGACGAATGGAGCACTCGGGTACGCTGCGCAGCGCGATCGTAAAAGGCCGAGGTTGTTCCGCCGGTCTGCCGGGCTCCGCTAGCATAGCCTGACAGTTTGGTTAAGTGGTGATTGTAGGATTTGTGTTGACAGATGGGATAGCAGCACCACGTGTCAAGAGACTAATGGGAGCAGATCTGGGCGCAGAAAGTATATAAGCGAGTCTGCGCCCCTCATGCTGGGATGAAACATAATTTGTTGAGAACAACCTGAACACTCAACTCTCTCCCCTCTCTCTAGATCCCTGAGTATGTGCTAACTTGACCGTCGGAGGGGTTTTCCGGCCACACACCGCTAGGTAGCTCACCGCCGTTGTGTTCGTAGGTCAATCGGACAGACAAGGAGCTTGGTGGAAAGGAGTACGGGCTCTGCGGAATATTTGCTCCCCGTACAGTACCAATAGAAAAATCAAATTTTTGTAGGTATGTTTCGAGACAAAATCCAATAATGATAGATGATATCCCGACAGTGCATGTTCGAGGCATATGACCGAAAATAAAGCTATGTTCGCCACACTCTAACCAAAGGATGGTGGATATGTGACTTTCGACGACAATAGCAAGGGTAAAATCATTGGTGTAGGAAGTATTGGTAAAAATCCTTCTCCTATTATTGAAAATGTTTTACTTGTTGAAGGTTTAAAACATAACTTGCTTAGCATTAGTCAATTATGTGATAAAGGTTATATAGTTATTTTTGAGAAAACTCATTGCACTATTGAGAACACCCTAGAAAACAAAACTTTATTTATAGGTTATAGACATGAGAATGTATGTGTTTGATTTTCATGATTTGTCTTCTCATTTTAATATTAAATGTTTATCTGTTATAAATGATAATGGTTGGCTTTGGCATAGAAGATTAGGACATGCTCATTTTGATTTAATTTCCAAACTTTCAAAAAATGAGTTAGTCATTGGTTTACCAAAAATTGTTTTTGAAAAAGACAAACTTTGTAATGCATGTTAATTTGAAAAACAAACTAGAATTTCGTTTAAATCCAAAAATATTGTTTCAACTACTAAAACACTTCAACTCTTGCATATTAATTTATTCGGACCATCTAGAATATTAAGTTTATGAGGAAAATCGTATGCTCTTGTTTGTGTTGATGATTATACTAGATATACATGGGTATTATTTTATCACACAAAAATAAAGTTTTTTATAATTTCTCAAGACTTTGTAAAAGAATTCAAAATGAAAAAAAATCTTAATATTTGTAGTATTAGAAGTGATTATGGTAGAAAATTTAAAAATGATGATTTTATTATGTTTTTGATGAGTTTGGAATTGATTATAATTTTTCTGCCCCCTAGAACTCCTCAAAAAAATGGTGTGGTTGAAAGAAAAAATAAAACTCTTGAAGAAATGACTCGTACTATGTTTTGTGAAAATAATTTGCCTAAATATTTTTGGGTGGAAGCCATTAACACTACATGCTATGTTATAAATCAAGCTATGATTAGACTTATTCTTAAGAAAACTCCTTATGAAATTTGGAAATGTGGAAAATCTAATATTAGTCACTTATGTGCATTTGGTTTGTAAATGCTTTGTATTGAAAAACAATAACGATAACTTAAGAAAATTTGATACTATATCGATGAAGCTATACTTCTTGGTTATTCAATTTCCAGTAAAGCTTATAGAGTATTCAATAAGAGAACTCTACTTGTTGAAGAATCTGTGCATGTTGTTTTTTATGAATTTAACAACATTATTTCCAAGAATCTTATAAGTAATGATATTGCAGAAAATCAACTAAGCATGGAGAGCATTTACATAAAATAAAATGAAGAAAATCCATTACACGAACATAAAGAAGAAATGACAGTGGAGAAACTTCAAAAAATATATACTCTTCCAGAAAACAACTCAAATCTACCAAAAGAATGGAAGTATGCTCATGGCCACCCCAAAGACCTTATCATAGGTGATACGACGGAAGGTATAAAAACTCGTTTCTCTGTTAAAAATAGCGTTTGTTTTACAAATTGAACCAAAATCATTTTTAGAAGTTGAAAATGATGAAAACTGAATTTTAGCAATGCAAAAAGAATTAAATCAATTTGAAAGGAATAAAGTTTGGTTTTTAACCTCTCGACCTAAGGATCATCCCGTTATTAGTACAAAATGAGTTTTTCGAAATAAAATTGATGAATCTGGAGTTGGTACTAGAAATAAAGTTAGATTAGTAGCTTAAGATTGTAAGCAAGAAGAGGGCATTGATTTTGATGAAACTTTTGCATCAGTTGCTAGACTTGAAACTATTAGAATGTTACTTGCTTTTGCATGTTTTAAAGATTTTAAATTATATCAAATGGATATTAAAAATGCGTTTTTAAATGGGTACATTTTGAAAGAAGTTTATGTTGAACAACCTCCTAGTTTTCAAAATCATAAATACCCGGATCATATTTTCAAAAGTCTTATATGGCTTAAAAAAAGCTCCTAGAGCATGGTATGGAAGATTGAGTAATTTCCAACTTAACAAAGGTTTTTCTAGAGGAAAAATTGATACAACTCTTTTTGTAAAAATCAAAAATGAGGATATGCTAATTGTTCAAATTTATGTTGATGATATCATTTTCGGTGCTACTAATGAAATTTGTGCAAAGAATTTGCTAAAGATATGCAGAGTGAATTCAAAATGAGTATGATAGGGGAGTTAAATTACTTCATCGGTCTACAAATTAAACAAACTAAGGATGAAATCCATTTAAATCAAACAAAATATATCAAGGATCTACTTAAAAGGTTTGAAATGAAATCATCAAAACCTACAGCAATTCTAATGAGCGCATCAATAAAAATTAACAACAATGAGAAAGGTAAACTGGTAGATGAAAAGAAATATTGAGGTATGATCAGTTCGTTACTCTATCTTACTATTAATAGACCTGATATAATATTTAGTGTTTGTATGTGTGCACGTTTTCAATATGCACCTAAAGAGTCACACATCACCGCAGTCAAACGTATTTTCAGATATCTTGTTGGCACTCTAAATTTGGGACTATGGTATCCTAAGGAAAGTACCTTTGAACTTTTTGATTACTCGGATGCCGACTTTGCAGGATATAGACTTGATCGAAAAAGCACAAGTGGCACTTGTCACTTTATTGGACACTCACTCACTTCTTGGTTTTGTAAAAAAACAAAATTTAGTGGCTCTGTCAACTATTGAAGCAGAATACATTGTCGTCGCTGGGTGTTGTGCACAATTGTTTTCAATGAAACAACTTCAAAATTTTGGACTTCATTATGATCATATTTCTATAAAATGTGACAACACAAGTGCCATTAACCATTCAAAAAATCCTATTCAGTACTCACGCACTAAACACATTGAAATAAGGCATCATTTTCTAAGAGATCATGTATTCAAAGGTGACATTGAACTCGAATTTGTGCCTATAAATCATCAATTAGCTGACAAATTTACCAAGCCCCTTAATAAAAAATAATTTTGTTATATTAGAACTAAACTTGGTATGATGAATACTCTTATATGATGTTTATTTTTTTTACATAAATAAATAATTAATTAATTAAAATTAAAAAATATATATTTTATATATTCTCTCTCTCGCTTTAGTTCTTTCTCTCTCGCTCTCGCTCTGATTCTCTCTCTCTCTCTCTCTCTCTCTCTCTCTCTCTCTTTCTTTTTCTTCCTTTCATCCTCAGACACCATTTTCATCCTCACCATCGTCCACCACCAACTCCACCATCCACAACATTATCCATAAACTTCATCACAAATATCTTCGATCTACATACATCCGCATCCGATCTACAAAAAACCACCTCAAATCTACACAAAATTCATTCCCAATCTTCTCTATCATTTTTGTTCATCACCATCATTATCAACCCAAATTCCTCACCTATCTAACCAAAATCCATCCCAAATCCACATAAATCCATCACCGATCTACCAAGATCTATCTCCGATCTTCACTGTTCTTTCCGGTCCTCTTCATCGAGGCAGATCTACATCATTATCACTGTCTTTCACCATTCTCACCAATCTTCATCGTCGTTGACGAATTTTACATCTGTCAACATCTTTTCCTCTATCAATATATTAAAATTATTTTTGCACTTTGTTATATTTCTTATATGGTTATATGTGGTACAAACTCTCTTGTATTTAATAACAATTACTACTACTTGGTATGAAGAAATTGTTTTTATTTGTATTTTCTCGTTTTATGCTAGTGCACTTAGTGTAGTTGTTTATGGCCGGATCTTAATGACCCTTGGTTTTATAAATTGGTAATCATTTTCTTACAATTTGTGTAATTTTCCTTTGTACATTAATTTATGGAGAGACTCGTATTATGTAATCTTTTGAGATTAAATCAATAAAATAAAAAATAAAAAATAAAAATAAGAATAATCTTAAGAGGGCATTTGTATATTCTATGCATAATTTTAGGGGGGAGTATATATCATTATCAACTAATATTTTTTTTCTCTCCTTATTTGCAGTTTTTTTTAATATATAGCAAAGACAGATAATTTTTTAGAGAGAAATGCTTGCAATTTTATTTCAGAAGAAGAAACTACTGATTGATTACATGTACGGGTTAAGAAGGCTTCGCAGATTTTTTGCATTTCACTTCTCTTAACAACTTTTTATGAGCCTCCTTTACATTCCTCTCTCTATTTTCGACTTCTGTGAGTCTTGGCATTATAACCGTTGCATAATATGCACCGCATTCTCCAACTACAAATTTTTCCTTTCTAGCTCTCTCTTCTCCTGATGAATATTATTCAGTTGTCGTTTTAACAAGCACACATCGTCTCTCCATTGTTGATTTTCTTGTATTCTTACTTGTAGTCATCGAGCCATATTGGAAACAACAAGCATTGCTTGTGTACTAAGAACCATAGTGTTATTAATAGCATCGATATCATTCCGAGTACCAAAAACACTAGGACTCTCAGCTACCGGAATAGCTTGTGACTGCACCATTAGTAACTTCTCATTTGCATGCATTACAGGCACCTCATGCATGTCAGAACCATTGATGGCTAAGATAAGAATGATTATACAAGAAGGTAAAACAAATTTTTCACTAACAACACTTGATAATTTCGTATCTCCGCCTATCATCTTTGTCACTTTTTATACACTCCTCCGATCCAATACTCGATGCATATTTGATCAAATCTTTTGTTTCTCAAAATTTTGGGCAATTATGCACCATTTTTTCAAGAGATGCTCCAAAATCCCCACAATGATCATGACAAGACATCAAAACTATTATTCTTTTTTTTTTTTTGCATCTCAGATTATTTTCGCAAATGTGTTTGTCTGATTTTTGTTTTGATCACTACAAAAAAAAAATTCCTCTCTAAAACCACCCTATCTCTATATTTTATTTTGATGATGTCAAAGGGAGAGAAAATTATCAATTTCAATTTTAAAATGTGAATTTACAAATTATCAAATATCTTATATTGCAAAATTATCAAATAATTTTGTTGATTTTTATTTTGTGTCAAATCCATACAAATATTGCCATCATAAAAAAAGGGAAGATTGTTAATCATATTGTTTAATTTTGATGATGTCTAAAATATTATTTGAAAAATTTAGATTTTTTAATATACATATTTTATATTATTTGACACAAAATATTATATGTTTAAAATATAGGTTGTATGATATATTTGTTATAAATATTATTTAAATGGAAATATTTTGAAAATATCAATATTCACTTTTTGACAAAATTCATTGATTTGTTGGCTGGTCACTATTCACTTTTTGACAAATTTAAAATTAATTAATTGTATTATTTTGATAAAATTGATTGATTTGTTGTATTATTTTGACAAATATGATATTGTTGAATTGTTTCCTTTTGATAAACTCACATAGGATGATTGGTTATTTTTATTTGAGTGTATTTATAATCTCTTCAACAATTACAAAACTTTTAGAAGGGGTATATATATACACACGTTTGATATAATATAAAAAGAAATGGTTGCGAAATTGCAGCATATTTCACATGTTGAAGTTTGAAATTGAAATGTTGTAGCTACATCTTTATATAACTTAATGTGGACTTTGCAGACATATTTTTTTTACCTCATTTCTTTATATATATGTATATTATATAGTAGTCAAAACTCACATGCCAGTAAGTTTTGTTCAACTTTCAGCCACAATATTTGACAAAAGGAAAGGGTGCTACATGATGAAAAGTTGAAAACAAATAGATGCCTCGTGATTTGTCAAAGGGGCATCTGCTTCTCCAACGGGTATATTTTTTAGTATAAATAGAAGTGTTTTGTGTAAAGAAAAATCAAGAACTTGAAGAGAAAAATCTGTGTGCTCCAAAATTTTGAGTGTATAGTATTCTGCTCTTTCACTTTCAAATCTAAGTGCAGTATTTGTTCTTACACTTTCATATCTACTCTTTGTGAGAGAATTATTATAAAAGAGGGGTGAGTACCTCTTATCCTTATTTATCATTTTGTGAAGGAATTTTGTAAGAGTGGGAAATTTATTGTTGGGTGAGGCTCAATAGATAAAAATAAGACCTATGTAAAATCCACAAGTTTAGTGAAACCTTGGTGGAGCCTTGGTGGTGTATTGATTCATTTTGATAGTAAAAAATTCTCAATGAGGTTCCTTGGGGAGTGGACGTAGGCCCTGCTTGCCGAACCACTATAAATCTCAATGTTTGTTTTTCTCTTCATGTCTCTCTTACTTTTATATTAATAATTATTGTTCTGTTTTTTATTTGTTAAAATTTTGAATATTGTGTTTATTATTTTTTTAACATTGTAAAATTTGTTTAATAACCCAATTCACCCCCTCTTGGGTTGCCTACCTGGGAAAACATTGGTGTTTTGACGGGTGTCTTTAGTTTCCAATGGTGAGGAACTTGTTAACCAAAATGAAACAATTATATTCAATCAAACTTTTTTACCAGCACTTGGAGTGCATCTTACAAACCTAGATTTCAACTTAAATACTAATTACATCATACAACCCAAAATTCACACCAACTATATTCAATGAGGCATTTTTACAGGCACTTGCAATACATCTTACAACCCATATTTCAAAACAAATATTTGTTATTATTTGTTACCAAAATCAAGGTAAAAATAAATCTCAAAAAAATCCACAACACATAATCATCATCGCCCTCTGCTTCGTCTTCCAAACCGCCCTCTTCATCATCATCGATCTCTTTATTTTATGCCCCAAAACCCGCAAATTCTAGCTGAGCTCTACCGCAATCGACAATCTCAACACCACTGTAGCCTCATTCGAAATCCAATTTGCCACCATGTACACCATGAAGAACTCGAATCTCGACCCCTTCAAGTTCTATGACACCTATTACTTTCTTATATAAGGGAAAACGAATTGGAGAGAGTCGAATTCGTGAGTTGAGAGCCAATGCTTTGTCAATGAAAGATGTGAGCATCAAGTTGAATACATTTCTTCTTGTTTTTCATCTGAGTCTATTTCGAATTTAGTTTTGGATACTGGTTCAGGTCAGAGAGTTCACAAATGTTTGAGAGGGAGAAGAAGAAGAAGGGCAAAAAAAAAAAAAAACCTCCAAAACGACGTCATTTTGGAGCATGGTAGGAAACATTTCAGGGAACCATGACAGAGGATCCGGACTCGTTTGGGAATAGGTTATTTTAGTAATATTTTGACTTTTTATGAAAATATGTACAGAAAAGTAAAAAGAGTAATGTGACGACTTATAGTGACTTTTTAACTTTTTGACTAAAATGTATAGTTGACAAATAAGGCCTAAACAAGTGTTCTGGGTTTTTTATGTTGGCCTCATTTGAGAAGTTGATTATTTTAGTTAGTTTTGACTAAATAAATTTGTGTTTAGAAAGTTGGTTGGTTTTTTTTTTTTTTGTGTGTGTGTGTAATTGATTTGATACTTGTGAGAGAAAAAAAATAAAATGATCATAATTTGAATGTAACATTTTATTATACTGACTACTTTAATTTTTTTAATTTTTGTTGATTATTTTAATAATAAAAAAATCTTTTGTCAAACAGGACTGTTATTATCATTGATATATAATAGTATGTTTTTTTGTGGGATTTGGGTTTAATGTCCCAAGGTTTCCCAAGAATTTATTTTTTATTTTCTGTTTCCCGAGTTACATTGGGCAGCACAAGGTTGAAATGTCCAAAGATCTCCCAAATACTTTTAAGATTAAGAATTCCATTTAGCTGGTGTTTAATAAAGTTAAAAATTAAAAATTGAAAATTGAGTAATCAAATTTGAACGTTGAAATTTTTAAAATAAAAATTTCTTTGATACAAATTTAAGTACTGAGTGGGTGTTTGAAAAGTTGCTATTTTAATAGGTTATTTTAATTTTTGACTATTTTAATAAACTAAAATTTTTATGTTTAGATTTTTTTACAAATAGATGTGATGCTTGTGAGAGAAAAAATGAAATGATTATGGATTTGATGTGACATTTTGTCTTATTAACTATTTTAACATATTTTATCTTTTTGTAAATTTTAGCCCAAAAAGCCAAAAAATAACATTTGCCAAACAATTAAAAATAAGTTATTTAATATGTATAAGATCAAATTTAAAATTTATTATTTTCAAATTGTGTATTTTAATTTTTATATTGTGATGGTGGTGATAATAGTAGCGGTTGTGGCAGCAGCAGCGTGGGCATGGGCGTAGTGGTGATGGTAGCAGTAACAATAATAGTGGTAGTAAGATGATACCGGTGCTTATGATAACAATGACAACCGTGATGAAAGTGGTGGTGGTGACGACATGATAGTGGTGATAACGGTGGTGGTGGTGATAGCGATAGCGATAGCGATGGTGGTAGTGGCGATGACATGATGGTGGTGGTGGTGGTAGTGGTAGTAGTAATAACTTTATAATAGTGTATATCAATATTTATGTTTAATATTTATAAAATCAATTAGAATTAACTAAGTTTCGTATGGTTTAAAATTTTCATAAGTTTTAATCTACATTTTAAGAGACACTTAAATTTGTAAGTGATATCAATTATAGTTATCAAACAGATTTAATTGATTACCACTTAATACATTCAGTTTTAAGTGTTGAATCATATTATTAAACACTCCCTAAGTTAAAATATTAAATTAGAGGATACTGTCTGAGTTTATAAATCATATTTTAAGTTTTAATAATTTGAATTATTCATTTTATAAATTTTTATGTGTAAATTATTCATTGAAAAAATTAAAATATTTCTATTAATCATAATCACATAATTTAATGGGTAAATTACAAATATATTTTTTCAAGTTTGTTTAAATTACGATTTGCTCCTTGTGATTTTAAAAATTACATCTCACTCCCTGAAATTTTTAATTTCATAACAAATGACTCATTTTATTAATAAATTATCAAGTCAATTAACAGTTTTTATTGACCTTAGAAATTTATTTTAATTAATAAGTTAAGTAATTTTATCATTATATAAGAAAACAGTTAAGAATATCAATTTTTTCAGTTAATTTCATTAAATAAATTTTTTTGATAAGAATATATTTGTAATTTTTTAAACTATATAAAATAATCTATATTTTAAACAAATCTTAAAAGATATATTTATAATTTATCATAATTTAAACAATAATACATATGCCACCCATGGAATCGTGAATGAAAATAGATGTACTAGTTTTATCATGTTGGAACTTGGAATATCAATGGCGTTGTTGGGAGCCCATTTTTTTTAGTATTGAAAAAATAAATCATTGAGGCTTGTAGTTTGTCTCTTAGTGGTTTATGTAACTTGTTTTTTCTGTTAATTCATTCCATATAATTTTAATTATATCAAGTTGTTTTTAGTTAATAATACTGGTTAAGAAATTAGGTATAAATAACAAATAAAATGATTCATTTAAATATAAAGGCTAAATTACAAATACACCTCCTGAGATTTGCTTAAAATACGAATTGCCGCTTATGATTTGAAAAATTACAAATACCTCCTGTTAGAATTTTTTATTTAATAGAATTAATTGAAAAAAGTAATATTTTTAACTGTTCACTTATACAATAATAAAATAATTTGAATTATTAATTGAAATAAAATTTTAATATTATTAAAAATTGTTAATTAACTTGATGATTTATCAATAAAATGACATATTTGTTATGAAATTAAAAACTTTAGGGTATAGTGTAATTTCTAGAACTATCTGAAATAATTTATAATTTAAATAAATTTTAAAGTGTGTATTTCTAATTTATCCAAATATAAAATGTTTTGAAGAGCCTGAACAAACTATTTTTATGTCTTTTTAAACTGATAGATATCATTTTGAACATATTAATGTCTTTGTAAATTCTCAAATTCGCACATGGTAAGAGAGTTTGGCCTTTGGCCTTACGTGGTTAAAGTAGTAACAAATCAAAAGTTTTTTTTTTTTAACCTGGAAGCTTGTCCTAACCTCCCAAGGCAAGTTTCGAATAAGTTAGGACTTGCACAGTGGGGGAGCATTAAACCCACACCAAGTAATTGATTAGGCATCCTTGAAGTCCAACCTCCTAACCAACAGTGCTTCGCCCAGGAGATTGGCCCAATGAGAGAATTGAACATGTGACTTTGGGGCTTAAACCCCAAGACCTTACCACAATGCCACAACCCCTTGGGTTAACAAATCAAAAGTTGACTCGTAATATGTTGTTTTCATCATGGATCAAATTAAGAGAAACTTTGTAAGATTTTTCTTCAATAAAATATAATACAACTTTCACTTTCTGTAGTTCATACTAAGGCCAAGTTTGACAACTCTTAAAAAATTCAAAAAGTCAAAAATTCACTATCCTATTTAAGTCACATCATCTTATTTAAGTCACATCACTTCTTGTTTTAGTCTTCCCAAACTTGGCCTAAATAAGTGCTCTCAGTTTTTATGTTGATCTCATTTGAGAAGTTGGCTATTTTAATTGGTTTTAATTGAAAAAGTTGTGTTTAGAAAGTTAGTGGGTTTTTTGTTTTGTTTTGTTTTGTCTGTTTGTTTCTTTGTTTTTTTTTTTTTTTTTTTTAATTGATTTGATAGTTATGAGAACAAAAAGTAAAAAGATTATAATTTAAATGTGATATTTTATTTTATTAATTATTTTAATTTATTTTATTTTTATTAACTATTTTAATAAACTAAAAAAAAATCCTTTGCCAAAAAGTCCCAAGATTTCCCAAGAATTTATTTTTTATTTTTCTGTTTCTGGAGTTACATTGGGCAGCACATGGTTGACATGTCCAAAGATCTACCAAATATTTTTAAGATTGAGAATTCCATTTAGTTGGTGTTTAATAAAGTTAAAATTTTAAAATCCACTAGTGGTGTTTAATAAAGTTAAAAATTTTAAATCCACTAGTGAAAATTGAATGTTAAATTTTTTTAATTGAAAATTTATTTGATATAAATTTAAGTATTGAATTAAAAATAAGTTATTTGATATGTATAAGATCAAATTTAAAATTTATTATTTTCAAATTGTATATTTTAATTTTTATATTGTGGTGGTGGTGATAATAGTAGTGGTAGTAGTGGTAGCGGCAGCATGGTGGTGATGGTAGCAATAGCAATGGTAGTGGTAGTAAAATGATAGCGGTGTTGTTGGCTACATATTTTGTACAGGCCAATCACAGTTCAACATATGACAGGATGAGGGCAATACGGGAAGACAATTCAAATCTTCAAACGTAACCACACACGTGACAGCTAGCATTGGTTATTGTGGATTTGCATAGTAATGGATCAGCAAAGAGATGCAAGATGACGTGGCTTTAACGGTTACTCATATATTTAAATTCAAAATCAGGAGGGAAGCCTAACTGCAGACATGGCGTAGTGGAGTTAACTGCGAGGAAACATAATCAGCTATTATGGAGGGATGATTTGACGGTTAGAAGCTCATTTCGATGGTTATCATTGAGAAGTATAAATAGCAGAGAAGGCCCTAGAAAGAAGACCCAAACTTAGATCCAGAAACCAGTTTTTATCTACTTTATTTTCCTTCCAGTTTTTACATTTCTTATTCTTTACATTCCTGTACTTCAAATTCCTGCACTGCACTTCATTCATAGGAGTAATTTCAAGTAGCTTGTTGCTGTAAACCTCTACGAGGCTGAATTAGACCATTGTATGTTTTTCATTTTTACTTAATGAAATGCTACAATTGTTCTTCATTTAATTGTTGTTTGCTAAATTCTCCTAAACAAACCCACCAGTAAAAGTCCTCTTCGTTGAGGCTGAAAGAACTGAAACACAATCGTCTGATAATTGGTTGGCAATTAATCTTCTGTAAGGACTAATTGATCCTCACTCGCACGCTTAAAATTACAATACTAACCTTCGAAAGCCAAAAAAGCTAACATATACCCATCAACCAACTAACACAAGGCATATAAAGGAAATTTCAAATGTCTCTCGGCAAAGATTGGCTAGAGATAAACAGCCTATGCAAAGTAATGGACATACTAATGGTCAAACTAGTAATCAAAACAATGAAAGACCATCACCTCAGTCTTGGTATGAGCCTCTTTCGAGGCCTGTGACAAATCAAAATGCCTCATTACTTAACAGTGAAACCATGCAAATTAGTGGATCTGGGCCAACACAAGAAAATGGCATAAGAATGTTTCCAAATCCCATATTCGAAGCCATACCTGGCACAAGAGGGTTTACTAATCCTTTGTTCGAATTTGTACCCAGGGGGTTGGAAGGGTTTCCTGTGACTGAAAGAGACACAACACCTGTTTCAACACCTTTCACAGGTCCTTTTGTAGGATGGGCTCAGAAGGGTCACCCATACCCTCAACAGCAGCCAATACCACAGGGACAATCAGTCCCAAATATACCTCTCTATGGACCAAGAGGACCTCAAGCACAAGGTTGTCCACCAAATCCTGTGTTTGTTCCTGCAATGGTGGTTCAACAAGCACAAAATATGGTTCCTAGGGACCAAATTGCTGATATTGTTAGAGAAATGCGTGGACCTATGGCTCGGGGGGTTCAAACTTCTGTGTACACAAAACCATATCCAGAATGGTTAGATAGGGTACACGAATACCCAAGAGGGTTTAGAATACCAGACTTCTTTTTTATGGAAATGGAAACCAGTCAACGGTAGAACATATTGCTAGGTTCGCTGCTCAGTGTGGTGAATTTACCAATAATGATTATATAAAGTTAAGACTTTTTCTAAATTCTCTAACTGGAGCTGCTTTTGTATGGTATATTAACCTTACACCTGGCTCTATCCAAACCTGGCAACAAATGGAGGAGGCATTTCATGCCCAATTCTTCCAAACAAAACCAGAAGTTTCTATGGAAGATTTGGCAAGGTTAAGTCAAAGGCCTAATGAGAAGGCCGTTCAATTTATTGCCAGATTCAAAAGAGCACGAAACAATTGTAGGATCATTCTACCAGAACCTGAATTTGTGAGATTGGCTCAAAATAGTTTATAGTGTAGGCTTCGAAAGAAATTCGACTCAACTGAGTTTCGTGACTTAGTGAAATTAACCTATAAGGTGTCTAGGTATGAATCATTACCTGAGGAAGAACAAGATCGAAGTAATACATCATACAAGACATATTATAGAGATCCTAATTATGAGATTGATGCAGCAGAGATCATAAGAAAAGAGCCTGTGATCTGTGAGGCGTTAATTAATAAAGACACTACAATAGACCAGCAGTTTAAAAAGAAAGACCTTCATAGGAAATATTCTTTCGATTTAACGAAAGCAAATGATATTTTTGATCATTTGCTTGCAGCCAATTTCCTAAAGTTACCAAAATGAGTCAAAATTCATTCTCCAGAAGAATTTAAAGGAAAAATGTATAGCACAATTCTTGGTCTTACTCAACTAAAAACTGTATTGTTTTTCGGGACAGGATCCAAGAGCAGATTCGGAAAGGGAGTCTAAAATTTCCAGCTAAAGCAGAGAAAGTTATGGGGATTGACACTAATCCATTCCCAAAAATTGGAGAAGTAACAGCCAATGTTATTGTGCTAGACTTCCAGAACTTATCCTTGAAGAAAATGGAAGAGGTTTATGTGTAGATGCATGTTGCCAGCCAGACTACTGTTAAGAAAGATGCCAGAAGTTCACAGCAAATAGGCAGGACTTTACAGACCAAAGGGAAGACTCTGATGAGGAGGCACTGGATGATGACTCTTTAGAGGCAACTGTCATGCAAAGAATGTGTCTCAGATGCAGGTTAAGCTACAAATGGTTGAAAGGGCTCCCGATTGATGGGAAGCAATATTACAAGGATGTGCAGAGATGCCCCAAACCAACCAGTGCCTACAATAAAAGGTCATACCCAACTGGTCCTAGACAATAGCCATTCTTGGCCGGACCAACAGCTAATAGAGTGCACTCCAAAGGCAAGAGACCTCTACATGAGGTCAAACCATCCAACTATTATAGAATGGAGGACAATCATCCTGAAAGGAGATCTGAAGTGAGTTCAGGTTACGGGATTAGAGCCAGAAATTGGCCTCCTAGACCAGCCTTACATAAGATAGAAAGTGGCCACTCTCACAGAAGGCCTGAATTAGACCTAAAACAGGGGGTTAGGGTCAAGCAGTGGCCTTCACAGGCAGCTTCAAAACTGGCCTCGAAGGCAAAAGGAGACAGTTCAATAACTGAGCTAGTAGGTTCATGGGTGCCTGGGGTTCCAGATTGGTTTGTCATGCAGAACAAGCCTAAGGAAATACCTACCCAGAGAAATGCCATCGGGAACCAAGGTAGGATGGTTAAACCTCCCTTGGTGGTTCCAAATAATTGGGTGTTACTAAAACATCAAAAAACAAAGGAACCAAGTATGGTCCCAGTAATTTCTAGGTCCCAAAGGAGGAAGATCCAGCGAAGGAACACTCAGTACCGAAGGGATCTGAAAGAAAGTGGGGAAGGTTCTTCATTAACCCAGCCAAAAGACCAAACAGAGGGAAGAAAAAGTTCCAAGTTAGATCATAGTCCAAAATCGACCCCTTCGGATAAATGGAGTTACAGCAGAGAGCAGTTGGCTAAAGTTCACTTTGAACTGAAAGTCAAAGAAAGATCCAGTTTAACAGGTCATGAAAAGGCTTTGATGGAGAGCGACAGAGAGGCAAAGGGGGAAGTTGACCTAGACCAAAGGAAAGAGATGGTTGAAGAAGAAATGTGTGAAGCCTTCATGGCTGAACAAACATTTTTGGTCGAAAAACCAGCAGGAACAGGCCATTCGAAAAAAGTCACTAGTACTGAAGTGCTAGAGTGTAGTATGGAGGATGCTTCTGAGGTAACTAAACAAGTTAGCTTGGAAAAGAAACAAGAGCAGCCAACAGTTCAGTTTGGCTCATTTCCTCTAGTGTCAGTGAATATGGTGCACATATTGCCACAAGAGTTTCAGGCTGAGAATGAAAACCAAGTGGGTCAGGAGATTGACCCTATTCCAGTTTCTAGTGAAGACTCACAAATTAGCATGATTCAAGAAGAGTCTGAGATAGCTACACCAATGAAAACTGCAGATAAGAGTAAGGGGTAAGTATTAACCTCTCATACCCTTTTGAGCATCCTACAACATCTATGACACAGCATGTCAAACCCTTGTACATCAAGGCCTTCTTCGATGGGATACAGATGAACCGGGTAGTAGTGGATAATGGGACGGCAGTAAATGTAACAACCCTCGCCACTGTTTACCGATAAACTACCGATTACTGCTAAACTGAGACTGATTATGATTGGTAATTGAACTGATTGAAATACTGGACTGACTGACTGAAATCTGAAACTGATTGATTGAATATATCTGTTTGAATTGCATTTCTATCTGTTGCTTGTTTGATTATCTGTTCATGTTTTTATGTTTAAACTGCAAATTGAAGGCCTTATCGGCGGCCGAACCGGAAATTGATTAGTGTTTTACGATCATCATAATTTATATGATTTTACGGTGTATTTATCTGAAATTTGATTTGGTATGGTTTAATTAGATTAAAATGAGCTTAATCCCATAAGTTGCATTATCTACCAGTTTGCCATGCCTAGTGACCCACTAACTAAACACTTTATGCTTCATATACACTTCACCAAAACATCTTCTTCAGCCATTTTTGAGAGACATAGCCGACTAGAGTGAGAGAGTGAGAGGATAGGAGTGTTTTCAACTTGATTTTGTGGATTGGCTTGAAGAACTTGAAGAATTGAAGTATAGATTGAAAATTGAGCTCCCTTACCTTGCATTGGAGACCTAAGGTAGTGTAACTACCCTCTTGTTTGTGAATTCAATTGATTCTTGCATGGTTTTAGAGCAAGTTGAAGTCTAGAGCCAAGTTATGGCTCTTAATTGTTGAATTATAGCTTAATTCATGCATGCATGCCCATATTTATGTTAAGTCCATGAATTCATCTTGTCTTTGAAGATATTAGCTCAATAGAGCATGTATTTGAAGCTTGAAAATGATTTAAGTTCATGCATGTTGCATGTTCATCTTGTTCATGAAAATTGGTTTGAAATTGGATTTATCTGAACTCCTTTTGGGCTTTGATTGTTTTTATAATTGAGTTTTGAATCATGTTAAGCTATGAGTCTTGAGGAGTTTTCTGGAAAATTAGCCAAAGGGGATTGGTTTTGATACATTTGAACTCAATTTTGAGCTTGAGGTTCGAATTTGGGAATTCCAGATTTTGAACTCACACTCGAGCGCGGTGACTGGCGCTCGAGCGTGGAAATCGTGCTCCCAGCATTTTGTTCTGTTTTTGAGTCAGCTCGAGCGGGGTAATCTACGCTCGAGCGGGTGTCGAGCGCCCAATCGAGCGTGATTTTCACCTATCCAGCACTTTTGACTGTTTTGCAGTACGCTCGAGCGTCCAAGTCTGAGCTCGAGCGGAAACCTTTGTCTGCATGTCCGCTCGAGTGGATTAACATACGCTCGAGCGGGACCCCCGTTTTCTGAAAATGCTTTTACAGTGCATCTTTGCATCCTCATCTCATCCTAGGCATTCTTAGGCCTAGTTTAAGGCATCTTAATGAGGATATAGATGTAGAACCACACCGAGGCAAACTAGGGATTAAATTATTATCTTTCCCAACTGTGTAGCTTAGTGTGTGTTCAATCTGTAAACTGTGTAGGGTTGGCGACTGGGGACGCGCTCTAGCCTAACTGTAGCCCAGCACTCTGTGAGTAACAACTGTGTAAAGATATGTTCAAAAATGATTATCTTTTGAACAATGAACTGTACTGTTTCTGAATTGATACTGTTAATAGAATGAATGTATGTCCTCTATTCTGAACTGTATTGTGGCATCCTTAGCAACTACTGTTACTGACTGTTACTGTTACAGAGATCTCTATCGGTTCCCTTGTTGGAACCACTACTGTTTACTGATTGATGGCCATCATTGACTGTTCGGTCTTTCAAGACCTACTGTTTACTGTACTGTTATGCTAATGGATGTACCACATATGACTGTACTGACTGAACGACTGAAATACTGATTTAATGAACTATTTTCATTACTGTAAGGACATTCATTCTAAACCTCTTTCCGCATTATGTTATTCACTGGGCTTTAGCTCACTGCTTATATATATATGTAGGTGTACAGGCACCAGACCGCGGCTAGTAGCGTCGGGGTAAGCTCCAGTTTTGTCAAGCCAACCACTGTGCCTCACTGCGAGGTTCCGAGCCTGTCAAGCTATGGCTTAGGGGTGTTTTAATTTTCCCCGTCTGTCTCTGTAACTGTTTTGTAGACTGTATAGACTGTTACTGTACTGTTTCATAGGGATTAGGTCCCTGGTCTGGATGATTATAAATGTTGTACTTACTGTTCTGCACTGTATATATATATATATATGAAAAGTCTTTTTGGCATACAGACTGTCACAGCTCATTGGACATTGTTTATTTACTATATTGGCTTCCGCCAGGCCCCTGTACTCTGTTTTACTGTCTTGCTGTTAAGCAGGCCTTCGGTAATCTCGGATTACTAGCCGATTACGGTGCTAAACCCATAGGGACGGGTTTGGGTCGTGACAGAGTGGTATCAGAGCGATACTTACCACGAGTTATACCGCACACACATGTCCAAATGAGCTATAAGATGTCCTAGAGAAGCGATTAGGGCATTGTATGAACTTGTTAAAGTATGTGTGACTATGACATGACTGAATATATGCTAATGTGATAAACTGTTTAAGTATGTAACTGCTTATGTTTATAATTTTCTATAACTGCTTATAGTGAAATGGATAATGCAAGAACTGCAAATGAATCTGAATCCTCATCCTCTGAGGCAAGAATGGAAAGACTGGAGAGAATGATGGAACTAATAACTGAAAGACTATATCAACAACAGAATCAACAGCCTCCACCTCCTCCTCCGGTACAGCCAGAACAGAATGTGAATGTTAATGATGGGGACATAATTGCACTGACACATAAGTTCAGCAAAATGAAACCGTCGTCCTTTCAGGGAGGCCTTGAACCGTTAAAAGCTGAAGCATGGATCCTTGAGACAGAAAAGTTATTTGAAGTGTTTTCGTGCTCTGAAGCACATAAAGTACTGTTAGCTACCTTTACCTTGCAAGAAAAGGCCATAAGGTGGTAGATGCTTATCCGCGATGACAACACTGTAATGACTTGGGCTCAATTCAAAGGAGCCTTCTTTGAAAAGTACTTCTCTCAGTGTGTTAGGGACATAAAGGTAACTGAATTTGAATAGCTGAGACAGGGCACAATGTCCGTTGCTGAATATGAAACAAAGTTCACCGAGCTTGCTACATATGCACCACACATGGTGGACACTGATTATAAGAAGGCCAGAAAGTTTGAAGGCGGCCTTAATGTCGCAATACTCGACAGAATAAATGTTTTGAAATTACCGAACTATGTAAATGTTCTTGACCGAGCTTTGATGGCTGAATCGAACATCGAGGCACTGAAAACTGAAACACCAGTGTCTGAATGGCGTGGTAAAAGGCAGGGTTTCAAATTCAAGAAAGGCAAGCATAACCCATTGAACAAGAAACAGAATACGGGGTCAACAACTAGCCCCAGCCAAGAGAGTGGTTTCATACCACCCTGTTCTGAGTGTGGCAAGAAGCACAAAGGGGTCTGTTACAAAATATCTGGAGCCTGTTACAGGTGTGGCAAGGTGGGCCACATGGTTAAGAACTGCCCCTCTGCTCCACAAGCCAATAGTAAAGCTGTACCAAGCGTGGCAGCATCAACTGTTGCACCAAAACCGAACCCCAAAGCTACCGGGAAAGAGCCCATGAGGCAGGACCGAGTGTTCACCCTAGTACCGAGAGACGTGCAGAATACTGAGACCGTTGTGTCAGGTATTCTCTCTATTTGTACTCAAAATTCTTATGTACTGATTGATTTGGGGTCTACGCATTCATATGTGTCTCATGTTTTTTTGCGAAAACTGAATAGACCATTAGAACCCATGAATTATCTGTTAGCTGTATCATCACCCGTTGGGGGATCCATGACTTGTGCATATATGTACCCTGCTTGTGAAATTATTGTTGGAGATGCACATCTGTATATTGATTTACTGCCACTGAACATTGATCATTTTGACGTAATATTGGGAATGAACTGGTTAACGAAATACCATGCTACTATAGACTGTGTGATGAAACAAGTAGTTTTTCGTCCACCTGGTTTGCCTGAATTTGTGTTTAATGGAAGTGGAGTAGCACCTCCTCCGTATTTGATTTTATCTATGAAAGCTTGTAAATTGATTAGGAAGGGGTGTAAAGGGTATCTGTGTTCTGTATTGACTGTATCTACTGATGATAATGCTAATGTGAATAGTATTCCCATAGTCAGAGAATTCCCAGATGTTTTTCCAGATAATCTGCCAGGGGATTTGATTGACAAAGAGATTGAATTCATCGTTGATGTGATTCCAGGTACCCAGCCAGTATCTAAAGCTCCTTACTGAATGGCTCCGACTGAATTGAAAGAATTGAAAGTGCAATTGCAGGAACTGTTAGATAAGAAGTTCATCAGGCCCAGTACTTCACCGTGGGGCGCACCTGTTTTGTTTGTGAAAAAGAAAGACGGCTCACTGAGACTGTGTATTGACTACCGTGAACTGAACATGGTAACTGTGAAAAATAAATACCGTTGCCACGTATTGATGACTTATTTGATCAATTACAGGGTGCTCAAGTGTTCTCTAAAATCGACCTCAGATCAGGATACCATCAGTTGAAAGTTAAACCAGAAGACATTGACAAAACTGCTTTTCGAACGAGGTATGGACATTACGAATTTTTAGTTATGCCTTTCGGAGTTACCAATGCACCTGCTGCATTTATGGACCTCATGAACAGAATCTTTAAACCATACCTTGATGACTTTATTGTTGTATTCATCGATGACATACTGATTTAGTCCAAAAGTATAGAAGAACATGAACATCATTTGAGACTTGCCCTACAGACCCTAAAAGAACAGAAACTTTATGCTAAACTGTCTAAATGTGAATTTTGGTTTGATCATGTTATGTTTTTGGGGCATGTTGTTAGCAAAGATGGAATTTCAGTTGATCCACAGAAAGTTGAAGCGGTAGTAAACTAGCCTAGACCAACAAATGTAACAGAAGTCCGAAGCTTTTTGGGTTTGGCTGGATATTACAGAAGATTTGTCAAAGATTTCTCCAAAACTGCCTTACCGTTGACCCAGTTAACTCAGAAGGGGATATCATTTGACTGGACTGACCAAAGGGAATCAGCATTCCAAGAGTTGAAAACTCGACTTGTAACTGCACCGATTCTTACCCTACCTTCAGGTACGGATGGTTTTACTGTATTTAGTGATGCTTCTCATAAAGGTTTGGAATGTGTTTTAATGCAGAATGGGAGAGTTATTGCTTATGCTTCCCGATAACTGAGACCGCACGAAAAGAATTACCCAACCCATGACTTGGAACTTGCCGCAGTGGTATTTGCATTGAAAATCTGGCGTCACTATCTGTATGGGGCGACATGTAAGGTGCATACAGATCACAAGAGTCTGAAATTGTCACGACCCAAACCCGCTCCTATGGGTTTAGCACCGTAACCGGCCAATAATCCGAGATTACCGAAGGCCTGCTTAACAGTAATACAGTAATACAGAGTACATGGGCTGGCGGAAGCCAATACAGTAATTAAACAATGTCCAATGAGCTGTGACACTCTGTATGCAAAAAGACTTTTCATTCATATATATACAGTCGAACAGAACAGTATACACATATATACAATCATTCAGTTCAGGGACCTAATCCCTATTAAACAGTACAGTAACAGTACAGTGAACAAAACGGTTACAGAGACAGAAGGGGGAACTAAAACACCCCTAAGCCATAACTTGACAGGCTCGGAACCTCGCATTGAGGCACATAGGTTGGCTTGACAAAACTGGAGTTTATCTCGACGCTCCTAGCTGCGGTCTGCTGCCTGTACACCTACATATATATATGAGCAGTGAGCTAAAGCCCAGTGAATAACACAATGCGTAAAGGGGTTAAGAATGAATGTCCTTACAGTAATGAAAACAGTTCATTAAATCAGTATTTCAGTCGTTCAGTCGATACAGTCATATGTGGTACATCCATTAGCATAACAATACAGTAAACAGTAGGTCTTAAAAGACCGAACAGTAAATGATGACCATCAATCAGTAATAGTAGTGGTTCCAACAAGAGAACCGACAGAGATCTCTGTAATAGTAACAGTAAACAGTAGTTGCTAAGGATGCCACAATACAGTTCAGAATATAGGACATACATTCATTCAATTAACAGTAACAGTTCAGAAAGTAGTACAGTTCAATTGTTCAGAAGATAATCGTTTTGAACATATCTTTACACAGTTGTTACTCACAGAGTTCTGGGCTACAGTAAGGCTAGAGCGCGTCCCCAGTCGCCAACCCTACACAGTTACAGATTGAACACACACTAAGCTACACAGTTGGGAAAGATAATAACTTAATCCCTAATTTGCCTCGGTGTGGTTCTACATCTATATCCTCGTTAAGATGCCTTAAACTAGGCCTAATAATGCCTAGGATGAGATGAGGATGCAAAGATGCACTTTAAAAACATTTTCAGAAAACAGGGGTCACGCTCGAGCGTAGATTACTCCGCTCGAGCGGACATGCAGACAAAGGTTTCCGCTCGAGCGTAGACTTACCCGCTCGCGCGTTCTACAAAATAGTCAAAAGTGCTGGATAGGTGAAAATCACGCTCGATTGGGCGCTCGACACCCGCTCGAGCATGAGACACAATGTCCCGCTCGAGCGTCAATTATTCCGCTCGAGCAGACTTCAAAACAGAACAAAATGCTGGGAGCACGATTTCCACGCTCGAGCGCCAGTCACCCCGCTCAAGCGTGAGTCCAAATTCTGGAAATTCCAGATTTGAACCTCAAGCTCAAAACCAAGTTTTAAACCATAAATTTCGATCCTCTTGGGCCAATTTTCCAGAAAACACATCAAAACTCATACTTTAACATGATTCAAAACTCAATTTGTAAAATCAAAGCCCAAGGGTGTTTCAAATAAATCCAATTCAAACCAATTTCCATGAATATGAAGAAAATGCAAACATGCATGAATTTAAATCATTTCAAAGCTTCAATTTGATGCTCTAAGGAGCCAATTGTTCCAAAAACAAGATGAAAACATGGACTTAACATAACCATGAGCATGCATGAGACAATTCTCCATGGAATCAACTCAAATTCAATAATTCAAACATGCATGCATGGAATGAGCTCCAATTCATCATTAATGAACCAATTCTTGACTTAACTCTTTCAACTACCATGATCCATGCTAGAAGGAACTTAAATACACAATAAGAAGGATGAAATTCATACCTATGTTCCTCAATTACAAGTCTAGAGGCTCAATTATGCACTGTCAATATTTAATCTAATTTAATCATACCTAATCAGTTTTCAGGTAATTAAACCATAAAATCACATAAATCACAATGATCATAAAACACTAGTTGGTTTCCGGTTCGGCCGCCGATAAGGCCCTCAATTAGCAGTTTAAACACAAAGACACGAACAGATAATCAAATAACCAAACAGATAGAATTACAATTAAACAGGTATACTCAGTCAATTCAGTTTCAATTTCAGTCAATCAGTTCAGTAGTTTATTCAGTTCACTTATCAGTCATAATCAGTTTCAGTTTAACGGTAATCAGTGGTTATTCGGTAAACAATGACGTGGGTTGTTACAGAAATACTTCTTCACACAGAAAGAACTGAACATGAGACAGCGGAAATGGCTAGAACTGATTAACGACTATGACCTACAGATTTTGTACCATCCGGGAAAAGCCAACACCGTTGCCGATGCACTGAGCCGGAAATCGATTGGAAATTTAGCCTGTTTGCTCACCGGGTAGAAAGAATTGCTTTGTGACCTTGAAAAATCTGAAATTGAAATTGTTTTGCGAGAACAATGTGGAACAATAGCTGCTATTTCTGCTCAACCGGCACTGATTGAAGAAATTAAAGAGAAACAAAAATTAGATGACTTCTTGAAGAAGATCATCGAAGAAAGGGAAACTAAACCAAGACCGGGTTTCAAATTTGAAAATAATGTACTGAAATTTCAAAAAAGACTGTGTGTACCGAATGACACTAAACTGAAAAGAAGAGTTCTACAAGAAGGCCACAATTCAAAACTGTCTATCCATCCAGGGAACACGAAAATGTACCAAGATTTGAAACTAAATTTCTGGTGGCCGGGAATCAAGAAAGAAATTGATTATTTTGTATCAAAATGTCTTCATTGCCAACAAGTCAAAGCCGAACATCAACGACCCGCAGGCTTACTGCAACCCTTACCTATACCGGAGTGGAAATGAGAACATATCACCATGGATTTTATTGTGGGATTGACTCGCTCCAGTAAGGGTATGGACTCAATTTGGGTTGTTGTTGATAGACTGACTAAATCTGCTCACTTGTTACCTGTCAAAACAATTTATAATGCGGA
Organism: Camellia sinensis; assembly: GCF_055761805.1. Lineage (NCBI taxonomy): Eukaryota > Viridiplantae > Streptophyta > Magnoliopsida > Ericales > Theaceae > Camellia > Camellia sinensis. The sequence continues at coordinate 179,198,985 of NC_138963.1, read as the reverse complement.
CAAATTGGCTGTAATTTATATTGATGAAATTGTTAGACTGCATGGAGTGCCTGTGTCCATTGTTTCTGACAGGGATTCGAAGTTTACATCGAGATTTTGGCAAAGCTTACAGACTGCATTGGGTACTGAATTGAGACTGAGTAGTGCTTACCATCCTCAGACAGATGGCCAGTCAGAAAGGACCATCCAGACTCTAGAGGATTTACTGAGAATGTGTGTCCTTGATTTTCAGGGAAATTGGGAAAGCCATTTGCCTTTAGCTGAATTCGCCTACAATAACAGTTTTCATTCGAGCATTAGTATGGCACCTTTTGAGGCATTGTATGGCAGAAAATGTAGATCTCTGATTTGCTGGGCAGAAGTTAGAGATGGGCCTTTGCTTGGGCCCGAGATTGTATATGAAACGATTGAGAAAGTGAAACTGATACAACAGAGACTGAAAACTGCACAGAGCAGACAGAAAAGTTATGCAGATGTCAGAAGACGAGACAAAGAATATGAAGTGGGTGATCACGTTTTTGGGAAAGTGACATCGATGAAAGGCCAGACTCGTTTTGGAGTCAAAGGCAAGTTAGCGCCAAGATATATCGAACCGTATGAGGTTATTGAGAAAATCAATCCGGTGGCGTATCAAGTTGCGCTTCCTCTTGAAATGGAGCAGATGCACAACGTCTTCCACATTTCTATGTTGAAGGATTACCTCCGGGATCCTTTGCATGTGATAGAGCCTACTCGTGTAGTGCTGAGTGATGACTTTCTTGAGAAACAAAGAGATCCCGTTAGTGAAAGTCGACTGGCAAAATCATGGTGGTGTGTATGCCACTTGGGAAAAGGATAAGGACATGGCTAAAAGATATCCTGAACTGTTTCCACTAAATCCTGTTTTCTTCCAGAATGAAGGTAATTCGAGTTTAGAGGACTAACCTCTTTTTAAGGAGGGGACACTGTAACAACCCTCGCCACTGTTTACCGATAAACTACCGATTACTGCTAAACTGAGACTGATTATGATTGGTAATTGAACTGATTGAAATACTGGACTGACTAACTGAAATCTGAAACTGATTGATTGAATATATCTGTTTGAATTGCATTTCTATCTGTTGCCTGTTTGATTATCTGTTCATGTTTTTATGTTTAAACTGCAAATTGAAGGCCTTATCGACGGCCGAACCGGAAATTGATTAGTGTTTTACGATCATCATAATTTATATGATTTTATGGTATATTTATCTGAAATTTGATTTGGTATGGTTTAATTAGATTAAAATGAGCTTAATCCCATAAGTTGCATTATCTACCATTTTGCCATGCCTAGTGACCCACTAACTAAACACTTTATGCTTCATATACACTTGACCAAAACATCTTCTTCAGCCATTTTTGAGAGACATAGCCGACTAGAGTGAGAGAGTGAGAGGATAAGAGTGTTTTCAACTCGATTTTGTGGATTGGCTTGAAGAACTTGAAGAATTGAAGTATAGATTGCAAATTGAGCTCCCTTACCTTGCATTGGAGACCTAAGGTAGTGTAACTACCCTCTTGTTTGTGAATTCAATTGATTCTTGCATGGTTTTAGAGCAAGTTGAAGTCTAGAGCCAAGTTATGGCTCTTAATTGTTGAATTATAGCTTAATTCATGCATGCATGCCCATATGTATGTTAAGTCCATGAATTCATCTTGTCTTTGAAGATATTAGTTCAATAGAGCATGTATTTGAAGCTTGAAAATGATTTAAGTTCATGCATGTTGCATGTTCATCTTGTTCATGAAAATTGGTTTGAAATTAGATTTATCTAAACTCCCTTTGGGCTTTGATTGTTTTTACAATTGAGTTTTGAATCATGTTAAGCTATGAGTCTTGAGGAGTTTTCTGGAAAATTAGCCAAAGGGGATTGGTTTTGATACATTTGAACTCGATTTTGAGCTTGAGGTTCGAATCTGGGAATTCCAGATTTTGAACTCACGCTCGAGCGGGGTGACTGGTGCTCGAGCGTGGAAATTGTGCTCCCAGCATTTTATTCTGTTTTTGAGTCAGCTCGAGCGGGGTAATCTACGCTCGAGCGGGACCTTCTGTTTTACGCTCGAGCGGGTGTCGAGCGCCCAATCGAGCGTGATTTTCACCTATCCAGCACTTTTGACTGTTTTGCAGTACGCTCGAGCGTCCAAGTCTGAGCTCGAGCGGAACCTTTGTCTGCATGTCTGCTCGAGCGGATTAACATACGCTCGAGCGGGACCCCCATTTTCTGAAAATGCTTTTACAGTGCATCTTTGCATCCTCATCCCATCCTAGGCATTCTTAGGCCTAGTTTAAGGCATCTTAATGAGGATATAGATGTAGAACCACACTGAGGCAAACTAGGGATTAAATCATTATCTTTCCCAACTGTGTAGCTTAGTGTGTGTTCAATCTGTAAACTGTGTAGGGTTGGCGACTGGGGACGCGCTCTAGCCTAACTGTAGCCCATAACTCTGTAAGTAACAACTGTGTAAAGATATGTTCAAAAATGATTATCTTTTGAACAATGAACTGTACTGTTTCTGAATTGATACTGTTAATAGAATGAATGTATGTCCTCTATTCTGAACTGTATTGTGGCATCCTTAGCAACTACTGTTACTAACTGTTACTGTTACAGAGATCTCTGCCGATTCCCTTGTTGGAACCACTACTGTTTACTAATTGATGGCCATCATTGACTGTTCGGTCTTTCAAGACCTACTGTTTACTGTACTGTTATGCTAATGGATGTACCACATATGACTGTACTGACTGAACGACTGAAATACTGATTTAATGAACTGTTTTCATTACTGTAAAGACATTCATTCTAAACCTCTTTACGCATTATGTTATTCACTGGGCTTTAGCTTACTGCTCATATATATATATGTGTACAGACACCAGACCGCGGCTAGTAGCGTCGGGGTAAGCTCCAGTTTTGTCAAGCCAACCATTGTGCCTCACTGCGAGGTTCCGAGCCTGTCAAGCTATGGCTTAGGGGTGTTTTAATTTTCCCCGTCTGTCTCTGTAACTGTTTTATAGTCTGTATAAACTGTTACTGTACTATTTCATAAGGATTAGGTCCCTGGTCTGGATGATTATAAATGTTGTACTTACTGTTCTGCACTGTATATATATATATATGAAAAGTCTTTTTGGCATACAGACTGTCATAGCTCATTGGACATTGTTTATTTACTATATTGGCTTCCGCCAGGCCCTTGTACTCTGTTTTACTGTCTTACTGTTAAGCAGGCCTTCGGTAATCTCGGATTACTGGTCGGTTAAGGTGCTAAACCCATAGGGGCGGGTTTGGGTCGTGACAGTAAATCTACTTCCGAAATCTTCTTTAAAGAAACTAGGAAAAAAAGAACCCCAGATTAATCCCAACCAGCACAACCATTGCTGGTTTGCTGGAGATAGACAGATGGCTCAGGGTATTTTGCCTATCAACCTCAGTATAGGGACCAGAGATTGTATGACGGCATTCTTTGTCATTGACAGCAATGCTAAGTATAATACTCTACTTGGTAGGGACTGGATTCACACTAACAAATGTGTGTCTTCCTCTCTACATTAGAAGATAATAATGGCCTTGTGCAATGGATAAACAGAAGAGATCAATGCAGATCCTCAACCCTTTGCCGCTTGTGCTGATTTTGCGAGGCTAAGTTGTATAATGAAGGAGTAACACCACTCAGTATAATGAGAAAACCTGATGGTTCAAGCGAAGTGACGACTGATGAAGAAGTAGCACACCTGAAGCACTTGGTACAAAAGAATGCTGATGAAGAATTCGTCATCAAAGATGATAATGATGCCTACTTGTAGGCAAGAAAGTGAAGCCCAAGAAGCCAGACCTTTGGCTTTAGTTAAGTTCATAGCATTGGACTTAAAAGCAATAATCCAAAAGGTTCAGGAACAAGAGAAGGAAGCCATGATAGTTGGCTGTAAACATAAACAACAGTAGGTCAGACCTTTGACCTTTGATAAATACTATGCATTGGACATTGAAACAAAAGTCCAGGAAATACATGAGGAAAAAGCCTTATGGACAAACTTTGTTTATGAGGAGGAGGGCAAAGATGTTGAATCAAAAAAACTGGGAGCAGAACAAAGCAAAGAAATTGCTTCAAAGACGGAAGAAATAAAAAAAGAAGCATCAGTGAGTTCTCAGATACAAGGCCCTTTGGAAGAGGTTAACTTAGGGGAAGGTTCTACACAGTAACCTACCTATATAAGTGCTTGGTTAAATGCTCTTAACAGGGACCAGTTGTTGGTGGTTTTAAAGAAATATAAAGATTGTTTTGCATGGTCTTATAATGAACTACCAGGATTGGATAGGTCATTAGTAGAATATAGGCTCCCTATGAAGCCTAATTTCAAGCCATACAAACAAAAACCAAGAAGGATGAGTTCTGAAGTAATTTAGAAGGTCAAGGTGGAAATTCTTAGGCTCCTTAAGGTAGGCTTTATTAGGACAGCCAAGTATGTTGCATGGCTATCCAATATTGTGCCTGTAGTTAAGAAGAATGGTAAAATGAGGATATGTATCGATTTCGAAAACCTGAATTTAGCAACTCCAAAAGATGAGTACCCCATGCCCATAGTAGATTTATTGGTGGATAGTTCAGCAGGGCACAAGATTTTATCAATGATGGATGGGCACTTTGGTTATAACCAAATCTGCATCGCAGAAGAGGATATCCACAAGACAGCATTCAGATGTCTTGGAAGCATTGGCACCTTCGAATGGGTTAAAATGCCATTTGGCCTGAAGAATGCTGGGGCTACATATCAAAGGGCTATGAACACTATCTTTTATGATCTCATTGGAGGATATTTAGGGTGTTACATTGATGACATTATAGTGAAGTCTCAATCCATGGACGAACATTTGTTTCACTGGGAAGCAGCTTTTGAAAGAATGAGAAAGTTCAAGTTGAAACTTAATCCTCTCAAATGTGTTTTTGGCGTATCAGCTAGAAACTTCTTGGGCTATGTAGTACACAATAAGGGAATACAGATTGATCAGAACAAAGCCAAAGCTATCATTGAAGCCAAACCTCCATCAAGTAAGAAAGAAGTACAAAAATTCCTTGGACAGGTTAATTTTCTTCGAAGATTTATTTGTAATACTGCAGGGAAAACTAAAGTATTTTTTTCCTTATTAAGGTTGAAAGATGAAGAGGAGTTTGTATGGGCAGCAGAGCATCAAACTGCTTTTGAAGGAATCAAAGCCTACTTGGCCAAGCCTCTAGTGCTGATGTCACCAAAGGGTGATAAGCCCTTGAAGTTGTATATTGCTGCAGCAGAAGATTCATTGAGAGTTTTCTTAGCTCAGGACAACGAAGAAGGCAAAGAGCAAGCAGTTTATTACCTTAGTAGGTTTTTAAATTCTTGTGAATGTAAATATTCAGCTGTAGAAAAGTTGTGCCTTGCATTGTATTTTACTGCAATGAAACTAAGATACTATCATTTGCCTACAACTGTCTTGGTAATTGCAACCACAGATTTGGTTAAATATATGTTGTTTAGACCTATATTGAGAGGAACAATTGGCAAATGGATACTAGCCTTATCAGAATTTCATCTAGAATATACCCCCCAAAAGGCAGTAAAAGGACAAGTTTTAGCTAATTTCTTGGCAGATCATCCATGTCAGACAGAAAGCCAAGTGATAATGAGCTTGGTGTGGTTAGTGTTGAACCATGGCAAATGTGGTTCGATGGATTAAAAGCCGACGATCTAATTGGAATTGGTGTGGTGATTAAGTCACCACAAGGGGTAGAAACCACACATGGTTTTCAGAATAGATGAAATTACTTGTTCCAATAATCAAGCTGAATATGAAACTTTAATAATGGGACTGGAAATACTTATTGAATTACAAGCCCATGTAGTTGATATATTTGAAGATTCTCAATTGGTGGTTAACCAGGTGAAAGGAATTTTCAAATGTCAAAGTGCAAGCATGTTGTCATACTATGTTGTTGGATTACATTTGCTTTCTCAATTTCAGATAGCAAATGTGCCTTATATCCCAAGATTCTTGAATAACAAAGCTAATGATGTGGCTTAGAAAGTTTTGAATTTCAAGAGAAGGGATAACACTCAAATGAACATAAGCCAAACAACATACCAAAAAGTAATACCACCCTTAAACAAAAGAAATATGGTCTTAGAAGTCAATCATAATGACTTACAAGAATAAGATTGAAGGCATCCAATAATGCAGTATCTAGCTGACCCATCTTCGAAAGCCGGCAGAAAAATCAAATTGCAATCCATGCAATATATAATGTATGGTAATGCTCTTTACAAAAGGGGGGCAGACGGGTTATTATTGGAATGTTTAGGCCCAAAGGAAGTATTGACAGCCATGGCCGAGGTTCATGAAAGCATCTGTGGTGCTCATCAGCCTGGTGTAAAGATGAGATGGCTGCTTTGAAGACATTCCTACTATTGGCCAACCATCCTTAAAGATTGCATAGAATATGCTAGAGGTTGCCAAGCATGCCAAAAGCATGGCACAATAAGACATGTACCCATAACTGATCTATATGCGGTTGTGAAGCCTTGGCCGTTTAGTGAATGGACTATGGACATGATAGGGAAGATACATCCACGCTCTTTGAAGCATCATTGTTTCATTTTAGTGGCCACAGATTACTTCACTAAGTGGGTCGAAGTTAAACCGTGTAAGGCTGTGGACCAAACTGAAGTTATTGGATTCATTAAAGATTTGATCCACAGATTTGGCATCCCACAGACTATAACTGTTGATAATGGGGCTGTATTTGATGGGAAGATGGTAAAGTCTTTTGTGGCAGAATTTGGAATTAGCCTTATTAATTCTACTCTCTATTATGCACAAGTCAATGGTCAAGCAGAATCATCCAACAAGTCTTTGAAGAAAGGAGTACAGAAAGTTGTGGAAGACAATCCCAGGGATTGGCATGACTTACTGTTGGATGTATTATGGGCTTACAAGGTTTCTCCAAGATCAAGTACAGGAATGACTCCTTATGCCTTAGTATATGGGCATGATGTAGTACTACCTGTAGAAATTAACATTATGTCCTCGAGGGTGAGATGCCCGGATCAGTTAGTTCTTGAGCAGCACCATCAGAGTATGTGCTTGGAATTAGAAAATGTGGATGAAGTTAGAATTCTAGCATTAAATAGCATTCTCTTCTAAAAGAAGAAAGCAGCTAAAAACTATAATAAGAAAGTCAAGCGCATTAGCTTTGATGAATGTGATTTGGTATGGAAGACAATGGGTATGTTTGGTTTGAGTTTGGGAGATGAGTTTTAGAGATAAAAAGTACGAAAAGTTGTTTGGTTTGGTTTTTTTCAAAAGATGTTTTGGAAAATTATTTTGAGAGAGAGTTTTGGAAAAAGTGATTGATTTGATGTGTATGAGAGAGAGATTTGTTTGGAAAACTTGTAAACAAAACAAGTTTTGGGAAATTTTTTTGGAAAAATTTGTTTGGTTTGATTACTTTTGAAAACTTATTTGTAGAGAATTTTTCTCAAAAATTTTTGGGAAACACAAACCAAACAAGGCCAATACTCCCAATAAGGATTAAAAGCCACAAGTTTGGCAAATGGTCACCTAACTGGAAAGGACCATATCAAGTTCATAGAGTCTTGCCTTGGGAAACATATCATTTGAGAAATTTGAATGGATATGTACACTCCAAGAAAATTAATGGTAGATATTTGAAGCCTTATTATCTAACCTTGTGGGAAACATAAGGAACATAATAAGTGTTAAACAAAATAAGCATGAAAACACTTAAATAAGGAATAAAGATTTTATTTCATAAAGAGTAAAATACATGCAGCCATAGATTGACCCAAAAGTCAGTACAATGTTTCAGTTGTTCTTTTACAATTGACTCTCTACTCTTGAGAGATGGGAACAACTAAATGGTTGTAGCCATTTCTTGCTTTCGATCAGCCAGTCCTTGATTAGTAATCTGTAGTTTGGTGGCAGTTCGATCTAAAGCCAGGTTGACTGCTGATAACTCTTCTTCAAGCTGAGCTTTCTTTTCTAATAGTTGAGCTCGAAATTGGGAGATAGAAGAATGTTGTTCTTTCAATCCTGACAGTACAGCATGTATCTGGGAAACAAATCTCTGGCTTCTCAGCAATTTCTCTTCTACAGCTTTGGCAACATGGCAGATGTTGATGTAAAAGTCAATGCTAGCTTCCGCTTGAGATAAATGACTTGAAATAGTCATGCTGGATTGCTCAACAACCTTGTAGCACTGGAGGAAACCATTCTTAATAATAGGCCTTTGCAAGGCTTCGAAGGGGATCCTCAAGAAGAATGTCAGCAACCCCAAATAGCTATCCAAGTCTAATGAAGGCAAGGAAGTCCTACTGGTGGAGGAAGAGCTCTAAAAAATTTCTAAGAGAGAATCAGCTAGGACTAATGACTCAATTTCATTGCTAGCTGTTGGAATGGTGGAAGGCATGTCAAAAGGGCTAGCTAGTCTAGCTTCGAAATTGTCCACCTCTTCTGTTGACATGGTTGGTGCAGAAAGGGCCCTGATAGGAGGAAGAGATGGTTGCATAGGGATAGGAGAGGAAGATGAAATATCACTAGTAGTTTCTATAGGCTTAGCTACTAGTAAGTCAAGAGAAGCGGGACTGGAGCTAGACAGAGATACTGAACAAGGAACTGGCGAGCTACCAGTGTCTTCTCTATGGGAATCAGTTATCACTGAAGATAAAGTGATAGCTGGAATTTCCTCAGGAGGGGAAAGGGCAGCAAGGTTTGAAGGGAGAATAAATTGAGTAGAGTTAAAGGATAGAAGAGGAAAGTATGAAGTTAAGCAGAAAGATAGGGATGTAGGAATGCTTTGCCTCAAGAAAGGTATGAAAAATGTAGGACCAGAGTGTAACAACCCTCATACTGTTTACCGACTTATGACTGATTGATTACCGATAACCATCGATTACCGTTAAACTGAATTGATTATGACTGATAATTGAACTGATTAAAGTACTGAACTGACTGACTGAAATTGGAAACCGAATTGATTGAGTATATGTTAGTTAAATTGCATTTTATCTGTTTGACTGTATGATTATCTGTTCATGCTTATATGTTTAAACTGCTAATTGAAGGCCATATCGGCGGCCAAATTAGAAACCGATTGATGTTCCTTGACCCTCGTAATTAATGTGATTTTATGGTGTATTTACCTGAAAACTGATTAGGTATGATTAAATTAGATTAAAATAAGCTAATTAAAGAGTTTGACGTAATTACACTTTTGCCATCTAGTGGGGCCTTTGTTTACTCATATTTGAAGCCTTGTGTATGCTTTATCAAAACATTTCATCAGCCATTTCTTCTTGTTCTAGCCGAATTTAGAGAGAGAGGAAGTGAGAGTCTTGAGTTCACTTGTAGAATTGTTTGGAAATTGAAGAAATTGTTAAGGAGATTGCATATTTGAGCTCCCTTCTTGAACTACAAGACTAAAGGTAGCTCCATTGTCTTCTTGTTCATGTTTTGAGTTGATTGTTGCATGGTCCATGTTAGATTGTAGAGCTAAGTCATGATTTGGGTCATTAATGGTGAATTGAAGCTCATTTCATGCATGCATGTTTGAATTAATGAGTTTTGAGTTGAATTCATGGTATGATGGTGCATGCATGTTCATAATTTTGTGGGGTAGTTCATCTTGTTTTTGAAGGTTTAAACTCTTTTGAAACAGCATTAAAGCTTTGAAAATGATTTAAGATCATGCATGTCATGTTTGAGGATTGTTCTTGGAAATGGGTTTGAATATGGTTTTAATTGACTCACCTTTGGGACTTGAATTCATAAATTGAGCTTTGAAACTTGTTATACATTGAATTTAGTTATGTTTTCCAGAATTTGGGCCCAAGAGGTCGAGTTTGGAGTGGTAGAATGCTTGGTTTGAGCTTGGGAGGCAAATCTGGAAATTCCAGATTTGGCTTCCTCGCTCGAGCGAAGGATTCCCCGCTCGAACGAGAACCTTTGTCCAGGGCTCCGCTCGAGCGACCATCGCGCGCAAAATCACAGCATCCAGTATTTTTTTTTACTGTTTCGACAGACCGCTCGAGCGAAGGATTCCTCGCTCGAGCGAAGCCTTTGATTTTGGACTTCCGCTCGAGCTAAGAAAGTCTCGCTCGAGCGAGGCTCCTATTTTCAGCAAAGTTTGCAAAATGTTTTCTAAGTGTATTTTTGCATCCTCATCCCATCCTAGGCATTCTTAGGCCTAGTTTAAGACATCTTGATGAGGATATCGTTGTAGAACACACCAAGGCAAATTAGGGATTAAGTTATGATATTTCCCAACTGTGTAGCTTAGTGTGTTCAACCTGTGAACTGTGTAGGGTTGGCGACTGGGGAGACACGCTCTACCATACCGTAGTCCAAACTCAGTGAGTAACAATTGTGTAAAGATATGTTCAACTGATTATCTTTTGAATACTGAACTGAACTGTTTATTGAACTGGTATTAGTTACTGAATGAATGTATGTCCTTTATTTCTGAACTGTACTGTGGCATCCTTAGTACCTACTGTTTACTGTTACTGTTACTGCGACAGAATTCTCTGTCGGTTCCCTCGTGGAGCCACTACTGTTTACTGACTGATGGCCATCATTACTGTTCGGTCTTTTAAGACCTACTGTTACTGTTATGCTAATGGATGTACCACATATGACTGTTTACTATACTGAACAACTGAAATACTGATTGAATTGAACTGTTTTCATTACCGTAAGGACATTCATTCTAAACCTCTTTACGCATTATGTTATTCACTGGGCTTTAGCTCACTGTTTATATATATATGTAGGTGCTCAGCCACCAGATCAGAGCTAGGAGCGTGGGTTAGACTCCAGTTTTATCAAGCCAGCCTTTGTGCCTCACTGCGAGGTTCCGAGTTGCCATGCTATGGCTTTGGGGTGTTTTGTTTGTTTTCCCCCATCTGTCTCCATACTGTTTGGATTACTGTATAGACTGTCAGTTACTAACTGTACTGTTATCAAGGGATTAGGTCCCTGTACTGTGTGATTGTAAATTTTGTATAGACTGTACTGTTTGTGTATGTATGAATGCATGAAAAATCTTTTTGGCATACAGACTGTCACAGCTTATTGGACATTGTTTAATTACTGTATTGGCTTCCGCCAGGCCCTGTACTCTGTTTTACTGTATTACTGTTAAGTAGGCCTTCGGTAATCTCGGATTACTGGCCGGTTACGGTGCTAAACCCATAGGGCCGGGTTTGGGTCGTGACAGAGTGGTATCAGAGCGATACTTACCACGAGTTATACCGCACACACGTGTCCAAATGAGCTATAGGGTGTCCTAGAAAAGTTATTAGGGCATCTCATGAGCATGATAAGTGTGTGGTTATGTTATGACTGAATACATGCTAATGTGGTAAACTGTTAAACAAATGACTGCTTATGTTTAAAACTGTTATAACTGCTTATAGTGAAATGGACAATGCAAATGAACCTGAGTCCTCATCTACTGAGGCAAGAATGGAAAGAATGGAAAGAATGATGGAACTGATAACTGCTAGACTTGAACAACAGAACCAACAGCCTCCTCCTCCTCCGGTACAGCCGGAACCTAATGTGAATGTGAATGATGGGGATATAATTGCTCTGACCCAGAAGTTCAGCAAAATGAAACCGCCATCCTTTCAGGGAGGCTTTGAACCGTTAAAAGCTGAAGCTTGGGTTCTGGAAACAGAAAAATTATTTGAAGTGTTTCCGTGCTCAGAAGCGAACAAAGTATTGTTAGCTACCTTCACCCTACAAGAAGAGGCTAGAAGGTGGTGGATGTTGACCCATGATACAAATACTGTTATGACTTGGGCTCAGTTCAAGGAGTCCTTCTTTGAAAAGTACTTCCCACAATGTGTCAGGGATAGGAAAGTAACTGAGTTTGAACAACTGAAACAGGGCACCACGTCGGTTGCCGAATATGAAACGAAATTTACTGAACTTGCCCGTTATGCACCGCATATGGTGGATACTGAGTATAAGAAGGCCAGGAAATTTGAAGGTGGCCTTAATGTTGCAATTCTTGACCGAATAAATGTGTTGAAACTACCGACTTTTGTGGGTGTTCTCGACCGGGCATTGATGGCCGAGTCGAACATTGCAGCAGTGAAACAATCTGAAACACCAACAACCGAATGGCATGGTAAAAGGCAGGGTTTCAAATTCAAGAAAGGCAAGCACAACCCAGCCAACAAGAAACAGAATACGGGGTCGACAACTAGCCCCAGCCAAGGGAGTGGGTTCATACCACCCTGTCCTGAGTGTGGCAAGAAGCACAAGGGGGTCTGCTACAGAATATCTGGAGCCTGTTACAGGTGTGGCAAGGTGGGCCACATGGTTAAAGACTGCCCCTCTGCTCCACAAGCCAGTAGTAAAGCTGCACCAAGCGCAGCAACATCAACTGTAGCACCAAAGCCTAACCCCAGAGCTACCGGGAAAGAGCCCATGAGGCAGGGCCGAGTGTTCGCCCTAGTACCGGGAGACGTGCAAAATACTGAGACCGTTGTGTCAGGTATTCTCTCTATTTGTACACAAAATGCATATGTATTGATTGATTCGGGGTCTACACATTCTTATGTATCGCATGCTTTCTCACGGAAATTGAATAGACCCTTAGAACCTATGAACTATCTGCTAGCCGTATCATCACTCGTAGGAGGGTCCATGACATGTGCTTATATGTACCCCGCATGTGAAATCATTGTTGGGGATATGCATCTGTTTATTGATTTACTACCATTGAACATTGATCATTTTGACGTAATATTGGGGATGGATTGGTTACAAAAATATCATGCCACTATTGACTGTGTGACCAAACAAGTTGTTTTCCGTCCACCTGGTTTGCCTGAATTTGTGTTTAATGGATGTGGAGTAGTACCTCCTCCGTATTTGATTTCGTCAGTGAAAGCTGTTAAATTAATTAGGAAGGGGTGTAAAGGGTATCTGTGTTCTGTGCTGACTGCGTCTACTGATGATAGTGTTAAAATTGATGTGAATTGTGTTCCTATAGTCAGAGAATTTCCAGATGTTTTTCCAGATAATCTTCCAGGAGATTTGACTGACAGGGAGATTGAATTTACCGTTGATGTGATTCCCGGAACACAACCAGTTTCTAAAGCTCCTTACCGAATGGCTCCAACTAAACTGAAAGAACTGAAAGTGCAATTGCAAGAACTGTTAGACAAAAAGTTCATCAGACCTAGCACTTCACCATGGGGTGCTCCTGTTTTGTTTGTCAAGAAAAAAGATGGCTCACTGAGACTGTGCATTGACTATCGTGAACTGAATAAGGTAACTGTAAAGAATAAATACCCACTACCGCGTATTGATGATTTATTTGATCAGTTACAGGGTGCACAAGTGTTTTCCAAAATCGATCTCAGATCGGGGTATCATCAACTGAAGGTTAAACCAGAAGACATTGATAAAACTGCTTTTAGAACGAGGTATGGCCATTATGAATTTTTAGTTATGCCATTCGGAGTCACGAATGCCCCTGCTGCTTTTATGGACCTCATGAACAGAATTTTTAAACCATACCTTGATGACTTTATTGTTGTATTTATCGATGACATATTGATTTACTCCAAAAGTATAGAACAGCATGAACATCATCTGAGACTTGCCCTACAAACCTTAAGAGAACAGAAACTGTATGCTAAACTGTCTAAATGTGAATTTTGGCTTGACCATGTTATGTTTCTGGGGCATGTTGTTAGCAAAAATGGAATTTCTGTTGATCCGCAGAAAATTGAAGCTGTAGTGAACTGGCCTAGACCAACAAATGTGACTGAAGTCCGAAGCTTTTTGGGACTGGCTGGATATTACAGAAGATTTGTCAAAGATTTCTCCAAAATTGCCCTACCATTGACTCAGTTAACTTAGAATGGGACATCATTTGACTGGACTGACCAAAGAGAATCTGCTTTTCAGGAGTTGAAAACTCGATTAGTGACTGCACCGGTTCTTACCTTACCTTCAGGTACGGATGGTTATACTGTATTTAGTGATGCTTCTCATAAGGGTTTGGGATGTGTTTTAATGCAGAATGGGAGAGTAATTGCCTATGCTTCCCGTCAACTGAGACCGCATGAAAAGAACTACCCGACCCATGATCTGGAACTTGCTGCAGTAATATTTGCACTGAAAATCTGGCGTCACTATCTGTACGGGGTGACATGTGAAGTATACACCGACCACAAGAGTTTAAAATATTTCTTCACACAAAAAGAACTGAACATGAGACAGCGGAGATGGCTAGAACTGATTAAAGATTATGACCTACAGATATTGTACCATCCGGGAAAAGCCAATACCGTTACCGATGCATTGAGCCGGAAATCGATTGGAAACTTAGCCTGTTTGCTTACAGGACAGAAAGAGTTGCTTTGTGACCTTGAAAAATCTGAAATCGAAATTGTTTTACGAGAACAAGGTGGAATCTTAGCTGCTATTTCTGCTCAACCGGCGCTGATTGAGGAGATTAAAGAGAAACAGCAACTGGATGACTTCTTGAAAAAGATCATCGAAGAAAGAGAATCTAAACCGAGACCGGGATTCAAATTTGAGAATAATGTACTGAAATTTCAAGAAAGACTGTGTGTACCAAATGATACTGAACTGAAAAGAAGAGTTCTGCAAGAAGGCCACAATTCGAAATTGTCTATCCATCCGGGGAATACGAAAATGTACCAAGATCTGAAACAGAATTTCTGGTGGCCGGGAATAAAGAAAGAAATTACTGATTTTGTATCCAAATGTCTTCATTGCCAACAGGTCAAAGCTGAACATCAACAACCTGCCGGACTATTGCAACCCTTACCCATACCAGAGTGGAAATGGGAGCATATCACGATGGATTTTATCGTTGGGTTACCTCGCTCCAGAAAAGGTATGGATTCAATTTGGGTTATTGTTGATAGATTAACCAAATCTGCTCACTTCTTACCTGTCAAGACAATCTATAATGCGGACAAATTGGCTGTTATCTATATTGATGAGATTGTAAGACTGCATGGAGTGCCTGTGTCTATTGTTTCTGACAGGGATTCGAAGTTTACATCGAGGTTTTGGCAAAGCCTACAAACTGCACTAGGTACTAAACTGAGACTGAGTAGTGCCTATCATCCTCAGACAGATGGCCAATCAGAAAGGACCATCCAAACTCTGGAGGATTTACTGAGAATGTGTGTCCTTGATTTTCAGGGAGACTGGGAAAGTCATCTGCCATTAGTTGAATTCGCCTACAATAACAGCTACCATTCGAGTATTGGTAGGGCGCCCTTCGAGGCATTGTATGGCAGAAAATGTAGATCTCCGATTTGCTGGGCAGAAGTTGGAGATGGGCCTTTGCTTGGGCCCGAGATTGTGTATGAAACAACTGAAAAAGTGAAACTGATACAACAAAGACTGAAAACTGCACAGAGTAGACAGAAAAGTTATGCAGATGTCAGAAGACGGGACAGAGAGTATGAAGTGGGTGATCACGTTTTTGTGAAAGTAACACCAATGAAGGGCCAGACTCGTTTTGGAGTCAAAGGCAAGTTAGCACCGAGATACGTCGGACCATACGAGATCATTGAGAAAATCAATCCGGTGGCGTATCAAGTTGCGCTTCCTCCTGAAATGAAGCACATGCATAACGTCTTCCACATCTCTATGTTGAGAGACTACCTTCGAGATCCTTTCCATGTAATAGAGCCTACTCGTGTAGTGCTGAGTGATGACTACACTTACGAGGAACGGCCCATACAGATTGTAAACAGACGAATCAAGAAACTGAGGAACAAAGAGATCCCGTTAGTGAAAGTTGACTGGCAAAACCACGGTGGCGTGTATGCCACTTGGGAAAGGGAAGATGACATGGCCAAACGATATCCTGAACTGTTTCCACTGAATCCTGTTTTCTTCCAGAACGAAGGTAACTCGAGTTTAGAGGACTAAACTCTTTATAAGGAGGGGAGACTGTAACAACCCTCATACTGTTTACCGACTTATGACTGATTGATTACCGATAACCATCGATTACCGTTAAACTGAATTGATTATGACTGATAATTGAACTGATTAAAGTACTGAACTGACTGACTGAAATTGGAAACCGAATTGATTGAGTATATGTTAGTTAAATTGCATTTTATCTGTTTGACTGTATGATTATCTGTTCATGCTTATATGTTTAAACTGCTAATTGAAGGCCATATCGTCGGCCGAATTAGAAATCGATTGATGTTCCTTGACCCTCGTAATTAATGTGATTTTATGGTGTATTTACCTGAAAACTGATTAGGTATGATTAAATTAGATTAAAATAAGCTAATTAAAGAGTTTGACGTAATTACACTTTTGCCATCTAGTGGGGCCTTTGTTTACTCATATTTGAAGCCTTGTGTATGCTTTATCAAAACATTTCATCAGCCATTTCTTCTTGTTCTAGCCGAATTTAGAGAGAGAGGAAGTGAGAGTCTTGAGTTCACTTGTAGAATTGTTTGGAAATTGAAGAAATTGTTAAGGAGATTGCATATTTGAGCTCCCTTTTTGAACTACAAGACTAAAGGTAGCTCCATTGTCTTCTTGTTCATGTTTTGAGTTGATTGTTGCATGGTCCATGTTAGATTGTAGAGCTAAGTCATGATTTGGGTCATTAATGGTGAATTGAAGCTCATTTCATGCATACATGTTTGAATTAATGAGTTTTGAGTTGAATTCATGGTATAATGGTGCATGCATGTTCATAATTTTGTGGGGTAGTTCATCTTGTTTTTGAAGGTTTAAACTCTTTTGAAACAGCATTAAAGCTTTGAAAATGATTTAAGATCATGCATGTCATGTTTGAGGATTGTTCTTGGAAATGGGTTTGAATATGGTTTTAATTGACTCACCTTTGGGGCTTGAATTCATAAATTGAGCTTTGAAACTTGTTATACATTGAATTTAGTTATGTTTTCCAGAATTTGGGCCCAAGAGGTCGAGTTTGGAGTGGTAGAATGCTTGGTTTGAGCTTGGGAGGCAAATCTGGAAATTCCAGATTTGGCTTCCTCGCTCGAGCGAAGGATTCCCCGCTCGAACGAGAACCTTTGTCCAGGGCTCCGCTCGAGCGACCATCGCGCGCAAAATCACAGCATCCAGTATTTTTTTTTACTGTTTCGACAGACCGCTCGAGCGAAGGATTCCTCGCTCGAGCGAAGCCTTTGATTTTGGACTTCCGCTCGAGCTAAGAAAGTCTCGCTCGAGCGAGGCTCCTATTTTCAGCAAAGTTTGCAAAATGTTTTCTAAGTGTATTTTTGCATCCTCATCCCATCCTAGGCATTCTTAGGCCTAGTTTAAGACATCTTGATGAGGATATCGTTGTAGAACACACCAAGGCAAATTAGGGATTAAGTTATGATATTTCCCAACTGTGTAGCTTAGTGTGTTCAACCTGTGAACTGTGTAGGGTTGGCGACTGGGGAGACACGCTCTACCATACCGTAGTCCAAACTCAGTGAGTAACAATTGTGTAAAGATATGTTCAACTGATTATCTTTTGAATACTGAACTGAACTGTTTACTGAACTGGTATTATTTACTGAATGAATGTATGTCCTTTATTTCTGAACTGTACTGTGGCATCCTTAGTACCTACTGTTTACTGTTACTGTTACTGCGACAGAATTCTCTGTCGGTTCCCTCGTGGAGCCACTACTGTTTACTGACTGATGGCCATCATTACTGTTCGGTCTTTTAAGACCTACTGTTACTGTTATGCTAATGGATGTACCACATATGACTGTTTACTATACTGAACAACTGAAATACTGATTGAATTGAACTGTTTTCATTACCGTAAGGACATTCATTCTAAACCTCTTTACGCATTATGTTATTCACTGGGCTTTAGCTCACTGTTTATATATATATGTAGGTGCTCAGCCACCAGATCGGAGCTAGGAGCGTGGGTTAGACTCCAGTTTTGTCAAGCCAGCCTTTGTGCCTCACTGCGAGGTTCCGAGTTGCCATGCTATGGCTTTGGGGTGTTTTGTTTGTTTTCCCCCGTCTATCTCCATACTGTTTGGATTACTGTATAGACTGTCAGTTACTAACTGTGCTGTTATCAAGGGATTAGGTCCCTGTACTGTGTGACTGTAAATTTTGTATAGACTGTACTGTTTGTGTATGTATGAATGCATGAAAAATCTTTTTGGCATACAGACTGTCACAGCTCATTGGACATTGTTTAATTACTGTATTGGCTTCCGCCAGGCCCTGTACTCTGTTTTACTGTATTACTGTTAAGTAGGCCTTCGGTAATCTCGGATTACTGGCCGGTTACGGTGCTAAACCCATAGGGCCGGGTTTGGGTCGTGACACAGAGAGTGAGAATATTGCTTGAATTGGCTCCACATTTCAGGTCTTTCAACTTCAGATGAAACTGAATGAGTCCTTATTGAAGGAGAAAGCAGAGTAATTGTTGCTACAAAAGAAGAAATACAAAGTAATGTTAAGTCTTAGTATCAAGAATTTGAGAAAGGAAAATAGAGACACGAAAGGAAATCACTGGTTTCAGAAGTGGTGGTAATGGTTAGAGAGCTGCGAAAGGTATAATGTTCAGCAGTTGGTTGTTTTCTTGCAGCTTCTCTTTGGAGTTCATTAGCAGCAGCAGCTTCATCCCTAAGCATTTGTTGTTGCCTCCTCTTCTCAGCCCTCTGAAATACAATAAATTCTTTGGAATGTTCTGCTTCTACTGCTTTAGCAGATGCTTCGTGAATGGGGTCTCCAATGAAATCAGAAAGAGAGACAATCATTTTCTTCCTTCTTTTTAATAGTGTCTCTTGCTCTTTTTCTGTCTCTTCTTTTTCTGCTTCCTTTTCTTCTACATGAACCTTAGGTACCTCCTCTTCAGGGTTAAACAAGAGCTTTCTTTTCCTTTGTTGTTGTTGTTTGCTCTTGAGAAGATTTAAAGCTTGAACCTTTTGGGAAGAATCTCCTTGTGAGGCACCCGCACCACCTACACCAAAGAAAGAACTATAAGTGAGGGCAAGAGCATCATAAAGGAGGAGGATAGAAAAGAAACAGGAGTACATATTTTTCTTCGAGGAAGCTTAAGTAACTCTAGGAGGAGGTGAGACAGCAGGAGCAGAATTTGTAGTGACAGGCGCAAGAACTAGAGTAACATAAGCAGTGGAGGAAATAACAACTCTAGTCCCTTTGGACTTGGCTTGAGGTACATCCAGTACCATTAATAAATCTTGAAGAGGAATGGCCAAGTGCACCTCCATATTGGCCATCCACCAGTTCTAGCACCTTTTCAGTATGTTGCTTTGAGGTATGATGGGTAAGTACTCAAAGTCAATTAAATCTTGGATGAATTTGGAAGTTGTTTCTTCCAATCTAGATCTTCGAATCTTCAAATCTCTGCTGGTAAGGCTTAAATTGGACTGACTGCAGAGAAGAATAGGGACCCTTTGTGAGAATCCAAATTGCCTAGCAAATTAGGCAGGACAATAGGGCTCAGAGATACACTTGTAAGCTTTGGGGTTCATAGTCCCAATGAATATTTCCCTGGAAATCAGAATAGAGGCCCACATATTTTTGTGCTGGGGTGTAGAACAGGACCTATCACTCAAAAAGGTCCTCAACCAGGATGGGCCAATATTGGTAGTTTCGAAGGGACGGAAGCTATGAGAAGAAGGGGAAGCTGGGAGTTGGTGAAAGAAAGAAAAGTAAAAAGCAAAGTTGGAAGGATAGAGTGAAACATTGGCTAACTTCATACCATGAGTGGTAGGGTTTGGCTCTAAAAACCTTAGGCATTTAGACTGTAAATCGGTGAAGTATGCAAAAAGCCAAAGTTGAAGTATCCAAAATGGGCCTCCATGATTGGCATCCAAGGGTTTTTCACAAAAAAGGGAACAAGCTCTATAAACATGACCTAGAACGTATGGAGCTAAGGCCACATTTCTTTGTAAAACAAGGGCTTTGGCAAAATGGGCAAACTCAAGCATGATCAAAAGAGAAATTTGCAGAGCCAATACAATATAAAAGAGAAAAATTCCCTATCAGTCACAAGGCCCTCTCTTTTGTTCTCAACCTTGACAAAGTCACTATAGGATGAGTTCAGAGAGGGGAGAGAAAAAGAGGTTTTGAGGTCAGGATAGTCTGGACCAATGGGGGTACCAGTAGGGGATAATCCTAACAAATGGCAGATGTCAAGGACAGTAGGAGCCATCATCCCACATCTAAATTGGAAAAAATTGAAAGCAGAATTCCAAAAACAAAGGACAGCAGGTATTAAAAAAGGGTCCTCTAAAATGGTGAACCTGGATAATTGAAGGGCGTCGAAGAGGCGGAGCTCCTGAAGATCCAATGTCCTATCAGGGACGACCCGATCATACCATTCCTTCTGCTCTGGTCTCACTGTGGGCCAGTAGCGATGGGGTCGGTTCATCTTCCAGCTTCCCCAATCAAGACCACCTTCATAAAGGAGCAATGATCTTCTAGACGTGGATACAGAGCTGGAAGCTCAGTAGGAGTCTCCTTAAAAATGGGTCCAAGCACGCATTCTTGTTGCTCATGATGACGGGGAATGAAAATGCGTCCGTCGATGGCACTTTTCTCACCAGCCTTATATTTCTCACACTCTTTATCAATGATCCTTTTTAAGGCTACAGATGGACTCGCACGCTCCACAACTGGTATTTTCAAGGAAGAAGAAGCCATTGACAGGAGTTTTTTTAGAAGACGAAGTTGAGAAAGATAGTAAAAGGAAAGAGAAAGCCAATAGAGATGAAGGGTTTGTGTGTTAGGCGACCAAGTGAATTAGAAGCACAAAATAAAAGGGTTTTTAAACCTTTCTATCTGAAAAACATCCAGTCGTTTTAAGTAGGCAGAATTCATAAAGGAGTACTAAAGGTACAGGTGTGAAAAGTTTCTCCCAATGTTGATAGTTATAGAGGGAAACATATCTCAAATACTAATATTGGCTTCGAAATAAAATGTTTGGCTTCAAAGCCAAGCTTTAGTGCTAAAATCAAGTGACAAACAGCTTCGAAAGCAAGAAGTTGACTTTGAAGCACATTTCACACCTAAGGGTGCAGGGATGCCCAGGTATTTGTTTACTTTAAAAGGATTAAAGACCTACTTTTAGGTTTCTTGATGAGAGTAAAATCCTTCGAAGCAAAGTTTGAAATATCTTATGGCTTTTAAACCAAGTTGGTTTAGTAGTATACAAAAGGAATTACTTTTTTAATAAAACAGTGCAATCCTTAAAGGAGGTTTCCATATTTTGGAAAGTGTAGACTGTTTGTTCGAAGCAAAAATAGTTAATTTGAAACTGCTTTATTGTATTAACCATATGTTGGGGAATTGGATATGATCAAATCTAGTTTCGAAAGGTAAAATTGGTGAATTCGAAACTCTGATTCTGAAAAGAGACCTAAGACAAAGGTTGTCAATTTCACTCCATATGTTGGAAAAGTTCAAATTGGGTTTCCAGTATTTCATTGGATATGATCAAATCAAGTTTCGAAGAACAAAATTGGTAAATTCGAAGCCCTAATTTTGTCTGTTTTTTGACAAATAGAATAAAATCAGACCATGCCAAATGAATAGAAGACATCTTAGCTTTATTAAGACAAAAGCAATTACATCAGAAGCCTTTTTTGGCTACATATTCAAGTTCGTAAAAATAAGGAATGGAGTAAATGATAAGGTCATGGAATTTGTTCCAACTGTGGTCAATGAACTTCTGTTCCTTTTTAATTCTATCTTCTATCCTCTCCAGGCTAGGCTGTTGAAGTTGATAGAATTTGATAAAAAAAAGTTTTTTGGCCTTTATTTGAAACTCTGTTTCTTTCAACCCTTGTTCTATCTCATCCATGTCCAAGTTATCCCGGTATGCAGAGTCTTTATTCTTGAAATCATTATATTCGTCGATAAGGTTCTCTGCTTCATATCGGGTATGAACTCGACGGACTGAGATTTGGTCCAAAGATCGAGTGGTGGCCACAGAAATTTGATACCAATGAAGAAGCAGTGGGAGTTGGTCTAAAAACATCTAGAGCTCTGCTTGGGCGATGGGGTTAAGGACATGACCCTAGGTCATAACATCACAAGCCCATCAAAAGTTCTTGAGAGGAACATCACCCTCGAGAGCATTGAAGGGCAAGTGAGAAAAGGCCGCAAGCAGAAGTTCGGCTTGATATCGTTCAAATATAGTAGGGAGAGATAGAGGGCTATAGAAGGGGAGAAATTGTTCCTCAAAGAGAGTAAGTCTCAGTTCTTCCATCCAGTGAGGATTTTGCGGAAGAGGAGATGCAAGAGCTTCCATCTCGAAAGAATGAGGGAACTGAGGGTTGTTGACGCAGTCAAGCCAGTCAGAAGAGCAAAGTTTTTCCTTCTGGGCTAAGAACGACGGGCTGTACCCTTGTGCTTCTTCTGGACGACGAGTAGCTTGTACTATCTTCGTAGGCATGGAGAATGTGTACCATGCTACAAGTAAATTGTCTTCCAAACGGCATCAGCGATCGATGGGTACATATATGTAAACCACCGAGCTCCAAGCAAAGGGAGGGAAAGTTAGAGGATCAACAAATTCGACAAAGTGATGATTGATTCGCTCTCTTAACTTGGACTCATCAGGTTCTGGCCAGCTTCTCCAGCTAGAAGCCTCCGAAGAAGAAAAATCTGCGGCCTCATCCCACGCAGAAGGCTGTGGGCCAGAATAAGAGCTTCTAATATCTATGTTTGCAAAATTTTGGGTTAAAGATTTGTGGACAATAGGTTCGTAATCCAAAGGTCGATAGTTTTCAAAAGCTTCCATGACTTGAATATAGGAAGGTGGATAAAGGTGGCTAATCAATGCATGAAGGTTCTTTCGAGGACGAATAGCATTATCAAACAACTCTTCATATGCTTGATCAAGGTAAGAAAAGGTTTGCTTGGCCATGAAAGCTATACTAGTCTTTTTGAATGCTGAGATAGTAGGAATGTTCAAAAGATAAAAGAGAATTTAATGCAAATGTTTCATTGATGAATGACGGTTGCATTTCTATAAAAAAAAAAAAATGCAAAGCCCATGCACGTTCTAAGACGTGGATAAAATGCCTTAATCCACTAATATCACCAAGTATTGGGTATATTTGTGTGGGAGGTAATGTTGGCTACATATTTTGTATAGGCCAATTACAATTCAACACGTGGCAGGATGAGGGTAATACGGGAAGACAATTCAAATCTTCAAACGTAACCACACACGTGACAGTTAGCGCATTGGTTATTGTGGATTTGCATAGCACTGGATCAGCAAAGAGATGCAAGATGACGTGGCTTTAACGGTTACTCATATATTTAAATTCAAAATCATTAGGGAAGCCTAACTGCAGACATGGCGTAGTGGAGCTAACTGTGAAGAAACACAATCAGCGATCATGGAGGGATGATTCGACGGTTAGAAGCTCATTTCGACGGTTATCATTGAGAAGTATAAATAGCAGAGAATGCCCTAGAAAGAAGACCCAGACTCATATTCAAAAACCAATTTTTATCTACTTTATTTTCCTTCCAGTTTTTACATTTCTTGTTCTTTACATTCCTGTACTTCAAATTCCTGCACTGCACTGCACTTCATTCATAGGAGTAGTTTCAAGTAGCTTGTTGCTGTAAACCTCTACGAAGCTAAATTAGACCATTGTAAGTTTTTCATTTTTACTTAATGAAATGCTACAATTGTTCTTCATTTAATTATTGTTTGCTAAATTCTCCTAAATAAAGCCACCAGTAAAAGTCCTCTTCGTTGAGGCTGAAAGAACTGAAACACAATCATCTGATAATTAGTTGGCAATTAATCTTCTGTAAGGACTGATTGATCCTTACTGGCACGCTTAAAATTATAATACTAACATTCGAAAACTAAAAAAGCCAACAGATGCGCATAATAACAATGACAATGGTGATGAAAGTGGTGGTGGCGGTAGGATGGTGATGGTGGTGGTAGTGGTGGTGGTGATAAGTTTGTAATAGTATATATAGACGTTTATGTTTAATATTTATAAATTCAGTCAAAATTAACTAAGTTTCTTATAATTTAAAATTTTCATAAGTTTTAATCTATATTTTAAGAGACACTTAAATTTATAAGTGATATCAATTATGATTATCAAACGGATTTAATTGATTATCACTAATACATTCAATTTTAAATGTTGAATCATATTATTAAACACTCCATAAGTCAAAATATTAAATTAGAGGATATTGTCCGAGTTTATAAAGCGTATTTCAAGTTTTAATAATTTGAATTATTCATTTTATAAATTTTTATGTATAAATTATTCATTGAAAAAATTAAAATATTTTCATTAATCATAATCAAATAATTTAATGGGCAAATTACAAATATGTCTCCTAAAGTTTGTTTAAATTACGATTTGCTCATTGCGATTTTGAAAATTACATCATACCCCTTGAAATTTCTAATTTCATAACAAATGACTCATTTTATTAATAAATAATCAAGTCAATTAACAGCGTTTAATTACGTTAGAAATTCATTTCAAGTAATAATTCAAGTAATTTTATCATTGTATAAAACAACAGTTAGGAGTATTATTTTTTCAATTAATTCTATTAAATAAAAAATTCTGATAAGGATGTATTTGTAATTTTTCAAACTATATCGAACAATCTATATTTTAAGGGCAAATTACACTTACCTCCACTAAAGTTTCTGACAAATACAGGGACATCCCCTGTAGTTTCAATAATTATAATAATTTCCCCTACTTTACCTAATAATATCAAAATTTTCCAATTTTTTGACTGCCGATTACACACTTCATAGAACTTGCTAATGTCATCAAAGCTAAACACTAAAATGTCTATAATGCCTTGAAGTGTCCTCAACCCATCTATATATACCAATACCAAATGTTAGCTGGTCGTCCACCTGGACGTCCGAAACAATGCTTTTTTTTTCTTTTTTTTTTACAATTGCAAAATTTTATTTAAAAACACAACAACAGGTAGGTTATCTACAACTATTAAAATTTATTCTTATTTATTTATTTTATAGTATTACTCTAATCAAAATTTCAGTTTACAATGAGGCTAACATTAGAAGCATAAACAATTAATTAGCCAAACAATAACAAAGAAACATGTTTGGTTCTATTTTAGAATCACAATTCTAATTAAAAATTTGCAAAAATCTTTTCAAAACTGATAACCAAATACACAACTCAAAACTCAATTCAAAAATTATATCCAAAACTCATAACCAAACACACAACTCAAAACTCAATTTAAACTCTTTTCAAAACTCCAAACTAAACTCTTTTCAAAACTCTATTTTAAAAGAAAAAATTAAAAAAAAAATTTATTTTATTTTTTAAAATTATTTTTAGAATCATGATTTGAGTGTAGAGTCGTATTTTGAGTTATGAGTTTTGAAAAGAAAAAATTTATTTGGTTATAAGTTTTGAAAAGAGTTTTGAGTTGCATTTTGAAGTTTTTTGGATTTATTTTTTTAGGGTAAATATTATATATTTTAAATATTTATTTATTTATTTTAATGTGCACTATATTTCATACATTTATGTGCAGTATTTTTTTAAAATATTTTAAATATTACAAAAATTATTTTTTTATTTTAAATATTTTATTTTATTTTATTTTATAAATATATTTTTTTAATATTTTAATTTTTTTTTGTTATGTGTTTGGTTACAATTTGAGTGTAGAGTTTTGAAAATAGTGTGGAGGTTCGAGCTATGCGTTTGGTTATGAGGTTTTGAAAATAATTTTTGAATTGAATTTTGAGTTATATGTTTGGTTACGATTTGAGTGTGAAGTTGTGTTTTAAGTTTAAAATATTAAAATTAAAAAAATTAAAATATTCACAAAATAAAGTAAAATATTGAAAATAAAAAAAATTAAAAAGATTTAAATAATAAAATAAAATTTTCTTATACATTTTTTAATATTTAAAAAAAATAAATCCAAAAAAATAAGGGTAATAAGAGTAATAAATCCTAAAAAATAATTCATAATTTAATTACTGTGTAATGTAAACAGGGGGGATAAGGGTATTATCATCTTTTTGTACTCAAAATGAAGGGTAATAAGGTCATTTATTATAAGTAAGTAACATCGTTTGTTTCAATTTGATGGAATAGGCGAATCTAGACAATGTCGGTTAAAATAAAGGAGGTTTGTGTAATTATTCAAACAAGAAATCCCTGTATTTGTCAGAAATCTCAAATGAGGTGAGTGTAATTTACCTATATTTTAAACAAATGTTAAAGATGTATTTATAATTTACCTAATTTAATTATTTATTAAAAAAAAAAACAATAATACATATGCCACCCATGGAATCGTGGATTAAAAATGATGTACTAGTTTTATCATGTTGGAACTTGGAATATCAATGGCCTTGTTAGCAGCCAATTTTTTTTTAATTAAAAGAAAAAAAAAATCATTGAGGCTTTAATTAAAAGAAAAAAAAAATCATTGAGGCTTGTATCTGGTTTGTCTCTTTTGGCTTGTGTAACTTGTTTCTTCCGTTAATTTATTCCACATAATTTTAATTATATCAAGTTGTTTTTTAGTTAAATATATTGGTTAAGAAATTAGATATAAATAAAAAATAAAATGATTCATTTAAATATAAATTATTTTGAAGAGCATGAACAAACTATTTTATTCCTTAAGTTTAATTTAATTTTTGAAAAGCACATAAGACTAAATTGACATATTGTTAAAAATTTATGAGTAAAATTGATGGAATTAAAATATAATGACCAAATTAATACAATAAATAAATTATAAGAATTATGGTTACAATATGCTTTAAAAAATAGAGTTAGTAAAAAAATTCAAACCTATGGAGACATGTTGGTTGGTCAAACGTTTAATTTTTCTTTTAATAATAAGAACCCAGGTTGAAAAGTCATTAGAAAATCATCGGTATCAAAAAAGTTATTCAGTGTGTTCGGTTTGAGTTTTTTGAATTAAATTTTTTTTAAATTTAATTTTTTGATTTTCGTGTTTTTTTATTCTTAGTGAATATTTTTAAAATTTTAAACATTTCTTTTACCTTTTTAGATGCACTTTACTTAGATGTATCTAAAAAGTAAAAAATTTGTGAAAAAATATTTTAAAATTTTAATAAATATATAAAAATATAAAAAAAAATGTATTGAATTCTGGTATTTTTTTCATTTTTGTTACTTAGTGAATTTTTAAAAGGTTTTTTTTCATAAATTTTTTACTTTTTAGGTATATTTATGTTAGGTATGTCTAAAAAATAAAAAAAAAATTGCTTAAAATATTAAAAAAATTCAATAAAACAAAAAAATACGAAAAATAAAAAAGTAAAATTTTCTGAAAAGTGTTTTTAGAAAAACACAACCAAGCAAGGTGGTGGCAGTGAGGTAGACAAATAGGTGATATTGGATATATATATATATATATATATGGATAGATATGCGACATATGTACATAGAAGTGACATTTAAACAAATAATTGAACAAATAAATGATATGTATATAAATAGATAACATTTGGACACAAATAAATAGATAAATTTTGAACCGGTAGATATCATTTTGAACATATTAATGTCATTTTAACTTAAAATGCCTTTGTTTGGGAACTTGGTTTGGGGCTAAAATAGCCACAAAAAACAAAATAGGCTATTTTAGTCACAAAAAACAAAACATCAAATCCAACCCATAATCATTACAATCCTCTCTTACAAAAAAAGTCAAAAAAGTCAAAAAGCCAAAAAATCCTTCCCAAACCAGGCTAAAATAGCCCAGGCTAAAATAGCCAAAAAGCTAAAAAGCCAAAAAGCCAATCCACTTCCCAAACGGAGACAATCTAACCTAAAAAATTTCAAAAATGAAAATTTGGCCGAAGTGGGCAAAAAGTTAAGTACATATTAGACCTAGTCCATTGTCCAATATAGCATGATAGGGCAAATCTAGCCGAATGAAAAAACTTATCGAATGATTACTTACCAGATAAGTAATTATTAGATCTAGCCCATTGTCTACTTTAACTATAAGCATGGTAGGGCAAATCTAGGCGATTCAAAAACTTATCAAATGATTACTAACCAATTGTGTGTTGGATTTCACATAATACTACGAGAAGTTTATTTAGGGTTTTTTTAGAATTTATTTATTTATTTATTTTTAAAATTTGTGTGTATTTTTTTACTTTCAACGAATAATCATGTATAAAATTGGAAGAAGAATTGATTTTTTTACAGTGACATATAACTAAAACTTCATGTTATTAAAATAGGCCTCAAACATATCAATAGGGGAGGCTTTTGGGAGTGAAGGGTGCAATTGGCCCATGGTGCGCTTTGTTTGGGCCGATCTTAATTATTAAAATCATTCAATATATAAAACCCGTCGAGTACATCATCTTTACAAAAAATTATATTGATCAAATATCAATAACTATCTAATTATATCACATTTGTGTTAACAATAAGTATGATTTTAAAAAATAATTTTTTGATATAAATGTGATATAATCAAGTTTCTGTTCAAAGTAATTTTTTACAAAAAAAATAAAATAAATAATATACTCAATAAGTCAGGATCAAGGCTCACCAATGGATAACAGCACCTACCAGTCTGCTTATGGAGAGGAGAAAGCCGCTTCCTTATCAATATTAGGTCAGAAGGATGATTTTGTCATTTAACAATCACGTGTAATAATCAAAAAGTTGCAACAACCGAGTAGCCTCTGTGGCCTTAGAACAATCATTATCATTATATAAGTATATACCACTCTACTCTACTCGAGTCCATGGTCTCTAATTGAACAATACTAGCATTACAAAAATGGGAACCCACAACCATGCCAGATCTCTCATCAATCTCATATGCATAATCATGAGTCTGCTCCTAGTTAGCACCGAGTCAACTCAGTCTCCTCCATTCGCATGTCACTCATCCAACCCATCAACCAAATCTTACCCATTCTGCAAAATTGAATTGGCAATCAGCAAAAGAGCTGAGGACCTCGTATCTCGCCTGACTCTGGACGAGAAAGTGTCCCAACTTGTGAACACGGCAGCAGCGATACCACGGCTGGGCATCCCAGCGTACCAGTGGTGGTCGGAAGCTCTACATGGGGTAGCGATGGTTGGCGGAGGAGCGGTGCCACAGGGCATCAGATTCAATGGCACCATTCGCTCCGCCACCAGCTTCCCCCAAGTCATCCTTAGCTCTGCTACTTTTGATACCCATCTTTGGTACAGCATTGGCCAGGTCAGTAACAAAAACTAGATTCCTTATTATCTAATCTTTTCTTTAGATGGGATTATCTAAGCATTTTGAACTTTTTGCTTTTCTATTTCTGTAATTAATTAACAGTCTGAGTACCATATAGAAAATATTTTACAAGTAGGATAATTCCGGTAATATTAAGCTATTTGATTAGGTAGTTGAGAGATAAAAAAATGTCCCAAATAGTTTTGTGTGATTGCTCATTTGCCAAAAGTATCTTGTAAGTAATGAGTTTGTCAAAATTATTTTTTTCTCAACTTTCAGATAATTAATTTTTTTCATAAATTATTACTGTCTAATAAACTATAGAAGAAGTTGCACCAAACACAAATAATCTAAATTTAAAAGAAGCTATATAATTAACTTATTTAATCTGCACCAAATATCCCAATGTCATGTGATTACTAAGGACTAGTTAATATTAGGGTAAACTATCAATAGGTTCTAATAGTTAAATTTAATTCTTATCAAGTCATATTGAAAATAAGTTCTGGTAAAATTGTCGTTAAAAATAATTTTTTTGTGACAATTTTTTACATACGTCGCTAAAAATTGACAATTAGTAATTTTTTTGTCATGATTTTAATAAATTGTCGCTAAAACTTATAATTAGTGATCTTTTTTATGACACATTTTTCTCATAGAACCTATTAGATAATAAGTTCACTTATTAGTACTTACACGTAAGTACCCCTTAATATTATTGTTATTAATTTTTTAAAATATTTTTTAATTTGTGAACAAATCTTTCATTAACTAACAATGAAAAAAAAATGTCAAAAATTAAAAACAGATTATATAATTGTGGTTTGAGATTTTCATATTTTTAAATATATTATCAATTAAAAATATGTTAAAATAGAGAAACATAAATTTTGATACACACTCACCAGTATATTATCCAGACCCATATTATTATTATAAAGTGAGCAAACAAGGAAACACACCAAAACTGCATAGGGTGAAGTGTCATAATCTGGTGTGACTAGGAGATGGCCCAAATTCAATGGTTAATATCATCCCCGTTCATCCTTTTCCGGATTTCTGGGCCCGTCCCTCCAATTCAAAAGTTACGGTTTTCTTGGCATTATTATGAATATTATATGAAGATTCAAATAATCCCATCTATTTGGACTTTTTTTTTAGTTAAAAAAAAAAAAGTTAAAATGATTAATAAAATAAAATGTCACATTAAATTCATAATTATTTTATTTTCTCTCTCACGAACATCATATCTAAATATATAAAAAATTCAACATTCTTCTCAAATACAAATATTTTAACCTATTAAATAACTAAAACTAAAATAACCAATTTCCTAAACAAAAATCATGCCATCTAGGCTGTTTAGAATTAGGGTTGTCAATGGATCGGATTTAATCCGATTCCGACCCGAATCCAAATCCATTTACAAAAAAATCCAATTCGGTAATCCGATGTTTATTAAACAGATTGAATATGTGAAAATCCGATCTGATTCGATAATTCGAGCCAATTATTCTCAATTTAAATCAAGAAAACACAAAATGAAAAAAAAAATCAAATTATATAAAATTGTAGCTCAATAAATAAATAAATAGATCAGATTATCGAATCGGATATCTGAAATTATCGGATTCGGATCCGGGTGATCTATAATCGTATATGAACTAAACAGATTCAGATCGGATTCGGATTTGTCTTAATCGGATCGGATTCAAATTTTGACATATCCGATCCGAATCCGATCCATTTACCAGCCTAGTTTAGATAATATGAACTTGAACTAGCATTAATTAAATTTAGATGGATCGATTTGAGTTAACCGGACTAACCCAAATCCAAAAGGCCAATGAGCTATCCTATTGAATTCAAGATCCAAACAGTAGGTATACTCCATTAATAAATAGTTGAATTTTTTTTTTGCAGGAGAATGGGATATAAGGGTTTGGATCTTTAAGATTAGGATAAACTATTAAGCCTGTGTTTGGCAAGTGGGTTTGCAGGCTTTTTTGGTTATTTTAGTTACAAAAAATAAAATAGGCTATTTTAGCCATAACAAACAAAACATCACATCCAATCCATAATCATTAAATTCTTCTCTCACAAAAAAAACTCAAAAAAGTCAAAAAGTCAAAAAGTCCTTCCCAAACTAAGCTTTTAAGCCCAAGCTAAAATAGCTCAAAAAGCCAAAAAGTCAAAAAGCCAACCCACTTCCTAAACGGAGGCTAAGGCTCCGTTTGGGAAGAGATAGATTGAGCTTTTTTGGCTATTTTAGCCACAAAAAATAAAATAGGTTATTTTAGTCACAAAAGACAAAACATCACATCCAACCGATAATCATTACATTCTTCTCTCACAAAAAAAGTCAAAAAAATCAAAAAGTCAAAAAGTCCTTCTCAAACCAAGCTTTTTAGCCCAGGCTAAAAGAGCCAAAAAAGTCAAAAAGCTAAAAAGTCAACTCACTTCCCAAACCAACCTTAATAGGTTTTAATAATTTAAGTCCTAATAAAATTGTCGTAAAAAAAATTGTGATAATTTTTTGTATATGTCATTAAAAATGAACAATTAATGATTTTTTTGTCACGATATTTATAAATTAACGCTAAAATTTACAATTAGTGATATTTTTCTGTGATAAATTTTTTAAACTGTCACTGAAAGTTAAAAAGTAATGACTTTTTTTTATAACGATTTTTATAAACTGTCGTTAAAACTAATAATTAATGACATTTTTTATAACAAAATTTTTCAAACTGTCGCTGAAAATAAACAATTAGTGACTTTTTTTAATAGTATTTGATAAAAAAAAAATATCATTAATTATCATAAGACCTATTAAATAATAAATTTACCTATTATGACTTATACATAAGTCCCTTCAAAATTATGTTTGCATTATGAATTTTGGTAAGATTTTAGAAAGGAAAATAAAATGCTGAGGAAAATATGCATCAAATAAACCCTATGAGTAGCAATAGCATAAGTAATAGCATCAAAGCAAACTTTGTTTAATTTAAGTTATTTACAAAATAATGAATTACGCAATTCTACCAGAAATAACCCCAACTCGCTGCAACACCAAAAGTCAGCAAAGTGATGAAAATAAATTAAATTAGTTTGCACACTATTGAAGTGTGTGAACAAAATATAAAACTTATTTAATTCAACATTTTAGGTTTTATATTTAAAGTGTCTTGATTCTATTTAAAATTATGAACTCTGTTATTTAAGTAATCATTTAGGAATGGACTTTTTTAATGGTTTCTTCACTTTTTCAATAAAGTAAAAAAATTAATTTGTTTGAGAATATATTTTTCTAATTGTATGACAAATTATACATGGTTGTATATATTTATCTTTTTTTATAATATTTTTTAATCGAAATATTTATATTTTAGAGATAATTAAAAAAAAAACAAACTCAGAAGCCTTTAACAAAATAGACTTTGAGTTTTCAATTTTATCAATTTAAATTATAATATTTTGATTTATTTTTAATTTAAATCATTAGTTTATTTTCGTTAAGTAAAACCGGGAAAACATATTTTAGTAATTAAACTTAATGTAGGTATACATAAAATGTCTAAAATACATTTTTTATGAGTTTAATGACTAAAATACTTATTTTTCATCGATTTTACTTAACAAAAATAAATAAATAGTTTAAATTGAAAACAAATTTAAAATATAACATTTAAATTGACAAAATAAAAAATTTATTTTGTTACTTGGCTCAAACCTTTAGTTTTTTTATATATTATAATTTGCCCTAATTTTTATCAAGTAATAAATAAATTAAAATCTTTAATAGTGTGTAAAGAATTGGGTGAAGTACCAATAAATTTCAAATAATAATCTTATAAATTGTTTGATATTTCATTTTTTCTTATGGACCCAAATGTCACATTCTAGTGTGAATTGCATAAAGGGCCAAGTATAAACACACATGTGTTATGTGTTTTGAGGGACAAATGTGAATTTTCTCATAATGTTGAAATTACTATACGTAACACTTAAAAAAAAATTATTTAGTATACTTTTCCAAATATAGCACTCCAATGGAACATTTCAAAAACGTAACACTTTAATATAACATACTAAAAACTATTTAATGTATTTTTTTCAAACGTAATAATATAGCATTTCAAAAAAACTCCTCAGTGCCCTTTTTCTAAACGTAACACTCTAATTAATGTAACCCACAAAAAAATTTCGTAGTGTATTTTTTTCAAACGTAATACTCCAATGCAACATACTAAAAAACTAAAATTTCTTACTGTATTTTTCTTAAGCATAACACTTCAATGTAACACACTAAAAAACTCTTTAATGTAATTTTTCCAAACTTAACAATGTAATATTCCAAAAAAAATCTTTAGTATACTTTTCTGAAACGTAACACTTCAATCAATGTGACACGCAAAGATTCTTTAGTGTATTTTTTCTAAACGTAACACTCCAATGTAACACACTAAAAAAATTATTAGTTACTTTTTTTCTCAAATGTAATGTAATATTATAAATAAATAAATAAATAAACCCTATATATATGTATATATTTCAAATGTAACACTTCAATCAATATAATACACAAAAAATTCTTACTATATTTTTTCAAATATAACACTCTAATGTAACACTTCAATATAACACTGAAAAATCACACTAATATGTAGATTTCCACACTCAACAACTAACACTTCAACCACCAATCCCCCAAAAAAGAATCTTCCATATCTCAACTTTTTGTTCTCATCTCAAAAAACGAATTAGAAAATTAGAAAAAGAATCACAATAGGGGTGTGCACGGTGCGGGTCAGTGCGGTTTGAGAGAAAAATAGAAACTGTATGGCGGGTGGCGGATTGATAAAAGTGTCACTAGAATTTGCTATTTTCCTTATCAAAAACTGGCGGTTCGGTTGGCAAATAATGACGGATTTGCCTTGGCGGTTCGAGCGGATTGACGGTTTATAAAAAATATAATTCAAATTACAAAACTTAAATCAAAGAGTAAAAAAAAAACGAGAGATACCGTGATGTTAAGCATCTTGCGAAGTTTTCTTCTGATGCAGCAAGTGTAGCAACAACATGATAATATCAACGACTATGTCATCAATTCATTACAAGCATCTGTGGAAGCTACAATAATCAAATACAATACATAAAATTAATATCATTCAGGGTTTACAATATATTGAAAATGTTTACTGTTGAAAAGTATTTAGATTGAAAAGTGAGCTGATACAAGTTTGCAACATGGCCAGAAAAAAAAAAAAAAAAAAAAAAGATTGAAAAGTGAATTGGAATCCAACTTTATTTTGGATTACTGACATCTTGAATTCCCTTCGAGCAGTAATGTAATATTATATTCTAAGGTATAAAACAACAAGTAAACTTAAGTAAAAAAGAATTTTTAGAATCTTATAAAACATGATTTAATAGCGGAGCGGGTCGGTGCGGTTTGAAAGAAAAATAGAAACTGGCGGATTGATAAAAGTGTCACTAAAATTTGTTATTTTTCTTACCAAAAACCAGCAATTTAATTGACAAATAATAACGAATTTACCTTGACAGTACAATTCAGTGCGATTTTAACGATTTTAACAGTATTATGTACACCCCAATATACAATCAACCACAAAAACGATAAACTCAGCTTTGCCAATTACAGAGAACAATCAACCCTTCTTAGTCACTGAAAAATTATTAGTTGGTATCCGTAACCATATCTTTTAT
This sequence comes from Camellia sinensis, assembly GCF_055761805.1. Taxonomy (NCBI): domain Eukaryota; kingdom Viridiplantae; phylum Streptophyta; class Magnoliopsida; order Ericales; family Theaceae; genus Camellia; species Camellia sinensis. The sequence continues at coordinate 179,163,907 of NC_138963.1, read as the reverse complement.
TAATTATAATTTATTACATCTTTTTATATTTTCAATAACAATAATGATACAGACCACTAAAACATCACCACTAACATCACCACTAATGATGTGGCAAGCCAAAAAAAAAAATAAAAATAAAAAATTAAGACACAAAACACATGTGGCAGTGGGTGGGACCCACTGCCACATCCCTAGTGCAACCACTAATTAGTGGTCTGCATCATTTTTCTTTCAATAATCTTACACATATTTATAGATCCTACTTCTTTTACCACTATTGGGACACACTCGCGGTGACCAATACCAACCAATAACTTCTCCCGGTCACCACATCGCTGCCAAACTGCAATTCAACATTTGTCTTTCAGGCCTACACTTTATGCTATTTTTACACACCCCCCCTACATACACTTCCATTTTTCACTTTCTTCCACCGACATCATGAGACCCTACCATACCCTCCCTCTCACTATCAATCTTTTATGCCTCAGTGCCTGCCTAGTCTATGCCCCTGAGTCGACTCAGCCTCCATTTACTTGTGACACATCAAACCCATCAACCAAAACCTACCCATTCTGCAAAACCGTTCTGCCCATAGCCCAACGTGCCCAAGACCTGGTGTCTCGACTCACCCTCGACGAGAAGGTCTCCCAACTCGTTGACACGGCCTCGGAGATTCCCCGACTCGGCATCCCCGCCTACCAGTGGTGGTCGGAAGCGTTGCACGGCGTTTCCAGGCACGGAAAGGGGGTTAGGTTTGTGGGTACCATCCGTTCCGCCACCAGCTTCCCTCAAATCATTCTCACTGCCTCTACCTTTGATAACAATCTTTGGTTTCGCATTGGTCAGGTGAGTCACTGCTATTGAGTTGACTCGGTGTCTAATAACGTCTTTGTGGAAAATCTAATATTACATAAACCCTGGTGACAGCATTATTTTTTAATTAAGACATTTATAATAAAAATCCAAATTAATTTTTTATTCACGTTGAATAAGGTTGGAAAAATCATCTAGAGGCAGAGAGATAGGTCAAAAGTGGACTAAACGGCGTCTGGCATTAATCTTTTTAGCGTTTTTTCAGTTTTTTTTTTTTCGACTTTTTAAAAATTTAAAAAAATTAATATATTTCAAAATTGTTAAAATGTTAATTTTGAATTTTTTTTAACTTTTCTCAAACTAATTTTTTTTTTTTAAAAATTATGATAAAGTGAGTCTATTAGTCCGCAATAAAATGGGCAGGTTAAAAAAGCAGTGCTCATTATTAGTTTAAGTTTTCTCTCTAATTTATAAAGTTTTGTATGAGATTGAGTTTTGTGGGCCTATTATAAAACCCAATAATCCACTATGGCCTCTTTTAAAATGTCAATTTTTAATTTTTAACTCATTTTGAGTCATATTATTTTTAATATTTTTTATATATATTTTTTTTTAAAAAGTCAAAAAATTAATTTTTATCTATCTTCTCAAAACATCCTTATGTGATCTATTTTGATTATTGATTTTTTTTTATTCATACGTCATTTATTTATGAAAATAATTAGATAGATTAGATAATTATAATTACATAATTTAATAATCATTGTATATAAAAAATAGACAATAAATATAATTTTAAAAATAAATCATTCATTATTTTATAAACAAATTTAATAAAAACTTGAGTTATGATTATTGAATTAATTTGATTTTGTTAAAAATAATTTAAATAAAATAATCAAACAAAAGACGCATGGTTAACCCCATTTCCATTTTGAAGTAATACCTATAGATAGCAATCATACCGTATAGATTTGCAATCTTGGACCTAAACTTGCATTTAATACATGTTAGACTAATAATATCACATGTTACTCTTAAACTGATTTAGACTTTTGATTGTCCACAATCCACAAGGTGTATTCTTTACCTAATTTTTAATGCTCTCCTTCCATTTAAAATTATAAAAATAAAATAAATTATATTGTGCATGAAAATTGTGACTGTTGAACGCTCATGTTGGTACAATTTTAAGTTGAAGTTTGCATAGTAATGAATTGAAAGGATTAAACTTGAATGTCATATTTCCATTCTATTTCTACAACAGTGACTGGAGGATGATGACATCTTTAAAGTAGTGTCGAAGCATTTAATTTTACACCTTCACGGTGTATTAATAGGACAAAGACCTTGTGCGTAGTGTCATGTATTTTCTCTCTAATTTTTTTTATTAGTCTTAAAACATTCATAATTATTTTGGATTATGAAACTTCTGTGTTAAAATAATCTTAAAACATGATTATTTAAATGTAAATATTTTGAGACAGAAAAACAAATAGATTTAGGACTAGAAGATTTGATGCCCCTCTTTCAGGATTAAACGAATGTAGTCTTTAAATTTTTATATTTTCCAATTTTCTTATTTTAATATACTCTTAATGCACTTTCAGAGGAATAAAATATTATACATTGTGCATAAAAATAAGTGTAATAAATTATGTATAATTTTATAAAATAAGAAAAATGTGAGGTTCTAAAATTTTTATCAAATATGTCACATAAATGTAGAAGTCACACGTATGTGGGATTTACCCATGTGAGACCTTTAGTAAAATATTTAGTAGAAATTTTGATATCCCTATCATTACTAAAAAATAAAAGCGTTTCTAAAAAAAAATGTAGAGAATCTCATCTTGTTTTTCATAAATTTCAAAATTTTTACTCAATTTAAAACGTTTTTCACCCAAATCTCAAAAAGAATTGGACATATTCATGTTTAACCAAAATGTAAGCAATCTTTGCTACCAAAACTTCGAAGCAACCATGTGACACTTCTAATTTTCTTGACATTCACATAAAAGTATCTCTACACCAGTTTTTTTGGGTAAAAACAAACTAAAGTGTCCCTGGATTGCGATTAACCAACCCTAAACTATGTTACTTTAATAACAAAGCAACATCTTAAACAAGTAGCTGTCTTATACGACCAGTTCAACCACACCACCAAACAACAATGAAGCTCCACAGCCTCCCAACTCTCCTCCTCCTCCTCCTCCTCCTCCTAGTACTCTGTGCTGAGTCGACACAGCCTCCTCCATTCTCGTGCGACTCAACCAACCCATCTACCAAATCATACCCGTTCTGCGAAACCACCCGACCCATCCTCCAACGAGCCCGAGACCTGGTCTCTCGTCTCACCCTCGACGAGAAAGTCTCCCAACTCGTCAACTCTGCTCCGGCCATCGACCGACTCGGCATCCCCGCATACGAGTGGTGGTCGGAGGCATTACACGGCGTAGTCGGGTTTAGCGGCATCCGATTCAGTGGCTCTATCCCCGGCGCCACCAGCTTCCCTCAAGTCATCCTCACCGGCGCCACCTTCGATACCCAACTCTGGTATCGAATCGGTCAGGTCTCAAATCAAAAACAAATTTGATTAACAAAATATAATAGATTCACATTTTAATCTTTATTTTGTTTTAAATACTCTTTTCTTTTTTTTGTCTTTATTATACATAATTATTGTTCTTATTTCAATTTATTTTTTTGTTTCTGTATAATAAACATAAAGAAAAAAGTATAAGTAGAATAAAGTAAAATGAGAATAGCAGTTAAAAAGAAAAGAAAAGAGCAATGATATGGATGATTCGTTTGTCAAATAATGTAGGCTATAGGAAAGGAAGCGAGAGCGGTGTACAATGAAGGGCAAGCGACAGGGATGACATTTTGGGCACCGAATATAAATGTGTTTAGGGATCCAAGGTGGGGGAGAGGGCAAGAGACACCTGGGGAGGACCCATTGGTTGCAGGGAGATATGCGGTTTCGTATGTGAGAGGAATACAAGGAGACAGTTTTGAAGGTGGAGAGCTCAAGGATGGACACCTTCAAGCCTCCGCTTGTTGCAAGCATTTCACTGCTTATGATTTGGATAACTGGAATGGCACCAATCGTTTTGTCTTCAATGCCATTGTAAGTACCCCACTGCCATTTCTTCACTTTCAAACAAAATACTTTTTTTAACTCAAAAGTGGGTTGAATTTGAGGCTTGGTTTGGGAAGTAGGTTGGCTTTTTGATTTTTTGGCTTTTTTGGCTATTTTAGCCTGGGCTAAAAAGCTTGAAAGCTTGGTTTAGGAAGGGCTTTTTGGCTTTTTGGCTTTTTTGACTTTTTTTGTGAGAGAAGAATGTAATGATTATAGGTTGGATGTGATATTTTGTTTGTTATGGCTAAAATAGCCTATTTTATTTTTTGTGACTAAAATAACCAAAAAAACCTGAAAACCATCTTGCCAAACTGAGGCTGAATATGCTGCCTCTTTGATATTCGTGATTTTGGCTGTTTAATATTTTGTTTTATTTTATTTTATTTTATTTAAAATGTGCTCTCTTTTTTTATATATATTTCTTTCTTTTGGTTTGGTTTTTTATTCAAAAAGTAGTTTCAAAATTCCTCTTGATATTGATGATTTTTAGAATATTTAATTAAAAATAACTTTATTTGTAAATTCGTGACTGTCCTTTTATTGAGTTATGTATTTCAATTATGTGTATCAAATCAATTATTGTTATGTGCGGAAAATTGCATCTCACCCCAGTTTGGGATGGGTATTTGGATTAAAATAATCATATAGGATAAAATAAGTTATTTTAGTTAAATAGGATAAAATGTTATATCTAATTCATAATCGTTTTTTTTTTCTCTTACAAAAATCGAAAAAGTCAAAAAGTCTATCACAAACAAAACTTTTTAGTCTCAGACTAAAAGAATATAAAATTAAAAAGTTAACCCACATTCCAAACGAACAATAAGTAATGCAGTGACAAATATTTTTATTTTCATAGTGGTGTAAGTTTCTGTGTACATGGTGTAATCTATTCTTTGTCATAGTTGTACTCCGAAAAATTTCATCTATAATGCAACTGTTTGCCTACTGTTCATTGATTTGTAATTTCTTCTAGAAAAAACTATAAAAAAATATTCACCAAAATAAATGATTGGCAAATAACACATTCAATTTATTTACATTATTTCTTTGGATTCATTTATAAGCGCTTGTTAAGTTGCCCTGGGTATGCCGTTTTTGTTTCTGCTTATGTGGCTTTTGTTAATTGTTCCTTTCGTTTTTTTCCAACAAAACTATTTGTTTAAATGGTCAAGAAGTTTAAATTTTAAGCTACATTTACAGTTAATGGCATTGGGTTCTATATCTAATTTGATTTCCTGCTTTGGTGGTAGGTAAATGAGATTGCCTTGTGTACGTGTATTCTTTTCTTTACCGGCAAATTACATATACACCCCTCGAGGTTTGGCTAAATTACAGATGCCCCCTTGAGGTTTGAGAAATTACGAATTCCCCCCTGAATGCTATATTTGCATAAGAAATTAGGGGGTAATTTGTTATGAAATATAAACCTCAGGGGGCAAATTGTTATGAAAATACAAACCTCAGGGGGCGGGATGTAATTTCCGAAACCTCAGGGGTATCTGTAATTTAGCCAAACCTCAAGGGGTGTATATGTAATTTGCCCTTTCTTTACCAAGTAATTTAACCGTGCTCTAGTACTTACATTATTCTGTGCTCACTCTCTCTTGGTTCTGTCCTTCTGGCTAATCCACATAATTATTCAGTAATTTTAGAATATAGATACTTGATATTTCATAATATTATAATTGATAGAAAAGGTGGACATGTGGGATATTGTATTGAGTGATTAGGGAATATAAGAAGACATATTAAATGATAATCAATTAGAAATTAGAGACACGTGCTACTCTAAAAATATTAAATAATTTTTCCTTATGTGGTTGATAATCGTAAAATAATTTTGTTATGGACACAAAAATCGAACTCAAAATAAGATACAAAATATACATAAATAGACAAATTTTTGTAATATCTTGCTTAATCGGACTTAACTTTTAAATAATTTTGTTGTTTCATATGTATTCTAATCGGTGTTTCCTGTGTGTGTGGGGGTGTTGTAGGTGAGTAAGCAAGACTTGGCAGACACATACCAGCCACCATTCAAGAGTTGTGTGGAAGAAGGGAAAGCCAGTGGAATAATGTGTGCTTACAACCGTGTCAATGGCATCCCTAACTGTGCCGACTATGATCTCCTCTCCAACACTGCCCGCCGACAGTGGGGTTTCCAAGGGTTAGCAAACCAAACTAATCCCAATTCTCTGACTTTCAAGTTCATTTCTGTAATTTCAAATTGATATTAAAAAAATTATATTTTTGTTTATTCATTTTGATCCAATTGATCAGCTACATCACTTCTGACTGTGATGCTGTCTCCATCATGCATGATAATCAAGGTTATGCTAAATCACCAGAAGATGCTATCGTCGATGTTCTTAAAGCTGGTATCCTCTCTCTCTCTCTCTCTCTCTGTCTCTATATATATATATATATATATAAATTTCTCTCTTATTTATAGAAAAATTCTAAATTAACAACTAAATAGAGTGATGCCACATACCACCCAAAAACTTTGCGAAATACCATCTAATCTAAGTGGACTCTACATTAGGATTCAATTACTTAATTTATTTATTTTTTGTATAAACTATTCATGTAAAAAAAATTATATTGATATTATAATTATAATTAAATAATTTTATCCTACTCCTATTTTCAAAAAAATATGTAAAGATTATTTTTAAAGCCCAGCCCTACTGTATAGTTTAAAACCTTTCATTCTCACGCTGTATTTAGTTAGGAAATTTGAAAAGAGATTTAGAAAGAGAAAGGGAAAAGCGGTGTGAAATTAAGTAAAATATAAATATATTTTATATACATTTCACCTTTTTTTTTTTCTTTTTATTTTTAAAACCAAACATAGCATCATTAGGTGAGTATGCGTGAATAACATGGTTGGTGGTGTATACATAGGGAGGCTGAAATTTATAGTTTTAATCGGATTATGTTAGGAGCGTTAAATTACTTTAGTGGTTGTGATGAAACATTTAGGTATCATAAAATGAGAGTAAAATATTATCAAACTCAGGAGAGGGAGCAGTGCTCATTGTTAGTTTAAGTTTTCTCTACAATTTATGAAGTGGATTTGATGCTATTGAGTTTTGTGGGCCTATTATAGAACCTAATAATTCACTATGTGATCTGTTTTGATTATTGATTTTTTTTTTTTTTTTTTTTTTTGGTTCATACGTCAATTATTTATGAAAATAATTAAATTGATTAGATAATTATAATTATATAATTTAATTATCATTGTATATAAAAATAGATGATAAATATAATTTTAAAAATAAATCATTCATTATTTTACAAACAAATTTAATAAAAACTTGGGTTATGATTTTTTTTTTCTTCTTAGTTTTGCACATCAATGTTCCATTGTCATGCTCCTTTATTGATGCAAAATTTTCAATCTTGCACAAAAAAATAATTCAGTTTTTTCAAAAAAAAAAAAAAAATTGTACATAATTTTATTTTAGTTTTTTCAATTTTAAAGTTGATGTTTTAAAGTTTTGAAAATCAAAATAAATTCCAAATCATAATATTCCTTTATAAATAATCATAAATGATGAACAATCATTCTTTGAAAGGGAATTTTGACTATTGAAAATTTAATGAGATTTAAAAGTCCAAAAATGATTTAATAAAGTATAAGTTCATAAATTAATAATTATGTGTAAATATCCCATTTATAAAATATTATTTTAAAATTTATTCACTAATATGGCAGTGAATTGACTCTTGGTTAATTTTTAACAAATCAACAATTGACTTTGAACAGTTGCTCAAGTGGTTATTGAGAAGGCATTTAAGTGTCAATGTGAATGAGATTTGAGGTTCGAATCTATGGAGAGATGTTGATTTATGTGTTATAATCTAATTATTAATATACTAACAACTATTATCATGTGAATATTTTTATTTTTATTTTTTTTTTCTAACAAACCAACGATTAATATGCAAGTGTGTCCAATTGATTGAGGGTAAATTTTGGGTTGACGTTTTAGAATGTGAAAGTATTTTCAATTCTATCACATGAATATTCCTGAAGATTACCAAACTTGAAACCCCTTTGATTTTTTTCCACAGGCATGGACGTGAATTGTGGTTCCTACTTGAAGAACTACACCAAATCAGCAGTTGAAAAGAAAAAACTAGCCATATCTGAGATAGACAGAGCCCTTCACAACCTCTTCTCTGTTAGAATGAGGTTAGGACTGTTCAATGGCAACCCAATCAACCTCCCTTATGGCAACATTGGTCCCAACCAGGTCTGCACCCAAGACCACCTCAACCTAGCCCTTGAAGCCGCCCGGAATGGCATCGTCCTCCTAAAAAACTCTGGCAGCCTCCTTCCTCTCTCAAAGTCAAAAACCGCTTCCCTCGCCGTGATCGGCCCCAATGCCGACACCACAGCAACACTGCTTGGAAACTACGAAGGCCCACCCTGCAAATCCATTTCACCTCTCCAAGCACTGCAAGGGTATGTTAAAAAGGCAATGTATCACCCGGGTTGTAATGCAGTCAACTGTACTTCTGTGGCCACTGACAAAGCAGTGGAGATCGCAAAAGAAGGCGATCATGTGGTGCTGGTCATGGGATTGGATCAAACTCAGGAGAGGGAGCAGTTTGATCGGCAGGACTTGTTGCTCCCAGGGTATCAACAGAGTCTCATCACAAGTGTTGCCAATGCTGCTAAGAAGCCCGTGGTTCTGGTGTTACTTTGTGGAGGTCCAGTTGATGTTTCTTTCGCCAAAGATGACCCAAAGATTGGAAGCATCTTGTGGGCTGGTTATCCAGGAGAAGCGGGAGGGATTGCTCTCGCAGAGATCATCTTTGGTGACCACAACCCAGGTCAAGTTTCTTCACAATCCTTCTAAAATACACACTTTGGCCTCATTTGTCGACTATACATTTTAGTCAAAAAGTCACTATAAGTTATCACATCACTCTATTTGCTTTTCTATATGTCTTTTTATAAAAAATCAAAAAATTACTAAAATAATTTGTTCCCAAACGAGAGTGTTCATTTGTACATTGCTTTCAACTCACAAAAAAGAAGTTAAAATGGTAGTTTTCATGTTTGTCATGCAGGAGGGAAATTACCCATAACTTGGTATCCAAAAGATTTTGTCAAAGTACCGATGACTGACATGAGGATGCGACCAGAGCCATCAACTGGCTACCCAGGGCGCACTTACAGATTCTACAATGGCAGAAAAGTTTTTGAGTTTGGCTATGGTCTTAGCTACTCTAAATATTCATATGAGTTCATGTCTGTTACCCAGAACAAGCTCAGCTTAAATAGATTATTGACTACCAAGGCAATTGAAGACTCAGATTCAGTTCGTTACCTGTCAGTTTCAGACATAGGTGGAGAAACCTGCAAGAAGGCAAATTTTTCCGCTGTTGTTGGAGTTAAAAATCACGGTGAGATGAATGGTAAGCACCCAGTACTTCTATTCATAAGGCATGCCAAACCAAGAAATGGGAGTCCGGTGAAGCAGTTGGTCGGATTCCATAGCGTAAGCTTGAAGGCAGGAGAGAGAGCCGAGGTCGAATTTGTGCTGAACCCTTGTGAGCACCTTAGCAGAGCTAATGAAGAGGGGTTGATGGTGATTGAAAAGGGGCTGCGATACCTGCTTGTTGGGGATGAGAAGTATCCCTTTTCTGTTGTAGTTTGATACCAAGGTTTTGCACCTTCAAAAACAAAGCCTGCTTGTTGGGGATGAGAAGTATCCCTTTTCTGTTGTAGTTTGATACCCGAGGTTTTGCATCTTCAAAAACAAAGCCAAATTTGTGTGTATGAACTATAGTGCATGTTGTAGCTTAACTGTTGCTATAAGTTAAGCCAGAATTCATATAAAAGATGGCTACACTGAATGAGAAAGCTCCTCCTGCATTCTAAACAAGAAACAATGATTTCCTACTCTTTTTCTTTTTCTTTTCCTTTTTAATACATGAACCAAACAGAGCAGAAACAGTAAGCTTCATCCTCAACACAAGGAAAGAAAATTATATAGAAGTAATACACAACTCAGACGTCAAAAATTATATAAAAGTAATACACAACTCAGATGGTGTGGGGTAAGTTTTAATTATCAACTTCCTGAAGATGTTAGATGTGATGATTTTGCTACAAGCATAGTTGATATAAACAGAATTACAATAGAAATATAAGCAATTAGTACATTTGATTCCCTGGCAAGAGAACAATGGCTGACTGTTACAACTCCTCCATTCCTTTTGAACAAGGCAACAACAAAACCAGGCTCACTCCTTGCATCCCATGTCATGGCTGGAACAGTTATCTCACGGGTCCCATCTGAGTGAGTGCGATCACAAAATTTATGAGTATGTGCACTGAAAACAATCCTGCAGGTAGAGAGGAAGAAGTTAGCATATATATATATATATATAAGTTGCATCATTCCTCCAACTGTAGTGGGCTTCATCCAAAAGGTTATTTGGAAAGAAACTGTATTTCATTTGGTTGATGATCTTAAACCTTGATGTCACAGCACAATTAACATGCCCGTCTACATAGTGCCAAAAAGCAATTGCAGCTTTTGGAAACACTGAAATATACATGTGAGAGTGTTGCATCATATCAAATATTGCACGTGTGTATCATGTCATTATACATACAAGAGCACAATATAGTTTGTGTATCAAGCGTCCAAAGAGACACATTGTGACACCCCAAAGAATGCCACGTACTATAATTATATCATCATCCATCTTTCAATATCTTAGGTTAAAATAATTATCCCATTGACTATTTCATATCACAGGATACCCTGATTTAATTACCTTACAATATTCTGGAAATAAAAATATGAATTGTTAGGATAACAACTTGGTAGATGAATATATTAACTAGAAAACTTAGCAATGTATGTGTTTGATAGAGAACCTAAGGAGTTTAGAAGAAGAGATTTAGTAAATGTTGAAAGAGTTAGGGAATTCATCTCAAACTTGAGTATTGAACATTTAGATAATTCAGGAAACTCTAAGTGAAGGAGCTTTAATGATCTTAGTTTAATGAGTACCTTGTTAGAAATTAAGCGGGATTAGCACAGGTTAAGTAGGATTAATTAGGCTAATGAAGATTAAGGGCTAAGTATGGTTAATTAGAACTAAGCTCGGTTAATTAAACTAATGAAGTAATTAATGAAACACTTAAGCTAATTAATCATTCTACATCAAATAAAAGAAAAACAAAAGAGAAGAATTGAGAAAGATGGAGAAGAATTGAGAGGGAGCTTGAGTTCTTGAGAGAAAAGGAAGAAAAAAGGGAGAAAATCAAAGAACAACAAATCCTAAGCTTGGAAAATCAAGGAAAATTCACTGAAAGGTAAGGAATTTAACCCTCTATCTAGTATTGTTACCTTAATCTGGCTAGAAAATCATTTAGGCTAAGATTTGGGAAGATTAAAATGAAGAAAAATGTAGAAGATATGAAAAGAAACTAGGTTGATGAATTCATGGGTTGAATCTTGTTTTTAGTTGGTCAAGCTTTGAAATTATTGCATACAAATGAATTTTCATGGGTCTTGTATCATAAATTCATGTTCTGAAATATTAGATATCATGATTTGAAGGATTGAAATGAAGGAAATGAAAAAGGATTTGAAAAGAAACTAAGTTGAGAAGTTCATGAATTAAAACAAGTTTTTGGTTGGATTAATCTTGAAATCATGCATTAAAATGAGTTTCAAGAATCATACATCATTTATTTATGTTTTGATACATCAAACATCAAGTTTTGAGGCTTTAGAATGACGAAAATGGAGTTGGAACACCAAGAACACGCACTAGACTTGAATTCTGCTTATCGGGCGCTCTAGCGGCCACTATCGGGTGCACGACCGTGCAGAACCCAATCTGCCTCTCCCTGAGCCACCGCTTGAGTGGCCACGCCACCGCAGTGTGGCCAACCCCTGTTTCAGCCCACTTTCTTTTATATCTTGCAATTTCAAATGAGCATATCTCTCTCATTCGGACTCGATTTTAAGTGATTCTTCAGTCTAAATTCAAGCCCCGGAAGTCTAGTTTCCAATGGTGGTGGTCTCACATCCAAATTCTAAGTATGTATACAAAAAGATATGTTTAAATTAATGAAGGCTGCTCACTTTCTTCCTAACCATTTCATGCTAATTTCTCTCCTAACTTAGTTTTTCCTTTCATTTCTTCCTATTTCCTAACCTTAAATATCTAAACATGATATTTTTCAATACATAGCATATGAAATTGATGTGGAATATTTAGGGACCTTCAACGTACGTCTTTGACACACTTCAACATTCTTTAGGCCTTAATCACCTAGGATGCTTCTAGGCGTGCATTCGATACATGTTTGACACTAGATTTAGACTTGAAAAAGGCTTAGAAAAGTCTTGGATAATCTAAGAAAATATTAAGAAACACTATGTTAAGTTAGAACACCTTAAGTGAATTTAGAAGCTTGTTAGTTTAAGTACTTTCAAGTCTTACTTATGCATTGTGTAGGTCAAACACTCGGATGGGGCAAAACCTCATTGTTTGCGAGCCATTTGTGAGTAATATTATTGTAAAGTTATATTCGAAAATGGTTGTTTGGAAATACGCTAATGTATCCTCTAGTTTGTGAAAACTTTGTTTCTGTTAACATGAATGAATGTTCCATATTTTTGTATAAATCCATTGTGGCATCTTTTAGATAGTCCTAGCTACTAGGGGACAGTTAAATACACCATGGCCATTATTGAAATCTCCTTCGCCAACTAAGAGTGGGTTGTTTAATCGGTGTTTAAACCGGTTATTCCTTCACTTTGCTCTATTGGATGTACCATGCTATCATGTTTTGAATATGAACTATGTATATAAGAAATATTAGAATGCTTTTGGAAATGTGATATGAAATTATGCTTTACAAATCTGATTAGAATTCATTCATCTACTACTTTATTGTAATATTATTCACCGGACAATGCCTCACCCATCTCCCTTATATATATGTAGATGACAAAAAACTCGGTTATGAAAAGAAGTTTGCTAGAAGACAATCTTTTATACTTGTATTGGATTTGTATAATTTACCATATGTAATATACTCTAGTTTTGTTGTATCACCCATGTAACATAGCAAAATAATAATCCAAAGGAAATGTATGCTTTCATTTCATATAGTTATGCACTACTCTGAATGAATGTTTTAAATGGATACAAATAAGTAATTAATGGTTTCCGCACTTATAAATGGAGTAGATTTGCCCCAATTATTATAAGAGTTCAATTAGTTTTGAGAGTTAGGTCTTTGGTAGTCTACGACTACTGGCCGGTCACAACGCCATCCTATTTGGGGCGAGTTGGGGCCGTGACATATATATCCATCCATATAATTAACAAAGGAAATTCAAATGACATTGTCGGTGAAAAAGAAACGTCTGAATGGAATTCAGGATCTCTAGAAGGAAAGAGGCAAGACAAGTTACCTAGGCTTAAGTGCTTGAAAAATGTATTCAGTAGCATTTGGCGGGAGAGCGTGAAATAAATCATATGGTCCAGTTCCAACAAACCCCCTGTAGAAGAAGTTGAAAGTTACTTAAGAAACAAGCATTTCTAGCACTATGGATGATGGATGTTAAAGTGAGCTTCAAGATTTGCAATTTAAGTAAATGGGTGAATGAATGCAAAGATCTAAAGATAGTAGTTACAAATTCTAACCCATTCTAAAGCATTCTGGCCAGAAAATACTGCTTTGGCCAAAAGACTGGAAATGGCTTTTTGTTTCCCTTTATTCAAATATGAAATACCCACGTGGTTGGGACTCTTCCCAGTTTTTGGGCCTGTTTTAGTCATTTCATCCAGTTAGTACTACTTCAGTAGGTAGAGATTTTCAGACCAAGAACAAAAAAACAAAAAAATACAAAACGAGAGAGATTTGATTAAGCTCCAAAGTGTTTTTGTAAAACCAATTAAACAAGCTCTTTTAAATTATTTATCAATTTATTGCAAAATAATAATAATAATAATAATAATAATAATAGAAAGTCCTATTCACATATTCTGCATCAAGGTCCTGTATATTGTGTCTACAGGACATTGGGTTGCAAACTTGGGTTTGCATTTTTAATGTAGAAGTGGGCAATGGGCTAACGCTGTTCCTAAACCAAGCTACTTAAGATTAATTCTTATCAGAGGCTCATTCAAGAACACTCATGAAACAAATGATCCAAGGTCAATCCTTCATTCGAGATTGATTGGCACGAAATAAACTCAAAGAAGCACCTAACCACCACTGACAGATGAATCCAACTGAAAGAGCTTGAATGAAATTTATTTTTTAGAAATCATTTAAGAGATTTATAAGCAAAAGCAAGATCTGATTCTCCAGCTTCATGCTCTTGCAATCTGGGATCAAGTAGCTTGTTAGTCAGCTTCTTTGAATCCCAACACAACTAGCGGGCTAAGTATGCAAAGATACAAACTTCCTATTTCAGAAGGCGGTCGAGAAAATAAGAGGTGAACCAAACCATGTCAATTTTAGTCCAACATACATAATTACAGAAACTACCAAATCATGTCAGTTTTAGTCCAACATACATAATTACAGAAACTACCATGTATGATGCTTTGAGAGATGAAAGATTACACATACCTACTCTCTATAATTTTTGAACTCTCATCTGGATGATTATAAGGTCCACCAACAGCACTGTTATCCCAGTAATTGTTGTTTTCTGTCCAGTGCAATGGAAAATGAAGTAGGAGGACAGGTCCGGATCCAGATGACATGGCATTTTCTCTCCACCCAAAGTCACCAGAGGCCAATCTGAATTTACTAGACTCATCTAACACTTTTGTTGTTTGTTCACTGACCATTTGCAAATCTATACTTTCTCTTTCTATTACTTTTTCAACACTAAAACGTAACTTATTGTTGCCACAGAGCAATGCCACAGCATTAAGTGAGACAAAACTAATATTACTAATTTCGAAGGCACCACAACCAGATGAGTCCAATCCAGGAAAATTTCCGGCTAGCCAATTAACAGATATTGCATTTAGCTCACTGCAGTCTCCAGTATCTCTGTCCCCAAGAATAACATGAAATGGACGGCCATGAAAGGGACCTAACAACTTGTGGAACTGGTTGATCACAGATGACCACTTACTTCTCGTCAACTTTGATCCTCTAGCAGAAACATCTCCTAATACGAGCAGCATATCAGGCTTCAAGATTTTAAATGATTTCTGGTTCAAATATTAGTAACATGAAATGATAAGATTATGCAAGTTCCAATAAAAGAATAGTTCAAAGCATGGACAATGACAGGGATGAAAGATAGTACAAATACAGAGAGATTCAACTCATGTTGAAACATGTGAATCTAATAACTGCAATCCTCAAGTGTCATTGAACCAGGATTTGTCAACCATGGATTGAAGCTCTTTTTTTTTTTCTTTTTCTTTTTTTTTCCTGAATTTATTCAGCTCCTCAACCTGATTTTGTGATGTTACACTTCCAGCTCAACTAATATAAAATTGCAACATATTAAGTGTAATATCCTTTATGAAACTTAATTAAAATAAGAGTAAACTTTGGCAAGTCATATGCTTAAGCAATGAATCAAGAAGAAAAAACGAATATCTTTAAATATGTATAAAGTTATATAACAAGTTTTCATTGTTCATATTAAAGTGCTTGATTCTAACATGAAAAAAAATCAAGTCTTAAATTACTCTATGCTTGTAAGCAAAGCGCGTGCCAACGTATAGTGAACAAAGTCTGAACACCCAGATCAAATCAAGCACATCATAAGAAACAAAAGCTCGAACAGCCTAATAGTTAACTGAGCTTGATCAGTTGCACCCAATGTTTCAACTCGTATTTAATTCATTTAAACTTGTTTCTAATTGTTGGTATCTGGGGAAAAAAAAACTTCACATTGAACAAAACCCTAACCCCAAATTCATCAATTTAAAGCAATAGAATATCAAATTCATCAATTTGCAAAAACCCTAACCCCAAAATTGCACGAACATACCTCAAAGAACTTGGACAAGTAATAGTCGCTGAAGAAGATGTTCTTGTAGCCAGCTTCGGAGCCCAACAAGAGCAGATTCGCGACCATCATCACCTTCAGATCGTCCGGGTGATCTTCTTCCACATGTTGTCCCCCATTGGGGACTACCACGCAGGAGGGGATCGAAACTCTATCCTCGAAGACGACCAGGGCGGCGATGACTATCAGCGGCAACAGACGCAACACACGCCTCCAATGCACAACCATCGTGTAAGAAGCAGAGCTGGCTGTGTTTGAGTGTGAAATGTTAAGGGTTTTTTGAGAGAGAAGATTGAGGAGGAGGTGAGACACTGAGAAAGGATCTAGGGTTTTGGTGATGTTGACCATGTGTTCTTCTCGCCATTGTTGGCTTGATTTGAATTTTTGAATGCTAGATTTTGCTTTTGCACGTTAGTTGTCGTTTGGGTTTTGTCGACCGAGTGACGTGGCGGACCTCATTCGTTGAAATAAAAAAAACAAAAAAAACAGTTTTTTTTTTTTTTTTTTTTTTTTATCAATGGTGTCCCTACACGCACGATCTCCCAGTGACTCCACTGCAGGTGTTAGGCATTTTTTTTGCGTAATGGATTTTGATTCAGTGGATCGAATGTAAAACGAATTTTAATATTTTACTTAAATTAATTTTATATAAATTTAAGCTGGCGTGTACTTATAGTTATGAGATTTGCAAATATTATAACCCAATTCTACGGGTGATCTAACTAAAAGAAGAAGAAAAAATTACTTATAAGAACATCTAATAGTTTATCAATTCTGTCATTAAATTTAAATTTAATAAAAAAAATATCAGCTTACTTAGGCCTCGTTTGGGAACAGGTTAATTTAGTAATTTTTTGGTTATTTGGCTAAAAAAGTAGGTAAAAAAAACTTGTATGTTTGAGATGACTTTTTGGCTAATTACGAAAAGATGTGCAAAAAGTAGAGAGAAAAGAGAATCTTTGACTTTTTTGTATGGGTTGTTGGTTTTTTGGCTAATTTAATAACTTTTTGGTTAATTAGCTAAAATAGCCTCTTGCCAAACGAGGCCTTAGTTAGGTTTTTCAAAAAATATTTTTTAGAAAATTTTATTTTTTTGTTTTTCGTAATTTTTTTGTTTTTATTGAATTTTTTCAATATTTTTAGCAATTTTTTTTACTTTTTAGACATAGCTAACATAAATATACCTAAAAAGTAAAAAAATTGTGAAAAAAACCTTTTAAAAATTCACTAAATACCAAAAATATAAAAAAAAATACGAGAATTCAGTACATTTTTTGTATTTTTTTAATTTTTTTAAATATTTTTTCACAAATTTTTTACTTTTTAGATACATCTAAGTAAGGTGCATCTAAAAAAATAAAAATAAAAATGTTCAAAATTTTAAAAATATTCACTGAAAATAAAAAAAAATAAAAAAACCAAAAAACTCAGTTTTCAAAGAACTTAATTCAAAAAACTCAAACCAAATACACCGATTTTTTTTTCCTGTTCTAATTTTAATCAATTAAGTATTAAATTGAGGATATCAAAAATCTTTCACTAAATTGAGAATGCTTTAAGCTTTCATCAAATCACTGTTCATCACTGTTGAATTTTTACTACCCAATATTCCCTAGATGTCGTCACGGATGTCCCCTGAATGTCCTAGGCAAAAATTTGTGAAGAAAATACATTGGACAGTCAACCTGCCGAACATCTGTCCGGTGGATCAGTATTTTGATAAAACTCAAAATTTTCCATTGGAGCACTTGATATCAAATGGAGTTTTTACTCAAATTTGATATTAAAAAAAAAAATAGATGTACCGTTTGAGATGCTCTAACCCAACACTAAATGAGGTATAAACAAATGACTCTGGTATTATAACTAAAATAATATCACAATTAATATCACAATATGTCGTTACTAATATCACCATCGGACATAACAATTGGTACACACCATAAAGGGTTGTTTACCATACCATTACCTTAAATTTAAAGGAGAATTCTAAACAAGGGATCTTAGTTTTAGGTTTTTCACATAGAAATTTATCTATGAAGAATTAAAATTTCTCTAATAATATTATTGAGGGACCTTTAACTAATAAGAAAAAAGCATATTGAATATCTACTATTATCTAAAGTAGGAAAAAGATATTTCACTAATTTTTCATTTTAAAAAAGTGATGTGTAGATAAAATAATTGAAATATAAGTAGTTCATACATAAATTTATGTAATAAAAACTTATAATGTCATTAGGGGTTTAAACTTGGCCCACCGGCCTACAGCCCGGTCCATCCAAGCCTGGGCCGAGACCCTAGGTCTGGACTGTCTATTTCGAAACCCTGCTCAACCCATGAGCCAACTTGCTAGGCTCGATCCACTCAAAGCTCGGCCCCCCAGGCCCACTGTTATTTTTTGTTGAAAAAAATAGAATTAAAAAAAAAAGTACCAGGCCTGACTCAAGCCCAAGCTCAGGCCCACTAGCTCCGCTCAAGGCTCGGTCCACTAGCCCGCTTGAGTACCCCCTGATCCTGGGCCTAATTTTTCTAGTCCATAGACCGACTCGAATTTTGACAGGAGACTGCGCAGCCCGATAGCGGACCTGCCCAAGCCCGAGTCAGGCTAAATTTACACCCTTAAATGTTATCATTTTAAAATTATTTTTTCTAACTTATAAATTTTAAAACATTTTAAATTTAATTTGTTATTATGGCGAGTCTATTTGAAAAAAAAAAAATCTATTGGCAAGATTAAAGAAGATATTCATTTTATTTTATCGAAATTTAAAATTATTGATTCATAGTTATTACATTATTATAAAAATAAAAAAATAAAATAAAAAATTGAAGAAATTATCAATAAAAAAAAATAAGGTTTGTCTCTTCTAATCAAATAAATTTTTAATTTTTAATTTTATCAATTTAAATTTAATTTTTTTTATTTTATTTTCAATCTAAATCATTTGTTATTTTTTGTTAGGGTGAATTACACTAACGGTTCTTATAGTTTGATATTTGTGTCATTTTGATCCCTAACTTTTCAGTTGTGACACATTTGACCATAAATTTTGAATTTTGTTTCAAATAAGGACAATTAAGGATATCATTAGATTTTTTAAGGGCAAAATTGTTAACTTGATAAAATATAAACAAATTTGACAAAAATAAATGTCAAAAAAATATTTTTGAATTTTTAAAAATCAAAACTACCTAATAAAAATAAAATTATGTAAAATTGATAAATCTTTTGGACATTTATTTTTTTTGCCAAATTAATTTTTATTATGTGTTTGGATGATAATCATGTAATTGGTGATTATTTTTATTTTCATTAAATTAGTTTATATTTTTCCAACAGTCAAATATGGTGATAACCTTAAAATCATTATTAAACTAATCCATTAAATCAAAAAATTCAAAACTAAAAATATTTCATATATTGTGGGTGTTTGGAAAGTTACTATTTTGGCAAGCTAAATTTTTTGTGTTTGAAAAGATGATTTGATTTTTTTGTAATTTGATGTGATGTTTGCAAAAGAAAAAGTGAAATAATTATGAATTTGACGTGACATTTTGTCTTATTAGCCATTTTAGCTTATTTTGTCTTTTTGTGAATTTTAACCTAAATTGGGCTAAAATCTCACTTTCCAAACTGCCCCGTTAAATATATTGATTACACATTAAAAACTTAACAATTATTCATTTTGTAAAATAAATAAATAAATAAATAAATGTCTAAAAGATTTACCATTTTTACATAATTTTATTTTTGGTGGGTAGAAATAATTTTTACAATTTAAAAATATTTTTTTGATATTTATTTTTGTCAAATTAATTTATATTTTATCAAATTGACAATTTTGCCCTTGAAATTAAGTAATGGTATGTTCAATTGTTCTTATTTGGAACAAGATTCAAAATTTAGGGTCAAATGTGTCACAATTGAAAAGTCAGGGATTAAAGTGACACAATTCTCAAACTATAAGGACTGTTAGTGTAATTTGCCCTTTTTGTTAACTAGAAGTGACGGAAAATTTTTATTTTAGTCATTAAACTCAACGAAAAAATTTATTTTAAGTATATGGTTAGAATTAGAAGAAAACTATAAGGGCCATGACCTCATGTTCTTGTGAAAAATTATGTTTGCTATAACACTTTTAAATATATATATATATATATATATATGTCTTATTTTGAGTTCGTTTGGGATTTGGGTTGGTTTTTTAGTTTTTTTGCTATTTTAGCCTGAGACTAAAAAGCCTCATTTGGGATCGACTTTTTGGCTTTTTTTGACTTTTGTGAAAGAAAAAATAAAATGATTATAGGTTAGATGTGACATTTTGCCTGTGTTTGGCAAGTGGGTTTGCAGGCTTTTTTGGCTATTTTAGCCACAAAAAACAAAATAGGCTATTTTAGCCATAACAAACAAAACATCACATCTAACCCATAATCATTACATTCTTCTCTCACAAAAAAACTCAAAAAAGCCAAAAAGCCAAAAAGCCAAAAAGCCCTTCCCAAACCAAGCTTTTAAGCCTAGGCTAAAATAGCCAAAAAAGCCAAAAAGCCAAAAAGCCAACCCACTTCCCAAACAGAGGCAAAATTATCCTATTTGGCTAAAATAGCTTATTTTGTCTTATATGACTATTTTGGCCCAAAATATTGGCCCCATTTGGTATAGCTTAAAATCATCTTATTTCAGCTTTTTACTTAAATTAAGTAGTTTTTGAGTATTTGGTGTAGCTTAAGTAACCAACTTCTAGCTTAATTAAATCAAAAATCAGCTTATTCTTTGAGTGGGAGAGGAGATGCTTAAATCAAACAGCTTAATCGGGAAGCTAAAATTGAGGGGCAAAATGACTTAAATGCCCCTCATCAATCTCAAATATTACCAAAAGGCCACTATATAAACTACAATGCAAAACACTATTCACTCCTCTCAAGAGTGATTGGCGATTTCTGGTGGTGGAGGTGATTTCCGGCGGTGCTCTCTCTCTTTCTTTCTCTCTCTGTCTCTCTCTCTCTCGATGAAGATGAAGATCTCGGCTAGAGTTGCAGATATGGGTTGAAGATCTGGGTTGGGTCGATCTTGTTTGAAGATCTGGGTTGGGTTAATCTGGGTTGAAGATCTGGGTTCGATTTCCGGCTAGGGTCGATCTCAAATATTACCAAGTGCTCTCTCTCTCTCGATGAAGATGAAGATCTGGGTTGCTCGATCTACAATCTCACTCGATCTAATGAAGATCTGGGTTGTCGCTCTCGATCTGCAATCTCACTTTGTCTCTTTGCGCATGGTTGGATCGATCTCGTCTCTCTTTCGATCTGATCTGCAATCTCACTCGATCTCCTCTCTCTCTCTCTCTGTTGTAGAGCACCGGCTAGGGTCGATCTCGGCTAGGGTTGCAGACCATCGGCGGCGTACGGATGGCTTAGGAAGGAAGAGAAGGAAAAAAAAAATTAAATAAATTAAACAAAAATAATAATTAAAAACAAAATAATAAAAATAATATTGAACAAAATAAATTAAACAAAATAAATTGAAATAAAAATAAAAAAATAAATTAAACAAAATAATAATAAAAATAATTTATTAATATTGAAATAAATTGTGCAATTTATATCCATTAAATAAATTACACAATTTAATTGTAATGAAAAAGAATAATAAATTAAAAAATAACAATTGTTATATTATTAATTGTAATAATTTTTTTTTAATAAAAACATAATCAAAAATGTCAAAAAAATTTAATATTGTATATTTTTGTAATGAATTAATTATTAATTGATACTAATTAATAACAATTGTTGATTATTAATATTATTTGATACTAATAAAAATTAATTATTAATATTAATTGATACTAATAATACTTCTATTACATTTTTATCAAGTGTATCAATTTTTATATTAGTTGATACTGATTAATACTAATTATATTAACTTTTATTAATAAAATAATTTTTTTAAATTAAAATTGAAAAAAAACTGACAAAACTATCGTTTTTATATCATATAAGGGCAAAAAAGTCAATTATACAGAAAAAGCTATTTTACAGTTTATTTACCAAACACTATTCTGCTACTTAAATCTATAATCTCATAGCTACACCAAACAGGTTACCAACTTATACTTATAGCTGTAAGTTATAATCTGTTAAGCTATAATCTATAATCACTTTCCCACAGCTCTACCAAACGGGGCCATTATCCCAAACAAAGCCTTTATAAATAAGGTGACCTCTTAGTATAAAAGATATATATATATATATATATATATCTCATTCTTCTCTCATCTTACATTCTCTTTTTATTTTTTACCAAAAAAAATTCTCCATCCTATTTAGATATTGTTTATATGATATTTGAATTTTTAAATTTAGCCAAAACCCCTCCATTGAATCCTTGTTTGGTGAAAAAGACAATCCAATTTATTTTGCTTCATAAACCCCCTGAGGAGGAGACACATAATTCAGTAAGGACAAAGTAAAATATTCTTTTGGGCAAATTTCAGTTTACCCTCTTATGATTTGGGCCGCGTGTGGTTTACCTCTCTAACATTTGAAAATCACCACATAACCCCTTTGTGATTATTTGATTAAAGTGCACAGTTAGCATTTCCATCTAACATAACAGTCCGTGCATGACACACACCTAATGTGCAAATGAGCATAGAAATATAGTTTTCCCTATGAATTAAATAACTAAAATGTCTTCATCTTCATCATCAATATACAAATTTGGAAACCTCTACCTAAAAACAAATAAATAAAAGAGGTAAAAAGACTATTAGATCTTGTGTGAGTGATTTTCCGACCACACTGCCAACTCAGTATTCAGCTGGAGAGCACTGGCAGAATAGATGGCACCTATCTGACCTGCAACAGAAAGAGAAGATTCCGGCGGTGGTTTATCCACCCGGGGGTACTCCGACGATCAAGTCAGTATATCTCTCAAAGATAATCAATAGTGCTAAACTTACTAGACAGAATATCAAAAGCATAAATTGCGTACCTTAGACCCACAGGGGTGCCTCTCTTTTATAGTTTACTTAATCTTAGTCCCACTAGAAGCCTGACTTCTGTGGACTCCAATTCAGTACTTACTTTGGACTCTTTAAGAGATAAAGATAAACTTCCTAAGAGCTTTATCCTCATCCTGACTAAGTCTCCTCTTCATTCTAGGACTCCTGTCCCTTATCCGTTTATCTCGGACCTCGATATCTTCGGAGATAACCTCGACAACGCCGAGATAACCTCGGCATAATGACCAGGGCACGTGGCACCTCGACTGACACATCGACGTCACCTTGCCACGTGTTGGTACTCAGAAATATATCCCCACAACTGCCCCCTAGGTTCTATTACCTCGGCATTCTGAGGTGATGGAACCTATATTGGTACTTTCTCCTGTATATCGGCTCAAGAACTCCTCAGCTGAGATCATTTTATGGCCGACATGTCTTCTTCAGCAAACAAGAATTCCAGTGAATTTTTTCACGTGTGTGAGCTGTCACGTATCATTTGCTCAACCGTTTTATTCATGCGTCTCCACCGTATTGGACCGTGTTCATGACGCGCTTGCAAGCCCCCTCTCTCTCACGTGCATCGTCTGACGCATACGTTCTTTTAGGCGTATTGATTACTTTTTTGCCGCCGTTTCAAATTTTTGACAAAAACCTTTCCCCCTTTCTTCATTTTTTACTTTTGCATTCGATTTCTCTTCGCTTTTTCTCTCTTTAGCTCCTGGATACGCCATTGTTCCAGTCTTCAAGCTCTGCAACTGCCTTCAGTTCTCCCTTCCTGTGAAGCTTTCGTCATTCTCGTTACATCTGTAACTGTCGACTGACTTCGACAATCTTCATACCGGCTTCACTTTTTTCTGGTAAGCCACTGTTCTTTTCGTTTTCAATTCTGTTAATATTCTTCATTACTTGTTGCCATTGTTGTTTCAAATCTTGCGAATCACATATCTGAACATATTTATTCAAATGGTTTTGTTCTTGCCTATATCTTGAATACATACTGTTCACCACTTTCTTGTACTCTTGTTACTGTTCTTGACCATTTATGTCTCGTATTCTTTATGCTCTTGATAGCCCATTCTTGTTCTTGATTCTAAAGCACGTCTTTACCTTTCTGTCTTCCAGATCCGTGCCTTCGACCCTTGCTTTCATAGATCTAGGTTTAGGATTTGTTGTGTAGAACCCATAATTTAGGAAAAAACTGAAACTAATACTTTACCTAGATTTTTCCCGAGGTCCTATTAACCCTCTCAAGACATTTTTTCTCTAAAACCCAACCTCTCTAATTCAAGCCGATATCATGGGTATGTGGAGACATAGGGTAGATACCCCGACCAAACTTGAGTATTTTAGGCAAGAATTTTCTATCCCTGCCGATGTCCATCTGAGGCTGGCTGGAGATGACGACTCCATCATGCCCACAGATGATTCGATGCCTTTTCCTATTGTAGCTTTACTAAGTGCGGACTCCGGCTCCCACTCAACATCCTTTTTCGTGAGATTCTTCACTATTATAAGTTGAACCCCATGTAACTGGCAATCAATTCCTACCGAGTGATCAATGGCATCATAGCCTTAGCTAAACAGGAAAATGCTAGGATCACCCTAGCCGATATCCAGTATTGCTATACCATGTGTGCCCTTAATTTGAAAGAAAAAGGCTACATTTATTACCTTAAGCCGAGATCTACAGAATTCAAAATCGTAGCCGACCTCCCAGACTCCAACAAGGGGGCTGGAGATGACTATCTCATTACCTCGGGAAATTGGGAGTTTGCTCCAGACGAGGACATCCATCCCTACCCTCTTCCCCGATCAGTTTTAGAGGGCAAGGGTAAGAGTCCAGTATTCAGCTTTGCATGTTTTCTTTCAAAGTCTTAAATACTTTGTCTATTTCTGACGTCTGTTCTTCTTGCAGCTGTTCGTAAGCCACCGAAAGATTTTCGCCAATCCTTTGTTCCCAGCAAGGATTTGAAGAAACTTCTCGACTTGCCAGTCCATAAAAGGAAAGCGCCTGTGCTTCTCAATTTTATTCCATCATATAAGTCAACTTTGCCCGACGTTCCCAAAAGGAAGAAGAAAAGCCTTTCACCACCCTCTGCTGCAACTCCGTTGACTGCATCCACATCACGAACAGATCAAGGATCAACATCTGATCCAGCCGATCAACCATTAACTTCGGCTCCATTCCTGGTCCCAATATCAGAACGAAAACGTCGGTGACGACATGTCCTTACTACCGAGATGGGTCGCCCTAAGCCTGTTGCAAAAGATCTTCTGGCCAGTATTCCATCATCTGTTAATGAGTAGCCAACACAAACCCAACCTCCACTGAAGCCGAAAAGAATAAAGAAGGCTCAACCGAAGGCTAAGATAGCTCAGGTTGAATCTGAAGACACCTTGCCGATCTCAAAGTTGGCTGAGAATGATAAATCTCAGCCTTCTGCTGGGAAGAGGCGCTCTGAGTCTCAACCACCAGAATCCCAAAATCCAAAAAAGTCGAGGTCCTCCTCTGCAACAACCTCGGGATCAAAAAAACCTGATGCCCCCTGGGCCCCCTCTATTACTCTGGAAGACAAGCCTGTTATGGCAAGTGACAGTGCCGAGGATATTAACGTTGGCGTTGCGCTCAGCACTACTCTGCTGTTACCAGGCGATTTGGAGCGAAATGCCCAGTACAGTGAGCATGAGAATTACGCTCTAATGCTTCAGCACTCCGTTCAGGTAGATGTCTTCTATTTAGTAATTCTCTTATTTCTTTCTCTTTTTTTCATACTTTGAATATTTTCTAATACCTCTGTTTTCTCTCAGGCCATCCAGCATGCCAACTCTTTCTCAATGCAATCTTTTGAGAATCGAGAGAAGCTTGTTGAGATGAAGAGGGAGTTCTCTTCCCTCAAGAAGACCAGCAAAGGTCTTCAATTAAAGATGAAAAATTTGGAGGACCAAGCCGAGGCTACAATCAAGGCTCAGACTAATATTGAAGAAAAGGCTAAGGCTATCAGGAAAGTGGCTGAGTCTCAAAAGAGAGATGACGAGGAGAGAATGGATCAAGCCGAAAAGGAGCTTCAGGAGGCACTGGCCACCAAGGAAGCCGAAATAAAAGATGCCGACGAGAAGGCATATGCCCAAGGTATGGCCGACGTCACTGAGGCCTATGAACTTCAAGTGAAGCAGGCATGCAACAAGGGTTTCACCCTTGGTTGGATGTCTCTTCTGAAAAAACTCAATATCCCTGATGATTCACCTCTGAGGAATACCGATGATATTCCTCTTCCATTCCCTCCACATCCTCCACCAGTTTAGTCCGATGAAGATTCAGAATTTGGAGATGAGGAAGAGGATGATGCGTTGGTGAGAAAAGCAAAGGAGGTTACTGCATCCAAGTCCCTTCCTTCAACTGAGCAAGTCTTGGACTTGACTCAAGATGAAGAGGGCGATGTGGTTGTCAAGGAAACTACCCCTGAGCAGGCATCCTCCGACGTTCCTGTAGCCGACAAAAGTATTGATGAAACCCTTGCCCAGATTGATGCAGAACTTGCAATGGAAAAGGCGGTCGAGGTGGCTCTTCCAGAACCTTCCGAGGTCCAAACCCAAGTTGCTGTTGATGCTGATGAACCTTAATTTTTATGTTTTTCCTGTCTTGTCTAATTGTATTTTATTTCTTCTTTATCTTTTAAAACAATGTGAGCCCTTGTATGGCTGATGTGTCTCTTCCTTGTTGAATGCTAATGCAACTTTTCTTTTCTAAGTGCATGTACTCTTGTCTTCTCTTCATTGCTTCTGCATGATTCTATACTTAGAATATTCTGCATGTCTCTCACACATTTTTCCTTCTTTGTACAATCTTCTCGGGGTGACACACCTCGGATAGACAAACTTCTTGTAAACTTTTATCAAGTGTTGAACATCATACTGGTTTAACTTAACTTGTAAATTGTCCGCTAATTTCAACAAGTGTTGAACAATCACTTCAGCTTGACTTCAACTTGTAAATTGTCCACAAATTTCAACAAGTGTTAAGCAACAATTTAACTTCCACTTGTAAATTGCTACAAATTTCAACAAGCGTTAAACATTACTTCGGTTTAACTTCAACTTGTAAATTGCTACAAATTTCAACAAGTGAAGATAAACAATAATCTCGGCTTAACTTCAACTTGTAAATTGCTACAAATTTCAACAAGCGTTAAGCATTACTTCAGTTTAACTTCAACTTGTAAATTGCTACAAATTTCAACAAGTGAAGATAAACAATAATCTCGGCTTAACTTCAACTTGTAAATTGCTACAAATTTCAACAAGCGTTAAGCATTACTTCAGTTTAACTTCAACTTGTAAATTGCTACAAATTTCAACAAGTGAAGATAAACAATAATCTCGGTTTAACTTCAACTTGTAAATTGCTACAAATTTCAACAAGCGTTAAGCATTACTTCAGTTTAACTTCAACTTGTAAATTGCTACAAATTTCAACAAGTGTTAATAAACAATAATCTCGGCTTAACTTCAACTTGTAAATTGCTACAAATTTCAACAAGCGTTAAGTATTACTTCAGTTTAACTTCAACTTGTAAATTGCTACAAATTTCAACAAGTGAAGATAAACAATAATCTCGGCTTAACTTCAACTTGTAAATTGCTACAAATTTCAACAAGTGTTAATAAACAATAATCTCGGCTTAACTTCAACTTGTAAATTGCTACAAATTTCAACAAGCGTTAAGTATTACTTCAGTTTAACTTCAACTTGTAAATTGCTACAAATTTCAACAAGTGAAGATAAACAATAATCTCGGCTTAACTTCAACTTGTAAATTGCTACAAATTTCAACAAGCGTTAAGCATTACTTCAATTTAACTTCAACTTGTAAATTGCTACAAATTTCAACAAGTGAAGATAAAAAATAATCTCGGCTTAACTTTGACTTGTAAATTGCTACAAATTTCAACAAGCGTTTAAGCATTTGTGTCTTCTCTCTGCCCCCAATGTGAACCTAAATTCCACTTGGGTTCTCATTATTAGAAACAAAATTCACAAGTCTTGGAGAATTCTGCTATGATTTTATTGATGACGTCGGAAAAAAATAACAAGGAATATCTAATGATAGAAAAATTTCAAATTACAAGTGTTTCAGGGTCTAGGCAATGTTTTGCCCTCATTATCTTCAAGTCGGTATGCTCCATTGCCCAATACTGAAGTAATTCTGTAGGGTTCTTCCCAGTTTGGGCCAAGCTTGCCCTCTCTGGGATCCTTCTTGTTGCCAACAACTTTTCTTAAGACAAGGTCGCTGACCTGAAAATCCCTTGAATTGACCTTCTTATTGTAAGCTCTAGCAAGCTGCTGCTGGTATGTTATGAGCTGAATTGCAGCTTTCTCCCTTATTTCTTCTAAGAAATCCAGATCTCGGGCTAGAAGTATATCATTAGTTCCATTCTTTACTCCCTAGGTTCTGATCCCTGGGATGCCGATCTCCAGTGGGATGACTGCTTCTGTGCCGTAAGCCATGGCAAAGGGGATTTCCCCTGTTGATCTTCTCGGCGTAGTCCAATATGCCCAGAGTATATTGGGCAACTCGTCTACCCACTTTCCTTTTACTGCCTGCAGCCTCTTCTTTATCCCATCCAAAATTACTTTGTTGGATGCTTCTGCTTGCCCATTGCTTTGGGAAAAAATTGGTGTTGAAAAGTAATTCTTTATCTTGAATTTCGCACAGAAGTTCTTGATGAGTTTGCTGTTAAACTGCGTTCCGTTGTCGGCAACTATTGCTCTTGGAATGCCAAATCTGGTGATGATGTTTCTCTATATGAAGTTCTTGACGTCCACATCTCGGATTTTGGCAAGAGGTTCTGCTTCTATCCACTTTGTGAAGTAATCTGTTGCTACCAGCAAGTACTTCCTTTGCCCAGTTGCTTGGGGTAACTGCCCAACGAGATCCATGCCCCATTGGGCAAATGGCCATGGACTGGATACAGGGTTCAGGTCAGCAGCTGGTTGGTGTATCAAAGGTGCGAACCTTTGGCATTGTTCACACTTCAGCATTGTTCACACTTCTTCACGTAGGCTTCTGCATCTTTTTGCATGTAGGACCACCAATACCCCTGGGTAATGGCCCTGTGAGTTAGTGATCTGCCCCCAACGTGGCTTCCACAAATCCCTTCATGAATTTCATATAGAAAATCTTCAACCTGCAAAGGGTGTACGCACCTTAAAAGTGGTCCGGTGAAGGACCTTCTGTAGAGATGTCCGTCCGCTGTCAGATTGAATCTTGTCGACTTCAATCTGACCTTGTGTGCTTCCTTATGGTCTTCTGGCAGCTTTCCCTCTTTTAGGAATGCAACAATTGCATCCATCCAGCTTGGTCCCAAGTCCACACACAATGCTTCTTGTTTTGTGATCGATGGTTCTATGCTCGGGCCTGACAAATAGTCAATCATTATTGTCCTTGTTTTTCCAGTTTGTATTGAACTTTCCAAGTTGGCCAATGCGTCGGCGTGGCTGTTATCATCTCGGCTAACTTGAAGAAGTCGGCATTTGCGAAACAAGGCTGCCAGCCTGATGACTTCCTTTGCGTATGCCGATATCCTCTCGTCTTGGGTTGCAAACTCTCCTGTTGTCTGATTTACTATAAGTTGTGAATCACAAAAAATTATTACCTCATCTGCTTCTGCTGCCACTGCTAGCTTTAGTCCTGCAATCAGTGCTTCGTATTCTGCCTCATTGTTTGAGGCCTTGAACCCTAATCGAATAGACTGTTTCAATATTTCCCCATCAGGAGATATTAACACTACTCCTGCCCTCGCTCCTTGCCAGTTTGAGCTCTCATCGACAAACAGGCGAAAGGAGTCACCGATATAAATGCTGCAGGGTCTGAGTTTTTCCTTTTCTTGTTCTTTTACCTTTGGATGGGCTTCTCCTTGTTTGCTTGGACATCGTTCATCGTGGCTCAACGGAGCCCAATGTTCGATGGATTCTGGTGCGAATTCACCCGCAAAGTCGGCCAAAACTTGGCCCTTAATTGCTGTTCTCGGTCTGAACTCCAGGTCGTACTGGCCCAAGGCCACTGCCCATCTTGCTATTCTTCCAGTTAAGTCTCCTTGTTGTAACGAGGACTTCAGTGGGTGCTCTGTTAGCACTATAATATTGTGCACTTGAAAGTAATGGTTCAGCTTCTTTGAAGCCATTACTAAGGCTAGCATTAATTTCTCCAGTGATAGGTACCTTGTTTCTGCATCGGCCAAGGTTTTGCTTACATAATAAACAGCCTTTTGCTCCCCCTTTTCCTCTCGGATTAGTACTGCACTTACTGCGTGTTCTGAAACTGCCAAATACAAAAACAGTTCTTCTCCAGGTTCAGGTGTTGAGAGGACTGGAGCCGAGGTCAGATACTTTTTTAGGTTGGCCAAAGCGGCCTCACATTCCTCAGTCCATAGGAAGTTCGTGGCCTTCTTTACCAGGTTGAAGAAAGGTTTACATTTGTCTGAGCTTCTGCTGATGAATCTGTTTAGGGCTGCGGCCCTTCCAGTTAGCATCTGTACCTGTTTTGCCGACGTCGAGCTCTTCAACTCTAGGATGGCCTTGATTTGATTTGGGCTGGCCTCAATGCCCTTTCTTGTTACCAGGTACCCCAGAAACTTACCTGATCCAACTCTAAACGCGCACTTCGATGCGTTAAGTCGGAGCCGGTATGTTTTGAGTATATCAAAGAACTCTTTTAGGTCGGCAAGATGACCCTTAGGTTCCTTGGTCTTCACGACCATATCATCAATGTAGACCTCTACTGTTCGGCCAATCAGATGTTTGAACATTTTGGTTACCAGTCTTTGGTAAGTTGCTCCTACGTTTTTCAACCCGAAAGGCATTACTCTGTAACAGTACAGGCCTTTTGGGGTGATGAATACAGTTTTTTCTTCGTCTGGGGGGTACATGGCGATCTGGTGGTATCCCCTGTAGGCGTCTAGAAAACTCACTCTTCTATGCCCTAAAGTGGCATCTACTAGCTGGTCAATTTTGGGCAGGGGAAAGCTGTCTTTGGGACAGGCTTTGTTGAGGCTGGTAAAGTCTACGCAGACCCTCCATTTACTGTTCTTCTTCTTTACCACCACTGTATTGGATAGCCATGTTAGGTAGTGTATTTCTCTAATGGCCCTGGCCTCCAGAAGTCGGTCTACTTTTTCTTCTACTGTTTCGACGTGTATCAATGTCGATCTTCTGGCTCGCTGAATTACGGGTTTGGCCGACCTATCAACATTCAGTTTGTGGCAAGTGACCTCGGGGTCAATACTAGGCATTTCGTAAGGTGTCCAAGCGAACACCTCAATATTTGCTCTCAAAAAAGTTTCCAACTCTTTTTCCTCTTCTTCGGCTAAGCCCGAGCCAAGAAGAAAGAAGCGTTTTTCATCCCCATCCTGGATGAGGATTTTCTTTAGTGCCTCTTCGCTCTTCTCGGCTGGTTCTTTGCCGACGTCTTCTAGGACTTCCACGTCCTCATCTTCAATCTCTGCCTTCTCCGGTTCTCAAATGTTGCAGGTAGATTTCATTGCTGTCATGGAGCAGTTCTTTGCCTGCAGTTGATCTCCTCTGACTTCTTCAATCCCATGATCTGTTGGGAACCGTAGTAGTTGATGCAACGTTGAGGGAACTGCCCCCATTGCATGCAACCATGGCCTTCCTAAGATGATGTTGTATAGCGAGGGTGTGTCAATCACCATGAATTCTGTCTTGATCTTCTTAGTGCTGGCTTGTACTTCCAAGCTTGTTGCGCCCAGTGGCCATGTCGGCGTTCCATTGAAGTCGACCATCGGCCATTAGATTGCTCCAAGTCATCAGGATGAAGGCCCAGCTCTTTGTAACATCTAACATACATGATGTCGCAAGAGCTGTCTTGATCAATCAGGATGCGTTTCACTTGGCACTCCCCAACCTGGAGGGATATTACCAAGGCATCATTATGTGGATGCTAGACCATCTCTAGGTCAGCTTCAGTAAAGGCTATCGTCGGTCCCTGGCATTCTTCAGGCCGAGGTCTTTTATATCCAACCTGGTTCACGTGCTGTAGGTGTTTTACCTTCTGGGTCTCCCCTCCTATGTCGTTTTCGTTCACCTTTGAGTAAATTACATTAACCATCCGTGGTCCTCCTGCATGTGGTTACTGTGCTGGGGGAGGCGGAGCTGCTAGTGCTTGAGGCAATCTTGCATGTTCTTCTCTTGTCCTGGCCTCATCGACAGGGTCCCTCAGATGGCCTTGCCTCACTAAGTCTTCTAAGTGTACTTTTAGGGCTCTGCAACCTTGAGTTGGATGTCCTTCTTCATTGTGGTAAGCACAACGCCTACCGACGTTTCTTCCTATAAATTCCCCTGGTGTTCTTGTCGGTGCTCTGAAATAGGGTTGGTTTCGTATTTGATCCAGGACTTTGTGGATCGGGACTTGGAATACAGTCGTTACTGCCTGTTTAGCCCTTAATTCCGTTTCTTGTTTGATCGGTCCATTGTTACCTCGGCTTCGCTTCTGCGAGTCGTTTCCTTTCTCCTACTTTGTCTCTTTGTTTCTTGATGTATCCTCCTCGGCTCTGGCGTACTTCTCGATTCTCGCCATGAGTTCTTCCATGCTTTTTGGCAATGTCTTTGCCAAAGACTTCCATAGTGGGCAGTCATCTTTCAGGCCGTTCTTGAAAGAGACGACCGCCACCTCTTGGTTGCATTCGGGTATTCGATTGAACACCTCATAGTACCTTTTTGCGTAGGCCCTAAGGCCTTCATCCTCTGTGATTTTTAAAGCCATCAGTGCGTCGACCCTTAAGGGCTGTAGTTTGTTCGTCACAAACCTGGCCACAAACATCTCGGCCAGGCCTTCCCAAGTCTTCACACTTCCCTTTGGTAGTTTATGGAACCAATCTGATGCAATTTCCTCGAAGGATGAGGGAAATACTTTGCAGAGCAACGGCTCGTTCCCACTATATAGTGCCATTGAATTCAGGTATAGTCCAACGTGAAAGTTGGGATCTGACTTACCATCACATATTTGGAATCTTGGCATACTAAATGTCTTTGGTGCTTCAAATTTGTCCAATTCCATCGAGAATGGTGTCCTCGGCTTAACTGGGGAAGTTACCTCGGCTTCAGCATTCTGTTGCTTCCTCTTGAGGTAATCTCTCAAGTCTTCTTTACTCCTCCTTGGAGCTCGGCTATCTTTGGACTTCAATCTTTTCGGCACACTACTTTCGGCCTCGTGGTGGGCCTGTTTTGATCTTTCTCCATGGGTTGTGTCAAAGCAGAGCGCCTGCCCTTGAATATGCCGATGTTCTTTGGGCTCTGGGTCATTCGTGTGATACGTTCTTCGGGATTCCTCTCGTCTCGGCTCCTCTCGTCCGACTTCCCTGGAAGGTCGGTGAGAGTGCCTTCTGCTCCTGGTGTGCTGAGGGGCTTCGGGGATTATTTTCCTTCCTCCCTTCTGGGTATTAGTTACTGGAATCGGCGTGTCGTGCAGCGGGTATGGAGGCTGCATGACATTGTTTTGCATCATGAAGTTGACGACCGACTGTAGGTCTGCCAACTTGTTTGCCAATTCTTTTACTTTTTCATCCCTCCGCAGGCACTTATCCCTCCATACCTGGAGGTTATCTTCGTTATAGTACTTGTTTTGGTCTGTCTTCTTCGAAGTGTCGCCCTCCTAGCCGACGTCTTTCTCTCCGTGGCCCTGGTCACGAGTTTCTGCATTGTTGTTGTCTCCTTCAATATCAAGGTCGATTGGTCTGCCACTCCCAGCAGAAGTGTCGTCCCAATCTTTTCCTTCTGTCCGTTACTGGCCATCTATTCTTCTAAGTTCCCACAGACGGTGCCAAATTGTGTGAGTGATTTTTCGACCACACTGCCAACTCAGTATTCAGCTGGAGAACACTAGCAGAATAGATGGCACCTATCTGACCTGCAACAGAAAGAGAAGATTCCGGCGGTGGTTCATCCACCCGGGGGCACTCCGACAATCAAGTCAGTATATCTCTCAAAGATAATCAATAGTGCTAAACTCACTAGACAGAATATCAAAAGCATAAATTGCGTACCTTAGACCCACGGGGGTGCCTCTCTTTTATAGTTTACTTAATCCTAGTCCCACTAGAAGCCTGACTTCTATGGACTCCAATTCAGTACATATTTTGGACTTTTCAAGAGATAAAGATAAACTCCCTAAGAGCTTTATCCTCATCCTGACTACGTCTTCTCTTCATTCTAGGACTCTTGTCCCTTATCCGTTTATCTCGGACCCCGATATCTTCGGAGATAACCTCGGCAACGCTGAGATAACCTCGGCATAATGCCCAGGGCACGTGGCACCTCGGCTGATACATCGGCGTCACCTTGCCACGTGTTGGTACTCAGAAATATATCCCCACAGATCTATAAATAAAAAAAAAAAAAACAAAAAATACATAATTTTTTAAACTTAATTTTTATATAATTATATTTTACAGATACATACATAAATATAGATACTGTAATTTATATATATATATATATATCTGCTAATTGTCTATTGACCAAGGACATGGCCGATCACTGAAGCTCAGGATTCACCACCCTTGACAACATTGCCACTCCTCCTCCTCCATTCCGCTCCAACAATGGCATCCTCATTTTCCTTTTCGCAAATTCACAAACACTACATCCTCTTTAGCTCCATAAAATTGCCTCTCTCTCTCTCTCTCTATATATAGAAAATTCTATTTTCTTTTTCTAAAACTCTGGTTAATCTTTCTTGCTATGTAAATTTCTCTCCGGTATTCATAGTTTTCAATATGAGCCTTTCTCTCTATGTGTGTGTGTGTGTCTCTCTACAGTTGCTCTCACTATATTTTGGGTCGACAGAGAGAGAAAGAGAAGCTTCTAATGGACATATACATAGATGTAGATAGAGATATGCATATAGATGCATACAAGCTAGTCCATGTGTAGGTGTTGACAAATCTATATATTGTATAACGCTCAGATTTCAACCAAGAAAAAATAGAATAATACGTTTGAACTTTAAACTTGAAGGCATGTTGAATTTTAATTAAATTAATTTTTGATGAAAATTATGTTATTTAAATTAATTTGTTAAATCAAAACCCTAATTTCACATGTTAAAACCCTAGGTTCTCTCCACACAACTCTTTACTCTTCTCAAATGCACAACTATTGAATGATAAATGGTAAATAAGGGTTATATGTATAAGGGTAAAATAGTCTTTTTACTTATGTCGTTAACAATGTTAACTATGTACTTCAATCCAATAACCGCATGGGGGTTATGTAGTGATTTTCAAATGTCAGGGGGTAAACTGCACGCTGTCTAAACCAAAGGGGATAAAGTGAAGTTTGCCTTATTATTATTTTTTTCTTGGACAATATTGTTAGAGTAACATGTTACTGTGAATCAGAGTAACATGTTACTTTGAACCAGGGTAATATGTTACTGTTTACATCAATTTCGACGGTAATATTTTTTTTTGTTTGTTTTTTTAAGAATTTCATAGTCAATATGGTTCTTATTTGTTAGATCTTGATGAGAGAATTCTAAAAATATTAATTTTATTAAAAACTTACATCTAGATCAAAAGTTATATTATTTTAAAGTTTAATATTTTGATAATAGTGGTATGTGTTAAATTTTTTAATGAAAACTTTTTGTGCTTGTCCTTAATACATTAAAGTTTTATTATGAGGGAGTTTTGACCAAATCCTTTTTTTTTTTTGTGATGTGTATATATATAATTTATATACTGTATTGTACATACATGTGTGTTTGTACATATGGTGAAAAATATTATTTATCTTTTGGTCCTTGTGGTAATGAAATTCTAGTTCCGTCTTTATATATACATTCAATTTAATAACTAAAATACTAATTTATTTTATTTTTTTTTTATCAATTTTACTTGAAAAAAACTAGATGAATATTTAGATTGAAAATAAATAAAAATATTATAATTTAAATTAATAAAATAAAAAATTTAAGATTTATTTATTGTAAGAGTCAACTCCTTGTATTTGTGATTTTTTCAAACTCTTTTTAGTATTTTCAAATTCAAAATAAAAAGTTATTAACGTGAATTTCTGTAGTTAACAATTATAAAATAAGGATTTCTATTTGATCCATCATTTGGAATAGGTGTGAGCAGTGAATATACCGATCCATCCAAACTGACCGAATTGAACCGAACTGCCGCATTTTGGACAGATGCGTGATAACGAGCGGACGGTTGCGGATTATTTTTTCCAATCCACCTAGTTTCGAATGGATGACGGATTTTAGGTTCCTTTAGTCGCAACCGAACCGCCAAACTGTGAGCACCCCTAATAATTTATAAGACATCGCATTTTCAATTTGTTTAGATATTCTGATTGTATTTTCAATTGATAAATAGTTTAAATATTCTGTTGAATATATTCTGTTGAAAAAGAGTTTTCAACTTGAATATATTTTTTGAATTGAAAAAAATAAATGTATTATTTATCTATATTTTTTAGTTTTTAAATTTAACTCTAAAAATAATAAATAGAAAATATGATATATGCTGATTGGTTTTTGTTTTCAAAAATAGATATAGATGTAACAATATAGAGACATACAATCTCTACTACTGCTTTGTTCATGGTTTTGGTGGTTTGAATTGTTTTTATATTTTAAGAAGCACAGATTATAATACTTTATGTGGATGACGCATGCTGTGATTGTAATATGTGAATGAGGCATGCAGTGATTGTAATATTCTAAAGTTTCAAACTTTCTTTATTTAGATGAGGTATGCAATGATTGTAATACTTTTTTAAGTCATTGACTATAATACTTTTGTTTTGTTTTTTATTTTGAGGAAGTGCACAAGTTGAATTATTTTAAAAATTTATAAAATTTTAAACCGCCAAACCGATTTGCATCCATATGCTAATCCATCAATCCGCTCAATCCACATCCACTAGATTGGTGGACAGATAGCGCATTGGAAGTTCTGTGGTTGCAACCGACCAGTGTCCATCTCTAATTTGGAATATGAATGATGTTCGATGGTGGAAGGCTGGTCGACTCACGATGACTATAGGCTGTAATTTGGTAGTTTTGTTTTGTTTTTATATTTTTTAATAATTGAGTGCTAGACTCAGTTTATTTGTGTAACACTCGTTTGGCATAAAAGGTTTGAATTAAAATTGTAAAAATAAAATAATAATAAAATAGATTAAAAAATTAATAAATTAAAATGTAATATTCAAATTATATTTATTTCATTTTTTTTCTCACAAAAGTCAAAAAAATCATCAAAAATGAGACTTTTTAACCTCAATGGAGATTTATAATTTTGCATAATAATTAATTTAAAAATCTTAAAATTAATCAAAATACAGGTTCGTTTGGGATATAGGTTAGCTTTTTAGCTTTTTGACTATTTTAGTAGGTGTTTGCCATCCTCTAAAAAAGACAAAAAGTCAAAAAGTCATTAAAAAAGCAAAAAAATTAACACTATTCACATGTTTGGGCCCCAAAAAAAAGGCTGAATAGACAGAAAGTAAAAAGACAGAAATGCCCTTAGTTTTGTCTCCTTCCAACAGTGCACTTTTTGGTGAAAAAAAAAAACAATGCAGCACAATGCACTGACGCGGCCCCTTTCATTGACATGCACAGAAAGCATGTCAGTGGTCAGAAGGGTAGGAAGATAATTTTGCTAGCTGATACACTATTCTAATACATTTTTTTTTGTAAAAAGTCAAAAAGTTGTCCCAAACATACATATTTTTTTCCTCTATTTTTTTAGTCAAAAAGTCAAAAAGTACACTTATATAGTTCATCTCAAACAACCCTGCCCTTGTTTGGCATCACCTTAAAAAGGCAAAAAGTCAAAAAAATTATACTATTCACAATGTTTGGGTGGGAATTTGGGGCTGAATACTCAGGGAAAAAAAGCTAATTTTGCCTTTGCTTTTGTCCTTTCCTCTGAGAATACAATTATTAAAGGGATACTAGGGTTTACAGGGGGTCTCACCTCAACATCTCCTCTCCTTCTCCAAACACATGCGTAAACACTACTTCGTCAAGCCGCTGACAGTCCCTCACCCTCACATCGTCGACTGCTAGAGCTCCGCTACAACCTCCCCCTTATAACATCACCAAAGTCGTCTTTCTCCAAACAGATGCTAAACAACCACGAATTGAAGCTGCCGACAGTTCCTCACTATGAGAACCCGTAGTTTTGTATATTAAATTATTTTGGTAATTATATTTAGCTATTTAAATTTTGTAATCAATATCTATAATCCAATTCCATAACAACATTTTGTGACCAAATTCTGTAATTAACTTTTAATTATATTATTATTATTGTTGTTGTTATTGATTTTGTCGTCGTCACTTTATGACTACACAAATCTAATTCTTAATATATATCATTCTGTATAAAGTTTTGCATTAATAATTTGTGCACATGAAATTAACCCATGGAGATTAATTGGTTCAATCTCATGTCTTTTAGTTACTTAAAATAATATTATAATATTAAAGTGACTCAAAATCATATATATGAACAAAAAAAAAAAAAAAAAAGGAAATTGAGAGAATGGCCGGTTGCCTCTTCCCAAGGTCTTTCCTTAGGCTTTGTTGTGCATGTATATGTAAGAGCATCCTTCTCCAATAGCATACTGTAGACACCCCATTTTTGACCGCCCTTAAGACTTGGGCACCACTGATGTTTTGCTTGGCGGAGAAAGGTGTGCAGGGCAAATGTTCAGTTTCTTCGGCAAGGAGAGAGGCAAATCCTTCAAAACACTTTGTTTAGGGGTTTGGAGTTGAAGAAGAGAGGAAAGGAGAGGAGAAAACTAGTTTGGGAGAAGTTCGGCATGAATCCGGGTAGAAGCGAGTCGAGCAGTCCTCGCTGAATCGGGCTTATCTGTCTGTACACTTTGAGTTAAGGTATGAGGCCACCACCGTTGGAAAGAAGACTTCCGGGGCTTCATTTTTTATTCAAGAATCACTTAAATCCAAGACCGGAGGGCGGAGATATGATTGGTTGAAGTTGGGCATCATCCCGGTTGGACCGAAACTGAGCAGCCTTCACTAAAACAAGCATAACTTTTTGCAGGGTTGGAATTTTGATGCAAGGCTGGTTCCATTGGAAAGATTACTTCCGGGGTTTCAATTTTGACACAAGATTGACCTGAAAAGGAGTTCATATGAAGAATTTATGCCCATTTGAAGTTGGACCTGCAGAGCAGATTTTTCCTGCCGACCGGCAAAATAGATGGCCGACCTGCAAGAAAAGATGGCCGACCGACCAAGTTTTCTAGCCGATGACCTTCCGGAGTATTCTACAGATTGAATGGATGCCAGCTGTGGCAGCTGGAATGCACAGACCCTGCTCCCCATGCACGTGTGTGGCTGTTTTGCACCCTTTACACACCCTTTGGCCCCTTTTCTTGCACCCTTTGCTCAAGGCTTCTTGAGGAAGCCTTGACCCCTTGTCTTGGCTTCCCCAAGAAGCTTACCAGCTGTCCTAGCTTCTCCAATAAGCCTTGACCTTCCCTCAAACCCCTTTGACCCTTTGTAGCTTGTCTTAGAAGCTTAGTCTTGCCTATATAAGGGGCCTCTCCTCCTCCATTGTTTTGGTTGGATTTTTGGAACAAAAAACCAGAGATATATAGATATATCTGATATATACATACATATATCCCTTCATCTCTCACTATATCTCTCCCATTCAACCACCAAACACCCTTGTTCTTGGGCCATTTCTTCATCAACTCATAGCACAAGGCATCCTTACTCCATTGCAGCAACTTGAGGCTGTTCTTCAGAGCTTAGGAGCACCTAAACTTGGTCCAAGAGGTGCTTGTTTGCTGGTCTTCAAGGGTGAGTCCTCCTCTTCCCTTTTCTAGTCTTTTCTTGCTTCATATCTAAGCCATAGTTTCTTGCATTTTTGGGCTCCGACCCAAACTGTAAATCATCATATTTTGAGGTCCTCTTCATGTTTGATTGAGGACCTCTTGCTGTTTGAGGACAGTAGCTAGCACTTCCTTCTTTATCTCTCCTTTATGCCATAATCTTGCATGTATTTTTTGGCCTATGTATGATCTGTTTTAGATCCTGATGTAAACTGAAAATAGGCTTATTTTGAGCCCCTCTTCAACATTGAAGAAGGGCTCAACACTGTTTGGGACCTCCATGTTATACTTGCCTTTATATTCTCTTTTTGGTCCCATTTTTGCATGCCTTGGCAGCCCCTGATGTTGCTGTTTTTGGACTTTGGTCCGAACTAAAAACAGCCATATTTTGACCCCCTTGTCATGTTTCATTAAGGGTTTTTGGCTGTTTGATGAATGTTTTGTATACTTGCTTCTTTGGCTACCTTTTGGCCCATTTGGGGTTTTTACAGTTCTGTAAATGTGCATATTTTGGGCCCCTCTTCAATGTTGTTGAAGGGCCCTAACCTGTTTGGAGTCAGCAGCTGTGAGTTGCTTCATAATCTCATATTTAGAGCCATTTTTGCATACTAGTTTTGCCCTATTTATGTTTGCTGTTTGGCCATGCTTTGAACTGGAAAAATGCTTATTTGGGGGCTGCCTTGCTACTATCTATTCATTGCATGTCCATATTGTGCATGTTTGGTATAGCTATAGGCCATTTCGGGTGCCAAAATTCATGTTTAGGGACTATTCCATGCATCAGGTGTACTTTCGCCTCATTTCGGGGCTGTTTTCCCCCATATTTCAGTGCTGAAATCCCACTAGCATGTTTGCATATCATTTTCCATGTCATTGCATTGCATATGCTATTGCCTCGGTTTGCGTGCCCATGTGCGTGCATTTCGAGGCACTTCATTTTCATCTTATGGCCACTGATGTGGGTGCGGCTGAGGTCCACTCACATTGGTGTAAGTCCATCTTGCATTATGTATGCCATGTTTCAATGCGTTGTGCATGTTATGTTGTTAGCATTGTGTGTGCCATGTAGTTGTATTGCATGTTTGTATGTTTGCTTGCATGTTTAGGTCGCATGTGCATTGTTGTGCATTGCCTCGCCTCTTGACCAATCATGATTGAGGTTGGGTCCCTTGTATGTTTTGTGTGCATTGCATTTGACATTGAGATGCATACTTGACTCTTTGGCCATCATGCATCGAAATGCGTGATTGGTGGCCCGAGGGTCGAGGGCCATGCTCCATTGAGTCCATTACATGATAGGGAGTGTGTCCATGCATACATTTGCCTAAAAATTCCACGCCATACACTGCTTGCCCTCTGTTGCTGTCAAAACTATCTTCTGCAGGGAGTTTCTGCCGACCGGCACCATTTTGTGCCGACCGGCAATTAGTTGCTGGCCGATAACTACATCACCTGCCGATGGAAATTATGAACTGCCGGTGGGCATTTCCCCCAGCCGGTGGCACTCTGCAGTATGCAACAAGCCTTCCCCAGAACTTTGGCACTTTTCAGAGAAGTAGGGCAGTGTAAACAGAGGCAGCAATGCTATGGCAGCGAGTTTCCGGGCAAGGCGGATCAAGCATGCATCGCTCACGTATCCCAAGGCAGGGCTGCGGCCACCTTCTTGCTGTATTTATTTTGTTAATTAATTAAGGGTCTGTAATAATTAATTAGCTAGGATAGTCGATTTATTATTCGGACTGTATTATTCTTTTGGTCCCTCCGAGCGAGGGCAAACTTGTAATAAGTGTGGGTGCGTGTGTGCATGTCTTCCAACCCCCACTTCTTTCTCCCTTTTTATTTACCCGCTTATGATGGTAGACTAGGGCATATTTAAATTAGCATAACAGTATGATAGCATGCGTGCATCCATACATCTGTCTTACATGCACCGGGCTCGGCACATCATGCTAAC
This sequence comes from Camellia sinensis, assembly GCF_055761805.1. Lineage (NCBI taxonomy): Eukaryota > Viridiplantae > Streptophyta > Magnoliopsida > Ericales > Theaceae > Camellia > Camellia sinensis. The sequence continues at coordinate 179,122,050 of NC_138963.1, read as the reverse complement.
TGCACTTGTATTTCAATTCCAAGTTGAGAACTTGTTAGTTGCAGCATTTCACATGCCATCTTTAGGATAGCCGAGCCTGTTTAGATTGCATCTTTGCATGTGTTGCATTAGCCATTTTTAAATGAACTAGGATCATGCATATGATTACTGACTAGTTTCTGTTTTGGCTCGGAGTACTAGGTAAACTTTTATGCTTTAGCATATCGCATGCGTGTGAGTGTTGCCATGACAGTATGATTACCATGAGGCTAGCTGCTTATGTGATATAACTACTTGAATGCCTGTGGATGGAGGTTGAATTACCGAAATTGGAATAATGCATTAAAACTGTGAGTTTTAAGCCCACTAGATAGTGGCAAAATCATCTTTTCTAAAAGCCCACTTGAGGATGGCAAAATCTGCATTTTAGCCTACTTGCGAGTAGCAAACCATTTTCAAAACAAACATGAAATGTTTTGTTCCAATTTGGGCGATTTGGTCTATACTTGTTAGCTGCGCGCATAACATAGTAATTCTAGGCTAACAATTGGTTTAAGAACACATAAAGTTTTCAAAAACGGATATCACGGTTAGTAGAGGCCGGTCTTCGGACCGGGCGAAAGGGGGTGCTCATAGCTGACCTTCCCCGATCGTACCCAAGCTCCCGAGCCGAGACAACTCCGGTGATGACGGACATGTGGCCTTCGGCACCGAGTCAGGGTTTCCTAAATTCTCCCATTTTAAAATATTTAGGTGGCGACTCTGTATCTGGCAAAGCAGTCCATGTTTGGCACTACTTTTTCAAAAATCTGTTTCTCAAAACGATTTGCCAGATTTGAACTCTTTGGTTCAGATTTAGAACCGCGACAACAAAAATCGCGAGTCCGAATTGTAGCAGCGAGGTCCCCCTCCGCGGGCGCGCCAACAGTTTCTGGCGACTCTGCTGGGGATTTAGAGAACTTGACTCAAACTCGTGATATCCTATTTTGATTCCATTTATGTGTCTCTTTGCATTGCATGTGCATTGGTGCGCCTAGGAACATAGTGTTTGCCATCTGCCATTCCTGAACGGTTTGCTGGAGGCTTGTCTTGTCAAGGCATGACCATAAGGCTGACCGGTTATGGGCTCTGACAATATGGGAACACAAACCCCGGTTTTACCGGGGCACCCTTTTTGACCATTCGACCTAGTGCATATTGAAATCCATAGTGACCATTCCAAACTAGGACAGGTTGCTTACCCGATGCTAAGTTGTTTGAAACCGCTGCGTGCGTAGTGAAACCCTAGCTCCTGACAAAATATGACAGGGAAACCCTACCCCAACATAGGGGTGTTTTGGCTCTCCTTACTTGCTATGTGCTTTTAGAGTGTATCTCTACAGGAACGTACATACCAGTTTGCAAGTTTGGGCATCAGGCCTGCGGGCACCAGTTTAGTATTTTGGGATTCAGTTTACCTGAGGGTATCAGTTTACCGGCAGAATTTTGGGCAGAATTCAGTAGAGAGCACAGTCGTTCAGCTATGTGCATACCTGTTCTAGTGAAATCAAGCTGAGATACTGTCTGTTTTCTCTTTTGCAAGGTAGTCGTGGAACTATAGCTTCAGAGGGCTCCAATATCCCCCGAGGTTCATTGGATTTGTACTGATAGACTTTGTCAGGTCAGAGACTCAGTTCAAGGGTAATCACGGCCAGAGAAGGCTAGTCAGGCACAGACCACCTGTACAACAGCTACCAGATCAGTGATCTTTGAGCAGTCGGGCCGAGATTTCCAAGCCTACTACCAACACAGATATACCGGTTGCTCAGTTAGATTAGAACAATATGTCGAGTCTGGAAGAGATGGTGCGCCAACTCCAGGATAGTATGAAAGCCATGCAGCAAGACGCTGTCCATCAAGCGGAATTCGCCAAACAACAGGCTGTGGCCATAACCCAACAGGCAGAGACAATTGCCAGATTGGAGCAGCAAACTGGAGTATCTACTTCGCACCAGACTCCTCCCCCACCAAGAGTTCCCATACTCGAGGAGGCAACCCACGTCCAGGAGGATACCGACCTTCCAACGAGGCCAGCTCCGCCCCCGATCCCGCCTCAACTATCCAAAGCACCCACTCCTATCAATCAATCGGATTCTCCCTTCGAGTCCGAGGTGGACCCCATGGCATTAAAAATGAGCAAGCTTGAAAAGCTATTTAAGAAATCTCAAGGCGTGAAGTCCATCCCGGACATTGGGGACGGATACACTGACGCAGCCGTGACGCTGCCAGACCGGTTTAAGATGCCACAAATTGATCGTTTTGATGGATCTGGGGATCCTATGGTGCACCTACGACTGTTTTCAGACATCCTAAGGCCAATGGGCCTCACTAGACTGCAGAAGCTGTCTTTATTTGGCCGGACCCTGTCGGGTGTAGCGGCCACTTGGTATGCCAAATTGAAGGATGACGTCAAGAGAAGTTGGGACGAGATGGCTGAGGCCTTCATCCTGTAGTACTCATACAATACGCAAATCGAGATCACGACCCGGGATCTCGAGACAACGAGGCAAGAACCCAAGGAGAACTTTTCAGAATTTGTAGCCAGATGGCGGGCTAAGGCCTCGATGATGACCTTAAGGCCCACGGACAAGGACCAGATTCGGATGATTGTGCGCAATCTTCAGCCGAAGCTAATGCAGAAGATGATTGTACTCCCCTTTCCTACCTTTTCAGATTTACATGAGATGGGGGTACAAATTGAGGATGCTATGAAGCAGGGCCTCATTGACCAGGAGAGGGAGCAGCCTAGGAGGGCGTTTTCCCGCAGTTCGAATGCGACCACTAGTGGTGATGCAAGTGCAAGATCTTCTGAAGTAGACATGGTTACCACCACTGCATCAAAAACAGCTACCCCATTCACCGGTGCATCCAGAAGTAGCTCACAAAAAACCAAATATCCACCTCGAGTCAAGAGGGTCTTCACTCCACTTCATATTATTTGACAACGTTTCGTGGTCAAAACATATTTTTAATCTCATTGTTGTTTGGAGGCAGCAACAATGCTAACTTTACTAGGTCACCATTTGTTCTACAGAATGAGTTTTCAAGTGATTCAAGCTGAAAAAAGTTATCTTTTTAAGTTACCTTTCAAATGCCGCTGTTTTCATAATATTTTTTTTAGCATTGAGAGAGAAACGTCAATTTTTCCAAAATGTGACAGAATCTGTTCAGTTTTCTTAGAAAAATTATTTGACCATCTTCCATTGGGTTTCAGTCTTCAAACTCTTCTGGAAATATGTTCTAAACTCAAATATCTAGCAAACTATTCTGACCATACCTCTTTTTGACACCGTTTGAGGCCCCTTTTTATTTTTCAAACACAGATCACTTGTGCTGGAAGTTAATGTAACTCACTGTCCCAAAAAAACCAGTTTTCTTTGAAGATTTATTTCTCCATTTTAAAATCATTTTTAGCCCTGATATTCTACTCAAAATATTTTTCTAACTCGATGAAATAGCAATAGTTAAAATATTGTAATGGTTGAACTTCGTTTGGTATAGGTTTCATATTTTCTTGTCTGACCATACAGTGCTAAAAGAAGAAGTGTGTGAATTCTTAAGAAATTTTGTGATGATTCCTAAGACATTCTATCGTATTTATTTTGGTTGCCATCCATGATTGTTTTGTGCTATATAAATATTATGTCACTGTGATTTTCAAACTAAAACTCACGCATGCATCAAAATGTGAATTCGACGAAGTAAAGAAACACGAAATTGAACCGATGATACATTAAAATTTAAAAGTGATGGGATGAGCCCGGTTTAGAATCTTGCGCAAGTAAGTTGCAAACCCTAACATGGCACGGAAAGGTATTTTGGCTCTTATCGGTGTAGGCGATATAAGGTTGGTGGTGCGGGTGTCACAATATGGACCGTTCCCTTGGGGCAGACCATGATGCCACAGCTTGGGTACGTAACCCTAGTGCGTGGGCATCATTGGTAGTTACAGCAAGTAACATTTGAATATTTGACCAAGGGAGAGTCAAAATTCCCGTGGCCATTGCTTAGCGGCACAGTGAAAATAGTGCTCCGCGGGGAGTTACTTAAACTTATCTGATAAACTAAATCTATAAGAATTTAAAAAGAAAAGTGCGCATTTTCCTTATGATGAAATACTGCTTCTGTTTGCCCCTTTTTTTTTATCTATTGTTATTATTTCAACTGATAGCATTCCTGTTATGCTTATTAAATGCTACTTGTTATTCTGTTACTACACATTATTCATTAACTGTGAGTATTATTATCGAGGTTGGGTATTTTCAGGTTGTAGTATCTTATTGAGCTCGTCACTCATTGGCATTCCCGTTGCCCTGGTGTTTTATGCCAGGTATCGAAGAAACCGAAGGGAACATTGAGGCCTTGCTAGGCGATATTCAACCTTGGTTAGCTTGAAGAGTGCCCAAGTTTCATGAACTATTTTCTAAATTTTCTAGTTTTCTTTTTATATTTGTGTTATTTTTATGTACTAAGACTAAGTTGTAATTTAAGAACTTTAAATTTCTGGGTTGTTAATTAATAGATGTTAGTGTAGGACAATCTTCACTGTATTTAAAAGATTTAATTCTATTGTGTACACAACAACAATTAGAATTTAAAGAAATAAAGAAAAGGAGAGAATTTGTTTGATTACAAAAATCAAACTCGAAATAAAAAATAAATAAATAAAAACAGATTTTATTTTGTTACAAAAACAAAATTTAAATCTGATTTTAATAAATAAAACAACACTGGAAATAAATTAAATAACTTACTTGATTTAATTTGTTCGAATTATTTTCTGATCAAGTCCAGTGTTTGACACTGTGTCCTTAAGACAAATTCGTCCACTCCACGGTGCTTTCAGAATTTGGACGTCTATCTCCCAGGATAAAATGATCTTATCAACGAATAAAAGCAGCACTACAATTTAATCGTTCGTCGAACACACAAAGTGTTTACACTCTTTCTTTCAGAAATAAAATGCAGCAAAATGCAGAGATTTAAAGCAGAGGATGGAGTACGAAAATTTGAGTAAAATCTAAATGGGAGGCTAGTCTATTTATAGATGTAAAGGTGGCTCCTGGTTTTGAATTGAACAGGTATGAAACCTGTTAGTTTCAAATTTAAACATATTTGAATCTGTTGGGTTAATAATTCAAACAGATAAAAACGGGAAGGGCTCTGTTTGGATGAACAGTAAATCCAAACCAGTTTAATTCTGTTTGAAAACGGGAAGGGCCCTGTTTGGATGAACAGAAAATCCAAACCAGTTTAATTTGAATTCTGGATTTTATTTTAATAAAAATAAAATTAAATTCAAATGTTTTTGACCCAAAAAGATTAGAAGCCCAACCCAACCACACACCACGCACCCGCGTCCAAGCCCAGGCCCAGCCCAGCCCGCCCGACCGGACGGACGGCGGCGGGGGGTGTGTGGTGATGTTTGGGTCCAATGGGTCTAGCCCATTTTGCCCATAACCTCTCCCTCTAAAACACTTGGGTACCCCTTGGGGCACACCCCAAGTATCTCACCCAAGCCTTATAAACCCTTTCAAAACTTCCCACCAAATCAATGTGGGACAAGCCAATTTACAACCTTAAGGAATTTCCACCAAAACTCCATTTCCATGGAGCACACTTTGGCTTCAATTTCCCATTCATTCGGTAATGGTTTTGAGCAACCAAATATACCATGTGAATCACAACGCGGCATAGAACGCGTTACCACTTTGACCCGAGTAAATCGACGCTCGGGGCCCACCTAAAAAATAGACCAAACTTGAGAAAAAATTCTGGTTTTACCCAGAATTTTTTCTACCATTTTCAACAATCCCCCACATGAATGGAATTTGATGACAACGGAAATGCAACAATATGCAAACTTTAACGAAAGAGTATAAGTCGAAAATATCTTGCATCAGGATAGGTAGTTTTCGGCCTTGAACCTTCCCTAGTGATAACCTATCGGACTTACTGGCTAACCAATGGACGCGATGCCTTGAATTGTTCAGCCATTTTTGTAAGCCAAGACAATAGATTTCACACAAAATATCTTCTAACACATCGTGGTTCTTACTGTTGTGTTCATTTTGGCCTTGAACGCGCTTGGTTTTCATAAGTGTTTCTAGAGAATTTAGCCTCTTCATTCTCATAGAACCGGCCCCAGTTCAACACTCATATAGGTGATTCTTATTGTGAGTATCTCCTTATACTCGTCTTGATTTCATACCTTAATCAAGATATAAGTAATCATTAAAAGCAAAGCTTATCCTTATACCTCTGCATACAACATATGTTGCAGATATCACTCTCACCATAGGAATGGGTAGGGAATTTTTTAATCCCTTGGTGATTTCTGGTGAGCCATACATAACTTAGTTGTCCCTTTGAACTTAGTTCTTGGGATCTCCAGTCACATAAGTAGGGTTACCATTATGACGACTCTTATGTAATAGGCTTTAATCTCATCCCCTTCGATGAACTATACACTAGCTCTTTTGTCAAACCTTTTGTTAACGGATCCGCAATATTCTCTTTAAATTTTATATAACCTATTGAGATTATTCCGTTTGACAACAATTGCCTTACGGTATTATGTCGACGACGAATATGTCGTGACTTACCATTATACATGTGATTCTGTGCCCTGCCTATTGCAGATTGATTATCACAATGAATGCAAATAGCTGGCACAGGTTTTGGCCACATTGGAATGTCTTCTAAGAAGTGACGAAGCCATTCTGCTTCTTCACCTGCTTTGTCTAAAGCAATGAACTCGGATTCCATTGTGGATTGTGCGATGCAAGTTTGTTTCGTGGACTTCCAAGAAACAACAGCGCCTCCTAGAGTAAAGACATATCCACTAGTGGATTTTGAATCTTTAGTATCCGATATCCAATTGGCATCACAATAACCTTCGAGTACTGTTGGATATCGAGTAAAGTTCAAACCATGATCACGTGTAAATCTTAGATATCTAAGAAGCCGAATGATCGCTTTCCAATGGTCTTCTCCAGGGTTACTAGTGTACCTACTCAATTTACTGATAGCATAAGCTATATCAGGACGAGTACAATTCATTAGGTACATTAGGCTTCCAATGATTTGGGAGTATTTTAATTGAGACACTGCATCACCTTTATTTTTTCGATAAATAAAGACTGATGTCTACAGGTGTTCTACCTAAATTCAAATCATCTTTGATAAATTTATCAAGAATTTTCTCAATATAATGAGATTGAGATAATGCATATCCGTCAGATGTTTTAGTAATTTTCATTCCTAATATAACATCTGCGACCCCCATATCTTTCATATCAAATCTTTTGTTAAGCATCTGCTTAGTTGATTTGATCATGTTTTGACTGCTTTCAATGATAAGCATGTCATCCATATAAAGACAAACTATGACATATCCTTGGTCAGTGTTTTTAACATAGACGCATTTGTCACATTCGTTTATCTTAAACCCATTAATAAGCATTGCATGATCAAATTTTTCATGCCATTGCTTAGGTGCTTGTTTTAATCCATAAAGGGATTTTACAAGTCGACAAACTTTCTTTTCTTGTCCTGATACTACAAACCCTTCGGGTTGCTCCATATAGATCTCTTCATTTAGATCACCGTTTAAGGAAGCTGTCTTAACATCCATTTGATGTATTTCTAAAATAAACAACTCTGCTATTGAAATAAGCATGCGAATAGATGTTATTCTTGTCACAGGGGAATATGTGTCAAAATAGTCCAGACCTTCCTTTTGTCTGTAACCTTTAACAACAAGTCTTGTTTTATACTTGTCAATTGAACCATCTGCTTTTATTTTTCTCTTGAATATCCATTTATATCCAAGAGGTTTAGAACCTGGTGGAAGATCCACCAATTCCCAAGTATGATTTTGCATAATGGATTCAATTTCATTATTAACAGCCTCTTTCCACAAAGGTGCTTCAGGACCTGCCATTACTGCCTTAAAGCTTTGAGGTTCATTTTCTAACAAGTATGTCAGAAAATCTGGACCAAAGGATTTTGATGTTCTCGCTCTCTTACTTCGTCTTGGTTCATCATTAGTTAAATCCTGTTGGTCAAGACTATTACTAGTCTCTTGTGTTTGATTGTCATTAGTCTCTTGACTTTGTGTACAATCATAAGTTCTTTTCTGTGAACTTAATTCCTGTCCTTTCTTGTAAGGAAAGACAAGTTCAAAAAACACAGCATTCCTTGACTCTATAATAGTGTTCACATTTATATTAGGTATTTCTGATTTATAAGTCAGAAACCGATATGCACTACTATTCTGAGCATAACCAATAAACACACAATCTACTGTTTTTGGTCCAATCTTAGTCTTTTTAGGAATAGGAACTTCAACTTTTGCCAAACACCCCCAGACTTTTAAGTATTTGTAGGAAGGCGGTCGACCTTTCCACAATTCATAAGGAGTGCTGTTGGTTTTCTTGTGGGGTATTCTATTAAGAACATAATTAGCAGACAATATTGCTTCCCCCCACAAGTTCTGTGGTAAACCTGAACTTAGTAACATGGCATTCATCATTTCTTTGAGGGTTCTATTCTTCCTTTCAGCAATTCCATTTTGCTGTAGAGAATAAGGGGCTGTAGTTTGGTGAATAATGCCATGTTGTGCACAAAATACATTTAATGGTGCATCATATTCACCACCCCTATCACTTCTATTATAAATCAATGAATTTTTAAAACAAATTCAAGAAAAAACCAAAATAATTATGACTACTCAAGTCAGAATTAATGTTTTGACAAAACCATATCCTCATAAAAAATTTTGCCTAAGAATCAAACAATTCAAAAACCCATTTGATTGTATACATTCTTGCAACTCTATAACAAATAAATGTTACTGTTATATTAACATCTGTGATAGAAGAAAATTAATTTATCTCAACTAATGCAAGAGATACACCCCCATATTAATAAAATGGTTCATGGTTTAACAAATTCTACTACGCAAGTAAAATAATTATTAATGACATATCATGTCACATAATTCAATAATCAACATAAAAGATTTCTTAAATTACTTCCCAATTAAACGGACCGATATAATTACATACATCTTCATGTTTAAATTTCTCTGGTGTTTAAACACCCATTCAAAATTGATTAGAAATATTCAAATTAACCTGCTTATGTCCTAAGTCGACATAACAATTTATCATTCCAAATCACTTGAAATTATTGTTAAGAAATAACTTGAGTTGATATCATATATGCATATCAAACGCATCAACTAAAAATAATGAATTAACAAAATAAATTAATCATGCACGATCCCATCACTTGCATCATGAAATAAAAGGATTCTCAACTCATAAATAAAATACAACGCATATAAACCTTAAACTTCAAAATGACAAAACATACCTTCATTTAATAAGTTTGATTTGTACATAAATAAACAAATTAAATATGCATTAAAATGTTCTTGTGAATATATATATATATATATATATATATTCCAACTCAAGTGCAGATATAATTCAAGACTATGAATCCACATTGTAATAAAAATAAAATTAGTTTGTAAAACTAATATTTTACTCTAGAAACAAATTCTTCCATGTATACTTACGATGAACTATGATAAAGTCAAAATAATTAACACCTTTTCACAAAGGGTTCAAAAATAAGTGGTCTACCAAACGAAACCATAAGTTACTTACAAAATTTACAGATTGTGACCGATACACAAAGTTACATGATTGATTAACAAAATTAATTTTTTAGTTACTAAAACCAGAAAATAAATTACGATACAAAATAATTTTATTTTCCTTGTTACTAAAACTAGTAAAATAAAATACCGAAATAATATCTGATTACAAAAATTAGAAAACTAAACCACAAATTAATTTTCTAGTTACTTAAACTAGAAATAAATTATAACACAAAATCATTTTATTTTTCTTGTTACTAAAACTAGAAAATACTGTAATTTTATTTCCCTTGTTACTGAAACTAGAAAATAAAATACCACAAAACTATCTGATTACAAAAATCAGAACAAACACAAAATAATTTTCTAGTTACCAAAATCAGAAAATAAATTAAAACACAAAATAATTTTATTTTCTTTGTTACTAAAACTAGAAAATAATATAATTTTATTTTCCTTGTTACTAAAACTAGGAAAAAAAAATACCAAAATAATTTTCTGTAACACCAAATAATATTCTGCAATTGTTAATGACACCAGTATATTACTACTAGTTGTCAAAGAAAAGAGACAGTATATTACTACTATCTGTCAAATAGCATAAATCACTATTTGTTTTTCCAACCATAATATTAGTTTGAAAACACAGAAAATTAAATACAATGAAGATACCAAAAAGGATTCTGTCTTAAGACTGTAGGACAATCTTCACTGTATTTAAAAGATTTAATTCTATTGTGTACACAACAACAATTAGAATTTAAAGAAATAAAGAAAATGAGAGAATTTGTTTGATTACAAAAATCAAACTCGAAATAAAAAATAAATAAATAAAAACAAATTTTATTTTGTTACAAAAACAAAATTTAAATCTGATTTTAATAAATAAAAACAACACTAAAAATAAATTAAATAACTTACTTGATTTAATTTGTTCGAATTATTTTCTGATTAAGTCCAGTGTTTGACACTGTGTCCTTAAGACAGATTCGTCCTCTCCACGGTGCTTTCAGAATTTGGACGTCTATCTCCCAAGATAAAATGATCTTATCAACGAATAAAAGCAGCACTACAATTTAATCGTTCGTCAAACACACAAAGTGTTTACACTCTTTCTTTCAGAAATAAAATGCAGCAAAATGCAGAGATTTAAAGCAGAGGATGGAGTACGAAAATTGGAGTAAAATATAAATGGGAGGCTAGTCTGTTTACAGATGTAAAGGTGGCTCTTGGTTTTGAATTGAACAGGTATGAAACCTGTTAGTTTCAAATTTAAACAGATTTGAATCTGTTGGATTAATAATTCAAACAGATAAAAACGGGGAGGGCTCTGTTTGGACGAACAATAAATCCAAATCAGTTTAATTCTGTTTGAAAACGGGAAGGGCCCTGTTTGGATGAACAGAAAATCTAAACCAGTTTAATTTGAATTCTGGATTTTATTTTAATAAAAATAAAAATAAATTCAAATGTTTTTGACCCAAAAAGATTAGAAGCCCAACCCAACCACGCACCCGCGCCCAAGCCCAGGCCCAGCCCAGCCCGCCCGACCGGACGGACAGCGGCGGGGGGTGTGTGGTGATTTTTGGGTCCAATGGGTCTAGCCCATTTTGCCCATAACCTCTCCCTCTAAAACACTTGGGTACCCCTTGGGGCACACCCCAAGTATCTTACCCAAGCCTTATAAACCCTTTCAAAACTTCCCACCAAATCAATGTGGGACAAGCCAATTTACAACCTTAAGGAATTTCCACCAAAACTCCATTTTCATGGAGCACACTTTGGCTTCAATTTCTCATTCACTCGGTAATGGTTTTGAGCAACCAAATATACCATGTGAATCACAACGCGGCATAAAACGCGTTACCACTTTGACCCGAGTAAATCGACGCTCGAGGACCACCTAAAAAATAGACCAAACTTGAGGAAAAAATCTGGTTTTACCCAGAATTTTTTCTACCATTTCCAACAGTTAGTAATATTGGTGGCAATATTGATTTTAAGTTCTAAATCTTATTATGATGTCCTTAAATTTTGGGGCGTCACACTTACCCTCACACCGTCGACTGGCGTAACTCTGCCACAACCTCCCCTCACAACATCACCAAAGACATCCCGATATGTGAGTGTGTCACACCAATACCAGATGGGAAGGGCCAGCCGACGTCCAGATCTGCTCCACCACTGACCAGATCTTTACCATTTCAGCTTGTATCCCCAAAAGTAGAAGGTAATATCTCTTGTAGGCCAATATTTTTACCCATATCAAAAATCTGTACATAACCCCCTTTTACACAAATCGTTTAGCTTATTTGGTGCCATGTTTGAATTTTTAATCCATAGTACAAGACGATGGTATGAATTTGTTTACCTTTTTTTTGGCTTCCATACTTCGGATGTTCACATAGACATATGAATTTGTGTTTGCATTTTTATGAGTTTTCCAAATTTTTGGCAATTTATGTCTCTTCTCTTTCCCTCTGGTTTGTTGGTTTGTTTGATGTATTCTATTTCTATTCATAAATGTAATGTATCTTATATAGGTATGTTTTAGACTTTTACATGACTCTGAAGAAATGATGAAGAAATCAACTTCATTTTGTAGTTGATGATCTTGTTTTTGACTAGGATTCTATTTATATACCATATTCACATTTGAGAAGGTTTTTTTTTTTTTTTTTGTTGGTATTTTAAATTTTTTTATAACATCAAGGTAGTACTTTTTTTTGAAAAAAAAAAAACAATTTGATAAGAAGAATTACAAATTCAAAGAAGGGGGTCATCCCAAATGAGACATTGTCACGCCATTTGCACGAGGTTCTGCATGCTATGATACCATTTACGTCTATTCATAGTAGGAGTCTTACGCCGAAGCAAGTCCAACAAGGGGGCCATCCACCACATTTACGGTCGAAGCAGCAGTACCGGCCATTCAAGGTGATTTGTGTATAAATTTCGATAACTACAGTTACAAATAAAATCCGGAATTTTTAATTTACATTCTCTAAAATGCTTGCATCGCGTAGGACTGCATCGGTGCACCGTACGGTATGCACGTGATGGCCCGTGTCCCCCAAGAATATGCCACTTCGTACTATGGGCGGAAAGGCGTGTTGACGCAAAATATTATTGTTGTTTGTGACTTTAATTTGTGCTTCACGTTTGTATCCATCAGTTAAGACAGGAGCGTGCATGACAGTAGGGTGTTGCACTATATCACAACGAAGCCTAAACATCGATTCCCTAAACCTGCGCCCAGTAAGAAATTCCCTCTGGTCCGACTTGTTTACGTGGACTGTTATGTTTTTTTTATGCTAATTATTTGTGATTAACAAATAAAATACGTAGCACCACCATGAAAATATATAATTTTATTTTTAAATTATAATTTGTCTTAACTATATTAGCAAAATTGGAGTAATAATTGTTATAAAAATACCTAACATGTAATATGAAAATTCATACACAATGGTTCCCATCTAGGAAAAGCAATGTAGGTGTCTACCCTTTTTTTAAGTTGTGATATTTGACAATTATTTTTTGAAATCTAAAAAAGTTAAGAGAGGTCAATGCAAAAAAAAAAAATTGTTATGATAAAAAACAAATTTTCTCGATTTTCAAAATTATTTGAAAATAGTAGCTGTCCAAGCTAACAAAAAAATTAATATATTCAAAAAGTATGAATAATATACAAAATTTGATTGCACCAACACACACATATATATATTTGAAAAGTATATAACTCTCTTCAATAAAATAATATATATTTTTGCTATGTCATATTTTACCGTGATACTTTTTATCTAATTATGAGCATAAGTTTATTGTAAGAGTAAAATTTTTAAAAAATTTAAGGGCAAAGGTACAAAAGAGAGAAGGAATGAAAATAGTTTATTTGACTTTATAAAAATACAAGTTATATTTTTGAACCTGTGCAAGAAAATACTATTTGGTCAATAGCGACTATAGCAATAAGACAAGATATCTAGCCCCGTACAAGGGGTATAGATATCACCAAAATGTCCATCGGAACCGAATACCCTAGAACGACTTTGAACGATTCAACAAGGCACATTCGTCCTTGCGTAGTTGTATCGAGCGGACATTCGGTGCCTAGAAGTCGAGATGGGGGGGGCTTTGCGGATTATGCCAAAGTTAAAATTTTCTGTTTAGGTGCCCTTTGTATGTGCGTCGATGGCGTTACATAATTTCATTCGTAGGAACAGTGAAACTAACGAGGTGACGCTGAATATCGTAGACGACGACGAGTACGTGGCGCCGCAAATGCCCGACCATCCCGAATACACCCAAGTTGTCGATATCATGGAGCCAAAGGACTTAGATCCGGAAATGGCCATTGTAAGAGCGAATATTACATTCGCACTACGACAACAAGTGCACATGTAGGGCCGAAACATTTGTTGGTGTGGCGGGTGTTATCTTCGCTATATGTTGTATAAAATTTATGTATGTTGTTGAAATAAAAAATTATATTACGTCATCATAGCTTAAAAAGATATAATTTGTTGTACAAAATTGTCAACAACCAAAAATTCTTAAACACATCAGGTTTTTAACGTTGTAATTGCATTTTTAAATTTCTAAGATAATAAAAATAATTTTAAAAAAACTTCTGAAAAGTTTGCATTTGTATGTTCCAATTGTGGAAATTTTGACATTATTGAAATAATTTATAAACCTATAATATTATTGTTCATGACAACAAATTAATATAGAAAATATGAAGGAAGTATGTGTATATTTCACGTGAAAGCTACGATAATGTATTTGTATCGTGAAGTCTCATCTTCTTAAGGAGAATATGAAAAAGAGGATAGGAAAAAAAAAAAATCGCAAGAAAGTATGAGATGTTAATAACATTATAGCATAGTGCAACTCCAAAAAATGCACATTTGTTGACTAACAGTGGCACATCACTCATTTTTGTTTAATTTGTTGCATCTTAAAAAAAAAATTGGATTTTTTAGTTAATTATTATTTTTTTTTTGGTTTGCTATTTTCTTTTTTTGTCATATTGTAGACCAATAATTGTACTATTGGGCTGCCACCATTATGACATTATTGAATTTAAAATAATAATTGAAAAAATAAAATTGCACAACTCACGGGTGAAAAAAAAATTAAAACAACAAAACCAGTGTAGCTTAGTGCACTTACTCGAGTTTGACAACTTCACTGACATGCATGGAAAGCATGTCTCTACTCAAAAGGGTAGGAAGATAATTTTGATATTTCATGTAATATTTTAATATATATTTTTTTCATAAAAAATTAAAAAATTATTCCAAACAATTATATTTTTTTCCTCTAATTTTTAGCCAAACAAGTAAAAAAGTATACTTATATAATTCATCCCAAACAACTCTAAATTATTTACATTAATCATCCAACTTTTTTTTTTTTTTTTTGAGAATAAGGAAAAAAATATTATTAAACAAAACAACAACATATAAAGGAAGACCCCCCCCAAAAAAAGCCAAATAATAATCATCCAACTTTGAAGTACGAGTTGATTTAAATTATTTTTCTCTGTTTCTCATTCTCTCACCGGACTCAATTATGGCCCTATTTGGTAGCGCTTATTTCCAGCTTATTTCAGCTTTTAGCTTAATTTAAGCTATTTTGATGTGTTTGGTTCAGCTTAACAATACAGCTTATAACTTTTTGTAAGTTAAAAATCAACTTATTCTTTAAGTGGGGGATGAGAAGCTTAATTTATAAGTAAAAAATCAGCTTATGTTCACAGTTATAAGCTATGAGCTTTTAAACTATAAGTTATAATCACTTTCCCACAACTCTACCAAATGGGGCCCATATATCCTCAAGATTAAAGCCATTAATCTTAAGGAGTTCGTTAAAAGCATCCCTAATAGCTTATTTAAGAATGATTTAAGTTGATTTAAATAAATATATTTTTTAATTTTTTATGAAAGATGTGCAATATGATAGAAAAGTGATATGACTCAAATAAGAAGTAATGTAACTCAAATAAGATAAAAAGATATGTTGAAATAATAAATGTCAAACAATCCTTAAATCTTGAAGTTAGTTATTATATATTTTTAATGACTTTTGTTAACAGACAAATATTAATAAGGGTCAGTGTAATTTATGAATTATCAAAAACAAATATAAGGGTCAGTGTAGTTTATGAGGCGGTGATATTATATGCATTAATTGATATACTAATTAGTGTAATAGTTATGATAATTTCATTTTAAAACTATGACCCTACTCAATATACAAATTTACATTAAAAGCAAATTTTAAAAATGATTATGTAAAAGAATAGTTGGTTTGAGGTTTCCGTCTAAAAGAATAATGGTGGAATTTCAAATCAGTGTAAAAGTTAAAAAATAATTACAAATTAGTGGTAAATTTCATCAATATTAATAATTAAAATTATAATTTTTTCATATTTATATATATAAATATCTACAATTACCACTGATAGGTAATTTCTTCAATAATAACTACTATTAAAGGGGAGCGATGCTAATTCATCAAGGGAGATGAGAGAAGCTATTTGAGTTAATTTATAAAGAATGTCAATGAAATGTAATTGTATACTGTGGTCCATGAATAAGATGTTTTTTTTTTTTAAAAGATAGATGATCATCTACAGAAAATGTAAACTGAAAATTATCCTTATATATAATATGTTGCCATGGATCTTTTGAGCTAAATAGAATTAGAAGGACATCCTCAATTCCTGACTCAAATTTAAATTTGAATAAAAATCACTTAAGACACCTTTTACTTCTTGATTCAACTTTATACCTGATGTTACTGTGTGTTCCAGGTGGAACGGGTCGGATTGATCCATGCTTCCTAAACTGGAGCCTGAGGTACCAAGCCTACAGAGAGACCTGCACAAGAGTTCAACGGGGAACTGGGAGTCCCCCAGCGAACCCTTCGACGAGTAAGTTAGAAAGAGAGATGGAGTGTAGAGATAGATTAGTGATAGAAAGCTTAACCTTTTTCTTGTCTTCGACGTATACTTATATCCTCTGGTAATCATTTCGTTGTCCCTTCCGACCTGTCATCTTGGCCGAAAGTCTATGCTCTAGCGTGCCTTGTTCATGGTGAGGCCATTCTGTCTCGACGGGGAGGGGTTATCGCAATAAATGCTGTAAGGGGTTTCATTAATGGCTAATGTGCAGTGCAATAACTTTGCAAGATCTTTGTCTTCTTATGTGGCTTATCTTTCTCTTGCCACGTATTTAGATGTCATTGGTTCTTAATGCCATGTTGAGCTCCAGCAATGTTGGGCTTTAGTATTTGAATTATGTATTGGGCCCTAAGTGGTGGGCTATAACTTTTCTAGGCTTACCCATGTCAGTAGTCCCCCATTCCCGAATGCAGCTTTAGTCCAACGAAGGGAATAATGAAGAAAACGATGGTTGTTAGAGACCGGTGGGGCAAAGACCGACCGAGAAGTGGGTCGACGGCGATGGGTGGCCGAGCGGAGGGGCCAATCATGAGGAGGGCCGACCGCAAAGGGTGACCGAGTGGAGGGACCGACCATGAGGAGGGCCGACCACAAAGGGTGACCGAGTGGAGGGACCGACCATGAGGAAGGCCGACCGCGAAGGGTGGCCGAGTGGAGAGGCAAGTGGCGGTGTTCGGGGCTCGAGAAGTGGCAGGGCACGTGGTGATGTGAAGTGGAAAGGACAAGGTAGGGGAAGGGGGCAGTGGATCGTGGTCGTACACGTGGCGGAATCCCGTGATGGGGTAGGTTAGGCGTTGGGCAAGAAATGAAAGGGTAGGTTAACATAGGGTGTTGAAAAGGCGGTTTTGGCGGATTTTTTTTGAAAATTTTCAAGCTGGCAAAATTTAATTGTGACCCTTGGAATACAGGCAAGCCTTGGGCTTTTGGTATTATCCGCTTTACCTACATTTTTGCAAAAAACCAAAACATTCCAAGAGTAAACTCCTTTGTGTCGAGTGATACACCTTTGCAACATTTTGTGAACTACCTTGTACTAGCATCTGAAACTATACGCAGGCATACCAGAGAGATGGCTCGAGAGGAAGTGCCCACTGTGAGACTAGATGCCTTGGGGGACGACGACGCAGTGGACCTGACGGAGCAATACAGGACGGAGAAGTGAGTAGGGGGTGAGGGGGGACCGGCAGGGCGACCCCATTCGTTTACACTGATAGCGATTGCTAAGCCAATCAGTCAAGTTGAGCCAGATCACTGGTACACGAAGGCCGACAAGTCAACCTTTATCGCGGAGGAGTTGGAGGGTATGCGCGAGAAACATCAGATTCCCGCAGAAATAGAGTTATAGCTGCCGACACCGAAGGAGAGGCCATCCAACGCCTGACCGGGGGAGTTTGCCCTCTACGAGGAGGCGTTGAATGGGAGGTTGAGGTTGCCGCTTCCGTAGGTGGTAGTGGATGTGCTAAACCGGTTGGAGGTGGCGCCGGGTCAACTAATGCTCAATGTGTGGAAGATTTTACTGGCCTGTGCAAGAGCGTGGCCGCGGGGGAACGAGGGGGCTGTGATGACAGTAGATGAGTTTTTTGTGTGCTACAAGGGTTTGGGCCAGCAAGAGACTTGGGCCACTTTACAAGCGGTGGTAGATAAGGGTCTGGTGGCGGGGTTGCCATCGTCCATTAAGGGGTGGAGGCTGCAGTGGTTCTATGTGTCCGCCAACGGGGGAGTAAGAGTGCACACTGTGTGGAGAGTGCCAACCAAGTCGGTGTAGCCAAGGTTGGGGGCAGCGGCAGAGGAGAGGGTGAAGAAAGTGAAGGCATGGAGGGAGAAAGGGGGCCCCAAGTGGGACGACCTCGTTCAGCCCTCAACCTTGTTTGCCTTAAGGCTGGGCCCTCTGCCAACCGGTAGAGATCTTGCGCCGGTAGAACTAGAGGCGAGGAGGAGGGCGCAGGAGGCGGAGGATAGGACGATTTTTGCCAAGGCTAATAAATTCAAAGAGTCTTAGTTAGGCCGCCCGCCCAAACCAATCGCGAGGGAACGAGTCCGACCGCGCCCCAAGCCTCTGGGAGGAGAAGGACTTGAGCAGTTTTGAGCCACGACCACCTCCAGTGGATCCTTTGAAGGAGAAAAGCAAAAAGAAGATGGAGGCTGCGTTGAAGAAGAAGAAGAAAGTAAGGGAGAGGGAGGAGGGGCCAGCCTTGAAAATGATGAAGGAGGGGATGACAGAGGGGATCGCCGGAGTGGGGTTGGAGGAAACAACGAAGGAAATGGAGAGTGGGGCGACTGGCCCTGAAACACAAGTTGAAGATGGAGCGACTGGTCTTGAGGAGGGGGTAGAGCAACAGCCTAAAGGGGGGCCTGCGCCCCAAAGAGAGGGAGAGAGGGCCAAGTTAAAGACTGCCATCTACCACGCTCCACTAGTGTCTGGGCAACTGGAGGGAGAAGGAGGTGACGCCAGGACTGTTGTCGATCGACTTTTGGGGGTGGTGGAGGACGCGATCGTGCATTCGCTGGCGAGTTTCATAGAGGCAGATCTACTAAGGGGGTTGTGCTCGGCCCAGATGGAGGCGACAACCTTAGCAAGAGCCTTACTAAAGAAAGCGGCGTTTGCAAAAGGCGAAGTTGAGCCACTGAAGGCAAGGCTGGAGGAGGTAAAGGCCCAGCTTGAAAATTTAAGGAGGGAGATCGGGGGGTAGATGAAAGTCGCGCGGAGTGTGTGTGTTAGGGGGCTAGAAGAGGCCCAGAAAGCCAAGAAGATGGAGGTGTTGGCGATGGTGCAGGGCTATTTAGTCGACCGCGCCAATGCTGAGCTGTTCACCACCAAGTTGGAGCTGGAGACGGAACACCGCAAGGTGGTGTCGCTCGAGTTCTAGTTGGCTGGCGAGCAGAAGAAACTGGAAGAGGCCCAAAAAGCCTGCACCGTCGCCAAAGAAAGGTGGGATGAGGCCATGGTCTGCAATAAAGATCTGCGTGCTCAGTCAATCAAAGAAAAAGAAGAAGCAGATCTGAAGATCGCTGAGTTGGAGAGGGCGCTGGCGGACGAGCGGGCCAAGTCAGTGGCTGAGAAGGCAGGGTTGGAGAAGGCCTTGGAGGAGGAAAGGGTCAAGTTGGCATCTGAGAGGGCGGCGTACCCCGATCTATGTGTTGCAACAGTAGAGCAGTTCAAGGAGTCCGCCGACTTCCAGATGGCCATTGATGCCGCTATCGCCAGCAGCTTGGCAAGAGAGGGAGATGGGGGGGCTGGCCCATCGGGAGCAACCGCTGGAAGCAGGAGTGAAGAGGAAGTGATCCAAAGCTTCCAGCGGTCGGACTTCTATAAGCATGAGATGACTGAGTTCTGGGACAACGGCTGGAAGACTTTCAGACGCAAAGCAGAAGAGCTGTTCCCAGACTTGGACTTCAGCAATGTAAGAATAGATGAAGACGACGTGGCCCAGACCCCCCTTGATGAGGGGGGGACGGAGAAGACCTGGCCTCAAGCGAGGACGAGTGATTGATTGTAAAGAAAATTTGCAAACAAAATTTTTGTTTTTGTTGTTTGTTTGTTTTTTTTTTTTTTTGTGTAATTTCTGTAGTGAACTTATGTGTAAGTTTGTAAATAAATAAAATTATGAGTTGTGTTTTTTCATACTGTTGTCTTTATTTCTTGTAGATCTGAAAAAAAATGAGAATGGTCATTCAAATAAGGCTTGTGTATAAATCATAGTAAATGTTGAGAAGTAGGGAGCCAGCCTAACTTGTGAGAAAACCACGATGCAAAGTGAAGTTTAAAATGTGAGAATGTTAAAAAATGTGAAGTTTTAAATCACGACCCAGTAGGGAGCCAGCCTAACTTGTAAAACGTTGAAATGTAAAGGTCCTAAAATGTGAAGTTTTAAATCATGTTGCGAGAGTGTTGATAAATGAAAGATTGGGTTGGGAAATGAAAGTTAAAAAATGTAAAATGTTAAGAGGCGGGAAAGCATGGACCTGGAATTTAACTAAGTATGGCAACTATGCCATAATTGTGAAGTTGCAAGAATGGGCTTGGTCGAGCTCTTCATTCGTGCTCAGTTTGGCTCGAGCCATAATTAACTCAGTCTGGCTGACTCTTCAAGTAACTCAGTTTGGCTGAGCTCTTCATGCTCAGTCTGGCTGAGCCTTTCGTGTTTAGTCTGGCTGAGGCATTAAGTAACTCAGTCTGGCTGAGCCCTTCGTGCTCAATCTGGCTGAGGCTGCAAGCAGGGTGTTATTGAAATACCACACAGATAACTGAGATATAAGATTGTTGTCATTTAAAGTGTAGTCCATTGATCACAAATTTACACCATGTGAGAAAAGAACAAAAGCATCCAAGTGTATAGATTGTCAAAAAGAACATACAACAATTGATCAATACAAAAATAGGGCTTTATTGAAAATAACACTTCAAGTGCTCGGCATTCCGCGGATAGAGGAGATCTCGACCTTCCATGTCCTGAAGTTGGTAAGTGCCCGGACGAGGTCTGGCCTTAACAACGTAAGGTCCCTCCCACTTGGATGCTAGCTTGCCCTCAACCGGATTTTTGGTGGCAAGAGTTGCTTTGCGCAAAATAAGGTCCCAACGGCGAACTCCCTCGGTTGGACTTTGCGGTTGTAGTGTGTTCTCATTTTCTGTTGACATGAGGCTCACCTAACAGCAGTGGTCTCTCGGAGTTCTTCAATTAGGTCCAAGTCTGCTCGACGCAGTTCTTCAGTTAGTTCTGGATTCGGGTGTAAAACCCTCGGGGTAGGCAGACTGATTTCCACTGGGATGACCGCTTCAGCGCCGTATGTTAAGCGAAAGGGGGTCTCCCCAGTGGGGATTCGGGCGGTAGTGCGGTAGGCCCAAAGTACGTTTGGTAATTCCTCAGCCCAGAGTCCCTTAGCAACTTCCAGCTTAGTTTTGATAATCTTCAGAAGAGAATGGTTAGTAACCTCAACTTGGTCATTGGCTTGGGGGTGACCTGGGGAAGAAAAACATGGCTGGATTTGAAGTTCTGCATAGAATTTCCTGAACTTGGCATTGTCGAATTGTTTACCGTTGTCGGAGACGATGGCTTGAGGGATGCCAAAACGACACATGATCGACTGCCAGATGAATCTGGTTGTGTTCCGCTCGGTAATTGTGGCAAGGGGTTCCGCCTTCACCCATTTAGTGAAGTAATCAATGGCGACGATTGCGAATTTGGTTTGGCCTCGGCCAGTGGGCAATGGGCTAACTAAGTTGATCCCCCATTTGGCGAATGGGTAAGGACTGCAGAGTGTGATCAGTTCTGTAGGAGGAGCATGAGGGATGTTGGCGAAGCGTTGGCACTTATCACATTTAAGCACGAATTCAGTGGCATCTTGATTGAGAGTAGGCCAGAAGTAACCGATGCAAAGTATTTTGTAGGCCAGTGACCTGGCACCCGAGCGATTACTACATATACCCTCATGGACTTCCCTCATCATGTAGGTCGCTTGAGCAGGATTGAGGCATCGCAGGTATGGCGCGTGAAAAGCCACGTTTGCACAAGAGACCACTGATAAGAATGTAGTTGGATGACCAGGCCCTGACCTTGGTGGCCTGGTGTTTGTCGGTGGGCAATTCCCCATTTGTTAAAAATAACAGGATATCTGCCGCCCATGGAATAGGTTCATTTTGGAGAAAGTAGACTTGCTACGGTTGTGCGGAAATGGCTGGGTGGGCCAGGTATTCAAGGCGAACGCCATGGCTGAGATCTGACTGGTCGGCAGAATCTAACTGAGCCATTTCATCTGCCTTGGAGTTTTCCGTCCGAGGGATGTGCTTGATGTGGAAATTATTGAAGAGGCGAGCAAGGAGGAGTGCAATATCCCTGTAAGCCCGCATTGTGTCTTCATTGGCATCGAATTCCCCCGTGATTTGTCCGACAATGAGCTAGGAATCGCTGAACACTTGGATATGGCTGACACCAATATCTCTGGCAAGGCGGAGACCTGCGATGAGTGCCTCATATTCAGCCTCATTATTGCTTGCGTTGAACAAGAAACAGAGAGCATACTTGAAATAACCACCCTCGGGGGCGGTGAGGATGAGACCAGCCCCACTGTCTTCTGTCCGAGATGATCCGTCGACGTTGAGGGTCCAAGAGTAGGGGTCTTCTGCCTTAGTGTGGGATTGCGGGGGTAAGGGAGCCGTGATTGGAATGGGATTGGTGAATTCCAGGATAAAATTGACAACAGCCTGTCTTTTGATCGCCGTTGGAGGTCGGTAGGAGATGTCAAATTGGTTGAGCTCGACCGACCATTGCATACGTCTGTCGGACAGCTCTGGTTGTTACATTATCTTCTTCAAAGGTTAGTCAATGAGGACCACTATGGAGTGGGCTTGGAAGTAAGGACGGAGTCGTCTTGAGGCGGTGACCAGGGCCAAGGACATTTTTTCTAGCAATTGGTAGTTCTGTTCTGCGCCTCTAAAAGCCCGACTAATGTAATAAATCGGGCGCTGTACTGAACCGTCCTCCCTGATGAGGGCCGCACTGACTGCGGTGGTCGATACGGCTAAATAGAGAAAAAGGGGCTCACCCGTAAGCGCCTAGGAGAGTAAGGGGGGGTTGGCCATACACTACTTCAATTGTTGGAAAGCCTCTTCAGACTCAGTCGTCCACTCAAAAGTTTGCCGAAGAACTTTGAAGAAGGAGAGGCACTTGTCTGTTGCG
The DNA here is from genome assembly GCF_055761805.1 of Camellia sinensis. Taxonomy (NCBI): domain Eukaryota; kingdom Viridiplantae; phylum Streptophyta; class Magnoliopsida; order Ericales; family Theaceae; genus Camellia; species Camellia sinensis. The sequence goes on along the minus strand of NC_138963.1, from coordinate 179,098,712 downwards.
TAGGAAATGAAGTGGTTGAGGGCGGCGACTTTGCTAGTAAGCCTCTGAACCTCCTTAACCATTCTGGGTGACTGCATTTCTATCAAGGTCTCAATCTTTTCGGGGTTAGCTTCGATGCCCCGCTGACTGACCATGAAACCCAAGAACTTCCCAGATCCTACGCCGAAGGTGCATTTCTCCGGATTGAGCTTCATTTGATACTTTCGTAGGGTGCCGAAGGCCTCTCGCAAGTCGGCCAGATGATTAGCGGAGAGTTTGCTCTTGATTAGCATGTCATCGACATATACTTCTATGTTCCGGCCTATCTGATGATGAAAGACGGTGTTAACCAACCGTTGGTAAGTGGCTCCGGCATTTTTCAACCCAAATGGCATGACACGATAATGGTAGGTTTCCCGGTCGGTGATGAAGGAGGTGTGTTCCTGGTCAGACGGGTGCATCAAAATTTGGTTGTGCCCAGAGAAGGCATCCATGAAGCTGAGCATTTGATGACTGGCCGTGGAGTCAACAAGCAGATATATGCGAGGAAGGGGATAACTGTTTTTGGAGTAAGCTCGGTTGAGGTCGGAATAGTCGACACAGAGTCGCCATTTACCGTTGTTTTTACGGACCAGGACCACATTTGACAGCCATCTGAGGTAGTGCACGTTTGTGATAAACTGTGCCTCAAGGAGCTTATCTACTTTAGAAGCAATAAGAGTATTGCGCTTCGAGTGAAAGATGCGCTGCTTCTAGCGGAATGGTCGGAAATGGGGCTCAATGCTGAGACGATGGGTGATAAAGGAGGGGTCAATACCTGGCATGTCAGAGTGGGTCCAGGTAAATATGTCGTTGTGCTCAATCAAGAGGGCCGTAAGGTCGGCCTTGGCCTGGGAGGATAGTTGGCTGCCGATCTTGACAGTTTTTGTCGGGTTGGTGGGATCGATGAGGACCTCGACAAGCTCTTCCACTGGTTCCCCTCTGACCAGCTCGTCCTCGTTTTTGACGTCGAGTCCTTCAATGATCATAGCCTCCTTTAGCTTGACCTCTTTAAGTGAAGCAACGTAACATTCTCTGGCCACGGTCTGCTCTCCCCTCACCGTGCCGACCCCAAGGTCGGTGAGGAATTTGACGGCAAGATGGAAAGTAGATGTGATAGCTTGGAAAGCATTTAGGGCGGTGCGGCCGAGGATAATGTTGTAAGCGGAGGGACAGTCAACGACGAGGAATGTGAGCAACTTTGTGGTCTACCGCGGGTATTCTCCGATTGTGATGAGAAGATCAATGGAGGTGATAGAGGTCACCCGATCTCTAGTAAAACCGACCAATGGAGTTTGGAGAGGAGACTGACTTTCTTTCTCGACCTTGAGCTGGCGAAAGGCATTTAGAAAAATGATGTTTGAAGAACTGTCATTGTCGACGAGAACCCGTTCTGACTTTGTAATTGGAGAGGAGGGCTAAGATGACGAGGGGGTCGTCATGGGGGTAACGAATGCCTGTGCAGTCGGCCTCCATAAAGGTGATGGGTTCCATCCACTGCTTGAGCTGTTTGGAAGGGCCGTTCAATGTGACAATTTCTTTGTCTAAGCCCTGCCTTATTTTTCTAAGTTCTGTCCGCTGAGCCGAGCGGGATAGTCCTCCACAAGCAAGCCCGCCAGCAATAACTCTGATCTCTCCAGCAGGGGGGGTAGGGTTGCCTTGTGCCCGGGGTTGCTGTGGAGGGCGATCATGACCTTGGTTAGGTTGTGCGAGTTGTCGAGGAGGGGTGCGCCGGCGGTTGTTTCTAATAGGTTCAGTCCTTTGCCTCTGCTGAGGGCCGGCTTTCTGTGAAATGGTTGAGACGTCCCTTACGTATCAAGCCCTCGACCTGGTTTTTGAGGTTAACACACTTCTCGGTATTATGGCCATGGTCCTAGTGAAAATGGCAGTATTTGGACTGGTATCGCCGGTTGGAAGGAGACAGTGAAGGTTGGGGCCATTTGAGGGGATAATCTCGCTGGATTTGGTTCAAGACTTGTTCCATGGGAGAATTGAGGGGTGTGTATCGTTCGAACCGGCTGGGCGGTCAGGTTGGCCCCGACCGGTCGGCTCGGGGCAGACCGGTCGACTCGGGATGGTCGGTCGGTATATTGAGGTGTTTGGTGAGTGTACTGGGTGTTCCTGGTTTCTGAGTCCTTTCTCTTCTCTCTGGGGGTCGGGTTTTTGGCTATAGGATCTTGTCGGGGGGCTAGGGTATCTTCGGCGTTCATATATTTTTGGGCTTTGGAAAGTAAGGTTGCCATGGAGGTCGGGGGGTTTTTAGAGAGGGAAAAAAGGAAATCAGATGATCGTAGATCGACTATGAAAGCTGTGAGAATGACCTTGTCATCATTTTCTGCCACCTGCAAGGCCTCAGTGTTGAAGCGGGTGACGAAGCTGTGCAGCAACTCTCCCTTCGTCTGATGGATGTTAAGAAGTTGAGTTGCCGGACGCCGTTGGCGCTGGGCACCAATGAAGTGGTTGAGGAAGGAAACACTCAGGTGTTGAAAGGTAGAGACAGAGTTCGTCGGTAGCTGACTAAACCACAGTCGGGCCAACCCCTTAAGTGTTACGGGGAAAGACCGACGCATGATTTCGTCAGAGAATGCATGGAGGATCATAAGGGTCCTGTAGGTCTCCAAGTGATCGATTGGGTCCGTTGTACCGTCGAAAGAGTCGATCGAGGGCATTTTGAACTTAAGAGGTAAGGGTTTGTCCCTGATGGAGGCAACGAACGGTGAGTTGGCTATGGTAGATGGTTTATTTTGTATGTTCTGCATGACTCCTTGGAGCTGGAGCTTCATGGCTCGGAGTTCGGCATCCCAGAGAGGAATGCTGGGGGACTCCCAGTTCCCCGTTGAACTCTTGTGCAGGTCTCTCCGTGGGCTTGGTACCTTAGGCTCCAGTTTAGGAAGCGTGGATCAATCCGACCCGTTCCACCTAGAACACGCAGTAACATCAGTTGGCGCCGTCTGTGGGAAACATTTTTGCTCCGCGTGCCAGTTGTGCTCATTGTTGGCAGAAACCCTTTCCCAATAACCCTTTCCTGTCACCCACCAAGGTGGATGGTCACGACTAGATCCATGGTTTCTCACCACAACGTTGCTGACCATCAAGTCGACCCTCCCAATCCAAACAACCCACCGCAGTATTTCACCAAGCTCACCAACATCATTAACCGCCTGGCCGAGCAAAACCAAGCCCTAATTAATGCTCTACTCCAAAGAAACCTTCCTATGCCCTCTCTACCACCTCCAGATATCCCACCCAACTAAGAACGAGCCCTGAGCTACACTATCCAGCAGTCCCATTCACCCAACTTGAAAGGCTTGCGACCCCCTCCCCCGGATATGAACCTGCCATCCTGGGCTCCACCCCACATCCATCGGTCCCGGCACCAACCCCCGAAGGAGAGGCCAGTAGCGTCCAGCCTCCGCTGCCTTCCGGTGGTGACAACAATACCAAATTAAGTTTTATTAAATTTTTATTCAGGGAGATTAAAATGTTCATTCGAAATTTTCAAACCAATTTTGTTTACTATCAATATAAAACTTCTATTCAAAAGCAAACTACTATTTTTATTCAAATATTGATAAATTTTTTAGAAAGGGTGGATGATTTAAATAAATGTATTTTTGATTTTTTACGAAAAGATGTGTAAAAAAATAAAAAGATAATGTGACTCAAAAAAGATAAAAAGATAAAAAATGTAATTATATAACACATTCCAAACAAACTCTTATAGTGAAAAAATTTATATCATTTATTTTTTATTTTTTATATATTATTCTTATAAAAAATTAAAACATTAACTATAGTAGTCAAATTGTGAAGTCTAAGATCATCTTCAATTTAGCATCGCTTTATCAAATTTGAAATTTAATGAAAAACTTCAAATGAGGTGCTTTAACTCCTTTACTAAAATCACATCAAATAGAGGTAAAACCAATGTTTTATCAAATAATTGAAGCCTTTTATTTTTCATTAAATTTAAATTTATTATTAAGCCAGATATCCTCTCGAATGTCTACCAAGAACAATTTTGACAATTTTTTTTGTTCATGTTCGAACGATTTTTAAGACATCCGTTCGAACAACCAAAAATAGATGAAAATTTTATGCTGTGTTTGGTTTGTCTTTGGAATCATGATTCCAAGAGCAAAATTTTCAAATCACTTTTCAAAATTTGTAATCAAATACACAATTCAAAATTACTCAAAACTCAATTCAAAATTTAATTTCAAAACTTATAATCAAATATACAATTCAAAACTTTTTTTAAAACTCAAAACCAAATTCTTTTCAAAACTCTATTTTAAAAGAAAAAATTCAATTTTTTTTTATTTTGTTTTTAAAAATTATTTTTAGAATCATTATTTGAATATGGAGTCGTATTTTGAGTTATAAGCTTTGAAAAAAGAAAATTTGTTTAGTTATGAGTTTTGTGTTTATTTAAAAAAAAATTGGATTTATTTTTTTAAATATTAAAAAAAATTATTAATTTTATTGTTTTAGGGTAAATATTTTATATTTTAAAATATTTATTTATTTATTTTAATGTGCACTATATTTCATACATTTATGTGCTGTATTTTTTTAATATTAATACATTTAATTTTTTTTATTTTAAATATATAATTTTTATATTTAAATATTTTTATATTTTTTTATTTTAAATATTTTATTTTTATTTTATAAATATATTTTTAAATATTTTAATTTTTTTGTTATGTGTTTATGATTTGAGTGTAGAGTTTTGAAAGTAGTGTAGAGTTTCGACTTATGTGTTTGGTTATGAGTTTTGGAAATAATTTTTGAATTGAGATTTGAATTATGTGTTTGGGGAAAATGCATGAGACCCCACTGGCGGTGCTGAGGGTCCCTTTTGATTGGTTCAAAATTATTATTATTATTATTTTTTTCTTCATTCCATTGACAGCCCCCACGTGGAGGTGGGGTGCTGGGGTCACCCCACTGGGGGTCCCCAACATTACTGATGTATTTGGTTACGATTTGAGTGTGAAATTGAATTTTGAGTTTAAAATATTAAAATTAAAAATTAAAATATTTACAAAATAAAATAAAATATTTAAAATAAAAAAAATTCAACTCATAATTCTTTTCAAAATTCAAAATTTAAAAACTCTTTTCAAAACACTTTTTGAAATTATTTTTAAAATTCATAACTAAACAAATTTTATATTTTTAAAATTTAATTCATAATTTCATATTTAAAATCACAATTTTAAAAAGAGTCCTAATTTTAAAATTAAACCAAACGGATGTTATTGTTAACATTTAAACGATATCCAATCAATTTTTTTATCAAAATTTTGCTCAATCACCGTTGGAGATAGTCAATGGATATTCAAAAAGAGAATGTGGATTTTTCGCACACAGCTAATGAGAAGACAGCTAACTAGTAGTCCACATAAAGGACTAAGAACACTCATTTAAATTAATAAAATAAAATACAGTATAAAACATTTAAATTAATAAAATAAAATACAGTATAAAACATTTAGGCTGTTTTGCGCCATTGCGTATTCATAGTATATATATGTACATTTCTTGAATGAAAACCAACACAAACCCATCTCCAATCCCTTCATCTGAGGAAACCCTTTTGACGGCTTACTCAGTTGCGTCGGTTTTTTGCCTTGGAGATCTCCGAGTATTTTGATCTCTTCTTCTTCTGCTGAACCACAACAACTAAGTAAAGCTTCAACAGTTCAACTCTAGCTTGTGTTGTGTCTCTTTTTATCAGGTTTGCCGCTCGCATTAGCGATCACTATTTTCGTCTTTGTTTTCTTTGCACCATGTGCTCTGTGTGTGTGTGTGTTTGTGTGTGATTGAAAAACCTATTTATAGAATCCCGGAATTAGTATGTTCCATGCACAGATCTAGAATTTGTAAATACAGCTTTTGAGTGATTTCGGGTGGTTGATGTTTCATTTAGTGGTATCTTTGTTACATCGAGGTCTTTCTTACAAGCATGCAACTTTAATATTATATATATATATATATATATATATGTATCAGAATTTGGTGAAATAAAATAGTACTGGGAAAAAAGGAAGGGGAAAGTGAAAAGATTTGTAGAGGGAAAGGAAGAAGGAAGGAAAAAATGAAAAAAAAAAGGTACTATTTTATTAGTTGGTTGTGTTTTTTCAGAAACATTTTTCAGAAAATTCTACATTCTTATTTTTCGTATATTTTTATTTTTACTGAATTTTTTTAATAGTTCAAGCAATTTTTTTTACTTTTTAAACATACCTAACATAAATACACATAAAAAGTAAAAAAATTGTGAAAAAAACCTTTTAAAAATTCACTAAATACCAAAAATATAAAAAAAAATATGAGAATTCAGTACATTTTTATGTATTTATTAAAATTTTAAAATATTTTTTCATAAATTTTTTACTTTTTAGATACATCTAAGTAAGGACTTTTTAGATACCTTTAAGTAAGGTGCATCAAAAAAAAGTAAAAAAAATGTTTAAAATTTTTAAAATATTCACTAAAAACAAAAAAAAACGCAAAATCAAAAAACTGAGTTTTCAAAAAAACTTAATTCAAAAAACTCAAACCAAACAGACTGATTATTTTTTTTTATAAATCCTCTCAAATCCTCGATCAAAACACAGCCCATTTACTTTTCCTTTTTTTTTTTCTTTGACAAATTCTTTCAAATCCTTAATTTAAACATAGCCTTCGTGTCTTGACCTTAAACAATGCACCTCCATGTACATATATTTGGCTAGGAATATGGTAAAATAAATTGGCAAAGTGTTGATGTATCGAGCCAACTGCAAGGGGACAATTCTAGGATAGTTGTTGCATGAGACTTGTATAAATCCCATGAGCAGAGCTGTTCAGGGAAGGATTCATTTCATTTCACTATTTTTAGCTTATAATTTGTTTATATACTAACGTTAGTATAACTACAACCTCTGGATCAATGAAACACTAATGTATCGTTCGCTTGTGTTTGGATCATAGATTTGAGTAGATATTTGGAAAAGGAAAGAAAATATGAGAGAAATGGACAAAAATTCGCATTTCCTTCACATTTTCATTTCTCTTTCCAAATGTATACTCAAAAGCACAACTTAGGTACTTGGTGTATTGCATGTTGATATTGGATTACTTTAGTTTTAGAGCCAAAAGTGTTGAAAGAAAAAATCTTGTTTATGAGAACTTGGCGGAGCATTGAGGCCAATTGCGGATGACCAAAAGTTATCTAAGATATTGGTTGATTTTTTGGGGAACTAGAGAAGTAGGAAAATTAAAGATTGAAAAGGCCCAAAAATTATTTTCTTTCCACTTGACCTGTGCACCCAGAGAAATCAGAGAGATTGATCTTTTGTAGGTTGGATGTTGAAATATCAGAATTTCAAATGGTAGAGCCTATTCCTGTTGGAATTTGCAAATATGAGGGTTTGGACATGGAATAAACTATGGCCTTTTGTGAATGGCTTGAATCAATGGAAGCTTTTAAGTGGATTAGGGGGGAATTGTAAAATTGTTATTCTCCTATTGGCTTTAAGGGTTTCACTTGCTGAACTTTTTGTGTCTTTCGTTTACATTTACTTGCGTGTATGTGGTTCCTTCTATGTGGACTGTCATAGCGAATGTGTTTTTGCTTGTTATGAGGGAAGTGGTGAATATTGGGCACAAGACCTGCTTGCAGTGTTATCATGTTAAACTCTCAGTTCACCATAACATAACTCATCTAAAAGTTTAAGCTATTCGACAGTGTTAACTTATTTGTTTGTCTTAACAAATATATTCTAGTATCTTAAAAATTTCATCATCATCATCATCATCATCAGCATCATCCTCTTTTTTTTCTTCCTTTCTTTATATTCTATTTTTTTCTTTTTTGTTTTATTAGTTGATCTTGAAATCAGTGGTCACCTCTATTTTAAAGAACAATTTATGAAAGAACTAAATTATAATATACCGGTTTTTCCAATTCTGACACTCTATTTAGATTGTATGAAGAATTTATTTTCTTCTTTTTTTTCCATTGCAATGTATTCTATCAAAAGTTGTTCTTTACAACTACAAAATGTCGTATGCTTTAGTTTTGTTCTTCTTAGAGTCATGGCAGAAATCTTACTTTTTGCACTTGCTAATCTCTACTGTTTATTTATTGATTTTGTTGGGTAGCACTCGTTTCTTCGAGGTATCAATTTTCAAGAAGACTTCTTTGAAAGCTATGAGTGCAGATTCAAAAAAATCCACTTCAAATGGAGGTGAAAATCCTTTGATATCTGAAGAGCAGCAGGAAAAGGTATAAAACATATTATATGTTTCCCTAGTGTGCATCCATAAATACTTCTGTTCTATGTTAAAGCTTAATCTTCGGCCATGAAGATGCTGCTATTAGAAGGAAAAAGAAAAACTTTTACAGTTCAAATTTCCTATGTTTGCAGATTGATGAGGTTAGAAGGTTGGTTGGGCCATTGCCAGATAAGTTGTCTATTTATTGTTCTGATGCATCAATCTCACGATATTTGAAGGCACGAAACTGGAATGTGAAGAAGGCAACTAAAATGCTAAAAGATACCTTGAAATGGCGAGTGGAATACAAGCCGGAAGAGATTAGATGGGTAACCATTTGTCTTTGTTTTTTGTAATCTTAAAGTCAAAGAATCCTTGAATCTATTGTTTGTTGCCTTTAATTCCTGTGATGCATGGCATGTGTTCTAACTTCTTATAGTTGGGCTTTATTGTTCTGATTATGTTTCTAGGCCAATCTCCTCCTACTAGCATTTGTATAAATTTATGGTCTGCTTTGAGCTGGCAATAGTCGAGTCTGAAATTACTCAACTTGCCCTAGACCATTCTTGCAGATTCAATTGTTTTAAAAAAAAGGCCCAATTGATTCGGGTTCTTGGAGAGGTGGCATGCTAGCGTAGCTTTCAATTTTATTGACATGAGGTGGTTGTCCCCAAATTTGGCCCATGTTCTCACACTTTACACTTGGAGTTTCTCCGTCTAAAATCAACTTTTGGGGTGGTTAGGTTTAAGAATCTTAACTGAAACCTTGAATATTTATGATTGAATCTACTAGCAAAGTTGATGAGGTCCCATTATGCTTAGGGAACCACCTGGCTGCAGAAAATTTCCCAGCTCTCGCAGTGATATTTTTCAAGATAGTTTTTGTCTTTACAATTCATTTACCTGCGGTCCTTCCCTTATTATGTAGGATGAGGTTGCTCGTGAGGCAGAAACAGGAAAAATTTACAGGTCAAAGTATGCAGACAAGCATGGGAGACCAGTTCTTGTCATGAGACCGAGTTGCCAGGTTTCATCTGATTCTTGCTCCTCCTTCCATGTTTTTTTAGTAGTCTTAAATGCAGAGATGCTCTTTGATACTTGGCAATAGATCATCCATATTGTTAGATACATGACCTTTTGAAGACGAAAAATAAGTTTGAATGGTTTTTATCATTATATTGATTGGACTGCTACTCTTAGTGAGGAACTTAATGCCTATGTTGCATTTGTTTTGAGCTGACGTGTTTTGGACGTATGCTAATTTTGGGGTAAGTTACACTTTGCACTGCTTCAATTTACACCGAATTACACTTTCGATCAAGTTGCACAGAACAGAAGCCATTTTTTAGGACCAAAGTGTAATTTTCTTCTTTCTTCTCCTCTATTCTCTACTGTATTTTCTCTCCCTACTGAAAAGGGAAGAAAATTACATTTTTGCCTCTAAAAAACGCTTTATGTGAGGGCCCACATGACAATTTTCGTTAGCAAATTTAACACCAAACTAACAGAAGGACTACACTGCGACATGACTGAAAATGCAAAGTGTTATTTACCCTTAATTTTGGTACGATTAGGATCTATTGATGTTCTTAATATTCAAGTTTTGAAAGAGGACTACCATGCCACTTGTTGCTCTGCCTTGACAACATTTTTCAAGTTTGTATTTTACTGCAGAACTCAAAGTCAACAAAAGCACAAATTAGGTACTTGGTGTATTGCATGGAGAATGCAATTATGAATCTACCACAACACCAGGAAGAGATGGTCTGGCTGATTGATTTCCATTGTTACAATTTGTCAAATATCTCAGTCATGTCAACACGGGAAACAGCCCATGTTTTGCAAGACTATTATCCTGAGAGGCTGGGTGTTGCAATATTATACAACCCACCCAAGTTCTTTGAACCATTCTGGACGGTACTACCATTTTCCCCCTCTTCCATTTTCTTTTTCGGGGTACTATATGAACTTTTGATATAGAATCTTATCGGTTTAATCATAACTGTTGATACAAATGGACATTGGAATGGATGGTCTGTCACAAACGTGTTCGACCTGCAGTTGACAGGAGACCTCCTCGTCCTAGATTATAAAGCAGAGTTCTAGTTCTCAACAACATTGTGGTATTGCAAATTTAGTTTTTATTTCAAACTTTTTTTTTAACTTTATTGATTTGTAGACATTCTGTACTTATAAAATTTTAAAAATAAGTTTTTTGTTTGTTTTTTTGTTTTTGGATGAACTTTTAGTCTTTGGTTTTAAGTAAAACCAACCAAAACAAACACGGGCTATAAAGCACGGGCACAGACACGCGACACGGCACGGACATGCGGACACGTAAATTTTCAAAAAATAGGAGACACGACACGCTGGGGACACGTTTAATATATATAATTAATTTTATTTATTATATGTCATAAAATTAAAAAAAAAATTATTCAAAGGTAATAAAAAATACAAAATACCACTATTAAAATTATAATAGAGGCACTTTTTTTTTTTTACTTATCAAATAAAAAAAATTATAACAGAGACACAGAGAGAGAAGAAAATATAAAATGAATTAGAAAAAAAAAATAGAAGAGAGAGAGAGAGAGTCCCACTCACTGACCATATAAAAGAAAAAGAAAAAAAAGAAAAAAAAAAAGAGATCGAAGAAGATCGGAGACAGAGAGACAACGAGAGAGAGAGAGAGACAACGACTGAGACAGAGACAACATCAGAGAAGAAGAAGAAGACCAAAGAAGAAGAAGAAGATCGAAGAACGAAAAAAGAAGAAGAACAACGAAGAAGAAGAAGCGAATGTGTACCTGAGATAATAGCTGACGAGCGACGACGACGACGAGCGACCAGGTCTCCTCTCTTTCTCTTCTGTTCTTTTGTTCTTTTCTCTCTCTTTCTGCTTTGTTCTAACTCGATTTAGGGCACATATTGTTTTGTTTTTGTTTTTTTACAAATTGATCTCACAAAAGTTCCATAACCTGTGAAATTGACCCCAAACGTGTCCGGAAGGTGTTCAAACGTGTCCGGCTGCAAAAAAAATAAAATAAAATTGGGACACTCTCAGTTGCATGTTGGACACGTGTCTACCGCGTGTCCGATATTGGTATAGAGCCTTCGGAGAGGTGTCCGTGCTTCATAGAGCACGGGCATGGACATGCACGATAGAGGCACTGACACATCAATTTAAAAAAAAAAAAAATGCATGAGACAACACGTGGGGAACACACACAGAACATTTGATTTTATAATATGAATATGATGATAAAAAAAAAAAAAATACAACATAATTCTAAATCCTAAACTTTAAAGGAGGGATTAGTAGACATAAATCTATATAATTTTTCTTTTATCATTTTGTCCCAAGTTATTTGGTTCAAATTTATATTGTATTTCATGTGTGTCCAAGACATGTTAGGAGTGTCGGTGTCGGTCTCGGACTTGGACATACACATGAGAAGTGTCTATGATTCTTAGGATGTACCGTTGAAAGTTTTTGATGATTAGCCAATCCATGCCATCTTTAAGAATTGATATAGAAGTCTGCTTTTGAAGATATGATATGTTTAGAGCTATATGATCATCTTGCTTGACTTGTACATCTAATTGGGTGATTCTGGCCGTTATGAAGGGGTATGTGTTCATTTATACTAATTACATGGTTTATACCATGCCTTTATTGCTAATTATGGGTTACTTTTATTGAATAATTGGTTTGTGTCGAAATGATAGTTGCCATTTCTTTGCCGGGATTCTTTTTTTTTTTTTTTTTGTTTTCTGCAAAAACTTTACATGGTTGCATGATTGCAGTTGGTAAAGCCATTTTTAGAGCAAAAGACAGCCAACAAAGTCAAGTTTGTTTACTCAGGTGATCCTAATACCATGAAAATAGTGGAGGACCTATTTGACATGGACCAACTCGAATCTGCATTTTCTGGTAAGGATAATGCAGGTTTTGACATTAATAAATATGCTGAAAGAATGGGTGAAGAAGATAAGAGGATGCAATCTTTTTGGGCAAGAGGCAACAATGCTTGTGAGGCAGCACATCATCCATCCCTCACTACTGACACCGGTTTCAATCCTACAAATTTGGAGTCAGATTCTGGTGTCTTGGATGACAAAGCAGATAAATCTTCGTCTCAAGAATAGTTAAGTATTCATAACCCTCTTTCGCAAATTGGTGAATCCCGCAATCTAAAAGAGTTATGCATGCAATCCTAATGGTTGTTAACCAGACATCTGACTGGGCGGGGGGTTTGAGTACTCAAAAGTATGATTTATGAATTCTTTCTCTTCCTTCTGTTCCATTAAGCATGCCATTGATTAGCAAAATGTTCTTTTGAATTTTCTCTGACTGATAACATTCTCTTATGGAGAAATACTCTATCTACTTAAATTCTTATTAACAATCTTACTAAAAACATACATGCCCAAACATTATTGAATGTTTAGATATTATTTTTTTGAGTGAATTTCACTAATAGTTCCTACAGTTTGGGACTTGTGTTACTTTTGGTCTCTGACTTTGTAATTGTGATATATTTGACCATAAATTTTGAATTTTGTTTCAAATAAGGACATTTGAAAATACTATTACTTAATTTTAAGGGTAAAAGCGTCAATTTGATAAAATATAAACTAATTTGACAAAAATAAATGTCAAAAAAATATTTTTGAGTTTGTAAAAATTATTTTTATCCACCAAAGATAAAATTATGTAAAATTAATAAATCTTTTAGACATTTGTTATTATTATTTTTTTACCAAATTAATTTTTATTATGTGTTTGGATGATGATCATGTAATGAGTGGTTGTTAGGATTTTAATGTGTAATTGATATATTTAATATATGAAATGTTTTTAGCTTTAGATTTTTTGATTTAATGGATTGATTGAATAATGATATCAAAGTTGTCGTCATATTTGATTTTGAAAAAATAGAAACTAATTTAATGAAAATAAAAATAATTACCCATTACATGATCATCATTCAAACACAATAAAAATTAATTTGGTAAAATAAATAAATTTTCAAAAGATTTATCAATTTTATATAATTTTATCTTTAGTGGGTAGAAATAATTTTTAAGAATTCAAAAATATTTTTTTTGACATTTATTTTTCAAATTAGTTTATATTTTATCGAATTGACGATTTTGTCTTTAAAATTAGGCAATGGTATCTTCAATTTTTTTTATTTAGAATAAGATTCAAAATTTAAGATTAAGGGGTTGTTTGGGGTGCCTTAAATAAATGCACTTTTTGTCTTTTTAGACTAAAAAGTTAGGGAAAAAATATGGACGTTTGGATTAATTTTTTGATTTTTCATGAAAAAATGTGTAATAAAAAATTGTAAAAATTGGTTTGTAGAGGAAAATTAAGATTGGGAGTTGTGCAGCTGTAATTGTTGGCTTTTGGTGAATAGTGTTAACTTTTTAACTTTTTGAGTAATTTTTTTACTTTTTGACTTTTTTTACATAGCCCAAACTTGGCCTAAATGTGTTATAATTGGAAAGTCAAGTATCAAAGTAACACAACGCTCAAACAATAGGAATTATTAGTGCAATTCATCCCTTTTTTTTTTTTTTTTTAACAATTAATCATATTTGGTCTCTTTAATTTTTAGTAAGATTGTTATGTGGGTGTTTGGAAAATGAGTTTTTTTGTAGATTTTTTTAGTTGTAAGATATTATTGGAGAAATTTTTTGTGTTTGAGAAGATAGTTGGATTTTTTTGTGATTAGATGTGATGTTTGTGAGAGAAAAAGTGAAATGATTATGGGGTTTGATGTGATATTTTGTTTGGATTTGTTTTTTTTGGTTTTGTAACCAATTTGTCTTTTAGTAAAAAACTAAAAAACCAAGTTCCCAAACACCCCTTATATATGAGTGGTTTTTTATATTAGGCTTGTCTTTGGATTCAGATGTTCGTGGAAATTGGATGTCCGTGGCCGTTACTCCCTGCTATTAATATGTAATTTTTTTTTTTTGGATCAGAAAGAAATCTCATTACTGAAGCCAAACGACACTTATATAGGAATCCATCCAACAAAAGGCTTACAACAAGCTAAGAAAAATCAGAACAAACGAGCACACATGTATAAAAACTATGAGAATCTCAAACGCACAAGTGCTCGTGTTCGTATTACAAAGCAGAGGTCGAAAAAATTAACTATAGAGCGTATCTAAGATAGGTCATAGATTGTAACTACAGAGTGAGTAAGCCACCTAATAGCACTAATGGATTTTATACAAACACTCCCAAACAAGAAAACAAAAAAAAAAAAAATGGAAAATACACCTCATACCCGGAGGCAAACCAGATCTGATTTGTGAACAATGGAGGCAAACATATCCAAGACAGATCTGGTTGAGGGAAAGGGAAGATAGCGACGGTGAGCAATGGAGAAGAAGACCAAGGTAGATCCGGCAACGGTGGGAGGAGGAGCAACCTAGCAAGCTTTCACCATGGGGGAAGAGAAGCCTCACAAAGAAGGAGAGGTTAGGAATAGAGATCTCCCAAGGTTTATTCAGCAATAAAGAAGGAAAGAGAAAGGGAGGGGAGAGGGGTGAGGGGTGGTCGGAGGCCGGAGCCCCCTACCCCTTCCAAACGGCGCCGATTGTGAAAACCCTAAAGAAAGAAGCTAGAGAGAGATGCTCTGGTACGATAGAATGATCAAAGTCACACAAAAGAAGCATTGCGTATGTGCTTGCCAAATCAAATAGGGCAAAATTCAATTTCCTTTTTATGATTTAGCCTTGAGCATTTTACGACTCTATGGTTCAAAAATAGGTAGAGAATTTCTTTTTAGTTTTAGACTAAAATGTTACGGTTAATTTTTTTTTTTGTTAAAAATAACGGAAGGTGTGTCACATTCTCTCCAATTGGGAGTGGGTAAATGCAAAAGTCCTAAGTCAAAAATTGAATCAAATGTCAATAATATCTTTATATTCATCTTATTCTCTAAATTAAATCTTAATTCTAATCAAATCCTAACTCTAATTGTCATATTTTATAAATGATTTAATTTAATTTAAAATGTTATTAAATGAGAAATTGAGTTAAAAATTTATTCTCTAAATTAAATCTTAATTCTAATCAAATCCTAACTCTAATTGTCATCTTTTATAAATGATTTAATTTAATTTAAAATGTTATTAAATGAGAAATTGAGTTAAAAATTAAATAGTAGATTAAAGAAATTTTATGGAAATAAATTAAAGCATTTAGGTTAATTTATGGTTTAATTTATATATGTAAATTTTTAATTGAAAATGTTATTAAATAATAAATTGGGTTAAAATTAGGCAAAGGTAATTTTATGTTAAAAAATTAAAGTATTTAGGTTAATTTATGATTTAATTCGTTAAATATATATATATTTATATGTTTAATTAAAAATGTTATTAAATATGATTTGTTTATGGTAATAAATTAGAGTATGTTTAGTTTAATTTATGATTTTATATTATATTATATATTATATATGTATATTTATTTTAAATTTTTATTAGAAAAGAAATTAGATTTAAAATTAAAAATTAGATTATGATTTTATTTTATGATAATGAATTAAGATGTTTAGGTTAATCTTATGGTTTAATTTATAGTAATTTTATGTTTAATTTAAAATGTTATTAAAAAAAATTAAAATTAAATTAAAATAATTTTATGGTAATAAATTAGTTTATGTTAAAAAATTAAAGTATTTAGGTTAATTTATGATTTAATTCGTTATATATATATATATATATATATTTATATGTTTAATTAAAAATGTTATTAAATATGATTTGTTTATGGTAATAAATTAGAGTATGTTTAGTTTAATTTATGATTTTATATTATATTATATATTATATATATATATTTATTTTAAATTTTTATTAGAAAAGAAATTAGATTTAAAATTAAAAATT